>NC_091252.1:59917500-61117500 GCF_042477335.2 Ovis canadensis | reverse complement strand
AGCGGGCAATGGATGACGAGATGGTTGGATGGCATCACTGACTGAATGGACATGAATTTGAGCAAACTCCAAGAGATGGTGAAGGTCAGGAAAGCCTGGCATGCTGCAGTCCATGGGATCACAGAGTCAGACATGATTTAGCAACTGAACAACAGCAGACACAATTCTTCACACACAAGAAAACAATATGAGACACATAAAATATACATCTTTTCTAAAGAAACATGTAGTGTCTAAATTGAAGAGACCTTCAGAGATCATTTCTCTCAGCCCCTGTGAATTCATGGTCCATAGACATGGAAGGATATAGCTTAAATTGCAGGAAGACTATGAAATCAGAGATGTAGTTAAAAGCAAGAACAATTAAAGGTTAAACTTAGATTATTATTCCCCTTTGATTCCCTTCCCCCATGGCATATCACAAAATATAAAAGCAAAGGGGAGAAAAAAAACAGCCACTGGGAAGATTCCCCCCTCTAGCCAGCCTATCACAATTATAACATGGTATTTGAAAGAAGAAAAGACATTTCCAAAGGGCAACATTATTAATGCCACCAAGAAAGAATTGGAAAGTTGCAGTTTAAATCATTGGTTTTGTGCCAGTTCTCCTTTTTATATAAATATCAATTCTCACCGTGAGTTACTGCACCCTAATTTAGTTAGGAATACATTTTAAAAATGGCTTGCGAGAAGGTGTGAGTCAATGGAGGAAAAGGATTATCAGGTGGGGCAATGATCCATAAATAGATGTTATTATTATTTAACATTCGTTAAACACCCACAGTGAACTAAGCACCGTACTAAACTTTGGGAAGATATAGTTTTCTCTGACAAGAAGAGGCTAAACCCACAGAAAAGATGAAAGTTTAAATCTGCTTAAGATCAGGGAAATTTATTTTTCTACTCCAACTTTTCCTTGCTTCACTTGTCAAATTAATATGATTCAAGATATTAGACTAGTATTTATAACAGTATTCCTTACCCGTATTCAGTGTTTTGTACTTTTTTGTTATCGTTGTTGTTGTTTAGTCTTTTAACCACGTCTGACTCTTTTGCAACCCAATGGACTAGCCCACCAGGCTCCTCTGTCCATGGGATTTCCCAGGTAAGAATATTTGAGTGGATTGTTATTTCCTTTCTCTAGGGGATCTTCGCAATCCAGAGATCAAACCTGCATTTCCTGCATTGTAGGCAGATTCTTTACCGCTAAGCCACTTGGGAACCCTAATGTTTTATACTTTCTAAAGGGTCTTATTGCATATCTCATTAGATAGCTAGGTACATAGTCTTTGGAAGATGTGAGCATTAAGATGAGAGAGCTTCATTTCAGGAGAAGACAAAAAAAGTTAGAGGGGTCAGCTGACCTTTCAGAGCATCAAAGGGCAAGCTATACTTGGGGGAGGAGACAGATTTTTCAAATACGTTAATATATGCACAAAGCAACTGTCCTCCCCACCTCTGTCTTTCAGGCCTCAGTTTCTTATCCTAGAGACAGAACAAATCAATTTCTTGTGTATTCTGCCAGAGATATCAAATGCAAATACCAGCATACAGATTACATATGTGGTGTCACACTATATGCGTGGTTATGCAGCCACATGTTTTTCTTATATTTTGGAGATTTTTTTCATGCTGCATTATTGTTTGTAATGGTTGCATCATATTTCATGTGTAAATGATCCATAATTTATTTAATTAGTGTGATTGTTGTTGCTTATTGTTCAGTTGGTCATTGTGTCCAACTCTTTGTGTCCCCAGGGACTGCAGCACACCAGGCTTCCCTGACCTTCACTATCTCCTGGAGTTTGCTCAAACGCATGTCCATTGTGTCAGTAATGCCATCCAACTATCTCATCCTCTGTCATCCCCTTCTCCTCCTGCCTCTAGTTTTGCCCAGAATCAGGGTCTTTTCCAATGAGTCAGCTCTTGTCATCAGGTGGCCAAAGTATTGGAGTTTCAGCCTCAACATCAGTTCCTCCAGTGAACACCCAGGACTGATCTCCTTTGGGATGGACTGGTTAGATCTCCTTGCAGTCCAAGGGACTCTCAAGAGTCTTCTCCAACACCACAGTTCAAAAGCATCAATTCTTTGGCCCTCAGCTTTCTTTATAGTCCAACTCTTCATCCAACTGGAAAAATCATAGCCTTGACTAGACGGACCTTTGTTGACAAAGTAATGTCTCTGCTTTTTAATATGCTGTCTAGGTTGGTCATAACTTTCCTTCCAAGGAGTAAGTGTCTTTTAATTTCATGGCTACAATCACCATCTGCAGTGATTTTAGAGCCCAGAAAAATAAAGTCAGCCACTGTGTCCACTGTTTGCCATGAAGTGATGGGACCGGATGCCATGGTCTTAGTTTTCTGAATGTTGAGCTTAAGCCAACATTTTCACTCTCCTCTTTCACTTTCATCAAGAGGCTCTTTAGTTCTTCACTTTCTGCCAAAAGTGTGGTGTCATCTGCATATCTGAGGTTATTGATGTTTCTCCCGGCAGTCTTGATTTCAGCTTATACCTCCTCCAGCCCAGCGTTTCTCATGATGTACTCTGCATATAAGTTAAATAAGCAGGGTAACAATAATACCCTTGTAAAAACAACTTTCCTATAAGTGGATTTGCTAGTCAAAGTGTACATGAATTGGTCGTTTTGATAGCTGTTGACAGATTCTTCTCTGGAACATCTATGTTAACAGAAATTCTTGGCAGCAGCATTAGGAGTGCCTTCTTTTCCACTGTCATTCACACAATGTGTACTATCAAAATTGATGGTTTTTTATAAACCTGATAAGTAAAAAATAGAATCTCGCAGTAGTTTCATTTGCCCTCCTTCCAAAAATAAGACTTCTTTTTTTTCACAGTTTAAAAAAAATTAGCATTCCTTTCTGTGAACTCTGTTTATAGTTCGTATAAGATTTTCTTTTGGGGGTGGTTGTCTTTTTTCTGATTGATTTTAGGGAACTCAATACATAATCTGAATTGCATGTTACTTTTCATAGTATGACATTTGTCTTTTGATTCTGTTAGTGATGATTTTCATCTTACAGAATTGTTTAGTTTTAATAAATATGTGAATTTGAGGGCATGGCAACCCACACCAGTATTCTGGCCTGGAGAATCCCATGGACAGAGGAGCCTGGGAGGTTCCAGTCCATAGGGTCACACAGAGTTGGACACGACTGAGCAACTAAGCAGTGGCAGGTTTTATTTCATATTTATAAGTCATTATTAGCAAGATTATGTTTTAAGAAACTCTCTAGTTTTCATCTGGTATTATGATTTTTATATGTAAGGGATTAATCCACTTGGTATTTATTCAGTGTAAGGTGGGCATCTAATATTTTGTTTTGCTTGATGGCCACTAAGTGATCCCAGCTCCTTTCATGAATAAATCACCTTTAAATGTAAAGGCCACTTCTGTCAAATATTAAATTCCTTTGTGGACAGCAGTGCTTTGTTAAGGCCATTATTCAGTTTAGGAATCTAGAAATTCCCCTGGGTCAATTCACCAGAGCGAATGCTAAGAATGACCTCCTTAATCCAAGGAGATGTGTGTGGCATAGAACACAGAAAAAGTAATATGTAGGAAACAAGCGGTGTGCCTAGCTGGCCTTGGGATAGCAAGTGGGAACTGAGAAAAGTTAAGATAAAAATATGAGGGGAAATTTAGGGCAGATTCCAAAACAAATACTTTATGATACACAAGGTGATCTGCGTTCCAAGTGCCCTCCTGATAAAATAGGCAATCACCTATTCCAAATGCCCTGATGATAAAAATTGAAACTCCATCCAGGACCTGTCTGATCTACCTCCGCTTACCTCTCCAGCCCAGGATAGGTTGTCACCCCTACTTGTCTTTCAGCTTTCAGCTTAAGCACTATTTCCGCAGGTCTGCTTCTCTGACCTGGCCAGGACTGAGTCAGATAGTCCTCTTATTTATCTCTGCAGGATTTTGTGCTTTGTAGGATATAAATGTCTAGTCTCTTAATGCTTTCACCTTTGTTGTAAACATTTTCCCCTGCCTCCCAGCTTCTATAAGATCTTTCTCCTGGTTAATAAATTTCTCCCTGGGGGACAGTCCCATCTCTTACAATAAGTTCCATATTTCTGGGGGCACTGACTCCAACCAGCCCAGAGATCTCACACTTGATCTAGAGCAAAGTCATTTAGCACTTGGTCCAGGGATGAGCGTGTCCCCAAGGAGAACTAATAGACACTTAGACTGGGGAGCCTGAATACAGACTCATGCCAAAAGTCATTGCAGAATAGGAGGCTGCAGAATGGACCAAAAATAATGGAGAGATAGAATATCACTTGAAGCCCTAGGTCAATCTGAAATCAGTCTTGTCCTGCCATGTGGGTTATTTCCTGTTTTTCCTCAGGTCACTTCATTTTGGGTTTTTCATCACTTCCAACTGCAGTTTCTTAACTTAAAGATTACGCATCTTCAGTTCAGTTCAGTTCAGTCGCTCAGTCATGTCCAACTCTTTGCGACCCCATGGATTGCAGCACAACAGGCTTCCCTGTCCATCACCAACTCCTGGAGCTGCCTCAAACTCATGTCTATTAACTCGGAGATGCCATCTCATCCTCTGTCTTCCCCTTCTCCTCATGCCTTCAACCTTTCCAAGCATCAGGATCTTTTCCAATGAGTCAGTTCTTCACATCAGGTGGCCAAACTACTGGAGTTTCAGCTTCAACATCAGTCCTTCCAGTGAATTCAGGATTGATTTCCATTAGGTTTGACTGGTTTGATCTCCTTGCAGTCCAAGGGACTCTCAAGAGATTTTTCCAATACCACAGTTCAAAAGCATCAATTCTTCAGCGCTCAGTTTTCTTTATGGTCCAACTCTCATACCCATACGTGACTACTGGAAAAACCATAGCTTTGACTAAATGGACCATTGTCGACAAAGTAACATCTCTGCTTTTTAATACGCTGTCTAGGTTGGACATAGCTTTTCCTCCAAGGAGCAAGCATCTTTTAACTTCATGGCAACAGTCACCATCTGCAGTGATTTTGGAGCCCAAGAAAATAAAGTCTGACACTCTTTCCATTGTCTTCCCATCTATTTGTCATGAAGTGATGGGACTGGATGCCATGATCTTCACTTTTTGAATGTTGAGTTTTAAGCCAGCTTTTTCACTCTCCTGTTTCACTTTCATCAAAAGATTCTTTAGTTCTTCTTCATTTTCTGCCATAAGGCAGTGTCATCTGTGTACCTGCTGCTGCTGCTGCTGCTAAGTCGCTTCAGTCGTGTGTACCTGAGGTTATTCTTCTCCTGGCAGTCTTGATTCCAGCTTGTGCTTCATCCAGCCTGGCATTTCTCATGATGTACTTTGTATATAAGTTAAATAAGCAGGGTGACAATATACAGCCTTGACATAATCCTTTTATGATTTGGAACCAGTCTGTTGTTCCATGTCCAGTTCTAACTGTCGCTTCTTGACCTGCATACAGATTTCTTCGGAGGCAGATCAGGTGGTCTGGTATTCCCATCTCTTGAAGAATTTTCCACAATTTGTTGTGATCCACACAGTCAAAAGTTTCAGTTCAATTCAGTTCAGTCGCTCAGTTCAGTTCAGTTCAGATCAGTGGCTCAGTCGTGTCCAACTCTTTGCAACCCCATGAATTGCAGCACGCCAGGCCTCTCTGTCCATCACTAACTCCCGGAGTTCACTCAAACTCATGTCCATCAAGTCGGTGATGCCATCCAGCCATCTCATCCTCTGTCATCCCCTTCTCCTCCTGCCCCCAATCCCTCCCAGCATCAGAGTCTTTTCCAATGAGTCAACTCTTCGCATGAGGTGGCCAAAGTACTGGAGTTTCAGCTTTAGCATCATTCCTTCCAAAGAACACCCAGGACTGATCTCCTTCAGAATGGACTGGTTGGATCTCCTTGCAGTCCAAGGGACTCTCAAGAGTCTTCTCCAACACCACAGTTCAAAAGCATCAATTCTTCAGCACTCAGCTTTCTTCACAGTCCAACTCTCACATCCATACATGACCACTGGAAAAACCATAGCCTTGACTAGATGGACCTTTGTTGGCAAGGTAATGCCTCTGCTTTTTAATATGCTATCTAGGTTGGTCATAACTTTCCTTCCAAGGAGTAAGCGTCTTTTAATTTCATGGCTGCAATCACCATCTGCAGTGATTTTGGAGCCCCCCAAAAATAAAGTCTGACGCAGTTTTGTATAATCAGTAAAGCAGAAGTAGATGTTCTTCTGGTATTTCTCTTGCTTTTTTGATGGTCCAACAGATGATGAGAATTTGATCTCTGGTTCCTCTGCTTTTTCTAAATCCAGCTTGAACATCTAGAAGTTCATGGTTCATGTATTGTTGAAGCTTGGTTTGGAGGATTTTGAGCATTACTTCGCTAGCATGAGATGAGTACAATCGTGCAGTAGTTTGAAATTTCTTTGGCATTGCCTTTCTTTGGGATTGGATAGAAAGCTGGCCTTTTCCAGTCCTGTGGCCACTGCTGAGTTTTCCAAATTTGCTAGCATATTGAGTGCAGCACTTTCACAGCATCAGCTTTTAGGATTTGAAATAGCTCAACTGGAATTCCATCACCTCCACTAGCTTTAGGGGCAGGAATTAAGCTTCTTAGGGGTAGGAATTGTCTCAATGTTATTGTATTCCTATCACCTTGCCCAGAGCACAGCGGCCTTCAATATTGATATTCTACTTGCAAAAGATCACTGAGCCAGTGGTTGTAATCAAGCCTGGATTCATATCCAGGGCTCCCTTGGGTCAAAATCCTTGGTTTTCTCATCTATAAAATAGCAACAGTAATATCTACTTTGAGGTGTGACATAAAAATGATAATAACATACGACCTGGGAGAGTACCCCCACTGCTGCTCCTGGTCAAGGGCTGGAAGACCCACCACACACCCCCACAGGCCAAGTCCAAGACCAGGTATGAGGTGCTCTCCATGTGGTTGTCATTCTTCAGTCCCTAAGTTGTAGCCGATGCACACCAGCCTCCTCTGTCCTCCACTATCTCCCTGAGTTTGCTCAAATTCATGTCCATTGAGTGAGTGATGCTATCTAACCATCTCATCCTCTGCCACCTCCTTCTCCTTTTGCCTTCAGTCTTTCTCAACATCACACACTTTTCTCCATGTGGACCCAGCATGACTCTCAGTACTGCCAGACCGTGCATATCCTCGGGCTGACGTTAGTGCCCAAGGTGCAGGATAAGGTGAAGCAAGCCCAGGCCACGTCCTGGCAGAATACAAGATGCTGGAGGACAGCAGTGAGTGCTCAGAGCTGACAGCCTGGAAGCAGGTCAAGAACCTGGAGCAGAAGCAACAGCCGGCCAAGGAGAAAGGCCCCCAGGCTGGAGAGGTGCAGGCCTGGGCACGACTCCAGGAGCCAGAGGTGCAGGAGGAAATGAAAAACTTCCTCACCAAGAGAACTCAGATATGCAGGTACAAAACACATTGGATTCCTGAAAAACTACCACTCTGGGCCATTCCCAGTCCAGGAATCTTACTTCCCCAATCAGGGATGGAACCCATGCCCCTTGCAGTAGAAGCGTGGAGTCTTAGCCACTGGACCATCGGGGAAGTCCCTGGAATAAAAATACTTTTTCGGAGGAAGGCTCAGCCTACTCCAGCACAGCCCTCACCTTCTGGCCTCTGCACCTACCGCTTGGTCAGAAACTGCATGCACTCATCTCACAGAGGAACAGATCAGGCCATGGTACCCCTGGGCAGCCAGGTCATCTCTGAGTATCTTTAAGGATGTTGTTGCTCAGTCACCCAGTCGTGTTTGACTCTGCGATCCTATAGACTGCAGCATACCAGGCCTCGCTGTCCCTCACCATCTCCCAAAGTTTGCCCAAGTTCATGTCCATTGCATCGGTGATGCCATCCCACAGTCTCATCTTTTGACACCCCCTTCTCCTTCTGCCCTTAATCTTTCCCATCATCAGCGACTTTTCCAATGAGTTGGCTGTTCACATCAGATGACCAAAATACTGGAGCTTCAGCATCAGCATCTTCACGGATAGTAGGCAGCAAATTATAACCCATTGGTCAAACCTGAGCTTTGCGAATTAGCCAAGGCTTGTCAAAATGTACACACACACACAGAGTAATGATAATAAGAATAGCACATATCAAATACTTATTCTTAAACTGATTATTTTATCCTTTTTCTCCTGTAGACTTAATCCTCTTCAGAACCTTTGCAGATTATAAAAACCATGTGAGAACTCTCAAAACTCTGAAATGAAGGTATCATGGCTATAAGAGATAATCCCAATTTTACAAATAAAATGATATTTTTAACTCAGTTTGCAACTGTCCCTGCTGATGAGAGAATGCAAAGTAGTGGATAATCAAAAGTCATTTATACATAGTTGGGGACCTTGTTCTGTGATGAGCTCAGCAGTAAATTTTCTTTCCTAATTGCTTTTTGCCTACAGTGGCACGGAAATGAGTTTGGATTGTGTAAGCATCTGTTGACCAGGTGATAAAGAAGATAATCATTGGGTAGGAGAGAAACAGAAAGCATTTTTAAATGTTTTAAAATTCTCCATGGAATCCTCAAAGCAGATAATCCAAGGAAGCAGAGCAGTGAATGTTAACAAAGTATAAAAAATTATTTTGACTCCATCATTATCACTTTAAACATAGCATTATATTTTTTATTTTGCAATAACTAAAAACAATTTCAGCTACTTTAGTTAGAAGAACTTTTATTAACTGTAAGATTTAATACCACTTGAGGACTCTCTTGTTTCAATTACCATCTTCTTAAAATAGCGCAAGAAATGGTTGAAGCATTATTCATTCTATTCATAAGTTAATGCTCTTTTAATTCTGTGACTGAAGTGGATTAAAATTTCTTTATGGAATGCTGCTGATCCACAGATCACAGTAGCTGGAGCTGGGCTTTAGAGAACAAAATGATCCCTCTGTGCATATATAATATGATTGGGGAGCCAGAATAGGAAGTATAAGAGTATAAACTGGTTTGCAGTGAAAGTGTAGCAGGGTCAACTGAACTGGGAACTGTCATCTGAGGGATGCCTCCTGAGATTTGCAGGTGCAAGGCATTGCTAGAGGATTCTTTTCTTAAATGTCATTAAACAGACTTCCCTGGTGGTCCAGTGGCTAAGATTCCACATTCCCAATGCAGGCAGCCTGGGTCTGATCCCTGGTCAAGGACTTAGATCCCACATACTGCAACTAAAGATCTGCATGCTGCAACAAATACCTGGTACAGCCCAAACAAGTAAATAATTTTTTAAATGTCGCTGAAAGCAATTTGTCGCAATAGTGACATCAGCATCATGGCTTCATGATGCTCCCATGATCTACAACTCGTAAAACATCCGTAACTCAACAAAAGCTCTTCTGCTGGACACACCAGGATGCCAGAGAGATCCACAGGTCTGTGGATCTCAAGGTGAGTGGATTGGAACGGCACAGAGCAAGCAGAACCCAGGGAACAATGGAGGCAGTGCCCACAATCCCGGCCCCTCCAGCCACAGCCCCAGAGAATGCAGAAGCAGCAGCGGCGGTGCCACAATGACTCTGGCCTCCCTGCAGCACAGGGGATCCGGTGGCCGTGGGCCTGGCTAACCTGACAATCCCGGATGTGGCAGAGGCACCTGCAACCTTGGCTCACCAACCTTCCCTCTCCACAGTAGTCGTGCCCGCGACACCGAACGCGGCAGAGAAGTCAACATCCCGGTGCCCTTAGTGGCAACACCAGCAGCCGAAGGGACACTGAAAGTAGCAAGGCCCCAGCAGCCCCAGAGACACAAGCAATGATGACAAGGCAGGGGTGGAAAGCGCCAATTCATAGTCTATAGCCAGAGAAAGCGCAGGTAAGAGAAACCAAAAATTTGTGCTGTAGCGCCACCTACTGAAAAGTGAAAGAAAGGCCTCTAATTACCAACCTGTTGAATTGTTTTAAGTTTTCAAAAAGTTTTTTTTTTTTTTAAGAAAAAACACATTTGTTACTTCAAATCCACTGGCAAAGAAGCAGCACATCAAGGCACCATGAAAACCCATGGCTACACAGAATCACAAAAAGAAAATGACAATTCTCCAGCAACCAAACATAAAGTCATGAAAGACTGTGATCTAACTGACAGAATATAAGGCAGCTGTCATGAAGAAACACAGCAAGTTAGAAGAAAATTCAGATAGGCAGTTCAATGAGCTCAGGGATAATATTAACAAATAGAAATAATATTTTACCAAAGAGATTGAAACTCTAAAATAGAACAAGACAGATATTCTGGAACTTAAGAACTCAGTGCATTTGAAATCATTGGAAATAGAGCAGATATGGAACTCAAAGATAGAAATCTAGAAATGATTCGGGTAGATGAAGAGAGAGAACTAAATTTTTTGATGAAGAAACTCTATGAGGACTACCTGACTCCTTTAGAAAAGGCAACATAAAGATAAGGATATCCCAAAAGAAGAAGAGAGGGAGAAGGGAGCAGAGAACTTATTTAAGAAGCAACAGCTGAGAACGTCCCAGACCTGGGGGAGTAACTGGATGTACAAGTCCACAAAGCTAATACAGCACTTAGTAATGCAAAACAGACCCTCTCAGGAGTTCCCTGGCGATCTAGCAGTCAAGACTGCATAACTCCCAAGGCAGGGGGTCCAGATTCAATCCCTGGTCAAGGAACTAGATCCTACATGCTGCAACTAAGATTCTGTGCAGACAAATAAATAATTTTTTAAAGACCTTCTCCAAGACACATTATATTAAAATTGTCAAAAGTCAAGGATTAAAAAAGAATTTTAGAGGCAACCAGAGATAAAAAGACAATAACCTACAAAGGAACATCCACCAGGCTATCAGCATATTTCTCAGCAGAAACTCTACAGTCCAGGAGAGAGTGGAACGGCATATTCAAAATATTGAAAAATAAAAACCTGTTCACTGAAAAATTATATGCAGCAAAGTTACCATTCAAATATAAATGAAAAGTACAGACTTTCCCAGACAAACAAAAGCCGAGGGAGTTCATCACCATTAGACTTTCCTTACAAAAGATGTTGAAAGGAACTCTTCTACCTGAAACAGAAGGCAAACGTAAATAAAACTTTGATCAGGTGATAGAATCAAAAAATTACAACTCTGTATCCAAATAGGTTGTTCAACACAATTATAGCATAAAGGTTAAAGTAGGGGGAAGCACTGAAAGCAACTATAGCTATTTCAGTTTGATTGAGCCCATAAATAATAAGGGATAAATTATGGAACCTATATAGACAAATGAAGATATGATGCTATCAGGAAAAAATTGACATTTTATTTGTGAGACATGGATACAAAGTTTATGGTAACCACAAAACAAAAATCTAGAGCAGAGACACAAAATATAAAAAAGAAGAAACTGAGAAAAAAAATCATAGAAAACCATCAAACTAAAATGGAATACAGAAACACAAAGAAAAAGAAAAAATGGAGACATAGAGCAGTCAGAAAATGAAAGATAAAATGGCAGTACTAGATCCTCGTTTATCAGTAGCCACCCTAAATATAAATGGATTGAATTCACCAATCAGAGGACGCAGAGTGGCTGGCTAGATTAGAAAATAAGACCCAACTAGATGCTGCTTCTAGGAGACTCCATCAAGACATAAATTTATTAATATGTATCCCAGGTGGTACTAGTGGTAAAAGGGAAAAAAAAAAAAAACAGCTTGCCAATGCAGGAGATGTAAGAGACTTGGATTTGATCCCTGGATCGGGACGATCCACTGGAGGAGGAAATGTCAACGCACTCCAGTATTCTTGCCTGGGAAATCCCATGGAGCTTGGGGGGCTACGGTCCATAGGGTCACAAAGAGTCAGACACGGCTGAAGCGACTTAGCATGAACATACGCACCTAGCATGCTGCTGCTGCTGCTAAGTCACTTCAGTCTGGGATTCTCCAGGCAAAAACACTGGAGTGGGTTGCCATTTCCTTCTCCAATGCATGAAAGTGAAAAGTGAAAGTGAAGTCGCTCAGTCGTGTCCGACTCTTAGCGACCCCATGGACTGCAGCCTCCCAGGCTCCCCCGTCCCTGGGATTCTCCAGGCAAGAGTACTGGAGTGGGGTGCCATTGCCTTCTCCTAGCATAGGAGCACCAAAATATGTAAAATAATTATTAACATACCTAAAGTGAAAAATTGACAGCAACACAATAACAGCAGGGAAATTTTGCAATGCACTTACATCAGTGGCTAGAAAGTCAACAAGGAAACTTTGGCCTTAAATGAAACATTGAAACAGAGAGACCTAACAGATAGACATAGAACATTCCATTCAAAAGCAGCAGAATACAAGTGTACATGGAACATTCTCAGGGATAGACCATATGTTGGGAGACAAACCAGTCTCAGTTAATTTCAAAAGATTAAAATCATAGCAAGCATCTTTTCCAACCACAAAAATATAAAACTAGAAATCAACTATAAAAAGAAAGCTGGGAAAATCGCCAATATGTGGAGGCTAAACAGTATGCTATCAAGAAGAACTATAGGGCCAATGAAGAAATCAAAGAGAAATTTTTAAATACTTGAAGACAAGTGAAAATAAAAATACAACATGCCAATAGCTATGGGAGACAGCAAAAATGATACTAAGAGGATATTTCACAGCAATACAGGTCTACTTCAAAATACAAGAAAAATATCTCAAAAACAGTCTAACCTTACACCTAAAGGAAGAAGAAAACAAAGACCAAAGGGATAGAAGGAGGAAATAATACAGATCAGTGCAGAAATAAATGAAATAAAGACCAAAAAGACAATAGAAAAGATCACTGAGGCTGAGAACTGTTTCTTTGAAAAGATAAACAAACTTGACAGATGTTTAGCTATTCTCACTGAGGGAAAAAGAGAGGGCTTAGACAAATAAGATCAAAAGTGAAAGAGGAGAAAAAATTTCAGCTGCCACGTAAATGGAAAGGATTAGTAAGAGAATTAGTAAGAGAATACTTCGAATAACTATACACCAACTACCTGGACAATCTAGAAGAAATGGATACATTATTTGGATCAATCATAGAATTTTCCAAGACTGAATCATGAAGAAATAAAAATCTAAATAGACCAATCACTAGTAAAGAGACTTGAAACAGTAATTTAAAAAAAAAAAAAAAGCTCTCAAAAAAGCAAATGTTCTGACCAGATGGATTCACAGGTGAATTTTACCAAACATTCAAAGAAAACTTAAAACTGATCCTTCTCAAACTCTTCAAAAAATTTGAACAGGAGGGAATGTAAGATGCTAACACATTAAATAAGACTAACATTACCCAGATATCAAACCAGAAAGGGACACCACACTAGGCTTCCCTGACCTTCACTATCTCCTGGAGTTTGCTCAAACTAATGTCCATTGAGTCAAGGATGCCACCCAACCATCTCATCCACTGTTGCCACTTTCTCCTCCTGCTCTCAGTCTTTCCCAGCATCAGGGTCTTTTCCAGTGAGTCAGCTCTTCACATCATGTGGCCAAATATTGGAGCTTCAGCTTCATCATCAGTCATTCCAATGAACATTCAGGGTTGATTTCCTTTAGGATTGACTGGTTTGATCTCCTCGCTGTCCAAGGGACTCTCAAGAGTCTACTCCAGCACCACAGCTTGAGAGCATCAATTCTTCAGCCCTTGGTCTTTTTTATGGTCCAACTCTCACATCCATATATGACTCCTCAAAAAACCATAGCTTTGACTATACAGTGCTTGTCAGCAAAGTGATGTCTCTGCTTTTAAATATGCTGTCCAGGTTCGTCATAGCTTTTCTTCCAAGGAACAAGCATCTTTTAATTTCATGGCTGCAGTCACCATCCGCAGTGATTTTGGAGCTCAGGAAAATAAAATCTGTCACTATTTACCCCTTATATTTGCCAGGAAGTGATGGGACTGGATGCTGTGATCTAAGTTGTTTTGCATGCTGAGTTTTAAGCCAGCTTTTTCATTCTCCTCTTTCATAGATAGACTCCACCAAAAAAATAAGTAAATAAAAACTATTTTTAAAAAATAAATGAACACAGAAAAGGTGCAGAGGACAAAATAAATATACAAAATCATGGCAACCCACTTCAGTATTCTCGCTCTAGAGAGTCCCATGGATGGAGGAGCCTGGTGGGCTATAGTCCATAGGGTCACAAAGAGTTGGATACAACTGAAGTGACTTAGCACACTGCATTTCTATACACTAATAATGAACAAGAAAAAAAGAGGAATTATTAAGAAAGCACACTTCATATTCTTAGTTATGCAGGATGTAAAGACCAAGCAGAATATTTGAAGACACACTTTGGGCAGTCTTTTAAAAAAATAACCTAAACTTGGGGAAATGACGCACTTTTACAAAGAAGTCTCTAGTACCTTTCACATTATGGCCAGTAGCTGTATACATTAATATATTATTTCTATAGTTCCGTTTTCCAATTTGTATAAAAATCCCTGAAGTATTTAGCATTTGGGTCAATTACACTTTGAGGAGCTATCTTAAGAAAATAAAGACACACAGAAAACATCGCAGCACTATTGATTGTAGAGCGAAAAATCTAAATTTCTAACAATAATAACATATCTCTAATTTTAAAAATCATGTTTTCAAAGATTATTTCATAGCCAGACAAGATGATTACAGTGTAATTATTAAGTAAAATACCCACACAGAGAAAATTATCCCATACATCTATATGAGGGTGTATAAGGGGACTAGGGGAGTATGATAGAAAATTTGCCAGGTATTACTAGGGTTGTGGGATGATGAATCATTTTTACTTCTCATTTTCAACTTCCTGTGTCATCACAAATGTCTGTAATAAACATGTGTAGCCTTTAGAAGTATGGGATTTATTTCAGTAACTAGATCCAGGTTCTCAGAGTACGTAGATTAAGCGTACACTTTAGAGGATGGTTCCTCAAAAGAGGCTTCAAGACTGGAGCTTGTTTTACTGCAGCTATTTCTAATTATCCAGTTCCTTTTTGTAGCTATACTTTTCAGCTTGGTCTATGATATACAAAGTTTAAAATCATTAGCTTAAAAGCATAGTATGTTTTGTGCTCCTTGCCTGGAGGCAAGAAGACCCATGAAGAGGCTGTTGCAATGGTCTGCATCAGAAATTATTACCCTGAACCAAGGCAGTGGCAGTATATGTGTGTGTGTGTGTGTGTGTGTGTGTGTGTGTGTGTGTGGCTAAGTGGGAGATTCACTTAGCCCACCCAGCCCACGTGTACCCTCAGCCTGAAGTGATCGTCATCTTTGCTCAGCCAGATCTTCCTTCATGCTACCATTCAAATGCCTCCTCCTTAAAACCTTTCATATTTTGTGTTTTGCAGCAACCACAGTTACATAAAAGTTTCGGGTACAGTACAAAGCTCTTTCTTAAACCATTTGAGAATAAGTTACCCAACTAATGCTCCATCATCACCCCTGAATACTTTCTCATGCATTTCCTACCAAAACAGACATTCTCTACATAACCAATTACAACCAGCAAAATCAGAAAGGTAATATTGAAATATTAATGCCATCTATTCCTCACTCAAGTCATGCTTTTTTTTTCCAAAGCAGAAGGATCCTCTTTAGAATCAATGTCTCTCTAATCTCATTCATCCTGGAGCAGGGTCTGTCTTAACCTTCATGACCTTCACACTTAGAAAATGCAGGCCAGTTTTTTGCTGTTGTTCAGCTTCTCAGTCGTGTCCGACTCTGTGACCACAGGGACTGCAACTCTCCAGGCTTCCCTGTCCTTCAGCATCTCCTGGAGTTTGCTCAGGCTCATGTCCACTGAGTTGGTGATGCCATCCAACCCTCTCATCCTCTGTTGTCCCCCTCTCCTCCTGCTTTCAATCTTTCCCAACATCAGGGTCTTTTCCAATGAGTCAGCTCTTTGCATCAGGTGACCAAAGTATTGGAGCTTCAGCTTCAGCATCAGTCCTTCCAGTGAATATTCAGGGTTAATTTCCTTTAGGATTGATTGCTTGGATCTCCTTGCAGTCCAAGAGTCTTCTCCAGCACCAGTTTGAATGCCTCAATTCCTTGGCACTCAGCCTTCTTTATGGTCCGACTCTCACATCCATACATGACTACTGGAAAAACCATAGCTTTGACTAGATGGACCTTAGTCGGCAAAGTAATGTCTCTGCCGGTAGAATATTTATCAATTTGGACTTGTTTGGTATTTCCTTATGACTAGATCCAGATTATATATTTTAGCAAAAATTAAACAGAAGCTATACAGTAGTCCTATTAAATAGTACATGACTGCAATTTTTACTACGATTGGTTATGTTCACTTTGGCCACTTGATTAGGATGATTTTTGCCAGTCTTCTCAATTTCTCAAATCTTTTCCCCTATGTAGTTAATATTTTATAGGGCTGTACTTTGAAACTTTTAATTTATGTATTCATTTATTTTTATAAGTACACACTCAGTCACCATGAGAGTCTCCTTCACTCTCACTCATTCCTCTGTAAATCAAAAGTTTGCAAAGGAAAATCAAATTAATATTTTTAATGGAAAATACTGTGTATTACATCCTGCTTCTGGAAAGACACTTTTGGTGCAGCTAGAATGATGGCAGCACCAATGGGGATACAGGAAGATGTTATGGAAGACAGAAGAAAAGGGATGAGGAGATAAGAAACTGAAAACTTGGGAATGAGGAAGGTACAAGGAGGGAGATGGAAAAGATGACCTAGGTGAGAAAAGGCAGATGGGGGAGGCTGAACAAGAGAAATGTAGAAAGGGAGGGGTGGAGTGACATTCAGGAGGATCTGACTTGGTCACCAAATCCCAGGTATTCCAACCATATAATCAGCTCCAAAACAGAGATACTGTCAAAATGAAAAAGTATCAACTACCCCAGGATCACTGATATATTTAAGTAAGTTATGCAGGAATTGTTAGTTCCTATACTTTCGTTAGGGCTTCCCTGGTAGCTCAGCTGGTAAAGAATCCACCTACAATGCAGAACACACCAGTTCAATTCCTGGGACAGGAAGATCCCCTGGAGAAGGGATAGGCTACCCACTTTAGTATTCTTAGACTTCTCTGGTGGCTTAGACTGTAAAGAATCCACCTGCAATGCGGGAGACCTGGGTTCGAGTCCTGGGTTGGGACAATCCCCTAGAGGAGGGCATGGCAACCCACTCCAGTATTTTTGCCTGGAGAATCCCATGGACCGAGGAGCCTGGGAGGCCGCAGTCTGCAAAGAGTGGGGTCGCAAAGAGTGGGACACGACTGAGTGACTAAGCACAGCACAGTACATACTTCCTTTAATATATTGTACAACCTGGGACTTCCCTGGTTAAAACTCTGAGTTTCCACAGAAGTGGGCATGGATTTGATCCCTGATCAGGGAACTAAGATCTCACATGCTGTGTGCAGCCAATAAATAAAATAATATAACTTAAAAATATGTATATATTGTATAACTGAATCAAACTAGCATCTGGAAGATTAGTGTAGAGAATTTCTAGATTTTGTCTATGTGTTTGCTTACTGACACCTGTAAGTAGTTTCTATTTTGAGAGTCACTTTTGGAAACTACACAGGCATTGTGGCATGGTCAAAACTTTAATGGGAAAAAAATATTGATACTATATGTACTGTGGAAAATTCTGAAAGAGATGGGAATACCAGACCACCTAACCTGCCTCTTGAGAAACCTGTATGCAGGTCAGGAAGCAACAGTTAGAACTGGACATGGAACAACTGACTGGTTCCAAATAGGAAAAGGAGTACATCAAGGCTGCATATTGTCACCCTGCTTATTTAACTTATATGCAGAGTACATCATGAGAAATGCTGGGCTGGAAGAAGCACAAGCTGAAATCAAGGTTGCCAGGAGAAATATCAACAACTTCAAATATGCAGATGACACCACCCTTATGGCAGAAAGTGAAGAGGAACTCAAAAGCCTCTTGATGAAAGTGAAAGAGGAGAGTGAAAAAGTTGGCTTAAAGTTCAACATTCAGAAAACTAAGATCATGGCATCTGGTCCCATCACTTCATGGAAAATAGATGGGGAAACAGTGAACACAGTGGCTGACTTTATTTTTCTGGGCTCCTAAATCACTGCAGATGGTGATTGTAGCCATGAAATTAAAAGACTCTTACTCCTTGGAAAGAAAGTTATGACCAACCTAGACAGCATATTAAAAAGCAGAGACATTACTTTGCCAGCAAAGGTCCGTCCAGGCAAGGTTATGGTTTTTCCAGTGGTCATGTATGGATATGATAGTTGGACTATAAAGAAGGCTGAGCGCCAAAGAATTGATGCGTTTGAACTGTGGTATTGGAGAAGACTCTTGAGAGTCCCTTGGACTGCAAGGAGATCCAACCAGTCCATCCTAAAGGAGATCAGTCCTGGGTGTTCATTGGAAGGACCGATGTTAGGCTGAAACTCCAATACTTTGGCCACCTGATGAGAAGAGCTGACTCATTGGAAAAGACCTTGATGCTGGGAAAGATTGAGGGCAAGAGGAGAAGGACCGACCAAGAATGAGATGGTTGGACGGCATCACCGACTCAATGGACATGGGTTTGGGTGGACTCTTGGAGTTGGTGATGGACAGGGAGGCCTGGTGTGCTGTGGTTCACGGGGTTGCAAAGAGTCGGACACGATTGAGCAACTGAACTGACTGACTGATATGTATGAAAGGAATGCCTGCAACTCCTAACATCACACTGATTTCACTGCTTTGATAAAGAAACTACATATCCTGTAGCTCATGGCATCAATTTATCAGACAAAATCCCCTTGAAGGGAGTTCCCAGGTGGCTCAGTGGTAAAGAATCTGTCTGCCAGTACTGGAGACACAGGAGATGCGGGTTTGATCCCTGGATTGAGGAGATCCCCTGGAGGAGGAACTGGCAACCCACTCCAGTATTCTTGCCTGGAAAATTCTATGGACAGAGGAGTCTGGCAGGCTACAGTCCATGGGGTTGCAAAGTGTCAGACATAACTTAGTGACTGAGTATGCACGTATCCCCTACCAATCACCCAGAGGATCTTATTTCCAGTGCTATGGCCTTATCAAAGCCCTGGTATTAAACCATTGCCTTTTAAACAATTTTGGTTCAGAAAAGTGTAACAAAATACAAAGTTCTTTTCTAATACACCTAAGATTGCTGAATTTCCAAAAGGTATTCTGAAATCAGAACTCAAAGCAAAAGATTTAGAGAAAAGGAATACCCATTCTTTGAATAACTTGATAGTTAATTCACAGTTTGGTTTAATTAGCAAATATTTTGGAGTAGGAAGTAGGTGATGTTATATATACAACTGAAAGTATCAGTAGAGAACATAAGCTGCCTTCCTAACATCTACTCTTCTTTCTTCCTAATAGAATTCTAATTTTGTTTGAGATCTCCCCCAAAAGACTGAGAGTAAAGAGGCCTCATTTTGAATTTGTTTTTGCAGCCATCGCATGGCATTGCCTTGGCTCCTGTCGTAGAAAGGGAAGTCATGTGACCTCTGTTAGTCCAATCATAGATGGGGCAAAATATTCTTTCTCTATTAGGATGTGAACAAGAAACATTTGCTGGATCAGATAGCACCGATACATACCTTGCAGTCACAAGCAAAGATGGTCTAAATTCATTGCCATCATACACAGTAGAAGTATGGATAGAATTTGGATCTCTGATGAGTTACCAACCTGACTAAAACTAGCTCTGTTTCCAGACTCTCTGTTATGGAAGACAATAAACTTCTTTACTATATACTTCTTCATTGAATTGGGCTTTCATATTTACAGTCAGAAATATCCCAGTTAATTAAACCATTTCCAAGCTCCAGTCTGAAAGCCAAAATTACATGCAAATATCCATGTCAACTTTGCAGTGCTATAGAAAGTGCTTTTATAGGTTAGAGTCAAGAGTTACAAAGTCTTCTCCGTTTCCTTGCAGAAAGGAATCTGAAAATAATTGGAAATGCTGGAGACTATCTTTGGAGATTCCTCCTGTTTAAACAACTTTTAAGACTTCAATGTAAATTCATAATCCTTTCTTTTCTAGCATAAAGAAAAATCAGTAATACCAGCTTTGCCAAGGGAAACTCATCAATTTTAGGTTTTCAACGCAAAAGAATCTTGGGAAAATTTGATGTTCTTTGACAACAATCTCCCTTTGAGTCACACTTTTTAGCCCCAACTTCCATCAAAATAAAAATGTCATAATTAATTAGTGCTCAAGATAACTTTCACACTGTTATGTCAAATTCTTTTTCAAGTTTAATATCAGAAGTCTTAATTTGAGCAGAGTTAATGTTTACATTTTAGGAGGGTTTTTGTTTTGTTTTGTTTTTCACAAATTAGATTTATTTCAATTTTTCCAGAAAGTCACTATTAGATTTTACATGATTTTGTCCATGGAAAAATTATTCTGGTCAAAATCAATTTCCAGTTGAGTAAAATAAATTATATGAATTTGTTATGTATATGTTTTATGTATTTTTCTAGGGAGAAAAAAATTTTATTTTCTTCTGGTTCACAAATGAGTCATGACTCAAGAAGTTAAAACTGTTGCTGGAGAATGAATAATAATTGTAAGCAGTCAGAAAAATAACCACAACAGGGGAAAGAACAGGAAGAAATAAAATAAGATGTATCTAAAGAGTTTTGAGGAACGTCCCTGGTGGTCCAGTGGGTAAGACTCCACCCTTCCAATGCAGGGAAGCTGGGTTTGATCTCTGGTCAAGGAACTAGATCCCACATGTCTCAACTAAATATCCTAGCACAGCCAAATAAATAAATATGTTTCAAAAATAAAAATTATTGTTTAAAGAAAGAAATGAACATATTTGGTTCTATAACAACTTTGGTACACATTTGGGGCTAAAGTATACAGTTTTGAATCCTTTCCATTTTGTTAATGTTAGCTTTTAGTCATCATACCTCTCATGTTGGCAACTTTCTGAATATAAACAAATACATATTTTATAATCATTAACTTTCTGACAGTAAATCCAGTCCTTTTTCTCTCATGCAGAATCACTCTCTTAGCTCCATAATCTTGGCAGTACTTCATTACTGTCAAAGAGCAAAGTGTTTATGTAAACATGAGATCATCTGCTTTGACTCCACCTCCAAACTATGCTCATTCACATTCAATTCATACTTCTTTTTGAGTCATTGTGAGCATAAATTGTGTCTGGAAGTGTGGTTAGGTATGTGCAGACAATTTACTGAACTGATCAACAGGGAGGCTATGTATCCAGACAATCTGAAAACTACCACTAGCTCATCATGTCTGTCTTTTCAGGAACCGATTGTATAGGGGTGTGTGTGTGTGTGTGTGTGTGTGTGTGTGTGTTAGTTACTCAGTCATATCCGACTCTTTGCAAAACCATGGACTGTAGCCTGCCAAGTTCTTCTCTCCATAGAATTCTCCAGGCAAGAATACTAGAGTGGGTTGCCATTCCCTTCTCCAGGGTATCTTCCAGACCCAGAAATCTGGGTCTGGAAACTTGGGTCTCCTGCGTTGCAGGCAGATTCTTTACCATCTGTGCTAATATGGTTCAGTGGAAAATGACTTTGGGTTTGGAGGCACTGGTTATCATCTCTCTTTTCACTAACAAGTTGTAGGGCTCTACAACTCCCTTCACCCATCCAGCTTCTCTTTTTATTTCCATAAAAAAAAAGTTGAGACAACAGAGGCTCTTGATGTCATTTCCAGCTGACACTTAAAATTCTGTGCTTATCATGCAAGGCTCTAATTACCATACCTAATAGGAACCATCATTTTGCTGCTTATTGGTAGCTTTAGTGTGAAAGGGCTTTTTCTTTTTATCTTTTTTACTGAAGAAGAGTTGATTTACGTTGTGTTAGTTTCAAGTGTACAAAGTGATTCAGTTATATGTATATATATATATATATATATATATATATATACACACACACACATTCTGTTTTAGATTCTTTTCCATTACATTTTATTATAAGATATGAAATATCCTTCCCTGTGCTATACAGTAGATCCCTGATGTTTTTATATTTCATATATAGTAGCCTGTAACTATTAATCTTGGGCTTCCCTGGTGGCTCAGACAGTAAGGAATCTGACTGCAATGCAGGAGACCTGGGTTTGATCCCAGGGGTTGGGAAGATCCCCAGGAGTAGGAAATGGCAACCCACTCCAGTATTCTTGCCTGGAAAATTCCATGGACTGAGGAGCCTGGTGGGCTACAGTTCATGGGGTCGCAAAGAGTCTGACACGACTGAACGACTAACACTTTCACTTTCATCTGTTAATCCTAAACCCCTAATTTATCCTTCCCCCTACTTTATCCTTAGGTAGTCATAAACTTGTTTTCTATGTCTGTGGTTCTATTTCTGCTTTGTAAATAAATTCATTTGTATCACATTTTTTAGATTCCATATATGTGATATCAAGTGGTACTTGTCTTTCTCTGTCTCATATCATATTTTACTTAGTATGATAATCTCTAGGGCCATCCTTGTTGTTCCAAATGGCATTATTCCATTCTTTTTTATAGGTGGATAATATTCCCATTATAAGTATGTGTATATATATATATATATATATATATATATATATATATATACATTTAAGTTGCTTCCATGTCTTGGCTATTGTAAATTGTGCTGCTATGAACACTGGGGTGCATGTCTCTTTTCTAGTTAAAATTGTCATCTTTTCCAGATATATGCCCAGGAGTGAGATTGCTGGATCATATGGTAGCTCTATTTTTAGTTTTTCAAGGACCATCCATACTGGTTTTCATAAAGGCTACACAATTTACATTCCCATGTAAATTGTGGGGTTCTGAAAGGGCTTCTTTTAAACCAATATAAAGAATGCTAAATACTCTAAATTAAAATGTAGATAAACAAACAGATGACATTAAAATCCTCAATGACTTTTTGAGAGTCTAGCCTCCCATGAGCCTTGGCATTTCCCTGAATTGCAGAAACTATGTTTACCATTTCACAGGTAAATATTTACAGGCCAAAGTAATGACTCCACAAAGCTGTGAGAAATGAAGAGGATAATTTATGTCCTCATAAATTGTCATTTATGATCCATACTTTGTCATTCAGCTCCACTGAAGAAACTCTTCTTAATATCTTTCATATCTTCTCCTGTGTCCTAGAACAGAAGAAAGAGCTGTTCAGCCACTGCTGAGGTTGAAGTATTCCATGCAAGCTGGTACTGTTTACATAGGCAAAGAAATAATTACTTTGTTTTTAACACCTACTACATGCTGTTTTATGTGTCACATATACTATTTAATTCTCACAACTCTCCTTTGATATTAAGTCCAATTTCCTGATCTCAAAGAAGTCAAGTAACTTAACCAAAGACAACCTAGTAAGCAGTGGAACTGAGATTTGACCCTGATAGTCTGGAGCTGATGCCTTCATTTTCTTTGCCCGGGGTGAAGGGGAGGTGATGTGCATATAGTTGCTTTAATCTCTACTGTACAGTGAAGTGAATTAGCTGTATGTATACAGTTATGCTCTCCCTCTTGAACCTCCTTCCCACTCCCCAACCCCATCCCCTTCCGTCATTATGGAGTGCCAAGCTGCGCTCCTTGTGTTTCACAGCAACTTTCCACTATCTATCTGTTTACACAAGGCAGTGCACATACGTCAATCTCAACCCCACTCCTCTCCCCCACTGTGTCCAAATGTCCCTTCCTATGTCTGTGTCTCCATTCCTGCTCTGAAAATAGGTTCATCTGTATCATTGTTCTAGATTCCACATATGTGCATTAATACACAATATTTGTTTTTCTCTTTCTGACTTACTTCACCCTGTATGACAGACTCAAGCTCTGTATCAGAGGCAATTGATCCACCAAGGAGGCTTGTCTTTAGGCATTAAAAGCCTTATCTTTTTAT
Organism: Ovis canadensis; assembly: GCF_042477335.2. NCBI lineage: Eukaryota > Metazoa > Chordata > Mammalia > Artiodactyla > Bovidae > Ovis > Ovis canadensis. The sequence goes on along the minus strand of NC_091252.1, from coordinate 61,093,635 downwards.
TCTTAATTATAGACCACGTTTTTCCCATAAGTATCTGCCTCCTCTCTACCTCCACCATAATTACCCAATTGTCGAAATAACCTACTCCCTTCCTCAGTCCTCTCTAGAGAACACCTACCTTCTAAGTGTGCTTTAGAAGATTGTACACCTTTACCGGTCTTGGAGGAATAAAAAAGAATTGAAGACACTCCCCTAGACAGCTCCCTTTCTGTCTTAGACGGGATCTCCTCAGAACAGACCAAGATGGAAAATTCTGTGCAGACTTTGGGGAGTCCTCTGAGGAGATTCGCCTGCAAGGAAATGAAGAAAGAAGGACTGAGGAAGGGTGAACCCAGGAGTGGGTCAGCTCTCAAGAGGCGTCTGGGATGAGCCCCGTGGTGCTCACTACATCCCATCAGACTGGAGAACTGAATTTGTGTCTTCAGTGTAATGACCTCTTTCCCTTCCCAACAAAGGGTTTCTCTCTTGGGAAAATAAATGGAACAAAGCAAGATTATAAAATATGAAAGTTCTAAAAATAATAGAATGAAACTGGAAGATTTGAAGGAAAGTCAGTCAAATCTATGTGGGATATAGCATATTACTGATTCAACATCAAGCCACAAAATTATATTCTATCTACCACGCAGTTTGTATACCATGAAACTTCCTGTGTGAGGTCCATGTTATCTGATTAGAGAGAACAGAGAGAGAGACAGGGGCAAAGGGGGGCATGTAACAAAGTTTATTTAAGGATGACAGAAGCATTGCAAATGCAGAAACATCTTTAATATGTAATCAAAATGATGCAAATTCATCTTTTGGTTTCTATAAATAAGGAGGATTTGATTATCTTAAACTATTAGTAAAAATATCCTTTCCTTTCATCTTCCCTGAACTTGAGTATTTTAAAATTTGTAACAGAGCGAACCATCTTTTTAGATCTAACTTAACATGTTGTTTCAGTTGAATTTAGCCAAACCCCAAAAGAAAATCCTTTCCTAAGACATGATTAATTTATACAAAGTGTTGATTTAGCAGCTGCTTAAAGCTCAACATTCAGAAAACAAAGATCATGGCATCCAGTCCCATCACTTCATGGGAAATAGATGGGGAAACAGTGGAAACAGTGTCAGACTTTATTTTTTTGGGCTCCAAAATCACTGCAGATGGTGATTGCAGCCATGAAATTAAAAGACGCTTACTTCTTGGAAGAGAAGTGATGACCAACCTAGATAGTATATTCAAAAGCAGAGACATTACTTTGCCGACTAAGGTCGGTCTAGTCAAGGCTACGGTTTTTCCAGTAGTCATGTATGGACGTGAGAGTTGGACTGTGAAGAAAGCTAAGTACTGAAGAATTGATGCTTTTGAACTGTGGTGTTGGAGAAGACTCTTGAGAGTCCCTTGGACTGCAAGGAGATCCAACCAGTCCATTCTGAAGGAGATCAACCCTGGGATTTCTTTGGAAGGAATGATGCTAAAGCTGAAACTCCAGTACTTTGGCCACCTCATGCGAAGAGTTGACTCATTGGAAAAGACTCTGATGCTGGGAGGGATTGGGGGCAGGAGGAGAAGGGGACGACCAAGGATGAGATGGCTGGATGGCATCACGGACTCGATGGACATGAGTCTGAGTGAACTCTGGGAGATGGTGATGGACAGGGAGGCCTGGCGTGCTGCGATTCGTGGGGTCGCAAAGAGTCGGACACGACTGAGCGACTGAACTGAACTGAAATTAAGAACATAGGCTTCCCAGGTGGTGCAGTGGTAAAGAATTCGCCTGCCAATGCAGGAGACACAAAAGACATGGACTCAATCCCTGGGTAGGGAAGATCCTCTGGAGTAGGAAATGATAACTTACTACAATATTCTTGCCTGGAAAATTCCATGAACAGAGGAACCTGGCATGCTACAGTCATTGAGGTCACAAAGAGTTGACCACAGCTGAGCGACTAAGCATACACACAAATTAGGAACATAGATTTCAAGATTTTCTAGGTTCTTCTGGTCAAACTTTAAAGATATACTAAAATATATATATATATATGTATGTATGCCTCAGATTCTGTGATCAGGGGTTTTCAGTGACTAAATGATGTTGAGGAAAATGTGAAGCTCTAAGTTAAAGGTATCAAGTCGAACACACTGGTGGTATTATCTATGCTAAAAACAATTATTTACTTTTGTTCTAGTAAGAGATAATATAGTAAATATTGCAAATAATGCTCTTAGGCTAATATGATCAAATACATTAATATCTCAATAACCACTGTAAAGTTTTGAGGAATGTTTGCATATAAAGAATAAAGAGGTATGTATGTATATAGTTAAAATAGTCTTCATAATTTTTAGTGTCCTAAAATCCCAGGTACGGGGGACCCTGATGGGCTGCCATCTATGGGGTCACACAGAGTTGGACATGACTGAAGCGACTTAGCAGCAGCAGCAAGAATTATATTAGAAGCACTTTCCAAGTCTGTTTCTAAAGGAGCCATCATTAATATTTCATTTTAAATAAATTATTCTAGGAATAGGATATAAATCTGTATAAGGCAAAGTTTTATTATCTGTTTTTTACACCATGTCCCCAACAAATGGGAGAGTAACTGACATAGAATCAGTTCAGTTCAGTTTAGTTGCTCAGTCGTGTCCGACTCTTTGTGACCCCATGAACCACAGCACTCCAGGCCTCCCTGTCCATCACCAACTCCCAGAGTTCACCCAAACCCATGTCCATCGAGTTGATGCCATCCAACCATCTCATTCCTGGTCGTCCCCTTCTCCTCCTGCCCTCAATCTTTCCCAGCATCAGAGTCTTTTCCAATGAGTCAGCTCTTCTCATCAGGTGGCCAAAATATTGGAGTTTCAGCCTCAACATCAGTCCTTCCAATGAACACCCAGGACTGATCTCCTTTAGGATGGACTGGTTGGATTCCTTGCAGTTCAAGGGACTCTCAAGAGTCTTCTCCAACACCACAGTTCAAACACATATGTTCTTCAGCACTCAGCTTTCTTTCTTTTTTTTTTTTTTTTTACTTTACAATACTGTATTGGTTTTGCCATACATCAACATGAATCCGTCACGGGTGTACATAAGTTCCCACTCCTGAACCCCCCTCCCACCTCCCTCCTCATACCATCCTTATGGGTTATCCCAGTGCACCAGCCCCAAGCATCCTGTATCCTGCATCGAACCTAGACTGGCGATTTGTTTCTTATATGCTATTATACATGTTTCAATGCCATTCTCCCAAATCATCCTGCCCTCTCCCTCTCCCACAGAGTCAGAAAGTCTGTTCTGTACATCTGCATCTCTTTTGCTATCTCGTATACGGGGTTATCATTACCATCTTTCTAAATTCCATATATATGTGTTCAGTTCAGTTCAGTTCAGTCGCTCAGTCATGTCCGACTCTTTGCGACCCCAGGAATCGCAGCACGCCAGGCCTCCCTGTCCATCACCAACTCCCAGAGTTCACTCAGACTCACTTCCATCGAGTCTGTGATGCCATCCAGCCATCTCATCCTCTGTCGTCCCCTTCTCCTCCTGCCCCCAATCCCTCCCAGCATCAGAGTCTTTTCCAATGAGTCAACTCTTCGCATGAGGTGGCCAAAGTACTGGAGTTTCAGCTTTAGCATCATTCCTTCCAAAGAAATCCCAGGGTTGATCTCCTTCAGAATGGACTGGTTGGATCTCCTTGCAGTCCAAGGGACTCTCAAGAGTCTTCTCCAGCACCACAGTTCAAAAGCATCAATTCTTCAGTGCTCAGCCTTCTTCACAGTCCAATCTAGACCATTCAGGTATGACCTAAACCAAATCCCTTATGATTATACAGTGGAAGTGAGAAATAGATTTAAGGGCCTAGATCTGATAGATAGAGTACCTGATGAACTATGGAATGAGTTTCTTGACATTGTACAGGAGACAGGGATCAAGACCATCCCCATGGAAAAGAAATGCAGAAAGCAAAATGGCTGTCTGGGGAGGCCTTACAAATAGCTGTGAAAAGAAGAGAGGCAAGAAGCAAAGGAGAAAAGGAAAGATATAAGCATCTGAATGCAGAGTTCCAAAGAATAGCAAGAAGAGATAAGAAAGCCTTCTTCAGCAATCAGTGCAAAGAAATAGAGGAAAAGAACAGAATGGGAAAGACTAGAGATCTCTTCAAGAAAATTAGAGATACCAAGGGAACATTTCATGCAAAGATAGGCTCGATATATGTGCTAGTATACTGTATTGGTGTTTTTCTTTCTGGCTTACTTCACTCTGTATAATCGGCTCCAGTTTCATCCACCTCATTAGAACTGATTCAAATGTATTCTCTTTGATGGCTAAGTAATACTCCATTGTGTATATGTACCACTGCTTTCTTATCCGTTCATCTGCTGATAGACATCTAGGTTGCTTCCATGTCCTGGCTGTTATAAACAGTGCTGTGATGAACATTGGGGTACATGTGTCTCTTTCAATTCTGGTTTCCTTGGTGTGTATGCCCAGCAGTGGGATTGCTGGGTCATAAGGCAGTTCTATTTCCAGTTTTTTAAGGAATCTCCACACTGTTCTCCATAGTGGGCATACTAGTTTGCATTCCCACCAACAGTGTAAGATGGTTCCCTTTTCTCCACACCCTCTCCAGCATTTATTGCTTGTAGACTTTTGGATCACAGCCATTCTGACTGGTGTGAAATGGTACCTCATTGTGGTCTTGATTTGCATTTCTCTGATAATGAGTGATGTTGAACATCTTTTCATGTGTTTGTAAGCCATCTGTATGTTTTCTTTGGAGAAATATCTATTTAATTCTTTGGCCCATTTTTTGATTGGGTAGTTTATTTTTCTGGAATTGAGCTGCAGGAGTTGCTTGTATATTTTTGAGATTAGTTGTTTGTCAGTTGCTTCATTTGCTATTATTTTCTCCCATTCAGAAGACTGTCTTTTCACGTTGCTTATAGTTTCCTTTGTTGTGCAGAAGCTTTTAAGTTTAATTAGGTCCCATTTGTTTATTTTTGCTCTTATTTCCAATATTCTGGGAGGTGGGTCATAGAGGATCCTGCTGTGATTTATGCCGGAGAGTGTTTTGCCTATGTTCTCCTCTAGGAGTTTTATGGTTTCTGGTCTTACGTTTAGATCTTTAATCCATTTTGAGTTTATTTTTGTGTATGGTGTTAGGAAGTGTTCTACTTTCATTCTTTTACAAGTGGTTGACCAGTTTTCCCAGCACCACTTGTTAAAGAGACTGTCTTTAATCCATTGTATATTCTTGTCTCCTTTGTCAAAGATAAGGTGTCCATAGGTGTGTGGATTTATCTCTGGGCTTTCTATTTTGTTCCATTGATCTACATTTCTGCCTTTGCCGGCACTCAGCTTTCTTTACAGTCCAACTCTCACACCCATACATGACCATCTGAAAAACCATAGCCTTGACTAGACAGACCTTTGTTGGCAAAGTAATGTCTCTGCTAAAGGTGCTCAATAAATATCTGTTGAATTAATATATTAGGACAAGTATAGTGAGGACTAGGAGAAAATACAACAAGAACTGGCTCTGGCCATCCAGTGACCATACTTTGTCTTAGAAAGAGAACTAGTAGGTATTTAAAACAAACAGATTCAATCTAGGTTTGGATTAACACTAAAACACTCTATTGAAACCTGTCCAAATTCTTTACACAATCTTAGGTTTTTACATAAATGTTCTGAAATCTTTTAAAATAGAACAACAGGCATAAGCCCAGAACCATGACAACTTTGTTTCAATAGAGAATTAAGAGGAAGCCAGTTCATGAAATATCTTTAAAATGAATTATTCATGCTGGGAAATCAACAAATTACTTACTGATTTAATTGTAATGCTTAACTGTGTTATCAGACCAAGAGATTGAAATGATCCTGAAAAATTCAGGAGAGACAAGAGAACATGGCAAGTAAGGAACTGCACCCAGTGGAGTCACATAAAGACCCTAAATGCTACGTCATCATCATTAATATATAATGTGCTCTCTGGTGGCTCAGAAGGTAAAGAATCTGTCTGCAATACAAGAAACCCAGGTTCAGTTCCTCGGTTGGGAAGATCCCCTGAAGAAGGGAATGGCTACCCATTCCAGTGTTCTTGCCTAGAGAATTCCATGGCCAGAGGAGCCTGGCAGGTTATAATCCATGGGGTCACAAAGAGTCGTACACGACCAAGCAACTAAGCACAGAACATAATCATTATAGCTAGCACCTAAAGAGTATTCCTTTCTGTGCCAAGTACTATCTGTGTGCTTTCACATCTGTTAACTCACTTCCTACTCACAACAAGGTTCCCAGGTTCCAAATAGGAATCAAGGCATCTGCTTTACTAAAGTTATTAAAAATTGGCAAATTCAGTTTCAACCTGATGTAAAAACTACAATTTTTGTCCCTCTCCCCTGAGTTGAAGATAGTCAGGGAATGCCTGCTCTCACTTTTCCACCCAATGTCCTTCAGTATAGCTGAAATAGACAGAACTGAGGTCTGGATACAACAGCCTTGTGTGTCCTGGGGTCTTTTTTAGTAACAGAACCTAAATGTGGGGAACAGACTTTCCCCAGTTTCACCCACCTGTAGAAAACTTTTTCAGTGTGTGGAAAATTGTTACTTAAAATGATGCTTGCCATGGGTGGAGTTCCTCACGCTCACGAGGAAGGAGGCTTGGCATACTCAAAGGTGTGATCAAGCCTCAGATGCTGTTCTCTCCTGGGGAGTCCAGAAGATATCCTCTGTGCCTCCATGGGAAACTGCAGGGAAGAAAGTGAGTGTCCCAGTCTATCCTACCCTCAACATCTCCAACAGCCAAATGAGGAAAACTGAGGATCAAGTAGGCTTAGAAGCTTCCTCCACATCAAAGAAATGGCAAACAGCAAAGACAGATCTTAAATCCTAGCATTCTGATGACTGTTCCCATCATATTCACTCTATAGTAGGGGTCCCCAAACTCAGGGATCTAATGCCTGATGATCTGAGCTGGAGCTGATGTAATAATAAAAGAAATAAAGTATACAATTAATGTAATGCACTTGAATCGTCCTAATAAACTCCCCCTCCCCTGGTCCATGGAAACATTGTCTTCTACAAAGCCGAGCCCTGGTGCCGAAAAGGTTGAGGACCGCTGCTCTACAGAATACTGGAAACCTTCCACTCAGATAAGTTTGAGGAGAACGGAAAGGCAAAACTCTTGAACACTCTTCTAGAAATGCTCTCATGCCTTAACCAGATTCTCCTTTTCCCATAACTTTTTGCCACATGATCTGAAAACATATCATTCAAACCACTTCTTTCTGAGCCAAGTGAAGATGGAGTGAACAGCAAAAAAGAAAAAAGGTCTAACTGTACCTCATCTTACAGCAGCACATTTAAAAGTTGACTCCATTTTGACCTTACTACACTTCCATTACCCAATAAGTATTCACTATATTGAATAATACAGTAAAGATCTTTGGTTTAGAGAGTTATCAATTGTGCCAAACGCACTAATAATTTGCTTTGGCAAACATCAGACTCAGGAGCAGACGCTACATTATTCTCTTATGTGTACTTTCGTCAGTCTTCATTCAACAGGTATCCAAATATGAAAGCACCTGTTAGCTTACTTACCACTAAGTACATACACATAATTAATATGAGCTAGTTCATGCAGTATTTAACTTATTGCCTATTACAGACTTAAACTGCAGAGTCTGAATAAATTTGACTATATGTTCCCACTAAGAAAAGGTCTTATCAGTCTAATGCCATTAAGGAAGGTCTTTCCTCTAATTTATTTTGTGGATTTCTTAATAACCAGTTTGAATGATTCACTGTGTTTCCAAAGTTCTTTTTAAGAATTCCACTATGATAATTTAGAGTTTAGTATCTAATCTTTCATTTAGCCTTTGATCTCTTAAACTATTCTTCTGCCAATAAGCTCTCCAGTCGCAATTATAGTAAGGGATTCTATAACTTATTAGAGTAGAATTTGAGATGTAGAGTGGAAAAGGAATTAAAAATGTCCTTTCTTCTTCCCAAGAAGTCCTGCCAATTTTGGACACTGTTAGCATGTCTGTGGCAGCTGAATACCTTTTGTTTCTGCTGTAATGCTTCCTAATCAAGTAAAAAATTAAAAAGGTTAAGTAACTTCAAGACCTCATAAAATCATGAGAAAAATCATTTCAGTTTTGAATAAGCCAGTAATTACTTCAGATAATGACATCCAGCTCATATGTCTTCCAGTTCCTGTGGACAGATTTTCCTTGGTGTCCTTTGAAATATTACTTTTTTTTTAATTTGATCATCTGTTGTTAAGGTTATTGTTCAGAGACCTGATTTAAGTATGTAATATTTGGTTTTAAGATCAACAAAAGTTATTTCCACTAACCCTTCTAGAACCAAAGCATCCTTTCTGCTCACCCACCTTAATTTTGGTTTCAGTGAGTTTGCTTAGTTTTACTGTTGTATTTGCTATTGGAGTCATATAGTTCTAAATCATTTCACTGCCCATGACAATATAACCAGGGTAGTAAACGCTTAGAAATCATCAAAGAAATGCATTTCAGTAGTATGAAATAATGATTCTAATGAAATCTTTTCTCTGTTTCTGATTGAATAAATCTATTCATTCCACCAAGTAATTAACTTTCAAAAATAACCAATAATAAAACTTTTAAAAAGTCAGAGGTCATACCTTGAATTGTAACAAAAATATAGTTATTTAAATATATATAAAAGTTATTTAACTTTTACTTAATGAATGTTTTTCCTGATCAATCTCCCTGATTAAATTCAACCTTATATTGGCCTGTGCTCTTTTTTTTTTTGAAAGGACTACAAAAAATTTTCCAAATTGGGCTTATTAACATAGTCCATCCTTCCTATTGCTGTAAGAAATTCCAATTTGATCCATTTCCTGAGGGTAATTGAATCTTGGTTGCTGCAACCTTTGCTTCAGTGGCTTTAGTTGTTAAGGTAAAGCCTCGCTTCCCTAATACATCCTTTGTCTAAAAGTGAAAGTCACTCAGTTGTATCCAACTCTTTGCGACCCCATGGACTTCTCCAGCCCAGAATACTGGAGTGGGTTGCCTTTCCCTTCTCCAGAGGATCTTCCCAACTCAGGGATCAAATCTAGGTCTCCCACAATGCAGGCGGATTCTTTACCAGCTGAGCCACAAGGGAAGCCCAAGAATACTGGAGTGTGTAGCCTATCCCTTCTCCAGCATATCTTCCCAACCCCGAATCAAACCAGGGTCTCCGGCATTGCAGGCAGATTCTTTACCAACTGAGCTATCAGGGAAGCCCCAGGCAAATGTCTTTAAGACTCAAAAGCTACATCTTTAGGCTTAAGAAACAAAAGCAGGGGTGGTTTCAGTGTGTGTGTGTGTGTGTGTGTGTGTGTTAGTTGTTCAGTCATGTCCAACTCTTTGCAACCCCATGTATTGTAGCCCTCCAGGCTCCTCTGTCCGTGGGATTCTCTAGGCAGGAATACTGGAGTTACTTGCCATTCCCTTTTCAAGGGATCTTCCCGACCCAGGGCTTGAACACACATCTCTTGTGTCTCCTGCAGTGGCAGGTGGATTCTTTACCACTGTCACCACTATGGGAGAAGCCCAGTTTCAGTATACAAGTGTGTAAAATATAAAACTGTCTTCCAAGGTAAAGGGTCTATAATGCTGCTCTCACTGGGAAATCCAGGGCTCTGAGATGTTTTTCACAAAGTGGATAAATGAATTTGATCAATCCACAGTCTTTCAACCAGTCTTCCTTCAAACCGAACCGCAGTGCCCTGAGTTTCAGTGTTTAGAGCAATTATGTGGCCTTTACAAGGAGTTCACCCATGACTTATTAATACTGTGCCCTTAACCGAAGGCAAGAGTGAGCCACGAACAAGAAAAAACACTAGTTTTAAGTACTTAATTACATGCCTTTACAGGTTAGGGTAACCCCAAGTATAGCATATAATCCCTGACGCAGCAGAAATTGAATTCATTCTCAGATAATGGTCCAACTCAGAAACCCCGGATTGAGTGGTAGCCTTCCTTCATGTGATGATTTTAGACAGCCTCTTGTGTCTTTTGGTCCAGCCATTCAAGGCCTCATAGTCTTCTACAATCACCCAATGACAAAAGAAAGCATGAGAAACATCCCTGCTTCTTTAAAGCATGGCCCAGAAAGTAATACACATCACCTTTGCCCACATTTCAGTGATGAGAAATTATCACAAAGTCGAACCCAGGAGCGGGGGTAGGGGAAGGGTTGAAAATATAGTCTTTGATTAGATGGCAACTTGCCAGTGATAAACCTAAACTAAAGAACAAGAAACACAAGTTTGATGTATAGCTGACCATTACCACCACAAGCATCACTGAACAACTGACTAACACCTGTTTTGTTCTGGATACTAGATACTACATTAATATTCTGGGTCGAAAAGACTCCCTGGAGGAGGGCATGGCAACCCACTCCAGTATTCTTGCCTGGAGAATTCCATGGACAGAGGAGCCTGAAGGGCTATAGTCCATAGGGTTGCAGAGTCAGACATAACTGAAGGGATTTAGCACAAATGTACCACATTAATAATCAACATATGTGAAATGACAATAATTAACTATAATTTATTCATTCAGTCATTCAACAAATTCTTACTGAACCTCTTTTTTAGGAGGATGAATAAGGAGGTTGGGATGAACATACACACCCTGCTGCTGCTGCTGCTGCTAAGTCACTTCAGTCGTGCCCGACTCTGTGTGACCCCATAGATGGCAGCCCACCAGGCTCCCCTGTCCCTGGGATTCTCCAAGCAAGAACACTGGAGTGGGTTGCCATTTCCTTCTCCAATGCATGGAAGTGAAAAGTGAAAGTGAAGTCGCTCAGTCGTGTCCGACTCTTAGCGACCCCATGGACTGCAGCCTACCAGGCTCCTCTGTCCATGGGAGTTTCCAGGCAAGAGTACTGGAGTGGAGTGCCATTGCCTTCTCTGCATACACACCCTACTATATATAAAATAGATAATCAACCAGGAATCAGAATTCCCTGACTAGCACAGGGAATTCTACTCAGCAGTCTGTAATAACCTATATAGGAAAAGAATATGAAAAAGAATCGATATATGTATAACTATCATTTTGCTGTATACCTGAAACTAACACATCACTATAAATCAACTATACTCCAACATAAAATAAAAATAAAATAAATAAAAAGGGAAACAGATGAACTTCTGCTCTGTGCTACTTGCTAGGCTGTGAACTAGGGAAACAGGGCAGTGTTCCCAATCCTGTGTAGGAGATAGGGGTGAACAGTTCTAGAATGCCCTCAAAGGAAATCAAGTACATTTTTAGGGTTCCACTGCAGAAACATGAGAAAAGAGACTTCTCCATTTCCTTTTTCTCTAAAAGAAAGCTTTTGAGATAATTTCATCAAGAGGCTCATCAGAAAGTTCTTTGCTTTCTGCCATAAGGGTGGTATCATCTGCATATCTGAGGTTATTGATATTTCTCCAGGCAATCTTGATTCCAGCTTGGGTTTCATCCAGCCTGGCATTTTGCATGATGTACTCTGCATATAAGTTAAATAAGCAGGGTGACAATATACAGCCTTGATGTACTCTTTTTCCTATTTGGAACCAGTTCCATGTCCAGTTCTAACTGTTGCTTTCCTGACCTGCATACAGATTTCTCAGGAGGCAGGTCAGGTGGTCTGATAGTCCCATCTGTTGAAGAATTTTCCTCAGTTTGTTGTGATCCACTCAGTCAAACCAGAGAAGGCAATGGCACCCCATTCCAGCACTCTTGCCTGGAAAATCCCATGGACGGAGGAGCCTGGTGGGCTGCAGTCCATGGGGTCGCTAAGAATCGGACACAACTGAGCAACTTCACTTTCACTTTTCACTTACATGCATTGGAGAAGGAAATGGCAACCCACTCCAGTGTTCTTGCCTGGAGAATCCCAGGGACAGGAGAGCCTGGTGGGCTGCCGTCTATGGGGTCGCACAGAGTCGGACAAGACTAAAGCGACTTAGCAGCAGCAGCAGCAGCACTCAGTCAAAGGCTTTGGCATAGTCAATAAAGCAGTAGATGTTTTTTCTGGAACTCTCTTGATTTTTTGATGATCCAACAGATGTTGGGCATTTGATCTCTGGTTCATCTGCCTTTTCTAAATCCAGCTTGAATATCTGGAATTTCACAGTTCACATACTATTGAAGCCTGGCTTGGAGAATTTTGAGCATTACTTTACTAGCGTGTAAGATGAGCGCTATTGTGCAGTAGTTTGAACATTCTTTGGGATTGGAATGAAAACTGACCTCTTCCAGCCCTGTGACCACTGCTGAGTTTTCCAAATTTACTGGTATATTAAGTGCAGCACTTTCACAGCATCAGCTTTTAGGATTTGAAAGAGCTCAACTGGAATTCCATCACCTTCGCTAGGTTTGATAATGCCTGAGCCCTCTAAAATATCAACTTGGCCTTGAATATTTAAACAAATCACTTTAGAAAAGATCTCACAAAAGGGAGAGGATTTGGGTCCTTGGAAAAAGAATAGGATTCAAATGAGGAAAGTAGACGAACAAGGCAAGGTGTTGCAGGCCAAAGGAACTTGAATAGTGCTGGTCAGGAGATGGGCTTTAAGGGGGTGCCATTATGGCTGGGAATGATCAATTAACATGAGGGGAAGAAAGGTTGTCTTAGTCTAGGCTCACTCAGGCTACGATTTAGAGAAATCGGGTCTATCTTTCCTGGTAAACTGTGAGCATCTGAAGGCAAGAACCATAGTCAGCCTTTAGCTCCAGTAGTATCCATCCAGTTGTTAAGTGTCTACCCAGCTTGGGAGAATTAAATACAATTGAACCTGTGCGTCCACTTGTATAACATATAGATGACATAACTATACATATCTATGGTATATACATACCGGGAGACATTTTAATCATCTTGACTTTGAAAACCATGTATTGTCAGATTGAGGACTTCCCTGGTGGTCCAGTGTTTCAGAATCCACCTCCCACACAGGGGACACAGTTTCAATCCCTGGTCCGGGAATGTTCTACGTGCCCTGGGGAAACTAAGCCCAGGTACCACAACTACTGAGGCCACATGCCTAGAGCCTGTGCCCTGCAACACAGTGAAAGCCCACGCACCACAGCTAGAGAAGAGCCCCTGCTCACCACAGTGAGAGAAAGCTGGTGCACACAACTTAGAGAAGTCCTTGGTCCAGAGCCCATGCTCTGCATCCAGAGAAGCCAGCACAGTGGAAGCCCGCGCTCCAAAACTAGAGAAGAGCCCCTGCTTGCTGCAACTAGAGAAAGCCGATGAGCAGCAGCAAAAGACCCAGCATAGCCAAAAATAAATAAATACATAATTTTTAAAGTAATACAAGAAAGTAATTTAAAAATCATATATTGTTGGATCAAGATGGGAAGAAAGTGAGTGCTCTTATGTATCTAGGATTGGAATGCTTCTTACTTGTATCACAAATGATATTTACTGGAATATTTTCTTTGTACATTTCACCTTCTGCCATCACTTCTTTCTTTGTGCAGTAAATATTAGATCTGTTTTGTCACTTAATCTTCATCCCAGAAAACTACCATTACCTATTCTATTCATCCTAAACATCTGAAGTATTGGGAAAACTGTTAGTTAAAAATTCATGGTGACATTCTTCACATGCTGTAGAAGCAATTCTGTCCATGATTATTATTTGTAACATCTAGAAGGCTATTATCCATTATTTATGCAGTTGTAGAAGGGAGGAAAGTTTGATCACTACCTTGCTGTATTTCTTGTAAACAATTTTTAAAAAGTAGCATGGAGGGTCACGTTTCTATCACTTTTCTCATAAAAACTGGAATTCATGAACATGGCCGTTAGAAGAAATTATTTTTCTCTAGGTGGAAGTGGGATCGAAATTAGACTGACTCAAAATGATGGTCCTCAAGACTTTTGCTGCCATTTGGAAGGACAGTGACTATTTTTTTAATTCTAGGGGGGAAAATCTTAGCATTTCAGATAACAATATGGACTAGTCACTGATTAGTGATCAGTGCTGAGTCTAGATACAACTTCTGAATCTTCAGCCCAGCACTCCCACAGCCAGGACCCATGAGTTGGAGTTTATATGAGGTGAAACTATTTGCTTTTCCTATTAACTCTGAAGTACCTCACCTATAACAGTTTAAAAATAAAATATATAATCCTATAATATTTGCAGGGATATCCTGCCCTTTTAAATTCTAATTAGTGCTACTAATCCCTATAAACAATTTCAACACTGCTGGAAAATAGCGAAATCTAATTAACTGTGTTCTAGAAGGGACTGTGGCAGATAATAGCTTAGCAACTAAGAGGGTTCATCAGGGGTAAAAAGAAACATACAAAGTTCCCTTGGCCCCTTAATAACCATAATATTGATGAAGGAATAAAGAAAGGAGGCAAAAATTGACAAATATTATCAATTTGGGAGTCAGACAATATAACTATAGGAAAATCAAAACACATTTCCTTTTTGAGGCAAGACAGTCAAACAAAGTAAACAAACAAATATAGGACCAAAAAAAGGCAAATATATAGGATACATGCTCTCTAGCCCCTCCCCACACCCACAACAAATATCACTTCCCATTCACAGCACTATCACACTGAGCCAGGGTGCAGCCTTAAAATGCAACCACTGGTACATGAGACGAGGCTTAGTTGTCATCCCCGGTCTTGCCTCTGTTTTGCCAACTCCAGATTTTATTTGGATTTAAACATTTTTTCCATTAATAATCTCTTTCCATTTCAACCCAGGACATCACATTTTATTTCGTTGTCACATTTCCCATCCCCTCTGGCCTGTGACAATTTCTCACCATTTTCTTCTTTTTCATGACCTTGATGTTCTTGAGGAGTTCTGACTAGGTATACTGCAGAATAACCCCAATCTTGTTTGCTTTTATTTCTTTATTTATTTGGCTGTCCAGTTCTAGCCACTGGACTACCAGGGAAGTACCCTTCCGCCACAACCTTGTTGTCTGATGCTTTTCTCATAATTAAACTGGGATTATGGGTTTGGGGAAAGAATACAATGAAGAAGTGCCCTTCTCATGACATCATATCAGAGCATATCATATTTACATAATATCACCGGGAATAAACCTTCATCACTTGGTTAAGGTAGTGCTTGCCAGGATTATTCTCTGCAAAGTTATTTTTTTCCCTTTCTCTACTCTATTTTTGGAAGCGAGTCATTAAGTATAGTCTACTCTCAAGGATGGGGAATTAAGCTCCACTTCCTGGAGGGGGAGAATATGTACATATATCATTTGGAATTCTTCTTTAAGGAAGATTTGTCTCTTCTCAACTATTTATTCACTTATTCAACAATTTATATGTGTATATACTCATAAGCCAGTCCTAAGGGGACAGTAACCTTTCATTTGGGGGAAATTACTTTGATGCAGATGTAGAGAACGACCTGTGGACACAAGGTGGGAAGGGGAGGATGGGACAAACTGGGAGAGTAGCACTGACATATATACACTAGAAAGCAATGGCACCCCACTCCAGTACTCTTGCCGGGAAAATCCCATGGGCGCAGGAGCCTGGGAGGCTGCAGTCCATGGGGTCGCGAAGAGTCGGCCACGACTGAGCAACTTCCCTTTCACTTTTCACTTTCCTGCATTGGAGAAGGAAATGGCAACCCACTCCAGTGTCCTTGCCTGGAGAATCCCAGGGACAGGGGAGCCTGGTGGGCTGCCATCTATGGGGTCGCACAGAGTTGGACACGACTGAAGCGACTTAGCAGCAGCAGCAGCATTCATGAAATAGACAGCTAGTGGGAAGTTGCTGTATAGCACAAGGGAGCTCAGCTCAGTGCTCCGTGATGACCTGCAGGGGTGGAAATGGGAATGAAAGAGAAGGGATATATGTATATGTAAGCTGATTTACTTTGTTATACAGCAGAAACAAATACAACATTTTAAAGCAATCATACTTCAATTTTTAGATAAAAATAAATAAATATTATATATAATAAATATATATAATAAAAAATACTCCAATTTTTTAAAAATGCTACTGATGCTTATATATGTTATTTATTTATAGCAGTATGGACTCCTGAATGTTTTTCTTCTCTTGATTATAATCCAATACTATGCTATTTGTTTTACTGCTCAAATTGTCCCAGCTCTTGCAGTCATTCTCATTAGCTCTTTCAGTTAATGTCTCTTGAATCATCTCTTTTATCAGACTATTTTCCCTTGTCCTCTATGGACTGGATACATCTCTTTGAAAGAAGATAGGGAAAAACAATCTGTCTTGTGAAGTATAGATAAGGTTTTAGTTAATAGACAGTTTATATTGTAGGCAAATAAAGCCTTTTAATATGAAGGGCACCTGTAGAAGTGTTATTTGCTTTTCAGCTGAGAATAAAAATGAAGTGCCTGTCATTTAAGCTAGCTGGTGCTTGAGGTTGTATTAGCATATTTTTTTTGAAGTGACATGACTTTTTTTGACCCAGCTTAATGACACAACTGAAGTACTCAATTCATCAGAGACGATCTGGGCTCCTTCCTGTTCTGTGCACATATTTTTATTTTAAATCTTCTGCAGCACAATTGCTTTTGTACCAGACTCAAGGAAATGAGCATTTAAGCTGCCCTGCGGAGCTATGATTTCCTACTGAGCTTCTCTAGGTAGAAACCTAGAGAAGTATTGCTGTCTCAGACCACTTGGCTCCACTCCAGCTGCCCCCAAGGGCATGTTTATAAGAGGGACACTGGTAGGTACCTATGTTGGGTTTTGCTTTTTGCTCAACCTATTGGGTTGGCCAAAAGTTCATTCTAGTTTCTCTGTAAGGTAGTATGGAAAAAAACCCAAGCTTTTTGGCCAACCCAGTTCTTTAGGTTGAGAAGCAAGAAATAGTATGTTGCCTAGGTCCTGTGAATGTACCTCAGATCTATCAATGGTTGATTGTATGGCCCTGAAAAGATACTCCACGCCTTTGGGTCTCAGGTTCCCTACCCTATCTGTGAGGCTTCCCCCATGGCTCAGATGATAAAGAATCTGCCTGCAAAGCAGGAAACCCTGGGTTTGATCCCTGGGTCTGGGAGATCCCCTGAAGAAGGGAATGGCTACCCACTCCTGTATTCTTATCTGGAAAACCCCATGGACAGAGGAGCCTGTCAGGCTACAGTCCATGGAGTCTCAAAGAGTTGGACATGATTGAGCGACTAACACCTCTATATCCACTTCCCTGTCTCTATAATTAGTACCTAGTTATATCTGAGCATCTATTAGGTCTAACATCTTAGAGTTTTATGCTACAATTTCATGGTGACTGGAAGAAGGCTATGTGCATACATTTATGTTTCAGTTCCAAGAGAAGTAGCCTCTAGTCTAAGGGAAATTATGTTTATAAATGTATTATTGATGCCCAATAAAAACCCCAAGGATTCTTGAGGTTATTTTTTTCACTATTATTTTTCAAATTCATTTTCTGGTCTCAATTTTCTATTTTTAACTTTGAACACATACTTTTTCTGTCACACATACACATTTATCCCTCGCTTTGACTCTCAGGTTGATACTTAGCCATATCTTTAATTGACTGATTTTCTCCCACTAGGTCACTTGCTGTGGGTGGTGTATGGTTTCTCACTTTGATGAAAGTCTTGGGATTGCCTTTGTTCCAGACTATCATCCCAAGAATGGTGGTATAGAAAATAGCTTTGGATGATAGAGACTGGAAAAGGAAAGCATATTTACTCCAGTATGCCTCCTTTCAGAGTAAGGGGCAGCACGCTTACTGTCCATCATAAAAGATTTGAGCTCCCTAGTTCAGTATGCAACTTATAATACACTCACTACATGTGCATCACTCTGGAGCTTGGGGAATTGGTGCAAAAAATGCTAATACAGATAGGCTTATTATATAGTGATGTTTGTAATTGAACAAAAAAAATTGGAAAAGAATACTGTCTCTGCAAATGACATGATTGTTTTCTTAGAAAAAAAAATCATAAGAATCTATAAAATAGCTGCAAAATTTATGAGTATTTAGCAAGACAACCGATTCAAAATTAACATCCAAAAATTCATTGTATTTCTCTATATAAGCAATAAAAATGGAAATTGAATTACAAATACTATTTGTAAAAACATATTAAAATACACAGAGATCAAGTTAAATATGTACAAACCTCTATACTGAAACTTACAACTAATACAAGAGAAGTTAAATATCAAATTAAATGGAGAATGCTACTTTCTTCACAGATTGAAGGATATGCAATGTTGATAAATTTAAATTCTCCTTAAATTAGTCTATAATTTCTATACAATCACAAAATTCCAGCAGGGTTTTTGTAGAAATTTAAAATTTGATTCTAAAATTTATATGGAAAATCATAGAACCTAGAATAGTCAAAATTGTCTTGAAAAAAAGAAAAAAGTTGGACTCATACCACCTGATCTGAAGACTTCTATAAGTCTACAGTAGTACAGATACTGTTATATTGGCACAGATGTAGCTCAGTGGACCAGAAGAGTCTCAGACTCATAGTCTTGACACATACACAGTCAACTGTGTTTTTGGACAAGGGCACCAAAGCATTTCAGAGGGCAAAGGAAGCCTGTCCCACAAAAGGTGCCGAAATAACTAAACATCCATATGGGGGAAAAATAATTCCCCTCTCTTTTTTCCAGTTTCAGGGAAGATATTTATCTTAGAATTAACAAAACATGCATGTAAAAGCATTAATATTAAACCCTCAATGTCCCAACTACCAAAATAGTCACTCTCAAGCCAGGATGCACTTTAAAACCACCTTAGAACATCTGCCTAGGCCCTGTCCAAAGATTCAGAATTCCAGGGACTGGGAAGAAGGCTCCCAGGCATGGTATTTAGGAAATGCTCTCCAAACAATCCTGTAATTAGGAACTGCTTCAACACAGACAAACCTATTATGCTGCAATTAGAAAAGAAAAATTAAGATGTAAAGGTGTTTCTATAACTTTATTTGACAATCTGCAGTTAGTTCTCCTTCACAGTAACTCTCTGGAGACTTGAAAGGGGTGACAGGTCCATAGGTCATCAACAGGTACACAGGTCACCAGCATTTAGAGCTTGTTTGGTTAATCTTTATTACGTTTCCTGGACAACCACATATAGATAGAAGTGTGTGTGTGTGTGTGTGTGTGTGTGTGTGTGTGTGTCTATGTGTGTTCAGTTGCTCAATCCTGTCCAACTCTTTTGAGACCCCATGGACTGTTGCCCACCAGGCTCCTCTGTCCATGCGATTTCCCAGGCAAGAATCCTGGAGTGGGTTGCCATGCCCCCCTCCAGGGGATCTTCCTGACCCAGGGATAGAACCCACCTCTGTTGCATCTCCTGCATTGGCAGGCGGATTCTTTATCACTGAGCCACCTGGGAAGTACATTAGTCCAGCACGGGACATTCCTTTTCCTTTGGTCCAGACAGCTTTTCTGATCCTGGTGTCAGTGTATATACATCTGGGACTCCCTCTTGGCAAATTCAGGATTTCTCTGAATGCCCCGAGGGGCACGGTTCTTGGAACCCATTCCATGGATGTGCTTGTGAATGTTGATGGTGTATTCTCTGGTCACCGCCTGGTTGATGGTGGACCAGCTCTTCTTCTCAGCACCCTTCTTTGCAGGAGTCAGTTCTGCCGGGCTGGGGTGCAGGATTATGGGAGAAGGAACACAATATCTTAACCCACCCCTTGATAGGAAGACAAGTTCTTACCATGTGTGCTAAGAGATTCTACCTGGAGAAATAAGTATATTGCTAGGAGCTCTTGGTCTATGGAGCTATGTTAGGTTTCTGCCCCCTTTTAGAACTGGGACAAATATATTAGGGGTATTTTTCCTTCTGTTGTCTTTGCCACAGTGCCGAGCCTCTACCTTCCAGACTTGTATGCATGTCTAACTCCAGTGGTAGGTCTGTTTGAGACGTACCCAGACCTTTAATCAGCTTCACTTTCATTTTTGCCTTCTCAATGGTGGCTTGGACTTTGAGAAGCCATGCCCTTTCTTTATCAAGCAGTACAAGGGTTGGCATATTGTGCCAGGTGGGGAGTAAAAGTCCTCCAGAACCCCCAAGTCCCCAGGGAGACTTGAATGCCTTTCATGTTCTTAGGGATTGCCTAGGTTTGTACAATATCGGTCAAAGCTTCAGGGACAGTATACATTGTACCCAAATAAATGGCTCCCAAAAGTTTTATGACAGTGCCTCAGTCTTGAATTTTCTGTGGGTTCATTGATCTATCCTCTTCTCAGAGGTTCCAGAGAAGTCTAGAGAGTGTCCTGCAGCGAGGCAAATCCTCATATGTTAACATTATATCATCAATGTGCTGCTCCAGGCTCAGCTGCTTCAGTCATGAATGTAATGTAATGGGCCCATTTTATTGATGTGGGGAGAAGACCCAATTTGCAACATCAAAGGGAACTTTCTGACTATAATTGTTTGCCCTCTGCCATCATCAGTGGTGCCAAGGTGGTGCCAGAAAACTACTGAGGGTTGCCCATGTATACTAAAATACAGTTGGCTCCAGTATCAACTAGAACTGTCACCTTTAGTTCATTGTGGGGGGACTGGTGAATAGTGAGCAGAACAGGAAGCCTCCAATGGCCCTGATCTGGATATGATCTTGCCTGCATGCTATACCTGGGGAGTGAGGCACCATTCCAAATAGAACTACATCCCTGAGGCCTCTACTGGAGCTGGCGGGGCATCAGGGCTGGTTGAGGCAGGTGGGGCAGTTCCGAACTGCTGTTCAGGTTTTAAGGCTTTCCATAGGCCAGCCAGTGGAGCATTGGGTTGCTGTTCTGTCCTTTTAGATGGGCTCCTGGCATCAGGGAGGTAAAGCCATGTTTACAGGTTACTTTTACTCGGTAACTTTCACAGCCAGCTAAGATAGCCTTTCGGCTTTCTGACCTTTCTCTCTGTCTCCGGACTTTATTTTTTTAATAATTTTATTTATTTATTTGTTCGTTTGTTTTTGGCTCTGCTGGGTCAGGCTTTTCTCTAGTTGCTGCAAGTGGGGGCTGCTCTCTAGCTGCAGTGTGCGGGCTTCTCTTGTTACAAACCACAGGCTCTCAGATGCACAGGCTTCAGAAATTGAGACACTTGGGCTGCTCCCAGGCTCACAAGCACAGGCTCAATACCTATAGTGTCCTATAGCTATAGTCCAGGCTTAGTTGTTCCATGGCAGGTGGAATCGTCTCAGATCAGGGATGGAACCCATGTCTCCTACATCAGCAGGCAGATTCTTTACCGCAAAGCCACCAGGGAAGGCCTGTCTCAGGGCTTTCTTATAGCCCAAACCTGTATCTGGGATTTGTCAGTTTCATCCAATCAGTAATGAGTTGCCCAACATCATGAATGTCTTATTTTATGACCAGGTTTAGCATGGATATCAACATCTCATATCAGGTGCTAGGGGTGGACTGGGGTGTCTTGGCTTTCATTCCTGCAGTGAATGTGGCCCATTTGGGACTCAAAGACAGGGACGTAGGTGGCCTGTTTCACCAAACTCCCTAAGAATTTATTTACCTACTGCCTAGATCCAAATGCCCAAGGAGAACCCCTTCAATGGGTCAGGTCTCCCTGCAGGATAGAATAATCCAACCTGTAAGGGCGTGAGTACCCTGAACCCCTAGGTGCTATGCATGCACTGCTGTGGGGAAGGGGGTGGTGTGTGATCACGTTGCTCATTTTCTCCACTTCCTGACCGTTCAAAGGACCACCGTCACTCCCTGGATCTCACAGCCACACCAACCAGGTGGGGATATTTCCCCTGGCCTTTTGTTGGAATTTGGCAGCTTTATCAGTAAGCTCAGCAGGAGTACATTCTCTCACTGTGTTTCCTGAATGGGGGGCTGACCCACTCTCTGGTGGTGGTGTTGTTTTCTTTTTTCATTCGGGGTCAAACAACACAGAGCATTTCATCCATTTAATTGTCAACCATAACATCCTCTTCCTCATCTGAATCTCTTTCCCAGGGATTCCATGTCCTAGCAGCCCAATCAGGCTTTGTTCTACCACTTAGACCTTAATCCTCAACAGCTTGTGGCCTTCTAGCTTTGCAAACTAGTGCACCAAGGTCTCTAACTTCTTACCCTGCTCTCCCACCTTGCCTGTCAGCCCACAAGCTGGAAGAGCCATGGACAACCACATATCCTTCTCTAACCGCAGCTCTTCTTACTTCTAACTCGACTTCCCACCTGCCCACACTAGAGACTAGCCCACTACCAGCCCTTCACTTCCCTTCTTTGCTGCAGTGCACCATGTACAGTTCCTCAAATAAGCTCACTAAACCAGCCAGGGTTCCAGGGTGTCCACAGACACACACAGAGGACCACGAGCATTTAATACATAGGTCACCCTTCCCCCACATAAAGGTCAATAGCCAACTCAGGATTTCTCCCACGGACATCTCTTTCCCAAAACCCACTTCTCCAATCTCCTAATTTTTTTGGTTTTCAAATTCAGAAATTTCCAGGGTGAAACCTGAAATTGGGCCTCAAATGCAGAAAGCAAAGAGAGACCAAAGAAAGAGGCAGACCTCTCCAGATGGGTCGGTGGGAGGCTAACTGAGCAAGGGAACCTGTATCTGAGGCTAGTCTTAAGCAGCCACCAGATGGATAGATCTTTGCATTCATCCGCCAGAATCTTTAAAGTTTATGTAGAGGCCTTAACTGGATGCAGCCACATATACTGTCCAGATGATCTCAATAATACTTTAATTTCTCAAGGCTGCATCCTTGAAAACAGCTCCCACCATGGGAACTGTGAGCAGAACATATGTTCTAAAGACCGGAGAGGGATGGAGGAGCCTCCTTTTGCCCTGGTCCAGCTCATGGGTCAACTGGCAGTCATGCCCTCTGGGTGACCTCCCCTAAGATGAACATTAAACCTAAAACTATTAAGCTTCTAAAAAAAAATACAGAAAAGTATCCTGGTGACTTTGAGATTATTTTTTTTTTTAAATCTTCTTAGGACACAAGAAAATCTAATCACAAAGAAAACATGGATCATTTACACTTTCTCAAAATTAAAGTTTTCTGCTTTATCGAAAAGCTTCAGACAAAGGCAAGGAATTCCCTGGTGGTCCAGTGGTTAGGAGTCTGTGGTTCCACTGCAGGGGACACAGGTTTGATCCCTGGTCAGGGAAATTAAAATCCCACATGCCAAGTGGTGTGGCCAAAAAAAAATCTTTTTTTTAAATACAAAGGTAAACCACAGAGTGGAAGAAATTGTTCACAAAACATTGTTCTGACAAAAGACTTGTGTCTAGAGTATATAAACATCTCCTGAAAATATGTACTGTTTTGTTTGAATTTTTACAATGATAATATTGTCCTGTTATTATGAATATAGTAACCTCATAATGACCACATTTCATATCCTAATCACAATTTCAATCAATCAGTCAACAAATAAGAAAATGAGAGTGAAGAGCCCCACACTCTAGCATCTCCTCTACATCTGCTCCCACTAGAAGTCAAATGGAGAAACACACTGCTAGTCACCCTTTCTTCCCCCTCAACAGGCAAAGGACAGTCTTTACGAAGACTGAGGAAGTGGATTTAACAAATAACTAGGGAGATAAAATTAGTAATATGAGGGCAAGCTGCTACTCCTGAAATAATGAAAAGAAGAAATTGACACATATTTTTAAACCAACTCAGAAAAACTTGGGCAAAATGAAAACAAAGAAGAGATTAAAGAATACAGTAAGTCCCCTACAAAAAATGAGTTCCATTCTGAAAGTATGTTCATAAGTCCAATTTGTTCATAAGTCCAATTTGTCCATAAGTCAAACAGACTTAACGTAGATACCCAACCTTGGTACCCTAGGTACACAATTGGCTACATGGTACTATATATAGTGTAAGGTGATGTGTAATAGGTTTATAATGCTTGTCACAAAAATATTACATAAAAAACCAACACAAAAAATAAAACATTAAACATTTTTAATCTTACAGTACAGTAACTTACGAATATGTGAACTAACTTACATGATTGGATGTGTGAACACATGTTCTCACCTTTGAAAGTTCACAACTTGAAGGTTTATATGTAGGAGACTTACTGTATTTATGGCAAATTATTAATAGTTATGAAAACCAATAGGATACTAGATAAGATGGTGAAATTAAAAAACATTTGAGTATGCTCATAAGCTCATCTGGTGCCTGGTGCTCTGACCGTCACTGGGATAATATAAACCAGAGGCTCTGAAGCATCTTGGTAAATGGGAATGGGAGCATCATGCACTGAGCCAGTTGGTATAGACTGATTCTTTTCTACTGGTAATCCTAATGAAAAATCATTTATTCATAGACATGGGTTTGCACTGCACAGGTATTTTCGATGCCATGATTAGAGCAGAAACAAAGTTACAAAACCACCCCCATGATGTTCCTGCATCAACTCCCGATATGTCTGTTTTTAGTTATGATTATTGCAGTTAATTTTCCATTCCAGAAGACTAATACAAGCTTGGTACGTTGCTATTAGTATTTGCATTGGTTCTGCAGAATGAGTTTTGGGTTAAGTGTTACTATAGCCCCTCCTCCCCTACTAGGTGTGAAGCTAAAGGTACTTAATAGATTTTCAGATGCTATTTAACCAGCTCTGTTCTAATTAGAAATCATTCGACCTCCTGTGGATTCAGTGTTCAGTTGCTCAGTTGTGTCTGACTCTGAGCAACCCCATAGATGATAGCCCACCAGGCTGTTCTGTCCATGGGATTTTCCAGGCAAGAATACTGGAGTGGATTGCCATTTCCTTCTCCAGGATGGAGTTGGTAGTGATTCTAAAACAGGTGTTGTTTTTCTTAAGAAGGTAAAGGAAGCCAAGACAATTGAGGCTGGATCATTTCCTGAGTAAGGCTCTAGCCTCTTCGCCACCCCCAGCATAATCTCTTAAATTGCTACTTACCCATGTCCCCAGGCCCCACTGACTCTCGACCTCCTCCATGACTGCTTTCCTGTCTCCTCTTTCACACTCCACTCAGTCCACAAACACTCCCTGTCCCAGGACAAAAGTTATTGAGTGTAGCAGTAAAGGAAACTATAAACAGCCTAGTTTAAAAAGACAACCTCTCATCTTAAAGAGAGAACAACCCTGACTCCACATTTCCCTCCATAGTCACCACCTTAATTTTCTGCTCCCCTTTTCAGTAAAACTCTGGAAAAAATTGCTTTTATTGGCTGTTTCAATTTGCTCTGCTCCCATTTCCTCTTGAAACTGCTGCATTCTGCCTTTCATCTCCATCTCTGCACCTAAACGCCTGTTGGCAAGGTCATGGATGTCACCCAGATTGCCCAGCCAGTACTTAGATCACACTCTCTTACTTATACATTTTCTTTAAAAGGTCATGGCATAGAATTCTCTCTCCTTGTTCTCCTCCACCTTGGGAGCTTTTCTTGTCCTCTAATCTGCAGGTGCCTCCTGACCTATCTGATTTTTAAACAATGAAGAGCTCCAAAGCCCAGTTCTCCACGCTTGTTCCATCTAGCATCACTCCCCAGGTGGTCTTCCCCTTCCATTTGAAAGAATATATTACACATGTTGTTATGGAACAAACTTCAGAGATATATTGTTAAATGAAAATACATGAAAGATGGCAAGTTGGATGTGTGCAGCAGTTTGGGGTGACTGATGACACAGGGGTGGAGAATTTGACTTCTACTCTGAAATGTTTGGGCACAAATAAGCCAGGAAGTCACATTAAAGAGCTGAGTATGTTCATCCACCTCATTAGAACTGACTCAAATGTGTTTCTTTTTATGGCTGAGTAATATTCCATTGTGTATATGTACCGCAGAGCCTATTATACAGAGTGAAGTAAGTCAAAAAGAGAAAGATAAATATCGTATTCTAACATGTATATACAGAATCTAGAGAAGTGGTACTGAAGAACTTATTTACAGGGCGGCAATGGAGAAACAGACATAGGAGAATAGATATGTTCATGGGGAGAGGGGAGGAGAGAGTGAGATGTATGGAAAGAATAACATGGAAACTTAATTACCGTATGTAAAGTAGACAGCCAACGGGAATTTGCTGTATGGGTCAGGAAACTCAAACAGGGCTCTGTATCAGTCTAGAGGGTGGGATGGGGAGGAAGATGGGAAGGAGGTTCAAAAGGGAAGGGATATATATATATACCGATGGCTGGTTCATGTTGAGGTTTGACAGAAAACAACAAAATTCTGTAAAGCAATTATCTTTCAGTTAAAAAATAGATTTTTTTTTTTTACAAAAAGAGAGAACAATGCAGTCCCTGAAAACTACAATGTTCTTACTCACTTAACTAGAAATTAAATTTAATTTTAAGTTAAAAAGACAAATCAGGTATACATCTTACCCTCCAGAAATGTATAGTTTGCTGGGGGGAGAGGGGGTTGAAATATAAATTACAAAATAAGGAGCAAATAGTGTTGTCAGAGAAATGACAGTTGGGACTTATGGAAACTCAGATAGATAGAGCAGCTTTTAAATGTTTGATTAAGCTGAATTAGTTTTGACTTTTTTATTGCACACTTGCAAAATTAATGCATTTCCTAATTGCCTCTGTAATCAGATTGAAATTTCTTAAGTTTTCTATCACTTGTTCATGCTCCCAATCTTATAATTAGAATGAAAAGCCTTTTTCTTGGTCTATCTCACAGACCCCAGGAACCCAAGAAACATATATCTAAGGATAAATATTTGAAGAAAAAAACAATTTTATTTCATTTTATTTAAGAGGAAGGGGTCAAAATGTAGAGATTAACACATGGGACACTGGGAGAAATGTAGAGAAGTTTCCCTAAGCAGCTAGTAGATGGCTCATCTGGGATCTGAACCCAGGTCTGTCTAATTCCAGAGCCCATACTCTTTCAGTATTATAGCCTGGTCTCAAATATAAATTCATATTTAAACATTATAAAAAGAGGACAAGGTACCCGTGGGTAAGAAAACATTTGATTTACAAAAAAGAGGGAGCTGTTGATGGCATAAGTGCCCTGGAAGAACTAGAGAAATACAAGACATTCAAAAGCGAGCACATCCTTGGGCTTCCCTGGTGGTCCAGTGGTTAAGACTCCACACTCCCACTGCAGGGGACGTGGGTTTGATCTCTGGTCAGGGAAACTAAGATCCCACATGCCATGTGGCTCAGCCAAAAGAAAAAATAGGTACATCCACAGTAACACTATGAAACGTTACAGAAATAGAGAGAAAGATGGAAGATACAGACTATCTTAAGAATAATTGCCCCATTTGATTGTTAGTGAAATTATCATCATTTCCTTTTATTTTCTGTATCTAAAATATAAATGATGCTCATTTCCTCTCTTCTTGGTTTTTGTGCTATAAGCAGGAGAAGGTAAATTTAGAGCTAAATCTTATCCAAACTGGAGATTTAAATTCCTGTTCTCTGCCTTTCAACTCCCACTTCATCCAAAGACCTTCACCATCACTCCTCTGCTAAAATCATTATGTCTGTTGGGTCTAATCCACATCCGTCTTCAACCCTTCTTAAACCTGCTGAAACACCAGTTTTTCTTGGACCTAATAGGAAAAGGGGATGACAGAGGATGAGCTGGCTGGATGGCATCACCAACTCGATGGACATGAGTCTGAGTGAACTCCGGGAGTTGGTGATGGACAGGGAGGCCTGGCATGCTGCAATTCATGGGGTCGCAAAGAGTCAGACATGACTGAGCGACTGAACTGAACTGAAGGTCATAGAGTCATATCAGAGGATTTGATTTTTGTTCTAAACAGTAGTCATCAGTTGTGAATATTCCTATGCAGATTTTGATTGACTTGTTGTCATGAGTATAAATTTATATTTAACTTTACAGCTATGTATTCAATAAATGTCACTATCTTATTGACTGCCCAGCTTAATGACAGCTATCCAGTAGACAGATGACAGATAGAGAGGCAAAGAGAGAGATAGAGAACACAAATGTTAACCAAAAGTAAACACATCTCTTTAAATATAGACATCTCTGGGCTTGGTGATAATGCTGTTTCACAGCAGATTTACTGTATTACTCTGAGAATAATTAGCCATAAACATCAAAGGAATGTTATATGTTTTTTCTCTCTTTTCTCCAAAGAAACGCACAGTGGGATATGTAAGATGTCAGAAATAATTAGACAAAATTGCACAATCCCATTGTGATACTAAAATATCTCTAGAGTTGAATATTTGCTGTGAAACCTTAAAATTTGGTTTGAAAGATGCTTATTATAAACACTATATTTTTTCTTTAAAGGTAACAGGCCCAGAATTTTTAAAGCATGGTATTATGTGAATATATGGTTCCAAGTGTGAAAAGATGTATAAAGATAAATGAGAACGTCATCTGGGTGGCAAGATAGACTTAAAATTTGGTAATGTCACCCTCAGAAAGGGTTTTGGGAACTTAAGAAAGTAGCATTTGAATAATAATGTAGGGATGAAGTTTATTGGTGAACATAACGAAAAAGAAACAGATGCACAGATATAGAGAACTAGTGGTTACCAGTGGGGAGAAAGAAGAAAGGAGGGGCAATATAGGGGTAGAGGATTAAGAGATACCAAACATACTATTGTATGTAAGATAAGCTACAAAGGATAGGGACTTCCCTGGCAGTCCAGAGGTTAAGACTTCGCCTTCCAATGTAGGCGAGGGTGAGGGTTCGATCCCTGGTCAAGGAGGTAAGATCCCACATGATTTGTGGCCAAAAAAACAAAACATACAACAGAAGCAATGTTGTAACAAATTCAATAGTTTAAAAATGGTCCATATTTTTTTAAATCCTTTTTTAAAAAAAGCTACAGGGGGCTTCCCGGTGATTCAGCAGTAAAGAATCCACCTACCAGTGCAGGAGACACTGGTTCGAGCCCTGGCCCAGGACGATCCCACAGGCCACAGAGCAACTAAGCCCGTGAGCCACAACTACTGAGCCTGTGCTCTAGAGCCCGGGAGCCTCAACTACAGATGCCCGCACACCTAGAGCCCGTGCTCCGCAGCTCAAGAAGCCACAGCAATGCAAAGCCCACACACTGCAACTAGAAAGTAGCCCCTGGTCACAAAACTAGGGGAAAAGTCTGTGCAGCAGTGAAGACCCAGCACAGCCAAAAATAAATAAATAAAAGTTTTAAAATGCTGCATGGATATATTGTATAGCACAGGGACTACAGGCAATACTTTTTCATAACTGTACATAGAGTATAGCCTTTAAAAATTGTGGAATCACCATATTGTACATTTGTAATGTATAATATTATATATCAACTATACTTCCCTTTTTTAAAAAGTTGGAGTTGACATTCAGAGAAGAAAAAATATATATCAAAAACATGTAAAGATTTTATGAATACTGAAATACTGTCATTTGTCTTCCAGGTGAAAGAACATGGCTTTTTCATTCAGACTGTAGCATACAGTTCTGTGGTTTTTCCATTTACCCACACAAAATGGAACCCAAGAGACGACACAGCTGAGGAAATTACAGAGTCTTTACCAATGAAAGTTGTTCAAGTCTGCATAGATTTCAGCTGAAACAAACAACCACCAGCTTCTCCACAGCATAGAATAGAACAGGGGAAAATGAACATCACTAACTGTACCCCGGAAGCCAGTGTGGCTGTGAGACCCAAGACCATCACGGAGAAGATGCTCGTTTCCATGACTCTGGCGATGATCACCACCCTGACTATGCTGCTAAACTCCGCCGTGATCGTGGCCATCTGCACCACCAAGAAGCTCCACCAGCCTGCCAACTACCTGATCTGCTCTCTAGCCGTGACGGATCTCCTGGTGGCTGTGCTTGTCATGCCCTTGAGCATCATGTACATCGTCATGGAGAGCTGGAAGCTGGGGTACTTCATCTGCGAGGTGTGGCTGAGTGTGGATATGACCTGCTGCACCTGCTCCATCCTTCATCTCTGTGTGATCGCCCTGGACAGGTACTGGGCCATCACCAATGCTATCGAGTATGCCAGGAAGAGGACCGCCAAGAGGGCCGGGCTGATGATCCTCACGGTCTGGACCATCTCCATCTTCATCTCCATGCCCCCTCTATTCTGGAGGAGCCACCGCCAACTCAGCCCACCCCCTAGTCAGTGCACCATCCAGCACGACCACGTCATCTACACCATCTACTCCACGCTTGGGGCATTCTACATTCCCTTGACTCTGATACTGATTCTGTATTACCGGATTTACCATGCAGCCAAGAGCCTTTACCAGAAAAGAGGTTCAAGCCGGCATTTAAGCAACAGAAGCACAGATAGCCAAAATTCGTTCGGCAGTTGTAAATTGACACAGACGTTCTGTGTGTCTGACTTCTCCACCTCAGACCCTACCACAGAGTTTGAGAAGATCCACACCTCCATTAGGATTCCTCCCTTTGACAATGACCTAGATCACCCAGGAGAACGCCAACAAATCTCCAGCACCAGGGAGCGCAAGGCAGCACGAATCCTGGGTCTGATTTTGGGTGCATTCATCTTGTCGTGGCTGCCATTCTTCATCAAAGAATTGATAGTAGGTCTGAGCACCTATGCTGTGTCCTCCGAAGTGGCTGATTTTTTGACCTGGCTTGGTTATGTGAATTCTCTGATCAACCCTCTGCTCTACACAAGTTTCAATGAAGACTTTAAGCTGGCTTTTAAAAAGCTTATTCGGTGCCGAGAACATACTTAGATTGTAAAAACTCAGAGGGCTTGACTTTTACCAGCCTCGTGAGTGCACGGGGGTAGGGGATGCAGCTTATTAATTCTTGGACATAGTTGGTTCAGGAGAGTTTGTAAGTACATGTGGTCTTGTTTGTCTTTTTTTCTTTTTCTGTTTTGTTATTTTGTGTGCTGTTTTCTACCTCTGGTCTTATTTGTGGTACATAATTTCAAATAAACACTATCAAACAAAAACAGAAATTTCATAGCAGTAATAATAAGGTGAAATAGTAAATACTTTTTATTTCTTTAGCCATTTCAGTTAACCCAGCAATTAAAGAATGCTAAAATAAATCTTCATGTGCAGAATTCTTTATTACTTATGCATCAAATACATGATGACCTGCCCTGGTGTGTGGCACTAATTCTGAGCTTATGGACCCAAATGCTTAAAACTTCCATTGGGTATTGCATGATAACATAAGGGATTTTTTTTAAGTGGTGCACTGTTATCTACTGATTGCAGATCTGACCTGAAATCATTCCTTATGACTACATGGCCTGCAACTTTCTGGCACAAACAGTATAGCTGGCTCTTAGGGCTCTTAGTTCACGATTAAATAAGCATCTTCATTCTCTAAAAAGAACCTAGAATGAATGTACTAATACTTTCCTAGGCCTTTGACTATGAATGTGAAACATAAGCAAATAATATTATGAAACAATTATCAAAACTAGTCACTTTGTTGTTGACACATTGGGCCTCCTCTAGTTCTCAGAAGCATCACAGCAAAACTTTGGATACACCCTCCCATTCTAGCAGGATTAAAGTGGGAGTACCTGCCAAACTGGAGAACTTTTAAAGCAACATTAAGCTACTCTACCCATTAAGGGATGTATTGATCAGATGAGGGAATACATTACCTGAAGAACTTTGTTGGAGAAAGTTACTCATTAAATTACCAGTTGTGTATGTGGGGGAAAAAAATTAAACATTGGAAATCTATGTTTATAGCAGAAACCACGCACCAGGAAGTGAGTATGAAATTG
Source organism: Ovis canadensis (assembly GCF_042477335.2). Classification (NCBI taxonomy): domain Eukaryota; kingdom Metazoa; phylum Chordata; class Mammalia; order Artiodactyla; family Bovidae; genus Ovis; species Ovis canadensis. Next base: position 61,061,940 of record NC_091252.1, on the reverse strand, counting down.
TGTCTCCTGGAATCCCTGTGGCTTCCATGCCAGACTGCTGCCTGGGTCCAGGAGGCTGCAGGCAGGACCCAAGGCCACACAGTGTGTGGCTGACAGGGACCAATGGCTCCAGTCCCTTGGAGGAGCTCACCGTTAAGTCAAGAGTGCTGACAGAAGGGACTGAAAGTGTGTAAATTCTTGCACATTCCTCAGTAAGCGACTGTTGTAGAGCTGGGCTCCTCACCTCTCATCCACGACCTCTCCCACTTCTTCACTTCCCGCAGATCGTGTCTCTTCTTTGTTGAGAAGACATTGGTTTCTCGACCATCTCCACCTCCATGTTTTAGTCCTTAATTCCATCCCCTCCCAACTTTTCTATAATCTTGCCCTTCTCTTTCTCATTCTCTCCCTCTCCCTTTTAATCTCCTTCCCATCACCGCTTCCTCTGCCCACTCTTCTTTACTCTCAGCCATCAATTTGCTCAAGCCTTTTTTCGCACTAGGACAGAGTCCTCTGGCTGTAGTACCTCCTCAGGCTCCTTCTCCCTCTCTCTCCTTGTTCTCCCACCTGAGTCTCCAGTTATCCACCCATTTGTTCTGCCTCCAGTTCTCACCTTCCACTGCCTATTCTCTCTTTTGCCATCTGGGTATGCCTGTCCCAATTCCCCCAAAACTGATCTCCCAAAGGTTACTGGGGACTTGCCAATGGGCAAATCTAGTGACCTTCCCTCTGTCCTTATCTAACTTCCTGTTCTCATCAGTTCAGACAGTTAGCCATCCCTTTCATGTTTAAGTCCGTGCCTTCTAGGATCCTTTACTTTCTCACTTCTCTAGTTAGCTTCTCATTCTTTGCCTCCTTTTCTTCATTCTGGGAGTTTACTATCAGTTCTCACTGCCTGTATATTCATACTCCATTCCAACCTCCCATCATTTCCACAAATATTTCCATGCCTGAGGCTCTAAAATATGTGTCTCTGATTGTGATCTGTCTTATTCTCACACCACAGACCCATGAATTAAGTCTGATGGACATCTCCTGTGAACACTGTCAGTGCCTCAAACACAGCCCTTCTAAACTGAACTCATGATCATTTTCCTGCACTCAAACCTTCTCCTTTCTACCTTCTCAGTCTCAGACAGCAGGATTTTGTTTTATTTATTTTGGGGGCTGCACTAGGTCTTTATTATAGCACATGGGCTTTCTCCCGATGCAGTTCACGGACTTACTTGCTCCTAGTTCCCTGACCAGAGATCAAACCTGCATCCCCTGCATTGGAAGGCAGATTCTTCATTTGTTTTTTGTTTTCATTTTCTTTCTCGGGGTGGAGGGAGTTGTGCTGAGTCTTCATTGCTGTATGTGGGCTTTCTCTAGTTGTGGCGAAGGAAGCTACCTTCTAGTGGTGGTGTGTGGGTTTCTCGTTGCCATGGCTTCTCTTGCTGCAGAGCATGGGCTTTAGGGTGTGTGGACTTCAGGTGTGGCCCATGGGCTCAGTAGCTGCAGCTCCCAGGTTCTAGAGCACAGGCTCAGTTAGTTGTGGTCTATGGGCTTAATCGCTCCACGGGATCTTCCCAGACCAGGGATTAAACCCATTTCTCCTGCATTGGTAGGCATATTCTTAACCACTAGATTACTGTGGAAGTCCCAGACAACAGGATTACCATGCATTTTATCATTCACATTAGATAAATGAGATTCTCTCTCTTTGTGGTTTGTCTTTCACATCCATATAGTATAAAAGTCTTATTATCCATTTACCTCTGTAGAAATGCTTGTATATGCACCCTCCTTCAATAACTTGGCCCTCTCCCCTGGACCAATCTTCTTATCTGATCCACCTACCTCTGGACTCCTCATCTGCAACTTCGCCCCTGCTCACCTTCCAGATACATCTTCCTAGAGCAGTAGTTCTCAAAGCAACATCTCCAGAGCAGCAGTATTAGTTTCACTTGGGAACTTGTTACGAAAGCAATGTCTAGGGCCCCACTGAAACGTACCAAGTCAGAAATTTCAAGGCAAGGGGCATCTATCTCTGTCTTAACAAGCCTTCCAGGAGATTCTGGTGCATGCTAACTCTTAGAATGTCCTGCTGATTTTTAATAACAGCACTCAAAATCCCCTATTTTTCCATCAGTATAAGATAAATTGAAATTCCTAAATATAATGTTCAAGGCTTCTTCACCATGTGGCTTCAAGCCACCTTTCCAAAGCTAAGTCTCAGCACGTCTTCTCACTCCCATCATATTCCAGAAAAATCCGGATATTTCCTGTGTTTTCTGAGCCTTCCTAACATTTTGCCCCCACTGCTTCAGAAACCTGACCCCGTAAGTTCCCATCTTTCTTCCTCCAATCCTTCATCATGGAGTGCAAACACAATCTCTTCTGCAAAGTCTTCCTTAGAAGATTGTCTGTCACCGTAGAAGTCCTCTCTCTGGGGTCTGTGCTCCCTGGAACCTCGCTGGGACCTCTGTTATTATAAGTGCTTCCTATCTTGTTGTGCATTTGTTTGTGTATTTCTGCTCTCTGCCCCCAGTAGATTGTGAGCTCCTTGAGGACAGGAACTGTGTCTGTTTTATCTCTGTATCCCTAAGAACGCCTACAGTGTTTTACACACAGTAGGCACTCAATAAATATCTCTTAATGTGAATGAAATTATGTCCCCAGAAAAAAATGTAAGTGTGCAATGTTCTCTCAGTGAGAAAACCAAACTTTTAAAATCTCATGATGCAATACACACTTCCTTTTTCTTTAATATTTACCCTCTCATCCCAGCTTTGTTCAAAAACTGCTAGGAATGCTTCCACATGAGAATAGAATGAATTTCTCATGCCACTGAACATAAATGAATGTCCTTTATTGGTTAGGATTCAGGCTAAGCTGCTCCCAAAGAAGAGACCCCCAAATATGGCAGTTCAAGCAAGCCAGACCCTCTTTTACATGACAGTCAGGAGGTAGGAGGGAGCCCAGAGTGAGCAGGAAGCTCTGTGTTCTCCAAGGACTTGGGTCTTTACATTTTGTGGCTCTGCTATCCTCTCAAGGCTGGTCCTTTTCTGAATGGCCAAAGCTGACTCCCCACCACATCCACGTTCCAGTCCATAGAAAAGGGGAGAGAGAAATGGAGACCAAGCAATTTCCTTTTAAGTAAGTCACATGGAAATTATACACATCCCTTTTCCTTGGATTCCACTGGCAATAACTTGGTCACATGGGCTTCCCTGGTGGCTCAGCTGGTAAAGAATTCGCCTGCAATAAAGGAGACCTGGGTTCGATCCCTGGGTTGGGAAGATCCCCTAGAGAAGGGAATGGCTACTCACTCCAGTATTCTGGCCTGGAGAATTCCATGGGCTGTATAGTCCATGAGGTCACAAAGAGTCAGACATGACTGAGCAACTTTCACTTTCACTAGTTACATGGACACACCAAACTGTAAAACAGAATTAAGAGAGTAAATTTCTTGTTGCGCAACCATGTGCCTTGCCAAAAATGAGCACTTTGAAATAAAAGGAAGAAGGAGAGAATGGATACCAGGGGCCAATGAGCCGTTCCTTCTACAAGAGAATATTGGTTTCTGCATGTGCAGCTCAAATATTACAGGGCAAGCCAGATGGCTGTCCAGCCAATGGTGACCTATGTACCATGTTGAGGTTCAATTTATGGGTGATTTAACTAAGAGTGTGCCTATGCTGAAAATCCAGTATTTATCATGACTGTAATGCCTATAATATCTAGAAACTCTATGAGCAACTTGCTTGCTTTTTTATCACACTCCATAAGTCTTCATTGAAAATTCCTGACAATTATGAGTTTAAAACTTTCACAAGTCTAAGGAAATAAAAACACAAAAAAATATATGCATAACTAATTTTCACTTGCTAACTCGTTTCCAGCTTACTAGATAGATCCTCACTAAATATGCTTTCTCATATCTACCTCTGTTCTTAGCAAAAAAGAGTCCATGTATGTTTCCTAGCATAAATCAAACCTGCTGAAAACAGTCTGTTGTTTAATTTACTCCTTTAACTGCTAGTGTGAGTTGCTACTGACCATTGTTGCCCCCTTAAATTAAAGCTTGAGTGAAATAATAGTAATTTCTGATATGGTTGGTGCTTCTAGGGTGAACATTAGCAGATTAAAAGTAAACCCCAGGAGTCATATTTCATTCACCTCCATTAACTAGTAAATTAGGACTTTGGGGCTTGTGTACTTAGAAAGGAATTCTTGGACATATCACTCCACTGGAGACCTGATAGATGCTTTGCTTGAAACTAGTGTCAGTAAGAATACAATACTACTATCGGCTCTGGATAACTCTATAGCCATTCCAAACTTACGAACTTCAGTTTGCAAACTGATACTTATATACTCAGAGCAACACCCAGCAACTGTGCAGATTACCAGCGCACGTCATTTGTTAATAGTTTCAGCTATCACATTGGTCTTAATCGACTCATGTGTTTGCAGTGTTTGCTAAATTTTTAAGATCTCCTACGGATAACTTCATTCTATAAATATTTGCAAAAACAGTGAGAACACTAGAAAAAATAGCAAGAAGGAGTATATGACTACATTAGAAATACAAATAATGGTAATTTTTAAATTAAAATTGCTGAGAAAATGACAGTCATTGGATATGGGAATGGGAAGAAATCTTGTTTAGTTTGTAGGGGCCACTATAAGCAACAGGTGAAAAGGCCCTGTGCCTAAAGTGTCAACTATAATTATCAGGAAATAAGGAAAAGTGATTAATGAGATGTCCCAGCATTGCACAGTAGTTCTAAGAGGTATCTGGGAATGTGTGTGAGCACGTGTAGTAATCTCAGCAGAGAACACCAGTGACATTTTATGGTAGGAGATAAAAGAGGCTAAATCCTGCGATTAAAAACAAAAAACAGTCCCATTCAGTAAAGAATTGTGCCACCCAGAATACTGTTATCACCACCTCCTGGAAACCCCAGGTACAGCAGGAATGCAGGATACTCAGGAGCCTAATTAGCTGTTGGCTTGGGGATATTTGAGAACCTAAAGACTACATCTCATGAAAGTGTTGCTTATGAATTTTATTGTAAGTCACAGAGAGTTTCAAAGGCTAAGGCCAATTTAAATCCACCCAATAACAAAATGGGGACTTCCCTGGTGGTTCAGATGGTAAAGAATCCACCTGCAATGCAGGAGACCTGGGTTCGATCCCTGGGTCAGGAAGGTCCCCTGGAGAAAGAATTGGCCACCCACAACAGTATTCTTGCTCTAGAGAATTTCAACGACAGAGGAGCCTGGCGGGCTACAGTCCATGGGGTCACAAAGAGTCGGACATGACTGAGAAACAAACATTTTCATTTTCACTTTTTCAATATCAAAGTGAGGGTCAGGCCAGCAAATACAGACACGGTGGGTAAAGAGCTTCCCATGACAGTGATAGAGATCATTAAGAAGAGGGACCCAAAAAATGTCTACAGTCACAGAGGAGGTATTGTTACTTGACAGAATTGGCTCATATCTTTATCTGATGAAAAGGTTTTTGAAGACTAAATATAGACTCACCTAAGAACCCCAGATTTAGAGGACTTCCCTAGTGGTCCAGTTGTTAAGACTCCACACTTCCCTGCTTGGGGTGCAGGTTGGATCCCTAATCCAGGAACAAAGATCCTCCATGCTGCACGGTGTGGACAAAAAAAAAAGTTAAAAGAGGGTTTCAGATACCTGTCAGTAGGAGGAGCTAATTTTAAATTGTAGGAAGGAAGATACTGGATGTTCCTGGGACACTTAAATCACACAAGGTCCCTAAATCATCCTCCTTTCTCTCCATAAACCCCAGAAAGTACACAGCAGGTTTCAGCCTTGCCAAAAAAAAAATGTGGGATGGTGGGGTTGGGTTTGAAATTACCCCCTTCAGAATAGAAGGGAATCACTCTGAGACTCCTTTTGCTTCAGGAAAGCAAGTAATCTGCTGCCTCTCTGGAAGCTTCCAGCACCCAGCACAGAGGGTGGTGCATAGTAGCATTCAATTTATATAATTTATATGTCTGTTGAACTTAATTGAAGTAAACACATTGATTACAGACTTCAAGAAATTTAGAAACAGAACTATGTCCTGGGTAAGGAGGGTACCTTCTCATGAGGAAGTGGAATTATCAAACATGTATTTAAAAAAAAAAAGGCATCAGGACACTGATGCTACAAAATGAACAGTGACAAAAGGAGCGGGGAAATAATATCAGCAGAGTCTGAAGTAATCAAAAATATTGATTGACCACCTGCTATTAGTGTGAGTAGATAATGGAAACTTATAATCGAAAAAGAAAAAGGGACAACAGCAGTGATATGAAGAAAGCAAGACTACAGCAATAGAAAGAGTGGACGTCAGAAGATAATATTGGTGCTGGTTTGGGGTCCACAAACACCAAGTGAGAATCTGGCATGAATTTGACATCTACCTAAGCACTGGGAGCTCTGCAAGAGGAAAACAGAAGGGGGAAGAGGGAAGATAATCCAGGTGGAAAACTAGGAGACCCTGGTCTTTTTCTTTAAAGTTTTTTTGTGCGTGTGTTAAAAGTCACATAATATAAAACATACTATTTTACCATATTTAACTGTGCAGTTCAGTGGCACTAAGTACATTAACATTATACAACTCTCACCATTATCCATCTCCCGAATTTTTTATCTTCCTAAACTGAAACTGTCCCCATTAAACACCAACTCCCCATTCCTCCGCCCCATCCTATTCCCTCATCTCTGACATCTACCAATGTACTTTCTGACTCTATGAATTTGTCTATTCTAGGTACCTCATATAAGCAGAATCAAACAATATTTGAAAAAATCTGTACCTACTGTATATCAGATTGTACTTTTTCTCTTTTTATTTTTTAAATTATTAAAATTTGATAACACATTTACAGGAGACTTAGAAAATATATAACAAAGTAGGAAAGACTAGAGATCTCTTCAAGAAAATTAGAGATGCCAAGGGAACATTTCATGCAAAGATGGGCACAATAAAGGACAGAAATGGTATGGACTTAACAGAAGCAGAAGATATTATGAGGAGGTGGCAAGAATACACAGAAGAACTGTACAAAAAATACCTTCACAACCAAGATAATCACGATGGTGTGATCACTCACCTAGAGCCAGACGTCTTGGAATGTGAAGTCAAGTGGGCCTTAGGAAGCATCACTATGAACAAAACTAGAGGAGGTGATGGAATTCCAGTTGAGCTATTTCCAGTTCTGAAAGATGATGCTTTGAAAGTGCTGCACTCAATATGCCAGCAAATTTGGAAAACTCAGCAGGGGCCACAGGACTGGAAAAGGTCAGTTTTCATTCCAATCCCAAAGAAAGGCAATGCCAAAGAATGCTCAAACTACCGCACAATTGGACTCATCTCACACACTAGTAAAGTAATGCTCAAAATTCTCCAAGACAGGCTTCAGCAATACGTGAACCGTGAACTTCCAGATGTTAAGGCTGGTTTTAGAAAAGGCAGAGGAACCACAGATCAAATTGCCAACATCCGCTGGATCATGGAAAAAGCAAGAGAGTTCCAGAAAAACATCTATTTCTGCTTTATTGACTATGCCAGAGCCTTTGACTGTGTGGATCACAATAAACTGTGGAAAATTCTGAAACAGATGGGCATACCAGACCACTTGACCTGCCTCTTGAGAAACCTATGTGCAGGTCAGGAAGCAACAGTTAGAACTGGACATGGAACAACAGACTGGTTCCAAATAGGAAAAGGAGTACGTCAAGGCTGTATATTGTCACCCTGCTTATTTAACTTCTATGCAGAGTACATCATGAGAAATGCTGGACTGGAAGAAGCACAAGCTGGAATCAAGATTGCCGGGAGAAATATCAGTAACCTCAGATATGCAGATGATACCACCCTTTATGGCAGAAAGTGAAGAGGAACTATAAAGCTTTTTGATGAAAGTGAAAGAGGAGAGTGAAAAAGTTGGCTTAAAATTCAACATTCAGAAAACGAAGATCATGGCATCTGGTCCCATCACTTCATGGGAAATAGATGGGGAAACAGTAGAAACAGTGTCAGACTTTATTTCTCTGGGCTCCAAAATCACTGAAGATGGTGATTGCAGCCATGAAATTAAAAGGTGCTTACTCCTTGGAAGGAAAGTTATGACCAACCTAGATAGCCTACTGAAAAGCAGAGACATTACTTTGCCAACAAAGGTCCGTCTAGTCGAGGCTATGTTTTTTCCAGTAGTCATGTATGGATGTGAGAGTTGGACTGTGAAGAAAGCTTAGTGCCAAAGAATTGATGCTTTTGAACTGTGGTGTTGAAGAAGACTCTTGAGAGTCCCTTGGACTGCAAGGAGATCCAACCAGTCCATTCTAAAGGAGATCAGTCCTGGGTGTTCTTTAGAAGGAATGATGCTAAAGCTGAAACTCCAGTACTTTGGCCACCTCATGCGAAGAGTTGACTCATTGGAAAAGACTCTGATGCTGGGAGGGATTGGGGGCAGGAGGAGAAGGGGACGACCGAGGATGAGATGGCTGGATGGCATCACTGACTCGATGGACGTGAGTCTGAGTGAACTCCGGGAGTTGGTGATGGACAGGGAGGCCTGGCGTGCTGCGATTCATGGGGTCGCAAAGAGTCAGACATGACTGAAAGACTAAACTGAACTGACATATAGTTCTACCATATATTGCAATTATTTTTTAACTAGATAAATTAAAATTTTTAGCTGGAGTTTCAATATCAAACTATCAAAAATTAATAGAATGATTAAAAAGTAGAAGGATATAGTAGACCTGAAAGGCACTATGAACCAATTCAACATCATTAAGATTTATACAATTTTCACACAACAGCAGGACAGAAATTTTATTCAAGTTCCCATAAACTAGGAAACAGTGGAACATATCCAGGGACTTAAAACAAGGTGCAAAAATTTCATAGTCTCAAGGTGTTGAAATCATATAGAGTCTGTTCTCTTATCATTAGACTCCTGAGCAGCCTCATAATGAGCTGACCAGTGATCCCAAGTGTTTCCGGTTCATGGTTAAGCACTCAGTAAGGAACCAGCAAATAAATAAATCAGTTACTCAGTTAAGCAATCAAGCCTGAATTGGTATTTGGATGGCCAAGGAGAACAACTCAGGGAATATATAAAATACACATTCAGAGGTATGAAACAGTGATACAAAAGAGCTGAGGCTGCAAGCTAAAGCATCCTCTCTAGCTGGACTTTGCAGGTGGGGGTGGCAAGAGGTGTTTCATAGAGGACAAGGAGAACATCCATACGGTAAATGGTGTCGGCGTGGACTCTAAAACCTCTGAGGCAGCGTGTGTCCTCTTGCCTGGCAACTTTACTTGAATACTTCTTATATATCAGTTTCTCAGTGATGAAGAACTGAGGCCTGACTTCCCTTTCTAACACACATGCATACCCACAGAAAGAAAAACAATGTCTTCAACCCCAGTAAGGAAAGCAAAGGTTTGTTTGATACAGGCATGTGTCATTGGTTGAATAGTTACAAGAGTCCGGTTAGAAACACCATGTCATATATGAGAGAAAAGAGGATGGGATGGGATGAGCTGAGCATGGGAGATTGGGGGAAGACAGAGCAGTGCTGTGTTTTGAGAAGTGATTTAAAAAACATTGATAGTTTATCTCTTTGCATTCAACAAATCCCTATAACAGGCTGTTAATACCCATATTAATTTAGTTTATATGTCAGACTCCCTAGGTAGTTTGTAAGATCCTTGAAGGCGGATACTGTGTCTTATTTCTCTCTGTACAACCACTCCCTAGCATAGACACTCCAGAAATGTTTGATGGATAAATGAATAAATGAAGAATCACAAAGTCAAGTAGACTGAAGCTATTACTGAGCAATCCTGAATGCGTCCTACAATCCTGAAAAGCTGAAACTGGAACTTCAGTAAACTATTTTAAGAGGCAAAATAATATTGCAATGTCAGGCACAGCATTTATGCACATAACACTTCATGTATGACAATACAAACTGGAAAAGGAGGCTACGAGAATATCCACCTCACTGGGAATGCCTAGGAGAAATCATGACCAGAATTTTCAAAATACGTCTATGTGGTAGATATCTTGCCTTAGAATGCCTACCTTGCCCACAAATTCCTTCTAAGTAGGTTATGAAACACAGGCCCTGCTAAGAAAAGCTGCTGTAGGTGGTTCTTGAACCACAGTCCACCACATGCTACCACATGATACCCTAACCCCTATCAGTCATCCACTGATTGATCCAGCCAGCCAGCACCTGACCCAAGAGCAGCTACATCTACCACCTGGCTATGTTCAATAGGGTGGCCTGGTATAGAAGCTCCCCCCAAACAGAAAGCAATCAGTTGCAATGATGACAGTCATACCTCTCAAGAATTTGAATGAAAAATGTATGAAGAAACGGTGCACTGTCAGGGGAAGCAGAAGTAGAAAGATAAGTAAAGGGAGGCTAAAAAAAAAAAAAAAAAAACAAGTAGGCAACTGGCATCCATGGCAAAGGACAAGAATGAAGCTTAATTAATTCCTGCTGCCGAGGAACCAACAGTGTCATCTGTCACCAAGAGCTGCCTTGTACAATCCTGACAGCCTTCTGGTCCCCAAACTGTACTCCAGATCCTTGAGGTTTAGCTTTAAGAATGTTCCAGAGACTCCTGTCTCTTTTTTAACAGCAGTTACCGTTACAGTCAGGGCTTCCCTGGTGGCTCAGTGGTAAAGAATCTGCATGCCAGTGAAGGAGATGCAGGTTTGACCTCTGGGCTGGGAAGATGCCCTGGAGAAGAAAATGGCAATGCACTCAGTATTCTTGCCTGGGAAATCCCATGGACAGAGGAGCGTGACGGGCTGTGGTCCATAGGGTCTCAAAAGTCAGACATAGCTTAAAGAAGTGGCAGGTGGTGGTCAGAGTATAGGTTAGGAAGGAGAGTGACAGGAGAGGAAGCTGGTCAGACAGCCGTGCCCATGAAGAGCCTCAAATGCCTCACTAAGGATGCTGGGTTTAATCCTACAAGCAGCAGAAAAATGCCTGAGGATTTTAGCCAAAGGAGAATATGACCAGACCCACAGTTTAGAAAGCCTCTTTGAATGAAAGAGAATGGAAGAATGGAGACTAGGTAGACAGGTATTGGAATAGTCAGAAAGTGGTGAGGGGGAGTGCACCAAAGAAGAAAAAAAGTGAGGGGGAAGGGAAGGTGGGGAGATGTTTAATTTCAGAGGTAAAATAGGAGGACAGAGAAATCAGTATATTTATTTTTTTTTTAGTATATTTAGAATATGACCTTTTGAAATCAAAATACTGCAAAGTTTCAGATTGCCAAGGAGTGGATCACCAGTCTCATAATTTGAGGATACTGTAGTAGAAGAGAGCAAGAGTCATCTTCTTTACCACACAGGCCAATCCTTTTCCCACTTTGGAGACTGCCAACCCTAGCTTAATCACAGTCAACTGGGCAGAAAATCTCTTCTCGGAAACAATAGGACCAGAGGTGTTAATTACACACCTCATTTGTCTGCACTGTTAGCATTATTCTTTCATTGAGCCCTTCTAAACACATTGGTTACTTAACAACTAGGTTAAGCAAACAAGACTCACTCTGCAGATATCCATTCATTTATCATTCAACAAACATTTACTGAGCACCTACCATCTGCCAAGAACTATGCTAGGTCCTGGATATTCAATGGAAAGCTAGACAATACAGATTCCTTAAACTGAAATTGTATTCTAATGAAAGGAAGAGAGAGCTTCACAAGTATTTTCAATGCCATGAGTTAAAATGCAATAGTGAAGTGAATTGAAGTCGCTCAGTCGTGTCCGACTCTTTGCAACCCGTGGACTGTAACCCACCAAGCTCCTCCGTCCATGGGATTCTCCAGGCAAGAATACTGGAGTGGGTTATAATTTCCTTCTCCAAAAAGGCAATAAAAGGCCATTATTTCTCATACTTCTGCTTTGGTAAGTCTGGAGAGAGTCTGGAGACTCGTGGACTGTAACCCACCAAGTTCCTCCATCCATGGGATTCTCCAGGCAAGAATACTGGAGTGGGTTACAATTTCCTTCTCCAAAATGGCAATAAAAGGCCATTATTTCTCATACTTCTGCTTTGGTAAGTCTGGAGAGAGTCTGGAGACCCGTGGACTGTAACCCACCAAGCTCCTCTGTGCGTGGGATTCTCCAGGCAAGAATACTGGAGTGGGTTGCCATTTCCTTCTCCAAAATGGCAATAAAAGGCCATTATTTCTCATACTTCTGCTTTGGTAAGTCTGGAGAGAGTCTGGAGATTCTGCACTGCTAACATACTCCCAAGGGATGCTGATGTCACTGGTCTGGGAACCACCCTCTGCAGAACATAGAATCATGTAAATCAGTCCAGAACATACTCATCCAAAGCCATTTGATGAGAAATTGGCAGGAGGATGAAATCTTCACGTTTCAAACTTTGAGCAATGCCATGTTGTGCTCAGTTACGTCCAACTCTTTGCAACTCCTTGGACTGTAGCCCACCATGCTCTTCTGTCCATGAGATTTTTCAGGCAAGAATACTGGAGTGGGTTGCCAGGGGATCTTCCAACCCAGGGATCGAAACTGCATCTGTGGCATCCCCACACTGGCAGGTGGATTCTTTACCACTAGCGCCACCTGAGAAGCCCACTTAGAGCAACGGCAAGTAATAATAGAAAAAGAAATAATAAGCACCATACGAGCAAACTTGCAAAACTCTGCTGACACTGAAGCAGAAAATCTGAGTTTATCCTTGAGTAAGTGGAAAGAGAAAGGCAGTGAAGCTGAGTGTCCACACAGGGGACCTTAAGCAGATGTGAAACCGGAACCATGAATATTCAGAGAACAAGGGCCAGGACAGAGCACTCACCTAGTCTCTCAGGCTCTCACTTTTTTGTCCACAGCACAGTGTAGAGGAATGCATTGTTTTTGTTTAGTTACTAAGCAGTGTCTGACTCTTTGCGACCCCACAGACTGCAGCACACCAGTGCTCCCTGTCCTTCACCACCTCCAGGAATTTGCTCAAACTCATGTCCATTGAGTCAGTGATGCCATCCAGCTATCTCATCCTCTGTCATCCCCTTTTCCTGTTGCCTTCAATCTTTCCCAACATCAGGGTCTTTTCAAATGAGTCAGCTCTTCACATCAGGTGCCCCAAATATTGGAACTTCAGCTTCAGCATCAGTCCCTCCAGTGTATATTGAGGGTTGATTTCCTTTAGGATGGACTGGTTTGATCTCCTTGCTGTCCAAAGGACTCTCAAGACTTCTCCAACACCACAGTTTGAAAGCATCAGTTCTTCAGTGCTCACTCTTCTTTATGGTCCAACTCTCACATCCATACATGACTACTGGAAACCATAGCTTTGACTAGATAGAACTTTGTCTGCAAAATGATGTCTCTGCTTTTTAATACACAGTCTAGGTTTGTCATAGCTTTTCTTCCAAGGAGCAAGCATCTTTTAATTTCATGGCTGCAGTCACCATCCACAGTGATTTTGGAGCCCAAGAAATCTTGTCACTATTTCCATTTTTTCCCATCTATTTGCATGAAGTGGTGGCTTGATCTTATATTTTGGATGTTGAGCTTGAAGCCAGCTTTTCCACTCTCCTCTTTCATCTTCAACAAGAGGCTTTTTAGTTCCTCTTCACTTTCTGCCATAAGGCTGGTGTCATCTGCATATCTGAGGTTATTGACATTTCTCCCAGCAATCCTGATTCCAGCTTGAGCTTCATCCCGCTAAGCATTTCGCATGATGTACTTTGCCTATAAGTTAAATAAGCAGGGTGACAATATACAGCGCTGACATACTCCTTTGCCAATTTTGAACCAGTTCAGTTCTGTTACTTCTTAACCTGCTTGTTTCTGGAATAAACCCAATGTATTCACGGGGAAAAAAGGATAACTTCCTAAGGAAATGCTTCCTACTTTGCTTGTTAATACAGTGTGAAGAATCTACTAAGTGTTCTTAAGTTCCAAAACTGACACCTGTATCATTAACAAAAGATACGTAAATCGGCACCTAAGTCAGCTTGGAGAATCTCATGGACAGATTGCAAAGAGCTGGACTGAAGGGACTTAGCATGTATTTCTTTCTTGCAGCCATTCACAATTGGGCGGGGTCTCTTTGAGCTGAACAGAGGCACTTTAGTTTTACAGTCAGGCAGAGGGTCTGAGTGCTCTGAGGCAGGTCATTATGTATGATTATAATAGCAAAAACAAGGAAAAGCAAAGGTTAAAGTCAAAGAAACAGATCCAGCATGGAGTCAGAATTGGCTCTGACTGTGTAAGACAGTGCAATGCAAATAGGGGTTCTATTTTGATAAATAATGCTGAGAAATCAGAGATGCAAAGTCCAGAAACCACATGGCACCTTCAGTCCAAGTTCTGGTTTGATCAAGGGAGCCCTCCAGGAGCTGATAAAGAGGATTCTGTTCGTAGTGGTATTTCCAGGTGAAGAGCTTCATCGCCACATATTGTGTTACTAGAAAAGACCTCAAGAGAGCACTTCCTCAATCTTCCACACTTAGAGACGAGTAGACACAGACACTCGGAGACTGTATATACATATTTCAGAAGTTAGAAATCATGCCACTTTTTAATATTTAGCACTTTATATTTTTCCTAAGAATGTCAAAATTCAACAATTTCCATTTCAACATAATTAACAGCTACTTTTGTTTTTGAAATGTGTAACTAAGGTACATCTGCAATGACCAAGACACGAAATGATCACTCAGTAATGTTACCATGATGATTTAAACACATTTATATCATGGAATTATTTTAGTACTAATGTTTTAGTTAAAATTGTCCCACAATTAAAACACTAGTATTTCTGTCTCTTCAAAACCTGTACTTGTGATGATTCCTTGATGCCCTCTACTGGTCACAATGTTACTATCCAATGTTCAATATGTATTATTTCTGTGTGGTTTATTAATCTATTTAATAATATGCCAGAACATTAGAAAAGTTAACTTCGGGGACAAATAAGTAAATAAAGGAATATGAAAATTATAAGAATACATTAAAAAATTAGGTAATGAAATAAACCCCAAACAAAGCACTGGAATAAATTTGGGTGATGTTAGACAATTATGACATCCACGAGTACTCTTGCCTAGAAAATCCCATGGACTGAGGAGCCTGGTGAGCTGCAGTCCATGGGATCGCGGAGTCAGACACGACTGAGCGACTTCCCTTTCACTTTTCACTTTCATGCATTGGAGAAGGAAATGGCAACCCACTCCAGTATCCTTGCCTGGAGAATCCCAGGGACGGGGGAGCCTGATGGGCTGCCGTCTATGGGGTCACACAGAGTCGGACACGACTGAGGTGACTTAGCAGCAGCAGTTTCACCTACTGTTTGATCTACAAAATGTAATAACTAAGCTATCATTTTTGTTCTCAATATAAAAATTTCTAACTGTGCTATAACCGTCTATAATGAAGTGAGTGAAGTCGCTCAGTCAAGTCCAGCTGTTTGCGACCCCGTGGACTGTAGCCCACCAAGCTCCTCTGTCCATGGGATTCTGCAGGCAAGAGTACTGGAGTGGGTTGCCATTTCCCTCTCCAGGGGATCTTCCCGACCCAGGGATCAAACCCAGGTCTCCCGCATTGCAGGCAGATGCTTTAACCTCTGAGCCACCAGGGAAGCCCCATAGCCGTCTATAAGGGTGGTCTATTAAATGATAAGGGTAGTCTACTAAATGATTCATTACTGAATTTGACACAGATAAACAGAATCGTTAAAATTCAGTTATCAAATGCTGAGAGATACTATGTTAAGAAGTGCAGGCAACCGAAAAACATGAGTGAATGCCCCATCCATTCAGATAGCCTCAATGCTAAAATAACTAAAATATGTTCTTTAAATATAGGGTTTTGTATACACAGACGTGCATACCCTGCACAGCATAAAACCATCCTTTTGACTCAAAGAAAAAGCACAGCTTCTAACAATAAGCCAAATCGTGCCGTAGCCAGTCACATCACTGATGATCCACTCCCATCTCCACCACTTCATCACCTGCAGGACCTCTGTCTTCCTTCCCCAATCTCCTGGAGATAAACCTATCAATACATTTCCCACACGAAGACCCATCAGGCTCTAGTTGTACCTCCAAAACAACTGTTTTTGACCACCTGCCCCAGTCTGGTTGCATATGCTAAGGGGAACTGTGTCACTCCCTGGGGCATCTTTTGCTGCCAGTCAGACCTGAGTTTCTGCTCCCAACTCTTCCTGCCTCTATGCACCCGCAGCTCCTAGTCCCAGCCTCCTCTTTGGTTCCTACCTCCCACCCTTATTCTCCTGTCCCACAACCCAGCTCAATGACTATTTGTTTCTAAGGCTTCCAGAAGAAAGTACCACAGCGGCTTAGACTACGGAAATTTATCTTCTCATAGCGCTGGAAGCTGCAAGTCTGAGATCAAGGTGTCAGAAGATTTGGCTTTTCCTGCCGTCCCTCCCGCTCCTTGGGTTACAGATGGATACCTTATTGCTGTGTCCTTATATGGCCTTTCCCCTGGTGTCCCTGGGTGTGTCCGAGTTTCCTCTTCTTGTCATACAGATCAAACATATGGATACCAAGTGGGGAAAGGGAGTAGATGAATGGAAAGATAGGACTGGCATGTATACCCTATTGATATGTGTTCAATCACTCAGCTGTATCTGACTCTTTGTGACCCCATGAATTGTTTGCCTGCCAGACTCCTCTGTCCATGGAATTTTTCAGACAAGTATACTGGAACAGGTAGCCATTTCTTACTCCAGGGGATTGTCCCAGCTCAGGGATCGAACCTGTCTCCTGTGTCTCCTCATTGGCAGGCAGATTCTTTACCACTGGCGCCACCTGAGAAGCCCACGCTATTAATACTATATATAAAAGAGATAATTAATGAGAACCTACTTTACAGCACAGGGGACTCTACTCAATGGTCTGTGGTGACCTAAATGGGAAGAAAATCCAAAATAAGAGGGGATATAGTTATGTATAGCTGATTCGTTTTGCCATACTGTAGAAACCAACACAACATTGTGAAGCAACTACACTGCGATAAAAATTAATTTTAAAAATTTTCCTCTTCTTGTAAAGACACAGTCAAATTGGATTAGAGTCCATCCTAATTCCCTCACTTTAATTTAACCTTATCTACAAAGGCCCTAGGGCTCCCCAATAGCTCGATGGGTCAAGAATCCACCTGCAATGCAGAAGACACTGGAGACATAGGTTCAAACCCTGGGTGGAGAAGGAAATGGGACTTCACTCTAATATTCTTACCTGGAGAATTCCACGGACAGAAGAGCCTGGTGGGCTACAGTCCATGGGATCACAAAGAGTCGGACACGACTGAGTGACTAACAGTGGCTTCCGGGCAGAATCAATATGATTTTGAAAGATGAATTCTTAGCTATGTTTCTTAGAAGATTTTCAGGTTCTTCCATTCCCTTAAAAAATCAATTTGCGTGACTCTGAGGTTAAAGCTGGTCTGCTGGACATATTTGTCCCACAAGAGGCATAATAATAGTATTAGTAGTAGTATCTCTCTCTCTTCCAAAATGCTGTTTTAATCTCTTTATAATAGAAAAAAATCTGTTAATTCAAGCAGAGCCTGTTAAGATGTCTTGTTTTCAGATTTTAAAAAAATTTTTTTTTTGTTTTAGGGAACTCCCTGGTAGTCTGGTGGTTAGGACTCGGAACTCTCACTGCCAAGGGTCAGGGGTTGATCCCTGGTCAGGCAACTGAAATATTGCAAGCTGCCAAAACAAAGAAAAAGCACAACCAGTTCTGCTCAGGAGAAAGGGCTTATTGGGAAAATATCAAATAATGTCCACCAGCCAAAAGACATCTACACATTACACAGATAGGTCTGTCAGTTCTTGTATTGTCGAGAGATCAGTCACTCACTGATTTAAATTAGAGTTCATGAATCAGTACTCTATTTTAGCAAACATCACTGCTCTCATCTGCACAAAAATGCATATTTCCTCAGGGAAATTTTCTCATGAATTTCTCACCCCTGATCAAAATTCACAATAGCCCTTGCTAAGGTTTTGTCAAGAAGTTATCCCCTGACACTTGAGAGCAGTATGTATACAAGGATGACAAAGTCAAGATCTGGCAGGACTTCCCGGGGGGTCCGGTGGTTAAGAATCTGCCTTGCAATGCAGGGGACACAGGTTCCACCCCTGGTTGAGGAGTTAAGGTTCTACATGCCACGGGGCAGCCCTGGGGCTGCAGTGAAAGAACTCACGGGACACAACGAAGATTCCGCTTGCCACAACTAAGGCCTGAAGCAGCCAAACAAATAAATACTTGTTTTAAGTCAAGATATAGAACCTCACATTCTTTAAACTAATTCAAACAGAAACCTGCAACCCTGGCTGCCTAGAACTCAATTATGGACACTAAGACAAATGAAACAGCTGTCATTCTTAGGGTTAATACCTGTATTAGTCTGCTCCATTTGCCATAACAAAGAGCCACAGACTAGGTGACTTAAACAACAGAAATTTATTTTCTCACAGTTCTGAAGGCTAGAAGTCCAAGACCAGGAGCTGGAAAATTCAGTTTCTGGTGAGGTCTCACTCCCTGACTGGTAAATGGCCACCTTCTTACTGTGTCCTCAATGGGTTTCTTCTCTGTTGATGCAGAGTGAGTAGTATTAAACTCTTTCTCTTCTTAGAACGACACCAACCCTACCAAAACAGGGCCCCACTCTTACAACCTCATTTAAATTTATCTGTCGCCCTAAGTTCAGTTCAGTCGCTCAGTCGTGTCTGACTATTTGCGACCCCATGAATCGCAGCACACCAGGCCTCCCTGTCCATCACCAACTCCCGGAGTTCACTCAGACTCACGTCCATCGAGTCAGTGATGCCATCCAGCCATCTCATCCACTGTTGTCCCCTTCTCCTCCTGCCCCCAATCCCTCGCAGCATCAGAATCTTTTCCAATGAGACAACTCTTAGCATGAGGTGGCCAAAGTACTGAAGTTTCAGCTTTAGCATCATTCCTTCCAAGGAAATCCCAGGGTTCATCTCCTTCAGATTGGACTGGTTGGATCTCCTTGCAGTCCAAGGGACTCTCAAGAGTCTTCTCCAACACCACAGTTCAAAAGCATCAATTCTTCGGTGCTCAGCCTTCTTCACAGTCCAACTCTCACATCCATACATGACCACAGGAAAAACCATAGCCTTGACTAGACGGACCTTAGTTGGCAAAGTAATGTCTCTGCTTTTGAATATGCTATCTAGGTTGGTCATAACTTTTCTTTCAAGGAGTAGGCGTCTTTTAATTTCATGGCTGCAGTCATCATCTGCAGTGATTTTTGGAGCCCAGAAAAATAAAGTCTGACACTGTTTCCACTGTTTCCCCATTTATTTCCCATGAAGTGATGGGACCAGATGCCATGATCTTCATTTTCTAAATGTTGAGCTTTAAGCCAGCTTTTTCAGTCTCCACTTTCACTTTCATCAAGAAGCTTTTTAGTTCCTCTTCACTTTCTGCCATAAGGGTGGTGTCATTTGCATATCTGAGGTTACTGATATTTCTTCCGGAAATCTTGATTCCAGCTTGTGTTTCTTCCAGTCCAGCGTTTCTCATGATGTACTCTGCATAGAAGTTAAATAAGCAGGGTGACAATATACAGCCTTGACGTACTCCTTTTCCTATTTGGAACCAGTCTGTTTTCCATGTCCAGTTCTAACTGTTGCTTCCTGACCTGCATACAGATTTCTCAAGAGGCAGGTCAAGTGGTCTGATATTCCCATCTCTTGAAGAATTTTCCACAGTTTATTGTGATCCACACAGTCAAAGACTTTGGCATAGTCAATAAAGCAGAAATAGATGTTTTTCTGGAACTCTCTTGCTTTTTCGATGATCCAGCAGATGTTGGCAATTTGATCTCTGGTTCCTCTGCCTTTTCTAAAACCAGCTTGAACATCAGGAAGTTCACGGTTCATGTATTGCTGAAGCCTGGCTTGGAGAATTTTGAGCATTACTTTACTAGCATGTGAGATGAGTGCAATTGTGCGGTAGTTTGAGCATTCTTTGGCATTGCCTTTCTTTGGGATTGGAATGAAAACTGACCTTTTCTAGTCCTGTGGCCACTGCTGAGTTTTCCAAATTTGTTGGCATATTGAGTGCAGCACTTTCAAAGCATCATCTTTCAGAATTTGAAATAGCTCAACTGGAATTCCATCACCTCCACTAGCTTTGTTCATAGTGATGCTTTCTAAGGCCCACTTGACTTCCCATTCCAGGATGTCTGGCTCTAGATGAGTGATCACACCATCGTGATTATCTTGGTTGTGAAGATCTTTTTTGTAGTTTTTCTGTGTATTCTTGCCACCTCTTCTTAATATCTTCTGCTTCTGTTAGGTCCATACCATTTCTGTCCTTTATCGAGCCCATCTTTGCATGAAATGTTCCCTTGGCATCTCTAATTTTCTTGAAGAGATCTCTAGTCCTCCCATTCTGTTATTTTCCTCTATTTCTTGGCATTGATCACTGAGGAAGGCTTTCTTATCTCTCCTTGCTATTCTTTGGATCTCTGCATTCAGATGCTTGTATCTTTCCTTTTCTCCTTGGCTTTTTGCTTCTCTTCTTTTCACAGCGATTTGTAAGGCCTCCCCAGACAGCCATTTTGCTTTTTTGCCTTTCTTTTCCATGGGGATGGTCTTCATCCCTGTCTCCTGTACAATGTCACGAACCTCATTCCATAGTTCATCAGGGACTCTATCTATCAGATCTGGGCCCTTAAATCTATTTCTCACTTCCACTGTATAATCATAAGGGATTTGATTTAGGTCATACCTGAATGGTCTAGCAGTTTTCCCTACTTTCTTCAATTTAAGTCTGAATTTGGCAATAAGGAGTTCATGATCTGAGCCACAGTCAGCTCCTGGTCTTGTTTTTGTTAACTGTATAGAGCTTCTCCATCTTTGACTGCAAAGAATATAATCAATCTGATTTTGGTGTTGACCATCTGGTAAGGTCCATGTGTAGAGTCTTCTCTTGTGTTGTTGGAAAAGGGTGTTTGCTATGACCAGTGCATTTTCTCGGCAAAACTCTATTAGTCTTTGCCCTGCTTCATTCTGCATTCCAAGGCCAAATTTGCCTGTTACTCCAGGTGTTTCTTAACTTCCTACTTTTGCATTCCAGTCCCCTATAATGAAAAGGACATCTTTTTTGGGTGTTAGTTCTAAAAGGTCTTATAGGTCTTCATAGAACCGTTCAACTTCAGCTTCTTCAGTGTTACTGATTGGGGCATAGACTTGGATTACTGTGATATTGAATGGTTTGCCTTGGAGATGAACAGAGATCATTCTGTTGTTTTTGAGATTGCATCCAAGTACTGCATTTCGGACTCTTTTGTTGACCATGATGGCTACTCCATTTCTTCTGAGGGATTCCTGCCCACAATAGTAAATATAATGGTCATCTGAGTTAAATTCACCCATTCCAGTCCATTTTAGTTTGCTGATTCCTAGAATGTCGACGTTCATCCTTGCCATCTCCTGTTGACCACTTTCAATTTGCCTTGATTCATGGACCTGATATTCCAGGTTCCTATGCAGTATTGCTCTTACAGCACTGGATCTTGCTTCTATCACCAGTCACATCCACAGCTGGGTATTGTTTTTGCTTTGGCTCCATCCCTTCATTCTTTCTAGAGTTATTTCTCCACTGATCTCCAGTAGCATATTGGGCACCTACTGACCTGAGGAGTTCCTCTTTCAGTATCCTATCATTTTGCCTTTTCATACTGTTCATGGGGTTCTCAAGGCAAGAATACTAAAGTGGTTTGCCATTCCCTTCTGCAGTGGACCACATTCTGTCAGGCCTCTCCCCCATGACCTGCCGGTCTTGGGTTGCCCCGCAGGCATGGCTTAATTTCATTGAGTTAGACAAGGCTGTGGTCCTAGTGTGATTAGATTGACTAGTTGTCTGTGAGTATGGTTTCAGTGTGTCTGCCCTCTGATGCCCTCTTGCAACACCTACCATCTTACCTGGGTTTCTCTTACCTTGAGCCTGGGGTATCTCTTCACAGCTGCTCCAGCAAAGCTCAGCCACGGCTCCTTACCTTGGACGAGGGGTATCTCCTCACCGCCGCCCTTCCTGACCTTCAACATGGGATGGCTCCTCTAGGCCCTCCTGTGCCCAAACAGCCACCGCTCCTTGGACGTGGGGTTGCTCCTCCCGGCCACCACCAGCTTCTGCCCCTGACCTCGGACGTGAGATAGCTCCCCTCTGCTGCGCTTAGGTCGCAGACACCCGCGCTTAGTCCTATCACCCTAAAGTGAAAGTGAAAGTGAAGTCGCTCAGTCGTGTCCGACCCTTTGCCACCCCATGGACTGTAGCCTATCAGGCTTCTCCGTTCGTAGGATTTTCCAGGCAAGAGTACTGGAGTGGATTGCCATTTCCTTCTCCAGGGGATCTTCCCGACCCAGGAATCAAACCCAGGTCTTGCCCACCAAAATACAGTCACAGTGAGGGTGAGGGCTTCAACATATGAATTTGGAGGAGAAGGAAACACAGTCCAGTCTATATCTTTACCTCTTCTGCAATAGCAACACCCTGGTTAATGTTAATACAGCATGAGATCAAAATGCAGAATTCCTAGCTCTTCAGCGTTCTGAGATATCCATAAGGAATGCTTTATTGACTGAGATACCACTTATTTGAATTTGGTGCTATCTGGACTGGGGGCATCTGAAGCTTTCACTGGTACCATATATACAAAAAGAATAATTGAGGCATCTGCAAGTCTTAACAAGATTGCAGAATTTGGGAACTAATAGAGAATAAATTTAATGTTTGCCAGTGATATATAAATAAGTGAACTGATTTCTAATTACCCTTAACTGGTCATAAAAGCAATTTAGTGGGCTTTCTCTTCAGGCACTCATTGCCCACTGCAGTCAAATAACTATAAGTGCAATACTCTAATCTTTAAAGACATTAAATACATTGCTTTTCTTTTTTAAGGAAGCAATTATTTTTTTTAAAGATTATTTGATACAGGCTATTTTTAAGTTTTTATTGAGTTTGTTATAATATTGCTCCTGTTATGTTTTGGTTTCTTGGCTCCAAGGCATGTGGGATCTTAGCTACCTGACCAGGGATTGAACCCACACCTGCTGAATGGAAAGGTGAACTTTTAACCCCTGGACCACTGGGGAAGTCCCTATGTTTCTTTTGAAACATTTCTGAGTCCCTAATACATACAAATCACACTAGGATCCTCATCTGGATAGTCAAGGCCCTCCTTAATCCAGTTCTGTTTATGTACCCAGCACTGGTTCCAATTAGTTTCAGTAGAACCCCTAGTTCAGTCAGACTACTCTTCTTCTGGCTCACGGGCATCCCATACCAGTTTGCCCCTGGCTTGCAGGGCAGGCTTCCACCTTCTGTCTTTGGTGCTTTGAAATCTTACACTTCAGAGTGAATGCTACAAGCAGAATCTAGAAAATAGAGATATTCTCCATGCTTCATACTCCACTATATAATTTAGGATCTCAATTCCTCAGTCACTTTTATTCTGAAAATTTCTACTCCCTGTAAGCTTCACCTCAAGTCCCACCTCCTTGAAGAAAGACTACTTTTACTCATTTTTATGGAGCTGCTCTGTTTTGAATTTCAAGATCTATTCCACCCCCTCTGGCTATGCCATACAGCTTTTCTTTCCAGTTTCCTTTTTTTTTTTTTTTCATAAGAAGCTCTTGAAATGGAGTGTCAGTTCCTTCAAGTCAGGTACAGCTGACTTTCATTGTCTTTTAAACATTCAAGGCGTTCAACAGTGTGGAAAGAACTCAGTAATTTTTTTTTTCTTCAAAGTAACTTGAGTTCAAACCCTTCACTGCTTCAAATCAATCTTCCCAAGTAATGCTAATTACTGAGGCCATGCTGCATCCAGCACTTTGTTCGTTCCTGACATCAAAAGTCAGTTCTGGAGCAACAGGTGTGTGACAAAGAAACATAAAAAGAGAGTGGAAAGTTGACAAATTCTTTCAAGGAGGTGGAAAGAGTCACCAGGCAGTAGTCAGAGAGAGTCATTTAGGGACGTTTTAATGCAGAAAAGAAAGCTCTCACTTGAAATGCTAAGTGGGAGAACAATTTAAGTTTAGTTTATGAACATTGGTGCTAAGTATTTAAATGATAAGAACTAAATTAGTTTCTTTTCTTAAAACCAAATACATTCAAACCTCTTGAATTTCCTGAAGTACTAAAGCAAGGTTTTGGGTAGAGTGGGCTGGAATAGATGGGGTGAGGACAGAGACTGTACTTTATTTTTCAGATGAATCCTATCACCTGAGAGCACTTTCTGCTGTTTTCCAAGAATGAGTTACAGTGGTCACACTCTGGCCTTGCCCTAATATTAGGCGGTGATGGAAAATTGTCTCTCTCAGCTCTGCGAATCAATAATCCTCAATCCTTTAGAACTCCAATAACGTATTCTAACTTGATTTTATAACTACAACTCTACTAAAAGTCTTCATGGTATAATTATATATATACTTAAAGCACATAAGCTAAAAACACATACTTTCACTAAAACTCTAGACACACAAGGATAGGATGAGTTGAACTGAATTATCTAAGAAAGCCATTCTAGAACCCAGGCAAAGATTCCCAGCACTTTTTAATATAAACAACAGTAACGCTGAGCAGAGAGGACACACAACTCCCTCTGACTTAATTTCATAGCAGTGTCTGCTCATCCAAACAATGTTTCCCAAAGTTTTTGGACAAAGGATTAATTTTAGCTGAACGTATCTACAATTTGCCACTGAGTCTGTCTTTGACCTATCTCTAAAATGTTTTATTTATTTATTTGGCCATGCTGTGAGGTCTGAGGGATCTTAGTTCTGCAACCAAGGATCAAAACCAAGCCCACAGTAGTGAAAGCACTGAGTCCTAACCACTGGACCACCAGAGAATTCCCAAAATATTTTTTTAGATGACAGATTTTAGATTGTGCCAAAATTATACAACAAGCGGTCCCCTCTTAACTCAGTGGTTGATTTTACTTAGTAAGCTATCTGCCAAAGTACAAACAATGGAGCACTCGCAAACTTGACTCTGAACTTTGCCACGGGACATCTTTGAGCAATGGATACTAGCAAACATGATGCAAGCAGAGGATTGAAAAGCACTTGTGCTTTGGGGGCTTCCCTTCTAACCGCCACCACTACCACCACCATATGACGGAGCCCAAACAAGCCTATCGAGGATGAAAGGCATGTGGTCCAGTCATTCCTGCCACCCATTCCTTCCACTCAACCACTGGAAGCAGCGCCAGCCAACAGCTAACTACAGATAACTACTGCTGCTGCTAAGTCGCTTCAGTCATGCCCGACTCTGTGCAAACCCATAGACGGCAGCCCACCAGGCTCCTCCAACCCTGGGATTCTCCAGGCGAGAACACTGGAGTGGGTTGCCATTTAGAACCAGCCTAAACCAGAAGAGTTTCCCTGTGCATTCCAACTCCCACTGTAAAAAATGTGAACCAAACAAATGGCTTCTGTTTTAAGCCGCTAAGTTTTGGGGTGTTCTGTCATTCAGTAAAAGCTAACTGGCACACCATGAAATTTCAAACAATAGCCTACCATTCTCTTTACCCTTTGTCTTCAACTCCAATGATCCTTTGTTTAAATTGCTAGATCATTGCTAGATCTTTCATTTACTGAAACACAGTGGGATTATGGGATTGCAGTCTGGAAATCAATTCAGAGAATTTAGAGATTGTCTCATAAATGGGAGAATGGGAGAGGAATAGTTTTCACCAGCTGGGTTTACTAATATTCAGCTGTCCTATCTCTGCAACATATTTCAAATGAGTGAAATACACTGATGGCTGAAACGTAAGCACCAAAGTCCAACATCTTTTACAGCAAAGTTATTTTAAATCCAGGGAAAAAATGAAAGCTTTCAAGAAAAAACAAGAGCTTTTCCTTTTTTTTTTTTTTTAGTACACCAAGCAGGTGGTATACTATAACCACAAATAAAGCATTCAAATTTCAATTCATCTCAACAAAAATTGGGTGATTATTTGGCTTCATCATGGATCAAAGCCCCCAGATATCTGTAGTTTTTGTACCAGACATTCCAAAATGGAACCAAGGGAGAACAATAAATCTAAGTTGCAGTACATTCAAAATGAACCATTTTTTATGTCACTGATAAAAATCATTGGTTTGATGCTATTATAGCTGCAGTTATTATGGCATCTATTTTTTCTGATTCCTATTGCAAAATATGATTTTTTATTTTTGCATATTTAATGACTATTCTTGCTTAACTTTAGGACATTTAAATAGATTTCCCCATAAATTTCCAGACTGAAATCCACTGAAATTTTGTACTGATTTATCGCATCAGTCAGTGAGGAGGCAAAACTGACAACTGATGTTATATTCAATTTTAAAAACAGTTAACCCCCCCAAAAAATGGTTTTAAATAAATAAATAAGTTGGAGAGCATATATGCAGAATAGGGAACCCCCTTGCATTCTTGCTGGGAATGTAAATTGATACAGCCACTATAGAGAACAGTATGGAGGTTCCTTAAAACACTGCAAATAGAACTATCACATGACCCAACAATCCCAACACCCCTCTTGGGTGTAGACCCAGAGGAAACCATAATTCAAAAAGACACATGCACCCCAATGTTCGTTGCAGCACTATTTATAATAGCCAGGACATGTAAGGAAACTAAATGTCCATCAACAGAAGAACCGATAAAGAAGATGTTGTACATATGTACAATATTAAATGCAATATGGCTGGAATATTACTCAGCCATAAAAAGGAATGAAATTGGATGATTTGGAGAGATGTGGATGACCTAGAGACTGTCATATAGAGTGAAGTAAATCAGAGAGAGAAAAATAAATATCATATATTAATGCATACCTGTGGAATCTAGAAAAACAATACAGATTATCCTATTTGCAGAACAGAAATAGAGACACAGATGTAGAAAATAAACGTATGGACACTAAGGGGGAAAGGGGGAGAACGGGATGAATTGGGAGATTGGGATTGACATTTATACACTATTGATACTGTGTTTCGGGTAACAATGAGAACCTACTGTCCTCAGAGAACTCTATTCAGTGCCCAGGGAACTCTACTCAGTGCCCTGCGGTGACCTAAACAGTCACCACCCCCTCCACCACACCCACATATTTGGACAAATAGAGTGTTTATACCCACCTTTCTGAAAGTCCTGGAGCCCTTGGTCAGGGTCTGGCTGGTTCCCAAAGAGGAGGCTTTGGGCGCTGGAGACAGGCTTTGAAAAGGCTCCTATTTCGTGTATGGGATGCTCTGATGAAGATCTTGGGAAGGTCTTTGGTGCCACGACAGAGGGAAGCTGTGTGGCTGTGTGCTGTGGCTGTGGCTTTACAGATCCACAGCAAGCGTGCATTTGTCCCAGGGGACCAGTGGACTCCGGAGGAAGGCTGCCACCGTCTCTCCTTTGCTTGTCAGTGAGGGACCAAGAGGACCAGGAACAAGTGTCAATGGGGCCTATGGCTTCTTTGGGCCTTTGAACCTGGCTGCATCCTGATCTTAATCTCTTGATCTCACAGTAGCGACTCAAGTTTTTCATTCGTCGAAGAAAACGAGAGGTCCTGCCTGCCCTTCTCTATCAACGCTCACCACTTTTTCTCCCCCTGCCTCTCACACCACCCCAGATACCCATGTTTCTACTCTCAAGAGGTGGGGGAATAACATCGCGGAGGCTCTCGTCTTCCCCAAGAAGGACCCCTCCCTCCTGGCATATTTAGTGCCATTTCTAATCCTATCTTGGTTCTGATAGCTCTCAGAAAGTGGAGGTCCCTCCCCAGTACCCCACCCCCTCTAGAGTGCCCCCAGCCAGCAGCAGGCCCCTCTGTCTGCTCTCCCCAGCCTGACCCCTCACTGCCACAGAGAGGCATCAGTGCTACCACCCTGCAGCACGGGCTGCATCAAGACCGCCTCTCAGAGGCCAGAGAGTGGCTTTTCTTGGTGGCATCACCTGGCACAGGTGGGAGTGAGGAGAAGGCCTTTCTCTCCATCATGGGACAGAGAGAGCTTATACTCTAATCTCCAAATTAGAGTTCTGATCAAAAGATGCAGAGTCCTGATCTCCAGACCTTATTTCCCTTCCCAGGAAGAAAATGACTAAACCCTTATCCAGGAAGAAGCACCCACACCTTCCCTTGGACAACCTTGAGTTCTGCTGTAGGGAGTGTCTCAAAGTTTCTGCCTTCCTGAGGTTCCTCCCGAGGAGGTGTATCTGTCCTAACCTCTGTCTGCTCAGGCCCCACCCGCTGAGTGCAGGCAGATCTCCCCTAGATTCCTGCAGGTGTGAGGAGGTGGCTGTTCACATAGCCCCCTTCCCTCTCCCAGCTCTCCACTGCTGACTACTGGGAGCTGCTCTTGGCCCACCAGCCGTGGACTGGCGTTCCCTTGGAGAGGGCCTCACAGCTTTGCAGAGGCGTAAGCCCACCTTTGCCCCTCCCCTCCCAGGGCATGTTCCCAAGGGGGAGAGTTTAATGGCTGGAAGAGCATTGGAGGGCTCCTTCCAAGAATCATGGATGGATAGAAGCATATTTCAGAAGAGGTTTTCCTCTGATCCCTGCTCTCTCTCAAAGGACACAGAATGC
The DNA here is from genome assembly GCF_042477335.2 of Ovis canadensis. Taxonomy (NCBI): domain Eukaryota; kingdom Metazoa; phylum Chordata; class Mammalia; order Artiodactyla; family Bovidae; genus Ovis; species Ovis canadensis. The sequence goes on along the minus strand of NC_091252.1, from coordinate 61,033,299 downwards.
TGAATATTTACTGTCTTAGATCATGAATTTCTTTTTCTTTTTTTCCTTTAAAAAGCAAACCAACTTTGTTGCTGTTCAGTTGCCCAGTTGTGTCTGGCTCTTTGTGACCCCATGAACTGCAGCAGGCCAGGCTTCCCTCTCCTGGAGCTTGCTCAAACTCATGTCCATTGAGTTGGTGATTCTAACCATCTCATCGAAGGAAGTTTATTAAACATTTTTTAAGAGCTTATGGGTTTCTGATGCTGCTGCTGCTGCTAAGTCGCTTCAATCGTGTCCAACTCTGTGCGACCCCACAGACGGCAGCCCACCAGGCTCCTCCATCCCTGGGATTCTCCAGGCAAGAACACTGGAGTGGGTTGCCATTTCCTTCTCCAATGCATGAAAATGAAAAGTGAAAGTGAAGTTGCTCAGTCGTGTCCGACTCTTAGCAACCCCATGGACTGCAGCCTACCAGGCTCCTCCGTCCATGGGATTTTCCCAGCAAGAGTACTGGAGTGGGGTGCCATTGCCTTCTCCGATGGGTTTCTGATACCTCCCACTAAAAGGAACCAAAAGGGACCCCAGTGTAAATCCCACCTAAGGTGAGCTCAGTGTATATCCTCTCTTTCTGCTCACTGGACACCTGACACTGAGCCCCTTGGTAGGTGGGCAGATGGTGCTGGGCCCTGCTGATCCAGCCCCCTCTGCTGCTTCCTAAAGACTGTTAGAGGGGGAAGGACTGCCTGAGATCCACAGGTCACCCTATCACTGGTTTGAGCCCATTCAATTTTGAATTATCAGTCTTTCTCCATTTCCCTCAAGGTCTTAGTTTTGAGAAACATAGCAGGACTTTTGAACTAGACTTTTTTGTTTGTTTATTTGGGGCATGTTAAAATATTAATTTTGAGATTTTACCTCCTTTCAGGTTATTTTTGCTAATATCAGATGTATATATGACAGGTTTATGGGTTTTTTTTTTAACCCTTCCTAGGGTTTCTTCAGAGAAAACTTTGAAGATAAACTCCTTCTTGATATATATATATATATTAGTAACTTGTTATCACTGGAATCAAAGGCGAAAAATGATCTATTTTTGAACTTGTTGTATTTGTACATCACAAGTAAAAGGCATTTTTGTTCAGCTGCCCCCCCCAAAAAAAAAGAAAAAGAGATTTAATATCCTCAGTGGAAGCTGGAGTGAAATATTGGACCTCTCCTCTGAAGAATATTTTTCCATCAGGGTTTCAGAAACTGTTCCTGTAATGTCAAATGATTGGAAGTAAGAAGCATTTCCTTTAAAAATCAGGTGTCTGATGGGCAGGTCAGTTAGATATAAGAAGTTTGTAACTACCAGCCAATCATTTGGTTTTTTGAAAACTAGAAGTTTGGTGGAGTAAGTACAGCATTGCCATTCTCAAGTTGAACAATCTCAAATCTTTATACGAAAACAGTAATAATTTTCCTTGTGTGCTTGATGATGAAAGGTCACTGAGGGAAAAATGGACAGAATATTTAAGGGCAAACATTTAATAAATATGAAAAATGGATTTCTCACCCCATCATCTAATTGCTAGACACTATTTAATAGCTTATTAGGGGCTTCCCTGCTGGCTCAGTGTTAAAGATTCTGCCTGCCAATATAGGAGATGTAGGTTTGATTCCTGGGTCACAAAAATTTCCTGGCAGAGGAAATGGCAACCCACTCCAGTATTCTTGCCTGGGAAATCCCATGGACAGAAGAGCCTGGTGGGCTATAGCCTTTGGGGTCCCAAAACAGTCGGACTAAGCAACAACAACAATAGTTTATTAGATCCTAAGAGAACTGTGGTATTGGAGAAGACTCTTGAGAGTTCCTTGGACTGCAAGGAGATCCAACCAGTCCATTCTGAAGGAGATCAGTCCTGGGATTTCTTTGGAGGGAATGATTCTGAAGCTGAAACTCCAGTACTTTGGCCACCTCATGCAAAGAGTTGACTCATTGGAAAAGACTCTGATGCTGGGAGGGATTGGGGGCAGGAGGAGAAGGGGACGACAGAGGATGAGATGGCTGGATGTCATCACTGACCCAATGGGCGTGAATCTGAGTGAACTCCGGGAGTTGGTGATGGACAGGGAGGCCTGGCATGCTGCAATTCATGGGGTTGCAAAGAATTGAACACGACTGAGTGACTGAGTGACTGAACTGAACTGAACTGAAGAGAGGACAGACTAACATTAATTCATGATTATTAGAAACCAATACTGACACTTGCAGGAAGAAGTTTGTTAAAAATTATACTCTATCTTTTCTAGGTTGAAACACTGTAACTTCCTGTCATTTAGATAGTGAACCGGGTCTCACGTGATCACAGGCTTGGGCTCACATGATAAAAATAAATAATCCAAAGAACCTCCTTCATGCCAGAAAAATATTTCAGAGCTAGAGGAAAAAGAGAAGACCCGGTCTGTGCAGCCTGGGGTTTCTGTAGCTTACATTATAGGGTGTGTGTGCGCTCAGTCCTGTCCAACTCTTTGTAACTCCATGGACTGTGGCCCACCAGGCTTCTCTGTCCAGGGGATTTTCCAGGCAAGAATACTGGAGTGGGTTGCCTTTTCCTGCTCCAGGGAATCTTCCTGATACAGGGATCAAACCCTTGGCTCTTGTGTCTGCTGCACTGGCAGGCAGATGCTTTGCCACTAGCACCACCTGGGAAGTTTACATTATATCCATATGCAAACACAGTCCTTCAGGATACTTAACAAGTAAGAAGTAATGATAACCTCTTTATTCAGAATCCAGTAGTTAGGCTGACTTTAAAGCGGCTCTGTAGGGCTTTCTTTTTGGTGGGTATGAGTTTATGACAGAAAGTATAAGTTTTTCCAAACTTTTAATCACTATTGACCCTATATTATGTGTTGCATGCTTTATCTCAAGCGTCACAAACGACTCTTTCGAGACAGATGAAAAACTTGAGGGTAAGGAGAAAGACAACTTGCCTGTGATCATGCAGTTTACAAATAATGAAGACCAAAGACAGGTTTTGTCAATGACCACATTCTTAGCCAGTAAATTCCTCTTAATGAAAGAAGTAGCAACGAGGAAACTAGAAGATTCTAGATTTTGTGGCTGTAACTCACTTAAAAAAAAATGAAATGCTTCACAAATTTGCATATCATACTTGGTCAGGTTGCATGTTAATCTTCTCTGTATCATTTTGATTTTAGTGTATGTGCTACAGTAGTGAGCACTGTAACTCACACTTACCTTGGCTGAAAAAAGAGAGACCAAAAACAGTTGATTGGCACTACAAATAAACCCACGCAATTTATTAGACCTGACCCCTAGTGAGACTTTCCTTATCTTCCTTCAATCATTAAACTTTGACACGCTTAATTAATGGATACATATGTCAGCTGGGCTTATTGCATATGAAAAATGCTCAGGAACAAACAAAAAATAATATGTTGTTCCCAGGAGCAAGTAAGAGATTATTGATTATGATACGTGAGAGTTCACTCAGGTGCTTCACTGTAGTTGAGGGAGAGAAAAGAAAATCAGGTTGGTGAAATACAGCTCCAGTAAAGAGGTGGATATTCTCCCTGCTTTTGACAAACTCGATTTATGAGTATAGATCTGGGCCACAGGGTTGGCCACCCAGCAACCACACAAAACCATCTGTGCTTACCTAGTAACTGCTCAGAATAACCTAATTCTCCTGTTTTCAAAGCTAACAATATGAGACACAAAAGGAAAACATACAGAATTGAAAGCGATTACAGGGAGATGGAATCTTTGCCAGTGCTAGACTTAACATTTTGGCAAAGCTTTCTCTAATTAGCTAAGATCCCATCTTATAGGATAGAATATTTTGCACAATAATTTTGAATACACTATTATTTTTAACCATCATTGCTTATAAATTCATTAAGTAAAGAAATTTGAATGTGGAACTACATGCTGTCTTCATGGCAACATCCCAGCCCTCTCCAGCTACTCAGCATCCTTCCCTGGTTTCTCTACCTCTGCTCACATCTTACAACTGGGACCACAGAAAGTCCTTTCACTCCCCTATTTATCTGTCTTTCACTGGCCTTTCTTTTCCTCTCTCCTTGTTCTCTTGGCCTCAGCCATCATGTCTTGGAGTTGGTCCTGCATCTATATGACCAGCTCACATTTCCCTCAGATTCCAGGAAGTTTGTTCCATCACTGTGTTTAACACCTTTATTTATCCATATGTTTACTTGCGTCTTTTCAAATTCATGACAATGGCCTAGACTAGGCTTGCTGTTGTCTTTTGAAGATGCCAAGCACACTCCCACCTCCAGGCCTTTGCATCTGCTGCTTTCTCTGTTTGAAACACTGTTTCCCTTCATATGCATGGCTGGCTTCCTTGCCTCCTTCATGTCTTTATCTAATGTCAGTGAGAACTTCCTGACCACCCCCTTTAAAACTGCAACACAAACTACCTCAGACCCCTGCATTCCCTGTTCCCTCTCCCTGCCTTACTCTTCTCCATAGCAATTACAACTTCTAAAACATACGTGTTGCTTACATATTTTGTTTACTGCATATCTCTCCATGCAAGATTGGAGAAGGAAATGGCAACCCACTCCAGTGTTCTTGCCTGGAGAATCCCAGGGATGGGGGAGCCTGGTGGGCTGCCGTCTATGGGGTCACACAGAGTCAGACAAGACTGAAGCAACTTAGCAGCAGCAGCAGCTCCATGCAAGCTTCCGAGGGCAGGAATTTTTTATCTAATAAAGAAAGCTGAGCGCTGAAGAATTGATGCTTTTGAACTGTGGTGTTGGAAAAGACTCTTGAGAGTCCCCTGGACTGCAAGGAGATCCAACCAGTCCATCCTAAAGGAGATCAGTCCTGGGTGTTCATTGGAAGAACTGCTGTTGAGGCTGAAACTCCAATACTTTGGCCACATGATGCAAAGAGCTGACTCATTTGAAAAGACCCTGATGCTGGGAAAAATTGAGGGCAGGAGGAGAAGGGAACGACAGAAGATGAGATGGTTGGATGGCTTCACTGACTCAATGGACATGGGTTTGGGTGGACTCTGAGAGTTGGTGATGGACAGGGAAGCTTGGCATGCTGTGGTTCATGGCGTTGCAAAGAGTTGGACACAACTGAGTGACTGAACTGAACTGAACCCATTTAATCTTTTTTTTAAATTGGAATATAATTGCTTTATAATGTTATATTAGTTTCTAATGTACAGTGAAATGAATCAGCTATATACATACATATATCCCCATCCTTTTGAGCCTTCTTCCCTCCCCATCCCCATCCCACTCTGCTAGGTCATCACAGAGCACCAAACCTAGCTCCCTGTGCTTTATAGCAGCAGCAGCTGCTGCCGCCGCTATGTCACTTCAGTCGTGTCCGACTCTGTGCGACCCCATAGATGGCAGCCCAACAGGCCCCCCCCCCCCCCGTCCCTGGGATTCTCCAGGCAAGAACACTGGAGTGGGTTGCCATTTCCTTCTCCAATGCGTGAAAGTGAAAAGTGAAAGGGAAGTCACTCAGTCATGTCTGACTCTGAGTGACCCCAGGGACAGCAGCCTATCAGGCTCCTCCATCCACGGGATTTTCCAGGCAAGGGTACTGGAGTGGGTTGCCATTCCCACTGTTAAATGCTCATCTTTCACCTCAAGCCACAGTCTCATTGAGAACCACCTGCAGGCATCATTTACCTATATATGAATCATAGTGATTAGCCAGTGTTTAACAGAGTAGACACTAGAAACTCTGTATGAACTATTTGAATGAAATGTGAGTACATAGTGGAAGCTTCATGTTGTGTGATAGGATAGAATTCTTCAACAGGACTCAGGGAAAAGACCTGGGTTCAATAAGGGCACAATTTATGCTTATTTTTGTTCATAATTCAGACCCAGTTGTAGGCCCACTGAGGGAAACCTACCATATAGCCCTTAGTCTAAACCAGCACAGACTGTGCTGTATTCATAAAGCTGGTCTCAGTCACATGTGACAAATGAGTCCCCCAGTCCCACACCCAGCATCACACCTACCCACTCCGACTTCTGGGCTGGGCAACTACCAGGCTATAAAATAGAATTGTTACTTATATAAGCAAATTAAAATAAAGATAATTGGTAGGAGAAGAGGGAAGGATGTGGGAGGAATAATTCCATAAATTTTGCCTTATTTTATTCATCATATTAGATTTCATTTCATTTCACCTTAAAATCTATAGAAATGTGCTTAAAAGCACAAATGTGACTCTATCAGCATAGTTTTTAAATTTTGTTTAATTTTATTTCTTTCTTTTAATCTTTAATATTATTTTTTATTTTGGCTGCAGTGAGTCTTCACCTTCATTGCGGCATCCAGTCTCAGTCTTTGTGGCCCTTGGGCTTCTTTAGTTGTGACATGAGGACTTAGTTGCCCTGTAGCATGTGGAATCTTAGTTTGCCCACAGGGATTGAACCCACTGCATTGGAAGGCAGATTCTCAACCACTGGACCGCCAGGGAAGTCCCTGTCTTGGCAAACTTTTATTGTATGTTAATGCTTTTCTTCTTTGCTGGCTCCCCCTTCCTCACCTACCCCCCACCTTTTTGCCTTAGGGAGCCCATGTTAACAGTCTACCATAATTCTCTTCCTTCTCATACAAGCATATAAGAAAGCTATTAATCGTATAGACATGTGTGAATTTGTAATTATTTTATAAAAACTGGATTTTTATGCACTCCTTGGCATCTTGCATTTCACAGTCATAATTCCTTGATAACTAACCCCGCTGAATCAACTAATAAGTAGGTTCTAATAGGTAGATTCTTTGTACAGGCTGCATAAAATTTCCCCATCTTATTTATACAGGATAGATTCCCTAGAGTGAAATTTCTGGGTCAGAGTATATTTGTATTTATAATTTTAATACTGTTGCCAGATGTTATATTACTAAAAGGCTACAATGTATATTTTCACCTGCAGTAAATGAGAGAAGCCTTTGCCCTGCATTCCCACCAGCAGTAGGTATTATTGGGCTTTCAATTTCCATCTGTCTGAGTTATAAAATAACATCTTGATGTTACTTAAATTTGCATCTCTGAATCATTAGTGAGTTTTAGGATCTTCGTACGGCTACAACCTATCTGACTTTTCTCTTCAATGAATTGTTTGTTCATGCTTTTTGATTATATCTCTATTGAGGTCTTTTGGCAACTTGTCTTGATTTGCGGGAGGTCTTTGAATATTATAAATATTAAACATTTGTCTATTCTCTGTATTGCAGATATTTTCCCATGGCTTTCATTTGCATTTTGACTTAGTTTATAGTATCTTTTGCCATATTTACATAATCAAATATCCTATCTTTTCTTTAACAGTCCCTGGATTTGCAGTCATGGGTAAGGTATCTCCAGCCCCAAGATTTTTCAGATAAGCACCAGGATTTTGTTGTAAGATACTGATATTTTTATATTAAATTTTTAACTGATTTGAATTTTTTTCCTTTAAGATGCAGATAAAGGTGGAAGTACAAGTTGATTTTTCACACAGCCAGTTGTACCAGCAACATTTATTCAATAATTCATCATTTCTCCCTGAGCTGAGGTACAGTAAGCCCCCTACATATGAACCATCAAGCTGCAGACTTTCAAATATTCGAACATGCGTTCACATGTCCATTCATGTAGGTTAGCTCATGTGTCTGGCATACACGGTCACATGCATGCATCCTCTACAAGCAGTTGTGCTTTTGTGTTCTTTACAGAGTAGTTCAGTATCTTTATTTCAAGCTCAGGATGTCCAGAAGCAAGCATAAAGGCAGCAGTGAAATAGCTGTATTGCTAAGTAGTGCCAGCTGCTGTACTGTACTTTTCAAGGGTCTATAGTAATCAATGAGGAGATAATGAAGAGAAGAAACCCAAGGGTATTACCAAAGTGAAAAGATGAAGATTGGAGGAGCCAACAAAAGAAAATGGAGAAAAATGGCTAGTGAAGTAAGAAGAAAATGCAGGAGAACGTGGAATCCTATAAGCCAAATGAAGAATGTGTCTAGAATGATGAGATGATAAACTCCGCCAAGTACTGATGATGAGACAAGATGAAGATTTAGAACTGTCCAGTGAATTTACCAATATGGAGGTCACTGGTGACCTAAGGAAGAGAACCTTTGGTCATATGTATGACATAAGAGAAGATTTAAAAATTTAAATAGCACAAACTTGTGAGTAGCCTCTAAAAACAGAAGTGATAAATTCATTAAAATTAGTGTTATATTTACATTTGGATTGTTAACTGTAATTTTATTTGTAATTTTATTTGTAAGCTTTATTTTTTCATTGTCAATTAGCAAGAGATCATTCTGTTTCTTTATCTCGATTTTTTTCATTTTTCCAATTAACAAGAGCTAAAAGGCATCTTCGTCTCATATTAAACACTTTGTGGTTCTCCATAGGTGTTTGTTGAATAAGTATGTATCTCACATTCTAACACTAACTAGCAAAGGTTACCCTCATTGAATCAACATACTAACAGAATGACAGGGGTCAAGATCACAAATGGTCTCCTTAAATGAAAAAAGTATATCTTTTACAAAGATAAAATCAAGATCTCAGCTGATGACTGTGCTAAATGATAAAGTAAAATAATATTAATTCTAGTCCAGAGTCCTAACTCCAACTTAAATAATGCTTGAAAGTTTCTAGTTAGGCATGAAGGGAGAAAAAAAATGTCACCTACAACAGATGGCTCTACCTTATGACATTTTCATCAAAGCACCAACTGTCCTTTAAAAGCTTAGTTTTCAATTTTGATTTATATATTTAAAAGATCAGTAGCAGGAGAAATAATAGGCCAGGGAAATAATACAACCCCAACATAGCTTTTGTTAGAAAGTATATTTATGTGAGAGTTGCATATTAGATGGAGATGAAACCTGAAAGAAAAAGGAGCAGAAGAAACTATTGTAAGAGAGAATATTCACAGTTCCAGTTCAGTGGGCTTGGTGAATAAAGAAACAATTGCGAATTCTCTTGAAGCATCTCATTCCTCAAGCCATTGTGAAGGATTTACCCGATTCCTTTTATAAAAAGTAGAATTAAATTAGATTTTCAAAGCTACACCAATATTGTCTCACATAGAGTTCCTTGATTACAGATTTAAACACATCTAAAATTCAGAGTAAACATTCCCACCCACTTACACGATGACCAGGCTGCAACCATAGCACAAGATGCCACATTTCTGAGAACTGGCCTCAAAAATGGGAACAAACTGACCCTGGAACTGAAGACTGCTGCTGCTAAGTCGCTTCGGTTGTGTCCAACTCTGTGCGACCCCATAGATGGCAGCCCACCAGGGTCCCCTGTCCCTGGGATTCTCCAGGCAAGAACACTGGAGTGGGTTGCCATTTCCTTCTCCAATGCATGAAAGTCAAAAGTGAAAGGGAAGTCACTCAGTCGTGTCCATCTCTTAGCGACCCGATGGACTGCAGCCTACCAGACTCCTCCGTCCATGGGATTTTCCAGGCAAGAGTACAGGAGTAGGTTGCCAGTGCCTTCTCTGGAACTGAATAACTGTGCTTAAAACAATTGATGCTGACCAGACCACCACATGACCAATTTCAATTTGACTGTCAGCTGACTGTGCTGTTTCTGCATGTAGCCCCCTCCCTCTGCCTATGAAAGCTCTTATCCACTGATGCCCAGTGTGGGGGAAGTTGGCCTTTGGACAGGAGTCCCCCTCCACCTCCCCAGGTTGCCAGCATTTGAAATAAAGCACACTTTCCTTTCCACCAACCTGGCCTCTTTATTGACTTTAGAGCAACACGCAGCTGGTCATCATGTAATTAACCCTTTCCACCTGCTGGGGCTTTCAGTATTTATAAGACAGCTCACAGGATATGGCTCAGAATATTATCCACAGCCCTTGAGGAGGAACTAAAAGTCCTTGACTCTGCTTAATGACTAAACTAATATTATTTTGTCCTGTTTGACTGTGTTCCTTTGCTTCTGCATTTTCTCACTTCTCTGATTAAACTTACTCTTTGGCTAAAGTTTTTCTACAGACAAAAGGCAGGTGGAGGACACAGGTGGTGAAGGATCATAGGATCCTGCTCCATTTTACTATAAGAAAGTTCACATTATCTTTCAATTTTAACAATGATCTTTTTTAAAAAGTATGTTTTGAGTCATCTGGATTACTTTCTCATTACCAAGACTGCCCTATAATTCAGTGCTTGCATTTGTGTTTGCCTTTCCTGGTGGCTCAGATGGTAAAAGAATCTGCCTGCAACGTGGAAGACCGGGGTTCGATTCCTAGGTTGGGGAGATCCCCTGAAGAAGGGGATAGCAACCAACTCCAGTATTCTTGCCTAGAGAATCCCATGGACAGAGGAGCCTGGCAGACCACAGTCCATGGGGTCACAAAGAGTTGGGTACGACTAAAGTGATGAACATTTTACAATCCTATGGTGCCTAAGGACTACCTGTAACCACGGTCTTTATCTTACACATGTGGTGGGTAACAAGCGTGACCACCATTCTGTTGGCATATTCTAACATCAAAAGACTAGTTTGGTTTTGCTTACCAGATGAAAACATTTTTTCCCTTTACAATTTAAAGATATTTTTAACAAGACAAGACTTTATCTCCTTAATTTACTTATTAAACTGAAGTTGGTTTAATGATAAGAAATGTAGTAAAGCATCGTGATGTACATACATGCTCAGTAGCTCCGTCGAGTCTGACTTTTCGCAACCCCATGGTCTGTAGCCTGCCAGGCTCCTCTGTCCATGGGCTTCTCCAGGCAAGAATACTGAAGTGGGTTGCTGTTTCCTCCTCCAGGAGATCTTCCTGACCCAGGGATCAAAACCATGTCTCCTGCACTTAGGCATTGCCAGTGAATTCTTTACTGCTGAGTCACTGGGGAAGCCCCATCAAAATGTATTCCTTGGGCTAATGGGAAGAAAATAGATAGAAATGTAATGTTATAAATGATTCAATGGATAACAAGGAAGGTTTTATGGTACTCCAGTGGCACTGGGAAACAACGTGGTTTGAATAGAGAATAGAGTTCCTAGAATTCCAGTATCACAAAGCAGATTGAACTGAACTTAAAACAAAACAAACAACAACAAAAAAGAAATAAATAACACTGTGGCATCAGAGTCAAATGCACTTTGCCAAGAAACATGTTGCTTACATATATACACTGTTAAAATAAATGCAGCAACCAAAACTCAGAGAAGTCTTTTGGTTGAAAAAAGCTTTCTAAATCTCCAATATTGGGATATACTATAAATGTATAGGTCCATTTGAAATGAAAACATGTTCTGAAAGGGCATCAATATCAATAAAAGTAAGGACTCCAATGATGTTCCACTACATTGAAGGTCAAAGGAATCCAATCCACAAATGACATCTAAAATATTTTTATATTAAATTCAATGTTATAAATTTTGTCTCAACAAAGAAATTTTTCATACTAAATTGATAATTAGTCTCCATCTCAGTTTTATAAATGTACATACTTTTCTCTATTATCATAACAGAGTTTAAGTCAACACTGAAAGTGCAAGGAATTTGGCCTTTCAGGGAGGCCTGGGCTTTAATTCAGTTTGAGAAACCCTAAACAGATACTATCTAAAATGTTTTCCAGCTATACTTTTCTACATCTCTGACCTTTTAGCATCATCACCATGGACCCCATTGCCAGCCAGTATCTTGCACAAGCATGCTGACAGGGATCATGAAAAGAAACTGAGATTCAAAAAAAGTAATCTGTCATCACAACTGAGATACTATCACAAAGCAATTGATGCTAAGACTCTCAGGTCATTTTCCTATAGAAAAGAGAACATGGATACATATTGGTTGGCATCTAATTCATCTACTTCATTCAAAAGGTATTATCCTAAAGAGAACTATTTTATAAACAAAGCAATTTTCCCTAAAATGAGACTGAGTGGAAAGTTAATATAGCTTATTCATAATTCCAAACTGTTTATCAAACACCCACCATTGAAAACAAATTATCCAGATATATGTTATCTAAAATTTTCAGAGAGCACAGCAAGAGGCAGGCAGGATTCTGACCTTGCTGGGCATGATTGCTCATGCTGGATCTCTTCTTGCTATCACAGCTTAGCAGTCCATCTAAATGAAATTCACATTTCCAGTGCTTATAAGTTTCCAGAGCTTCTAAGTCAAAGTTCTCTTTGACCAAGGAGAATTGAAATTTGTATTGCTTATTGCTCTTGTCTCAATATATGACTATCTTTGGTGATCCTTACTAGTTTAAAAAATTTTTTATTCCTCTTAATGCCAATAAATGAATAAACATATCCAGTTTTTTAGCACTTAGGAAGCACTTGCAGTAATGCTTCTGCCTTTTAAAATTAAATGGAAACTTTGTGTAGAGAAAGAGATATTTACCACCCACATGATGATCAGTTTCCCTGGTGGCTCAGAGGGTAAAGAATATGCCTGCAATGCAGGATACCCAGACTCGATGCCTGAGTGGGGAAGATCCCTTGGAAAAGGGAATGACAACCCACTCCAGTATTCTTGCCTGCAGAACTCCATGGGCAGAGGAACCTTGTGGGCTACAGTCCATGGGGTCGCAAAGAGTCAGACATGACTGAGCAACTAACACACACACACACAATTGAATTCAGCATGAATTAGATTGTTTGCAACGTCTACCAATAGATTTTGCTGAACAAAAAACAAAACAAACAAACAAAAAAGCTTTGTGAACTTCTGAGGTTGGGTTTGCTGTCTGTCTGTGTGCTGAGGATGAGACGCACTGAACACAGAGACAAACGAAAAGAGAAACAGACCTGGATTCAACAGCTGTCTTAGGCTTAGCTTCCTCTATAGCAAACTCTGGGTTTTCTGTTTCACCACAGCGATTTTGAGAAAATTATAATGCATGATATACATGAAGTATCTGCTACAAAGTACTCAATATGTTATCTTTATTTTTCAATACTATCATTACTACTATGAGAATTATCATTATTAGCACAATACTTGGCACTGAGTCTTTCTTGAATAAATCTTAATTCTCATCCATTTGACTCAGGGTACAAGAATCACTCGTGTGTGTGTGTGTGTGTGTGTGTGTGTGTGTGTTGCTATTTTTTTTTATTGTAGTCTAGTTGCTTTACAAAGTTGTATTAGTGTCTGCTGTACAACTAAGTGAAACAGGTATATGTTTACATATATCCCCTCTTTCTGGATTTCCTTCCCATTTAGTTCACCACAGAGCACTGAGTAGATTTCTCTGTACTCTATAGTTGATTCTCATCAGTTACCTATTTTACACATAGTATCAATAGTGTATATATGTCAACCTCAATCTCCCAATTCATCCCACCCCCACTTGTCCCCCTCCCAGTATCCATACATTTGTTCGCTTACAGAGTGAAGTAAGCCAGATATGTGTATATAATGCATATATGTGATATCTAGAAAAATGTTAGAGATGATCTTAGTTGCAAAGCAGAAATAGAGACACAGACATAAAGAATCACTCTTTTGCTATTTAGGACATGGCAGTCAATAAGTTCAAAGGTCAGCTAAGGCATTTCTAACCCTTCCCACATCTCCTCTGCTTAACCTGGGCCCACTCAGTGCAAGTTAAACTCCCATTGTATAGAAATATCAGTTCCCCTTAGGGTCCTTGAAGACTTTGTGTTTCCTCCTCCACTCATCCTCCTCCTTGCATGAAGATTAATGTAATTAAATTTGTATAACTCTTTATAATTTAAAAAGTTCATTCACCTACAGTACTGCATTTAATTCCTAGAATGTCTCTGTTCTTTTTATCTCTGTTTCACAAATGAGAAAATTAAGGCTCAAAGAAATAATAACCCAATAATAATAACAGATAACATTTGTTTCAGGCACTGTGCTGAGTATTTTCTAGCCATTACTCAGCAAATCCTCAAAGCAATTCTAGTGGTATGATAGGCACAATTCTGGAATGGCTGGCAAGCCCCTCTGCCCAGCCCTTCTCCCGCATCTCTTGTATGTATTTTTTTCACATTCATTTATTTGGCTGCACCAGCTCTTAGTTGCGGCCTGCAAACTCTTAATTGTGGCATGTGGGATCTAATCAGGGATCAAACCTGGGAGCCTTGCGTGAGGAGCGTGGAGTCTTAGCCACTGGACCCAGGAAGGAAGGGAAGTCCCCCAGGTACATACTTCGTACAGTCCTTGCTACTGTGAATCTGGAAGCTTTGTCCTGGAAGGAATTAAAAGCAGCCCTAGCCTTTTGTTCTGGTCCCCTGCCTGTCACCTTAAAATCTAAAAACTGAAGGATTAACAGCTGTGACAGCCCATCTAGAAGCTTCCCCACTGGGCTGGTACCTATGCCTTTTCTATCATTAAAACTTTTCTGATATTAACACTGATGAAAAAGACTCACCAAATGTCCATGATATCCACTGGTGTCCTTTGTGGGAAATGTATCCTTTGGGTTTTCCTCAGTAAAACATAACATGTATATGGTTCCCAGGCCAGCAGGCTCATATTCACCAGGCCTCTCTGGGATTACACCATGCATATGCCTAGATGACCAAAAATGTCAGGACCCAGGAGGCGGAGTTTAAGGCCCTGGCTTTTGGCAGAACACCTATTGTTTTCAGACCACCAGGCTTCCGACATTCTCCCCATAATGTCAAGCTGATGTCTGCTATTCCTTGTAGAAGTTAGTGTCATACAGCAGAGGAAATAGCAGGTTTAACTTGCGGTGACACTTTTCCAGGGTGGGCTAAACATGGACAGAGGAAGCGAAAACAGCAATTCAGGACCAAGTAATATATCACATACTCTAAACACCACTAAGAAAGAGGAGATTAAAAAGTCACCTAGCAGCCAATACCCATATATTGAATTCTGCAGGCCAGAATGCTGGAGTGGGTAGCCTTTCCCTTCTCCAGGGCATCTTCCCAACCCAGGAATCAAATCCAGGTTTCCAGCATTGCAGGCGGATTCTTTACTGCTTAGCCACAAGGGAAGCCCATGAATACTGGAGTGGGTAGCCTCTCCAGCAGATCTTCCTGACCCAGGAATTGAACCAGTCAAGGCTATGGTTTTTCCAGTGGTCATGTATGGATGTGAGAGTTGGACTGTGAAGAAAGCTGAGTGCAGAAGAATTGATGCTTTTGAACTGTGGTGTCGGAGAAGACTCTTGAGAGTCCCTTGGACTGCAAGGAGATCCAACCAGTCCATTCTGAAGGAGATCAGCCCTGGGATTTCTTTGGAGGGAATGATGTTGAAGCTGAAACTCCAGTACTTTGGCCACCTCATGCTAAGAGTTGACTCATTGGAAAAGACTTTGATGCTGGGAGGGATTCGGGGCAGGAGGAGAAGGGAATGACAGAGGATGAGATGGCTGGATGGCATCACTGACTCGATGGACGTGAGTCTGAGTGAACTCCGGGAGTTGGTGATGGACAGGGAGGCCTGGCGTGCTGCAATTCATGGGGTCGCCAAGATCTCGGACATGACTGAGCGACTGAACTGAACTGAACTCCCGCATTGCAGGTGGATTCTTTACTGCTTAGCCACAAGGGAAGCCCATGAATACTGGAGTGGGTAGCCTCTCCAGCAGATCTTCCTGACCCAGGAATTGAACCAGGGTCTCCTGCACTGCAGGAGGATTCTTTATCGGCTGAGCTACCAGGGAAGCCCTATCCATATGTCATTGAGTCTCATACCATAGATCTACTATAGCTTATGCCCTTTCTCAGAGAAGAGACTCCTGCTCTTTTCTATATTCGCTTGCTCTTTTATGCAAAACTCTAGCAAGTGGAATACAATATATTATTTCTGTGGAAGATGGGAAGGGAGGAGGGAGGGACTTGAGCCAGAAAAGACCACCTGGTCATCTTCTTGTAAGAGGAGTAGAGTGGCTTTGTGTGTCAATGAGCAAATATCAAGTTTCAGATTCAGATAAGGGAGAAAGACTCATGGGGATTCTAGAAGGGGTAAAGCCCTGGCAAAAGTCACTCCTGGTGCTTCCGCTTCAGGCTAAAAATATGTAGAGCCACCCACCTAGAGGTTAAAGAAAGTCATGAACAAGAAACAACCCAACAGATGGATCATTAATTAAAGTTCACTCAGTGTGGAGGATGTACTAAAGCATGATAGCCAGTGGGATGCTGGTAGACTGGTTCTCAAAAGCCAAATAGACGCAAAGGCCCCGAAAACCAGAAACCAAAACAAATAAATGACAACAAACCACCCTCCCCCCCCATCAAACTAACCCAAAACAGAAAGCCTTAATTTTAGCATTTGCTGACTTCTAGTGTAAATGCTACTACCACTATGGCTGATTTCAAGCTACTAATAGTTTAACAATCAGCTTGCAAAGTTCTGAATATTTAACAGACTCAGACTCTTCTCTGCTCAGTTTTTAAAAGCCAGTTCCTGCTCCCCACTGCAAGAAATGGTAATATGATGGTCCATGCCTTATATTTAAAAACTGAAGTGAAAGTAAAAGTTACTCAGTTGTGTCTGACTCTTTGTGACCCCATAGACGACACAGTCCATGGAATTCTCTAGGCCAGAATACTGAAGGGGGGTAGCCTTTCCCTTCTCCAGGGGATCTCCCCAACCCAGGGATTGAACCCAGGTCTCCCGCACTGCAGGTGGATATTTTACCAGCTGAGCCACGAGGGAAGCCCAAGAATACCAGAGTGGGTAGCCTATCCCTCCTCCAGTGGATCTTTCCGATCCAGGAATCAAATTGGTGTCTCCTGCATTGCAGGCAGATTCTTTACCAACTGAGCTATCAGGGAACTAAAAGACATATTCAAAAACTTATACATTTTTTCCATCAAAACAAAAGTATTTCTAAAACAAAATAAAAATATTTCTCAGAGAAGTCAGTTCTCTGAAATCTGAACACTGGCTGTCCATGCTGATTCAGGCCCCCAGGTTGTCAAGAGGAAAGACATATGGGGCACAAGTAATATTCAAAGATTTCAAAACTGAGTGAATACAGCAATCCACAGATTTAAGAAACCAACAAATCCCAAGAACTTAAAAAATAAACAAAAACTACACACAGATAGATGCACTGCGTTGAAATTACAGAACTTAAAAGCAGCCTAAGCAGCTAGAATTTTAAAAACTGACTTATCAACAGCAACCATAGATGCCAAGAATCAGTGAAATAATTTCTTCAAATATGTGGATCGAAACTGACAAGTAACCTAGAACATCCAACCCAAGAATGAAAGGAAGGAAGGGTGGAAGGAACAAAGGAAGGCGGGAAAGAATGGAAAAGGGAGGGGGGAGCAGAGCGAAAGAAGAAAGAAGATACTTCTAAGAATTAGGGCAAAATAAGATGTTTCAGACTAACAAAAACTGAGAAACTGGCACCAATGGCTGTTCTTCAAAGAAAATTCTAAAGTTTGTACTTTACTGAGAAAGAAAACCACCTCAGATGAAAGATCTAAGACACAAAAAGGAAAAAATTTCCCTTTGGGAAGATTTTTCAAGACCATCCCAAACATAGCTACTGTCTGTTTTCTGCTTGCACACACATGACAATCATACCCACAAATCCAGTGAACATAGGGACCACCATGTCTGAATCTTTTCTTTAGTGATGGAACCAGCCCCTGAAATTCAATATGATTTGTGTCTTACTATCTTGACCAGTGGCTGGAGTGGGGCAAGAAAGCAGATTCAGATGTTTTCCTCGGCCTTTCCCAGGATAACTCTGAACCTACTCTCCAAGAACCTAATTGGGGGGCAGGCAGGGGAGAAGGGGAAGGTTGATTAAAAAGAGCCCTGGACTGCAAGGCAGTTCTGAGAAATTTCAGCGAGGCTAATGGTAAGGCCCTGAGCTAAGATTCTTCCTGAGGGCAGCCCTTTGTAGGACGGTTATGCTTCCTACACTGCGCTCAGTCACCAGCTGGGGGCTGGGTGGAGGAGGCAGAGCCTGGTGTGGTTGACCCAGAGGTGTGATCACAGGGCTTGTCCACCACCAGCCACGCTTGTCCAGGTGGGTTCTCTAGAAGGACTTCTGAGCACAGCACTTGAAGCTCTCCACAGAGAAGAAACGGCACGTGTGTTCTAAGACAGGGGTCCCCAGCCTCCAGAATCTCACGCCTGATGATCCGAGGTGGAGCTGATGTAATAACAATAGAGATAAAGTACACAGTAAATGTAATGTGCTTGAATCATCCCCAAACCATCCTCCCCACCCCCATCCAGAGAACAATTGTCTTCTAGGAAACCGGTCCCTGGCCAAAAAGGTTGGGGACCACTGTTCTAGGTACCAGAATATTTGCAGCACAGTGTTTATAATAACCCCAAACTGGAAACAACTCAGATGTCCATCAACAGGAGGGTTGATGAACACATGTGTCATGAGCACACAGTGGAACGCCATTCAGCCATGAGTGGACCACTGGGCACCCACAAGGATGCATCTCATTAGTAATGTTGGAATGAATAAAGGAGGTCAGAGGGGAAAAGGGATACATTGTTTCCATTTCTATAAGTTCAAATATAAGTAAAATTAAATGATATATTCTAAATGACAGTCTCTTGAATTCAGTCACTCAGTGGTCTGGTCAGCAGCATCTGGACTGTTTCAAGCACAATTAGTCTTCAGTTTCAGGGTCGGTTTGAGGCTCCTTTGAGGCCAGTTCTTGGAACTGCAGCAGCTTTTGCCATGGCTACAGTCTGGTCATCACATAGTTAACTTTTTCCACCTGGTGAGGGTTTCAGTATCTACAGAACAGTTCACAGGATATGGCCCAGAATATTCTCTAGAGCCCTTGAGGAGGAACTAACTGTCCCTCACTTTGCTAAATGACTAAACTATCATCATTTTGTCCTGTTTGGCTGCTTTTCCTTTACTTCTGCATTTTCTCATTTCTCTTAAGTTTATTCCTTGGCTACAGTTTTTCTACAGACAAAAGGCAGAAGGACATGATGCGGGGATGAGGGGAGATGGGAGTATCTGTCCTGGGAAGGCCCCATAGGGTCCTGCTCTGTGTCAGGAATAAGTACTACAAACCATCACAAATTATTTTTTTAAACATGTGGCACAACAATATATTAAAATGGCATGAAATGACCAAAGGAACAAAAGCAAGAAGGAAAAAAAAGAAAGATCAGGCTATCAATCATGGTGATTGCAATGACCTGGTCATATCCCCGCTTTGGAAACACCATTTCTCTAGTTCAAAGAAAACTAATCATTCTTTTTTTTTAAGGTTTTGCCTACACATTGCCACTGGGTGGTGCTCCCAGTCCACGGTAGCATCTTGGAACTGCAGGGAGCAAATTAAAAAGCAGGCAGCTGCTGACTGGTTTTCAGACATATGAACAAAACATTTAAAATATTTTTTCTCTTGTATTGATGTATAAAGAAGCACAAACACCGAGGGAAGGAAGTGGCTATGTTTAGAAAGAACAAAAGCATCTTTGCAACTGTGAAAAACAAAACAAAACCATCCAACTAGGAAAGAGGCTGCTGAAACAACTTTCCAGAGATCAATAATGTTCAATCTCCTTTGACTGAGGGCATGACTGGCAGCTTACAATAATGACAGAATCAAAGTCCTTGCACAGAGGGTTGTTTTTTTTTTAATCAGCTTTTCTAGTTGCACAGAGGCCTCCTCTGCAGCTACATTTTGCATGTGTACACTGTGTGGACTTGTGCATCTTACATTAAACACGTTCCTACAAAAAAGGCCAAGGGTTGCCCTTGGGGCCCAGACATCTGTCTGGCTCCAGCAACTCTCCCCTTGGGAAAATCAAATATAAAATGCTATTCAAACAACCAATTATTGCACTGCTTTAGATAAGGCGACTTGCACTTTCCCCCATTTGTCAAACCCCTGAAAGAAAGGGTTGCAAACCAGAAGAGGAAAGAGTAGTGAGCTTTTCATTATCTACAGAGCCTGTGCTGAAAGGTCATTTGATGAAAAGAAGATGGGAATCAAGTGTATCTTGACTGGCTCTAGCATTTTCTTTTTTTTCTTTTTTTTTTTAGCATTTTCTTTTGTAGCTATGCTAATATTTTTCCAATGTTCAGTTTCCTTTTATTGTACAGATTTATCTAATACATGCTTAACAAAATGTAGTTGGGTAATACTAAAATAGCTGGTAGTGTCAGGCAATTTAAAAAAAATTGACACTTAATAAGCTTGTACATGCCAGGTGCTGAACAATTTACCTCTTCACTCCCTTTAATACAACAACCCTATGAGGAAGGAATTATTATCTCCACTTTGCAAGTATGGAAATGAAGCCATATCAAGGTTATGTAACTTGCACAAGGATGGATGGCTCGGAAATGCGGTGCCTGACTCAGATAAATCTCTGCACCAAAGTGCATGCTGTTCCTTTTCTACGAGAACATTTAACTGAGATTTCAGGGTGTCCTAGTTAAAGAACTCAGTCTCAGGGAAGGTGTCCTGGTTAAGAGCTACCTTTCTGGCCCTGCCCCATTTGTCCTTGGGTTCCACAGAGCAGTACTGCAATCTGAGGATGAAAGAAGACCATATCCCAGCTTCCCAAAGGGATATTTCACCCCTAAGCATGTCATAAGTTCAGCATGTCGGCATGCCCTCTGCAGCCAGTGGAAAGTCTCATCAGACAGTTGGGATTCTGCAGACCTCCATTTCCATCCCATGGCAGTGACTGGAGAGTACTCCAAATCTTACTACTTGTAAGACGTGGGGCATGTTACTTACCCTCATTTCTGTTCTTAAAACTTCAAATCACAAATAATAACAATACCTACCTCAAAGGTTTTTGTGAGAATTAAATGAGCTCACTTGGTAGATAATGCGTTTCCCAGGGGACGCTAGTAGTAAAGAATCCACCTGCCAATGCGGGAGCTGTAAGAGATTTGGGTTCAATCCCTGGTTCAGAAAGATCCCCTGGAAGAGAAAATGGCACCCTACTTCAATATTCTTGCCAGGAAAATCTCATGGACAGAGGAACCTGATGTGTTACAGTCCATGGGGTCACCAAGAGTGTAACACAACTGAGGGTCTGAGCACATGTATGTATATAATGTTTCTAACAGTGCCTGGCACAGGCTATGAGCTAAAAGATGTTGATTATGACCATTATCATTAATTCAGCAGCTCAAGATTTGCACCCCTTTTTAAATCGCAACCTTTCTTTCGCTGCCACCACACGTACTACTAATCTACCATGAAAGTATACATACTACTGGTCTACCAGGAAAGCATTTTCACTTCCAGGTCCCTCCCTCTCCAAAGAACCTAGCAGTTGGCTGGCAGACTATTGTCACTATAATGTCACTAGGTTTATGACACTCTCCATAATTAAAAAAGATTTTTTAACCGTAACTCTACGTTTTCTAGAAACTAAAGATCTGTATTCTTAGTCCACAGCCCAATACTTTCAACAGTCTGCTCCCAACCTATCTTTGCAAGCTTCTGTCCCCAGTTCGTCTCTCTTTATTCCAACCTCATTACCACCCTATGAGTTGTACACACTACTCCACACACATGCCAATATGCCCATTTCCATCTGTCAAAAGTTAACATGTGTTTAGCCATAGGTTAAATCTTACTCTTCCCTCAGCCTGAAGCAACTTTTTTTCTAGTAAGAATCCCCATAGTTTTCTCTTTTGCCCACTCATTTATTTCTCTACACTTATTCATGTGTTTTGCTGTTATCCACTTCTTTTTCTCAGACAGATTATAAGAAAATTGAAGGCAGTGATTGTTGAAATTGTATACACATCTCCTTCAATTTGTGAAGGGTCTATATCCAGATAAACCCAGCATAAGTTGAAAATATCAAAAGTCGAAAGCCCGTTTGATACACCTAACCTCACGAACATCACAGCTAGCTTCGCATACCTTAAATGTGCTCAGAACATTTACATAAGCCTACAGTTGGGCAAGTCATCTAACACAAAGCCTATTTTACCACAGGGTGTTGAATATATCATGTAATCTATTGAAAACTGTACTGAAAGTGAAAAAGAGGATGGCCGTAAGGGCACAGGATAGTTGTGAGCGTTATTAGTTACTTACCCTGGTGATCACCTGGCTGGCTGGGAGCTGGGGCACACTGCCTCTGCCCAGCATCCCAGCAGAGGATCATACCTCATTGCACCAGTCCTGGAAAAGACCAAAATTCAAAAGGTGAAGTATATTTTCTATTGAATGTGTATTTTCTTTTAAGTAAACTAGAGAAATGGATGCTTCCAGAGGAATATGGACCAGATTACTGCAATTACCATGACGGTTATCCTCACATCTGTGTATTAATTTCTGTAGCTAAAGGTCCTAAACTAGGATATGAGAAGCTCTGAAGCATTCTTTCAGGAGAACAAAGCTGGAGAGAACTTCCCTTTCAGCCTAACAGGAATCTTAATTTGTGGTCCTGAGAACCTGAAAATTAAAGTGGAAAGATCTAAGAAAGTGGGTGTGAGATGTTCAGTCTTTCTAGATTTCCTGAAGTAGTGAAGTACAGC
This sequence comes from Ovis canadensis, assembly GCF_042477335.2. Classification (NCBI taxonomy): domain Eukaryota; kingdom Metazoa; phylum Chordata; class Mammalia; order Artiodactyla; family Bovidae; genus Ovis; species Ovis canadensis. Next base: position 61,010,864 of record NC_091252.1, on the reverse strand, counting down.
TAGAAGTCCTAAAGAAAAATAGCAGCCTCACTGGCACCAAGTTCCAAGCAGATAAATTTTTCCTAAAGGTTCTAGTCAATGAAGGGGCTTCCCAGGTGGTGCTAATGGTAATGAACCCACCTGCCAGTGCAGGAGACATAAAGAGACATGGGTTCAATCCCTGGGTTGGGAAGATCCCCTGGAGGAGGGCATGGCAACCCACTCCAGTATTTTTGCCTAGAGAATCCCATGGTCAGAGGCTACAGTCCATGGGATCACAAAGAGTCAGGCACAATTGAAGCAACTTAGCAGGCACTAGTCAATGAAACATTCAGCAACCTCTTAGGGTATAAGAAAGTGTGCTATCACCAAGAAATATTAGGACTGACCAAGAAAGAATATACTTTATATGTGTGTGTGTGTGTATTTTTAAATGGTTTTAACAGTTTTGAATAAGGAGTTATTCTCTAATTAATTACCAGAGTCCCCTAATCAAAAAGTTTATAAAATAAAATGTGTGCTTGCTTAAATTTGCATTACTTCCCAGAGGTTTGATTTTGATCTTCCAAGCACTGATCACTCTGAAGAAAATACAGCAAGGGAGCCCATGTCTTGGAGTGTTTTTTGACACCTCATAATACCTGCATTGGTCATCCTGGGTGGGTAATACTGCATAAGCTCAATAGAATAAAGGTTAACTTTTTCTTCATGCTGTATATCCATTGCATGGATATATATGGGGAGCCCTGCTGCTCATGGTCACTATGGGACCCAAACTCATAGAGGTTCCATCATCTGGAACATTGCCCTGGAACAGTCCCTATGGAAGGCAAAGAGAATTCACCCCAGCCCAGAAGTGACAGGTCACTCTTTCACGCACAGCTCATTGACCAGAAGTGGTCACATGGCTCCACCTATCTTTAAGAGGATAAGTTTACCCCAGATGTCTTAGACACACTGCCCTGCATTTCTGCTCTAGTGGATATCAGTGTCCATGTCTTCTGGAAAAGGTATAGAAGACTCAACAATCTGCTTAAATAAGTCACATATGGGGAGAATTGAGAGTCCAAATGGATGACCTCAGTGTGTTGAATTCCTGGATCAGAGATTAAATTCCTTCCAAGCCACATCAACATCTGTCTCTTTGAGTTAAAATAATCTTGTAGACCTTCTTTGATACGTTGATTAATGGAGCAGTGAAGTAAAGTGAAAGTCGCTGAGTCGTGTCCAACTCTTCGTGACCCCAGTGGAATTCTCCAGGCCAGAATACTGGAGTGGGTAGCCTTTCCCTTTTCCAGGGATCTTTGCAACCCAGGGATCAAACCCAGGTCTCCTGCATTGCAGGCAGATTATTTACCAGCTGAGCCATAATGGAACAACTACAGAATGTGACATTATCTCTTTACATTCTGAGTGGAGAATAGTCAGACAATAAACATCGGAGTTTGCTTGCTTGAAAGCAAAGGTAAAGACAACATTTTCCTTTGTGCTGTGACTTCATGAAATTGTTATTTGCAGTGGTAGTGATTTGTTTTATTACCCGTGTCCTAAGAGGAAGAACATGCATGAATAAGAACCCCATAACCAGCTTTCTTCACATAAAAAAAATGTGAAGTGACATGACAAATGAATCTACTAAGAAATGCCTCTCATTTGAGTGAAGCCCAAACTCCAGAGACCAAAAGCAATAATCATTGCTACTTGCTCCTGCTGATGCTTAGCTCAAGATGTTTATTCAAGAGAGTTGAGGGGAAAGAAATACAAAACATAGGATTTTCAAGCAGTGCTTTGAAATTAAGACTAACATCCTTAGAGAAAGGAATTTCAAAAGCACAGGAAAAAAAAAAAGATGACACTAGTCCCCATTCTTACTTGAGTTCTTATTCTTATTTGAGGACTTTTATCATCATCTAGAAAAGGATTTCTCAATCAAGGGTGCACATTAGAAATATCTGTGGAGTTTTAAAGTTGTGCCTACATTGGGACTAAAGCATCAGGGATTCCGATTCAGTGAGTTTGAGGGTGCAAGCATCTGCAATTTTTAAAGTCCTAGATAAGAATATATGTGTGAAAAAAAAGAATATGTATGTGTAACATTTTTATTAAATATATATGAGTGTGTATATATATATATGTATATATTTTTTTTACTTAGGAAGCAGTTTTAATGGTATGACCTCTGTTACCTAAAGGAAAGTGGCATTCTGCATTTTATTCTTCAATGGAATTTACAGTCACTAATACATCCTCCATTTATTCAAATAGGGAAACTGAGTCAGACCACCATGCATACCACAGATCACACCTCATCACCACCAAAAGAGCCATTATTAGAGCTGAAATCACACCTGGGATTTTCTTAACCCATAATCATTCCCAATTATTTACCACTCTATAAGTGATAATTAAATTCTGCTTGTCAGAGTTCCTCTCTGAATTGTGTATGGCCCCTATCTAGCTATGAGCATATTGTCAGTTTGTGACAGCAAGATAATTAGCATTTATCTTCTCTTCCTATCTAGGCAAAAGCAATTCCTGTGTGATGTAGCCTTTGTTTCCCTTCACTCATCCCAGCGACACCAGCCAACATTTTCTGCCTCAACACATCAGGTGATCTCTAGACAGAACAGGCCTGAACGGGTAGGAACATGGACTAGTCGGCTGCTCGCACGGAGCAGGTACCAGGGCAGGGATGCAGCGCTGGGCTTTGCAGCAGTCCAGTCTGTCTGGAAGAACTCGTGCTGCACTGAGGGTTGTCTGCTCAGTTTCAGGGAGTTCTACCATAAAGTAAGGAGTGTTTGGGGGAATCTGGTTCCCGGAAATTCAGAAGTCATTGAAATCTGGAGATCCACTCTAGCTACATGTTCAGAGTCTGGAAAGGCATTGAATTAGACCCCCTCTCTGGCTATGTGTCTCCTCAAAACTAAAGCCAAGGAATAACAAGCTGATTTTCATGGGATTCATCTTCTGCTTTAATACATATGGACAACTATCTTCCATAAATGTTTCATGAGTTGAAAGTCAGGAGAAATTTGTTACAGAAGTCTTTGATTAAGAAACATTTAAATAGCTTAACTGACTTTAACTACTGACTGTTTTGTTTTTTTTTTTTATGAAAACATGGATATTTCTTTTGCTAACTCCCTTACATAGATTGGGCTTCCCTGGTGGCTCAGACAGTAAAGAAACTGCTTGCAATGCAGGAGATATTGGTTCAATCCCTGGGTCGGAAAGATCCCCTGGAGAGGGCATGGCACTCCACTCCAGTATTCTTGCCTGGAGAATTCCATGAACAGAGGAGTCTGGTGAGCTACAGTCCATGGGGTTGCAAAGAGTCGGATACATTGAGCAACTAATACTTAAATGCCTTAGCGGCACAGACCAGCCGCTTTGTCATGCGGGCCTCGTCTATATGTTTGGCTACGGCTCCCACATTTCAGAGCCCCCAGCACTGATGACTGTGCTGAGGACTGGACCACTGCCTCACACAGGAATGTCCTGCCTCAGAGAACATGGACCTCTTGCTTCTGGCTGAAGTCTCCTTCCTCTTCCTCTTCCGCCTTGTAAAGACACGCTTACGGGGCAAAGCCCGGCTGAGACATTGCGCACGCATGCACGCATGCTCCGTCATTTCAGTCGTGTCCGACTCTTCGCAACCCTGTGGACTGTGGCCTGCCCGGCTCCTCTGTCCATGGGATTCTCCAGGCAAGAATACCATAGTGGGTTGCCATTTCCTCCTCCAGGGGATCTTCCCAACCCAGGGATTGAACCTGCTTCTCCTGCATTGCAAGCGGATTCTTCACTGACTGAACCAGCAGGGAAGCCTGGCTTAGACAGTATCACCTGCCTAAAGTGGTCCCTGCTTCAAACTCCTGCCCTAAGTTGAACCAATTACCCCACCCCTGCACCTGTGCCAGTCCCCTCAGGGAGTACTCACGGGCAGCTGAGGTTGAGAATCACTGTCTCAGGACTAGTATCTATTATATGTTTATTTGGAATTCAAAGTTCTATCTTTTTCAACTAGGTTGAATCCAACTAAGTTAAATGTAATGGATTTGTGGGCAGTTGTTTTTTCTTTTTGCCATACTACACCAGCTTGTAGGACCTTAGTACCCCAACCAAGGATTGAACTTGCATCATCAGCAGTGAAAGCTCAGAGTTCTGACTACTGGACAATCAGGGAGTTCCCTAAATGTATTTTATTTTTAAGTGATATATACAGTATGATCATGATAGCCTGGATATTTATCCTTCGCTATGTGCTGTGCTTAGTCACTTAGTCATGTCCGATTCTTTGCGACCCCATGGACTATAGCAAACCAGGCTCCTCTGTCCATGGGGATTCTCTAGGCAAGAATACTGGAGTGGGGTGCCATGTCTTTTTCCAGGGGATCTTCCCAAAGCAGGGATTGAACCCAGGTCTCCCACATTATAGGTGGATACTTTACCATCTAAGCCACCAGGGAAACCCTATCCTTCTCTCTCTCTATATATATATATATACATACATACACATATGCAATAAATTATTATGGCTATATTTATATTTATACTATATTTTAGCATACTATATCTTATAAATATATTTATATTATAAATAAAATATTGTATATAAGTATATTTAATATATTATATATATTAAAATATCTGGGAATTCCCTGGTTGTCCTGTGGTTAGGACTTGACATTTTCAATGAGGTGGCCTGGGTTCAGTCCCTGGTTAGGGAACTAAGATCCCATAAGCCACACGGTATGGTCAAAAATATATGTGTGTGTGTTAGTTGCTTAGTCATTGTCTTACTCTTTGTGATCCCATGGACTGTAGCCTGCCAGGTTTCTCTGTCCATGGAATTCTCCAGACAAGAATATTGATGTGGGTTGCCATGCCCTTCTCCAGGGGATCTTCCTAACATAGGGATCGAACCTGGGATATATATATGTATGCATATATACATGTACAAATATAGCTATATATCTAAAACATATCTGATTATAATTATTGTTTGTGAGTGGCAGAATTATGATTAACTTTTGCATTTTTCCATATTGACAGAGTTTTTTAATGAAGATATTTTAATAGCCATTTTTAAAGCAGCCTCTTCTGGCACTTTTTTTTTTCTCCTGTGACTCTTTTGTCTAAAAATGCCCACATTTCTCCATGTCATTGTTCTCTACCACTGCATACCATTAGTTTTCTATACCCTTACGGCCTAAAGCTCAACATTCAGAAAACAAAGATCATGGCATCCGGTCCCATCACTTCATGGCAAATAGATGGGGAAACAGTGGAAACAGTGTCAGACTTTATTTTTCTGGGCTCCAAAATCACTGCAAATGGTGATTGCAGCCATGAAATTAAAAGACACTTACTCCTTGGAAGAAAAGTGATGACCAACCTAGATAGTATATTCAAAAGCAGAGACATTACTTTGCCAACTAAGGTCCATCTAGTCAAGGCTATGGTTTTTCCTGTGGTCATGTATGATGTGAGAGTTGGACTGTGAAGAAGGCTGAGCGCCGAAGAATTGATGCTTTTGAACTGTGGTGTCAGAGAAGACTCTGGAGAGTCCCTTGGATTGCAAGGAGTCCAACCAATCCATTCTGAAGGAGATCAGCCCTGGGATTTCTTTGGAAGGAATGATGCTAAAGCTCCAGTACTTTGACCACCTCATGCAAAGAGTTGACTCATTGGAAAAGACTCTGATGATGGGAGGGATTGGGGGCAGGAGGAGAAGGGGATGACCCAGGATGAGATGGCTGGATGGCATCACGGACTTGATGGACGTGAGTCTGAGTGAACTCCGGGACTTGGTGATGGACCTGGCATGCTGCGATTCATGGAGTCACAAAGAGTTGGACATAACTGAGCAAGTGAACTGACTGACCACAATTTGTACTCATACACCTATTTATTCATTTGTTGATTTTTCTGTCTTTGCCTGCTAACTATAAACTGCTCAAAGAAAGGACTATGCTATTTCACTCACCAGTGAACACTCACCAGCCTAACAGGGCCTGGCACAGATTGCTCAAAAATCCTTGTCACTTAATGAATGGCTGGACAAATGAATATGTGATATAATAGAAGGGAGTCCAACATGCCTTGAGGGGAAAAGAGAATGAATACTGTTAGAAATAATCCAAGGGACTTCCTTGATGGGCCAGTAGTTAAGACTCTGTGCTACTAATGCAAGAGCCTGGGTCTGATCCCTGGTCAGGGAACTAGATCCTGCGTGCTTCAGCTAAGACCTGAAGCAGCCAAAAAAAAAAAAAATCCAAGAAGGTATCACAAAGAAGGAGACACATGAACTGAGTGTGGAAAAATTAGTAAGAATTTCCTGGGCTGTGAAGAAGGAAAGCTTTCAAGGCAGTGAGAACACCCAGGGCAAGGGAACACACAATTGTGAAACAAAAGTTGGGTGTGACCAGCAGGTTGGCAGAGTTATATGAGGAAATGAGGAAATAAGGCAAAGGGATGGATCGGAGCCCATTGTAAAGAGTATTTTTTTTTTCATTTTTGAGCATTTATTTTATATTGGAATACAGCTGATTAACAGTGTTGAGATAGTTTCAGGTGGACAGCAAAGGGACTCAGCCATACATATACTTGCACCCATTCTCTCCCAAGAACCTTGTAGGTCTTCTCTGGCAGTCCAGTGGTTAAGACTCCATGTTCCCAATGCAGGGGGCATGGGTTCAGTCCCTAGTCAGGGGACTAAGATCCTACGTGTAGTACGGTGCAACTGATAAAATAATAAAATAAATTTTTAAAAATGAATCTTATAAGCAGAGAGGACTTTAATTTACAAGGCAAACTTAATACAAGTAGACACAAGAAAAGGGGGACAAATGGCAAAACTCTGGGAAATACCTTTCTGAGGAAGTAGAGAGAAAACGAATTTAAACAGAGCAGTCCAAGAGAAGGAAAACCAAGAGAGGAAAGTGTAACGTGAGGCAGGGAAAGAGAGAATTTTAAGGAAGAGGCCAAGAGTGTCGGATGCTTCGAAGAGACCAAAGCTTTCAAATTTGCCAAATAAACAGAGGAGTAGTGACCACTGAGGGAGAAGGAAATGGCAACCCACTCCAGTGTTCTTGCATGGAGGATTCCAGGGACAGAGGAGCCTGGTGGGCTGCCGTCTACGGGGTCGCATAGGGTTGGACACGACTGAAGTGATTTAGCATGCATGCGGTGACCATTGAGAGACTCAGTACAGTAGAGTAGGGGATGAAGAAGTCAGATTATTAAAAAAAAAAAAAAAGAAGAAGTCAGATTATAAAGAGGATTTTTATTAATGCTTAATTTTGAAAAAATTTTAGATTGCAGGAAAGTAGCAGTAAGTAATAAATGACAACTTTGGAGAAGTGGAGAAAGCTGATGGATTCTGCCTTAACCAACACATCATGGTTTACATCCCCAGAAACCTGGCATTATCCACATTATAAGCCCCCAGAATGATGTACTGAGAAGGACCAAAATTCACAGCTTCAATTTGATCATGAGGAAGCACCAGATTGGCCCTCCAAACTGAGAGCCAATCTAGAGAATAGCTGGTCAGTTTTCTTTTTAAATGTCACAGTCAGGTAAGAAAAGGAAAGACAAGAAACTGTCACAGATGGGAGGAGATTCAGGAGATATAACATCTAAATGAAAAGTGGGATTCTTGGATTGGATCCTAGAAGAGAAAAAGAATATTAGTAGAGAAACCGGTCAAATCCAAATAAGAAACATGAGTCAATGAGCCCACAGATAAGAAAAAACAAATAGAGTGGCCATTCTCCCAACCACAGGAGAGAAAAGGGGCTCAGCAGAATGAACCTATGAAAGTGTTTCTAAATATTTTTATGTTCACCAATGTAAGACAGTTCAGTTCAGTCGCTCAGTCGTGTCTGACTCTTTGCAACCCCATGAATCGCAGCACGCCAGGCCTCCCTGTCCATCACCAACTCCCGGAGTTCACTCAGACTCACGTCCATCGAGTCCGTGATGCCATCCAGCCATCTCATCCTCTGTTGCCCCCTTCTCCTCCTGCCCTCAATCCCTCCCAGCATCAGAGTCTTTTCCAATGAGTCAACTCTTCACATGAGGTGTCCAAAGTACTGGAGCTTCAGCTTTAGCATCATTCCCTCCAAAGAAATCCCAGGGTTGATCTCCTTCAGAATGGACTGGTTGGATCTCCTTGCAGTCTAAGGGACCCTCAAGAGTCTTCTCTGACACCACAGTTCAAAAGCATCAATTCTTCGGCGCTCAGCCTTCTTCACAGTCCAACTCTCACATCCATACATGACCACAGGAAAAACCATAGCCTTGACTAGATGGACCTTAGTTGGCAAAGTAATGTCTCTGCTTCTGAATATGCTATCTAGGTTGGTCATAACTTTTCTTCCAAAGAGTAAGCGTCTTTTAATTTCATGGCTGCAGTCACTATCTGCAGTGATTTTGGAGCCCAGAAAAATAAAGTCTGACACTGTCTCTACTGTTTTCCCATCTATTTGCCATGAAGTGATTGGACGTGATGCCGTGATCTTTGTTTTCTTTTTTCTTTCCTTTTTTTAGATTCATTTTATTTATTTATTTATTTTGATCTCTGAGCGCATTTTATTCCCAAGATCTTGGAACTGAATGTTGAGCTTTAAGCCAACTTTTTCACTATCCTCTTTCACTTTCATCAGGAGGCTCTTTAGTTCCTCTTCACTTTCTGCCATAAGGGTGGTGTCATCTGCATATCTGAGATTATTGATATTTCTCCCGGCAATCTTGATTCCAGCTTGTTTCTTCCAGTCCAGCATTTCTCATGATGTACTCTGCATAGAAGTTAAATAAGCAGGGTGACAATATACAGCCTTGACGTACTCCTTTTCCTATTTGGAACCAGTCTGTTGTTCCATGTCCAGATCTAACTGTTGCTTCCTGACCTACATACAGATTTCTCAAAAGGCAAGTCAGGTGGTCTGGTATTCCCATCTCTTTCAGAATTTTCCACAGTTTATTGTGATACACACAGTCAAAGGCTTTGGCATAGTCAATAAAGCAGAAATAGATGTTTTTCTGGAACTCTCTTGCTTTTTCCATTATCCGGAGGATGGTGGCCATTTGATCTCTGGTTCCTCTGCCTTTTCTAAAACCAGCTTGAACATCAGCGAGTTCACAGTTCACTGTATTGCTGAAGTCTGGCTTGGAGAATTTTGAGCATTACTTTGTAAGACAGTAAAGACAGCAAACCAAATGAGGATAAAGTTAGAAGCATTCCACACATCTCAAATCAGTAATAACAGTGATTCCATAACTAGTTCTATTCTCCATCCTTAGTTTGCTAAACATTTTTCAGGACCTCCCTTTCCTGAATGTTCAGTAAATGCTTTTGTGTGTGCTTTGCTTTGTGATGGATGGCAACCAAAGAGCCTTTCTTTTTTTTTTCTAATCTGGTCATCTGTTCCAGTTTCCTACCTTTTCATATGAGTGAGTGATAGTCACTCAGTCGTGTCCGATTCTTTGTGACCCCATGGACTATAGCCTGCCAGACTCTTCCGTCCTTGGGATTCTCCAGGCAAGAATACTGGCATGGGTGGCACACAAAAATTACGAAAAGATGAACTGGGAGAGTAGGATAGACATGTATACACTACCATGTGTAAGATAGATAATTAGTGGGAGACTTCTCTGTAGCACAGGGAGCTCAGCTCAGTTCTCTACGATGACCTAGAGGGGTGGGATTGGGGGGGGCAGGGAGGCTTTAGAGGGAGGGGATATATGTGCACATAGAGCTGATTCAGGTTATTGTATAGCAGAAACACAACATTGTAAAGCAATGAACCGTAGCTCACCAGGCTCCTGTATCTATGAGATTTCCCAGGCAAAAATACTGGAATGGATTGCGATGCCCTCCTCCAGGGGATCTTCCCAACCCAGGGATTGAAATCACATCTCTTATGTCTCCTGCATTGGCAGGCAGGTTCTTTATCACTAGCACCACCTAGGAGGCCCTTGATAGTCACTACCTGCAAAAAACTTAGGGCATAAAGGTAACCAAAAAATTCTTAAAACCATTATTTTACAACCATTCAAAGCATTATAACAGTTTAAAATATATATAAGGAATCTAAGGGATTTTCCTTTTCTCTCACTGACAAACGACATATTGAAATATGTATATTAATGTGAATGAATTTGAGCTTTACTTTAGCTTATCAAATAGTTTAAATAATGAAGCTATAATTTGTTTAGTGCTATACATTAGTGAATATAATGTTCATCTGTACAAAATCAGTTTTCATTCCAGTTCCAAAGAAAGACAATGCCAAAGACTGCCCAAACTACCACACAATAGTACTCACTTCACATGCTAGCAAGGCAATGCTCAAAATCCTTCAAGCTAGGCTTCAACAGTGCATGAACCAAGAACTTCCAGATGTACAAGCTGGATTTAGGAAAGGCAGAGGAACCAGAGATCAAATTCCCAACATCAGTTGGATCATAGAAAGAGCAGGGGAATTCCAGAAACACATCTACTTCCATTTCATTAACTATACTAAAGCCTTTGACTGTGTGGATCACAACAAACTGTGTAAAATTCTTCAAGAGATGGAAATAACCCACCATCTTACCTGCCTCCTATACATGGGTCAAGAAACAACAGTTAGTTAGAATCGAACACAGAATAATGGACTGGTTCCAAATTGGGAAAGGAGTACATCAAGGCTGTATATTGTCACCCTGCTTATTTAACTTATATGCAGAGTACATCATGCAAAATGCTGGGCTGGATGAAGTGCAGGCTGTAATGAATGTTTCCGGGAGAAATATCAATAGCCTCAGATATGCAGATGACACCACCCTTATGGTAGAAAGCGAAGAGGGACTAAACAGCCTCTTGATGAATGTGAAAGAGGAGAGTAAAAAAGCTGGCTTAAAACTCAGCATTCAGTAAACTAAGATCATGGCATCTGGTCCATCACTTCATGGCAAATAGATGGGGAAACAATGGAAACGCTGACAGACTTTATTTTCTTGGGCTCCAAAATCACATGGATGGTGACTGCAGCCATGAAATAATTAAAATATGCTTGCTCCTTGGAAGGAAGGCTATGACATACCTAGACAACATATTAAAAGGCAGAGACATCACTTTGCCGAAAAAGGTCTGTATAGCCAAAGCTGTGGTTTTTCCAGCCGTCATGTACAGATGCAAGAGCTGAACCATAAAGAAGGCTGGGTGCCAAAGAATTGATGCTTTTGAACTGCAGTGTTGGAGAAGAGTCTTAAGAGTCCCTTGGACTGCAAGATCAAACAAGTCAATCCTTTGACTTGATCAAACAAGTCAATCCTAAAGGAAGTCGAGCCTGAATGTTCACTGGATGGTCTGATATTGAAGCTGAAGCTCCAATAGTTTGGCCACCTGATGCAAAGAGCCAACGCATTAGAACAGACCCTGATGCTGGGAAAGACTGAGGGCAGGAGAAGGGGGCAACAGAGGATGAGATGGTTGGTTGGTATCACCGACTCAATGGACATGAGTTTGAGCAAACTCCAGGAGATAGTGAAGGGCAGGGAAGCCTGGCCTGCTGCAGTGCATGAGGTCACAAAGAGTCAGACATGAGTGAGTGACTGAACAACAACAACCACATCATCAGTCCAAGTGTCTGCCAGCAATCCACATGCCCTTCCTACTTCCTGCATTTCGTCCAAGCTGGGGTGCATTTCTGTGTCAAGCTCAGATTTCCTTTCTTCCTCAGGAGCTGCTTTGGGCAAACTGCTACTTCTCCTCTGCCTCCCTTTTGCCCTCCATTTCCTAGTCCAACCACTAATGCCGGCTTTTTCTAATTATCTCCAATATGAATGGCAATTGAGAAAAAGGTGTGTAGAAGGAAATTTGCACATCCTGAATTTCTACTTACTGTCAATTTAGCTGAAAATCAATTACCATTCACAGGCAATTTACAACTGAATATGTGATTACATTTCAAACACACTTTCTGATCAAGAGCATCTGGAGAAAATTGATACATTTTTTGTGCTTTGCCGTTTACTATCCTCCATTTTTAAAACATTCCATTAGTGAAAATGGCTTTAAAAAGACAGAATCTCTCCTTTGAAAACCCTCTTAGAAACTTTTGATCACCTGCCAAGTTTTTGGGCGCTTCAGTGTTCTACCTGACCCCCATTTTCTTCACTCTCTTCCCAAAACTTCAGCTTTCAAGTCCTTCAGACAAGTAAGCCCTGGGAGTCAAGTTCAGTAGGAAAATACTTTTCTGAATATGTATTTTCTGGGGGGCAAAAAAGGAATTCATTAAAAACATTCAACAGTTATTTCCTTTTTATGTCTTCTGTTTTGAAGTTGCATGCAATAATTAACTTCTCTCTTCGATTCAAGGAAACTCAGACCCAGCTTCAGTTCCTCGTGATAACAGCAGTGTTTAATATTTACAATTCCATGTGCTACATAGTTTTGAAGAGGAGAATATGGAAATCCTACTTGGCTTTCAGAACAGAGAAATTTCTTTGTGTTTATCCTAATTAAGTTCAAAAAGAAAGTTCCTAGAGGAGGTGTTGAGTGAGTCAAGAGGAGAAAGAAAGGTGAAGCTGAAGTTCACACTTTGAGATAGAACATCAGTGGACAAGTCACAATTACAATTCAAATTTCAATTGTTTTTAGTATGATGGCTTCTTACCCTGGGCAAACCCCCAAGAGAGTTGTCATCCTTTGAGAAAACAATGGAATTTAAAAGAAGCTACCCAAAATTAGAGATGGGGAAACCCAGAATTCCATGCATCCCCAGTCCTTGTGCAGCTGAAGCTTTTTTGTGCCTCAATTTATCTAACTGTCAGGTGGAGATGGTGCCACCTGCCTTGACTTTTGGTACATGAAGGGCTGAGTGAGACTCATTGAGGTATCATCGCAGGGCTTTCTGAGAAAGTAAAGGTGCCATACTAATGGCAGGTAATTTGGTGTTGATTAACTTTTCATCAAATAAGCAGACCTCTCTAGACCTCTTGGGGCTTCCCTGGTGGCTCAGACAGTAAAGAATCCACTTGTAATGTGGGAGACCTGGGTTCGATCCCTGGGTTGGGAAGATCCCCTGGAGGAGGGCATAGTATCCCACTCCAGTATTCTTGCCTGGAGAATCCCCATGGACAGGGAATTCTGGTGGGCTACAGTCCATGGGGTTGCAGAGTCAGACACGACTAAGTGACTAAGCACAGCACAGCACAGCTGGGCCTCTCCTGAGGTTTGTGTTCCTAACCAACCTCTTCGTGCCAGTTTCGTGGTCATTTACATGTGGATTCTTTAGTTTTACCTTCCTGTTGGACAAGATTATGTTCAGTTCGTCTAGTTTCCCCAGAGATGACAAGAGCAAAACAAAACAATTTGGGGCAGTATTTTCTCCAGAAGTTTCTGAGCAGTATAAGGATAATGAAGACATCAACATTTGGAATCTTAGATGTCAACTGAGGTTCTTGCCAATGTAAGACATTATCTCTACAAAACGCAACAAGTCATAGTAGGATGACGAGATTGTTGGCAGAGCTGCCATGTAAGATTGCACAGTGTATGCACTGCACAGAGGTACCCAGCTAGGGGATAAGGACTGCCTGGCATCCACTCTTCTATGCCATGTAAGTATGAAGTCATTTACTCAAGACGCTCTGCTTGGGTACATAGCTGGAGTTACATACACCTCAAGGTTCACAGAAACACTGTTTACAGTAACCAAGACATAGACGCAAAGTAACTACATCCATTGACAGATGAATGGATGAAGAAGATATGGTATATATATGCAATGGAAATTACTCAGCCATAAAAAAACAGTGAAATAATGCCATTTGCAGCAACATAGATGGACCTAGAGATTACCATGCTAAGTGAACTCAAAGGCAAATATCATATGATATCAGTTAAATGTGAAATCTTTAAGAATGATGCAAATGAACTTATTTACAAAAAAGAAATAGTCTCATAGACATAGAAAGCAAATGTACGGTTACCAAAGGAGAAAGGGCTTAGGGGATACATTAGGAGTTTGTCATTAACATATACACACTACTCTATATAAAATAGATAACCAACAAGGACCTACTGTATACCACAGGGAACTAAACTCAATATCCTGCAATAACATATGAAGGGAAAGATTCTGAAGAAGAATATATATTTTATTTATATATGTACAACACTGAATCACTTTGCTATACACCTGAAAATAACACATGATAAATCAACTATATTTCAATTTTTAACAAATGCTCTGCCTGCCCAGAGAGACATTTTTTTCATTCATGCAAAGGCTTTATGTAGTCTAGAGGTCTTGACTACAGATGATTGCTTAGATTTTGATCATGGTTGGAGGACAAAGTAGGAACAAGTAGAATTATAGCTTTTTCTTTCTTCTTTAATCCAGTTCAGCCACATTTGAGGCCACAGACTCCTCCAGCGGTGCTTCTCACCTCTCCTGCCTCCCTCTTACATTTTTAAAAAAGTTTTTGGCTGCACAGGGCCTGCATCGCTGCACGCAGGCTTTCTCTAGTTGTGGCGAGCAGGACCTACTCTCCGTTTCAGTGCCCAGCCTACTCATTACAGGGGCTTCTCTTGCAGAGCACAGGCTGCCATAGTTGCAGCTCATGGGATTAGTTGCTCCACAGCATATGGAATTTTCCCGGACCAGGGATTGAACCCTGCATTGGCAAGCAGATTCTTTTCCACTGCACCACCAGGGAAGTCCCTCTTACATACTTTTCCTGCTCAAAGCTACTCCTCCTGGCTGGAGGTCTTTCCTAAGCTCTGTCTAGCGCTGTTCATGCTGCCTATTAGACACGCTTACCCAGTACCCTTTGGACACCTCAACTCGGCATGTCCCAATCTGAACTGTCGTTTCCCCCCTCTGCTGCCACACAGACCTTTTTTATTTCCCAGTTTTGGGAACAGTCATCAGTGATCCAAGAAGTAAGGAGAGTTGGACTGCAAAGAGTTGGACACAACTGAGCAACTGAAAAACAACAAAGACATCACAGCCCACTTTCTTAGCCAGGCTGGGCCACAATCATCTCTTCATTTTCTCCTAATTTCTCCCAATTCTGTTCCCACCTCCTACCTTCACCCTCTTTGCCAGTAGGCCACCACCACCTCCTGCGGAGACAGTTTGATGAAGGACCAGACTCAAGATCCTGTGACCAGTTTCTCAGCTTCTCAAATCACCCTTTACTTGCTGCCAGAATGAGTTTTCTAAAGTGCAAAGTGGGACCTATTATTCCTTTAATAGCACTTCTCAAACTCCTCCACTTAAGTACACCTAATGCAAGAAGAGTGAACCAGACCCCAGTAGGTTTGGGAAGGGTCAAAAGAGCACAGTCCAGAAGGCCCCACCCACAATGTGAAGTTTCTTTTCAAGTCCCACTTTTTAAACTCATTTTGTCAATTTTGCATTCTACTCTATAACATCTCTGTTTTTGTTTTGAAATTAAAATAACATGTCCCCAAATCTTCAAGCAAAAATGATCTTAGAAAGGTGGATGTTTAATGCTATGGCTGCCAGAACTTTCAAGCCCCCTAGTTTGAGAAGCATGGGTCCAAGCTGGAGTGTCCATTTCTTTGCATTTTATTTGCATGACTCGACTACAGGTGTCCAAGTGCCTCTACAGCTCCAGCCCTCCATCCAGCTCCGTGAAGTCCAGGCACTCTGAACTGCTTGTCATTCTGTGACCAGCACAGCATCGCAGGACGTTTACCTGTGTCCTGTTTACATATGCTGTTTCTTCAACCCAGACCAAACCCTTCCCCCATCTATCTGCTTATCCTCTAGATTCAACTCAAGTATCACCTTTCCTGTGAAGCACT
This sequence comes from Ovis canadensis, assembly GCF_042477335.2. Taxonomy (NCBI): domain Eukaryota; kingdom Metazoa; phylum Chordata; class Mammalia; order Artiodactyla; family Bovidae; genus Ovis; species Ovis canadensis. Next base: position 60,995,056 of record NC_091252.1, on the reverse strand, counting down.
CCATGATGAACTCCACTAGTGACTGAGTTAACTATCCCTCCCTGAATGCCCCCAAAACCCATACCTTTCCCATAGCATCATCTCACTTGATCTTTGTTTTTAATTTATTTTTATTTGTAGAATAACTGCTTTACAGTATTGTGTTGGTTTCTGCCGTGCATCAACATGAATCAGCCATAGGTATATATATGCCCTCTCCCTCTTGAACCTTCCTCCCACCCCTCTAGGTTGTCACAGAGCACCTGATTTGCATATTGTGCATGCTTGCCGCGAGCTCAGTTGCTTCAGTTGAGTCTGACACTGCAACCCTATGTGACCCTATGGATCATAGCATACCAGTCTCCTCTGTCCATGGAATTCTCCAGGCAAGAATCCTGGAGTGAGTTGCCATGCCCTCCTCCAGGGGCTCTTCCCGACACAAAGATAGGACCCATATCTCTTAATGTCTCCTGTATTGGCAGGCAGGTTCTTTACCACTTGAGCCCCTGGGAAGCCTGATTTGTGTCTCACTTCATCTTAATTCTTTTCTATGTCTCTCCTCCCTACCTGACTGTGGATTGTTTCAGGGCAGTCTGTATCTTACTGTAGTGCTCTCCAGGGTAGATTTGGCTGCCCTGAATGGCCATGGGGATGTCCAGTTCCTCTCTCATGACTCATTCCATCCCCTCTGTCCAATAAGATGACCCTCAGATGGACAGGAGCTCTCCAGTCAATGGTGGATCCCTAGCTTTCTTCTCCTGCTGTATCCTCCAAACAAGCTCTGAAGACCTGACATGTGTAGATTCACAGTGAATATCAGTTAAGTGTTTGAATGAACCCATGATCAGCACCATGGTTTTCTTAAGCTGCATTCTGTTTTCTCAATCTTACCTTCCAGAGAATCCTGATATCTCTAAATTTCCAACATCTAATCAGAGGCCAGCACTTACTGGACATTAAGTAAATGTGTAATAAATAAGCAAATGAATAAGCTAATGTGTGTGCATTTCAGAGTTTCTTTAAAAGTACATGTGCTCATTTTCATTTTTCATCCTAACACCTGGTGTTTTTACCAACCTGTTAGAAATTGATTTTTCACTCGTAAATGGGATCTTGACAAACTGGTGATGAATGAATTTTTTTTTTAAACCTTATCTGTAACCAGTGTGATATATATATATATATTTTTAAATCTGGCTCCTTTAGGAATTGAACTTTTGGGTGGCTTTGATCTCTACCATAGCTAATATAATTTAGTGGGTAAAAACCCACTATCTCTAAGTATAAATGCACAATAAATGTGGTTTTGAAGCAGGGCACTAAGCACTCAGTGAATTCTTTGTTCATAACTTGCTCATTTCCATCTGGATGTAAAAATGGAATGTTAGAGGATGTTATCCTTACCTTAGCCACTGTTTGGTTATAATCTGGCTGCCAGGAACTGTGGTCAGGCATAAGCCAGTGGAAAGCAACTTCAGACTCGGGATGATTTTGGCTTTACCAAACCTTAGAACAGTGATCTTCCTTTTTTTTTTTTTAATTTAAAATTTTCAGTAAAAACGTTTGTGACCAAACATCCCCAATGTCCACATATGTATTTATTTATAAATTATATACACCCAAGACTACATGTAAATAAATGAATGAACAAGTTACGTAATGTGTGCACATTTCAGTGTTTCTCTAAAGGTACAGGCACTCACTTTAATTTTTCACCCTGCCATCTGCTGTGTTTACCAACCTGTTAGAAATTGGTTTTACACTTTGAAATGGAATCTTGACAAATCGGTGATGAAGGAAGTTTTTTTTAAAGCCTTATCTGTTATCAGTTCTATTTTTTAATGTATCTGTACTTCTATAAAACTCACCCAAATGGGCATCTAAAGACAATTTGCAAATGAATAGAAATAAAAGTTGTATTTTCTTCCCTCACTCCAGTGGATTGTCTCATGAGTAGCCCACTGTCTGAGGGGCTCACAGCTTGCTCTGGAAGGCTTGGTTAGAATAAGATTCTCCAGTATTAGGCCATTGACTACATGGGAACCCAGCCACCCAGTGGCTCACTCCCTTCCATTAATCCTATCAAAAGTAACTGGCTTGAAACTTTTCAGAAAAAAATAGAATTCAGTGATAAAGAGTGATGATTTAAAACACTTTATTTCCAGTGGAACCAGTTTTTTACGGTCATGCTAAATGCCATATTTCATTCCAAATGAAAAGATCAAGACTGCTGATTATATTGTAGGATAAGGAGAAAAGCAATAAAGCTGCAGTATATTCTCAAAGCAGGTTAAAAATGGTACGGCAAGGAAAAGGAGGGTTTTAGCTCACAAAGGCATAGACACTGGACAAATTAATTTTCCTTTTGAGCAAATCAACCATCATCAACATGGCCCATTGCAAAATATTTAAGATTTGTGATAATAACAAGTACTGCAGTGGCACTCGGTGTGGTTCTCCACTCTGACATTTCCCATCACTGTGGCCTAAAGGGGAAGGGAGAAAGAGATAGATGATAGACAGATGTCAATAGATAGATAGGTAGGCTAGCAAAATTGAAAACTGTTCAGTAAAATTGTCTCTAGCCAGCTGAACTGAATAGATGCTTGCTATATGAGACTGCTGTGCTGGTCCAGTGGCTGGAACTCTAGCTCTCAGTGCAGGGGGCCCAGGTTCCATCCCTGGTCAGAGAACTAGATCCTCCTGCCACAACTAAAGATCCCACATACTGAGTGCTACAACTAAGACCCTGTGCAGCCAAAGAAATAAATAAGTACTTTAAAAAACAGATGCTTGCTATATTTGCACAATCTCCTTTTCAGCTGATATTTTCATGCCGAAAGCTTAGATTTGCACTGTATAAGTATTCTATGTTCTCTCCCAGCCTGCCCCTTATCACCTCTGTCCACTTTCTTCATTCTGGATAGATCCAGCCTCTGCCCACAAGGTTGCTGACTGTCTTGGTTAAAGTGGACAAGCTCAGCCCTTCACTCTACAAATGCCATTGAAGGATTGGTCATTAGCTACCCCTGGCATGAAGCCCATGGATGTGCTGTGAGGACATTTCTCTGGCTGAACTGTTAGAAAGTTTCTGGGGCCCTTTAGGTCCTCACCTTGGTAAATGCTTTGGCCACACAACATGTGGCTTCTGAGGTGATGTTCTTGGGAACCAACATTGTCTTCTTAGACCTCGCTGGAGTGGGGTATGCCCTGGAGAAGCAGCACCCCATGCACTGATAAATTGGAGCATCTGGCTTGGAGAAGTATTTGTTTTCTTTTAGCTTGCATTCAGGACAACCTATCACCAAAAAAAAAAAAAAAAAAAATTTAAAAAGAGAGAAAGAAAAAGAAAAAAAAAGAAAGAAAAAGGCAAAGAGTAAAATAATCCCAAAAGAATTTTTTTAAAAAAACTATGAATGATTCCTTACTATAGGACAACAAATATTCTTTTTTTCTATTGGAAGTTAAAATAAATAAATGCTTTTTGGTTGTATGTTCATCTTCATACACAATATCTCTTTGTCCTGACTACAGTTATTTTCATTGGAAAATAATTTTTGCAGCTAGGGAGCATGGGACAGCGCAGTAGTAGAAGATTCTTTAAGAATGACTTCTAACTTTCAGTGCTGACAGTATGTCTATAGGTAGTGCAAGACGTGACAGATGAAAAAACCATGCTCATCCAAAAGAAGAATTTTCCCCAGAGGCAAAATATTTTGCACTTTAGAACCTACTATTTCTTTCTCCCATAGAAACTCCAAATACTGACAAAGGAAAACTTGTCAGAATTAAGAAAGCTTGGTGAGTGGGACAGCCTGCTACTAGATCTGGCATCTGCACTTGGGAACAGGGGTTAAAATATTACCACTTGTCTAGAGAAAAACCATTACCAATAGTAGCTCACAGTTTCATAGCAGATGGGGTGGTATCAACTACTGTATGAGATGTTTCAGAAAATAGAGCAAAAAAATTTACTGCATAAAGTGGTTTTGTTTTCTAACTTGTTAACTGATATGAAAATTCATCTACAAAGGCAATGTTAAAATAATCCCAAATCTTCTGGGAGAAATGTAAAAAAAAAAAAAAAGCCAACAAGCTAAACTGAATAAGGAGCATTTTTTGCTTGTAAAACTCAGATAAAGAGTAATCAGGAATCTATTTCAGATGGAAATGTACAAGCTGCTATTTAAATGGACATGTAAGATATCATTTTCACTGTACATTTTTAGAACCTAATTTAATTTTATGTTCACAATCTAAAAGTGCCTTGATATATACCCAATGGCAAAGATTCATCACATTTGAAAAGGAGGTAGAAATGTAATTAATGGAGTTATTGATGTACATTTAGAAATGCGTGCTTTCTTGTTACTGTAAACCCAAGTTTGGTTACATACCCTGCATTGTAAACTCTCCATCAGGAAAGGAATGGAGAATTTGCAGAAACAGAGACAATATGGCCAGAATGGCAGCTGCATACTTTCTGTAGTAATCCATGGCTCTTCTGCAAAACAGACATAGGAAAAAAAAGTTACTATAAAATTGGCTTAACAGGCATAACAACAACCAGTAGTTTTAACATTGCTGCAACTAAGTCATCAACGTCTTGACCCCTTGGCCTACAGCTCCCAATATACTTTAAAGCCATGTAGAAAAAAGCAATTTCTCTTTAGGAAAGAGGTAGAGAATTGACTCTTCTCATTTCTTATATCAACCAGTATAACCAGGCCTAATGATAACAATAAGAAATTGTTTCCAAAATCTTAACATCCTGTTAAGAATCTTTAATTACCTTATTTATAAAATATGAAACTTCAATAGATAATATCTAAGGATATCTATATGATGGATGGATGGGTGGATAAATAGACAAGCTTAAATATGATTTATAAAATAAACAGTATTTGAGCCCATCCTTCCCAGTTCCATGTGGGAGAACAGAAGGAAATAACAATGCCTCTTCTGTGTTTTATTCACTGGGGGTAGCTGAGTTGTAAGGCTAGTTATGAATTGCAAAGTAAATGCTAATCTAACAATGTGGCAAGAATAGACAGCAGGTAGTATTAATCAAAGTTTTCCTAAATGCACTTCCTGACTGATTTATACCTGTAGTACAGCTTTACCTTAGCATTCTGAATGCATGAGATCATGTTAAGTAAGGTCAGCTGAATGATTGATCATATCCAGATATTGACTACATTTAAGAATTGGGCTTTATCTCTACATGTTTCAGAAAAATCTCATGTAAGATAAAAGGGACAAATTTTTATCCCTGTTTATTTAAAGAGCTTATGTTCAAACCATGAAAGATAAGAGACAGAGAATCAATTACCTATGAAAAGACAATTCAGAACACTTAAAGAATTAACACCAATTTAACAGAATCACTTTTATAAAATGGAAGAGGGAACAGTTCCCAACTCAATTTATGAGGGCCGGATTACCCTGACACAAAAGCCAGAAATATACAGAACAAAAAAAGAAAACAAGAGATTGGTACAGTTCATGAAATTTATTTTTTTATCTCATGATATTTAGATGGCAAAATCCTAAACAAAATAATAGCAAATTGAATACAGTAATGTATAAGAAAAATTATTCAACACAACCAACTGGAAATAATTTGCAATAGTCAAGACCAGTTCACTTAATTGTAATCCACCATATCAAAATAATAAAGAAAAAAACCATATGATTATACCAATTTGACAAAATCCAATACTCTTTCACAGCAAACACGCTCAGCAAACAAGAACCAAAACAGTTTTCTCAACTTGATAAAGACTTGACAAAGAGCATTTATAAAAACCTACAGGTAACCTACAGATAATATCATACTTAACGTGAAAAACCGAATGCTTTCCTCTTAAGCTCAGAAACATCATGAGGATGTCCATTCTCATTACTCTTATTCAATATAGTAGTAGACATTCTAGCCAGTGCATAAACACTAATTTAAAAGGAAGAAGTAAAACTGTCCTTATTTATAGATGATATGATCATCTACATTCAAAAAAACAAAACAAGGAACCTACAAAAAAAGGTCCTGGAATTAATTAGTGAGTTCAGCAAGCAAGATTGAATGACAAGAACAACACACAAAAATCAACTACATGTCTATATACTAAAAACAATAATGTGGAAACAAATTAAAACACAATACTATTATACTCACTCCAAAGAAAATAAAATACTTAAGTATAAATCTAATGAAATATGAACAAAATTGGTACCCTGAAAATTACAAAGTATCGATGAAGTAAATCAAAGAAGACCTAAATAAATGGAGAGACAAATCATGTTCATGGATTGGAAGACTCGGCATAGTAAAGATGTCAGTTCAGTTCAGTTCAGTCATTCAGCCGTGTCCGACTCTTTGTGACCCCGTGAATTGCAGCACACCAGGCCTCCCTGTCCATCACCAACTCCCGGAGTTCATTCAGATTCATGTCCATTGAGTCGGTGATTCCATCCAGCCATCTCATCCTCTGTCGTCCCCTTCTCCTCCTGCCCCCAATCCCTCCCAGCATCAGAGTCTTCTCCAATGAGTCAACTCTGCATGAGGTGGCCAAAGTACTGGAGTTTCAGCTTTAGCATCATTCCCTCCAAAGAAATCCCAGGGTTGATCTCCTTCAGAATGGACTGGTTGGATCTCCTTGCAGTCCAAGGAACTCTCAAGAGTCTTCTCCAACACCACAGTTCAAAAGCATCAATTCTTTCGCACTTAGCTTTCTTCATAGTCCAACTCTCGCATCCATACATGACCACTGGAAAAACCATAGCCTTGACTAGACAGACCTTTGTTGGCAAACTAATGTCTATGCTTTTCAATACGCTATCTAGGTTGGTCATAACTTTTCTTCCAAGGAGTAAGCGTCTTTTCATTTCATGGCTGCAATCACCATCTGCAGTGATTTTGGAGCCCAAAAAATAAAGTCTGATACTGTTTCCGCTATTTCCCCCATCTATTTCCCATGAAGTGATAGGACCAGATGCCATGAGCTTTAAGCCAGCTTTTTCACTCTCCTCTTTCACTCTCATCAAGAGGCTTTTTAGTTCCTCTTCACTTTCTGCCATAAGGGTGGTGTCATCTGCATGTCTGAGGTTATTGATATTTCTCCCAGCAATCTTGATTCCAGCTTGTACTTCTTCCAGCCCAGCATTTCTCATGATGTACTCTGCATATAAGTTAAATAAGCAGGGTGACAATATACAGCCTTGAAATACTCCTTTTCCTATTTGGAACCAGTCTGTTGTTCCATGTTCAAATCTAAGTGTTGCTTCCTGACCTGCATACAGATTTCTCAAGAGGCAGGTCAGGTGATCTGGTATGCCCATCTCTTTCAGAATTTTCCCCAGTTTATTGTGATCCACACAGCCAAAGACTTGTCATAGTCAATAAAGTAGAAATAGATGTTTTTCTGGAACTCCCTTGCTTTTTCGATGATCCAATGGGTGTTGGCCATTTGATCTCTGGTTCCTCTGCCTTTTCTAAAACCAGCTTGAACATCTGGAAGTTGACAGTTCACGTATTGCTGAAGCCTGGCTTGGAGAATTTTGAGCATTACTTTACTAGCATGTGAGATGAGTGCAATTTTGCAGTAGGTTGAGCATTCTTTGGCATTGCCTTTCTTTGGGATTGGAATGAAAACTGACCTTTTCCAGTCCTGTGGCCCCTGCAGAGTTTTCCAAATTTGCTGGCATATTGAGTGCAGCACTTTCACAGCATCATCTTTCAGGAATTGAAATAGCTCAACTGGAATTCCATCACCTCCACTAGCTTTGTTCGTAGTGATGCTTTCTAAGGCCCACTTGACTTCACATTCCAGGATGTCTGGCTCTAGGTGAGTGTGAGTGATCACACCATAGTGATTGTCTGGCTCGAGAAGATCTTTTTTGTACAGTTCTTCTGTGTATTCTTGTTCTCTTCAAATTCATCTCTATGTTTAATGAAATGTCTATCAAAATCCTAGTGCAGTTTTTGTAGACACAGAGAAGTTTATGATTACTGAATGGCGGAGGATCTAGAATAGCTAAAACAATTTTAGAAACAAAGTGGGAGGAACCAGACTTCCTGGTTAAGTGTTAAATCTTACTATATTATAACTACAGTAATCAAAATAGCATGATATTAGCAGAAGGATAGATACCTAGACCAATGGAACAGAATAGAGAACCAAAATATAGACTCTACACAAATACATCCAGTTGGCTTTTGACAAAGATGTCAGAGCAATTTAACAGAGGAGTTCAACTATTCCAATAATGGCTGCTATGAAAATTGGACATCCATAGGCAAAGCAAATACAGAAACAGAACATATAAAACATATAAAACAAACACCTCAATGCAAATCTCACATCTTATATGAAAATTAATTCCCTGGGGTAGGGGGAGGAAGGCTCAAGAGGGAAGGAATATATGTATACTTGTAGCTGATTCATGTTCTTGGACAGCAGAAATCAACACAACATTGTAAAGCAATTATCCTCCAATTAGAAATAATTTTTTTCAAAAAGTTAAAAAAAGAAAGAGAAAACTAATTCAAAATGGACCATCCATTTAACTGTAAAATGTGATATCATAAAATTATTAGGAAAAAAATTGAGGGGGGCAGGGTCTAGGTGAAGAGTTTTTAGAGTAGTCAAAAAAATTAATAAAAAGAAAACTGATATATTGGACCTCATCTAAATTATGAGGTAATTCTCAAGGAGGACGAAACTACAAGATACAGACTTGGAGAAAACGTTTGCAAGCTGCATATCTAACAAAGGACTAGCATTTGGAATACATAAAGAACTCTCAAAAGTCAGTAGAAAAAAAAAATCCAATTGGAAAATGGGCATTGCCCTGGAAAATATATACAGAACCCAGGGATTGAACTCAGGTCTCCCACTTTGCTGGCAGATTCTTTACCAACTGAGCCACCAGGGAAGCCCAAGATACTGGAGTGGGTAGCCTATCCCTTCTCCAATGAATCTTCCCAACTCAGGACTCGAACTAGAGTCTCCTGCATTGCAGGTGGATTCTTTACCAGCTGAGCTACTAGAGAAGCCCATATAGGAGGCAAATAGGCACATTTAAAATATTCTACATCAACCATTAGGGACATGTGAATTAAAACCACAATGAGATATTACATACCTAACAGAAAAAATAAAAATAACACCAAACAGGATAATTCAAACTTTGCTGGTGGAAATATAAAATGGTACAACGCCTGAGGAAAATAGTTTGGAAGTTTCTTATAAAACCATACCTGTACTTACCATGTAGCCCAACAGTTACACTAGGGCATTTGTCTCAGAGAAGTGAAAACTATGTTCAAGTAAAATTTGTACACAGAAGTTCAGAGCAGCTTTACTTATAACAGCCCCAAACTGAAAATGATCCAGATGCCCCCCGGTGGATGGAGATGAATGGTTGGTTATGCAGACAACAGTACCTCCATACCAGAGAACACGTTGTAGCAGCACAAAGGAACACATTATTGACAGACATGCAACTTGGATGGATCTCAAGGGTATCATGCTGAGTGAAGGCTGCATACTGTATGATTCCACTTTTATAACACTTATGAAATAATAAAATTATAGAGATGGAGAATAGATTAGCAATTTTAAGAAGTTAGTATTGGAGAGGGAGTTGATGGAAGTAAATAAGCGTGGCAATCCACTCCAGTACTATTGCCTGGAAAATCCCATGGACAGAGGAGCCTGGTAGGCTACAGTCCATGGGATCGCAAAGAGTCAGACACGACTGAGCAACTTCACTTTCACTTTCATACAAAGATAGCATCAGGGAGCCTGTCTTGATTATGATAGGGATACATTAAAATACGCTCAGAGTGAAACTGCAGAGAAACACACACAATACTAATGAAATCCAGATAAGCTCTGCGTGTTGTACCAATGTCAATTTCCTGGGTTTCCCTTTGTACTATAGTTATGGAAGGTATTATCATCGCGTTTGTTGTGTGTGTGCTCAGTGCTCAATTGTGTCCAACTCTTTGAGACCCCATGGGCCTGCCAGGCTCCTCTGTCCGTGGGATTTGTCACGCAAGAATACTGGAATGGGTTGCCATTTCCTCCTCCAGGGGATCTCCCTAGCCCAGGGATAAAACCTTCTCTCCTGTGTCTCCTGCATTGAAAGGCAGATTCTTTACCCACTGAGCCACCTGGGAAGTGCTCCTGGGGGAACCAGCTAAAGAGTACTCAGGACTTCCCCATGTATTTTTTTGCAACTTCCTCTAAATCTATAATTTATCAAAACCAAAAGTTTCTTTAAAAAAAAAAAGATTTTTCAGAATGAGTCTTAAAATTTCACGTGATTCAAAACTTGTGGTTATTTTTCATGTGGACTGCCATAATAAGACCATGTTTTTGCCAGATGTTTACATAAACCCATACCTTTTATAAGAGTAATTTGTCAGACAGCAGAACTAACAGTTTATAAAACAGAAAGCAGATTATGTACATATTGGTGAGGCTAAAACATATGTATGTCATTATTTCTACCTGATCTATCTACTTATGCCTAGTATTTAGGGGTTTTATTTATCTTCATCCATGGTTAGCACTGAATAAATATTGTCCTAAGTCAGTGGCTCTCAACAAGTGTTCTGAGGATCCTAAAGAGTTTTAGCGGGTCTGAGAGGTCAAAATTATTTTCACAACACCAAGATGTTGTTTGGGTTTTTCACCCTTAACCCCTCACGAGTGTTCAGTGAAACATTCTAGAGGCTATATAATATATGATATTGTAACAGACTGAATAAAGAAGCACGTGAGAATGTAACTGTATTCTATTAGTTCAGTGCTGTTTAAATGTTTGCTTAAAGGTAAAATAATTCCATTCTTCCCACTGACTTTTTTGTTTTGGAAACTATCATTTTTTAATAAATATATTTTATCTATGTTGACATGTTTTTTAAGTTGTTTTTAAAAGAATAAATATTTTAAAACTCATAACATAATTTCTAAATCAAAGACTATTAATAAATATAATTTCATTTAAAAATTCTTTGAGCTCTTCAATAATTTTTAAGACCATAAACTGTTTCTAAGATTCAAAAGTTTGAGAAAAACTTCTTAAGTGATATACAAAGTCACAGGGAAAATATCAGAATTGCAATGGGTTTCCTTTTTAAACTAGTATCATTTTCATGCTTTGATATTGCAGCTCATATATTATGAAAATTCAGCATTATGCAGTGAACAATTATATCAGAATTAATTCAGAGAGAAGCATTTATAACAAGATGGCAGAAAGTGAGAGCACAAAGCTGCTGCACATTTTAGGATTTGCTTTATGCTGAGGGGAAGATTTAAAAAGCAGAACCAAGTCACCATCGCTTTAGCTTTTAATAACAGAAATGGCTTTGTCTTTATTTTAAAAAGAGATGAGATTAACCAAGCAAAAACAGATTAACTCTCAAATTCTAGGTGTTTCTGAAAACATTTTAACAAACATTTTCATCAGTCTAATCACCCTTAGGTCTTTCTGTTTGGGAATTTGGAAGAAAAACATTAAGATCCAGGGCAGGAACAATAATTATGTTCAGCTGGGATTTATGCGATTTTGCAAAAAATGCTTGATCTAAATCAGATATACTAATCTCAGCCTCTCCGTATTCTGAGTGAGGACACAGCAGGCATCACAGACTCTAGACATCCAACGCCACAGTCCATCTCAACCTCCACTCAACTTGCCCCCCCGCTCCTGCCACCTGCCCCATCAAAGTAACATGAGGCCAAGGAAATGTGGTGTGCTCAACTTGACCTGTAAGGCCTTCCTCCTATTTCTCAGCCTATCCACCTCAGGCTTAGTTTAAGGAGCTGCCAGCCACCAGCTTCATGGTGAAGGTTTCATCCTACCTCAAAGGCAGAATAAATAACTCTCCACTGCGTTTACCTATAACTTTGCTTATAATTTTTAGATAAAGTTCCACAATCTGTCCTGAATACTAGCCAGTTATGTACGTTCGTCTTTCCATCCATGTAAAGCTTCTTAAGGGTAAACTCTGTGACCCCTAACCCACCCCCTTCCTAGCATACAGCCTAGAGTAGATGCGGTTTTGCTGTACCATGACTTTGTGTGCGTGCATGCTAAGTCGCTTCAGTCCTTTTCAATGTTTTTGTGAACCCATGGACTGTAGCCTGCCAGGCTCCTCTGTCCATGAGAATCTCCAGGCAAGAACACTGGAGTGGGTTGCCATGGCTTCCTCCAGAGGATCTTCCCAACCCAGGGATCAAGCTCGCATCTCCTTATGTCTCCTACATTGGCAGGCAGGTTCTTTACCACTTACGCCAACTGGGAAGCCCCACTGGGACTTTAGATCAGTAATAATATCAATCAAAACTTGCTTGTGTAGAGCTGTCATTCATACTGAGGAACAAGATAACTCTTGAATGACAACTTAGAATAAATGTTTAATTACATAAAATATTTTCAGATAATAAATTCATTAGAGACAATGTATTCTCATTTGGCTATAAAATTTGTAGCTGGCTAATATATGAATGTGTAAGTGTCGAATATGCTGCAGATAGGAGTCACTTTATGCAACGATATATTAAAAAACATTAAGATCCAGGGCAGGAACAATAATTAGGTTCAGCTGGGATTTATGCAATTTTGCCAAACATGCTTGATCTAAATTAAATATACTAATCTCTGAAGGGACTTAGCACACCCGCATGCATTTTGGGGGCCATTTTTGAAAAGTTCACCTGCCACAGCAGTGAAAACTTAGGGACAATGAACAATAGAAAGGCTTCTCCTTGCAGCTCCTCCACTCAATTTTTATCAGAAAAAAAAAAGTGTCTATAAAGTAAGGTGCCAGGATTGAGAAATCTATCATCCTAGTCTATCTATCCTATTATTAAAAGGCTTCAAGGCAAATAAAATGTACATAGATACATACATATTACATATGTATATTTATATATGTATATGCATGTGTGTATATATATTTATATATGTATATTTACATATGTAATACATATGTGGGTATGTGTGGATGTGTTTGTACATGCATGTACATACATGAACACATATATATGTAGATTACATATATAAAAGACTGTTCCAAGATGACAAGTCTTTGGTTTAAGGTGACATCCTGCCCTTCATTTATCTGCAAAGATGCTGTCATTTCTCCCCCCACAGCCAGAGAGTGAGGTTTTCAATTTTTCTAAAGGTGGTAATAGATGGGGTGACTCATCCATACTCTTCATACAAGGAGGCACAACTGATTCATAGCACACTTTTGAGATGACTGGTTAGGAGTAGAGGCATAGTTCTTCGTTAACAAAACAGATTAAATCTAACTGATTTCTAGAGGGTTAACCTAAGGTTTCGCCTCATTAGCCCCATCTAGCCCAGCTAACAACCAAGAAGACGAAAAGTAGGCTGCCTTCAATGAAGGATCACTAATGAAAAGGACCCTTGAAAGAAAAGCCTTTAATCCCCAGCACACTGCCTGGCATGAGATAGGTATTCAAGGCATGTTTGTTAAACTGAAGAGAGGTCTGTAAGTTTCAACATCTTGCCTGGCAAGTGTGTGCACATGTAGTCATTTCAGTTGTGTCTGACCCTTTGTGACTCTATGGACTATAGCCCACCAGGCTCCTCTATCCATGGGATTCTCCAGGCAAGAATATTGGAGTGGGTTGCCATGGCCTGCTCCAGGGGAATCTTCCTGACACAAGGATCAAACCCGCTTTTTTTATGTCTCCTGCTTTGACGGGTGGGTTCTTTAACACTAACACCACCTGTGTCTGGAACAGCGAAAAACAATATTTCAGCCTTGATGAAAGATCAGAAGGTGGACAGTCGCAGGGGTAAGTGGAATGTTCAGCATCCTTCATCCTTTATCCCACCAACTTCCAGGGAACGGATCCCTGAACAGGCTCACCTCTACCTCCTATCAACTGACCACCACTGTCTCTTGCTGGATGGCTTGGTCAGTGCTCAGGAAGCTCAGCTGGAGTAGCCTTGACTACTCATTTTCTTTCTTCATGTGCTCTAGTTTCAGTAAATGGATTTTCATCCTGTTCTTATAACATATTTTGAGTCCCAGGTCCAGCAGTGTGGGTATTCTGCAATCCCATGCTCCAGCCCCAAATCCTCCAAGTTCTCAGTTCTTCCAAGTAGACATTGAAATTGCTCCTAGGCACCAAAGTGACCTTGAGACCCAGCAGTGCATCACTGATAGTCAAAGGATGGCTGAGAGTTTCGGGGGATGGAATGAAGTGAAACTGGTTAATACTCCTAAGATCTGTCTCAAATCCCCTCAACCATTCTTTGATATAGATAATTAATATTTTCTCTAATATATGAAAATCTGAGTTTTGGAAGATTTGACAGTTCAACATTGTGAAACACAAGATTTAAGGTCCAACTTGAACCTTTGAAAGATTTAAAGACTGAGTAAGTACCTGCTACACACCAGGCACTGGGCCACATATGAGTGACACAAATACGAGTAAGTTTCCTGCTCTCTGACCCAGATACAAAGGTGAATAACGATGAATTAGAGTGGTGAATGCTGCAGTAAAAGCGTTTGTAGATGTTGAAACATTTGATAGGCTGGGGACAGGAAAATGGAGAGGTGAAGAGCTAACGAGAACAAAGAACACATGCTTCCTGGGGAAAAAGCCATGAAAGTAGTAAATAGATATTTTACCATTTTGACATTTGTTCTGGAGCTTTGTTCCTCATAATTTCCCCAGTCTAATCACAGAGGTTGCAAATACTGTGGTCACAAATTGCTCCAGCATCCAGAGGAAAGTCAGTGAAGTCATAGAGTTCTGCAACCGTACCTGGGATGGAATTTCTGTTGATCAATTACTTAACAGTGCTTTGGGGCTTTGCAAAATTCTAAAAGGGACTCAATTTATTTTCCACATGAAATGAAGAGAAAGAGCAAAAAAAAGGGGGAGGTCTCAGAGACAAGAGACATATAAAGTACAACGTGTACAACTATACTTTGTAAACAAAATCAAACCAAAACAAACAAAAAAAAACAGGGGTTTCCATACAAACAAGGAGAACAAAAGATGGCCTTTAAATATTTTTTTAAAAAAGGAAGAGAGCAGACAGTATTTAGAAGGGAATTGAAATGCTCATAGAACTATAAAAATTTCAATTCCGTTTTGATCATTCTTGTAAGAGTCATATTTTGAGAAGCTTCTTTTCTTTACTTTTTGTATTATACTCTCCTTATCTTTTATCCCCTCAGCCCTGAAGCCCCCTTCCATCTCCCACCCCATCCCAGCCCTCTAGGTTGTCACAGAGCACTGAGCTGAGCTCCCTGTGTCACACAGTAAATTCCCACTTGCCATCTATACTACATACAGTAATGTGTATACATGAGGCCATTCTGACCGGTGTGAGGTGATGCTTCATTGTAGTTCTGATTTGCATTTCTCTAATAATGAGCAATGTTGAGCATCTTTTCATGTGTTTGTTGACCATCTGTATGTGAGAAGCTTCTTTTCTTAACTGACTAAATTTAAGGGGCTTAAAATAAGATGTACACGTTCTACTTTAATTGTTATATTAAGGCACTTTAGACTGTTGTCATAATTATGTAATTAAAATCTTAGCTCTACCATTACCCTTCTGGCTTTTCTAGCACATGAGCATTTTTTAACTTGTCTACAAACTAAATCAGCAAGAAATTTAGATAGGACAAATTCTATGCATCACAAAAATACTGTTTTAAATGAGAAATTCAAATATTTGGTGTTTAAAAATACTCATTTTTTTAAAAAATTCAACATTATTGCAGTTATAAGTGCTATCAGGAACAAAACATTGAATAGTGTCAACTTATCACACAGAAAAGTAAAACATCCAGAAGCCAGACAGTTTTACACAGAGCACTATTGTAGCAATATAAGAATCCTCCTTGTAACTTTCAAAATTTGTGAAAACATTTTTAATATTTTTTGAGCTATTTTCATGCATTTGGAAACTATGATTTACACTTAAAAGCACTAAGTGATACAAACATTGCCCTAAAGCCTCTCAACTGTGATATGGCCCTGAGATTGTAGATTTCTCATTCCCAGAGCCCTACTTTATAAGCATTATTTTTCTGTGATAAAGACAGAACAGAACTGCAAAAAGCAGTTCCCTTATCGTTTATTGCCCCTAAGTTTCCTCTGCTATGGCAAGTGTACTTCCCAAGATATGGACACAAAAATATCTCTCGGTCTACATTCACTCTGCAGTATGACCTTGCTACTTCCACATCAAAAAGTGGTGTGTCTGTCTTTGTATCCCACTGCTCTAGGTGGGCTCTGTGAATACTGACACCAAGAGAATCAGGCAGCTGTGAGAGTACCCCTTACACAAGCATAGCACTGAGCCAGTCACGGGAGCAGCCCTGCACTGAGCTGGCAGTTCCTGCTTCCTGTGTCTTAGAAGCCAGCTGCCATGCAAGAAGTACTACTGCTCTGAGACCACCACACTGTGAGGAGGCTATGAGCCATGCGGGCCAGCCCTGGAGAATGAGATGCCACATGGAGAGAAAGAAAGAGGCCAAAAAGTAATGAGTAAAGAAGCCCTCTGGATGACCAGCCCAGTCAAGCTTTCAGATTACTCCAGCCCCAGTCACCGTCGGATCACAAATGCATGAGAAACGAAAGTTAGGAACTGCCCAAGGACTTCCCTGATGGTCTGGTGGTTAAGATCCAGTGCAGGGGCTGCGGGCTGGGTCCCTAGTCAGGGAGCTAAGATCCTACATGCCTCGCAGCCGAAAAACCAAAACATAAAACAGAAACGATATTGTAACAAATTCAATAGACACTTAAATAAAAACTGCCCAACTGAGCCCAATCCACCTGCAGAACCTTGAGAGATAATAATAACTTTCTTTTTACCCACTAAGTTTTTCAGTACTGTGATGCACAGTAATACATAACCAGAACAACTGTTCTCTCTTATAACAAAAACCTCTCCTCCAAGGTCTGAGATATGGGACCCTAGTCTTGTCTCTCCTCTTTCTTCTGGTACTTTTCCTTTGTGAGGTGTAATTTATATGACACACATTCAGTTAATCTATTAGGGAGAAAAGTGTGAAAAACTTGGATTTAGAATTATACACTGTATCTGTCATACTGAATTCAGTAATAATAATAACTTCCACTTTAAAAAGAAAACCTACCATTAATTGAGTACTTATGTGTGCTAGGTATTCTTTTGAGCACCTTGAACACACAAATATATTTAATACTCATGGTGACACTGTGAGGTATTCATCTCATTTTGGCAGATAAAGAAATTCCATAAGTGAAGTAATCCAGGCAAGTTTATAAAATTCATCACTGGCAGAGCTAAGATTTTAGAAGGTCTCTTTACAACTCTTTACAAGCTCTGAATCCCATATTCCTAAACTGCCTTCAAATCTTTATATTTCACAATGAACTTCTTAAATGGTTTTTTCAGGTGATATGCTACAGTTGCTAAGTTGCTTCATTCGTGTCCGACTTTTGGCAACCCTACAGACTGTAGCCCACCAGGCCCTTCTATCCATGGGCATTCTCCAGGCAACAGTACTGGAGTGGGTTGCCATTTCCTCCACCAGGGGATCTTCCCTATCCAGGAATCAAACCCGTGTCTCTTATGTCTCTTGCATAGGCAGGAGGATTCTTTACCACTAGCACAACCATACACATAAATAAAATACTGACCTCTTTTCGTTTAGAGCAACATTATGTTGTGCCAGCTTAAAGATTGTTTGCTTGTGTAGTTTTTTATTTTGCATATGTTTCTGACTTCACCTTCTTCAGAACAACCTTAAGAAAGGGATTTCATTCAGATAAAGAGACAATTTATATCTGATCGAGTTATGAGGACTAGTGCCTGATTAAGGAGAATGGGAAAAGTGGACAATCATTGGCTTTTTAAAAAAAATTTTTTTGATGTAGATCATGTTTAAATCTTTGTTGAACTTGTTACAATAGTGCTTCTGTTTTACGTGTTTTGGTTTTGGGGCCTTGAGGCATGTGGGATCTTAGCTCCCTGACCAGGGACCAAACTCATAACCCCTGCATTGGAAGGTCAAGTCTTAACCACTGTTTCACCAGGGAAGTCCCAAGCATGAGGTTTCATATCCATTCTCTCTAGAGTTCTATAGGGAAAGCATTATGGCACCTATTTCAGAAAAGTAAAAGGATTTGCCAAAATCATCTGGAAAGTGAACTGATCCTAAGATAGTGCCCTTCACCTGCCTAGAAGCACACAGGTAATCCAAACTCTTTAGAGCATTGATTTAAGCATGGATCATGCTGTTGTCTTTTCAAATTCAATTCATAACACTGCCCTTGATTCAGCTCCCACTCTAGCCTCAGTGTACTCTCAATCACTCTCCCTATCTCTTTCTCAGACCCCAGTGAACAAAGAATACTAGAGCATTTCTATAATGTTATCTCTGAGTCTGATGAATCAAGAAATTACTGGATTCTTTTCTACAGTATTACAATGAGTATAGTCAACTCTATGGTCTTTCTGGTAGTCACATAAAAATGAGAGAGCTGGACCATATAGAATGTGAATGCCAAAGAATTGATGCTTTCAAACTGCGGTGCTGGAGAAGACTCTTGAGGGTACCCTGGACAGCAAGGAGATCAAACAAGTCAGTCCTAAAGGAAATCAACCCTGAATATTCATTGGAAAGACTGATGCTGAAGCTGAAGTTCCAATACTTTGGCCACCTGATGCAAAGAGCTGACTCATTAGAAAAGACCCTGATGCTAGGAAAGACTGAGGGCAAGAGGAGAATGGGGCAACAGAGAATGAGATGGTTTGATGGTACCACTCAATGAACATGAGTTTGAGCCTACTTCAGGAGATAGTGAAGGACAGGGAAGCCTGTTGTGCTGCAGTCCATGAGGCTGCAGAGTCAGACACAATTTATCAACTGAGCAACAACAACAATGGGTAATGCTAAAATGTTACACACTCAAACCAGAATTTGCAAGGATCATAAGTTGACAGTAAACTACTCTGGGATTCACAATCTATAAAAATAGAAGTTTGGTGCTATAGGTCATGCTGTTCTCAATGGAAATATGAATTGATTCCTGTACATTTTCTCTTTGTAAAAGCAGAATATCTTGCTCTATTTTTGAACAAAATGCACATTACCTTCTAATTTTACTATTTTGTCTCCTAGCTCTTACTTTGAGTTTTAATGTAAATTTGAGAAACATACAATAAAACTGAGAATTTGTTCTGGAACATAATAAATTGCTTTTCTAACACTGTTCACATGCTACTATTTTCAGCCAGAAATGGTGAGAAATATGACTCAAAATTTCAACAACTCTATTACTGCAAAAAAAAGAAAGAAAAGGGGAAAAAGAAACTTAAACCAAAGTCAAAATTAAAATGAAGACACATAAACTTTTCATAAATGGTGATTGTTCTTATCACTTAAAAATAACTCAAGACTATAGCTAAGTATTAGAATCAAAATATTGGGTGACCAATATTTTGAGTAATTGAATTGATGTTAAGTCAAGTAATTATTTAAAAGACATATTCAGA
Source organism: Ovis canadensis (assembly GCF_042477335.2). Classification (NCBI taxonomy): domain Eukaryota; kingdom Metazoa; phylum Chordata; class Mammalia; order Artiodactyla; family Bovidae; genus Ovis; species Ovis canadensis. The sequence continues at coordinate 60,975,517 of NC_091252.1, read as the reverse complement.
AACTTAAAAATATTCCTCTGTTCTAAAATAAAATATCTTCTTTTTGGATGGAGAGAGGATAGTAGAACTTAGGAAAAGACAGTTCCCATGAAAGTGACATGGAGCTTCTGTATTCCTGATAGACCCATGTAGTGTCAGCTCATAAGTCTTCCATTTGCCCAAATCTTGTTTCTCAAAAATAATAAGAGTGGAGGAGCACTTTTATTTTCTAGTCTTAATTTCCTAACCAGCTGCCATTCTAAGTAGCACTGATGCAAATATAACTTTTAGCAAACATTTCTGGAAACTCTCAGCAGAACAAACAAATTCGAATTAGCCAAGTGATGTTGAATTTCACGGTCCATCAGTAACAGTGGGAAATACTACTGACACTTATTTTCGTGGCATTTTATGAAAGAAGAAAAAGGAAACAATGTTGTTCAAGAGATTCCAGTGTTAGGATTCAAGCCTACCCAAGAGCATCTGTTTGAAAAGATATGGAAAGCTGTGGTCATTCAGCTGAACAGGTGAGCTGCTTTACCACTGTCCAGCTTGAATATAGTTATGCATCATTTAAAAACTGATGACAAAACAGTATCAGCAGCTTACATAAGGTCTACTCTCCCTCTACCAGACCCCTGGAAGCCGCTGAAATGGATGCCTATCAAACGACATCCAATATTTCTTGAGAAAGATTTTTAGTTACTGACAGGCACTCACACATCACAGCAGGAGACAGTTGGTTTCTGGCTTCAGTTAGATAACATCTTAGCCTGTGATCACAGACCACTATTCTGCAGACTTCCTCCCAATTCAATCATGAGTGCTGAAAGGAGAATGCGTAAATGCCTGTCTCTCTTCTTACTAGGGTTTATGCACAACCAGCTCCCTTGTATCCTCAAATATTTTACCCCTCAATTAAAATCCCCCAAATTATTTCATTCATATTACCGTCCTCTGGATTTTTTGCAGAATGTAGTCAGGAGAGTTGATTGTGGATCTGAAGAAGAATTTTAGCTTTGTCTCAGCAACTGCTTTTAATAAAGTCCTCACCTGTCTTATATACCAGCAGAGTCATAAAAGCTGCATGTTCCCACCTACATCTAAGTCCAGGGATCAACAGTAAATTCCACCCAATGATTGAATGGTACTTCACATAATTACCATGACATCAATTTTCTCTTATCTTGTTTCAGCCCTTTAGATTATTTTTTGTTTTGAGCCATTTTCAGATGGTGTTGCCTGCAAGGTCAGCCTATGAAACAAGAGTACTGTGTTATTTTCTACATAATTATATCAAGACTTATACACAACATCCTGAAAGTTGACACTTTCCTATAAACAAGATCCTACAAGTATTACATTTAATTAGCTAAGTACCTGATGTTTACTTAAAAAAGTAGAGCTGTAAAATTCAGATTCTAGCTACAGAGCATTTCTAGCCTTACAACATTATCCCAGTAGAAAACAGGAAAAGAAAACATACACGTATTTAGACTTTTCTAAAATTAAACATGCATCAGGTTTTAATAAGGATGCATGGAGAAGGTATAAGGCGATGCTGAGAAGGACTGATTGGTTCTCAATATTTGTGCCTTTTCCCCCTCACTTTACTTGTGTAAAGCTCAGTTTCTTCCCAAACAGAAAAATACTTAAATGTCGCAGCTTGTCAACTGTGGAACATTTTGCCCCAAGATTCCCAGTACATTGTATTCCTAAAATTCACCAAGAGCCTCAGGCTCCTATTAGGGCTGCTTCTATCCTGCCTTTAGGGTTATGATCCTAAAAAACCTTCCTGCCTCCATCTATTCTGCTTAGTGCCATTTCTGTAAGAACTTAGACACAAACTACCAAATACTTACCCTGGGGGAAGATCCCTGTAAACACGAAAAGCAATTCTCATTTAACATGAAGAAATGGACCAAAGAAAACAGTTGTTCTGTGGCTTCTTATCTTCAATAAGTTGATTTGTTTTGTTGTAACCATGCATTCCGGGAACCAAACTCACTCAGAAGGACAATGCAAAGAGTGGAGTGAAGTTTACTACACCTGTGGGCCCCAGGCAGAATCTCCTCTAAGCCAAGGACCCTGACCAGTTTCTGTGAAAACCTTATATACCCTAAGTGTACGTGCCCAAACCCACCTCCCCAAATTCCCTGAAAAGTCTGAACAAAGGAAAATGAAGATACAACCAAAGTTAACCCATGATTCATATGCCTTAAGCCTAGGTAGTTAACAGTGGACAATTATCAATAGGCTGGTGGTCATACCCCAATAAGCATAATAGAATTTATGATTCCATTTAGTTACACAGATAATTAGGGTATTCATTTAGGTGATGGAGAGTCTAGGTACAAGCCTGGGGCTCTTCCATGCAGGGGGTCTGGTTTTCCAGTTGGTATGTCTTTTCCATAGATACTGGGCATAGAGCTCAAAGTTCACAGTCCAGACCAAGGTGGAGTCCTACTTTCAAGATGGACCCTGTTCTGTCTGTTTTCTCCCTCACTTTCAGTTCTTCCACCTTTTTCAGATTTCCATACTCTCCTTCCACAGTTTCTTCCAGTATCTACTCTATCCATCCACTTTTAAAATATATATATTTTTGGCTGGGCCAGGTCACAGCTGTGGGATGTGCAGGATCTTTAGCAGAGCAAGGCATCTAGTGCCCTGACCAGGGATTTACCCAGTTTCCTGCACTGGAAGTGCAGTCTTAGCCACTGGACCACCAGGCAAATCCCCGATTCTCCTTTTCCTGGTGATGACTGATATCACCATTCTTCATGAATTTCTGCATTTAAATCCCAAAGGATTGGGCAGTGTATTTTCAAAGTAGCAGGCTTATTTTGGAAATTTAGAACCTTTATAGTTTTAGGAGAAGAAAGCCTTTTATGTCTTATGGAAAAATTCCTTTTCCCTCCCTCCCTTATAGTCATTCAGTCATTTCACCTTCCATTATCTTAGTCTCTCCCCTCCATTTGTGCCTTCTTTCAAAACTTCTTTCTTTTGTATCTGGAAAATTAAGTAGAATTTATGTTTCTTGTGTGATCTTATTAAAAGTATTTTCATTTGGTTTATGATTAGTTATGGATTCCATTTTTATTTCACATGTTTCTATGTAAGAATGAAGAATATTAGGGGATTCATATGAACATTTTATAGTCTTTTTAGAGTTTACAGTTTTTTAACACAATGTGGCAAAATAAATTATACAACAGAGTTGTCAAAAATAATCCCTTCTGGGAGGTGGGTTGTAGGTACAGGTGGGAGAGGACATATATATACCTATGGCTGATTCACGTTGATGTATGGCAGAAGCCAACACAATATTTTAAAGTAATTATCCTCCAGTTAAAAATAAATAAATTAAAAAAAAAATTCCTTCTACATGTGAACACTCTCTGACCCCAGATCCCAGTTTCTCTACTCTGTAGTAATGTTTCCAATTCCTTATATATGTTTCTACACATAGCCTATGTATACATGAGTAAATACATTAACTTTCCATCCCTGTCCAAATTCTCCTTAAAATAATGAACAGAATATAAAATTGGAGGAAACTCTGCCTTTGCCCTCAGAGTTTAGAAAAACATCTTTATGTTAATATAGTATAAATTATACTTTTCTATACTTTTTAAAGTATAGAACCCATATTACTTTTAATTATAATTTGGGAAATTAAATTTTAGTTAACTGGGAAAATACAATTTTTATTTATAATTGGGTGAAGTACTATTAACAAAAACATTTTAAAGTCAAACAATTTTATGTAGTTGCTTCCACATATTATTGACAGGACTATCCCATACCTGCAGCTTTATTTCCCCCCTTCTTTGGATAACTTGTAGGGCTTGTGGATGAGATGTCCAGATCTCTCATTCATTAACTGTTGCCTCTCATTTGCTAAGGGGCTTCTCTGGTGGCTCAGGCAGTAAAAAATCCACCTGCAATGCAGGAGACCTGGGTTTGATCCCTGAGTTAGGAAAATCCCCTGGAAAAGGAAATAGAAATGCACTGCAATATTCTTGCCTGGAGAACTCTATGGACAGAAGCCTGGCAGGCTACAGTCCATGAAGTCGCAAAAAGTGGGACAAAATCCTTAACACCAGACACCATTTCCGTTGCTAAAATCCCCAGTGCCCATTACAAAGAGGTAGACTGGCTAAAGACACTAGGACTGTTACCTGAAAACTGGATTTGCCTCTTGGAGGATGGCAAGCCACTAGACACAACCAAACCGAAGACCAGGAGAAGGAAGTATTTATTATTACTTGCAGCAAGTAAGAGAACACACGGACCTTTCCCAAAGCAGTATCTCCCCAAAAAGCAAAATTGGGGAAGTTTTAAGTTAAGGGTCTGTGCTTATTCATGCAGGAGCTTGAACTCAGCATAGAACTGGGGCAGAGGTTGACAGAGTCCTAGCTTTAGTTGATTGAAGTCAGGAGGGTCAACAGGTATGCAGGTCAAGAAGCAACAGTTAGAAATGGACATGGAACAACGGACTAGTTCCAAATCGGGAAAGGAGTACTTCAAGGCTGTATATTGTCACCCTGCTTGTTTAATGTTTATGCAGAGTACATCATGCGAAATGCCAGGCTGGATGAAGCACAAGCTGGAGTCAAGACTGCAGGGAGAAATATCAATAACCTCAGATATGCAGATGACACCACAGTTATGGCAGAAAGTGAAGAGGAACTAAAAAGCCTCTTGTTGAAGATGAAAGAGAAGAGTGGAAAAGCTGGCTTCAAGCTCAACATCCAAAATATAAGATCAAGCCACCACTTCATGGCAAATAGATGGGGAAACAATGGAAATAGTGAGAGACTTTATTTTGGGGGTCTCCAAAATCAATGTAGATGGTGACCGCAGCCATGAAATTAAAAGATGCTTGCTCTTTGGAAGAAAAGTTATGACCAACCTAGACAGCATATTAAAAAGCTGAGATATTACATTACCAGCAAAGGTCTGTCTAGTTAAAGCTATGGTTTTTCCAGTAGTCATGTATGGATGTGAGAGGTGGACTATAAAGAAGGCTGAGCACTGAAAAACTGATGCTTTTGAACTGTGGTATTGGAGAAGACTCGAGTCCCTTGGACTGCAAGGAGATCCAACCAGTCCATCCCAAAGGAAATCAGTCCTGAATATTCACTGGAAGGACAGATGTTGAAGCTGAAGCTCCAATACTTTGGCCACTTGATGCGAAGAGCTGACTCATTTGAAAAGACCCTGATGCTGGGAAAGATTGAAGTTGGGAGAAGGGGATGACAGAGAATGAGATAGCTGGATGGTATCACCGACTCAATGGACATGAGTAAACTCTGGGAGTTGGTGATGGACAGGGAGGCCTGGTGCGTTGCAGTCCATGGGGTCTCAGAGTCAGACATGACTGAGCGACTGAACTGAACTGAGGAGGGTGAATGTAATCATTCCATCCTCCACATGGGTGGGGGCCTTGGTTCCTGCAGAATTCCAAGGTACTGTATGTATTATTATGTATTATGTATTATTATACATGCTTTGCAAAAGAACTAGAACTCTGCTTTATCACTGCACTGCTGCCGCTGCTGCTAAGTCGCTTCAGTCGTGTCTGACTCTGTGCGACCCCATAGATGGCAGCCCACCAGGCTCCCCCGTCCCTGGGATTCTCCAGGCAAGAACACTGGAGTGGGTTGCCATTTCCTTCTCCAATGCATGAAAGTGGAAAGTGAAAACTGAAAGTGAAGTCTCTCAGTCGTGCCCGACTCTTAGCGACCCCATAGGCTCCTGCACTGTTGCTTGCCTTTCCTCTATTCCTGCATTCCTTTGTTCCCTTAAGAGCATTAATTACTTAATGACCTATATGAGAAAAGAACTTGAAAAAGAATAGAAAAAAACATTTTTTAATAAAAGTATTTTAAAAAGTGAGACTTCTCTGCTGGTCCCATGGCTAAGAATCTGCTTTCCAATCCAGGGGACATGGGTTCTATTGCTGGACTGGGAAGACTCCACACTTTGAAGGGCAACTAAGCCTGCGCTCCACAACTAGAAAAAGCCCATATGCCGCAACAAATACCCAGTGTAGCCACAAAAAAAATTTTTTTTAAGATTATAAATTACTGAGGCCTGTTTAAGGGCAAGCCTGTGGCCAGCTTTAGATCACAGAATGGCTTAGGTGAAAAATCACTTCTCTTATATCTAGAAAGCCATTCCTGGTTCTCTTTCTCTAGGGACCCCCTAGCTTAACTGGTTCCAGATGACAAGGAAAATATCCATCCTTGCTAGGCAAAGTCCTGAATGCATGTCATGGTACAGAGCAAGCATCAGGAACATCTTTTCATGGCAGTGTGACACGGTGACTGCAAGGAGATCAAACCGGTCAATCCCAAATATTGGATATTTATCCTGAATATTCATTGGAAGGACTGATGCTGAAGCTCCACTACTTGGGCCACCTCATGTGAAGAGCTGACTTATTAGAAACGACCCTGATGCTGGGAAAGATTGAAGGCAGGAGGAGAAGGGGATGACAGAGGACAAGATGGTTGGATGACATCACCAACTCAATGGACATGAGTTTGAGCAAGCTCCCGGAGATGGTGAAGGACGGGGAAGTCTGGTGTGCTGCAGTCCATGGGGTCACAGAGTTGGAAGCAACTGAGCAACAGAACAACCACAGCTACATGACTCGGTGAAATACGTACAGGCTATGCTAAAATGCATGGATTTCTCCTAATGACATTTTGTCATTTACTCTATTTTTTTTTTCAAAATAACTACCTTTGAAAAAATAAAAATAAAAAAATAACTACCTTTGTAAATGTTTCATATACTCAGTTGATTTGCTTTATAAAACATAATTAATCTTTCTAATAGCAAAGTATGATTATCACAAACATATTGCCTCAATCAGAAGAACAACTGAGGTATGTAAAATCCTTGCTTTTGCAAGTAGCTTTGGTTTCAGTCATTTCAAAGATGCATTACATGATTTTAAATTTTCAAGCAACACAAGAGTATTTATGAGGAAAAATAAGTCTTCCTCTTAACACACTCTCATTCCCAAAGGTATCCACTTTTAACAATTTCTTAATGTTTCCAGAAATTTTCTGAGTACATAAACACATTTTATGGGGGGTTGCTGTATACAAATAGAAACATAATAAACATATTGTTGAATGTCTTGCCTTCTCTTTTTAAATCTAGCAATGTATCTTGGTGTTTTTTTCCATATCCAACTACACAAATCTAAACATACTTTTTAAAATAGTACCCAGTAGGAAATTCCTTGTGGTCTAGGACTCTGTGCTTTCACTGCTGAGGGCCTGGTTTCAATCCCTGATTGGGGAAATAAGACCTGCAAGTGGCTTGGTCAGAAAAAAAAATAGTATAAAGAATTATGAATCATGAATTACTTAACCAGCCCTCTAATAAGCATTATTTGGATTATTTCCAAGTTTTTTACCATTACAAAAAATACTATAATTATTATCCTTGTTCTGGTTACATGTACAAAATTATAGTTCTAGGATACACTGAGAAGTGCAATTGCTGGATCAAAGAATTTGAGTATTTTAAACTGATTTAGAGATTGCTCAAGTGCTCTTCTCCACCACCACCCCAAAGTTGATGTCATGAAATATGTTAATTTCTGTGAAATAGATGAAAAAGAGTATCTAACTTTTATTTATACAATTTTGAGCAAGGCTAAACATCATTTCAAAATTATAGATAATTTATGTATTATTTTTCTGTAACTACCTATTCAAAAATATTCTTCAAGTTGTTAATTTTATCTTTAATTTTGTATATCTATTTTATATATAGTAGTTTGTATCTGCTAATCCCAAACTCCTAATTTATATCCTCTCTACTCATCCCCCACCACCCCACCACTTTTCCCTGTGGTAACCATAAGTTTGTTTCCTTTGTGAGTCTATTTCTACACAATATGATAAATCCGCTATGCTTCAGTTTTTTAAAAACTACCATAATAAATTTACTTACTCAAAAAAAGAGAGAAATTAAACATAAATCATATCTTTAACAATCTAGTTGCTATAGATTAAAAGTATTGGGATTTTTCCCTAAATATTCTCTTTGACTTGTCATGAGGCTATGAAGACAGAACTCCTAACCTCAACTTGACCCTTTAATGTTGTGTAGCTGTTTTTTGTAGTCTATACCGTGTTCCATCTAAATCAGATTGATCAGGCTGTTTGTTTAAAATACAGATTCTTGGGTCCCATCTGGGACCTCCTGGATCAAATTCTCAGTCAGCTGAGCCAAAAGATTTGCATTTTATGTACCAAAGCTTACAAACCACAATTGTGCTGCACCATTTAGCAAACCAGCCATGTAGTTAAGGTGTAATACTACGTGGTTTCATCTTCAGCTGTTCCTGTAGCACAACTAAATTGAAAATGGTAGAGTCATTTGTTCAGCTCTGCAAGCCACTTCCCACCAACAGCTGGAACCCCAAGCACCAGGAATCTGCGATAAAGACAGCCCGAAGCACCGAACAACTATTCCCATGGTCACAGACTCAAAGGCTGGCAGCAGACAGTTTCTCAGTTAAGATAAGGTTTTTAATCAGCAGCAGCCGATAATTGACTGACAGCCTCAAAGAACAACCTGAGACGTGATGTCTAACACACGCAGCAGCAACAAACTCTCCCCAGAAGTGATGGACAAGAAGCAGGCCAACTTGACACATGCTAACCACCCGAGAATATTCTCTGCTATTTCGGTCAAAACAGCATGGCCTAATCAATAATGCAAACATCCTGTTTCCCGGGCTAACAGACTCTGTCACTGGAATCCTCAGAGAGATAAAGAAACTGCTGCTACAATTATGCATAATCTTCCTCTAGCCTGAAATGTCAATAGAGGAGGCAAATAATGCTGCAGAGAAAGAGGAAAATCTCACAGGTGAAAAGTAATTTGTTTAACATTTTTCCCTTTTTTGGGCTTTGCACATACCTCCTCCCGCTTTCATTTAAGAAAGCTTTAGGTAGTGGACTATAATGAAAGGCTTCACGGAAGAAATGGGTTTTGTGCAAAAATCAAAAAAGAAGCAATTGAATTGATAGAGTGGTTTAGTTATATTTATAGTGCATGAGGCGAGAGAAAAATGAAGCCCAAAGGAACTTCCTACCCTCATTCTGCTGAAGTCTTAGGAGACATTAGATGTGTTGTGGGTTTGCCTAAAGCCTCCCCATCCTGAAGGGCTTGGCTATTTTGCTGGGAGAGGTAAGGGTGCTACATTCAGAAAATTGTGTCTTTTCCCTCTGTGTCTGTATCAATGGCCATGTGCAGATTCAGAGACAGTGACGAACTTGGTGGGAGGCAATCATAGTCACTTTCATTAAGTAAAAGACATGTCCTTGGAATAATGCCTTTGGTGGGTCACAGGTGCCCCATGATTCCCTCAATAAGGAGGGTCAGCAGTGTGGCTGTCCTGGTGTGAAATCTTGGCTACAAATCAACAGAAAGTATATTTAAAGGGAAAGAGGGAAAAGGAAATTTGCTCAGTCGTGTCCAACTCTTTGTGACCCCATGGACTATACAGTCCATGAAATTCTCCAGGCCAGAATACTGGAGTGGGTAGCCTTTCTCTTCTCCAGAGGATCTTCCCAACCCAGGGGTCGAACCCAGGTCTCCCAAATTGCAGGTGGATTATTTACCAGCTGAGCCACAAGGAAACCTTGTCACAAACATTATCCTGACACTCTTTCACCACATACCCAACCACCCCAACTCCCAAGCTCTAGTTGAACAGGAGGGTGTGAAGGATTTTGCCTAAGGTCATAGTCTAAGTGCTGCCTAAGGGAATTCCCTGGTGATCCAGTGGCTGAGACTCCATGCTCCCAAAGTAGGGAAATGGGGTTCGATCCCTGGTCAGGGAACTAGATCCCACATGCCATGACTAAGAGTTGAAATGCTTAGTCCTGCAGGCCACCACTAAAGATCTAAGTCCCACAACAGAGATTCCACATGCCACAGTGCAAGACTGAAGATCCCGTGTGCAACAACTAAGACCTGATCAGTTCAGTTCAGTTCATTCGCTCAGTCGTGTCCGACTATTTGTCACCCCATGAATCACAGCACGCCAGGCCTCCCTGTCCATCACCAACTCCCAGAGTTCACTCAGACTCACGTCCATCGAGTCTGTGATGCCATCCAGCCATCTCATCCTCTGTCATCCCCTTCTCCTCCTGCCCCCAATCCCTCCCAACATCAAAGACTTCTCCAATGAGTCAACTCTTCCCATGAGGTGGCCAAAGTACTGGACTTTCAGCTTTAGCATCATTCCTTCCAAAGAAATCCTAGGGCTGACCTCCTTCAGAATGGATTGGTTGGATCTCCTTGCAGTCCAAGGGACTCTCAAGAGTCTTCTCCAACACCACAGTTCTAAAGCATCAATTCTTCGGCGCTCAGCATTTTCACAGTCCAACTCTCACATCCATACATGACCACTGGAAAAACCATAGCCTTTTGAATATGCTATCTAGGTTGGTCATAACTTTCCTTCTAAGGAGTAAGCGTCTTTTAATTTCATGGCTGCAGTCACCATCTGCAGTGATTTTGGAGCCCAAAAAAATAAAGTCTGAAAATGTTTCCACTGTTTCCCCATCTATTTCCCATGAAGTGATGGGACCAGATGCCATGATCTTCATTTTCTGAATGTTGAGCTTTAAGCCAACTTTTTCACTATCCTCTTTCACTTTCATCAAGAGGCTTTTGAGTTCCTCTTCACTTTCTGGCAGAAGGGTGATGTCATCTGCATATCTGAGGTTATTGATATTTCTCCCAGAAATCTTGATTCCAGCTTGTGTTTCTTCCAATCCAGCGTTTCTCATGATGTACTCTGCATAAAAGTTAAATAAACAGGGTGACAATATACAGCCTTGACGTACTCCTTTTCCTATTTGAAATCAGTCCGTTGTTCTATGTCCAGTTCTAACTGTTGCTTCCTGACCTGCATACAGATTTCTCAAGAGGCAGGTCAGGTGGTCTGGTATTCCCATCTCTTTCAGAATTTTCCACAGTTTATTGTGATCCACACAGTCAAGGGCTTTGGCATAGTCAATAAAGCAGAAATAGATGTTTTTCTGGAACTCTCTTGCTTTTTCGATGATCCAGAGGATGGTGGCCATTTGATCTCTGGTTCCTCTGCCTTTTCTAAAACCAGCTTGAACATCTGGAACTTCACAGTTCTCGTATTGCTGAAGCCTGGCTTGGAGAATTTTGAGCATTACTTTACTAGCACGTGAGATGAGTGCAATTGTGCGGTACTTTGAGCATTCTTTGGCATTGGCATTCTTTGGGATTGGAATGAAAACTGACCTTTTCCAGTCCTGTAACCCCTGCTGAGTTTTCCAAATTTGCTGGCATATTGAGTGCAGCACTTTCACAGCATCATCTTTCAGGATTTGAAATAGCTCGGCTGGAATGCCATCACCTCCACTAGCTTTGTTCATAGTGATGCTTTCTAAGGCTCACTTGACTTCCCATTCCAGGATGTCTGGCTCTAGATGAGTGATCACACCATGTGATTATCTGGGTCCTGAAGATCTTTTTTGCACAGTTCTTCCGTGTATTCTTGCCACCTCTTCTTAATATCTTCTGCTTCTGTTAGGTCCATACCATTTCTGTCCTTTATCGAGCCCATCTTTGCATGAAATGTTCCCTTGGTATTTCTAATTTTCTTGAAGAGATCTCTAGTCTTTCCCATTCTGTTCTTTTCCTCTATTTCTTTGCACTGATCACTGAAGAAGGCTTTCTTATCTCTTTTTGCTATTCTCTGGAACTCTGCATTCAGATGCTTATATCTTTCCTTTTCACCTCTCTTCTTTTCACAGCTATTTGTAAGGCCTCCCAAGACAGCCATTTTGCTTTTTTGCATTTCTTTTCCATGGGGATGGTCTTCATCCCTGTCTCCTGTACAATGTCACGAACCTCATTCCATAGTTCATCAGGCACTCTATCTATCAGATCTAGGCCCTTAAATCTATTTCTCACTTCCACTGTAGAATCATAAGGGATTTGATTTAAGTCATACCTGAATGGTCTAGCAGTTTTCCCTACTTTCTTCAATTTCAGTCTGAATTTGGTAATAAGGAGTTCATGATCTGAGCCACAGTCAGCTCCTGGTCTTGTTTTTGCTGATTGTATAGAGCTTCTCCATCTTTGGCTGCATAGAATATAATCAATCTGATTTCGGTGTTGACCATCTGGTGATGTCCATGTGTAGAGTCTTCTCTTGTGTTGTTGGAAGAGGGTGTTTGCTATGACCAGTGCATTTTCTTGGCAAAACTCTATTAGTCTTTGCCCTGCTTCGTTCCGCATTCCAAGGCCAAATTTGCCTGTTACTCCAGGTGTTTCTTGACTTCCTACTTTTGCATTCCAGTCCCCTATAATGAAAAGGGCATCTCTTTTGGGTGTTAGTTCTAAAAGGTCTTGTAGGTCTTCATATGAACCGTTCAACTTCAGCTTCTTGAACATTTCTGGTTGGGGCATAGACTTGGATTATGGGGATATTGAATGGTTTGCCTTGGAAACGAATAGAGATCATTCTGTTGTTTTTGTGATTGCATCCACGTACTGCATTTCGGACTCTTTTGTTGACCATGATGGCTACTCCTTTTCTTCTGAGGAATTCCTGCCCACAGTAGTAGATATAATGGTCATCTGAGTTAAATTCACCCATTCCAGTCCATTTTAGTTCACTGATTCCTAGAATGTCGACGTTCACTCTTGCCATCTCTTGTTGACCACTTCCAATTTGCCTTGATTCATGGACCTGACATTCCAGGTTCCTATGCAATATTGTTCTTTATAGCATCAGACCTTGTTTCTGTCACCAGTCATATCCACAGCTGGGAATTGTTTTTGCTTTGGCTCCATCACTTCATTCTTTCTGGAGTTATTTCTCCACTGATCTCCAGTAGCATATTGGGCACCTACTGACCTGGGGAGTTCCTCTTTCAGCATCCTATTATTTTGCCTTTTCATACTGTTCATGGCGTTCTCAAGGCAAGAATACTGAAGTGGCTTGCCATTCCCTTCTGCAGTGGACCACCTTCTGTCAGACCTCTCCACCATGACATCAGAACAAGACCCAGTTTCCCCCACAGTCAGTCTCTCCCATCAGCACACTTCCATAAGTTCTTATCCATATTCACCACAGGGAAGACAGAATGAAAACCACAGTCACAGAAAATTAACCAAACTGATCACAAGGACCACAGCCTTCTCTAACTCAGTGAAAGTATGCGCTACGCCATGTAGGGTCACCCAAGACAGATGGGTCATGGTGAAGAGTTCTGACAAAATGTGGTCCACGGGAGAAGGGAGTGGCAAACCACTTCAGTGCTCTTTCCTTGAGAACCCCATGAACAGTATGGAAAAGCAAAAAGATAGGACACTGAAAGGTGAACTCCCCAGGTCAGTAGGTGCCCAATATGCTACTGGAGAAGAGTGGAGAAATAATTCCAGAAAGGTGAAGAGATGGAGCCAAAGCAAAAACAACGCCCAGTTATTGATGTGACTGGTGATGGAAGCAAAGTCGAATGCTGTAAAGAACAATATTGCATAGGAATATGGAATGTTAGGTTCATGAATCAAGGTAAATGAAAGTGGTCAAACAGGAGATGGCAAGAATGAACACTGACATTTTAGGAATCAGTGAACTAAAATGGACTGGAATGGGCAAGTTTAATTTGGATGACGATTATATCTACTATTGTGGGCAAGAATCAAAAATGATTGAATGATCTCTGTTCATTTCCAAGACAAACCATTCAATATCACAGTAATCCAAGTCTATGCTCCAACCACTAACGCCAAAGAAGCTGAAGTTAAACAGTACTATGATGACTTACGAGACCTTCTAGAACTAACACCAAAAAAAGATGTCCCTTTCTTCATAGGGGACTGGAATGCAAAAGTAGGAAGTCAAGAGATACCTGGAATAACAGGCAGGTTTGGCCCTGGAATACAAAAAGAAGCAGGGCAAAGGCTAACAGAGTTTTGCCAAGAGAATATATGGGTCATAGCAAACACTCTCTTACAACAACACGAGATGACTCTACACATGGACATCACCAGGTGGTCAATACCAAAATCAGATTGATTATATTCTTTGCAGCCAAAGATGGAGAAGCTCTCTACAGTCAGTAAAAACAAGATCGGGAGCTGACTGTGGCTCAGATCATGAATTCCTTATGGCAAAATTCAGACTTAAATTGAAGAATGTAGGGAAAACCACTAGATCATTCAGGTATGACCTAAATCAAATCCCTTATGATTACACAGTGGAAGTGACAAATAGATTCAAGGGATTAGATCTGATAGAGTGCCTAAAGAACTATGGACAGAGGTTTGTGACACTGTATAGGAGGCAATGATCAAAACCATCCCCAAGAAAAAGACATGCAAAAAGGCAAACTGGTTGTCTGAGGAGGCCTTACTAATACACGAGGAAAGAAGAGAAGCTAAAAGCAAAGGAGAAAAAGAAAGATATACTCATTTGAATGCAGAGGTCCAAAGAATAGCAAGAAGAGATAAAAAAAGACTTCCTCAGTGATCAATATAAAGAAATAGAGGAAAATAATAGAATGAGAAAGACTAGAGATCTCTGCAAGAAAATTAGAGATACCAAGGGAACATTTCATGCAAAGATGGGCACAATAAAGGACAGAAATGGTATGGACCTAACAGAAGCAGAAGATATTAAGAACAGGTGGCAAGAATACACAGAAGAACTGTACAAAAAAGATCTTCACAACCCAGATAATCACCATGGTGTGATCACTCACCCAGAGCCAGACATCTTGGAATGCAAAGTCAAGTGGGCCTTAGGAAGCATCACTTCAAACAAAGGTGACGGAATTTCAGCTGAGCTATTTCAAATCCTGAAAGATGATGCTGTGAAAGTGCTGCACTCAATATGCCAACAAATTTGGAAAATGCAGCAGGGGCCACAGGACTGGAAAAGGTCAGTTTTCATTTCAATCCATAAGAAAGGCAATGCCAAAGAATGTTCAATCCTTGATCAGGGAGCTAAGATCCCTCATGCTGTGTGGAGTTACCAAAATTAAAAAAAAAAAGTTCAGAGAATTGAGAGAATGTAATCATTAATGAGTATGTCACTCCCTCTCCCTACCCATCAAATACAGTATTTTTAACAATTTCTTTTGCTTTGAAAAGTATTTCTATCCTTTGTGATGGAGACATGCTGGATCGGGTCCTAGAAAGTTTGAAAGCTCTGACCTCAAGCATAAAGCATTCGAGTCTTACCCTCTCTCATAATTTCATATGAAATCGCTCTTCCAGACCTGACGTCTCCCCTGAGCTTCACACCAGGGTCTTGTTTCAGTACACTAACAAGACATTGCTGTATAACCAATTGCCCCAAAGTCTGCAGCTTAAAACAACAAACATTTGTTACCTCCCATAGTTTCCGAGGGTCAGAAGTCTGGGACTGTCTTAGTTGGGTGAATCTGAATCAAGGTCTCTCTTGAGACTGCAGCCCAGCTGTCACATGTGGTTGTAGTTATCTCAAGGCTCAACTAGGGCAGAGAACCGATTTCCTAACTCATGTGGCAAGCCTCAATTCCTCATTACCTGTTGTTCAGACAGGATATTTATAATACAGCCTTCTCCATAGGGTGGTTAACAGCATAACAATGTGGTGGGCAGTGGGAGGAAGCAGGGGAGGGAGAGAAGGCACCCCAGACATCCATTGGAACCCTCAATCATTGTTAGTGGGAATACCAATGGTATTGTCATTTTAGAAAAGTGTGTCAGTTTCTTGTAACACTAAATATATATTTATGTTGTGATCCAACAATCTCTCTCTTAGGTATTTATCCAAGAGAAATTATGTCCATGCAAAGACCTGCAGGTGAAAGTTTATCAAAGCTTGAAGCATAATAGCCAAAAGTAAAAATAACTCAATTGTTCAACAACTGGTGAATGTATATGCAAAGTATGGCACCGCCATACATAGGAATTCCATTCAACAATAAAAAGAAACAAACTATTGGTACCTGTAAAGCAGGAGTGAATCTCAAAATCATTAGGCTAAGTAAGGAAATCTGGCACAAAAGGTGTGATTCTGGAAAAGGCAAAACTATAGGGACAGAGATCAGAGTTTTGGAAATAGGGTGAGGAGTTTGACTCCAGAGAAACACAGAGGAATTTTTCTATTTGAGTGCAGTGGTGGTTATATGACCATATACTTTTTTTTTTAATTTTGGCTGGGCTGTCTTCATGGCAGTGAGTGGGCTCCTCACTGGGATGCACAGGCTTCAAGACCCTGATGCTGGGAAAGATTGAAGGCAAAAGGAAATGGGAGCAGCAGAGGGTGAGATGGTTAGATAGCATCACCAATTCAATGGACTTGAATTTGAGCAAACTCTGGAAGATAGCAAAGACAGAAGCCTGTCATGCTGTAGTCCATGGGGTCACAAAAAGTCTGACCTTCAGATTTAGTGACTGAACAAGCCTGACTTAAGGAAAATATAAAAATAAAGGTGGGGAGGGCAAGCAAAAAGGCATGAAAGTATGTCAGCATGGTGTATTCAAGAAAGAGACTACAACAGTTCAATATTACAAGGACATAACTGTCAACGCAAGGAATGCAAGGACAGAGTCCTGAGCCTTTCACTCATGTGTGCAGCTTTCACCTCAAACTCAATATACTCAGCATGGGAGCCCCCATCCCTCTGTCCTAGAAAAGTACCGTCTTGCCTGTTGAGGATGTAATTTGCCTAGTCAGTGAAACCCTGAAGCTGGAGTCACTGTCCACGTCTCCCTCTACCTGCCCTGCCAAATCATGCTGCTCTCTTGCAATGCCATGGCTTTTGTGCTTTTGGTGGTGGCAGCACTGGTACGCTGGTGACCACGAGGGTTTTCCGTTTCTCTCGTGTACCATTTCTTTTTCTTACCCCACTGCTCTCATATAGTTCAGGCTTTTGTTTCGTCTCACCAGGATTAGAACATGGCAGCCCTCTAACCAGTGTTTGTGCGTCTAGTCACTCACCCTTCTTGCCAGATGAGTCTTCTGAAAATACCAACCTTATCCTACCACGTCCTAATCGAAAATTGATTCAAAGGTCTTTGTCAACAAAAAGACTCTCTGCTTGATCTGAATCTACTTTTCAAGTTTATTCCTCAGTCCACCCAGGTCAACAACCTGCTTCAGAGCCAACCAACCTGAGTTGTGCAGTTCCACCTGTGTGTATTTTCTTCAAGAGAGATCTTACTGTGTTGAGTTGCCCTCTCCTTTCCTCTCCATATATTTATATTTTAAAAATATGTCTATTTATGTATTAATGTATTCATCTATCTGGGTGAACCGGGTCTTAGCTGCGGCATGCAGGATTTTTCAGTTGTGGCATGTGGGATCTCGTTCCTGACCACAGATTGAACCCAGGCCCCCAGCATTGGGAGTGCAAAGTCTTAGCAGCTGAACCACCAGGGAAGTCCCTCCTCTCCATATATTTCAATCCTCTTCTTCCACCACAACTCAGCACAAGTCCTCTAACTCCCCACTTTCATCTCTCACTCCTCAAGTCGCACTTGCTTCCTTCTCTAACTCTGCAATACTGATTGTTCAGCATCCGGGAGTTAGTGGTTGTATTGATAATGGTATTTCTACAGCCATTGAAAGATTGCAAACTACTTTCCTTTTCATCATCCAGTTTGAGGACTTCTCAACAAACCTAGGAGATTATTCTTATTTCAAAGTTAAAAAATCTGAGGCTCTGTAATGCATGGTGATTTGCCTAAGGCCACATAGCTAAGAAGATTTTCAGTACATTTTTGAAATGAACAAATGAAGACAGAACTAGGAAATTGACTTAGCAATCAAGAGGAAGAGGCAGGACTGTTTTTAATAAGGAAGAAACTATTTAAAGTCAGAAAAGGACTATGTCAAGTCAGAATTCGATCATGATTGCATTCATACAGACCACACTATCTGTTTGGCTTTTGCCAGATCGGTAAGATACAGTAAAGGGTAGTACTTAATCTAAACAGTTCAACAGATGAACTTTTAATAAATTTGAAACTGGAAAACAGTACACTAAGCAAGCACTTATTTCTGCTCCTGTAACTGTTGGAGCTGGCTGTGTGGGAGAGTTAACTACTATGTAAAATGTGGAATTAAAATTAAAAAGCTCTGATGCATATTTTTAGAGGACAGAAACAATTAAAATTAAATGTAACTCAAAATTCAGTTAGTAGAGTTGGCATTTAAATTGGCTGTTTAATTAGCAAAATTCTATATGATTAAAGTAGTCACTTGAAAATGTCTTTCAAAGTAAAGCATTTTAATATGCTCCAGTTCTTAGATGATCGACATCACTTGATCTTTGTATTCTCCTCTGGAATTGACTTGTTCTGCAGGTTGAGTTAAAGAACTCTTGGACTAATGTTTTAGAAAGGAGCTTATGAGAATGAAAGAAGAAAGAGAATCTTATTTGACAATAAAATATCCTGGTCCTTTAAATACTGATAGCATCTTCAGTGTAGAAAGGAGGATAGGGAGGAATCATTTTCTTCATATCAAAGGCTTGGACCTTTATCTCACAGTCCGTTTGAGTTATTGGATGAGTGACTATCTTTGAGGGTACTGATGAATCAGAAAATTCTTGTGGTTGTGCTTCTGATCTAAAACATTTTTTAAACAAAAGACACATTTTTTAAAACCCCATGTGGACGACCATATGGTGTTTGAGAAAGGATGTCTAATTTATTCCATTTTTTATTTCATCTACAGTTACACCAAAACCATGGCCAGCAGATAAGAAACCAATTTTTAAAACTCCCTGGGGTACACATGAAAAGATGCTCAACATCACTAATTATAAGAGAAATGCAAATCAAAACTACAATAAGGTATCACTGCATACCAATCAGAAGGCCTTCACCAAAAAAATCTACAAACAAAAAATGCTGGAGATGATGTGGAGAAACGGAAACCCTCTTACATTATTGGGAATGCAAACTGGTACAGCTACTGTGGAGAACAGTATGGAGGTTTCTTAAGAAACTAAAAATAGAACTACCCTATGATCCAACAATCCTACTCCTGGGTGTTTACCCAGAGAAAATCATAATTCGAAAAGACACATGCACCCTAATATTCATTGCAACACTATTGACAATGGCCAGGACATGGAAGCAACCTAAATGTCCATCAACAGAGGAATGTATTGATAAAGAGGTGGTATATACATACAATGGAATATGACTCAGCCATAAAAGGAAATTAAATTGTGCTATTTGCGGAACCTGTGCTGTGCTTAGTCGCTCAGTTGTGTCTAACTCTTTGTGACCCCATAGACTGTAGCCTGCCAGGCTCCTCTGTCCATGGGGATTCTCTAGGCAAGTATACTGGAGTGGGTTGCCATGCCCTCCTCCCGGGCATTTTCCCAACCCAGGGATCGAACCAGGGTCTCGTGCACTACAGGTGGATTCTTTACTATCTGAGCCACCAGGGAAGCCCAAGCATACTGGAGTGGGTACTCTATCCCTTCTCCAGGGGATCTTCCTAACCCAGGAAGCAAACTGGGGTCTCCTGCTTTGCAGGTGGATTCTTTACTAGCTGAGCCACCAAAGATGTGGATAGACCTAAAGACTATCGTACAGAGTGAAGTAAATCAGAAAAACAAATATCATATATGAATGCATATATGTGGAATCCAGAAAAATAGTATAGATGATCTGATTTACAAAGCAGAAATAGAGACTCAGACATAGAGAACAGATGTGTGGCAATCAAGGGGGAAGTAGCAGTGGGGGTGGTGGTGATGAATTGGGAGACCGGGATTGACATATATACACTATTGATGCTATATATATAATAGATAATTAATGAAAACATACTGTATAGCACAGGGAACTCTACTCAATATTCTGTGGCGATCTAAACAGAAAGAAAATCCAAAAAAGAGGGGTTATATGTAAATATATAGCTGATTCGCTTTGCTGGACAGCAGAAACTAACCTGACTTCATAAAGCAACCATGCTCTAATAAATTAATACAAAAATAAACTAAAATCCCCAGGGCAGAGACTAGCTAGATATTCACCAAATACTTTTTCTCTTCCTGTGCACCCAGATAAACACTTCCCAACCCCTGAGCACTTAAGAAGAAGGGACCATATAATTAGCTCTTGTGAATGAGACATGAAAAGGGATGTGCCTCTGTCCATCAAGGCAGTTAAGAGGGATTCCCCCTGTGCTACCTGGATGATGCTAGGGTGCCTATGTGGTGACATGTTGAAGATAGCAGAGTCACAGCACAGAAGGAGCCTGATCCTCAGTCAACAGTATATAGAAGACCCTCCCATACCTTCCACCTTGCACCACTAACTGCATTGATCTTCACGGTGAGAAAGAAATAAATTGTCATTATGATAAGGCATCAGAGTTTTGGAGATTGTTTATCAGACAACTGGTTGTTGGCCTACTTACTATCTCTTTGCTCCCCTCAGAAGAAATTTCTACCACTATGAGCTACCATGCAATGTCTAAACAATTTTTTTTGTCTTCACATTTCTTTTTGCTCTAGTTGTCTGCTAGATGGATCCTAACCTCGCCAGTGGATCCTAACTTGGAAGCCAAGGAATTTTTTGAATTTGATAAAATGTGATAAAAATTCAAAACCCCTAACGGTCAGAAAATAAACAAATGCACTCATGCTCCCAATTTTTCTTTAATTGGAAGATAATTGCTTTACAATGTTGTGTTACTACACAATGAGGTGACTCAGCTATAAGCATACATATATCCCCTCACTCTTGAACATCCCTTCCACCAACCCTGTCCCATCCCCTCTAAGTTCTCACAGAGCACTGAGCTGAGCTCCCTGTGTTATACAGCAGCTTCCCACTAGCTAGCTGTTTTACACATGAAACTTCAAGTGTTAGTCGCTCAGTAGTATCTGACTCTTTGAAACCCCATGGACTGTAGCCTGCCAGGTTCCTCTGTCCATGGGGATTCTCCAGGAAAGAAGAGCCTTTGCAATTTCCAGGGGATCTTCCCAACCCAGGGATCAAACCCAGGTCTTCTGCTTTGCAGGTAGATTCTTAACTGTCTGAGTGTAGTGTATATATGTCAAGGCTACTCTTCCTATCCGTTCCACCTTCTTCCCCTTCTGTCCACATGTGCTTCCTCTTTGTCTGTGTCTCTAT
Source organism: Ovis canadensis (assembly GCF_042477335.2). NCBI lineage: Eukaryota > Metazoa > Chordata > Mammalia > Artiodactyla > Bovidae > Ovis > Ovis canadensis. Next base: position 60,954,355 of record NC_091252.1, on the reverse strand, counting down.
TTGTGCGCTGCAAATAGGCTCATCTGTACCATCTTTATAGATTCCATACCTATGCATTAATATACAGTATTTGTTTTTCTCTTTCTGACTTACCTCACTCTGTACGACAAACTCTCGATTCATCTACATCACTTCATTCCTTTTTATATCATTGCTTAAGTGATATAAAATTTTGCTTAAAACTTCAATATATTTTCAGAATCCCAGACTCCAGGCTAAGATCCTTGCTATTAGCAATTAGTGTATTAGGAATGTAGAGGAACCTGAGTAAGTCTTAAGTGTATATTATTTTCAGTCTTTCCAGTTTTACCTGTCATCCCCTTCATTATACAGCTGCCCAGTCATATTCATGTCTTTGATCTTTGGGTTTTAAAAATGCAAACTAAAATTTAGTTCTCCAACATTGATTTTTCTCTCCCAGAGTAAAGACATCAGTGTAACAGTCCCAATGCCAAATATCAATTCTGCAAACAGGCCTTTTGATTTCTGTATTGATTATGAGCAGTCTCTGCATCAGAACCATCAACGATGTGATGGTCAATATTCTATGCCAGGCACTGTGCAATTGCTTTTGGAAACAGCACCTTAATTCCCTAGCGTGAGCCTTGAGACCTTTTCAGTTTTGCCCCATCAAGCTCTCTAATCTCATTTCTCGTCAGTATGGCACATAAAATATTTGTTCTTATAATATCACATGGCTCATGGTACATGGAATCAACCTTGCTCTATGACTTCTCATGGAATATCCTCTCCCTGACTATCAAAAATCTGTTACCTTTGAAGGTTCAGCCCAAGCATCACCTTTCTGGGAACCATCCCTGGCCTGCACTCTCCTGAATGAAGTGTCCTCAAGCCTGCTTCCACAGGGCGGCCCAGGCCCCGGCCACAGTGCTCATCACAATGAAGATTTGCTGCCATGCCTCCCATGGGACCGTTAGCTCCTTGAGGGTGAAGACTGTCTTTTGTTGCATGCTCTTTTTTGTGATTTTGTTATTGAAGTATAGTTATTTAAAATGTTATAGTACATTGAAGTATGCTGCTGCTGCTAAGTTGCTTCAGTCGTGTCCGACTCTGTGTGACCCCATAGACGGCAGCCCACCAGGCTCCCCCGTCCCTGGGATTCTCCAGGCAAGAACACTGGAGTGGGTTGCCATTTCCTTCTCCAATGCATGAAAGTGAAAAGGGAAAGGGAAGTCGCGAAGTCATGTCCGACTCTTCACGACCCCATGGACTGCAGCCCACCAGGCTCCTCCGTCCATGGGATTTTCCAGGCAAGAGTTCTGGAGGGGGTGCCATTGCCTTCTCCTACACTGAAGTATAGTTAATTTAAAATGTGCTAGTGTCAAGTGTATAGCAGTGTGTTCAGTTATAGGCACCTAGCAAAAGGACACCTGCACCTCAGCCCTCTGTTTCCACATTAGTTTTTCTTTCAAGGGACTCCATTCTTTTCTTTTTTAAATTGGAGTATAGTTGCTTTACAATGTTGCATTAGTTTCTACTGTCCAGCAAATCAACTCAGCTGTATGTATACATATAACCCCTCTTTTTTAATTTCCTTCCTATTTAGGACACCACAGAGCTTTGAGTAGGACTTTCCTGTAGCTCAGATGGTAAAGAATCTGCCTGCAATGCAGGAGACCGGGGTTCAGTCTCTGGGTCAGGAAGATCCTCTGCAGACGGGAATCACAATTTACTCCTGTAGTCTTGCCTGGAGAATCCCAAGGACAGAGGAGCCTAGTGGGCTACAGTCCATGGGGTCGCAAAGAGTCGGACATGACTGAGCAACTAATACACACACAGAGAGCTTTGAGTAGAGTTCCCTGTGCTATGCAGATGGTTCTCATTAGTTATCTATTTTATACATAGTATCAATAGTGATGGGGCTTACCAGATGGTGTTAATGGTAAAGAACACACCTGCCAATGCAGGAAACTGGGAAAACACATCAGTTTGATCCCTGGGTTGAGAAGATCCGCTGGAGGAGGACATGGCAACCCACTCCAGTATTCTTGCCTGGAGAATCCCTTGGACAGAGGAGCCTGGCAGGCCACAGTCCATAGCATTTCAGAGAGTCAAACACAACTGAAGCAACTTAGCATGCACGCACACAGAAATAGTGTATATGTGTCAATGCCAGTCTCCCAGTCCACCCTCCTTCCCTCCCCACACCCCCGTCCCCCACCCTTGGTATTCATACATTTTGTTCTCTGTGTCTGGGACTCCTTTCTTTTTCCTTTATGCCAGTCTCTTCTGTACCTCACAGAGTATGATTGCTGGTGGATCCTAAACCTCATATGTCAGAGCTTCTATTACCATAAGTGATTTCTCTCAAGTTCTAGGGCAAAAAAGTCCAGAAGGCTGCTGGCCTGACTTTGATCATATTCTTATCCTGAATCAACTGTGACAAGTTACATAATGACCTTCTCAATAGATGCCCACATCCTGATCCCCAGAACCTGCCTTACAGGGATCTTGCAGTTGAGACTAAGTTAAGGATCTGGAAAGAAAGATTGTCTTGGATTATCTGTGTGAGCCCAATATAATCACAAGGGTCCTTATAATAAGGAGGCAAGAGAATCAGAGAAAAACAAAGAAAGAGAGAGATGTAAAGGCAGAAGCAGAGGTCGTAGAGAAGAGAAGATGCTGTACTGCTGGCTTTGAAGATGGAGGAAGGGGCCACAAGTTAAGAAATGTAGACAGCCTCTAGAGGCCAGAAAAAGCAAGGAAATGCATTTTTCCCGAGTTTCCAGAAGGCATGCAGGTTTGCTGGCACCAATTTTAACCCAGTGGAACAATTTTGGATTTCTGACGTTCAGAACCATATAATAATAAATGTGGTTGATTTTAAGCCAATACATTTGTGATACTACCTTATAGAAGCCATAGGAAATTAATATACCAATCAAGTATGGCCAGGGAATGGGCTGAGCTTGAGTCCAACTTGAGTCAGACCCTGCCTCATGTTGATTTCCTATGACCAATATCACCCATTAATAGTATCTATGTTCTAGGCTACATTATAGAGCTGACAGATGTGAAATTGTTTAAGCTATTAAACTCCCTTTAGGACGCTCAACATCTAAGATTTCTTTAGGATAACATGACCAATTGGTAAATTAAAGGTAAAGATTCTAATATATTGACTTTCCAAGCAATATATATATATATATATATATATATATATATATATATGTATATTTATATATTCTAAAACAACTAAATTGTATAACATATATTAAGATACTCTATTCAGTCATGATCATTAAATGACTCCCATGTACCAGACACTATCCATCCAGGTGCTGGTGATTATAAACAAAAATTTATGTGTGAACAAAATATAAGTGATCTCTGGGACTTCTGTGATGATCTAGTGATTAAGGCTCCACACTTCCACTGCAGGGGGCTCAAGTTCAATCCTTGGTTAGGGAACTAAGATCCAGCATGCCTCATGACATGACCAAAAAGTAAAAGAAGGATAATAATAAATAAATCATATGTATATATATATATATATATATATATATATATATATATATATATATATAAGCTCTGCTTTCACAGTGTGTATTTTGAATAGGAGAGATAAATACTGACAGGAGAGATAAATAAAGTCAAATAAATATGTAATTAAAATGTAATTATAAATTATAATAATATTCTGGCAGCAAAGAGGAGACAAATTATGAAGTAAAATTTAGAGAGAATATTATAATTTAACTGGGAAACAAGTCAGAAAAATTTAGAGTTTTTATCTCTTCAGATTTCAAGGTAAAAAAAGTCCATCAGAAGTAAAAGTGATTTCGCCACACTGACATCTTTCAACCTTAGGTAAATATAACATATTTCCTAAATAAAGGCTCAATCTGAATTTTGGACATATACCTTCTAATTTACGTTCTTCTTTTATTTATTCCAAATAACCCATTAAGGATTGGTGGCAACTTCCTGAGGAAACTTATCTTGGGCTTTCCAGTGAGCCAGTCTTTAAGACAGAAATATATTCATCTAAAACGAAAAATTCTCTCTAAATGTATTTAAACACAGAATCTGTGTGTGCTGAAAGGTAGCTAGTAAGATAAATTTGGAAAAAGCTTTGGCTATATTTCTACCCTGGAGATCGTTACAAAAGAGATCCTGTTTATTTCCTCCCTGCTTTCTCTCAAAATGAATATTTGGGCTAAAGTTATTATTTTTACTTTTAAAAATTCCTTTTCATAGTTTACCAAAAAGCCATTTACCCTTGGGATTGGATGGTAAAAATTAAGGCTGTGGAGAGGGTAAAGAGACCAGGAATCTTCCTGATTTTGTGGGTAGATTCTTGCTATCCAATGACTTCTAAAAATCAGCACTGCTTCTTCAAAGGCAAGACTGTCCTCCTCACCTGCTGTCAATGGACTGCTGATCACAGTCACGGGGCTGCCTTTCAGCAAACTGGGCTCTGTCCCAGAAAGGAGTTTGATCAAGAGCACAGGAGTCAAAAAAGCCACAGTTAATAAGACATCTGAAAGGATTTGGAAGATGCTATTGGTTCCTTATTCGCTACAAATTGTTTAATCTCCTTAATCTTCTTTAAAAGGACAAAAAGAAACCATACACACACACACACACACACACACACACACAAAATCTTGGATTACAGCAGAAGCAGAGTTTAAACAACAAATCAGATCTTATAAAGAGGGCAGTTTCTGGGGCCAAGTTACTCAAGGTATGAATTTGTGAATTAAATTGTAGAATCTCAGATCTTGGTTGATGAAACCGTCATCATTATAATCACAGTTATGAGTGATTTCTGAGGGCCGGAATCCAGACCAAATAGTTAATATACCTCAGATTACCATAATTACTTCTCACAGTGACTCTGAGAGATAAAAACATTTATCCTCATTTTACAAATAAGTGAAATGACACTTAGAAAACTAGAAACAGTAGAGCCAACATTCAAACCCAGACCAAACTTTCCACATCCCATGATGCTCTCTGAATGCATATCAGTATTGTTTTAATTCTTATTGACTTTAAAAGCTCAACCTAAATAAACAATAGTACATGATTTTCTAATTTTGGAATTGTTAAGCCTTGAAGCACTGTTTTGGGCTTCCCAGGTGGCTCAGTGGTAAAGAATCCACCTGCCAGTGCAGGAGACATAGGTTCCAATCCCTGAGTTGGTAAGATCCTCTGGAGAAGGAAATGGCAACCCACTCCAGTATTGCCTGGGAAATCCCATGGACAGAGGAGCTTGGCAAGCTACAGTCCATGGGGCTGCAAAAGAGTCCGACGTGACTTAGCAACTAAACAACAATAAGTACTGTTTTGAATGCATCCAAACGTTTGCCTTCATTAACTCTACATATATGAGTCTGTCAGTTTAGATCCCAACAATAATTTAATATCATATTTCGAACAACAGTTGTTTTTTTCTTTTGAACTTTTTATTTTGTATTGGGGTATAGCCGATTAACAATGTTGTGATAGTTTCAGGTGAACAGTGAAAGGACTCAACCATACATATATATGTATCACTCCCAAAGAAAAGTTCTTTAACCTACTGATTTACTATATCTTTCATCTAATGTGTATGTCAGCTCTGTGTTTTTTAAACTAATGCTGGATTGCTCAAACTGATGTTCATTGTGAAGAAAAGGCATTCTTCAGAGAGAATCATTTATCTATTAACATTATTAAATGCTCATCTTGTGGAGAAATCTATTACAAAAATGTAATCGTTGAGATATGCTGGGTTGTATTGTGGCAACAAATTAATCTTGAATTCTTGGTTGCTTGCTTAACATAATAAAGATGTATTTCTTGCTCATCCTACATGTCCATCACAGGTCAGCAAGTATCTTTGCTCCATTCAAGGACCCAGACTGATCAAGACCCTACCAAATTGTAGGCACTCCATCTGGAACACATAACTTCCTCAATCAGAAAAGAAGAGAGGCTGAAAATTATACATAGGCTGCTTATTCCTTCACTCTGAAGATCTCTTTGGCTCCCATTTCATTGGCCAAAACTAGTCACATAGGCAGAGAAGGCAATGGCATCCCACTCCAGTACTCTTGCCTGGAAAATCCCATGGACGGAGGAGGCTGGTGGGCTGCAGTCCATGGGGTCATGAAGAGTTGGACACGACTGAGCGACTTCCCTTTCCCTTTTCACTTTCATGCATTGGAGAAGGAAATGGCAACCCACCCCAGTGTTCTTGCCTGGAGAATCCCAGGGACGGGGGAGCCTGGTGGGTTGCCGTCTATGGGATCACACAGAATCAGACACGACTGAAGCGACTTAGCAGCAGCAGCAGCAGCAGCAATCACACAGGTTCACAAACCATAAAGAGGCTGAGAAATGGAGGAGAAACAAAATGAAACATTTGACAAATGAAACATTTGGTGAGCATTACTATTTCTCCCACAATAACATAATGATTTTTTGTCTTTTATTCATCTTTCTTGTCTTTTTTTATTGAAAGATAATTGCTTTATTTCTTGTCTTTTGAGAACAGCATAAATTATTGGTCAAGCTTCATGCATTCAAGTAAAAATTCTTTTTAAATCATATTGTTTTGCCTTTTGTGTTCATTTATAATCTGTATCTATTTGAACTAGCTTAAGAAGAGTATGAAAAAAAAATAAAAGAATGGTTTCTTGATATGCCCACTAACAATTTCCATTGAGACAAAATAGGCCTCTACAATGCCCCTCCTTGCTTTCTATTTTTTCCCTTGTGATTTGATAGCACTTTTTGGTAGCTCAAATGGTGAAGAACCCACCTGCAATGCAGGAGACTTGGGTTCAATCCCTGGGTTGAGAAGACCTGCTGGAGAAGGGTATAGTACCCACTCCAGTCTTCTTGCCTGGAGCACTCCATGGACAGAGGAGGCTGGTGGACTACAAAGAGTTAGATATAACTGAGTGACTAACACTTTCACTTTTTCCATGATTTGGATACATGGTCCCACTACAAACAGAGGTAAACATTCTCTTGTACACAGATTACATGCCTATTCAAATAGTCCAATATTGGCTTTAAGATAGAATCAAACTTTCTATTACATGACTTCCCTCAAAAAAACTAGAGACCAAGTATTCTTGAATCAAAGTCTTTATTTTTGTTCGATATCATCCAACCTTAAATGAGTTCATAATTTAAAACACTATAAATCCATTTATCAATATCTTACAACCAGTTTAACTTAATATTTCCATCAGAATATCATATTTCTTAAAGGTATACAATTTTCTGAGTCCTTTACTGAAATAGTTTTATGACCAAGGTCAATGATTAATTATAGCTCCTCTAAAGTCTTTCCGGAATGAAGTGATTGTGTATGTGGTCAGGTTAAAGAACTTTGACCTCTGAGAGCTCATTTGTCTGTGTTTTCGCCCTCAGCAAATATTGCTTCTTGAGAAGAATCTTGCTGTGCCTAAAGATGCTGCTATAGACATCTCTGTGCCAAAGTGAGATGCCTACTTTATGAGACCCCTGCATTGTGATCCCAGCCAGTTTGGTGTGAAAAGCTAACGTTTGTGGCTCTGCACACTAAATACTCATTTGATAACTTTGAGTGAAGCCCCTCTGGGAGATTCACAGAAATGAGAGAACTCTAATGACAGTAACAAATACTTTGCTGGTTAGGAGGTTTCTAATTCTGTGCTTTCAACAAAATTGAAGGAGCACCTAATCAAGCTGTCAGTTGCCCTATTTTTAGCACAAAACTTGAAAGAAGTTTTTAAAATTGGGTAATATTGCCACAATAAAGCTTTTTCCATTCCCATTACTTACAGGAATAAAGATTTCTCACAGGTTACATCATTAAATTTTTTTTTAATTGAATAGAATTGAGGCTGCAAATTCCATCTTCTTCTAATGATAAGTAATAGCTATCTATGAAAGTGAAACTGATGGCTGCTCAGTCATATCCAACTCTTTGAGACCCATGGACTGTAGCCTGCTGGGCTCCTCTGTCCATGGAATTCTCCAAGCAAGAATACTGATGTGGGTTGCCATTCCCCTCTCCAAGAGTCTTCCTGACTCAAGGATCAAGTCTAGGTCTCCTGCACTGCAGGCAGATTCTTCACCCTCTGAGCTACCAGGGAATTATCCATAGATGCATGTAAAGTGTAAGTAGTAAGAGTCACACCATAGTACTGCTGTGAACAGTAAATAAACTAACACAAAAATGCCATAGACCATGAGTCACAAAAAATCAACACTAATGCACAGTAACTATTATTATTCTTATCATTATGACCCTTGTACTTGGCATAGAAGTAACAATCATATGAATTACAGCTGTTTCCCCATGCATTTCTAAAATGTTTAGAAATGCCTTAGTCTCTTCATCCATAAAATGTGGGTAATAAGAGTACCCTCTTCATGAAGTTGCTGTGACAAGTAATTAACCCAGTTCACATAAAACAATGCCCGGCACCTAAAGACTACTCTGTCCATATTAGCTACTAATATTTTTCTCCCTACACTTGGCATGCATGCTAAGTCACTTGAGTTGTATCCCACTCTTTGTGACTGCATGGACTATAAACCACCAGGCTCCTCTGTCCGTGGGATTCTCCAGGCAAGAATACTGAAGTGGGTTGTCATGCCCTCCTCCAGGGGATCTTCCCAAGCCAGGGATTGAACCCGTGTCTCCTACAGCTTCTGCACTGCAGGTTGATTCTTTACCACTGAGCCACTGGGGAAAATCAATAATGCAGACATCTTAGCACAAGCCTATCAGTTCCTGCCTGGTCCCATACTGCTTTTTCAGCTTTTTTTCTGTTAGGATCCAGCATGAAGTTATTCTGGGAGACTCTTACCTACGTTTCCTCACATTCCCTGAATTTCCTATTTTCTGTTTCTCCGTTTTGTTCGGTTTGTTATTTTCCTAAAACGCTCCTGCTTTGTATGTCTGGGCTTACCATGGTGCTGGCGTTTGTTTCTGTTGCTTTGTTATAGGTGCATGTTAAAATAATTGCAGACTGATTTCCTGCAACCTCATTAAGACAAGGAAATTTGATTAAAATGGTGGAAAATTTGAACAGGTCCTACTGACTAGAGTCACAAGACAAGATTATGCCAATAGCTCTGTGCATGCCTGGTCACTATGAGAAAACCCTTCCTAGGCAACTTCCCTGGGAAATGTCCTAGGAACCCATGTACACCTCATGTTTTGTCTACCCCAAATTCTATGACCTCGGCTATCATGGAAAAAGTGTAATTTGGCACAACTCCATAGTTCTTGGCCAAAACTATGTCTTAGGTTTTTTTAAAAGTAGTATAATTTTACAACCCCACAGCCCTACCTCCCAAATCTAAAAATCTCTTAAAACGGAAATTTTATTAATTACCCTGTTGGCAGTAAAACCTGCCCCAACTCAGACTCATTTGACAATAAATCCTGGCCCAAACTGAGAAGATCATTTTCAATCTTTATTCTACTTTGTGAGAATATGTATGTATTCCTGAGAAATATTAGAGTGCTAGATTACTTGATTATGAGTTGCTTTCCTAAACTTTATATATATATGTGTATATATATAATATAATTACAATATATATATAGAATGTATATTATATGTAATTATTATATTATTTTTATATCTATCTATCTGGCCTCTAGTGGAGTTTGGAAAAATAGCTTATAATAGAGTAATCAAGCACTTCAGTGTTTCTCAGCAAAACATGTATATGTGTATATATACATAGATATAATTTTTCTAAAATTAAGACTTCAAAAAAAATCTCTGAATTCTGAAAGAGATTTGTGTCCAAGGGTTGCAGATGTGGGCTTGTAAAGTTGAACAGATGTAAAAACACCTGTCATATACAGTCTTCCTTCCACCGTGCATTTGGCCAGGGTTGAAGCTGGGTGCAGAAACATTGTAAAATGGTAATAACGGGCCCTATACCATTAATTTCCATGTACCATTTCCTGTTTACTAGCAACTTCTTAGAATCTCCTTCACTTACAGTCTCAAGGAAATTCTGGTAAGCTTGTTTAATTTTTCTGGAAACAATACACATTCTAAGTTGTGTATTATCTCATGAAAAGCATAACTTTTCATGTGTCTGCTTCTTCACCCAGATGTTAAAGCTGTACTCCTTTTAGTATCCAAGACTTTTCCTGGTGCCCCATAATTGGACTTAAGCGGGTTTCTGAGTCACCCCTTTAGGGGCATCGCAGTGTCCTTTCTTCTAGCAGACATAACAGGCTGATTCCAATTTTTTTTCACCCTTGTTCCTCTAGTTCAAAATTTCTAGAACCCTGTTCTCATAATTTGCCATCAATGCTACTGTCATTTTCTTCTTTCTTATTTCCAGTTCTCTCCTTTCCTAAATTACTCCAAAAATAATCATTCACCTATTTTGGAAATAAACTTTTCATGATTACTAAAATGCATACAAAAATAAAAGTATATTACTATTTCATATAAAGAGAACTTGTGTTTAGGGAAAGACTGCTGGCTTTATAATCTTTGAATACAATTTCTAGCCATTACTTTCTGTGCGGACAACCCAGGATTCTCTACATACGCACCATGTGCATGTTTGTGCATGTGTCCTCAGTCGTGTCCAACTCTTTGCGGCCCTATGGACTATAATGTAGCCTGCTAGGCTCCTCTGTCCATGGGGTGTACCAGGCAAGAGTAATAGCGTGGATTGCCATTTTCTTCTCCAGGGGATCTTCCCACCCAGGGATCGAACCCATGCCTCTTGCATCTCCTGCATTGCAGGCAGATACTTCATCACTTGAGCCACCTGGGAAACCCCCCAGACATGCATCATAGTCACAGTAATTTAAGGGATAATGTGACTTTTCCCAAAAGATGAGAGAGATCATTTGTGTTTCCAGCTAATAAATAGTTTAATAACTTAAGCAGTTTCTCTCCTGCACCTGCCCTCACACCCAGTTTAAACTGTTGACTGGGAATTCCCTGGCCTTCCAATGGTTAGGGCAGGGTGCTTTCACTGGTGGGGCCTAGGTTCGATCCCTGGTTGGGGAACTAAGATCTCGCAAGTCACACTGCATGGTCAGGGTGAGGGATGGGGAGGACAAAAAAAACCTGGAATTAATTTAATCATTCAGTCTGATCATCCAGAAGTTTCTTTCCATCACACTTTTGAAGAAACCATTGCTGCAGATTCTGGTCTTTGCTGTGGTGAGTGAAGTCGCTCAGTCATGTCCGACTGTTTGCGACCCCATGGACTATAGCCTACCAGGCTCCTCCCTCCATGGGATTCTCCAGGCAAGAATACTGGAGTGGGTTGCCATTTCCTTCTCCAGGGGATCTTCCTGACCCAGGGATTGAACCCGGGTCTCCAGCATTCCAGGCAGATGCTTTAACCTCTGAGCCACCAGGGAAGCCCCTGGTGTGGTAGATGGTTCCAATCATAAGCATCAGAGTCTGCTTGTTGAAGTTTATACTTGTTCACCTAGAGACACACCAAGTAAAAAAATCTCTAGTTCTGTGCATGTGACAGTCATTAGGGATACAAGATGATTTTTGCACAAGACTTGCAGAGCAAGTTGGTGATCTGTACAAATTATAAAAGCATGGCCCAGCAGAGGAAGATGTGAGGCCCTTAACCCCTGAGGTAACATCAAGGGCTTCTCTGTCATTTGTGAATAGTTCAGTTCTCTCAGCAATACTCTCTCAAGTAAGTAACAATTGGGGTCTCTTTGTCACTGGCATTTTATGATCAGACCCAGCTCCAGCCCTGACATCATGATGCGTAAGAGGTAAGAAGCTGTAGTTTATGTTCATCATAATACATCCCTGTAGACTAAAAGTCAATATCCCACTTGATATTCAGAAAATGTCCTCATGAGCCTGCCATGGACAAATACCATAGACTGTGGGGCTTACACAGCAGAAATTTATTTTCTCAGTTCGGAGGCTGGAAGTCTCAGATCAGGGTGCTATCATGGTCAGATCCTGGTGAGGATTCCATTCCTGGCTTGCAGATGGTCACCTTCTTGCTGTATCCCAACATGGTGACAAGAAAGAGAGAGCAAACTCTGGCATCTCTTCCTAAAGGTCACTAACCCTTTCTTGAGGGTCCCATCCCGATGACCTCATCTAAACTATAAAGAAGACTGAGTACTGAAGAATTAATGCTATTGAACAGTGGTGCTGGAGAAGACTTTTGAAAGTTCCTTGGACTGCAAGAAGATCAAACCAGTCAATCCTAACAGAAACAGAAGATACTAAGAAAAGGTGGCAAGAATACACAGAAGAACTATACAAAAAAGATCTTCATAACCCAGATAACCACAATGGTGTGATCACTCACCTAGAGCCAGACATCCTGGAGTGTGAAGTCAAGTGGGGCTTAGGAAGCATCACTACAAACAAAGCTCATGGAGCTAGTGGAGGAATTCCAGTTGAGCTATTTCAAATCCTGAAAGATGATGCTGTGAAAGTTCTGCCCTCAATATGGCAGCAAATTTGGAAAACTCAGCAGTGGCCACAGGACTGGAAAAAATCAGTTTTCATTCCAATCCCAAAGAAAGGCAATGCCAAAGAATGTTCAGACTACCATACAATTGTACTCATCTCACATGCTAATAAAGTAGTGCTCGAAATTCTCCAAGCCAGGCTTCAATAGCACGTGAACTGTGAACTTCCAGATGTTCAAGCTGGATTTAGAAAAGGCAGAGGAACCAGAGATCAAATTGCCAACACCTGTTGTATCATCAAAAAAGCAAGAGAGTCCCAGAAAAATATCTATTTTTGCCTTATTGACTATGCCGAAGTTTTTGACTGTGTGGATCACAACAAACTGAGAAAAATTTTTCAAGAGATGGGAATACCAGACCACCTTGCCTGCCTCCTGAGAAATCTGTATGCAGTTCGAGGAGCAACAATTAGAACTGGACATGGAACAATGGACTGGTTCCAAATCAGGAAAGGAGTACGTCAAGGCTGTATATTCTCACCCTGCTTATTTATCTATATGCAAAGTACATCATGTAAAATGCCATGCTGGATGAAGCACAAGCTGGAATAAAGATTGCCGGGAGAAATATCAATAGCCTCAGATACACAGATGACACCACCCTTTTGGCAGAAAGCGAAGAAGAACTAAAAAAAAGAGCCTCTTGATAAAAGTGAAAGAGTGAAAAAGTTGGCTTAACACTCAGTATTCGGAAAACTAAGATCATGGCATCCAGTTCCATCACTTCATGCCAAATAGATGGGGAAACAATGGAAATAGTGAGATACTTTATTTTGGGGGGCTCCAAAAATCACTGCAGATGGTGACTGCTGCTGCTAAGTTGCTTCAGTCATGTCCGACTCTGTGCGACCCTATAGACGGCAGCCCACCAGGCTCCCCCATCCCTGGGATTCTCCAGGCAAGAACACTGGAGTGGGTTGCCATTTCCTTTTCCAATGCAGCCATGAAATTAAAAGATGCTTGCTCCTTGGAAGGAAAGTTATAACCAACCTAGACAGCATATTAAAAAGCAAAGACATTACTTTACAACAAAGGTCTGTCTAGTCACAGCTATGGTTTTTCCAGTAATCATGTATGGATGTGAGAGTTGGACTATAAAGAAAGCTGAGGGCTAAAGAATTGATGCTTTTGAGCTGTGGTGTTGGAGAAGACTCTTGAGAGTCCCTTGGACTACAAAGACATCCAACCAGTCCATCCTAAAGGAGATCAGTCCTGAATATTCATTGAAAGGACTGATGCTGAAGCTGAAACTCCAATACTTTGGCTACCTAATGCGAAGAACTGACTCAAGGGAAAAGACCCTGATGCTGGGAAAGATTGAAGGCGGGAGGAGAAAGGGATGACAGAGGATGAGATGGTTGGATGGTGTCACTGACGAGATGGACATGAGTTTAAGTAAACTCTGGGAGTAGGTAATGGACAGGGAAGCCTGGCATGCTGCAGTCCATGGGATCACAAAGAGTAGGACAAGCCTAAACAACTGAACTAACTAATCCTAAAGGAAGTCAACCCTGAATATTCATTGGAAGGACTGATATTGAAACTGAAGCTCCAGTACTTTGACCACCTGATGAGAAGAGACCCTGATGATGGGAAAGATTGAGGGCAAGAGGAGAAGGGGATGACAGAGGATGAGATGGTTAGATGGCATCACTGACTCAACATGAGACTGAGCAAACTTTGGGAGATAGCAAAGGACTGGGAAGCCTGGCGTGCTGCGGTCCATGAGCTCACAGATTTAGAAAGATGGTAACGATAACCCTGTTTGCGAGACAGCAAAAGAGACACAGATGTATAGAACAGTCTTTTGGACTCTGTGGGAGAGGGAGAGGGTGGGATGATTTGAGAGAATGGCATTGTAACATGTATAATATCATATATGAAGCAAGTCGCCAGTCCAGGTTCAATGCATGATACTGGATGCTTGGGGCTGGTGCACTGAGATGACCCAGAGGGATGGTGCGGGGAGGGAGGAGTGAGGGGGGTTCAGGATGGGGAACACGTGTATACCTGTGGCAGATACATGTTGATGTATGGCAAAACCAATACAATATTGTAAACTAATTAACCTCCAATTAAAATAAATAAATTTATATTTTAAATAAATTAATTAATTTAAAAAAAAGAATCAGACTTGACTGAGTGACTGAACAAAAACAACAAAACCTAATTACCTCCCAAGGATTCTATCTCCGAATACCATGACAATAGAAGTTAGGGCTTAAATGTATTAATTTCTGGTGGTGGGGGAGGGGACACAATTCAGTCCATGACAGTTTCATAATGTTTTTTTTCTGAGCAAATAATAGAATAGTTATGCAGAGGTTAAGCTCCATGGGAAAAGTGTGTGAAAGGGGTAATGTGGGAATAGAGGTTTAAGTGCAAGATCTTTATCATGAAATTCATACAGACACACACAAACACACAGACACACATGATTTCACAAATTGGCATCTGGGAAATTTCCCCAAACAGTAGTGCATGGTCTTAGCATAAGCAGCAATTTACTCTCCTATTTGTTTCTAGAGGGGAAATTTATGGGCTTCCCTGGTAGCTCAGATGGTAAAGAATCCACCTGCAATGCAGGAAACCCTGGTTCAACTCCTGGGTTGGGATGTTCCCCTGGAGAAAGGATAGACCACCCACTCCAGTATTCTTGGGCTTCTCTGGTGGCTCAGATGATAAAGAATCCATCTGCAATGCAGGAGACCTGCAAGAACTGAAGTTCTTGTGTTTGGAAGATCCCCTGAAAGAGGGCATGGCAACCCACTCCAGTATCCTTGCCTGGAGAATCCCCATGGACAGAGGAGCCTGGTGGGCTACAGATCATGGGATCACAAAAAGTCAGACACAACTGAGTGACAAAGCACAGCACAGGGAAATTTATATTTCAGAATAATTTTTGGTGGTTTTTTTGGAGAATTCCACTTGAAGACTGGCCAGAGAAAGAAAAGTAAAGAGCAATCATTCTCCCCTGGCCATTTTGCCTGCTGAAGGCAAGTTTCTTCATATATCTACACCCACAACTGAACCTTCATAAAGAGCACTTCTTTGCCCATTATGGGATTGAACCAGTTAAGGGGAAAAGGAATTGTTGTCATTTATTATTAGTTCTTAATTCTTTTTCAGTTTTTGCCCGTATCCAGGCTATAGTGATTCTTTACTTTAGAGGGAATTCCAGAAATAAAAGATTATCCTTTTGAAGACTTGTTCCTTCCTTGCTTGGTTTTTGTGTTTTGTGTTTATTTAATTTTCCCTAATAACCAATATGTCTCTGGAGAAGGAAATGGCAACCCACTCCAGTATTTTTGCTGGGAAATCCTATGGACAGAAGAGCCTGGCGGGCTACAGTCCATGGGGTCACAAAAGAGTTGGAGACGACTTAGCGATAAAAGCAACAGTAATATATCTTTGCCTTCCACCCAAGTGCTCTCTCCCCCATGAATCATATTTCATTCCATTCTGAATTTTTCCTTTTTCTGGTTCTTAAAACATGCATTGTATGGGCTGCACAATCACTTCCTCAATAGTTCTTTAAGGTGATCACATATAACATTCAGTAAATATTTGATATTCTATATAAATATTTCTAGTCTATTAATTGGGATTCCCTGCTGGCTCAGGTGGTGGGGCTTCCCAGGTGGTGCTAGTGATAAAGAACCTGCCTGCCAATGCGGGAGACATAAGAAATGCAGGGTTCGATCCCTGGGTCAGGAAGATCCCCTGGAGGAGGGCACAGCAACCCATACCACTATTCTTGCCTAGACAAAGGACAGAGGAGCCTGGTGGGCTACAGTCCACAGGGTCACAAAGAGTTGGACACAACTGAGGCATCTTATCACGCACACATGGTGGCTCAGTGGTAAAGAATCCACCTGCTAATGCAGGAGATTCGGGTCCAAACCCTGGTGCAGGAAGATCCCCTAGAAAAGGATAAGGCAACCCACTCTAGTACTCTTGCCTGGAAAATCTCTTAGAGGAGCCTGGCAAAGGCTACAGTCCATGGAGTCACAAACAGTAGCACATGACTTAGTGACTGAGCACAAGCACACAAGAGTCTATTCATTATCTGTTTCCTTAAAGAGAGAGGGCTAACAGGAGAGAGAGCAAGCTGTGTGCCATTGAGCTTCTTCTGGAAACCTCTTCATGGTTTATGCCACCAGGCAATGGTTTTCATTCACAGCTCTCAGGCAGGAATGAAGGGAGTTCAGGAAGTATTCTTTCCAATTTCTCTCCTTCTACTTGATCCTGGAGATTCAAATTTAAAAGCAAGGAAACAATTGATCAAAAACTAGAGGTTGCTGCCTTAAGAATTCCTCAATTCTGGTTAGGACTCTGTACTTCCGCAGCTGAGGGCCTGAGTTCAATCCCTGATCAGAGAAATGCGGTCTTACGTGGCACAAAAGAGAAAAAGGAAAAAGGAAATTGCTACCTTGTTTCCCTAGTTCCATTGTCCTTGGGACATTTGGGGGCATTGGCAGCCTGACATCCATCCCATAGCACAACTGGGGAAGGGTTAAGGAAACAGAAGAACAGAGAGGGGACCACATCCATAACTGTTTAGTATTTTAAAACCCCATTTGGGTGCAGATCATGGTGATTTGATTCAGTACCAAAGGCAGTTTAATAATTATTGAAGGACATGTTAAAAAGGATACATTTGAGAAACATGATTTAGTGATCAATTTAAATAATTATTTTTTAATGAATCATAAAATTATGTTCGTCCTAGATTCCTACAGTTTTCTCCAATTCTTGGCTCACACAACAACTTACCCTATCAATGACATTTTTTTCCTACAGAAATCTATTAACAATTTCTATCTGTAAAGTGCAATTTTGATCATTTGATTGCTGTGAAAAGCAGTGGTTTGCTTTCAGCAAAGGTGACATTTTGCCCCTGATCAAGTAAGAGAATAACTGTGTGTGGAGCTGTTATCTTGGTGCTAAACAATGGAGTCTGTGCATCCCAAACAAAGAATGTATTTGCAAGTTGTTGATTTCAGGAGAGATTTAGAGGAGAAAGTTAATACTTGCTTGCTAAATTCTATATCACCATAACACTTTGAATTAATTACAAATTAATGCAAAGGTTTGTATGAGTGAAAATTATATACAAAGAGCTACAGGAAAATAAATTTAGCTGCTGAAGATATATGCGTTATAAAGCTTTTTATTAAGAAATGGTTAATATTACATTCTTCTCCCAATATTTTCTACATTCTTAGTTCTGCTACTCAACTATGTTACAAGAGGAATTTATTACATTCATTGTATTCCCATTAATCTTTTAAAAAATAAATACTGTATTGCTTTTCATTTTATTTCTCCACTATTGTTTTTCCACTAGGCAATGATTTTTACCAGGAGGCTGAAATCAATAAACATTTAACAAGTACTATACATAGGTTTATCATCAATCAAAAACCCCAAGGACCTAACACAGCACTTATTAAAATTGAGTTGGATTTCATCCTTGCTATTGTATTTTGTGAAACCTCTTTTACAGCTTCTGGTGTATTTTACTGAGAAAATGATGCAATTCTCAATAATAATTGACAAAAGATTTAAGGAAATGTAATTCAGAAAAAAATAATTTACTGCACATAGCTGGAACATGAAAATTTGGAACCCTTTTCTTCCACTCTCATTCTGCTTTGGTAATATAGTAGAGACGGATATTTTGAGACTACTTTGGCTTTATGTAGTTTTTACATAGAAAACCTTTACTTAAAAGGAGATCGGACATAAGAGTGCTTTCCAGGAAGGCAAAACCAAACTCATATTTTTGAGGAAAAGCTGCTTAAAATAACATGAAGTTGTCTTTGCTTATTTGATTATACTGTCTACCCCTAAGCCAAGAAACTAAAATGGGACAAGCCAAAAACTTAAACATCAAATTATTAAAATGATGGCAGAACTTTAGAATTAGAGTGTGGCACTAATTATTATTAGGAGTAGAAGGGGAAATACATAGTTAATACTAAGCAAAGCTGAAAATATGGGTACAGATGGACCTACAGAAAAAATAGTCTAGCTACTAATGAGAGGTCCTGGTATTGAAAACCAGACAACTCCAGATGTAACAACGCAGAGATGACAGAAATGAGCTGTCAGGCCAGGACCTCAAACTTTTCATGCATTTTTCTCCTTGTATAATCCTCCGTCATTGGGTTACTTCTTCCTTTATTGCAGCCCATCACAGTCCAACCTGCAGTATTTTCTTCGGGTTCTGGAACCCACTTGCTGGTTTTTCCCACCTACCAGGAAGAATTTATGGCTGAATGTTTACCAAAGAATAATTCTCACTTATATTAACACAGCACAGCATCAACCGTGCTAGGAGCACACTCTTCCATTTCAAGAAACTCACAGCCATTATTTTTACACATTATCCTCACCAAATGGAACTCAATATTGTTTGAAATGGCTGTGTTATCTGTTGTTGCATGTATATGGTTATAAAGGAAACTTCTTGGGGAATGTTTTGATAGTTAAGAAAAGGAAAAGAAAGGAAAGGTGCAAAGGTGTAAACACTTTGTGGAGAATAAAGTTTAGTAATTAGAAATAAGTCTCTGCAAGAAACTGGGAATTTTGTAAGGCTAACCATAAAATCTCTGGGCTTACAAACCCTTCTGTAATCAATCTATCCTCCAAAAAAAAGTTATCAGAGGGCTGTAAGTCCCTTTTCTCCCACCATTTGATTTATAAATTAAAGTCAGGGGTATTTTGTTGAAAATGTCCAACAAGTCAAAAGAGGATAAGGCCCATTTAAAATCTGTATACTACCAGGTGTAAAATAGATAGCAGGAACCTGCTACAAAACACAAGAATCTCAGCTTTGTGCTTGGTGATGACCTAGATGGGTGGGATGAAGGGGATGTGGGAGGGAAGGGAAATATGTATACATAGCTGACTCACTTCACTGTACTGCAGAAACTAACACAACATTGTAAAGCAACTATATTCCGATTAAAAAAAGAATATTTTCAGTTTATGAAAATGCAGGAACTCATTAGAAAAGACTCTGATGCTGGGAAAGATTGAAGGCAGAGGAGAAAGGGATGACAGAGGACAGATGGCATCACCACCTCAATGGACTTGAGTTTGAGCAGGCTCCAGTAGATGGTGAAGGACAGGGAAGCCTGGCATGCTGCAGTCCCCAGGGTTGCAAAGAGTTGGACATGACTGAGTGACTGAACAACTGGTCAGTTCAGAGACTTCTCAGCTTCTCAAAGGCTAATATTACTTTTGCAGAATATGTTACAACTTGAATGCATGGTAATCTATAAAATAGGAGAAGAAAAATCAAGGCAACAACCGTCACTCCAAGCTTTAGTTAATATTCCTTTAGAATAAGGTGATTTTTCAGAGCCTTAAATGCTTGCAACTGAAAACAGCTTTATGAATAAGAATAAGGTAAATTCTTAGCAGATCAATACCTTGTTTTCAAGGAGCCGGATTCTCATTCTATGTAACTATGGAAATCAGATTACACAGGAAGACAATCTTCCCCAGAGAGCTGGTTACAGGTGAACCTTCTCATACTGCTAGTGAAATTAAAATTCCAAATCCAGCTATGTTGATTGAATTCAACACACTCTACTGGGCATATGCCTCCTTTTATTAAGCTTTATTTTAGTAAACGGAAACAAAGTACAAATACTCTGATTGAAAGGCTTATTTGACTTCTGAGTGTAATGCTGCTGAACAATGTGAAAACATCCTCTGCATCAAGAATCTGGTATTAACATCTTTTACAACCAGCAGTAACACTTAGCAATTGGTTTTGATAAATTGTTTTCTAAGCCAAATCACTGTTATATTTTCTGTCTCCAGGCTCCTCTCTCCATGGGGTTCTCCAGGCAAGAATACTGGAGTGGGTTGCCATTTCCTTCTCCAGGGGATCTTCCAGACTCAAGTGTCGTACAGGGATCTCCTGCAACTCCTGCCTTGATAGGTGAATTCTTTCACCATTGAGCCACATGGGAAGTCCATTTTGTCTTAGGTATCTCTGTTTTAAAATTTTCAAGGTTTTGATGCTCTACTAAAATCAATCAGTTTAAAGACTATCTTCCATCATTTTAGGACATTAGCACTTGTTACATTTGCACTTGTGACGACTGTAATAAATGACCACAGACTAAGTAGCTTAGAACAATTCAGATTTGTTGTCTCACAATTTGGGAAGTCAGAAGTCCTAAAGAAGTCTCACTGCTAGAGTCAAGGTTTTGGCAAGGCTGCGTTCCTTCTAGAGGCTCTAGAAGAGAATCCATTTTCTTGCCTTTTCCAGTTTCTAGAGGCTGTTACTCCTTTTCATCTTCAAAGCCAGCAGTGGCTAATCAAGTCTTTCTCACAGTGAATCATTCTGACCTCCATATGTTATGACCAACCTAGACAGCATATTAAAAAGCAGAGACATTACTTTACCAACAAAGGTCCATCTAGTCAAAGCTATAGTTTTTCCAGTAGTCAGGTATGGATAAGAGAGTTGGAAAGCTGAGCACCGAAGAATTGATGCTTTTGAACTGTGGTATTGAAGAAGACTCGAGAGTCCCTTGGACTACAAGGAGATCCAACCAGTCCATCCTAAAGGAAATCAGTCCTGAATATTCATTTGAAGAACTGATGCTGAAGCTGAAACTCCAATACTTTGGCCACCTGATTCAAAGAACTGACTCATTTGAAAAGACCCTGACGCTGGGAATGATTGAAGCGAGGAGGAGAAGGGGACAACAGAGAATGAGATGGTTGGATGTCATCACTGACTCGATGGACATGAGTTTGAGTAGGCTCTGGGAGTTGGTGATGGACAGGGAAGGCTGGCGTGCTGCAATCCATGGAGTTGCAAAGAGTCAGACATGAATGAGCAACTGAACCGAACTGAATTATCCATATTCACTTGTATAATTTTTTCAGATTCCACATTTATGTGATATCACATGATATTTGTTTCTGACACTTCACTTAGCATGTTAATCTCTAGGTCCATCCATGTTGCTGCAAATTCTTCTTTATGGCTGAGTAGTGTTCCCTATACATGTATATGTGTATATGTATAGATATAGCTATACACATATGATGTATGTATGAGAAGCGAAAGTTGCTCAGTGTTGTCCGACCCTTTGCAACCCCATGGACTATAAAGTCCATGGAATATCTAGGCCAGAATACTGGAGTGTGTAGCCATTCCCTTCTCCACGGGATCGTCCCAACCCAGGGATCGAACCCAGGTCTCCCACATTGCAGGCAGATTCTTTACCAGCTGAGCCACAAGGGAAGCTCAATATATATGTATGGAGTTTCCATACATATGTGAAAACTATGTTCTCCATAGTGGCTACACCAATTTACAGTCCTACCAACAGTGTAGGAGGGTCCCTTTTCTCCATACCCTCTCCAGCATTTATTGTTTACTATTATTATCTTCAAGTTTTTGGAATAGTTTGAGAAGTATAGTATAAGTTCTTCTTTATATGTTTGGTAGAATTCCACAGTGAAGCCATCTACTCTTGGAATTTTGTGTGTGATGATGTTTTAAAATTATAGATTCTGTTTCACTTCTAGGGATTGGTCTGTTCAATGTGTCTGTTTCTTCTTCTTTTTTAAAAAATTTGAGTAGAGTTGATTTACAATGTCATGTTAGTTTCAGCTATAAGCAGCATGATTCAGTTATATGTATAAATGTATTAATTCTTTTTCAGATTCTTTTCCCATTTAGGTTATTACAGAATATTGAGTAGAGTTTCCTGTGCTATACAGTAGGTCCTAGTTGATTATCTGTATTATATATAGCAGTGTGAAGGTGAAGATGAAGGTGAAGTCACTCAGTTTTGTGTCCGACTCTTTGTGACCCCATGGACTGTAGCCTACCAGCCTTCTCCGTCCATGGGATTCTCCAGGCAAGAATACTGGAGTGGGTTACCATTTCCTTCTCCAGGGGATCTTCCTGACCCAGGGATTGAACCCGGGTCTCCCACATTGGAGGCAGACGCTTTACCCTCTGAGCCACCAGGTAAAGTGTAGTGTGCATATGTTAATTCCCAGCTCCTAATTTATCCTTCTCCCCCACTTCCCCTTTGGTAACTATAAGCTTGTTTTCAAAATCTATGAGTCTGTTTCTGTTTTTTAATGAGTTCATTTGTATCATTTTTTAAAAAAATATTAGATTCCACATGTAAGTGATATTATTGTTTGTTTCTTCTTGACTCAGTCTTAGCAAGCTGCATCTTTCTAGAAATTTGCCCATTTCTTATAGGCTGTCCAATTTATTGGCATATAACTGTTCCTCTTATGATTTTTTATATTTTGTAGTATTGGTTTTTATTTCTTCTCTTTCATTTCTTATTTTGTTTATCCAATTAAATGAGACTCAATTTTAAGCAACTATTATGCTGTGTAATATTAGTAAGAAATTCCATGAATATACCATGCTTGAAATTGTTTATTAACTTAGATGTTAAAATATCCCCTTAAGGGGAAAACTTATTCTCTCACATCAGTAAAGAAATATTAAGAGTGAGCTAATGTTTCTTTCTCATTTGATATTTCTGATAGCATGGCTTTCTGGTATATTATTTCTGTTTTGTATTAGTGACAGGTCGCAAATGGCTTGATTTCTAGTAAGGGTTACTTATTTTATTTTATATAAAATATTCAGTGAACCAAGGAGGCAACTTCTTTTGACTTTGCTTCAGGAAGCCCAAGTCTTACTGTTACTTTCATTCCACTATAGGATTTCCTTCTTTAGTGCTCTGCCCTATTTCAAGTATAGAAAGAAACAGAACACTTACACTCAACTGTCTACAGCTTTGGTGCATCATTTAGAAAGTAAGAATCGTTTTTTACTGAGTGCTGACTGGCACAACACAGCAGGGGAGTAAAGCCGAAAAGAGAAACCAGGAGAAACTTCTGTGTTCTCTGTGCTTGAGTTTCCTGTCAAACGAGTAAGAGCAGGAATTAAAAAATGAATCGAATGTGCTTCAAATAAACTTTTGAAAGATTAAAGATTAAAGTCAAAACATCAGGTTTTAACTTCCAAGTGATCGATATGTATCGCTCCTCACAGAGGAATTAGAAATTACTGTGTACATATTTATTTGAGGTTGTAGGTCTATAACTATCAAAACTAGTTTTATGACAAACAAGATGTTGGAGTATTTTGTATTTTTCATTTACTCAAGCCATATATATATATATATATATATATATATATATATATATGACTCAAAAGATTACTTTTAAAAGGGTAACCGATCACCATTACTATCCTGTATAAAGTTTTTGCACTAAGAATTTTCCATTACTCAAAATACTTTCCCTTTAAAACACAGTAACACCTAAAAGTTTCTAGTTGTGTTAAAGATGACTGCATACATGTGACTTGCAGTGTGTCATGCAGGGTGTCCAGAATATCTGTAGTGATGATCTTTGTGAATTGAAGCCTAAGCCCTCCATTTCCACCTCTGAATTCATAAAGCCATTTTTTGCTACAGTTATTTTGGAAAATAACTTCCTTTGACACACTTGCCACTGTTAATTTTTTTGGGGGGTGGGGGGCATATCTTCTCAGATCCTTAAAATTTGAACTTGTTTCTTAGTTGCTCTTGATGTTGAGTGATTACTACTTTTTTGTTTTGTTTTGTTTTGCTTCCTGTGACATAACATGCTTATATTATATTGGATCTTTGATCCCTTTAGAAACCCCCTTCGGGCCACTAAATATTTTTCTAAGTTTTGGCCATCAGCCTTCTCATTGTATCCTCTACTTTGGCCATCTCATCCATTCTCATGGCTTTAATTTTTATTTTAGTTATTATAAACCTGACTCCCAAGTAAATATCTCCAGACTGAACTTTTCCCTTCACGCCTCCACCTGCCTGATAGCATGACCTAGATGTTGTGCTGGCACGTCCATCCCAAAATGAACCCATCGAGATCCCCTCCCACCCTTTCTCTCATCCAGGTTAAGCTTTCTTGCTTTCTTATTTCTGTTCAGGGTATTACTGCCCTTCCAAGGGCAGTAATTGCTTCCCCTCTCCTGTCTGTCCCACAGCTGTTCAAACTTGCCTACGAAATCTTTCCATCACTTCTCTTCTCCCTTCCCAATGTTGTATCCCAGCAGCTCTCATAAATCTCTCCCAGGAAGAAGTTTCTTAATCAGCCTTTTTGCCTTCTGTTTCTTCTATTTTGTCCTAAGGATTTCCAGCTAGAGCTGCTCTTGTAAAAAGACAACTCCGATTTTAAGGCAACGCAAGGTGGCTCAGTGGTAAAGAATCTGATACAATGCAGGAATCACGTGGAAGATGTGGGTTCGATCCCTGGGTCAGGAAGATCTTCTAGATGTCAGTGGCAACCTACTCCAGTATTCTTGACTGGGAAATTTCCATGGACAGAGAAGCTTGGCAGGCTAGAGTCCAAGGGGCTGCAAAAGGATCAGACAAGACTTAGCAACTAAACAACATCAGATTTGAGCCCCCAAATCTGGAGTAAGCTAAAGGGTGGAGGATTAGTTAAGCCACTTCATCTTCAATTCACTAGTTCTTATTTGTGTTGTGGATAATAGTAACTTCTATAAGCTATCATTATAGTTGCAATTACATGAAAATATGCACATAGGATGATTTTCCCTGGCATTTTTGGTCTTCCCAGGTGGTGCAGTGATAAAGAATCCACCTAACAATGCGAAAGATGTAGGAGACAGAGCTTTGATCCCTGGATTGGGAAGATCCCCTGGAGGAGAAAATGGCAACTCACTCCAGGAATTCTTGCCTGGCATTTTATTATTAATAGCACTCAGTAGATGGTAAGTTATTATTATCATGTCACTTTGCTGCTCAAAATTGTCAATAGGCTGGCAGTCCAGTGGTTAGGACTCCATGCTGTCACTGCCAGTGGAGGTCGGATCCCTGGTCAATGAAGTAAGATTCCTCGAGCCGTGAGGTGTAGTCAAACAAAACATTGTCGGTGGTGCTGTGATAGTCACAGCTCTAATCTACCTTTCTAGTGCTGAATCCCACTTACTGGACCTTCACAAACTATTTTCAGTTGTATGTGCTGAACTGTTCTCTACACATTTCATTTACCTAATATGTTTCTTAGTTTCTCATTTGTCTCATGGTTGTTTATTTAATTTTCCCTATCTGAGTCAACATTCTGTTAATTACAACTGACATATACTTTTCACAATGAAGTTAAGTAAAATGGGATATTATTAACTCAACCATGGGAGTCAGTCAGGAACTACAAGGATGTCAAGCATCCCTTTGGTCACTGGCTTTTTGGGACCCTATGGGCTCCACTTCTTTCTACACATCAGCTTCATTTCCTGCCCAGCAAGTTGGCTTTCTCTGCCTCTTCTTCTACCTGCAACAACTCACCTCACAGATGTATGCTTCACTATTTCCATCCACTCAATTTCACACACAGATCAAGTGACTCCACAGTCCAACTGCAAATTTCTGGGTCAAAGAGTCATTACAATCCAATCAGGTACAGCATGAGGGCAGATTGCCTCAAACAATCCAAGTGTCCAGGGCCCACCCTGTGTATTCCAGGCAGTTCTCAGAGCAAATCCATTCAGGGTAAGATGTTCCAAAGACAGTTAATATCTCAGAAAATAAGATCATTATGGTATGAGTCCCTTGGACTGCAAGGAGATCCAACCAGTCTATTCTAAAGGAGATCAGTCCTGGGTGTTCTTTAGAAGGAATGATGCTAAAGCTGAAACTCCAGTACTTTGGCCACCTCATGCAAAGAGTTGGCTCATTGGAAAAGACTCTGATGCTGGGAGGGATTGGGGGCAGGAAGAGAAGGGGACGACAGAGGATGAGATGGCTGGATGGCATCACCGACTCGATGGACGTGAGTCTGAGTGAACTCCGGGAGTTGGTGATGGACAAGGAGGCCTGGCGTGCTACAATTCATGGGGTCGCAAAGAGTCGGGCACAACTGAGCAACTGAACTGAACTGAACTGAGGGTATGAGTAGTGTCTTCTTATCTTTACATTTTCTCATCATTCTTGCAAATTGTGACATTCATAGACCCTTTCAATAAATGTTTGTAGAAAGATCTGAAATTTTCTATTGTGAGTTTGCTAAAAGCAATACCAATATTAAAAGTGAAGTTAAATTTATAATTTACTTAGTCTGCAGAGAAAGATATAGACTTGAATGGGAGCTCCAAGACCTCATAATGCAATGGAAATTTTTGCCAAAAAGTGACTACATGGAAAGAGGCTCAGTGTCACCAATTATTAGAGAAGGCAAATCAAAACCACGATGAAGTATCACATCACACTTGTCAGAATAGTCATCATCAAAAAGTCAACAAATAAGATACTGGAGAAGACGTTGGGAAAAGGGAACTCTCCTACACTTTGGTGGCGATGTAAATTGGTACAGCCACTATGGAAAACAATGGAACTTCCTTCAAAAAATATAAAGTAGAAGTATCATATGACCCAACAATTCCATTCCTGAGTATATATCTTGACAAGGGAGAAAATTCTAATTTGAAAAGATACAAGTATCCCTATGTTCATAGCAGCACTCTTTACCATAGCCAAGACACAGAGCAACCCAAATGCTCATTAATAGATGACTGACTTAAGATGTGGTATGAATACACATACACAGGCACACACACACAATGATTCCATATGGTTACTCAACCATAAAAAAGAATGAAATATTGCCATTTGCAGCAACGTAGATGGACCTAGAGAATATTATATTTAGTGAAGTAAGTCAGACAGGGAAAGACAAATACTATATGATATCTCTTATACGTGGAATCTAGAAAATAATACAAATGAAAGTATATACAAACCGGAAACAGATTTACAGACTTACGGTCACCAAAGGTGGGGAGAACAGCTGAGAGGCACAAAATTAACATATACAAACTACCATAAGTAGAACAAATAAGTAACAAGGGTTCATTGTATAACACAGGGAAGTATACCCAAAATCTTGTTACAACCTATAATGGAATATATTTTGAAAAAATACTGAATGCCTGTGCTGTACAAGTGAAACTAGCACAATAATGTCAATCGACTATACTCCAGTTTAAAAAAAGATGCTCAATTAGACTCAAAATTTGAGAAATGCTCAGCAAAATATGGTACTATTTTTAAATGAGATTGTTTTAAAGGCTTGACAAAACATAGTTCTACTAAGCAGTCCTTGAAAATGGGTTCTTTTCAACACCTTTCTAAAGTGTTGATGGGACTGTAGCTGGTCCAACATTTAGGAAACACAATTTAGCAACATCTGACTAAATTAAAATCACAAATTAGTTTGATTTAACTATTCTTCATTGCAGAAATTATCCCACTCATATTTACCTATTCAAATAATCAAATATATGCACAAGGAAGGACATTGCAGCATTTTTATATTTAAAAAAAAAGAAAAAATAACCTAATTGCCCATCAGATAAATGGTTAATTAAATTACCTTCATTTATACCATGGACTATCATATGCCCATTAAAAAGAATCCTGATATGGAAAACTTGTAAATAAATCACTGAGAGAAAAAAGCAAAATGGAAAACTGTCCAACTAAGTGGCATGAATAGATTTATTAAGAAAATAAGAGTAGTAATAAGCATACATTGCTTATATATACAGAAGAAATGTGGGTTGTTTTTTTTTTGGCCACTGCATGGCTTGCAGGATCTTAGCTCCCCAACCAGGGATTGAACCTCAGTTCCTGGCAGTGAGAGTGTGGAGTTCTAACCACTGGATCACCAGGGAAAGTAAAATATTAAGACTAAGTAAACCATTGCTGAGCCAAGTAACACGGTGGGACTTGATCTTGGAGGTCAGAAATGGAGGAAGATGTTTATTTTTTATTTTATATCTTTATGTTCTTTTTGAAAATTTTATGCAAATGCAAATTATAATTTTAAAATTAATGGCACCTAATTAGCAATTATAGGAAGTCTCAGAACCATGGATATTTGGAATTTACAAATCAAAATTTAAGTATTTCTTCCCTGTCCACTTACCCTTATATGTATAAAAAGATGCATTTTAATAAGACTGATAAATATAGGGAAATTTCTGAACTCTCTTCTATCCCTTCACACCACTTCTCATAGGGCTGTTAAGAAGTAATCATGTTCTTCTCCTTAACAAGAAGCTTTTCTGGGAATGCATGAGGAAGAGGTTCACAAATTCTTATTTATTAAAAACACACCTCCCACAAGCTTCACATTGAACTAGGAGCTTAAGAGTTAAATGATTCACAAAACAAAGGCTTTGAATAATAGGATGATTAGAGCAAATTTAGAGGAGTTGGCTATAACTTTTTTGAAAATACGATTTGTGCCCACTAGTGGGTGGGGCAAGAAAGAGGTTATTTAGGCTTTTTTTCTTCCTCTTTTAGAAAATAAGTACAATGGCCATGAGTAAGAGGGAAGGAGGGGAAAGTAGAAATTCGGTAACTCTACGTCTGGAACCATATTATTTGAAGGATCCTGAAGTGATGGTTAGAAATGCAGATTTCTAGAGCCCAACTTCAATCTACTTAATCAGACTTTCTAGAGGTGTGGCCTGAGAATTTGCATTTAAGTCAAAATTTTCAAGTGAATTTATGCGCACTAAAGTTTTAGAGTTTCTCCTGTAAGATAATTCAGATACTGAAGAATAAAGCCTATCTGGAGTCAGAGGTTATCTTCTTACATTGATTTTTCTCTTTAGAATTCTAGGAAGGTGGTGAGGTCCCATATCAAGCATTGCACTAGATGACAGTGAGTAAACTCATGGTGAAGAAATTGAGAAAAGACTCGATTATGTTAAAAAAACAATTGGACTGGAAATTTAGAATCTCTTGAGCAGATGATTAAAAAAAAAACAATATTGTGACAAAATGTAAGAGCTAAGACAAAATTAAATTAGATCTAAAGCACAGTTTGTTTGTGAACGAGAAAGCTAGAGCCTGCGTTTTTGGAGTTCATCTGATACAGTGTAACAACTGAACATCTATCTTGCCATCTTTTGATTCTACTTGTCATAACTTTTGATTATAGATAATTTGGTTGATAAAACACAGATTCCCCAAAATATTTGAAAGGCAGCTGCAAATAGGCTCTTGGAGGTATGCTGTGCCAAGTTGCTCAGTTGTGCCTGACTCTTTGCGACCCCACTGACTGTACCCTCTCAGGCTCCTCTGTCCATGGAGATTCTCCAGGCAAGTATACTGGAATGGATTGCCATACCCTCTTTGAGGGGATCTTCCCAACCCAGTTTTCAAACCCAGGTCTTCCGCATTGCAGGAAGATTCTTTACCATCTGGAGAAGAGCATGGCAACCCATTCCAATATTCTTACTTCAGTTCAGTTCAGTCACTCAGTCGTGTCTGACTCTTTGCGACTCCATGGGCTGCAGCATGCCAGGACTCCCTGTCCTTCACTAACACCCAGAGCTTGCTCAAACTCATATCCATCGAGTCAGTGATGCCATCCAACCATCTCATCCTCTGTCATCCCCTTCTCCTCCCTGCTTCAATCATTCCCAGCATCAGGGTCTTTTCCAATGAGTCAGTCCTTCACATCAAGTGGCCAAAGTATTGGAGTTTCAGCTTCAGCATCAGTCCTTTCAATGAATATTCAGGACTGATTTCCTTTAGGATGGACTGGTTGGATCTCCTTTTAGTCCAAGGGACTCTCAAGAGTCTTCTCCAACACCACAGTTCAAAAGCATCAATTCTTCAGTGCTCAGCTTTCGTTATAGTCCAACTCTCTTATCCATACATGACCACTGGAAAAACCATAGCTTTTGACTAGACGGACCTTTGTTGGTAAAGTAATGTTTCTGCTTTTTAATATGCTGTCTAGGTTGGTCATAACTTTTCTTCCAAGGAGTAAGTGCCTTTTAATTTCATGGCTTCAGTCACCATCTGCAGTGATTTTGGAGCCCTCCAAAATAAAGTGTCTCACTGTTTCCCCATCTATTTGGCATGAAGTGATGGAACTGGATGCCATGATCTTGGTTTACTGAATATTGAGTTTCAAGCTAACTTTTTCACTCTTTCACTTTCATCAGGAGGCTCTTTAGCTCTTCTTCACTTTCTTTTTTTTGTTTGTTTTAGTTTTTTGTGTTTTTTTAAACAGGAAATAGCATTTATTGGTGAGCATGATTAAGGAAGGGACAGCGCTGATGCTCATGAGTGCAGGGCCCGCCATTTGTCCAGGGGACCATGATTAGAGATGTAATTGACCCCACAGTCATCCGGGATGAGTCGCTTTTCTGCCACAAGATTTTCAAATTCATTCGTGTTGAACTTGATAAATCCCCACTTCTTGGAGATGTGGATGTTCTGGCAGCTAGGGAACTTGAACTTTGCCCAGCAGAGGGCTTCAATCACATGGTCCTTGTTCTGCAGCTTGGTGTGGATGGACATTATGACCTGGCCAATGTGGATCCTGGCCACTGTACCCTGGGGCTTTCCAAAGGCACCACACATGCCTGTTTGGAGTCTATTAGCTCCAGCGCAAGACAACATCTTGTTGATGTGGATGACATGAAAGGGGTCAAGCCACACTTGGAGGTGAAAACCATCTTTGCCACAGCTTTTCACCATGTACTTGTTGGCACAAATATGGGCAGCCTCCAGAGCTTCAGAGGAGAGCTGCTCATACTCATATGACACCATGTGGCCAGAGAGTGGGAACTCATCCACTTTGGCCTTCTTATGCCCCAAGTCAAAGATGCGGATCCTAGCATCAGGGACACCTCGGCAGAAGCAGGACTTTGGGTACAGCTTTTTCTTACAATACCCATAACACCGGGCAGGTCGGCGGCCCATGGTGACACCAAGATCTTCAGTGGCATGCCGAAGTGAAAGCACTCTTCTTCACTCTCTGCCATAAGGGTGGTGTCATCTCCGTATCTGAGATTATTGATATTTCTCCTGGCAATCTTAATTCCAGCTAATGCCTCATCCAGCCCAGCATTTCTCATAATGTATCCTGCATATAATTGAAATAAGCATGGGGACAATATACAGCCCTGACGTACTCCTTTCCCTATTTAGAACCAGTGTGTTGTTACATGTCCACTTCTATTTCTTCTTAACCTGCATAAACATTTCTCAGGAGGCAGGTTAGGTGGTCTGGTATTTCCATCTCTTTAAGAATTTCCACAGTTTGTTGTAATCCACACAGCCAAAGGCTTTGGCATAGTCAATAAAGCAGAAATACATGTTTTTCTGGAACTCTTGTGCTTTTTCAATGGTCCAACAGATGTTGGCAATTTGATTTCTGGCTCCTCTGCCTTTTCTAAAGCCAGCTCGAACATCTGGATATTCACGATTCATGTACTGTTGAAGCCTGGCTTGCAGAATTTTGAGCATTAGTTTATTAGCATGTGAGATAAGTGCAATTGTGCGGTAGTTTGAATATTCTTTGGCATTGCCTTTCTTTGGGATTGGAATGAAAACTGACCTTTTTTAGTCCTGTGGCCACTGCTGAGTTTTCCAGTATGCCAGTTTGCTGGCATATTGAGTGCAGCACTTTCACAGCATCACCTTTTAGGATTTGAAACAGCTCAACTGGAAGTTCATCACCTCCACTAGCTTTGTTCATAGTGATGCTTCCTAAGGTCCACTTGACTTTGCATTCCAGGATGTCTGGCTCTAGGTAAGTGATCACACCATCACAATGTGGTTATCTGGGTCATGAAGATTTTTTTTGTATAGTTCTTCTGTGTATTCTTGCCACCTCTTCTTAACATCTTCTGCTTCGGTTAGGTCTATACCATTTCTGTCCTTTATCGAGCCCATCTTTGCATGAAATGTTCTCTTGGTATATCTAATTTTCTTGACGAGATCTCTAGTCTTTCCCATTCTATTATTTTCCTCTATTTTTTTGCATTGATCACTGAGGAAGGCTTTTCTCTCTCTCCTTGCTATTCTTTGGAACTCTGCATTAAAATGGGTATATCTTTCCTTTTCTCCTTTGCCTTTCACTTCTCGTCTCTCAGCTATTTGTAAGGCCTCCTCGGACAACCATTTTGCCTTTTTGCCTTTCTTTTTCTTGGGAATGGTCATGATCACTGCCTCTGGTACAATACCATGAACCCCCATCCAAAGTTCTTCAGGGACTCAGTCTATCAGATCTAATCCCTTGAATATATTTGTCACTTCCACTGTATAATCATAAGGGATTTTGTTTAGGTCATATCTAAACACCTAGATAATCCTATTCTTGTCTAGAGAATGGACATAGGAGCCTGGAGGGCTACAGTCCACAAGGTTGCAATGAGCCAGACACAACTGAAGCAACTTAGCCATGTACACAGTGTTCAGAGAGGATCATTACTCACTCTGTAAAGTCTAGGATATTTTTGATAATATGAGGATAAGTATAAATCCATTATGTATGACCGCCCAAAATAAATTGAATTTAGTTCAATGGGCATTTATTGACTACTTATTTTTACCTTGAAATGTGTCAAGGAATATTAGAGAAGGGAGCCTGGATATAAGATGCAATCTCTACCCTCAAAGGGCTTGCAGGCTCATGAGCATAGACTGTAATAAAAAGCAAGATAAGGGATTTCAAATCAAAATGCAGTAAATAATAGATTGAAGCTATAGGAGTTTTGAAGGGTGGTTATTTCTGTATGGAAAGTGGGGAGGTGGGGCGCATGTGAGCTAAGAGAAAGCAGAACAAATCAGTCAACTCTACTTTGAAGTGAAGTGAAGTTGCTCAGTCGTGTCCAACTCTTTGTGATCCCATGGACTGTAGCCTACCAGGCTTCTCTGTCTATGGGATCCTCCAGGCAAGAATACTGGAGTGGGTTGCCATTTCTTTCTCCAGGAGATCTTCCGGATCCAGGGATTGAACCCAGGTCTCCCACATTGTAGGCAGACGCTTTACCGTCTGAGCCACCTACTTTGGTGACAGATATACCCAGACTTTACTCCACTACCAAGATAAAGGAAGACTTATCAAGGAACCCTGATTACAGAGGGTGTGGTCAAGAGAGTGGGGATGTGGAGAGAGGAATCATGAGTAAATGAACATTTTTGTAAAGGTGTGATAGAGGGTAAGCACCTAGTGGGACTGATCTGGTCCAGTGTATGAACAGAATATTAAACACTCAAATTGACATTATTATTGTTTTTGTTGTTATATTGAAGAATATACCTGTACGAATCACAGAAATCAGCAAAACTCCTAAGAAGTTGATGTCCTAAAATAGTAAAAGAAACCTGTGCATTTCCAAGTTCATCACACTTTGACAGATCTGTTTTCAAAAAACCAGATACCACAAAAGTGATATTCTTTGATGGATTTCCAATGAGGTAAAGGAAATGCAATGATTAACACTTAGAAATAAGAAAAAGGCACTTTTTATGTTGCCTTTCTAAAGGCAATTTCTATATTTCTTCTCCGGACAGATGCTGTGAATCAACACAAGCATTCCCTGAGACAGCATAGACCACACTTATGATTTCAAGATTTTATTTTGCTTTATCTTGCAATTTTTTTCACCTAGGTTAATATGTTTGAATAATTGGGGCTCTTATTAAAAGTATTTTTCCTTAGAACGCTATTACTCTTTCTCACCTGCACTGTGCTTTTCCTCGTGGAAAGAAAGACAAATCCAAACAGGCAATACAAATATCCCTCTTCATTAACTACTTTTTTCATTTAAATATATATCCCCTGGAGAGGGAATGGCTATCCACTCCAGTATTCTTGCCTGGAGAATCCCATGGACAGAGGAGCCTGATGGGATATAGTTCATGGGGTGGCAAAGAATCTGACAGGACTGAACACTAACACT
This sequence comes from Ovis canadensis, assembly GCF_042477335.2. Taxonomy (NCBI): domain Eukaryota; kingdom Metazoa; phylum Chordata; class Mammalia; order Artiodactyla; family Bovidae; genus Ovis; species Ovis canadensis. The sequence continues at coordinate 60,920,085 of NC_091252.1, read as the reverse complement.
TTCACTTTCATTTAAATATATATGCTTTCTTCTTTCTGGGAAGAATTCAAGGACTCGAAGTCCTCCTTTTAAATGCGGGCCCGGCGTTCCCAGTGCCTTTGGCATCATTTCAGTGTGTGGCACAGCACCTGCCTCTTGTTTTCAACTTTGGACTCCATTCTCTGCTCGTCTCATGAAAAATGTTTTCCTCGGCAAAGTGTGGTGTGTTTTCAACCGATGCCTATAGACCTTCAACCCATGCTCTTTCTTTGTGTCTGCACACAATGAGTGATTCCCAGACTCCGGGCGGCGTGGAGTGGGGAGCGGGGGGGGGATACTTTCTACCGGACCGATCCCCAGACAGACTCCGGCCCTCATCTCAGATTCAGAGGGCGGCCTGTCTGGGGCCTGGCGGCCCAGCCCCTCGGAGAAGAGCAGGTAGAGCCCGCCGGAGACCCAGCAGCCGTGCCCGCGTCCGGGCCTCCGCACGACAGACACTAGCATCCCCGCCGCTCCCTTGAGAGGCTCCAGCATCCCTCGGCCTGGAAGTTCCGGGCGGCCTCGACTCCTGAGCCAGGATCCACACTGGTTCCGCAGCCTCGATCCGCAGGGCTGGGTCGAAGAGCCGCGCCGCCAGATGTCAGGGCTGCGGCTGCTAAGCGCCGGCCTCCGGGCAGCGAGCTCCCGGCCGCGCCCCGGGAGCCCAGCCCCGCCCGAGTGGGGACCGGAGGACACGGCTAGCCGAGCGGATCTGAGGCAACCTCTGCTCGGCTCCAGCCCCATGCACCTTCCCGGCCGCCCCAGGAGAAAGCCGGGGATTGGAGAAAGGGCGGCGGGAGGGCGGCGTGCCCTCCGCCCTCTGCTGCCTGCGGGCTCTCCCTGCGTGCAGGGGCTGTTCTGCGCCCTGGGGGCCTCAGCCCTGAGCCATCCGCCGCGCCCGCCGCAGCCCGGGTGCGGCCTTCTGGCTCTGTTAGCAGGCACAGCCCCGCGCCCTTCCGGCTCCCAGGCTCTGCTATTTCAAGAATTTTAGAGGGGAAAATGTGCACTGGCGAGGTGGGGGCCCACGCAGCCTGGGAAACTCGTGAAGCAGGCTGGCAGGCGCGGCCTGGATGCAGTGACCTCTGTCCCCTAAGGGTCTCCCCAGCTTTGCTGATCGCAGAGGTGGAGTGGGGGGCTTTTTCTGTCTCCCTAATTTACTCTGAAATCGAGCCTCTGGTGAGTGAAAGTCCACATGATTATATCACGTCCATAGCAGTCGCGCTGTGTCCTATATGGGTACGGGGTACCCGCGACGCAGACGCTGAGGTCCCCAGAGACGCAGAGTCTCTTGGCCCCAGGGCTTATGCTTGTTTTCTGTATGGAACAGGCCTCCGAATTCCTCCAGGAACGTCTCAGTAAGTAGGGGTGTGTGTGCGTGTGTGTGCAATGATTCCCATGACCTGACAGATGTGTTATAAGACCAAATAGACTTAAGTGCAATAATAGATCGTGTACTTGTAGATACCTTTTAAAATAGATAATGAAATTTCTGCAATCTTGAAGATCAACTTGTCAAAGCATAGTATTTCCAGTCCTCGTTTAATTAAAAAACTTGCACTTCTGTAGAGATTCGATGGACATTTCTAGCTAGCACCTTTGGAGTTCCAAATTGAATCTCCATTCATTTTCACAATGGAACACTTGTCAGAGGAACTGCCATTGCAGGTCACTCTTCCTCAAAATTGTAAGCTGCCTCCAGGCAGGGAGAGTAAGTACTCAATAAATGATTGTTAAATGATTACACCACCCCCTCCAATCCTTACATTTTCTATAAATTCTAAAGGAGGAATGTAGGAAGGGGGCGGTGGGGATGAAAGATACCAAATAAAAGTGAACGACTTAGTAGTCCAAGCTGGGGCATATTTGCAAGACAGTGATAGTACTTAGAATCAATTTGTTAATCAAATCTTTTTGGTTTTAGGACTATCATGGGCAGGAAGTGGAACTGATCCACATTCTCTGGCTTTTTTTTTTAGCCAATAAGTGGATACATTTATTTCTTTGGGATATATTTTGCACTCTTCCCTTTTTTTTCTTTCTATATATTAGGTGTGGTGTAAGCCATTATACTTGAAAATATACCTTTGCTGGCCTTTGAAACCTTAGATGTTTTGGATTTACTGATAGCTAATCTCATATTTCTCTTTTTATATTTTCACTGGCATCCTACAATAACATACATTGGAGAAATCTGGTTTAGATACCTAAAATACTTCACTTGGGCACATGACCTACAAATACTAAAATCTATTAGCTGCCTTAATTGTTGCTTTTTAGCTCTCAATGATACTTTTGTATCTTTGTTCCTTAGCCTTTGAGTGTACTTCAGACTCTTCTGTTCCTAAGTATTTGAAGAACCTGTGTTGTTAATAGGTAATATCAGCACACACATGCTGTATTTAGCTGATAATCGTTTTCATAAAGGGTTCATTTTGTGCCCACTCATATAATGGCAGTTAAACATTGCCATCACTGATGCATTACAAAACATTCATTCTAGACAACATACTGTCTAGAATGTTTTCTACTAATACTAGAAATCTCTAAACACCTCATCACTATCATTGTTTCTGAAGTCTTTTGTCTAATTTTAGATTACTAAAAAATATTTGTTTTAGTCTGAACTTTAGGCTTACGCACTTGAATTTTTGTACTACTTTTACTGTTTTGTTCAAGTGCCAAGTATCCATTCTTTTCAGGTTGTAAATAAAATATGGTTCAGAATACCATCTCTATTTACAGCTCCAGGAAAAAAAATGCTGTTAAACTTATAACTCTAGATAACCTTATTCTTTTATTTTAGCAATTTTACCTCCGTTGTGATTTTTAATGAAGTCTTTATTGCTTTTTTTTTTTTGACCTACTTTCAAGAGCTTTCATATACAACGTGTTTTCAGTGGTGGTGATTTCTGTAGTGTGTAGGAGAGTCTTAAATCGCGGTGGAACAGATTACTTGGCTATCATTTATTCCAGAAATGTCTTCGTGGTTTCAAATCACCTGGTTCCAACGTCCACAGTTTCACAGTCTGAAATCTTTCAAGCTCTGCTTTTCATGGGTTTGCTCCGTTCTCTAGACTGAGGACTGACTGGACCTCATTCTGCTGTGATCCAATTGTTATTTTTCTTTGTTGCCTCCACCCCCTAGAGATTGTGTTTCCAAGGGAGAGGCGTTCTTGGGGCTGCAGAAGAGAGTGGGACGAGATCGGGTACCTCAGGCAATAGGAGGAGATCCCTCCTCCTCATCCCGGTGAGAAGTTGGGGACAATTTTGACAGTTCAGTCTCGCTTAGGCTCTCGGGCTTGTGGTCCATGGGTCGGTTTTACCTGCTCCCACTTCCCCTGCCTCTGGCCTGCCTTCGGGCCAATCGCAAATGCAGCCCTCACCCCACCCCACCCAGAGCGCTCCTTCACCCGTTCTCTTGGGGAACTGGGGCATGTGTCCATAGAAGACTTCGGGGACTGGGGAAAGCCACGCCGGGATCCGGACGCTCGAAAGGGCAGCCCCTCCCTAGGCTTTTCCCCGCGTCGCGGCGCCCACGTGACCGAGAACAGGCCTCCACCGGCCCGCCCCTTTCGTCCGCTGCTGCCCACTTCCCGCTCGCGGTAAGTAAACCGCGGTTTTCCGCACCGCCCAACCCCGCCCTCCTCCTTTCCCCTTCCCTTCACCTCCCTCCGGCTCCCTCGCACCACTCTACCCGCCCCCCATCTTCCCCACCGGGCCCTTTGTACGTGCTCGGCGGCGTGCGAGCGCGCCCGGCACGTGACCCCGCCGAACGTGGCATTGTGTTATCACGTGACCCAGGTGCGTACGCGACGGAGCGGGGTGTGAAGATGGCGGACGAAGAGGCCGAGCAGGAGAGGTTGAGTCGCGGCGGAGGCGGCTGCGCCGCGGAGCTGCAGCGCCTAGGCGAGCGGCTCCAGGAGCTGGAGCGGCAGCTGCGGGAGAGCCGGGTGCCGGCCGTGGAGGCGGCTACGGAGTACTGTCAGCAGCTGTGCCAGGTGAGGGCGCCTGGGGTCCCCTCCCCCTTTCCCCCTGCTAGAGGGGGAAGAGGGCGAGCGAGCGCCTGGCGGCCGAGCGGTGGTCGGTGCTGCCTTGGCATCGTCGGCGCCGCCGCCCGGGCGGGAGCGGCGAGTACCAGGAAGGCGCCTTTGTGTGGCTGCCGTTGTGGCGGTTGTTGTCTGCTGGGGGAAGGGAGTTGTGGTCAGGATGGAAAATCCCCCCTCCTCTTTCCTTCCCCGAACTCGGGACTGCGCGGTCCCCGAGACCAAGAGATGCAGACGGGGAGGTCTGGAGCCCTCCCCGCTGTGGGAGAGGGTAAGCGGGGAATGGAGGCCAGGTTCGCTTCCTCCTCTTATTGTGCACTGGGGATTACCGCGCCCCGCGCCTCTGCGCCCCTGCTTCCCACTCCGACGGGCCTGCGCCCCCACTGGTTTGATTCCTTTGCCTCCGCTAGCTTGCTTTCATCCGTCCCGCCCCCCGGTACCGTTCTTGCTGTCTCCCGGCCTTTGTTGTTCGAGTTTCGCTTTAGGACTGAAGGGGCCTTTGTTGATGTTCCGAGGAGCAGTCCCCGCCGACCCCTTCTAGCCGGCGAGACGTTCGGGGGTAGGGGGCGGAGGTTGTCCCCTCCTGCCTTTACTTGCTAGGAGCCCCGCTTCCATGGTAAAGGTTGCTCTCCTCGGCGGAGAGAAGCTGTGTGTGTATCCTAGGGTCGAATGTCCCTATGGGGTGGCTTCTCCAGAGTCCGCTTCTCTTTTGCTTTCATCCTTGGAGGAGTGTGCTTTCCTCTCTGCCCTTCCTTCCCCCGTCTACCCACCTCCCTATCACTTGGAGCCGTCCCTGTTTGGTCTCCCGGTGGAACGGAGACGGTTATGTGGACCTGCTCAGGTCGGTTTCAGGCCTTACCCTCCCTTTTTTTTTTTTTTTTTTGCAACAAGGACACTGCTTTCCAGTAACTGCGTTCTAACCAGGATTTGGAATGTTAATAGCACTGTTTGCTTGATAGAAATCGAGGAGTTTGTGTCTACATTTGGACTTCATTACATACCCTCCAGTTAAGTTTGAAATTTCAAGGTGCTGCTGCTGGCTATGGTGAAGATTTTGGTTAGATTATTTTCTTGAGGAAGCAAAGGAATTTATACGGGTCGCATTTCGAGTTAGTTTTGAACACATTATAGAGAAGTTGTTTCGAAAAGATACTGAACTTGAGGTGGAACAATGGTGGGCCGTTTTAGCATATCAGAGCCGATCACATTTTCACTTAATTTTTAGCCTCCACGTTCTGAAATCTTTGCAAGATCAGGGATACTTGATCCCATACTCAAAATTCTCCATTGTTGTTTGCACCTTATTGCCACAGATTATTTGATAGTGGTTCATTTTCTTGAAACAAGCAAACTAAAAACGAATTTGTGAGACCGCAAGGTGACTTTCTGGGAATAAATGCAATGTGAAAGCCACCCACTTTAGGTAATACAGGTCTGGTGAATACCTATGGCATAATCAGAGATTATGTCATTCCTTTAAATCCTAGGTTTAAAGAACTGTTGAAATTTACTAATCTCACTATCCTGACTGTAACCACTCATTCCTAATTGGCCTTGTAGATATTAAAGTTTATCTTAGATTTTTTGTTTTAAAAAGCCACAAAACTTTAGTAAGATATGCATAAAAGGAGCTCTTTCATTTGTAAGTGAAGTTAGCTTTTTAGTCCGTGAAAAGTGTATCTTTGCTGAAAGACATTTTTCAGGTAACAGTTTCCACTGATGGATTTAAGGCTGATTACTGTAAGTGCTCTAGACCAGCTGTAATTATAAGCAGAATTAATATTTCTGGGAAAGTGAAGTCTCATGCAAGTTGTCTTCATCTGGAGGGTGTGCAACATAGATAGTTGTCACTTTAAAATGATTTTTAATGTATGAAGCAGTCTTCCTTTTTTGTCAACATGAAAGTAATTTCTTGTAGCAGTTTTAAGTGTTCAGTCTTACAACATGTACATTGTTTTTACTGACCAGTGCTACTTGAAATAGTAATAAAACAAATGTTGGGTTGGTAACTTTCAAAAAGAATGAAGTATTGCAAGCACTAAAATCCCACAATAATGTGACTACATTTAAAAGTGATCTCCATTATTTGAATATGAGGGTGTATCTGATGTTTCAGATCCGCTATAGAACATTTTCTATATGTATGTGTGTGTATACATTTGGTTACCTATTTGGTCTTGCCAGATGGGAGGTAACTGGAAACAATTGTTTCTTTAAAATTGTATCATAGCCATTGTTACTTAACATTTCAGATAGGAATTGCCAGCAATGGTTAACAAACAATTACAGAATTTATTAGAGCGGTCTAAAAACAGTGCTAGAAATACTAGGAGCTAGAAATTGCATCTACCTTTATTATTTAGCTTTTTCTATCTGAGGTTTCCTTGTAAAACTGGGATATTCACATGCTTCAGGAAGGCAGAGATGAATAAATATTTCTCAGAGTTAGGGTGCTTCAGAGTTAACATTCTGTAAGTGTTGATGCTTAGTGCTTGTGTAATCCTCATTGTTGCATTTATTTTAAAATATGAGTTAGTTTATATCCCGGATTTTTTTTACCTCAACAAAAGGTGAATTCTGGAGAATGAAATGAAACCAACAGAAATAAAGTTGCTTACTCTTTTCTGTTATAGATTTTTCTTTCTTTTTGAATGAGGTATAGGAGAGTAACAGATTTCTTGAGTTCTGAGAAGAACTCTTTCACTTCTAAAATAGAAATGAAAAAATGTTTACATTTTTCTTATTGTTAACAGTATTGTTTTGCTCTTTATATTGGTTTGCTTCCTGGAAGCATGCCTCACTTTTTCATGAGCATTTGCTTTAAGTTTGAAAGGAAAAGGAGGGGAAGGTGGTAGAGGATGGGCACATGGGAGTGTCTGTAAAGAAAAATCTTAGATTTCTTTATATCTATATAAGCTAGTTGTAATCTGGATAATGCTTACTTTTTAAAAAACCAAATTAGAATAAAAATATCTGTATCATCATTATATATAAAAACTGATTGTAGTTGGGACTTGGGACTCTCTATTGTGATTAGACTAGACCAGCATTCACTCACACATTCAGCATTATTATTGAATACCTGCACCATGGACCAGGCAACCATGAGTGTGGTCCTTGGTCACAAGGATTCTCCGGTCTCTGGAGAAAGACAGACAAATGATTGCAGCAAAGTGTGATTTATATCTTTTATACGGAACACTGTTTATTTGGAAGTTTCAGCAGAAGCATTCCAGTAGAAGAATTGTTCTGAAAGGATTTTAAAATGACTGTTCATTTAAAAAGTTATGCCCTTGTAATAGTTGAAGAATGAGTTGTTGGAGCATGGTGTTTGTTGACAGCATTATATGCTGGACTGGATGACTGCTTGATGAATAATGACTTTTTTGGTTATTATCAAAACTGATTACCATTTTTTAAATTTTTAAAAAATATTTTTTATTTATTTGGCTGTGCCGGATTCAGTTGTGATACAAGATCTTCAATCTTCATTGCTACATGTGGGATACTTAGTTGTGGCATGCAGGATCTAGTTCTTGAATTGGGAGAGTGGAATCTTAGCCAGCGGACCACCAGGGAAGTCCCTAATAATTATTTTAAATGGTGGAATTGCTGTTGTGGAAATTCAGTTGCATATCATACACACACACACACACACACATCTCATACCTTTGTTCGTACCATAATTCATATAAGCAGTGCTTCTCAACTAGGCATAGTGCTTTTTCCCACTACATTTCTCTCTTCAAGGACATTTGGAAATATGTGTGGTCAGTTGTTTGGTTGCTTCAGTGACTGGGGTTGTGATAACTGGCATTTAGTGCTCATGGGCCATGGATGCTATGTTTTCTGAAGTCACCAGGACAGTTGCACACCATTGAAATGTACCGCTTTGCCTAAAGACCCACAGTGCCCTTCTGAGAAACAGTGGCAAGAAAGAAAAGGAATATATTAATGTTTTTGGTTGTCATGTTCTTTTTACATTAATATATAGGTATATTGGGCTTCCCTGCTGGCTCAGACAATAAAGAAACCACTTGCAATGCTGGAGACCTGGGTTTGATCCCTGGATTTGGACGATCTCCTGAAGGAGGGCATGGCAACCCACTCCAGTATTCTTGCCTGGACAGTCCCCCATGGACAAAGGAGCCTGGCAGGCTACAGTCCACAGGGTTGCAGAGTCAGATATGACGGAGCAACTAGGCACATAGGTATATTAAGAGATGTAGTTAATCTGGAACAGATCCAGGCCAGTGCTTTTTGACCATTGTGTAAATGCACACTGAGCTTCAGTGCACGTTGAACGTGAGCATTTCTACTTTCTTAGCAGAAATTACAAGCAATTACTTAATTACTCAAACAATTCACTTTTACTAGGTTAAAAAGGGTGGCAAATTCAGCATACTTAGTTGACCTGATTAAAGCAGAGATTTGACCTTTTGATATCACTGAAATTCTGTCCTTATAAGAAGATACAAGAGACTAATAAGATGTAAACGAATAAGATTTAAATATCACTTTAGGTACATCCTTGGCGGTCCAGTGCTTAGATTTCTGCTTCTACTGCAGGGGGCGTGAGAGTCAATCCTTGGTTTCACAGGTGAGCTAGGATCTCACATGCCAAGTGGCAAAGCATTGTTCCCTCCTCACCCCAACCCCCTGGAAAAGAAAAGATTTAAGTGTCACTTCAAGATGACAGTTGAAAAGAGTCAAAAGCTGTGTATCACTAACATACTTGCTTTATTTTTTATTCTCTTTTTAAATTGAAAATGTGGTATGTTAAAATGATTTTTTAAAAGACAAACGCTGAAAACTTGATCTCCTTCCCACCCTAGGTGTCCAGTCACCTTCCACAAAGACATTCCCTTAATAGTATTTTAAGGATCTTTCCAGAAATGCCATTTACTCTTTTAAGAAAAAATTTAAAAATGAGGGCATAGTGTACAGTGCCTCTTTGTTTCACCACCCGCCCCCCAAAAAAAGATACCTGAGAGCATTTTGTAGCTGCACGTGTAAACCTGTGGCTTTCTGTTTTAAATTGTATATTGATTCTAGTCTGTGTCTTATTCAGTTAATTGTTGGTGATTATTTAAAAGAATAATTTAATTTCATGTGCAGTAGTTTCAGTAGAATTCAAAACAGGTAGTAAGCACATCAGCCTGGGGTATCAGAAGGCTTTATTGAAGAGATGGGATTTGACTTAGACCTTAATGCCTTTATTAACTATGTTTAGTGCCTTATTGGTGTAAGAAACAAAAATGAAATTAAAACCATTGAGAGCTACTAAGTTAAAATTTTGCAGTTACAGTATATCTTTGTATATGTTTCTTTTATCTATTTGATACAAGTTGATTCTTTTGTCTGCATGTTACGCTTCTTTTTAATTGTAGTGGCAAGAATTTTGAAAATTCTTAAACTTCTTGAGAAACCAGACTTGACTGTTACAGACTATCTTAAGTTAATTTGTAGGTCACTTCAAATCAGAAGAAAAGATGGCTTGCTTGTTAATTAGTGATAATTACTTTAGGTATTGAGGGAGTAATAAGTCATTTAAACTTCAAAAGTTTAGGTAATGCTCAGGGGAAATAATTTAAGTGTTCATAATTAGAATGATTGCATGCTAGAGACATTAAATTCCGCTTTCCAGAATATACTTTTACCAGGTTTAGCAAAGGAAAGCTTTACCAAATTTTGCTTGTCTCCTTCTTAACACTTCTTGGTCCTAACTTAAAATGGGGGAAGGGAAGATGTATTCTGCAATTGCCATTCATAATATTTTATATTACTAACCTGCAAAACCAAGGATTTTTGAAAATATATGGTCTTAACTATGAAACTGCTGCTGTACTTATTTTCCTTGAGATTCTGTCAGAGTTGAGAAATTACCTTATTTTTCTCAACTCCCACACAAATTCAGTTCATAAAATTAACCAACCAATATGTGAGTAGCCTTGCTTCTAAAATGGAAAGTTACTTATTATTAATGTGTTTGTCAGATACCCTGTGTAACTTTTAACTATGTATTTTCCAGGAGAATCTCTTGATTCATTGTTTCTCTTTTAGCATTTAGAGTTGCACAGTGTACCTCATTAGAAAAAAATGTTACCTTTCCCACCTTACCTATATTTAGCCAAGATTTTTTAAAATTCAATCAAATACGTATATAGTTTTAAATTTATTTTAAACAAATATTTAAATTCCTCTTATATAGGAGCACTAAGAGAGCTATGGAGACTTGTAACATAGAGTTTATAAAATCTGGCACATATATTCATAGTTAAGCAAGTAATACTATTAGTAAAGTACCTGGTGATACAGTAAATAGAGTGCGAATTAAGAAAAACTAGAGCATTTTGAAATTACTTAAATTAGCTAAAAATTGAACAGGAAAGGAAAGCACTGTTTACATTGGGTCTTAAATGTGGGTAACTAGTGTTAGAAGGATGAGAATAAACCTCAGAAAACTGGAACAACTTTGGCATCTTGGAGAAAACGTCAGGGGCTGAGATGAAAAATAGGATGGAAAAGGTAGATTAGAACCAGCTTAAGGGTGTAAGATCCAAGCCAAGGAATTTTAACTGATCTTGTAAGTGTAGATGATATATGGTTACCATTTCCTGAAGACTTGTGCATCCAAGTTTGTGGTCCTGGCATATTTAGAAGTTCAGAATCTCACAGCCTTTGTTTTTTCTTGAAATACCCCGTATCAGTTAATGCCAGGTAACTACTCAAATACAGTGGCTCTAAAAGAGTAGCCTTTTTTTTTATTACTGTTATCAAGTTTATGGGTCTGATGGATAGTTCTGCAGTCAGCTGGTTGGTTGTCTGAACTGAATGATCCCAGATGATCCCACTCATGTCTTGTGGTTGGTGGTTTGGTTGAGGAGTCCCAGTTAAGTTGGCCCGTCTCTGCTTCACTCTTACCCTGTACCCTCTAGTGAGGTAGCCTGAATTTCTTCACTTTGCAGCAGGAATGCCAGTTCCCTCGAACAGCTGTTTTCCAAGCTTCTGATTGTATCATGACCCACTGGTTCAACAAGTAGTCAAAATCAGCCTCTTTGTGGGTATAGGGAGATGTGGTTTTCCAGGGACCAATTTTATAACAATCTGTGACATATCCTGATGGTGTAATCACTCACCTAGAGCCAGACATCCTGGAATGTGAATTCAAGTGGACCTTAGGAAGCATCACTACAAACAAAGCTAGTGAGGTGATGGAATTCCAGTTGAGCTATTTCACATCCTAAAAGATGGCGCTGTGAAAGTGCTGAACTCAATATGCCGGCAGATTTGGCAAACTCAGCAGTGGCCATAGGACTGGAAAAGGTCAGTTTTCTTTCTAATCCCAAAGAAAGACAGTGCCAAAGAATGTTCAGACTACCACACAATTGCATTCATCTCACATGCTAGCAAAATGATGCTCAAAATTCTCCAAGCCAGACTTTAACAGTACATGAACTGTGAACTTCCAGATGTTCAAGCTGGTTTTAGAAGAGGCAGAGGAACCAGAGATCAAATTGCCAACATCTGTTGGATCATCGAAAAAGCAAGAAAGTTCCAGGAAAAAAAAATCTATTTCTGCTTTATTGACTATACCAAAGCCTTTGACTGTGTGGATCACAACAAACTGGAAAACTCTTCAAGAGATGGGAATACCAGATTACCTGACCTGCCTCCTGAGAAATCCTTATGCAGGTCAAGAAGCAATAGAACTAGAGTTGGAACAACAGACTGGTTCCAAATCGGGAAAGGAGTACATCAAGGCTGTATATTGTCACCCTGCTTATTTAACCTATATGCAGAGCACATCATGAGAAACACTGGACTGGAAGAAACACAAGCTGGAATCAAGACTGTCAGGGTCAATAACCTCAGATATGCAGATGACATCACGCTTATAGCAGAAAGCAAAGAAAAACTAAAGAGCCTCGTGATGAAAGAGAGAGTGAAAAAGTTGGCTTAAAATTCAACATTCAGAAAACTAAGATCATGGCATCTGGTCCTATCACTTCATGGCAAGTAGATGGGGAAACAGTGGAAACAGTGACAGATTTTATTTTGTGGGGCTCCCAAATCACTGCAGATAGTGACTGCAGCCATAAAATTGAAAGACGCTTGCTCCTTGGAAGAAAAGTTATGACCAACCTAGACAGCTTATTAAAAAACATAAACATTACTTTGCCAACAAAGGTCCATCTAGTCAAAGCTATGGTTTTTCCAGTAGTCATCTATGTATGTGAGAGTTGGACCCTAAAGAAAGCTGAGTGCCAAAGAATTGATACTTTTGAACTGTGGTGTTGGAGATGACTCTTGAGAGTCCCTTGGACAGCAAGGAGATCAGGTAGTCCATCCAACAGGAAATCAGTCTTGAATATTCATTGGAAGGACTGATGCTGAAGCTGAAACTCCAATACTTTGGCCATTTGATGCGAAGGACTGACTAATTAGAAAAGACCCTGATGCTGGGAAAGATTGAAGGCAGGAGGAGAAGGGAATGACAGAGGATGAGATGGTTGGATGCGAAGGACTGACTAATTAGAAAAGACCCTGATGCTGGGAAAGATTGAAGGCAGGAGGAGAAGGGGATGACAGAGGATGAGATGGTTGGATGGCATCGCTGACTCAATGGACATGAGTTTTAGTAAGCTCTGGGAGTTGGTGATGGACAGGGAGGCCTGGCACTGTGCAGTCAGTGGGGTTGCAAAGAGTTGGACATGACTGAGCAACTGAATTGAACTGAACGACATATCCCACTTGCGTTTATTCTTTGCAATTCCGGGCACTTTTATGGGTCAGAATTTTATTCTGTATAGCTTCACCTCTGCTTGCTTCTCGCATATATTCTGTGATATTCAAAGATATTCAAAGATTATTAGATTTTCAAATCATATCTAATTGCCCCTTTGCTCTCTGGTTGGCAAAAAGCATTTCATTCCTGCTTTCTGATCTCAGTCTCCAAATATAAAGGCGTCCCACCCCATCATTGTACCTTTGAAAAATTTATGGAACAACCTCTCATTTCCCATGGTTCTTTACCCTAACGTTAAACCTAGTCTGTATTTGGTGTCTTGTGTTGTCTCTCTGCCTTACACAATTTAATAATAGCAGTATAGTTCTTGTCCTAATGTTTGAACTTATTTTTTCTTAACTGATAAACTTCTTTTAACCTGTCATTCAGTTTGTGAAATTCTCCCAACATCCTGCTTTTAACCTTCTACCTCAGTGACAGTCCAGTACTCATGACAGTTTTTTTCAAGTTGGTGTTTGCAGAAACTCAAGAGTGTAGATAGAGTTACTCAGCTCAGAGTAAGATGTAACTTTTTTTACTTCACCACTTAGTTGTCCACTGAAACAAGATTGGCAGACAGAAATACTTACCTTTACTATGTGTGATGCATTCTGTATTCATTTATTATTTTTTTAAAGCTGCTGTTGATTTTGTTATCCGCTAATTCATCATAACCAACAAATTGGAAAACACTACTTTCAGGAAATTACTGGGCACAATTCACTAATAAGCACAAACCCAGGTAGCCCTTTGTTGTAAGGTGGCCTTCTAGTCTAGTTGATTCAGAACATGCATATATTTTTATTTTTGAGGAGCATCAAAATTAAAGTATAATTTAAAATTTCTTGTAATGAATGCTAGAAACCCAGCATATGTCCAGGGAATCAATTTGAGAAATGTTGGTACATAGGCTCAGATCCACATTGAAGCTTGAGCCTGTGATCTCCATGCTTTGTTACTACTTTTTTTCACACTTTCACTATTCACCAGGAATTTTCTGTTCCATCTAAATTGTTCATTCTTCATTTTACTGCTTTTGTGACTTTGTTCAAAGGAGCAGTGTTATGCAGTGAAAAGTCAGATGTCTTTGAGTTCAAATAGGAGGTCTACAACAATCCGCACAAGGTTTTAGCTCATACTTTGGGGTGAGGATGAAGCTTGGCATTAGAGACTAGACTGAACAGATTGAAGAGGAAAAAAATTAAGTTCAAAGCAGGCACTATTAGATGCTTTACTAACAGTGAATTGTTTAATCTGAAGACCTATGAGGTCATAGGATTAAGAACTGTTTACTCTGTTTAAATGTTTGTTTACCCAAATTGCCTCTTAAGATCTCATCTTTGCCATATAATGCTTGTTCATTATGACATTGATTTATCAGAAAATGTTCAGTGTTGTCAGGCATTTGTTTAGGAAGACTGAACTATGTGGATAAATGGTCAAAATGAAGCAGTTCTTTACAACATGATTTTCAAATATATGGATAATGTATTCGTGTGAAAGATTTGGCATCCTTATTGATGCCTGACATATAGGCAGTGTTACAGTGTGTGTTCAGTTACCTAGTCATGTCCAACTGTTTGCAACCCCATGGACTGCAGCATACCAGGCCTCCCTGTCCCCTCACCATCTCCAGAGGTTTGGTAGGCAATGTTATTTATGTTCTAAGTTTATTACTCCTAGATACAAGCTTTATTTACTTTTTTTTTTTAAGCTTATTTATTTATTTGGCCGGATCGGGTCTTAGTTTTAGCATGTGGGATCTTAGGGCATTGGGGCTCAGTAACTGTCATGTGGCCTTCGTTGCTCTGCGGCATGTAGGCTCCTAGATCAAATCTGAGTCCCCTGCATTGGAAGCGAAGAGTCTTAACCACGGGGCTGCTAGGGAAGTCCCAGATTTTACATTTAGCGAGAGGTAATCTAAATTAAAAAATAATAATCAATTAATTTGGTTGTCATTCCGATTAGTTTGGGGGTGTTTGTTTGTTTGGCCTCTTAGCTGCTGACCAGGGATTGAACCCACATGCCCCAGTCAGTATCCCCCCCACCCCTGCTATGAAAGTGCTGAACCCTAACCACTGGACTGCCAGGGAACTCCCCTAATCAGTTCTGTAGAGAGATTGGAAAGCTAGCGTAACAAATATTTAAATTAAGTCCTGTAGTAATTTTGACTTACCAAAGTTAATGAAGCAGATATTTGTGATTTTGAGAGAAATTTATTTCCAGTAAATCAGGATGGTTGTGTTTGCTTCTTCTTTTAGATTAGCCATTATTGTCACAAGCAGGCATTTAGCATTTTTACTTGTATAAAATAAATAGCTTACATTTTGTGTTTTCTAGATAAACGTACATATTCTTGATCATTTCCTAATTTCTGTAAATATAAGAAGTCCCATTTAACATAAACTTGAAAACATCATTATACACTTAATTCAAAAGCATGAGTATTTTTGTCAGTTTATAGCCTGAAAAGTGTAGATTTTTATTTTCTGAACAAAACTTGCACTAGATTATATTTCAAAAGAATAAAACATGAAGCTTAATAGAATACCTATTAAAAATTAATGGGCTTTCCAGGTGGCTCAGTGGTAAAGAATCCACTGGTCAGTGCTGGAGACGCAGGTTCAATCCCTGGGTTGGGAAGATCCCCTGAGTTGTTGTTCAGTTGGTCATTCATGTCTGACTCTTTGCAACCCCATGAACTGCAGCATGGCAGGCCTCCCTGTTCTTCACCAGCTCCCAGAGGTTGCTCAAACTAATGTCCATTGAGTCACTGATGCCATTCAACCATCTCATCCTCTGTTGTTCCTTTCTCCTCCTGCCTTCAATCTTTCCCAGCATCAGGGTCTTTTCCAGTGAATTGAGTCTTCGCATCAGGTGCCCAAAGTATTGGAGGTTCAGCCTCAGCATCCCTCCCTCCAATGGATATTCAGGGTTGATTTTCTTTAGGATTGACTGGTTTGATCCCTTACAGTCCAAGGGACTCTAAAGTGTCTTCTCCAACACCACAGTTCAAAAGTACCAATTCTTCGGCACTCAGCCTTCTTTATGGTCCAACTCTAACCATCCATACATGACTACCGGAAAAACCATAGCTTTGACTAGACAGACCTTTGTCAGTTCCCTGAGTAGGAGGTGACAATTCACTACAGTTGCCTGGAGAATCCCTATGGACAGAGGAGCCTGGCAGGCTACAATCCATGGGGTTGCAAAGCATTGGACACAAGTGAGCACAAGCATGACTTAAAATTGATGCTTAAGTAGTTTGTATCTGTAACTTGCCATGACTTATCCACTGCATAGTTATATAACTGTATTTTGAATCTTTTTAGGGAAAATTTTTTTAAAAACTGCCAGACTAAAATGAGATATTGCAGATAGCATAACAGACAGTGTGAGTAAAATTTATGTCCTCAAACAAATTGATCATGAAGCTCATCATCAGCATGAAGATATTTTATAGGGAGAATATCTGAGTGCCTGTAGGAAGAGTATCTGAATGCTTGTCATAAACTACTGCTTCTTAGTAATTCAGGATTAACCGTAGTAGTATGTAAAGTTGAATATGTTGGCAAGAAATAAGTCAGACTTAGTATATTTAGTATTGTGACCTATTTAGTATTTCTGAAAAGGCAACCTGATGTTGTACATGCTACCTAAAGAGAAATTACTAACACCCAAAAAGACCTTTGAGGATTTACCTATCTTGAATGAAAACATTTATAGTGTTTGGTACCCCCCTCTCCCCAGGATCATCTTTTGTTTTACTTGATAGGAAAACCTACCCTCTAGATTCTTTCACATATACTTTGCTTGACAGCCCATTAGATACTGTGAATTTAAGTATTGGAAGTCTAAGGATGTTGATTTTAATTTTCATAAAAATTGTTTATTGTGACCCTTGAGATGCTACCTATGACTTTCCTGTTTCTTTATCCTTGAAATTGAAATGCTATAGACTTTTGTTGGTTGTTACAAGAATTGATCAAAGGCATGATTATGTAAGGTGATTGTTGTCATATAAAGTAACATTTTAATTTACACTTTGGAAACACCTTTTGATGTTTTATATATGATAGTGATCTAGCATAATTTTTTTGCATTAATACTATCATTTCTCAAGTCATCTATTATCACTCTGAAAATGGCATTAGATTACTGATTTACCAACTTGGTTGAAGCCTACGTTTTAGAGAACGCAGGATTAGATTTTATAATAACTCATGAAAGATCTTTTTGTCTGTGGAGAAGGGATACATATTACTCAATGTGTGTGAATATGCCAGAAGAAGATTATTGACTTTGCAATTAATATCTTTCCTTTGTCCAAAATTGTAAAACTGGGATTTGAGAGGCTGGCATGAGAGAATCTAGTATTACCTAATAACCAAAAGTATAGATTTTAAACTGTGATTTGAATTCCAGCTCTCTTACTTCTGTGGGACTTCAAGCTTGGTTTTGTGCCTGTGTCCTCATCTCTAGACTAGAAGTAAGAATAACATCTACCTTAAAGATGCTGTGATTAAGATACAATGTATGTTGGGCTTTGCATATCATGATGCTGGAAGCACACAGCAAACATTAGCTGTTATTAACAATACATTTACAAGGATGAGATCTGAAACTTTCCCTCATAAAAGAATATTTTTCTGTTGCCAAGTCAGGTCTGACTCTTTGTGACCCCATAAGAGAATATTAATCTTAGTAGAATACTCGTTAGCTTCTTCTCTAGTGGTTTTCAAACTTAAGAAATGAGGGAACTCCCTTTTCCTTCTAAAGTCTGACTTGAAATCTAGATGAGTAAAACAGAAAAGCTACCGCTGCAGAACAGTTTGGTAAGTGTAAGAATAATGTAGAAAATTAATAACACTGTTGCCAGAGATTGTAAAGGGAGTTCAAGCATTGTTCTCTTCAGATGTTAGTTTCTTCTCCGACGGTTCTTTTTTCTTTTCCTTTATTCTACTGCTGCTCTACACTCTTCCAAAAGAGAATGAATGATCTTGTCTTAGAGGTATTAACAAAGCCATCAATGAAGTAATATATTGTATTTAATTTTTCCACACTAAATAAACTCATTTTTTGGCACTTCAGATTTAAAATATATTTACTTCTCTGGAAGCAGGGCACTGATGTAAGTATGTCTAAGTAGAGAAACTGTATTTTATCAGAGAAACAGTAAATGTTAAATAATTGTGAAACTTACACATGGAACAGCCCCACAGGTATACTCAGTGTTTATGTTTAATTCTTTCTGAAAATTTATATTTATATTCCCTCAAATTTCATATTTTTCTCTAAATCATTTATTTTCTTCCTTGGATTTGTGAAGAAGTGACTGTTACCTGGCAAGTGGATCTTTTTTATCTGTGGCCTTCTCAGATAACCTTTCTACTAACCCTAATCCTTGCTCCAGACTGGATGGTCTTTTCACCTGTGCATCTTCTCAGAGAACCTTTCCACTTTCCTATTCCTTTACATTTTTCTTTCCATCATTTCTCTCCTTTAGCTTATAGAGATGTGTGTGTGTCTTTCTTGCCTTGTTGCTTTGTTGATCATGTCTTCGGATTGTCTTCCCTTTTTCTAACCCCTTCTCTCCACATATGAGATGTCTCCTATTCTAAAATTTATTTTCTTTTAAATTTTTAACTGGAGGGTAATTGCTTTATAATGTTGCGTTGGTTTCTGCCATACAACAGTACCTATTAGCCGAAAGTATCCATGAAATTAAAAGACACTTAATCCTTGGAAGGAAAGTTATAACCAACCTAGATAACATTAAAAAACTGAGACATTACTTTGCCAACAAAGGTCCGTCTAGTCAAGGCTATGGTTTTTCCAGTGGTCATGTACGAATGTGAGAGTTGGACTGTGAAGAAAGCTGAGCGCCAAAGAATTGATGGTTTTGAACTGTGGTATTGGAGAAGACTCTTGAGAGTCCCTTGAACTGCAAGGAGATCCAACCAGTCCATTCTAAAGGAGATCAGCCCTGGGTGTCCATTGGAAGGACTGATGCTGAAGCTGAAACTCCAATACTTTGGTCACCTCATGCTAAGAGTTGACTCATTGGAAAAGACTCTGATGCTGGGAGGGATTGGAGGCAGGAGGAGAAGGGGACGACAGAGGATGAGAAGACTGGATGGCATCACCAACTCGATGGACATGAGTTTGAGTGAACTCTGGGAGTTGTTGATGGACAGGGAGGCCTGGCGTGCTGAGATTCATGGGGTCGCAAAGAGTCGGACATGACTGAGCGACTGAACTGAACTGATAAATGTATAAAACCTCTCCCTCTTGAGCCTCCCCCTGCACCCACCACCAACCCATTCATCTAGGTCATCACAGAGTGCCGGGCGGGGCTCCCTGTGTTAAGATCCCCACTAGCTGTCTGTTTTGCACATTGTAATGTGTTTACGTCAGTGCCACTTGATTCATCTCACCCTCTCATTCCCCTGCTGTGTCCACAAGTCCATTCTCCTTGTTTGTGTCTCTATTCCTGCCCTGCAAATAGGTTCATCAGTACCATTTTTAAATGTATTTCTTTAACTCTTGTTTTCTAGTCTTTCTTGCCAGGCTTCTTGGGAAAAGTACCCCATATGTTGTCTTTTGAAAATTCTCTTTAGAAGGTCATTTGCTTGGCATATTTGTAATACTTTATTTAGACCCAAGTAGCAATCCAGCAACTTAGACTATTTCACATGCCTGCACATTGTGTTTAAAAAAATTTGTCAACATTTTAAAAATCATAAGCTTTCATGTTGACATGAGAATGTTTGATTTCTCCTGGAAAATCAGA
This sequence comes from Ovis canadensis, assembly GCF_042477335.2. Lineage (NCBI taxonomy): Eukaryota > Metazoa > Chordata > Mammalia > Artiodactyla > Bovidae > Ovis > Ovis canadensis. Next base: position 60,900,443 of record NC_091252.1, on the reverse strand, counting down.
AAATTGGGTAATATTGGACCCATTCGTGGCTACAAGCTGAAGTGATGCTTGCTCAGCCTCTGTTAACATTTTAAAATGTTTGACCCCATCTTAAGTTGCTCTCCCTTCAATTTATTTACACTGTTCTTCCTTTCATCTGCTGGAAATGCATGGTCATTGTTAGCTAATATTAATATATTAGTATTTAAGAGGACTAGACCCAGCATTTCTGAACATTTTTGTGGCATTTCTTCAGTGTTCTTTTCTTCCTTTCACTCTTCATTGGTGACCCTCATTTTTCCCACCTCATCATCATGCCTGAGACAGGACACTAATCAGAAGGTGGCTTATGTGCCCTAGTTGATAATCTGTGCTTTACATACTCATCTTCAGCAGGTATCCACTCTGACAGCATCCCCTGTTGCTCTGGATGCGATTTTCTCTTAGGCCTTGCCACTCTTCTTAGCTCTTGCTGTCTGTTCCCAGCCCCCTGGGAGTTTCTGTTCCTCACGGGAGTTCAGTAGGTACTCTTTTTGTGTGTTTTTTTTTCCTTTTTATTTGTTTACTTATTTATTTCTGGCAGTGCTCAATCTTTGCTGCCGCACCGGCTTTTCTCTAGTTGCACAGATCGGGGGCTACTCTCTGGGTGCGGTTCTTGGGCTTCTCATTGTGGTGGCTTCTCGTTGCAGAGCAGAGTCTCTAGGGTGCCTGAGCTTCAGCAGTTGTGGCTCCCACCTTTGGAGCACAGGCTCAGGAATTGTGGCGCACAGGCTTAGTTTCTCCTTGGCATGTGGGATCCTTCCTGATCAGGGATTGACCCATGTCTCCCGTATTGGCAGGTGGATTCTTTACCACCGAGCCATCAGGGTGGCCCCAAGTTGGTATTTCTAATTAAACAAGTCTGAAATTGAACCCATTCATGCTCCTCTCCACTCCCCCACCCCCTACCAAAAGAAAGACTGATGGTATTGGTGTCACTGCTCCCCTCCCCCTCAAACTTAGGTTTTGAAACCTTGAGTCATTTTGAACTCCTCCTTTGACCTCCTCAGCCCAGTCACTGAGTTCTGTTAATTTTATACACACACTGTTTCTTGTATCCTTTTCTGGTTATGTCTGATATACTATTAGTAACCACTTAGTTTCTTATAACAGAAAAAACCCAACAGAGGTTTTTTCCATGAAGGTACTTTTCTGTCCATTCACTTCGCTAATCTGTTTTCTACATTGTCATTATGTTATCCTTTCAAAGCATGGATATCATATTTTTAAAGACTTTTAGAAGGGTAACACAGTGTGGAAGAGTTCAGACACCACGAATTGAAATCCCAGCTCCGCTGTTTACTGGCTATGGGTTCAGTTGCTTAACCTGTTAAATGAGGATAGTTGGATTGTGAGGCATCAGCACAGGACCCATCTCATTAACAAGCATCACATAAACTGCTCTTCCATGAAAAATAAAATTCAAGCTCATTAGCCGTGCATTCAAGGACTGTCATGACCTGGCACCTAGCATGCCAGCCTGACTGGCAGCCATATCTTATTTCTTTTTTAGGTAAAGCCTTAAGAGTTTATAGTCTGTTCTTTTACTACAGTTTACATAACTTCCCTCACCTCTGTGCTTTGGCTTTAGCTTTCCCCTTTAGTGTTTCCTTCTTTTATCAGCTCCATTTCTCCGTATTTTTTCTCTTCAATCTTATCAGATTGTTAGTTATTATTATAGTTTTCACGGGGCTTTCCTGTACTTACAAATGGATTTAATGATATATTCCCTATCCTTTTTTAATGAACTGTGTGTGCTTTTCTGACTTTTTATCATAGGTTTTCCATATTAACATTGTGGTTGTTGCTTCATCCTCTCCCCAAATTGGAGCTCCTTAAAAGCAGGGGCTATGCCTTATTTTACTGAAGCAGAAGTGGTTAAATCTGTTGAATGATTGTCTCCTCTTTTGTTTTCTTGAATAGGTTGGTTTAAATTGTGGGTTGAATTTTGTGCTCCATTACCTACTGAAATTAGGTTTCTTCTGACCACTCTTATTTCATCTCAGTTCCGACATTAGTTTTCTGTGTTCAAGGCAAGGGTTCAAATTGATCAAACGTTTTTATAAAGCAAACTTGAGTGTATGTTGAGTAGTAGCTGTCTTAATATCTTGCATTTATTAAGTGCTGGAAGGAAAGTTATAACCAACCTAGACAGCATATTAAAAAGCAGAGACATTACTTTGCTGACAAAGGTCCGTCTAGTCAAGGCTGTGGTTTTTCCAGTGGTGATGTATGGATGTGAGAATTGGACTATAAAGAAAGCTGAGCACTGAAGAATTGATGCTTTTGAAATGTGGTGTTGGAGAAACTCTTGAGAGTCCCTTGGACTGCAAGGAGACCCAACCCATCCATCCTAAAGGAAATCAGTCCTGGGTGTTCATTGGAAGGACTGATGTTGAAGCTGAAACTCCAATACTTTGGCCACCTGATGTGAAGAGCTGACTCATTTGAAAAGACCCTGATGCTGGGAGACAATGAAGACAGGAAGTGAAGGGGACAACAGAGGATGAGATGGTTGGGTGGCATCGCCGACTGGATGGACATGAGTTTGAGTAATCTCTGGGAGTTGGTGATGGACAGGAAAGCCTGGCATACTGCAGTCCATGGGGTCGCAAAGAGTCGGACACAACTGAACAACTGAACTGAACTGATTGTATGCAAGCCACTGGTGTATATGTGTGTGTGTGTGTGTCTGTGTGTGTGTGAGAGAGAGACAGAGATGGCGTGAAGGACTGAGAGATGAGCTCATTGTAATCTTCAGTCATCCTCTTAGGTGGGTGGCTACTATCCCTATTTATATATGAGACTGCTGAGGCACAGATAAGTAACTTGCCGAAGTCAATAAACTCGTTTAATTGAAAAGCAAAACCCAAACTAAGTTAAACATTTTTTTTTCTTTTTGGGTATTAAAATTTGTTATATATACAAAGAGAACTTACAATAATAACCTTGAAGCAGAGCAATGAATATAGGCAGTTATTGTGATCACATTTGAGTAATAGTCTTATTTAAGAATGTCTTGGTTTCTTTGTTTAGCAGTTGTGGGAATTTCATTAATTTTGAATTGCTTTGAGTAATGTTGCAAATTGGGAAAGAAGTACGTCAAGGCTGTATATCGTCACCCTGCTTGTTTAACTTATATGCAGAGTACATCATACGAAATGCCGGGCTGGATGAAGCACAAGCTGGAATCAAGATTGACGGGAGAAATATCAGTAACCTCAGATATACAGATGACACCAGCTTAATGGCAGAAATTGAAGAGGAACTAAAGAGCCTCTTGTTGAAGGTGAAAGAGGAGAGTGAAAAAGCTGGCTTAAAACTCAACATTCAAAAAATGAAGATCATGGCATCCAGTCCCACTACTTCGTGGCAAATAGATGGAGAAACAATGGAAACAGTGAGAGACTTTATTTTCTTGGGCTCCAAAATCACTGCAGATGGTGACTGCAGCCATGAAATTAAAAGACGCTTGCTCCTTGAAAGAAAAGCTGTGACCAACCTAGACAGCATATTAAAAAGCAGAGACATTATGTTGCCAACAAAGGTCTGTCTACTCAAAGCTGTGGTTTTTCCAGTAGTCCTGTATGGATGTGAGAGTTGGACCATACAGAAGGCTGAGTGCCAAAGAATTGGTCCTTTTGAACTGTGGTGTTGGAGGAGACTTGAGAATCCTTTGGACTGCAAGGAGATCAAACCAGTCAGTCCTAAAGGAAATCAATCCTGAGTATTCGTTGGAAGGACTGTCGCTGAAGCTGAGGTTCCAATACTTCGGGTACCTGCGTGAAGAGCTGACTCATTGGAAAAGACCCTCATGCTGGGAAAGATTGAAGGCAGGAAGAGAAGGGGATGACAGAGCACGAGATGGTTGAATGGCGTCACCGACTCAGTGGACACAAGTTTGAGCAACCTCTGGAAGACTGAAGGACAGGGAAGCCTGGTATGCTGCAGTCCTTGGGGTCTCTCAACAACAATTTATAGGTCTTTTAAGGTTATAATCAATAGATATTTATAAATTACAATGAGAGCAACTTGTTGAAGAAATGTTTCTAATGTCCTAATATAACTAAGATCAATTCATTATCAGATTTAAAAAAAACTGCATTTGTGTTTGGCCTTTTTATATGGTGCAAAAAGTACCTGAAGTCCATGGGGAAAAGTAGGCCATCAGTTGTCTTTAAGGCTGCTTTTAGTTGGGTATCCTGTAAGCATTTGAGTATGACCTCAGTATTGGGGTATCTCATTATAAACTTCACACGTGTGCATGCATATTGCTAGAGCTTATATTGCTGTTTGAATGTTTATTAAGTAATAAAGTCTGTGTTTTAGATAGATTTCATAGGAAAAGTTTTTTCCTTCTTCCTGTACTGTATTTTATACCCTGTTTGGAAACCGCTGGTTTATAGGGCTACAAATAGCTGATGTTTCTGAGATACGTTGTTAAATAACTGCTGGGTTCATGTTCCCCATTTTCATAGTGTACTGGAGAAGTGACAGTAGTGACCCAATCAGATTTTGTTTTTCATCTTGCCTTTTAGTCACATTTAATATAATGTGTATTTCCAGTTTACTGTTTCTGTCATGTTTTACCCTTTATGAAGATCCCTGAGCATTGAGTGCCTGTTATATCAGATTCCCTCTCAGCTCTGAATCAACTTGCTGTGATTTTGGAGCTTGGTCCTGTAAGTATTTCTCCATTGATTGATATTAAGTTTGTCAGTAGAGGATCTGAAGGGACTTTACACAAAGAGGGGTTTCTTGTTTCTTGCTGCTACTACATGACCATGAGTGGCGCAGATACAGGGACATCCAGTGGTTCTTTGCCCCAGGTGAGGGCCCAGAGTGGACAGAGTCTTGTTGAGCTCACAGCCCCAGCCCTAAATTTGTGGCCACCTCTCCATGTCCTGACACGGACATTGCAGTCCCCAGCTCCAGCACCCCACCTTTCCCTGTGCGGCTGCTTGCTCCATAGGTTGTTTCCCATGGCCCTCTCCGTGCAGATGCTGCTGGCAAGCAGCTTCTCAGCTCCCTTTGTGGGCTCACCTCCCAGCCACTTAGGCCCAGGGAACCCAACCTGACAGACTTCTTTACTATCAGTAGGCTGCAACCTAGTATCTTCAACAAAGTTCAAGCCCTAGCTTTGGGGAACGGCTCTCTACCTGGTTTGTTTTTTTGCTTCTGGTACTGTCTCAGCTCTTGAGTAATTTTTTAGAGTGCTCTTTACTTGTTTGTGTTTCTCCCTGTTATGATCATTCTTTATGTGAAACTTTCCGTGTTCAAATCCACAGTTTTTTGGTTTGACCCTGATGCAGTGGGCTAAAATGAGATAAATTACATACTAAACATAAAAACTGTATGCAGATTAGTTATCATACTTTCAGCCTCATACACTTTGCATATTTGGCTCATCAGCTAGTTCATGGAAACTGGCTTTGTTATTAAAGGAATATATATATACACCATGGTTGTAAATTCAGTTTATTGCTCCCCAAAGTTGTTTAGATGAGGGAATGGAGCAATTGTGTGTGTTTTCATAGTTTAATATCTCTCATACTTGAAACAAGTCAGGAAGTGTCAAATGAGAACTTTCCAGTCTTATAAAGTTATTAGCATACTTATTGTTCAAAAAATTTCCACCTGGTCAGTTTTTGGAATAAATTAGCAAATGACAGGCAGGAGTTATCTTTTAAAAAATTCCCCAAGTAGGAGTTTGGGTTAAGAAAAAAAAACACCCACACTCCCAGAGGATGTGGGGCTGGTGAAGCAAGGAGACAGAAATGTTATCTTGAGTAACTTAGTAGTAGTAGTAACTTCTTAAATGGTTTATTTGTAGACCTCTAAATTTGATTCTGTTTAACATTTTCGTATTTGAGGTTTCTTGTGGATGTTTAAAATCACCTTTGCTAATGTTAAGATTCATCTCATATCTTTAGTAACACTTACCACATACCTGCAGTTATTGCTATGCAGTAGACTAAAATACCCTATTAATACTACATTCATTCCCAGGAATTTTTCTCAATTCACTGGTTACTGGATTTCTGACTTCCACTACGGTTTGTGTGAACCCTAGTTCCAGCTTTGTCTTTGAAGCTTAAAATGGATGAAGATAATGTTTCCAGAAGTTAAAGAAAATAATAAAAATAATCAGATTATTGATTCTGTAGCCAATAATTTTGCGGTATCCAATAGCCTTTACACTGGCATGAAAGTAATGAATCTACATAGTGTATTAAATAAATAATGTATTTTAAATTAATAAAAGGACACCAAAGTCTGATTTGTGTTTAACTTTACTATTTGTGACAACTTTGGTAGAAAGATTATTGAAGATAAAACTGATAATCCTGACTTGTAGATGATTATTTTCCCAGTGGAACGTTTATCCAGTTAGTATTTTAAGTAAAATTTTAAAAGCAAATGACATTTCTTGTGAAGGAGCCCATTAAAAAAAATAAACCTAGCTTATAATTACTGTGTACACCATGAGTGCTTTTGAAAAGGAAAAATGTATTTTTTAATAAAGTTACAAGTAGAAATTTTTCTCCCTGCAGTGGAGAGAATGGTACCTTACATTTCTTTAAGTCTTTGACATATGAGATTGATTCAGTAAGGGTGTGATGTACTTGAGAAAGACTGTAATTACAAAGAGATGAACCTAATCATCTTAAAGAAACATAGAATTCTTTGCAATAGTAAAAGTAGTTGGGAAGAAAATAATTTGTAGTGTGTGTGTGTGTGTATATTAGTCACTCAGTCGTGTCCAACTCTTTGAGACCCGCTGAGAAGGAGCCCACCAGGCTTCTGTATCCATGGATTTTTCCAGGCAAGACTACTGGAGTGGGTTGCCATTTCCTTCTCCAGGGGATCTTCCAACCCAGGGATCGAACCCAGGTCTCCTGCATTGCAGGCAGATTGTTTACTGTCTGAGCCACCAGGGAAACCCAATTTATAGTGTGTATTACTATCAAATACCTTTTTTTCCTGCTGGTTGTCTTCTGCAAGAAAGTATAACATGAAATTGATGTGGCATATGTTGTATCTTACTAAAATAAAACTCAAGTATATTATACAGTGTTGTAACTTTAGAGTTACATTTTTTAAAAGCCTCCTTTGGTTGACAGTATGGCAGTTAACACAGTAATTTTAATTTTCTTGGTGTACGGTTTGTATTCTTTTTAAGCATACTTTTCTGTGTTATTAATGGAGGTGAATTCCCAGGCTAATCACAAGTCTTTTTATTCACACAGTAAGCCTTAAATATTGTATTCTAGTAACATGATGCCATGGAGGAAAGAAGGGTTTCCTACTATTTTTTTTTTTAATATTAGTCAAGCTTGCTCTGCAATTTAGAAATAATAGTTGTGGGTGGTGGGTGGTTGTTTGTTGTTGTTGTTGTTGTTGTTGTTGTTTTTGAGGAGGTGCGGAGGTTCCTTAAAACTTCATTTCATTCCTTCTCTTTTCCCCTGCACCTTTTCCCAAATAGTCACTGTTTTCTTATTTCTGAGTCCCACTTTGCATCCTCACTCACATCCCCTATTGCAGGTGCTGGAGAATTCAGCTATGTGTTAAGGAAGATCTAAACTAATTTGTGATGTCTTAATTAGATGAAATATTGAATAGATAATTTAAAAAATGGATAATTTGGGGAAGAGTAAGTTAGAGTAGAAGAGTCTTCAAAGAGAAAAACTACTCTATTGCTGTTACCTGAGTGCAACCTTTTATTATTTTTTAAAATTGTTTCTGTACTCAAGTCATAGTTTCTCTGAAAACTTGAACTCAAAACATTTCCCTAACTACTCTTGTTACATTACAGCAAGTGTTCACGGGGTAGATGAATAGGAAGATGGGAGCCTTAGGTATAGTATGGATCTGTATGCTCAGGATTCCAGTAATGTCATCATCACTCTAATCTTTTCCAGTTATGTGGGCAGATTACCTTTTTTTCCCCTTTTTTACTTAAGTGACTTTGTGTTGAATTTCTAATCCTAATAAGAATCCTGATTTTAAGGGGAAATTAAGTACAAAAATGTAACAAGTTGTCAGTCCTCTCTGACATAAAACATACAGATAATCATGGGTTCAGATAAATTATGATATATGTCAGTGAACTTTAAAGAAAAAATCATCTTGTCCAATAACTCACTTGACTACACCTCTGGATTCAAAGGCCTTGTCACTTAACACTGGAAAATATACATGTCCTCAGCCAAATCTTTAGTTGATGGCCTGTTGAATGAACCTATTTTGTGGACAAATGTTTGATATTTACTGATGACCTAATGTAGTTTAGTGCTTCTGTGTTAAAACTGCTTTTACTACTTAACTGTGCTGGCAGTGAGAACACTGAATGCCTGTAAATACCAGGAATGTGAAATAAATTGCTTGGGTAGGGAAAGAGCAGCGAAGAGCCAGAAAGCTCCTCCATGATTCCTTAGGTGCTCCCTTCTTGCTTGTTACTGCCATGGGGAGTTCTGGATCCATTATTGTTAGATCTTCCGGTTTTTCCAAGAACTAGAAATCATATGTGCATTGTCCCAATTTTTAAATATTGGCACTTAACTCAGAATGTCTGGGAGGATCCCCAAAACACATTGTGTCAGCCAAACAAAACATGTCTGGGAAATTTAAATTTATTCCTGGATATTTTGAGCAGTCTACAGTTTGCCAGAAACAGTACATGGAAAAACTCCTCCCCCAGAGTGAGATTTGGTTATGATTCCATCACTGTTAATGTGTTTCCCTTCTTCATTTGCATCTCTGAAAATAGTACCCTCCTGAAGGCATCTGGAAAGAGGTGTGTACAAATGGCTAATATGGTGGGAGGAGGGAAACAAGTCAGTCAGCTTTGGCACCTTCTTTACAATAGAGAGCTCCCTGAGGTAACAAGTCCTGTTGGCAGATACCTAAGAAATCTCTTCCATCTTCCAGGTCTTGTATTTCTGCTATAGGACTCTGTGCATTGTTTAATTTATCCTGAGGCCTGACAGATTTTTAACCAGTATTCTAAGTTTCAGGAACTGTTTCAACGTTATATATATCCAAGGGTGATTGTATATCAATGGAAAGACAGAGGAGAGCACATCAGATAATATTAGCTTACAACCCTGTTAATTTGGTTTGGGTGATTATTTGAAAGAGTTAAAAATATACTTCTGTTAAAATTAGGTTTAAGAATGTCAGTATTCTTATTTAATTTTCTTGCATTATCTAAGAAGAATTCTTAAGTTTAGAATTAATTAGCTATATTAGCTTTTGTAACAAATAGCCAAATACTAAGTTTAAAAATTAATGAAAGATTTTAACAAGTAAATAACCTTTTAAAAATAAGTTTTTAAAAAAATATTTATTTATTTGTTTGGCTGCATTGTGCTCATGCTCAGTAGTTGCAGTGTGGGTTTAGTTGCTCCAAGGCGTGTGGGATCTTAGTTCCTCAACCAGGGATTGAACCTGCATTCCCTGCACTGCAATGCAGATTCCTAACCATGGGACCACCAGGGAAGGCCCTAAAAATAAATTTCTTGTTAGGATAGTTTTAGATTTACAAAAGTATTGTGAAGACAGGACAGTGAATTCCCATTTACCCCATGATCAGTTTGTCATAGTTAATGAACCTATATTGATACAGTATCACTAACTGAAGTCATACTTTATTTGCATTTTTTAAGTTTTTTATCTTAATGTTTTTTCTTCTTTCAGAATCCCATCTAGAACACTTTACACTTAGTTGTCATATCTCCTTAGGTTTCTTTGTGCTGTAATGAACTTCTCAGACTTTTTGTATTTGATGACCTTAAGTTTTGAGCAGTTCAGTTCAGTTCAGTTACTCAGTCGTGTCAAGACTCTCTGTGACCCCATGGACTGCAGCACACCAGGACTCCCTGTCCATCACCAACTCCCAGGGTTTACCCAGACTCATGTCCATTGAGTCACTGATGCCGTCCAACCATCCATCACATCCTCCGTCGTCCCCTTCTTCCGCCTTCAATCTTTCCCAGCATCAGGGTCTTTTCCAATGAGTCAGTTCATTGCATCAGGTGGCCACAGTATTGGAGTTTCCAATGAACACTCAGGACTGATCTCCTTTGGGATGGACTGGTTGCATCTGCTTGCAGTCCAAGGGACTCTCAAGAGTCTTCTCCAGCACCACAGTTCAGAAGCATCAGTTCTTCAGCACTGAGCTTTCTTTATAGTCCAACTCATATCCATACATGACTACTGGAAAAACCATAGCTTTGACTAGACGGACCTTTGTTGGCAAAGTAATGTCTCTCCTTTTTAATATGCTGTCAAGGCTGGTCATAATTTTCCTTCCAAGGAGTAAGCATCTTTTAATTTCATGGCTGCAGTCACCATCTGCAGTGATTTTGGAGTCCCCCAAAATAAAGTCTGTCACTGTTCCATTGTTCCCCATCTATTTGCCATGAAGTGATGGGACCGGATGCCATGATCTTCGTTTTCTGAATGTTGAGTTTTAAGCCAACTTCTTCACTCTCCTCTTTCGCTTTCATCAAGAGGCTCTTTAGTTCTTCTTCACTTTCTGCCATAAGGGTGGTGTCATTTGCATATCTGAGGTTATTGATATTTCTCCTGGCAATCTTGATTCCAGCTTGTTCTTCATCTAGCCTGGTATTTCTCATGATATACTCTGCATATAAGTTAAATAAGCAGGGTGACAATATACAGCCTTGACATAGTCCTTTCCCAATTTGGAACCTGTCTGATGTTGCATGTCCAGTTCTAACTGTTGATTCCTGACCTGCATACAGATTTCTCAAGAGGCAAGGTTAGGTGGTCTGGTATTCCCATCTCTTTCATAAATTTTCCACAGTTTGTTGTGATCCACACAGTCAAAGGCCTTGGCATAGTCAGTAAAGCAGAAATAAATGTTTTTCTGGAACTCTCTTGCTCTTTTGATGATCCAGCACATGTTGGCAATTTGACCTCTGGTTCCTCTGCCTTTTCTAAAACCAGCCTGAACATCTGGAAGTTCACGGCTCACGTACTGTTGAAGCCTGGCTTGGAGAATTTTGAGCATTACTTTACTAGTGTGTGAGATGAGTGCAATTGTGCGGTGGTTTGAGCATTCTTTGGCATTGCCTTTCTTTGGGGCTGGAATGAAAACTGACCTTTTCCAGTCCTGTGGCCACTGCTGAGTTTTCCAAATTTGTTGGCATATTGAGTGCAACACTTTCACAGCATCATCTTTTAGGATTTGAAATAGCTCAGCTGGAATTCCATCACCTCCACTAGCTTTGTAGTGATGCTTTCTAAGGCCCACCTGACTTCACATTTCAGGATGTCTAGCTCTAGGTGAATGTGAGTGATCCCACCATCGTGATTATCTGAGTTGTGAAGATCTTTTTTGTACAGTTCTTCTGTGTATTCTTGCCACCTCTTCTTAATATCTCCTGCTTCTGTTTTGAGGAGTACTGGTGAGGTATTGTAAAAATCTCTCAATTGAAATTTGTCTGATGATTTTTTTCTTGATTAGACTGAAGTTATAGTTTTTTGGCAGGAAGACCAAGCATGTAAAGTGCTGTTGTTCTAACAGTCTTGTTACAGGTACATATTAACGATGTGATCTAACACTGTTGGTGATGACCTTGATTACCTGGCTCAGTAGTGTTTGTAGGTTGCTCCAGTGTAATGTCACTCTTTTTTTCACCCTTCCCATGATGTACTCTTTGGAAGGAAATCACTACGCTTAAGATGTGGGAAGGTAGGTTCTGCCTGCTTGATTATGGTGTCTGGATAAATTAATTGTAATTCTCTTTATTTTTGGTTACTCTGGATCTTTGTTGCTGTGTGCAGGCTTTCTCTAGTTGCAGCAAGCAGGGCCTGCTCTTGGTTGTGATGCTTGGGCTTCTCACTGCAGTAGCTTCTCTTATTGCAGACCATGGGCTCTTAAGTCCATGGGCTGCCGTAGTTGTGGCTTGAGGACTCTAGAGGGAGGGCTTAGTAGTTGTGGCACGTGGGGTTAGTTGCTCCACAGCATCTGGGATCTTCCCTGACCAGGGATTGAATCTGTGTTCCCTGCATTGGCAGGCAGATTCTTACCCACTGTACCACCAGGGAAGTCCTTGTAATTTTTTTATAATGGGAAGTTTGTCTCTTTTGCCACATTTATTTACATCAATATGGATTCATGGCTGTGTTTTATGCCTTGGGTTATAATTTAATACTATTGTACTTTGTTGCTCAAATTGTTCCAGTTTGGGGCATTGGCAGCTCTTTGATTTGACTCGTGTCCTTTTGGATTACTTCCTCTGCCTACCATTTCTCTGTGTGTGTGTGTGTGTGTGTGTGTGTGTGTGTGTGTGTGTTAGCACAATAAGTCTTTCTATCTAGGAATAAAAAATTGTTTTTAATAGAGGTTAAGTTTTAAACACAAGTAATCTTTCTATTTTTATTCTCTTGCTAACCCTAAAACTCCATAATAACTAGCAAAATTCCACTATTATGGTTATGCCCTATTCTCGGCTTTCTTTATTCTGGTACTTTCACAGGCATTGGTGAATATTACCTTGGAAGTGAATATTGTCAAGACAGAAAATCCCAGAAGATTTTGAAGTTCTTGAAGCAGTGAAAAATGCCTATGCTTGCTACGGGAAAAGTTAGCAGAAAAAGGAGTTCTCAGGCTCATGGATATATTTTTTAAGAATACTGCAGAAAAATTCCTTCAAAGGAATATTTAAGTATTTTTAAAAAATCTTTGAAACATACATTTATTTTACTTTTGATCAACTTTAATACTTTTTGGTTATATAAAACTTATTTCCAGGGATTGGACCCTAATATATAATCTGTCTGTAGAGTTTGATTTATTAGGAGCCAATGAAGTCATTGTTTGGAGTGAGGTTACTCACTGATGGTAATTATTCATAGAAATGTAATAGTTGTTAGCATCCTCTGAAAGTCAGTTCTAACACGGTTATCTGTGTAGTTGAAACATTCTTTAAGTCAGATAAGATGCTTCTGTGTTACTAGTTTTTCTTAACTCTCTAGTACATAATATTAATAGTCTCTTTCCATTTTGTAACTATTCCCTTTAAGTTAAAAATTACATTCTTGTTATTTAAAAATCGGAGCAATACAAAAGTGTCATCCTCCCTATCCTGTTCTACTCTTCATTCCAGAGATAACTAGTTGCGAAATTGTATCTTTGTAGACATTTTCCATGCATTCACTTAAATGTAATTCTTTATATGTTTGTATTTAAATAGTGAGATAATATAAATATTGTTCTGTGCTGTACTTTTTTTTCATCTAATAATATATACTGATCATTTTATGTCAGTAAATTCAAAACTACTTCATTCTTTTTAAATAAAACATTTAATAATGAGCACATACCATAATTTAGGGCTTCCCTGGTGATTCAGGTGGTAAAGTGTCTGGCTGCAATGCAGGAAGACCTGGGTTCGATCCCTGGGTCGGGAAGATCCCCTGGAAAAGGAAACGGCAACCCACTCCAGTTTTCTTGCCTGGAGAATCCCATGGACAGAGGAGCCTGGTGGGCTACAGTCCATGGGGTCACAAAGAGTTGGACATGACTGAGTGACTTTACTATAACTATACCATAATTTATTAAACAATCTATTACTGACATTTAAGTTTTATAATTTTTGTCATTTTGCAGAGTGAAATGGTAGCTCCTTGCTGCTCTTAGTCTTACATTCCTGACAGCTGGGGCGGTATGAAAATTTCTTTTTCATAGACTATGCTTTGCGATGGAGAAGCCTTTCAGAAGGTTTTATTTTCCATCTCTGATTCAAGGTTGTAAAGGAGCTACAGCTGAAATGGTTTTCAGATAGTTTCTGTTTTAGGAGTATTTTGTTAAATCTTTATATCAGGTGCCTCTGAATTGATAGTTAATATTTTCTGGAAAAAATATGATTTCAAACCATTAATGTTTTAAGCAGTGTTAAATATATTGATCAGTATTTTCCATTAGTTTCAAATTGATTCTATGAATATGATGCATTAAAATCAGGAAATTCAGACAGCTACAGATCTGTGTGTTATATGATGCTGATCTGTTTAAAATTTAAATTCTAAAATAATTGAGTCATATTACATAATACACATTGTCTTTGTGCTTCATGTTCAGTCATTTAAAAATACTAAAATAAGGACTAATTTGTAGTTGGGAAATGGATGATGCTTAATATAGGTTATTATACGATACAGAATACTTGAACGTGTTAGAAAGGCTTGAGAAAGTTATTAATTATCTCTGAATTCAGCAATCCTTATTTGAAATCATTGAAGCCAGATGTGATTCAGAATTCAAAATTTGAATGACTTTTCAAAAAGTTATATGGTGCATGTCCTATGTTGTACACAATACCTTCAGAGAGGGGCTTTGGGTTGCCCATAGACACATAGCAGGATATATGAATATTCTCAGTACGTGGGTAAAAGCTGTGAAGTATTTCTTTTTTTTTTTATTGGATAATATTCAACTATATGGATATAATACACTCTGTTTGCCCATCTACTGCCTCTAATGGACATTTGACTTGTTGCCAGTTAGTGTTGCTGTGAATGTTCATATACGTTTCTTTTTATCAACATGTTTATATTTGTTGGGGTGCTTTGCTAGTAGGATTGCTGGTTTAGATAGTGAATTTATGTTTACCGTTTTATGAAACTGCCAGATTATTTGTCACAAGTGGTTGTTGGTACCATTTTACATTCTTCCCAGCACTGCATGAGGGTTCTAGTATCTCTAGATTCTCATCAAAACTAGGTATTGTCTGTCTTTAATTACAGCTATTCTAGTGGATTTGTAGTGCTATATTGTGGTTTAATTTGCATTTCCCTAGTAACTAATGTGGAGAAGGCGATGGCAACCCACTCCAGTACTCTTGCCTGGCAAATGCCATGGATGGAGGAACCTGATAGGCTGCAGTCCATGGGGTCGCTAGGAGTTGGACACGACTGAGCGACTTCACTTTCACTCTTCACTTTCATGCATTGGAGAAGAACATGGCAACCCACTCCAAGGTTCTTGCCTGGAGAATCCTAGGGACGGGGGAGCCTGGTGGGCTGCCGTCTATGGGGTCGCACAGAGTCGGACATGACTGAAGCGACTTGGCAGCAGCAGCAGCAGCGACTAATGATATTAAATATCTTTTCATGTGCTTTTTAAGTCATTTGTTAATCTTTGGTGGACTGTCCATGTAAAACTTTTGCCCATTTATTTTAGGCGAGGGTGGTCATTTTTTTTATTATAGCATTGTAATAGTTCTTTATGTATTCTGGATACAAGTCCTGTATCAGGTATGTTATTTGCAAAAATTTTCTCCCAGCCTAAGCCTTTCTCCAGGTCTCTTGAGGTGCAATTAATAAATAAAAGTGTATTTATTTGGGGGTGTGCATGATGATGATATGATACACATACACATTATGGAATTATTACAGTGGAAGTAATTTAGCCTATCCGTCACCTCTCATAGTTATCATATTTATGTGTGTGTGTGTGTGTGTGTGTGTGTGGTGAGAACACTAGGATTTACTGTCACAGCAAATTTGAAATTAATTCTAGTCACTGCACTGTACATTAGCTTCCTAAAGCCTGTTTACCTTATAACTGAATGTTTGTACTCTTGGGCCAGCATTTCTACATTCCTCCCATACCCCAGTCTCTGGCAGTCACCATTCTATTCTCTGCTTCTATGATTTTGACTTAATTTCTTTTTTTTTTTTTTAATTCTGTGTATGAGTGAGAGCATATAGTGTCTGGTTTTCTGTCTGGCTTATTTCACTTTGCATAATGTCCTCTAGGTTCATCCAAGATGTAGCAAGTAACAGGATTTTTTTTTTCTTTTTTTGTGACTGAATTTATATATATAACATTATCCTTGTTTGTCAGTAGACAATTCAGCTGTTTCCATATTTTGGCAATTGTGAAAAATGCTGCATGAACATGGGGTTCCAAATATCTTTTCAAGATACTAATTTGGTTTCTTTGGGCATATATTCAAGAAGTAGAATTGCTGGATCATACAGTAGTTCCATTTTTCATTTTTTGAGGATCCTCCATGCTATTTTCCATAATGGTTGTACACTTGACACTCCCACCAGCAGTTCACAAGGGTTTCCTTTCCTCCACATCTTCTCCAGCACTAATTTGGTCTTTTTGATGACAGATATCCTAAGAGATCTGAGTTGATACCTTGTCATGGTTTTGATCTACGTTTCCGTGATGATTAGCAAAAATAGATAAGAAAGACCACATCAAACTAAAAGGCTTCTGTACAGCAAAGGAGGTTTTTTCCTACGTTTTATTCTAGAAGATCTACAGTCTCCAATCTTCCTTTTACCTCTGCAGTCTATTTTGAGTTAATTTTTATGAGTGGTTTAAGATAGAGGTTTAGGTTTGAAGAATTGATCACTTTTTAAGCTGGGCTTTCTGCTGTAATATTTCATGTTGTAAAGTAGGTGTATTAGTTCATTTGAGATGCTGTAACCTAAATAACATAAACTTGAATGGCTTAAAAGCAATAAAAGTTCATTTCTCACAGGTCTGGGGATTGGGGAATCCAAGATAAGGCATGAACAGAACCTGGTCTGGTGACAGCCAACTTTCTAGTTCATAGACAACACCTTTTCACTTTGTCCCACATAATAGAAGAGGCAAGCGAGCTTTCTAGGACCTCTTCTATAACAGCACTAACCAGATGTATTTTGTGTTCTTAGAATATAATTCGAAAAGAAATACTGTGGAGATGAAACTGCAGTCCCAGTTGTCATTTTTGGGGTATACTTCCTGTATGCAGAAAGAGTTATACAGTGTTGTAAGAGTTAATTGGATGGAATCTAAAAACACTTCCTTTCTAGGTTATGTGCTAGACATTGTTACTTTTTAATCTCTGTTACATCAAGTTTCTTAAGAAATGAAAGAGTCAATTATGGGCATTGTGGTTCAGCTGGTAAAGAATCCACCTGCAATGCGGGAGACCTGGGTTCAGTCCCTGGGTTGGGAAGATCCCCTGGAGAAAGGAAAGGCTACTCCAGTACCCACTCCAGTATTCTGGCTTGGAGAATTCCAAGGACTGTATAGTCCATGGGGTTGCAAAGAGTGAGACATGTCTGGGCCAGTTTTCGCTTTCATGGGCATTGTGAACAGGTTAGCGTCAAACACGTTTATATTAGTCTAAAATTGAGACCCTCTACACCAGGGAACTCATTTGACTGCTTTTGTAAACCTTGCTTATGTTATTTGTTCATTTGCTAAGTCTTGTGGCCAACTTGGCAACCCTGTGAACTTTAGCAAGGCAGGCATCTCTGTCCTCTGCCATCTCCGAGTTTGCTCCAATTCATGTCCATTGAGTTGGTGATGCTATCTAATCATCTCATCCTCTGCCACTCCCTTCTCCTTTTGCCTTCAGTCATTCCCAGCATCAGGGTCTTTTCCAGTGAGTCAGCTCTTCACATCAGGTGGCCGAAGTATTGGAGCTTCAGCTTTGGCATCAGTCCTTCCAGTGAATATTCAGGATTGATTTCCTTTAGGATTGACTGGTTTGTTCTCTTGCAGTCCAAGGGACTTTCAAGAGTCTTCTCCAGCCCCATGATTCAAAAGCATGAATTCTTATCAAGCTTCATTATGGTCCCTCTCTTACATCCCTGCATGACTACTGGAAAAACCATAGCTTTGGCTGTATGGATCTTTATTGGCAAAGTGATGTCTCTGCTTTTTGATCTGCTGTCTAGGTTTGTCATAGCTTTCTTCCCAAGGAGCCAAGTGTCTTTTACTGTCATGGCTGCTTTCACTGTCCACAGTGGTTTTGGAGCCCAAGAAAATAAAGTCTGTCACTGCTTCCACTTTCTCTGCTTCTATTTGCCATGAAGTGATGGGACCAGATGCTGTGATCTTTGGCTTTTGAATGTTGAGTTTCAATTCAGCTTTTACACGCTCCTCTTTGACCATCAAGAGGCTCTTTTATTCCTCTTTGCTTTTTGTCATTAGAGTGGTATCTGCGTGTCTGTTGTTGTTCAGTCCCTCAGTTGTGTGCAACTCTGTGACCCCATGGACTGAAGCACACCAGGCTTCCCTGTCCTTCACCATTTCCCAGAGCTTACTCAAACTCATATCAGTTGAGTCAGTGATGCCATCCAACCATCTCGTCCTATGTCATCCTCTTCTCCTTCTGCCTTCAGTCTTTCCCAGCATCAGGATCTTTTCCAGTGAGTCAGATCTTCCCATCAGGTGGCCAAAGTATTTGTGGAGTTTCAGCTTCAGCATCAATCCTTGCAGTGAATATTCAGGGTTGATTTCCTTTAGGGTGGACTGGTTTGATCTCCTTGCAGTCCAAGGGACTCTCAAGAGTCTTCCCCAACACCACAGTTCAAAAGCATCAATTCTTCGACGCTCAGTGCTCTTTATGATCCAACTCTCATATCCGTACATGACTACTGGAGAAACCATAGCTTTGACTGGATGGATCTTTGTTGGTAAAGTGATGTCTCTGCATTTTGATAATGCTGTCTCATTTGGTCATAGCTTTTCTTCCAAGGAGCATCTTTTAATTTTGTGGCTGCAGTCACCATCTGCAGTGATTTTGGAGCCCAAAAAACTAAACCTGCATATCTGAGGTTGATATTTCTCCTGGCAATCTTGATTCCAGCGTGTGATTGATCCAGCCTGGCATTTTGTATGATGTACTCTGCATATAAGTTAAATAAGCAGGGTGACAGTATACAGCCTTGTCATACTCCTTTCCCACTTTTGATCAGTGATTTGTTCCATGTCTGGTTCTAACTTGATTCTTGACCTGCGTGCTGGTTTCTCAGGAGACAGGTAAGGTGGTCTGGTATTCTCATCTCTTTGATTTTTCACAGTTTGTGTGATCCACACAGTCAGTTTAGTGTAGTCAGTGAAACAGGAGTAGATGTTTTTCTAGAATTCTCTTGCTTTTTCTATGTTCTAGCAATTGTTGGCAATTTGATCCCTGCCTCTTCAAAACCCAGCTTGTACATCTGGAAGTTCTCTGTTCACATATTTCTTTAAGCCTTGCTTGAAGGATTTTGAGCATTATCTTGCCAGCATGTGAAGTGAGTGCGTTTATTTGGTAGTTTGAACACTCTCTGGCATTGCCTTTCTTTAGGATTGGAAGGATATATTGGGTTGGCTAAAAAGTTCATTTGAGTTTTCCATAAGATGGTATGGTAAAACCAAACTTTTTGGTCAAGCCAGTATTATTAGAACTAGGGGAGTTAATGGGCCACACCATGGCAAGGTAGGGAATAGAAAATTTGGGGGTTGTGATGTTCATGCCATCAAAATGCTGCAAGGAATTAGGCCTTGGATTCTTGGAAATTCTGGAAAGTGAGTGTTTATAGCATCCATATTAGAAATTATTTAGGATTTAAAGCTGTCAGAAGCTCAGGTTCTAAATGGTCACTTCACATCCTAGAATGAGTGTATGGACATGTGAATTATGTCAAGTTCATAATTGATTTTCTTTGAAAATGGTGAAGTGCTACTGAAATAGCTACAAGAGTGAGCCATTTGTCAAGGACAGTAGACTGTGGTATTGGGAAACAAGTATCTGCACCAGAATAATATGGAAGTAAGATTATGAAATAATCTTGGATTTCATCACAAGTAAGAGTGACTCATTCAGTTCTCACTGTTTAGGAGAAAGATGATACAAAAATAGCACCAGCACTAAGGGACAAGCTCCAACCTGAGATGCTGAGGAAGACTTGGGAGTTGCCAAGTGATACAGATAAGTGTCCGTTGATTCTTTGAAGTCAGACTTCTGGCTAGCTTGGTAGTTGGGAATAACTTCCTTTACCAATTCTATTCAGAGGAGCTTTTTATTATGGATATGTTAATATGTATTCCTGGGAATATGGGTTTCAAATACTTCTTGCCAGTTCTAGCTTTTCATTTTATGTGGGGTTTTGGTGACCAAATACTAAGTTCTAGTGGAACTGTCAGCATAGCTGTCAGCATCTTCCTTTATGGTTGTGTGTTTTGGCGTCTTGTGTAAGAAATCCTTCATTGTCCTTTGAAATACTCTCAAGATCTTGAGATTCTCTGTATTCTTAAAGTATTGCTTTTCACATTTAGATTTTTTGATGTATAATCCATTTGGAATATAATTCTGTCATACACTGGGAACTGTAATTTTTTTCTCCTGAGGAGCTGGTTGCTTCAGCATTATCTATGGAATGGTCTGTATATTTCTCACTGATTACTAATGGCACATCTGTTATATACCCAAGTTTCCATATATACTTAACTCTGTTAAAGCCCTCTAGTTTTCCTTTGTCATCTGTACCTCTACAGATATCATGCACTCTCAATTTCCATCTCTTTAAGATGTCTTTCTATCTGATTAGGGTATATAAGCCCACCTGGCTTTTTCAGAATTGGTTTGGCATTTTGTGTGAATTTTAGACTGAACTTGTCAGGTTATATGAAAAATCCTTATGGGGAATTTCTTCAGCATTCCTTTCACTTTTTATGTTAAATTTGGGACATATTGCCTTTTAACAATTTTGTCTTCAAATATTCATGAATGCAGTATCTCCATTTATGCAGGCCTTCTTTTATGTCTTTAAATGAAGTTTCATAATTTTTCCTGGAAAGATCTTATATATATATTTTGTTAGATTTATTCTTAAGTACCTCATGGGTTTAGTTACTGTGAATGGTGTCTTTTAAACTGATATTTCTACTTGCTTGCTTGTGAATAGAGTTGATATTTTTTTATCAGTTTTATATCCTCCAACTAATCTGAATGCTCCTGGACTTCTCATGTATGCATTTTCTGCAGTAATGACATTGTTATTTTTCCTTTTCAGTTTTGGTATTGTGTTCGTTTCTTTTTCTCATTGCTCTGATGAGGCCTACAGCATTGAGTAGAAGCAGTGATAGCAGGCACTTGTTTTGTTTCTGACTTTAAAGAGCAATGCTGTTAACATTTCACCTTTAAGTATGAGGTTTGCCCTGGCTTTCACTAAATACATTTTATCGAGTTAAAGAGCTCTCCTTTCTATTCTTCGTTTCAGAAAGGTTTTGTATTATTCTTTATCTTGAATGGGTTGTATTTTTATCCTGTCCTTTTTTGGTAGTTATTGAGATAATCATATAGCTTCCCTTTAAATTTGTTACTATGATAAATTAGTTTATTGGTAAGATAAATCCTCCTGAGTCCAAAATACATTTAAAGAATACATTGCAGTCCTTCTCGTTTCCTTTCTTGAACAATTCAGTCCTTGATTCCTTATGGAGAGGAGAGCAAAGTGGGTCTCTGTGGTGGGAGCAGGGTGTTGCATTGCCCGAGGGTGAGCGTCACAGCCCAGGTTGGGTGAGTAACAGCTCTGTGGGGCAATAGTCACAGCCCAATTAGTGTGAGGAGGACTCCACAGGGAGTTTGCAGGGGTGGCTGCATTTGGGGGTTTAGAGCTCAAGTAAGGTTCCAGATAGGAAAAGGAGTATGTCAAGGCTGTATATTGTCACCCTGCTTATTTAACTTATATGCAGAGTACATCATGAGAAACACTGGACTGGAAGAAGCACAAGCTGGAATCAAGATTGCTGGGAAAAATATCAATAACCTCAGATATGCAGATGACACCACCCTTATGGCAGAAAGTGAAGAGGAACTAAAAAAACCTCTTGATGAAAGTGAAAGAGGAGAGTGAAAAAGTTGGCTTAAAGCTCAACATTCAGAAAACTAAGATCATGGCATCCAGTCCCATCACTTCATGGGAAATAGATGGGGAAACAGTAGAAACAGTGTCAAACTTTATTTTTTTGGGCTCCAAAATCACTGCAGATGGTGACTGCAGCCATGAAATTAAAAGACACTTACTCCTTGGAAGGAAAGTTATGACCAACCTAGATAGCATGTTCAAAAGCAGAGACACTACTTTGCCGACTAAGGTCCGTCTAGTCAAGACTATGTTTTTTCCAGTGGTCATGTATGGATGTGAGAGTTGGACTGTGACGAAGGCTAAGCGCCGAAAAATTGATGCTTTTGAACTGTGGTGTCGGAGAAGACTCGTGAGAGTCCCTTGGACTGCAAGGAGATCCAACCAGTCCACTCTGAAGGAGATCAACCCTGGGATTTCCTTGGAAGGAATGATGCTAAAGCTGAAGCTCCAGTACTTTGGCCACCTCATGTGAAGAGTTGACTCACTGGAAAAGACTCTGATGCTGGATGGGATTGGGGGCAGGAGGAGAAGGGGACGACAGAGGATGAGATGGCTGGATGGCATCACTGACTGGATGGATGTGAATCTGAGTCAGCTCCAGGAGTTGGTGATGGACAGGGAGGCCTGGCGTGCTGCGATTCATGGGGTCGCAAAGAGTTGGACACGACTGAGCGAATGAACTGAACTGAATTGAAGATGAGTATAGGTGGGGAAGGGCAGAGCTGGTTTGGGGCTTCACAAGGGGCGCATTTCCACATAGGGGCAACCTGGCAGGGGTATCAGTGTCTAAGCAGAGGGAGAAGGAAGAACTACCTGGATACACAGCCCGTTGCAGCATGCTGAGCCCAAGCATTGATGAGGGCTGCTGCTGCTGCTAAGTCGCTTCAGTCGTGTCTGACTCTGTGCAGCCCCATAGATGGCAGCCCACCAGGCTCCCCCGTCCCTGGGATTCTCCAGGCAAGAACGCTGGAGTGGGTTGCCATTTCCTTCTCCAGTGCGTGAAAGTGAAAAGTGAAAGTGAAGTCTCTCAGTCGTGTCCGACTCTTAGCGACCCCATAGACTGCAGCCCACCAGGCTCCACCCCACCCACAATGGAGTGGGGTGCCATTGCCTTCTCCGATTGATGAGGGCAGGCCCTAACTTAATCAAGTGACCAACATAAACATCATCCATAATGGGACAAATTGTAATCAGATGTTGCTTGCTAGGATCCAGGGGGCAGAAATGATCATGCTTCTGTGATATTTCTGCCAAAATGCATAACATGGGTAAAATTATGAGAAAACACCGAATCCAATTTGACAGCTTTCTACAAGAATAACTGGCATCTAATCTTTGATAGTGTAAGAGTCCTAAATGAGTCTTTAAGGTTCCACTTAGGACTTAAGAGATTGAAGGGACCAGCCAGCTAAATGCAGAACATGGTTCTGAACTATATCCTTTTCCATCCAAGATGACATTGGAACAATTAGGAGACTTGAGTGGTGTCTGAGAGTTACATGCTAGCAGTGTACTGCTGTTTATTCCTGATTCTCATGGTCTCACTCTGATCATGTTGGAAATACACATTAAATACTTGAACACCGTGGAGCACCAGGTTGGCAACTTACTGCCAGATAGTTCTGGAAAAAAAAACTTTGTACTGTGTTTTCAACTTTCTATAAGTTTGTGATTGTTTCAGTTTTTTTGTGTTTTTTTTGTTTTTTTTTTTTGTTTTTCAATTTTGAGAGTTTATTGCAGGATTTGGTTGGGTAATATTTGGGATTTTAAAATCTGTTTACTAAGTGAGATTGGTTTGTGCTTTTCCTTTCTCATATTATGTTTATTCAGTTTTTACATTTGTAGCCTTTTGGGGAACTTTTATTCCCTCCCTTTATCCCTTCCTTTCTTCCAAAGGTTTCTTTAATAGACAGTCTGTTTCCTAAAGGATAAGTTCCTGGATTTTCCTATAGAAAACTAACTTGATTTTTTTTTTTAATGGATTCAGTTTCTTTAGAGAGTAAAGGACTTTATTCTTGAGATAGTTTTAGTAACTTTTTCTAAAACAGTTCCCATTTCATTCATATCTTTAAGCTGTTTCATTAAAAAACAAACAGTTAAAAAAAGATTTTTAAAGCTGTTTCAAATAAGGAATAACAATGTATTAAGATTTAAAAAAAAACACCTGTATTCTGTAGTTTTGGTCCCTTTCTCATTCCTAAGTCTGTTTGTACCTTCTCTTTTTTCTTGATTATTTTTGCCTGAGGATTTTTTTTTAAGTCTTTTCAGATGACTAGTATTTGGTTTTGTTGTTCTTCTGTTGTATCTTTATTTTCTATTTCTTATATATCTGCTCTTATTTTTTATTACTTTAAAATTTTTATGCTTTCTTTGAATTTATTCTCTTTGTCTAACTTAACTACTTAGTTGTTTTGACAAAATTCTGTGTAATAACCACAAAACCCTAGTGACATCTGATAGTATATATTGATCATTTATCTGAAGTCAGGACAGCGTTGGCAAGGCAATCTGCTGGCCTTGGCTGGAGTCATACACAGGTTTAAGGTTGACTGGATGTCAACTGATAGAGGGTGGTCTCAACAGATAGAGGGCGGTTGCTCCCTAGAGCTACAGGGATGACATCTTCTCATCTTCCTGGAACAGCAGGCTAATTTGGACACACCTCCTTTTGATGGTAGTAGCATACAAAGGAGCAAGATTCTTAAACTCACAGATAACCTACTATCGCTTCTGCCACATTCTGTCAAAACAAGTCACATGGTGTAGGAAAATATTCTCTGCTATTCTGAGAGAAGTATTCCCAAGTCATGTGAAAAAGTGTGGATACAAAGAGTGAGGAATTCAGTCTGCCACTTGCCATCCCCAGTCTTTTGCTTTTCCAAGCTTTTTATTATAGAAGAAATATAAGGATAGTACACTGAATACCCAGTGTTAGCATTTTGGTATATGTATTTTGTCTCATGCTTTAATTCTCTTTTTTCCCCTTGAATTCTTTAGGTATCATGACATTGCCCTCTTGTGTTTATCTCTTAAGTCCAAAAAATGCAGTCATCACACTCAGGAAATTTAATATTGACATGATAATATTGTCTGATTAAAATATATCTTCAGATTTCTCTGTCTCAGTATTCTCTGACTTTTCATTTGGTCTTTTTCTAATAAAAGAAAAAGATTTTTAAAAATCTATCAGATGTAGCCAGTTTAGCTTTATCACAAAGTAAGTATTACTGCCAATCACTTTGCTGTGCAAAATTGCACAACAAAAATCACAAGGCTTATGGGGGAAATGGGGTTAAAGGTACAACACTCAAAACTTCATCATTGTCACCCACAGAGTCTTGTAAGAACTGCAGTACAATTTTATAATCTATTTAGTGGTTAAGATGTACATAACTAAGATAAACGTGGTGCTTTACCTTGAAAAAGACCTATACTTTGTAGGAGTGGTGTCAGAAGGGTTGCAGTTTGTGAGTGAGGTGGTGGGAAGAGAATTCTCTGAAATTGGACAGAAAGTTGAAACCATGTGTGGATAGATACAGCTCATCACACACCTGGTGAGCTGACATAGCTGCTACATATCTGAGTGGTGTGCATTTTCTGTTTCCTACACAGCTTAGTTCAGCCGGGTGTAGTTTTCTAGTTTCACCTAATGTTTCTCACTAAAAAAATCACACATAGGCAAATAGAAGATTAATGTTTTGCTCATACTGTGTTGGAACAAATTTGCATGTTTTTTTTAAGCTATAGCGTAACTTAAAATACAAACATATGCATCTATAAATTTCCCTCTTAAGATTGCTTTAGCTGTGTCCTGCAGATTTTTATATATTTTGGCTATAATTCAAATCTGAGTATTCTCTGATTTCTATTACGATTTCTTCCACCTATGATTTAGAAATACACAAAAAGGAGGGAGTTATAGATTTGGAATTTGGATGAACATGTACACACTCCTATATTTAAAATAGATAACCAACAAGGACCTAGCACGAGGAACTCTTCTCAATATTCTGTAATGACCTAAATGGGAAAAGAATTCGAAAAAAGAGTAGATAACATGTATAACTGAATCACTTTACTGTACACCTGAAACCTAACAGAGCTTTGTTACTCAACTGTACTCTAATATAAAATAAAAATTCTTTTAAAAAAAGAAATGCGCTTAAAATTTTTCAAATTTGTAGTTTTCATTGTAGGTGTATCTTGTTAATATTTTCTAACTTTATTGCTTTGTGTTCAAAGAATGTGAAATGTATAATATTCTTTGTTAGTTTTGTGACTGTGGCCTAGTGTGGAGTCGGTTTTTGTAAATGTTTTGCATTTTTAAAGAATGTGCATTCTCTGATTGCTGAGTAAAGGTTAATATACTTAAATTACCTTATTTTTTTAGCTGAATATTCTATGTTTATCTCACTAATTCAATCCAGACTCTCCCTCAGTTGTATAAGTCTCCTCTCAGCTTATTCGGGCACGTTAGGTAGTCTGTTAAGTTCATCTTGAGGAAATTTGTCCTAGAGTCATCTGATATGTGATAGTTATTTTTCAGGCCCATTGTCTTCTTGGGATGTTTCTTCTTTACCTCTCTCCTGTTTCCCTTTTTCCTAGATACCATTTTCATTCCTTCCTTGGTTTATCTCCCCTCATTTTGATGAAATTCTTCAGTAGCATTGTGAAAAAAAAAATGTCTACAAGTTGAACTTTTTGAGAACTTGTATGTCTGAAAATGACTTTTCTGTCTTAATACCTGTGGTAGTTGGGCGGAAATGATTCCCCTTCAGTTTTTAATGGAGTACCTCATTTTCCTTTGGCTCCAGTGTTGCTGTTGAGAAGTCTGCTCTGCCCCCAGTCTTGTCTGAAGCTTGTTTTGATCTTCTCTGTCCTTGAGTGCCAAAATTTTATGAAGGAGTGCTTTGATACAGGTCTAATTTAAGTGATTGTGCTGCGCACTCAGTGGGTCTTTCAGTTCTTAGAATTTGTGTCCTTAGATTCTAGGAAATTAACTTGAATTAGTCCTTTGATTTCTTCCCCTCCGTTTTTCTGTTCTAATTTCTGGAATTCCTGTTGTTGATTTTGAGATCTCTAATGCTCTTCTCCAGATCTTCTTATCTTTTCTTTCCTATGCCTTTTAATTTTGGGGTAAATTTCCTGAATTTACCTTCCAACTCTTTGGTTGAGGTTTTCATTTCTGCTATTATATTTTTAATTTGAATCTTTTTTCTATAAATATTCCTTTATGATATGGTATTTTTATTCATAGGTCTCATACATTCTCTGACCCCTAAATATTAATGATAGTTTCTTGAAATTTTGTCTTCGTGTATACTCCAAGTTTCCTTATAAACTAATCTGTTTTAACCCCTTGAGTGGTGCTTGGTTTCCATTCTTTAAAAGGGTGTGTGTGCGTGAGTGCTCAGTCTTGTTCAGCTCTGCAACACCATGGTCTGTAGCCCACTAGGCTCCTCTGTCCATGGAATTTTCTAGGCTGGAATACTGGAGTGGGTTGCCACATCCTTCGCCAGGAATCTTCCTGACCAGGGCAGACTGCATTGGCATGTGTATTCTTTGCAGTGAGTCACCTGGGAAGCCCCATTTAAAGGTATACTACCAATAAACCGACAGAGAACTCCAAGCCCATGAGTGGGATTTGTTGTGACCTTCACCATAAGGGGATTCAGCTGTTTTCTTTTCATGGTGGAAGACTTTGTTTCAGAAGCTTTGGGTCTTTTCTCTTGAATTTCCTGCGAATGACTCAGCTAAGGAGATTCTGGCAATTTTGAGGAGAAAGGAACTTAAGAAGGGAAGTTGTCTCTATAGTCAGTATTTGAAAAACTCAGCAGTGGCCACAGGACTGGAAAATGTCAGTTTTCATTCCAATCCCAAAGAATAGCTTTGCCAAAGAATGCTTAAACTACCACACAATTGGACTCATCTCACACACTAATAAAGTAATGCTCAAAATTCTCCAAGCCAGGCTTCAACAGTATGTGAACCGTGAACTTCCACATCTTCAAGCTGGATTTAGAAAAGGCAGAGGAACCAGAGATCAAATTGCCAACATCCATTAGATTATTGAAAAAGCAAAACAGTCACAGAAAAACATCTATTTCTGCTTTATTGACTATGCCAAGGCCTTTGACTGTGTGGATCACAGTAAACTGTGGAAAATTCTGAAAGAAATGGGAATACCAGACCACCTGACCTGCCTCTTGAGAAAGCTGTATGCAGGTCAGGAAGCAACAGTTAGAACTGGACATGGAACAACAGACTGGTTCCAAATTGGGAAAGGAGTACGTCAAGGCTGTATATTGTCACCCTGCTTATTTAACTTACATGCAGAGTACATCATGAGAAACGCTGGGCTGGGTGAAGCACAAGCTGGAATCAAGATAGCCAGGAGAAATATCAATAACCTCAGATATGCAAATGACACCACCCTTATGGCAGAAAGTGAAGAAGAACTAAAGAGCCTCCTGATGAAAGTGATAGAGGAGAGTGAAGAAGTTGGCTTAAAACTCAACATGCAGAAAACTAAAATCGTGGCATCTGGTCCCATCACTTCATGGCAAATAGATGGGGAAACGATGGAAACAGTGACAGACTTTATTTGGGGGGGCTCTGAAATCACTGCAGATGGTGACTGCAGCCATGAAATTAAAGGATGCTTGCTCCTTGGAAGAAAAGTTATGACCAACCTAGACAGTATATTAAAAAGCAGAGACATCACTTTGCCAACAAAGGTCCATCTAGTCAAAGCTATGGTTTTTCCGGTAGTCATGTATGGATGTGAGAGTTGGACTATAGAGAAAGCTGAGTGCTGAAGAATCGATGCTTTTGAACTGTGGTGTTGGAGAAGACTCTTGAGAGTCCCTTGGACTGCAAGGAGATCCAACCAGTCCATCCTAAAGGAAATCAGTCCTGAATATTCATTGGCAGGACTGATGCTGAAGCTGAAACTCCAAATACTTTGGCCACCTGATGCGAAGAACTAACTCATTTGAAAAGACCCTGATGCTTGGAAAGATTGAAGGCAGGATAGAAGGGGATGACAGAGGATGAGATGGTTGGATGGCATCACTGACTCAATGGACATGAGTTTGAGCAAGCTCAGGGAGTTGGTGATGGACAGGGAAGCCTGGCATGCGGCAGTCCATGGGGTTGCAAAGAGTCGGACACGACTGAAGGACTGAGAGATTGAACTGAACTGAATGCTCCCCTCATCTCATGCAGATATCTTTTTTCCCCTCTACTTTTCTCCAGAATAAACTACTGGGGATTGTGGTGGTGCCCAGCTTGGGCCACCTAACTATAGAGAGGGATGCAGAAATCAGAGAGGCCACCTGCCTGCACAGTTCTGTCATTCTCGGTCTTACCTTTGCCTCCTTGCCAGAGGCACCAGATGCTCTGGTTCTTGAGCCCTTTGGTGAAGGGCTCCTAATTCCGAAGAATTAGGTCCTACCTAAACCCTACTTAGGAGTCATTTTTCTCAGAGTGCCAATCTTCCATATGCTTTCCAGTGTTTAAAATTTTGGCTATCTTTCCCCTACTCCTGTTTTCTTAGTCCTTGTAAGTTTATGTCACTTAAAAAAAAATTACTCTTGGTTTAGTGAGGTTTGAAGGGAGCAAAGTACAAATTGTATGTGTCTAGATCCACCATTTTCACACAAAACCTTAAAGTAACATTTAGCAAGTTTGAAATTCTGAAAGAGTATCACCCACACTCATGCTTAGTGGGAACAAAAAATTTAAAACCCTGTTATTTCTTTCACTCCTGTCCAGTGGAGTTTTTTGGAGGTTACATGATGTGTGATATTGTAGCAGATTAAATGCAGAGATAGATACGAGAATCCTCCTCTTTTCTATTAAGTCAAACATTGAAGAGATTTGAAAAATGTAAAAAAGGCTACTCTTCTAATTTTTTGAAAAAATTTTTTCATTAAAAATATTGTGTTGACAGTAATATAGGATGAGTTTCTTGTTATTTTAAATCTGTTTATAAGTATATAATTAAACATCTCAGTTTTCATTTCTAATTCTCACGTGGTGAAAATCAGTAGTTACAGCCTTCATAAACACACACTTTGGATTTCTCAGTAATTTTTAAGAAAGTAAAGGGTTATGAGGTCAAAATTTTGAAAACATGTGCTCTAGAGAATCATAGATGTAAACTGAAATTGGACATGCATGTAACAATATAAACATATCCAACACTCCAGTTTTATCTTTACATAGCACAATAGTGTAATTAATCCTCATGCTTATTAGATTGGGTACTCCTGTGGATTTGTTCTTCTTTTGTTTTTTCTCCTAATAATCATGAGAGGAACTAAAAGAAGCTTCTGGAAGTTACAGTCTATACTGTCTTTGTCCCTATAGATATTCCAGTCTCTGCTGATTTAGATAATAATAAATCAGCTTGGACAGAATATTAAATGTGCATTTTTGTTCCCTAGGGAACAAAATTGGTTCTCAGGGAGTTAAAAGAATTTTAGATATTATAATAGTTTGTGGTCCATAAACAGATATACAGTACATTTGTGGTATTACAATTTCATTGGGGGTGGGGGCGAGTTAGGGAAAAAAGTCTCCATTGGAGCAGATGAGAATGAAAAAGAGGTTGAGAAACACTGTTTTAGAGATCCTGCTGGAATATGACCCTTTAACCTTTCTTTGGCTTGTATTTCTTTCCGAGATCCCAGGCTTGCTACCTAATACACGCTATAGAGTTGGGGTGATGACAACAGCTAACTTGTGGGAATCCAGTAGGTCCTTCAGGAGGGAGACAGCTAGGTGAGGGTTCCAGCAACCGGAGAACTAGTGCCTCAGCTTCAACCAGTTGTCGCAGCGCTGGAATATGAGCCCAAGGACTCCAAATTTTCCAAGTTAGAAAAGTTAGAGGTCCAAATTCTCTGTAAACTTACGATTGCTAAATGTTAGAAGCTAAAATAATTTTTAGATAATATGCCCATGAGTCAAAACGTCTGTGAATCACCAGTTTAGGGACTCCCCCCTCATCCCCACTAGTATAGTCTCTCTTGGCATGATGGAATGTGTCTCCTAAGTATGGCTCCTTTATTTATTGCATTCTAAACTCAGAGCCATTTTGCTCCTGCTTGGTTAACTTCAGTGATAGATCCACCTGTCCCAGGAGGCCAACCTGCTCGATTTTTGGTTAACTCTGTTGCATGGTCAGTCTGATAGGAAGCAGAGATTTATCTTAAAACTTTAAGCTAGTGGTCTTGGTTTATCCTGTGAGACCAGAAAGAATAAGAGTAAAACTCTTGTTTTGTGTGACAAGTCTTCAGATCTGTTACTTTGGCTCTGAATCAGCGCTTTATTTTTCTAGAAATGTAGAGCATAGTATTTGAGAATTCGGGCTCTGAAGTCGGACTACTAAGGTTTGAATCTCCTCTCTATGTCTAGTTCTGTGATCTTAGGACTTATTTATTTTATACCTTTGTCCATTTTAATACCAGCATATGACTGTAATTTATCTAATTGGTAATAGGTGTTACATGTAAAACTTGAAGAACAGTGTCTGGTATATAGTAAATATTCAGAAAATGCTGTTTATTCTCCACATTAAGCATCTGATCCTTAGTTCCATCAGTCATTCTTCAAGCTGGGCTGTGCTTAGTTGCTCAGTTGTGTCTGACTCTTTGCAACCCTATGGACTGTAGCCACCCAGGCTCCTCTGTCCATGGGGTTTCTTCAGGCAAGAATACTGGAGTAGATCGCCATGCCCTCCTCCAGGGGATCTTCCCAACCCAGGGATCAACCCCAGGTCTCCCACATTTCAGGTGGCCTCTTTACTGTCTGAGGCGCCAAGGAAGCCATTCGTCATAGACCACAGGTTCAAATTTGCTTACTAAACTTATAGTTTACTCATTGATGGAAGCAGTCCATGCCTTGTAGGAAGACTTACAGATTTCTTTTCCTATCTCTTCTATACAATTTCCTCCCATATGCCTTTCCAAACCAGTTCACGATGACTTTTATCTTTGTTCATTTCTGTATATATATATATAAATATAAAAGCACCACACAAACACACAGACTTACTCATTCTTGAACATAAGATCATTGGAGGGACAACGAAAGTGTGAGGCTTAGGCCCTCCCCACTTCTAATAGAACCCTGATTTTGCTCACACATTTTTATTTTAAAATAGGAACCTTGGAGAGTGCCGTTTGATTGGTTTAAAAGTCAACCATGCAGTTCCTTTATACTGTGTGGGTTTTTTTTTTTAACTTTCTATTTTGTTTCGGAGTATAGCAGATTAACAATGTTGTGATAGTTTCAGGTGGACAGCAAAGGGACTCAATCGTACATCTACATGTATCCATTTTCTCTCAATGGCTGTGTGATTTTTGCCATAGCCATGTGATGAAATCCTGGTCATTGAGACCTGAGGAAAATTTTACTGATAGAATTGGGCTTGTGGTTTCTGGAAAAGGTTTCTTTGTTCCTTAAAAAGATGAACATGAAGTGGTGGTCTCATCTTCTGGTTATTGCTGAGACCTGGGGATTGGGTGGGAGTACCACCGGATGGCAGAGTGAAGGCAGAGATGGGTCTTTGGAGACATTGTTGAGCTGCTGCACTAACCAGTCCCACAACCTGTCCTTCCTCTTAATTTCTTATTATGTGGGAAACTTTTCTTACTGATTCTGCTGCTTTGAGTTGGATTTTCTTACTTTCACCTGAAATATGGCTGGCAAATTGGATAAATAGTCCATAACCTCATAAAGTTAGGAGGAATAATTGAAATAATAAAGTAATCTACAGATTTATAGTTCTGTGACATTGCCACCAACAGTATGTGAGTGGACAGAATGTTTCATAGAGAATGAGGCTACCTGGCTTTGCTAATTACTGATTCAGTTAATATTCGAATTGCAGGTCACTCAGCTTCATAAAACAAAATTAAGTGATCTTTAAGATCTGTTCTGATTATGCGTAAAGAATATGATTATTCTGGAATTCCTGCCTGAAATGGAAGGTTTTGTATACATTAAGGCAGTAGTTATAAATAACTTTTTTAGTTGAAGAAAGCGTAATTTATTAGCCAGTCATGTTGGGAATGCTTCCAGTTCCACAGTGGTTCTACTAATTTTAGTGTCTTGGGAAACAAGAGAAGCTCTACTATCTGTACACTAACCAGTTTGAATATCAAACTCGTAGCTTTGTAAAAATAGATATTTGTTTTTTAACCCAACTTTGAAACTTACTCCCCTGTAAGTCATCAGTATGAGCGTGTCATTAGTTTTCTTTTTCATACCATCTCATCATCTGCTGTGATCCTTTTCTTCTACCCTTTCCCCAGTTATTAATACATTTAGTCCCAGACCATTAAGCAGCCACCTAAGAGCTTTGCTTTTCACCAGACTCTGCTTTCTCTTCCTCTTTCTTCATCTATAAATGAAGTGAAAATATATAAGTTTTAAGGTGCTTTACGGGTCTAACATTCTGTGACTTGTCAGTTTTTTTTCTCATCATTTCAGACCCTGTTATACCTAAAATAACTCATCTTTAGTTATAACTAAAGTTAAGAAATTTTTCACCTCAGGACAGTAGAATTCACTTATGTAAAGGAAAAAAGGTAATACATTAAATATCCCGTGCAGAGCTAGATATATCAAGAAATGTAGAGCCTGGGCAAAATGTAGATATATATATATATATATATATACACACACACATGCAGATATGTGTAGTTTTTTAAGGGTTTTTTTGGAAGGGGATTGATTGGAAGACAAGAAAAGGAAGATAATTTATAATTATCTTATAATTTCAAAACTTTTGGGAACTCAGTGCATTATTTTCTTTTCCAGGAAAAGTTAAAACTATTACAAGATTGATTGATTACTGCAAGAGAACTAATAGGGGAAATCTAAGTGTTTGATCAAACCCATATTAACATTTGCCAGGCATGAAATTCCCTAGACATATAAACTTCTTTTTCCAGAAAAAAGGAAATAATATTTAATGATCTTCAGTAGAGAGACAGGTGCTAGGTGAAGTAAGAATTATATGCATCAGTTCAGTTCAGCCACTCAGTCATGTCCAACTCTTTGCAACCCCATGGACTGCAGCATCCCCAGCCTCCCTGTCCATCACCAACTCTCAGAGTTTACTGAAACTCATGTCCATTGAGTCAGTGATGCCATCCAGCCATCTCATCCTTTGTCATCCCCCTTCTCCTCCCGCCT
The DNA here is from genome assembly GCF_042477335.2 of Ovis canadensis. NCBI lineage: Eukaryota > Metazoa > Chordata > Mammalia > Artiodactyla > Bovidae > Ovis > Ovis canadensis. Next base: position 60,866,540 of record NC_091252.1, on the reverse strand, counting down.
TCAATCTTTCCCAGCATCAGGGACTTTTCCAGTGAGTCAGTTCTTCGCATCAGGTGGCCAGAGTATTGGAGTTTCAGCCTCAGTCTTCCAACGAATCTGTCCTTCCAATTATATTCAGGGTTGATTTCCTTTAGGATGGACTGGTTGGATCTCCTTGCAGTCCAAGGGACTCTCAAGAGTCTTCTCCAACACCACAGTTCAAAAGCATCAATTCTTCAGCACTCAGCTTTCTCTATAGTCCAACTCTCACATCCATACATGACTACCGGAAAAACCATAGCTTTGACTAGATGGACCTTTGTTGGCAAAGTGATGTCTCTGCTTTTTAATATACTGTCTAGGTTGGTCATAACTTTTCTTCCAAGGAGCAAGCATCCTTTAATTTCATGGCTGCAGTCACCATCTGCAATGATTTTGGAGCCTCAAAAAATAAAATCTGTTACTGTTTCCATTGTTTCCCCATCTATTTGCCATGAAGTGATGGGACCGGATGCCATGATCTTAGTTTTCTGAATGTTGAATTTTAAACCAACTTTTTCACTCTCCTCTTTCACTTTCATCAAGGGGCTCTTTAGTTCCTCTTCACTTTCTGCCATAAGGGTAGTGTCATCTGCATATCTGAGGTTATTGATATTTCTCCTGGCTATCTTGATTCCAGCTTGTGCTTCACCCAGCCCAGCATTTCTCATGATGTACTCTGAATAAGCAGGGTGACAACGTACAGCCTTGACGTACTCCTTTTCCTATTTGGAACCAGTCTTGTTCCACATCCAGTTCTAACTGTTGCTTCTTGACCTGCATACAGGTTTCTCAAGAGGCAGGTTAGGTAGTCTGGTATTCCCATCTCTTTAAGAATTTTCCACAGACTCTGTTTACTTCTACTGTATAATCGTAAGGGATTTGATTTAGGTCATATCTGAATGGTCTTAGTGTTTTCCCTATTTTCTTCAATTTAAGTATGAATTTTGCAATGAGAAGTTCATGATATGAGCCACTGTCAGTGCCCCGTCTTGTTTTCACTGACTAGAGAGAGCTTCTCCATCTTTGGCTGCAAAGAATATAATCAGTGTGATTTCATTATTGACCACCTGGTGATGTCCACGTGTAGCATCGTCTCTTGTGTTGTTGGAAGAGTGTTTGCTATGACCCGTGCGTTCTCTTGGCAAAACTCTGTTAGCCTTTACCCTGCTTAGTTTTGTACTCCCAAGGCCAAATTTGCCTGTTACTCCAGGTATCTCTTGACTTCCTACTTTTGCATTCCAGTCCCCTGTAATGAAAAGGACATATTTTGGGGGTGTTAGTTCTAGAAGGTCTTGTAGGTCTTCATAGAACTGTTCAACTTCAGCATTACTGGTCAGGGCATAGACTTGAATTACTGCGATATTGAACATTCTGCATTTCAGACTCTTTCGTTGACTGTGATCACTACTCCATTTCTTCTAAAGTATTCTTGCCCACAGTAGTAGATACAATGGTCATCTGAGTTAAACTCACGCATTCCAGTCCATTTTAGTTTGCTGATTCCTAAAATGTTGATGTTCACTCTTGGCATCTCCTGTTTGACCACTTCCAGTTTGCCTTGATTCATGGTCCTACCATTCCAGGTTCCTATGCAATATTGCTTTTTACAGCATCGGACTTTGCTTCCATCACCAGTCACATCCACAACTAGATGTTGTTTTTGCTTTGGCTCCATCTCTTCATTCTTTCTGGAGTTATTTCTCCACTGATCTCCAGTAGCATATTGGGCACCTACTGACTTGGGAAGTTCATCTTTCCAGTGTCCTATCTTTTTGCCTTTTCATACTGTTCATGGTTGGTGTTAATTTCAAAAACCTTGAAGGTGTGAGTGAAGTCATCCTGCAGCATATCATCCTATCATAAAATAACCAAAATGAAGTGTTAGACACTCATTTGTGTCTGACTCTTTGTGACCCTGGAGACTGTAGCCTAGCAGGCTCCTCTGTCCGTGGAATTTCCCAGGCAAGAATCCTGGAGTGGGTAGCCATTCCCTTCTCCAGGGGATCTTTCTGACCCAGGGATCGAACTTGAGTCTCTTATGTCTCCTGCATAACCAAGGAAAACACTAAAACCAACCATGAAAACATTTGCACATTTAACGTTTTTTAGACACAGAACGTCCGCTGAGTTTTCTTCCCAGAAGTAGAGGGATAATCAGAAGACAATTCCAGAATGCAGATTTTTCCATTCAATTGGTAGGTTTTGTTTTGATTTTTCCAAGTCCTATTGAGAGAGATTTGTTCTGACAACTGTATAAACATGTGGTATTTTTTCCAGTACCGCTTCTCAAACTCTCTTAACATCAAATAGGTGTCCTACAATTCAGTTCAATTAGGTCACACTGCACAGGTAAAAGGCTCAATCCCACAAGACTGCTCTTGTTTGACGTGCCAGTTCCAAGTACTAGGCCTTCAGGTAATTTGTACTTCTGTCCAACTTGGAGAGGGTCTGGGTTTAGGAATATATGTTGCTCTTCAGTTCACCAGATTACCTTTTCTATTCTTCCTCATTCTCTCTGATGGCTTACTACTTCTAGTAGTTATAGGGTTGTAGAGAGGACAAGGTAATAAGTTTTCTTTTGAGTGTTTGATAGTAAAATATAATTCTGTCCTTCCTACTTTCCTCCTTGCACATTTTTAAAAAGCTTCCTCTGTATGCCAGAGGATACAAGCAAGACCTCATGGAGTATTCCTTCAAGATGCCCTCTTTTCTAGGAAATAGCACCCAAATTTGCCATGTGTTGATGAGTCTTAAACCTTGAAGTGTGAGAAAGACTAATTGTGGCATCTTCTATATTAGAAAAACATTTAATTAGAGTTCTACTTCATTTAGCATAATTGTAGAACCTTTTAGATAGTTTTTAGTAAGTTAACTATTTTAATAGTTGTAGAACAAGTGTGTGTCTAATTCCTGCTGCCAGTTTCTTCCATTTCTTACTTCTGTAGGATAAACAGCATTTTGATTTTCCTTTTAATAATTTTGATGAGGTGAAATATTTGAACTCTTTACTTCATTAAGGAATGAAAAGTGTTCTTTATTTTAAAAAATAAGCACTTTATTATAAAAATTTCTTGAACTTATAATCATTCTTTAATAATGATTTTATGTATGTTGAACATCTTTAGATTGATTTTTTTAATGATAAAACTTGTCATAAACGTAATATGCAAATAATATTACTTTTTATAACTGAAAATACTTCGTGTCTTTTCTGGCCATAATGTAATTCATTTATTGTTAGATGTTCTTTGCATGAAAAATAGAAAACATAAATATTTGAAATTCTTCACTGCATCTCTGCTCAAATATAACTTGCCCACACATCTTTTTAAAATAACTTAAATCTCTGAAATTTGGGGGTGAAAGATGACATTTTGACTCAGAAAGATAGAAAAGAAGGCTTACACTATTTAAAACCAGACTTCATGAAATGATGCTATTTTTGGGTGAATTAACACTATTATTTTCTCCTACAAAGAGCTGCTGGATTATGGCTTTATTACTTTTAATATTTTAATCAGTATAAACTGCTTTCTGTTTTTATAAAATAAAGTTGTTATTCAAAATTTCCTAGGGAGGAAAGAAAAACAGTTGATTTGTCAAGCTGTATTTTGATTTACATTGAATACTTTTTATTATTCCTTCCAAACAGACACTCCTTGAATATGCAGAGAAATGGAAAACTTCAGAAGATCCTTTACCTTTATTGGAGGTATACACAGTGGCTATCCAAAGTTACGTTAAAGCCCGACCTTATCTTACCTCTGAATGTGAAAATGTAGCTTTGGTTCTGGAACGCTTGGCATTGTGAGTAAACTTTTGAGTAAATAAAAAGATTAAGCTTTTTGTTTTAACTCTGCATCTCAGGTCTTATCATGATAGTTTAATTTTAAATAGATTCGTTTTAGAGAGTCTACTGATAAGATTAGAATTATCTTATTTTACTTTAAATTTTAATAATTATTTCTATCCTTACAACTTCTTGTTTTTTTAGAAGCTGTGTTGAACTTTTGCTGTGTCTGCCTGTTGAATTATCTGATAAGCAGTGGGAGCAATTTCAGACACTGGTGCAGGTGAGAATATTTACCTACTAGATTTAACATAGGTATATTTTATGGTGATTTTTTTTATTCTGAATAAATTATTTAGTTAAAATTTAAAAGATTTAAGTGATGACAAACATTAATTGCTGTTCTTATTAACAGTGGTGACTTGTACATAGTCAGTACTCAAGATGCTTATTAAATGAATATATACATTTAAGTAGATTGATTGAATATTGCACAGTTCTTTAAGATCAAATAATTAGAACTTTGCCACAGCAGTAAAAGAACACAAAAGAAAATGCCCTCATTTGTGTTTAGAAACAGTTTAATTGCTGAAAATTGTGGTGTGCTTTATAAGAATTTAACATACCTCATTTAATCCTTATGAAAACTTTGTGGGGGTAGGTATATTTCTCCCATTTTAAAGGTGAGGAAACTGAGGCTCAATTCTACAGTATTTATTGGCCTATACTTATACAGCTAATGTCAGAGAAGTAATTTGAACCAAGATTCTTTATTCCATAGCCCATACTTTTTCTCCTGTATCTGAAAACACATGCTTTATCTCTTTTACTTAGTGCTGTTATTCTACTTTTAAAAGTACTGCATAGTTTAGCACTTAGTTGTTTTGGAGTATTACAAGAATACTAAATTTTGCTTAAGCACGAGATTGTGCTGGATATATTATAGCTTCAAGTAAATTTTGATTAATTGGTTAGTTTAAAAGAATGTTCCTGCCAGCTAATCTCAGAAAGTATAGTTGTCTCTCTATTACTCTAGCCAGAGTTCTTAAAATACCTTTTGGCCTTATGTTTTTCCATAGAAGAAATATAAAAGTAGATTAGTCTCAGATTTTAGAAGCATGTGAAATAAACTATAGTTAGGCAGAAAAGTCAACTTTTCTATTTTAATATTAAACATTAAAATCTATGTCTAGTACAAAATTCTTGAAGATAGGATTCATGTCTTTATACCATAGGATTTCACATAGTATTTTACACATATAGATACTTAATAACTGTTGAAAGTGTCTTATTCTACGTATAGTAGATACTTAATAACTGTTGAAAGTGTCTTGTCCTGTTTGTCACATTGCAACTAACTTTTTGATCATGCAGTTTCTACTTCAGCATATCAGTAACTTGTGTCTCAGGATTTTTTCCCCCAGCAAGTGGTTATTTTTAGGTAAATGATTGTTTCAGAACTATTTTCGTAGTTTGGTACTCACATATACTCTACCACAGAATTAATTAAGTAGATAGTTTATATGCAAATATTCTACTGAATTCCTCATACTAATTTTGTTTGTCAACATAAGGTAAACTTTGAAACTTTCCTTTTTGAAACAGTAGCACTACTTGATACTTTTTCATGTGGATTAATGAGAAGGAAATAACTAAATTCCAGTATGGTAGCTCTCAGCAGTTGCTCAAAAAAAAAAAAAAAATCTTAAGACACTTGAACTTGTTTCAGTGAGATTTTTATGGTTTTGAGGAATAAATTTTTAATACAAATACAGCATGAGCTTTAAGAGTTTCCATGACACTTTGCTTTCATTTCAGAGCTTCTTATTTTATGCTGGCTTAACTACATTTATTTTATTTTGCCTGTGTTTTAACTCAACATTTCTCTACCCTCCTAGAGGATAAGCCCCAGAAATGCAGGGACTAGTTGCTCTCTTCCCTGGAACTTTGCCCACAGAAATTCTCAGTAAACATTTTCTGAATTGAATTAAAATTGTTGGTCTTTTGTGGCCTGAAAAACATGCCAGTTGCACGAACACTTGGAAACGAGTAAGCAGGGCTCAGTGTCAGCTTTAATAGGATATTGCTAAGACTATGCAGTGTTACAGATGTATGAAAAGTCATACATTTAGTTGTTTTCATAAGTCCCTTTTATTGAAATACGTGTATATAAGTTGTCATTTAGGCTTTGATGTAAATTTGTCATCTGTTAATGGTAGAAGATTTTTGGAAAATTTTTTTACTAACAGAGGATATAAAATGTGTAAGGTCTTTCATGGTATGGATATTCTGATAGCTTCCTCGAGAAATAACTTTGCTGTTGGTTTAGATCTTGGGGGAAAAATAATATGAACTTATTTCTAGAAATATATTTTATTTATTTAAAATTTATAATTAGTATAATTCTTATTCTTGAGATTCATCTTAAAAACGAGAAGGATGCAGCACTTTGTAATGTGACATGAAAATTTTAAGATTAAAGTCTTATTTTTCAAAAGTTTAGTATTATATTTAAAGGCTGATAAGCTTGCTTTTGAAAATCTGTTGTAATTCTTTGGATGTTTATTTAATATTTATAGGTAGCTCATGAAAAGCTGATGGAGAATGGCAGCTGTGAATTGCATTTTTTAGCTACTCTAGCTCAAGAGACTGGGGTGTGGAAAAACCCGGTACTGTGCACTATTCTTTCCCAGGAACCATTGGATAAGGATAAAGGTAAATTTTCTAGAGAGAAGAGAGAAAGAAAAAAGAATCATTAGACTAGAGAAAATAAGTACTTAAAATTGTTTTGCTATAATCCCAGAATATTCCAAGAAGGACCATTTTGTTTAAGTTTGATATGAGGTGCTTGAGGCCCTTCACCTTTTTTTTTTAATTGGGGGAAGATGTATTTATAGGATTATGTAACCTTAGGGTAACAGAGAAACTCAAGTTTTTTTCTCAACATTATTTTATCAGAGGAATTCCCTCTGTAACATCTGACAGGTGGCAATCTAGCTTATATTTGATAACTTACTTGACAGACGGAGAAGCAAAAGTAGGGTAGCGAAACGATTTTTCTCAAAATAGATAAGAAATTAATGCTAGTAACTCTAAAGCCTTCTGCCTCTAAGATTAGTACTCTTTCTGAAACAGTTTTTTCTCAGACCTATTTTATCCTGCTTTGTTATTATTATATGAGCTTAGGCAATAAAGATCCCAGTTAAACTCAAACTGACAGCTATCCTACTAGATAGATGGCTAAATCACTAATATGTATAACACTTAATGTTCAGAGTTCAAAAACTGTATGTGCTGTGAAGAAGAGCACATATTATCTTTGGTATTTTCTTGAGATTATTTAGGAGAGTGCTCAGATTTCACCGTAAGTTTTCCCAAGGTATTTAACTAGAGAAATAAATAAGCTTCTTCCATTGTTTATTGTCGCTTTTCATGTTGGTTGATGGCAAAGCTTAGGCATTTTGCTATGTGATAGCAATTTCTGAAGAAAGAAGTAAATTCATCATTTATTCACTCTTCTGGTACTTCAATATTTACCAAAAGACTTCTCAGCTAATCTTCAAACTTCTCATCAAGCTGATTGTTCCTACCGGACTCCTCTCTTAACATTTCCCCAGCTTTCTGGATAGTTTTAGCAGTGTTATCTGTTTCTTGGCTTTCACTGCAAGTTTATTTGTATTACTGCCCTTGGTGTATTTCCATAGATTAGTTACATTATTCTTAGACCTTAGAGAAATAGATCCTCGTTATTTAAAATAAGAACAACATTTAAAGGTTGAGAGTCTTAGGGGCTTTTTGCCTTTGGTGTATTATTTTTTATCCCCAGTATATTACCACCACTGTGTTTTTATTTCTATAATTAAATTCTGCATTTCGCTCTTCTCAGCTTTAGAAGTATTGGATAGAATATATTAATAATAATACCAGGTTCCATTGTATGGTTATTGCAGTTTGAAATGTGCTTCTATATGCATGGTTTCTTTTAATCTTCACGATGATCCTGTGGAAAAGTGGCATCTTTTTTGTCCCTGTTTTACAGGTGAGAAAATACAGGCTCAGAAGGATTAGTTGTCTTTTCTGTGTCACATTGCCAGTGATATGAAGTAGAGCTGGGAATCGAAGTGAGGTCCCCAGCTCTGTCCTTTTTATATTATGCCATGTTGCACCCAGCCTAATAAAATAAAATCACATCTAGCTTAAATAAAGATTTAACTCCTTTTTTCTGTTGTCAGTTTCTGAAGAGCATCTTTGCCAAACTCACACATTGTGCTAATGCAGAAAAATAGAACTTTTACCTTAGCAGAGATTTAAAATTTACCTTAAAAGAAATGTACTCAGTGTCTTTACTTGTTTCAATGTGCCTAACATTGTCTCTGTAACAAATGTCTTTGCCCATCTCTGTGCTACTTTATTTCATGATCCTTACCTGGCATAGCTACTGGAATAATTTGGGCTATAAAGCAAAACCAGTTTCTACAGTAGCAGATAGACTGTAGGTAGCCAGATTTTAATATGACTCGTGAGGTAACCAGAGAGATGTTATATGACTGAGAGACTGTGCAGCTATAATCTTTATTTGGCCCTGTTACTTAGACTACTTCTTTGACGGGAGTTACTCTGTGGGTAATCACATAGACTTGAACTATATGTTGAAGTAATTAACATTTTACACATATACACTAATTTATTTACATTTTCAAATTGGGCAGTTGTACAGCATGTGGAACTTTCAGCTTTTTATATGATACATCCAAACCCTTGGTTTAACCTACACTGGCCTATGGCAGGTTTGATAAGAAGAGCTAGAGCTCTGCCAGCAGTAGGTACACTGTAATAGGCTATATTCATTAGTTTGTTTATAGCAAAGCGTTTGAAGTTTTGATGTAGTATTTGAACAATGGATAATTGACTTAATTCTGATTTATTTTAAATAGCTAATTTTTATTGACTAATTTTAGAACTGCTAAAGCCAGGTGGCTCAGTGGTGAAGAATCCACCTGCAGTGCAGGCAGGAGATCTGGGTTTGATTTCTGGTTTGGGAAGAGCCCCTAGAAGGGAACGGCAGCCCACTCCAGTATTCTTGCCTGGAGAATCCCCATGGACAGAGGAGTCTGGCAGTCTGTAGTTCATGGGATTGCAAAGCGTTGGTTGTGACAACACACATGCAAAGCCCAGCTAAAACCAACAAATGTTCTTTGATTTAGGGATTGAGGGTGTATGGGACTCAATTAAAAATGCTGGTTTCCGTTTAAGGTTTTAGCATCCTAGAATAATGTAACTCTGATAGTTAAACCAGTATAACTCAAGTTGATGCCCTTGAATATCACAGGAACTTTAGGCTTACATGTTACTTGTGCCTTTCTTTAGTTAGCATCTCAAAATTGGAAAGGCACTGAATAATCACTTATTTTTTACTCAATTTTAACTCCCTTCTAAAACATCACTCACTGGTAAAATGAATGGGCCAGTTTTTGAATACTTACAGAGAATGGTAACTATGTAATTCACTCCATTTATAGCTGCTATTAGATAATCTTTATTGTGTAAAATGTGAAAAACTATGTGCTTAGAGTTGCTCTCTTTTGCATCTAGTGCTACCCATAAGGCCATGCATACGTAAGAGTACAAATCCCTCTGAAGGGGCTAAAAGCTGTCCTGGTGTGGCATGATTTTTAGTCTACAGGCATGATTTCTGACTTCAGTGTATTTTGTTTGTTGTTCATGTGTAATTCTCGAAACTTAACGTGAACCCCAAATACGATCTGGCCAGCTCTGAAGTCATAGGCACTTCCATCCTCTTCATCTTAGTGTGACTTATGATGACATCACCTTTTTGGATGACCTTATCATTCTCGAAACTCAGTGAGGTTACTAAAATCACCAAAAAGTTAAAAAAAAAGCTACTCAAATTATTTGCATTTTTATACATAGTATTTTGGCATACAAAGTATCCCTTTTTTTCTTTTTTTAAATTTCACTGTGTTAAATCCATTCTGCCTCTGCAGCTTGTCCATATTATGTTAAATCTTGGTTTTGTTAGTTCAAGGGTTTTGTCTTTCCAAGTTTAAGCAGATATTATTAGCATACAGTATGTTGGCATCCAGGTTCTTGATAATGACCATTAAAAAGGTCATACCCAAACACCTAGCCCCTGGGATACTTAGAGAAATTTTCTTGTTTCCTTCTAGTCTTTTAGCCAGTGCCCTTTTGATTATGGTTGTTTCATCACATATGCCTGTTTCCTTGTGTCTGGTCCATGGCTTTCCTTTTTGTCTGTAGTGACACTATGATGAGAGGCCACAAGAAGTATTTGGCTAGAGTTTTATTAAGTAAGATTGTTTACTATTGAGGTTAGTCTGGCATTAATGTTTTAAAAAATATTTTTGTTTATTAATTTGACTGCGTCTGGTCTTGGTTGCAGTGCACAGAATCTTCATTGCATCATGCGAGGTCTTTCACTGCTGCTCACGGGCTCCGGTTGTGGTGCAAGGGCTCCAGAGTGTGTGGGCTCAGTAGTTGTGGTGCAGGACCTTACTTGCTCCTTGGCATTTGATATCTTAGTTCCCCCCAAGAAGGCTGAACCCATGTCCTCTGCATTGCAAGGTGGAGTGTCAAACATTGGGCCACCGAGGAAGTCCCTGACCTAATCATATTTTAAATGAACTAAATACTCCACACTAGTTTTCCCAACTATTAGTATTGTACATTATTAGTATGATCTGTTTGTCACAATTAATAACCCAATATCAATACTTTGCTATTAACTAAAGTCTATACCTTATTCAGATTTCCCTGATTTTTACCTATTGTCCTTTTGTTCCAGGATCCCATCCAGGATATCACATTACATTTAGTCATCATGTCTCCTTACTATGATAGTATTTTCAGACTTTCTTTGTTTTTGATGACCTTGGCAGCTTTGAAGAGTATTGTAGAACTCTGCTCAGTTGGGATCTGTCTGATGTTGCTCACGTGATTAGTCCTTGGCTTATGCGTTTAGGGGAGGGAGATCACTGAGGTTCAGTGCCATGGTCATCATACCAAAGCTGCCTATAACCAATGTGACCTCTTCACTGTTGGTATTAACCTTGGTCACCTGGCTGAGATAGTGCGTTTTTCAGGTCTTTCCACCGTGAGATTGCTCTTTTTCCACCTTTCCATGCTGTACTCTTTGGAAAGAAGTTACCATATGCAGCCCACACTTATGAGTTGGCGGGTTAAGCTCTACCTCCTTGAGGAGGCAGTATCTACACAGATTGTTTGGAGTTCTCCACAGGCAATTTGTCTTTTCTTTTTTAAAGATTACTTATTTTTTGGCTGTGGTAGGTCTTCGTTATGTGTGGTGCCGAAGCAATCACTGCTCTGGGTCTGCATTACTGCCCTCGGGCTTTCTCTTAGTTACGGTGAGTGGGGGCCACTGTTTGTTGTGGTGTGTGGGCTTCTCATTCCTGTGGCTTCTCTTGTTGCAGACCACTGGCTCTAGGCTTGCCAGCTTCAGTAGTTGCAGTGCCTGGGCTCACTAGTTGTGGCACCTGCACTTAATTGTGGGATCTTCCCAGACCAGGATCGAACTGGAATTGCTTGCATTGCAAGGCAGATTCTTAACCACTGTACCACCAAGGAAGCCCGAGATTTGTCTTTTCTTCCATATCTATCTGTTTAATTAGTATGGACTCACTGATATTTACTTTATGCTTTGGTGATAATCCAACACTATTTGTTTATCAAATTGTTCAGCTTTGGCCACTGGAAACTCTTCAAGTTAACTTCTCTGTCCCTTTGACATAGCCCCATGGTTGTGGGTTATGCTTTTGTTTAAGTACTTCCTTGTTTTCTGTTTCTACAAGATGCTCCAGGTTTATTCTGTGTATCTCTTGCCCCAGTCCTAGAATCAGCTGTTTCTCCAAGGAACCTTAGTTCCTTTCAGTGGAGAATAGTGTTAGGAACCAAGCCCTGGCAACTGGTTGTGCTCATTGCTACCGAGGTGTCATTGCCTCCAGGAACTCTCAGCAGACAGAGTAAAAAAATATATGTAGGTATAATTAATCTGTGTGTGTACACGTATTTATAAATGTTTGTATATGTAACCAGTTGTGTCTATATTAAACTAAATGTGAGAGTTTATACAGATGTCTCCAACTCTAATCTATAGCACCTGGATCATTCTGACCTTCTCTTAAAAGAATGTCGTATAATTGGAATTATACAGTATATAGCGTTTTCAGACTTGCTTCTTTCACCATAGACCATCCATATGTTACTTAAACATCCGTATGTCACTACTTACTTCCTCCTAGTGTATGTATAGCGATTTCAGAATTGATAACCTGTGCCCCTGTGGGAAACAACTTTTATCAGTGTACACAGTTCCTCCTTCCGTATTCGTACTGACTCCTCTTATCCCAAGTTAGGTGAGCAGCCCGTTCTCCCATCTCTTTCAGTGAAGTTCTTTCATTACCTTTATAAGACAGAATCTTTTGCCATATTTACAGTCTATCCTGGCTTTGCAACCTCCTAAATCATATTTTCAAATTTGCCTACCTTTGGAGTCCTTCTTCATGCTGTAAAGTTGTTTGGGTTTTGACCAATGCGTATTATCATGTGTCCTCCATTATAGTATCATACAGGATAGTTTCATTGCCCTAAAAAAGATTAACTGTGCTTCACCTGTTCAACCCTCTCCTGAACAGATGAAAATTACTTATCCAGTAATTTATAGACTTTTCAGTCTACCTTCGTTCATTTAAAAATATGCATGTAACATTTATGTATGTATTAGAGTGACTTCTTAGCTCATTCAAAAAAAAGTTGCTGACTAACCACCACAGTTTGTTTATCCATTCACCTATTAAAAGACATCTTGTTTTCTACCAGTTTTGGGCATTAATGAGTATAACTGCTATAAATATTTGCATACAAGTTTTCGTGGATAAATTTTCAGATCAGTTGGGTAAATACCTAGGAGAAAGATTGCTAGGTTATGTGGTAAGAGTATATTTTGCTTTGTGAGAAGCTGCCAAGCTATACCACTCTGCATGCTGTTCTTGATTCTCACTGGTAGTTGCTTTTATCTATTTTGGGAATTTTAGCCATTCTAATATGTGTGTCATGATATTCCATTGCTTTAATTTGTGTTTCTGTACAGACAGATGATACTGAACATCTTTTCACGTGAATATTTGCCATCTGTATATCTTGGGAGAAGGATCTGTTTATATCTTTTGCTTTTTAGTTGCGTTTTTTTTCTTTTTTCTTTCTTTTAATTTTTTACTGGCGTATAGTTGATTTACAATGTTGTGTTAGTTTCTGCTGTACGGGAAAGGGAATCATTCATACATATACATATAGCCACCGTTTTTAGCTTCTGTTCCCATGTAGGTCGTTACAGAGTATTGAGTAGAGTTCCCTGTGCTATACAGTAGGTTCTTTTTAATTTATCTATTTTATGTATAGTAGAGTGTATATGTCTATCCCAATCTCCCAGTTTATCTCCCCATCTTTCCCCCTTGGTAACTGTAAGTTTGTCTTCTGTATCTGTGACTGTTCTAGTTTCGTAAATAGGTTTATTTGTACTCTGTTTTTTTAGATTCCACATATAAGCGATATCATGATATTTGTTTTTCTCTGACGTACTCAGTATGATAATCTCTAGGTCATCCACTATTCCTTTTTGTTGTTATAGTTTGATACAGGTCCTTTAGCAGATAGGAGTTTGGCAAATATTTTCATTTACCTTGTGACTTGTTTTTCTTTACAGTGCCTTGCAGAGGGCAGAAGTTTTAAATTTTAATAAAGTCCAACTTATTTTTTTTACTTTCATGGATTGTGCTTTTGTTGTTTTATCTAAAAATAATCACCAAACCCAAGATCATATAGATTTTTCTCCTCTTATCGCCTGGACCCTGGAGAAGGAAATGGCAACCCACTCTAGTGTTCCTGCCTGGAAACCCCTATGGGCAGAGGAGCCTGGCAGGCTACAGTCCATAGGGTTGCAAAGAGTTGGACACGACTGAGCAACTTCGCTTTACTTTATCTCCTGGATGTATCATATTAATAGTTTTGTGTTATATATTTTGGTCTGTGATACATTTTGAGATAAATTTTGTAGAAGTGTAACCTAATTTATGTTTGATGAATCTTTCTTGGTTCTTAACAGTCATATTTCTAATGTATTAATTTTAAGACTCTTAGGAATACATTTATTCCTCCAGTCTACAGTTTGCAAAATGTACCTCAAGTCCCATTTTGAAAATTATATTTTCCCACCTGTTTCCATTTGCTCCATTGTTCTATCTTTTTCAATCTAAAGGTTATTATCAGACCCACCATTCTCTCTGTCATCATAAATAATGAATAATCAAACCCAATTTGATCATATTCAGCTTATTTGGCACGCTTGTTTAGTTGCTATGTTGTGTCCAACACTTTTCCGATCCCATGGACTATACCCTTCCAGGTGCCTCTGTCCATGGGATTTCCCTGGCAAGAATACTAAAGTGAGTTGCCACTTACTTTTCTAGGAGATTGCGTCGCAAGCAGATTCTTTACCACTGAGCCACCAGGGCAGTCCAGTTGGTAAGCTAGGGGTCATCTTTTTAATAACAGTTTGCATAGGTTAGGTGCTGACAGTCCTGGTGTATGCATCCTTGGTCCTGAGCCTGCTGTTTTTTCTTTTTTTGTATATGCCATTATTATAAAATCTAAACTTTGAAAGAGCTCCCTACTAACAGTTACACTGAATTCCTTCAGCCCTTTCCCTTCTATTTTAGAATAATTTGCAGTTGCATAAATTGTGTTTTTATTCAGCTTGCCAGTTCTTTCTTGAATCCTAAGCCCTGGGGTTCATTTTATGTTTTTTGAACTCCTTGGTTTTCAAAGGAAATTTCTAAAGCTTAAGATTTTCCACAGTTCTTATAAATCCTTCAGAGCTTTGTGAGAAAATAAGTCTTTATTTCAGTAATAAACTTTGCCTTTTAAAATAAACAGGAAAAACATGCTGCTTGGTTTGCCAGATATTAGCATATCTACGATGTAATAATATTTTAAAGGAAGAGAACAGATAAAATGAGGCCAGATCTGATTACATGCAGCTGAATTTGTTTTCAGATAGAAATCTCTAGTTCTTTTGACTTGTTGAAACTTTTCCTGTATTTTTTATGGGCCTGTGTGTATCTTCACATGTATATTCTATGTATAGAATACCAAAATGGGTGATTCTGAAACCTACACTTAAATATGTTGACGGTTCTTTTGAGTGTTAAAACATTTCTTATACAAAATCACTAAAAAGAACATCTTGTAGATGATACATTAAGTAAGCTTAAGAAATACAGTTCTCCTAACATTTCTATTTGGTTATCTTTTTTTTTTTTTTAAGTTAAAAAATTTTTTTTGCTTTCTCTCTCTTTTGCTCTTACTGACCTTGTCTTGTAATAAAAAATAAATAAGTGGAATATTTTGGATTTCATTTTTAAAAATCCCTGCTAAATTAGATTGCCCTCTGTTTAGGTTTTACTTAGATTATTGAGGATCAGTGACTCTGGATAGAATTAAGCTGATGGAATTTAACGGCAGTAAAATTGTAGAAGTGTTCACTTTCCCATTCTAGACTGATGTTTTATTTTGCATTTTGTTAACCTTAATTATATTCTACTGTTACATAACTAGATATATGGTGACCACCAATATTTTATTTTTAGTAGTAATGATTTAAAACATAAACTTACTGGATTTTCTAAACATCCTAGAAAAATTAATTGTTTTGTTCTAATGAGTCTGATTTCATTATCATGTTACATGGATAAAGATGTGAGAATTTAATTAAATGTAATAGTAATAATTAAATCTTATTCCACAAGAAAATTTTATGGTTACATACTTACTTTTGTTGTTGTTGTTCAGTTGCTAAGTTGTGTCTGACTCTTTGCAGCCCCATGAACTGTAGCACACAAGACTCCTCTGTCTTCCACTATTGCCCAGAGCCTTACTAGATTCATCTATAACATGGAATTTTAAAAATTTATATAAATTCTGTTTTGCATCAATCATGCCAAAAATCAGTTACAATCGTAAGTTTCAGGCTTAATGACAAAGCAGGCAGTTTAAGCACTTCTGAAATCTTCAGTGAAAATGCTGTTTCTTGAAATTTAGCTTATTCTCTCAGGAAAGGGTGAGAGGTTGGGTGAAGGAAGTGCTAAGCTTTTATTAAATTTCTGAATTTGAATTTTTTGAACTAATAATGCTGAATTGATTTTTTATGGCAATTTTTTCTTGTGGTAAAAACAAAATGTATCATTTAGTCCTTTTTAAGTGTACAGTTCAGTAAGAGTTCAGTAGTGTTTTGTATGTTCATACTGTATTGAAACTTATCTGCAGAACTTTTTTAATCTTGCAGAAAGATTTTATCACTTGCAAAAATGATTTTAAACAATAGCTCCCTCCTTTTCCCATACTCCACTCCCAGTCCCTGGTTAGTCAACGTTCTGCTTTTTGTTTCTATGACTTTGATTGCTTTAGATACCTCATATAAGTGGAATCATACTACATATTTACCTTTTTTTGACTGGCTTATTTCATTTAACATAATGTCCTCCAAATACAACTGTTGTTGGCATGTGACAGAATTTCCTTCTGTTTTAAAGGTGGATAATACTACATTATATGTATATGCCACATTTATCTATCAGTTCACCTGTTGATGGACATCTGGATTACTTCTACCTCTTGGCCCTTGTGAGTAGTGCTGCTGTGAACTCGGGAGTGCAGATGTCTCCTTGAGACGCTCCTTTGACTTCTTTTGTGGCATCCAGAAGTGGGATAGCTGCACCACATGGTAGTTCTGTTTCTGATTTTTTGAGGAACTTCTAGACTGTTTTCCTTAGAGGTTGTATCATTTTATAGTGCTATCAATAGGGCACAAAGGTTACAGTTCCTCTACATCTTCAACCAACATTTATTTTCTCTTTTTGTTTTGTTATTGTGTTTTTGAAAGCCATTCTGAGACAGGTGTGAAGTGATATCTCATTGTAGTTTTGATTTGTATATCATTTTTGGAGAAGTGTCTCTTCAAGTCCTTTGCCTATTTTCAGTTGGATTATTTGATTTTTGTTGTTGAGTTATAGGAGTTCTTTATATATTCTAAACATTAACCTCTTATCGCATATGTAATTTGCAAATATTCTCTCCCATTGTTTAAGTTGCCTTTTTACTCTGTTGATTCTGTCCTTTGATGTAGGAAGTTAACTTTGACGTAGTCTTACTTTTTTGTTGTTCTTGGCTAACCCTTGGTATCATATCTAATAAATCATTGCCAAGTCCAGTTCTTGAAGCTTCTCCCCATTGTTTTCTTCTAGAAATTTTATAGTTTTGGGTATTATATTTAGGTCTTTAATTCATTTCAAATTTATTTTTTATATGGTATAAGGGTTTAATTTTATTCTTTTGCATGTGGATATCCAGTTTACCCAGCACCATTTGTTGAAGAGACTGTCATTTCCTATTGTGAGTGGTCTTGCCACCTGGTTGAAGATTATTTGATCATTTAGTGATGGTTTATTTCTGAGCTTTTTCTATTCTCTTGCATTGCCTGTATTCCTGTTATGCCGCTTTAGATTGTTTTGTAGTCCATTTGAAGTGAGGAAGTGTGAGACCTCCAGCTTTGTTCTTTTTCAAAATTGTTTTAGCTGTTTGGGATTCCTTGAGATTGCATATGAGTTTTAGGGTCAATTTTTCTCTCTCTTCAAAATAGCCATTCCAGTTTTGTTGGGATTACATTGAATCCATAGCTTGCTTTGGGTTATTGGACATCTTAACCACAGTAAGTCTTCAAACCCATGAACATGAGTTTCCTTTGCATTTCCCTGTGTCTTCTTTAATTTCTTTCAGTAATGTTTAATTTCTTTCAGAGCTCCCCTGGTGGCTCAGACAGTAAAGAATCTGCCTGCAGTGTGGAAGACCTGGGTTCAGTTCCTGGGTCGGTAAGATCCCTGGAGAAGGTAATGGCTACCCACTCCAGTATTCTTACCTGGAGAATTCCATGGACATAGGAGTCTGGTGAGCTGTAGTCCATGGGGTCGCAGAGTCGAACATGACTGAGCGACATGAATTCAAATTCATTCAAATTAGCTGTTTGCTTCCCAGGTGGCACTAGTGGTAAAAGACCCACCTGCCAATGCAGGAGACGAAAGAGACTCGGGTTCAATCCCTGGGTTGGGAAGATTCCCTGTAGGAGGGCATGGCAACCTGTTGCAGTATTTTTGCCTGGAGAAGGCCATGGACAGAGAAGCCTGACAGGCTACACTCCATGGAGTTGCAAAGAGTTGGAAATGCCTGAAGCGACTTTTAGCACACACCCAGTGTTTATAGGTTTCGCTGTACAAGTATTTCACTCTCTTGATCAGGTCTACTAAGTACTTTATTCTTTTTGTTGCTGTTATAAATGGAATTGTTTTCTGAATTACCTTTTCAGTTTGTTCATCGTTAGCATGTAGAAATGCGTCTTGTTTTTGTGTTCTGATTTTGATATCCTGCAACTTCGCTAAATTTATTTAGTGCATGTGTGTGTGTAATCTTTAGGATTTTCTACCTATAAGATGATGCCATCTGCATTCAGATGATGATACTTCTTCCTTTTTATTTTGGATGCCTTTTACTTCTTGCCCAAATGCTGAATTGATTTTAAGGGAAACTAAATTATTTTAATGGAATAGGTGATGCAGATTCATGAAAGTTATGATGGGAATTTTTTAATTTACTGTTTGAACACAAGGGGAAACCACTTGGAGATTTTAACTGGGAAAGGAGAGTTGAGTATGTTCTTCAGGGGTGGGTGGGGGGGAAGCATCATGAGTCCTAGTGGAGATGTGTTAGAAAAACTAGCAGAATGCAACAGAGTGGTCTGGGAGATTAACAGTTTGATCTGAGAGAAGGGGGTGAATGGTAGGTGTAGAGGTGGAGAAAAATGAATGGGATTAAGTAGTTAGGAGTTTGGAAGTGACAGGATCGTATGGTGGATCGTATGACAGGGTTGTAGGTTAGTATAAGGAGGAACAAGGCAGAAAAGGAAAATATTTATACCACCTTTTAGTTCTTTTTAGTTTTATAACACATATTGTGGCATAGATATTTTTGTATGCAGAGTTTGAAATGATTGTGAAACAGCTAGCTGGAGATGCTGCAAGGGAAATTATGTGCAAATCTGAATGTGGAGATAGACACTCAGTAAATAGATTTGACTCCACTTTGGGGGGAATCCAGGACCTCGTCCTAAATTTTGGTGTATGGTACATGATCAGCTAATATTTATATAAAGATTTATCACAAATATTCAACTTACATATTGTAATAGTTTAAAAATTATCTCTCATGTTTTTCTTTTTACTATTATGTAAATGGCATTTTATGGAAAGAAGGCCATTATTACTTTAATTGAACTGACAATCACTCATTTACATTGCCATTGTAGGTCATCCAGATCTCTTGATAGGGTGGAATGTAGTAAAACCTGCTTTTTCCTCCCAAGTACATAAATACACAGAAAATAAATAAAAAGGCTACCCAAGTAAAATTCCATGTATTTTATAGTTTTCTGGGATGGAGGTGGGTTAAAGCAGGGTAGTGAGTGAAATTTGATGTGACTAGCTACTTAAGGATAAAGATAAAGCTTTTTTTCAAGAGTCTGATAATCTTTGATGTGCTGTTATAACTTTGTAAGGAAAACATGTCCTGGAGTGGAGAGAAATAGAGAAGCATATAGAGGAATGAGGGAAGGAAAGCAGGTAAAAGGAAAATGGAGAAGGAGAAGGGGGATTATGGGGAGTGAGTTTCCCTCCCCTAAGGGGGAGGTTCTGAATAGAGCATTAAATGTAATCTACTTTTGATCCATTTGAACCTTGAGCTTCAGAATACATAATTACTTTCCTCTGAAAACAAATGCTACTTCACAGCTCTTTTACTTAAAGTGCTATTCTAACAAGTAGTAGGCACACTAGCTAAAGAAGAATTTTCTTTTTCTCTTTGCATCACTGTGTTAAGGTGAAGTTTGCAAGACTGGTCTGCTTCTGGTCCCGGTTGTATTGTTAACAGGTTTTATGACCCTGGGAGGTCATTTGCCTTCTGTGAGCCTCAGTTTACTCATCTGCCAAATGATGGAGCTGGATAAAATGATCTATAAAGCTCCTTCTGCTCTAATATTCTGTATTTCTTTGAAATCTGTTTTGCGCTAAGTGTGGCAATGGTTTCCGATTGTTTAAAAACACACACACAAGTATGTTTTTGAAATGTATAGTAACATATTCTACTCTACTTGAGTTAGTACAGAAATTATTTTGTATAATTTCATTCTAGCTACATGCTGCTCTTTGAGATTTTAAGGACTGTTTGAAATTCTATTAAGATTATCATTAGTTTCATTTAAAAGTTGCCACCTTTAAATAATTTCTTCGCTATGATCTTCAGAGTTCTGCTGAGTATGAGTTATTGTGGGAGTATGTGAAATAATTCCCAGGCTTTTTACCACTAGTGTTTCCTGGAACCTCAGGCTGTTTCTTAAAGTCCGTAACTTATAGCCAGAATAACTTTTAAAAAATTCTTATTTCCTTAATGTTTTCATTGAAAATCTTTACAGATTTTGTTTTGGCTATTGAGCTAAACTATGAAAAGGTATTTGCAGTGTAATTGTCCTAACAGAATCATGTGATATTGAAAAGAAAAGTAATGCCCAGACATACTGTCAGAGGTACCAGAGGGTTATACAGATAGTGTCATTTATCTGTGTTTAGTCTTTATACTTTATTTTTTTTTTTTTGGTGTAGTTTAATGTGCAAAGAATAGAGAGTAGCAGGAATAAGATCTAGACTTCAAGAAAAGGATGAAATTTGGGATCCTATATTAAATTGCTTATGTGCTCATGGTTTTAATACTGAGGAGCTTTGATCATACTATTTTATAGAAGAATATTTTCATAGTGAGTATGGTTAGAGCTAAAGTTACTAAATGGTAGCAAAGTTTATTTACAGAGAGGAAGAACATCTTTTATTTTCCATGTTTTAACCCACAAATTACTTCCTAGACATATTTTCCAGTCCTTTCACAAGTTGAGAAATCTTGTGTTTTATTTATAGGGCATATAAAATTTTATCACTTGAAAGCCTTCCAAAGGTTGTCGGCTAGCCATCACTAAGTAAATTTTTAAGCACCATTTTCATCCTGGTAAAGAAAACTTAGGGAAAAGTTTAAATTTGTGTTTGTTAAATTTTAAAATCTCCTTCACAAATTAGGGAAAAAGTTAAATTCTTCCTTGTAGTTGATCAGACAAGCACTCAGAAATTCAAAGTTTGAACAGAATGAATATTTATTATATATTAGCGGGTCTTAAGCAAGTGTTGAGGTTTATTGGTTGATACTTTTAAAACCTAGAGAACTTTCAGCAGACTACCCTCCAACCCCTTATTTATTTTTCAGTAGATAATTTAAATTTGTCTTAAGACACCTACTAAGGCAAGATAGGGCTTCCCTGAGGGCTCAGTGGTATAGAATCCACTTGCAGTGCAGGAGCCACAGAAGATGCGAGTTCCACCCCTGGGTCAGGAAGATCCCCTGGAGGAGGAAATGGCAACCTGCTCCAGTATTTTTGCCTGGAAAATCTCATGGATAGAGTAGCCTGGCAGGTTACAATCCATGGGGTCACACAGAGTCAGACATAACTGAGCATGCATGCTCAGACTTCACCTTTTAAAATGAAAAATACATCAACAGAATTGAACACAATATTAGTTGAATTTCATCTTCTAGAATATCCAAACATCCTTTTGTGGTTACCATATAAGTAATCCTCCTGCCATCGCAGGAAATGCCAAGAGAGACAGGTTCAGTCCCTGGGTTGGTAAGATGCCCTGGAGTAGGAAATGGCAACCCACTTCAGTATTGGCTGGAATAGTTCATGAGCAGAGGAAACTGGCGGGCTGTATAGTCCATGGGATTGCAAAAAATCAGGTACAACTGAGGGACTGCACATATACACATATGAGTGTGTAATGCCCTCGCCCTGCAAATTTCTAGAAATGCTAACCCCTGATATTCAAGAATAAAAGCTGTGGGAGAAAGAATTTAGTATAATTTTAATAACACTGACTCAGAATTCAATGCAAAATTATTTTTATAATCAGGAATTCAACTCACCTCTTGTAAATCACTATAAATGGTACTTTAAGGGGCTAAAGTATTAATGCAACTCTAAAAAATTAACTACATGATTATCTTCTGCTGATAAGATCAAATATTTTGTGACATTCTGAGAATAACAGAAAATTGCAACAACAAAAAAGTTTATTTTCTCTGCTTTAAACAAATATTCCTTGTAAGTATTTGTATTGCAAATGAACTATTTACCAAATGTTAATAATCTATTATGTCTTGTTTTTTAAAGTGAATGAATTTTTAGCTTTTGAGGGTCCCATCTTGTTGGATATGAGAATTAAACATCTAATCAAAACAAATCAGTTAAGTCAAGCAACTGCTCTAGCAAAGCTGTGTTCTGACCATCCAGAGATTGGTACAAAAGGTAGTTTTAAGCAAACTTACCTTGTCTGTCTTTGTACATCATCACCAAATGAAAAGTTAATCGAAGAGGTGAGTATGTTTTCTTTTGTCAGTAACTATTTTTTAAAGTAAAACTAATAATTTTTCATTATATTAGAATGTCTTTGACTTCCTTTTCTCTTAAATAGTGAAGAGCCATTGTTATCAGTGTTAAGTTTTTGATGTGCTCTTAGATAGTGATTGTAAGCAGCTTTCAGGATTATATGTAAACATTTCACCGGGCTTCTACTTTAAATAAATTGGCTCTTTTTTTATCAGAAAGGTGGTGGTAGCTTAATTTAGCTAGCATTTTTTTATTAGTGTTCGGGCTTTAATTTCAGTTTACCTGACTTCACAATACTTGCAGATTTTAACTAGGTAACTTAAAAAAATGTATATGTCTTCCCCCTAAGTATACTCTTTCTCTCTCCCTCTGTATACATATCTATCTCTATATCTATCTATATTCATTTTTATTGGTAGTTTAATTTAAATTTGCATGTTTAGTTTTTCTTTGTAAGACAAGTGATTGTGGTTTTTTCACTTCTAGTTGGCATAAAGCATAGTATTCATGTATTTGTATATTTTATACTACAGATTTCTAAAAGTAGAATCATAATCCAAATGGGATTTTGCATCTTAGAGGACTCATAATTCCAAAATGAAGTTGAAGACAGGGTAGGAGAATTGAAAGTTGTTGATCAAAAAAGCAGAATATGTATATAAAGAGAATAGATAAAACTATAATACATTGGACAGTGATGTGTATATATGTCTTTTATCTCTAATATAAGTATCCTTTGATTCCAAAGCAGTAGCGAATGGAGAACAAAGGGATTGTGGGACAGATTTTAGGATATGCAAAGGGAGACGCTGAAATAAAAGAGAGGACAATTAACAGAGGGTGCATGATCCCCTGAGTAGATGGAGATTGTAGTCAGAATCCAGAGGAAAGATAACCTCTAACAGAAAGCTAAATGCCCACATGAGGTTAAGGGTTGGAATTACAATGGTGATTGTGTGATTTTTCTTGAGAATAGAAAATAAAGAGGAAGATGATAGCCTTGGACCAAGATGAGAAGCCTGTTGTGTATGTTTTGCATAATGAGGATCCTAGGAAGAGTGATGGCATGCAGTTTGTAGACCGGATGAAGTAGAGCCAAGGGCTCTGGCTTAGGAGATCATTAGTTTGGATATTAGCTATTTTTCTCTTGAGTGTTTCTCTTTTATCTCAGGTAATGCTTTTTTCATCACTGTTTAATAGGAGCTAAATAGAGGATTGAAATTTTCTTATTAGTCAAGAATAACTTTGTAGACAATTCATTGGCAGATGTATAAAGTTTCTTGAGATTAGCCTTTGAAATGTGTGTGACATTTTTTAGTCCTTAAATAGTTATTATGATATTGCATCCTGTGTATTTTTCAGCTTCATTTAAGTTTTCATTATCAGTTCCGTCCCAGCCCTTAATTAAGTCTGTCCGTCTGCTCATCCTTCCTTCAGCAGATTTTTATTAAGTAAATGAAAGATGTCATCTAAACACTGAGGGGGTTGTGAGTGAGTAAAGCCTGGGTCCTTAGAAGCATACCTTCTAGCAGGAAACTATCTAAAGATAGGGTTGTTGCATCAACTTTTAAAGTCCTATTGGAAGTTGAAGACTATGAATTTGTTAACTCCAGGAAAGTCTCTATTTCTGGCTATCCTGAATAGTCAAAAAAATTCTTGCAGAACTAAACCTAAATTCCCTCTTGGTTTAATTATCCAGAGTTAAGTAACAACAGCCCACCCTGCTGTGGGAGATCCTCAGGAAAATTCTCTCTGAGGACCCTGGGTATCTGTGATGTCATATGAAGTTGTTTTTTCCTTCTCATTTTAAGCAGGTGGAATTAAGATACATCATGTTCTTTAAGCAGAATACACAGAATCAGTTTCCCCACCCAGAAGCAAAACTAGATCACATACTGTAGAACAGAACAGGATATGTGTAAGTCTAACAACATTCCTTGTTAGAAATCCCTTTTCACTTAGAGATTGTTTGATTATTCATTTATTTTTCTATTACAAACATGTTGAAACTGAGTCTTCATTGTTCTAAATGAAGTAAATTCTGTCATCACTTCTGCCCCAAGGAAAGTAATCACTTTGGAGCAATTGCCCAAACATTGCCCCCTTCAGAAGAAGTAGGCTCTCTCCCTCACATGACCCACTTCAAACATTTCCTTTACCTATCTGGTTCTTGTAAACATTTGAGGTTTTTACCCACTCCTTAGAGTAGGTGGGAATAGATATTGGAAAGAGTCGACCATGACCTGGACCTATAGTCTTTGTCCAAATGAGCCAGTAAACAAGGAATTGACTGTTTCTCAGGACCCTTCCACTGTGATAGAAATAACAGCTAGCCCTGGTGAATGGCTGAGGAATGAGGCTGAGAGAGACCAGTGTTTATCTGGCTTCTCTTTAAGGACTGGGCTTTGGCCTGGGTTCTTGGTGTCAGTATAAAAATGAAGTTAGCAGTGTTTATGTTATATTCAGTATTTCTATTGGTTTTGTTGTCAAAATAAACATAAAAGTAAAATCTTCTACTTTGTCTCTGTTATTTCTCATTTGACCCAAGTAATCATTAACTGAAATTTTTTTATTTCTAATATTTTTACATAGAAACATACTTTAAACATGCACACATCCTGGCTGCTAGGCACTTTTCCTGCTCTTAGTATGGACATCTTTCCATGTCATTTCTTTACAAATCAACCTCATTCCTTCTCCTGGCTACATAATTCCATAGTATAGATTTGTAATTAATATTTTAGTCAGACTAGAGGACATTTAAATTGTTGCCTGGTACTTACTGATACATCCTTTCATTCTTCTTGAGGGTACACTGGTGGGGTAAATTTCTATAAGTAGAATTGCTGAATCAGAGAACCTACACATCTTAAATAGGGCCATGTCATCCCCCCACCCCCCAAAAAAAGATTATATGAGTTATGCTCCCATAAACAGTATATGAAATTTTTTTTTCCTTAACACTTTTAGATTATTTGTCTTTTAAATCTTGTGTAAGCTTTTGCTACTCTGAGAGTTTTTTTTAAAATAGTAGCTAATTATTTTAGTGTAACAGGTTTACCGTTTAAGTCCTTTTCTGGATGGAGGAAAGCAGTTATATTTTGACAAGCAAAAAGCTTCTCCTGAAATGCGTTCAAGCCCATATATTTTAAAAGTGCACTTGGTGAATGTATGTGAAATATGAAGTGTTCTGTATTTTTTGAATATCTGGCAGAAAGCCATATTAAAACTTAAAAGTCATTATTTGCACTTTTGAAATAATTTTTACACTTTACAAAGGGATTTAGCAAAGTATATCTTTAACAAACAGTATAACTTTAGCAAAGTATGTCTTTAAAGTTAATGCTAATTGACTTTAAGTGTTTTATTCATATTTTTAAATTTTCTAGTGTTAATTTTTTGGTCATTTTTTCAAAGCAATACAGAATAGATATTTGTAACATATAAATAGTCCCTATATTGATATTATATTGATAGTCCTTACTTTATGCTGCCTTGGATTTTGAAAAATAATTCTTGCTCATTGATGGCTAAAGTTGACCTATGTTTCACTTGCCCAGTTTTAATTCAGCCATTGATTAGGTTTCATTTTCTCTCTAGTGTCCTATGTTTTTTTTCAAGTGGGGTATCTATATTAGGGAAATAAAGGCTATTAAATAGTGTATAGTAAAAATTGCTTCCATAGCATACCAATAAAAAGTGAAGTTTTCTGTATAATTAAATATAGCAGATGTTTCAGTTAGTATGTTGTGTATTTGTGGATTTATAGTTGTTTGTTGTTAGTTGTTTGTTTATAGTACCTTTGTTGTTTTTATATTTTACATAGATATATGTTTTATTATTAAGTGTAAGCTAATATAGATAATATCCTTGGAAAAACTACTATATATAATGTACACATTTTTCATTATTTAACCATTCAGTAAGAACACCTTAGGTTTTTAAAAAACATGAAAATTTGATTAAAAATAAATTAGACTTTCATGATGTAAGAATTTTTTTAAATTGAACTTATAAAATCAGCATTGGTCAATGAAGACCCTCAGTGTGCTTATGCAGTATGCTTATGTAGAAGTCTAGAAAAAGCACAGACTTCAAAGCTAGATCTGGGTTGAAATCTTGACTCTGCTAATTAAGCATGCTGCTTGGAGCAAGTAACTTAATTCTCTGAGCCTTGTCTCTAAAAAAGAAATAGTATTAGTATTAATACAAATTAAATAGTAATATAAATATAAATAGTATTAGTATAAAAAATAGTAGTAGTATATATCAGGCAAGCCATTGTGTTGGTTTAGCAGTGCTGTTCCTAAAGAAACTGACACAAATAAATAGTAGAGTAGCTGCTATTTGTTGTTATTACTGACATCTTAATGTATAAAATGTTACTAATACTTATCTTGTATAAAAAGTATGATTAATAATTATATACATGTATAAAATGTCTACACATTTGACTTATTGTAGGTATTTGAAAATAATAATTGTATAAATATATATTGTTCAGTCCTTTTTGTGTTTGTTTACATAAGGTTCCTTATAGATAAAGATCTATACAAAAGAGGCAGACACAGGAATAATGGAAAAAGTGCTGTGCCAGGGAGTTCCAGGATTTGGGTTTTAGTCATAACTCTTACACTAACTTCATATTTACTTTAAGAAGTGATTGTTGTTAAACACATAGATTCTGAGTTGGGTCTTAGTGTTTTCTAGCTTAATTTAATGTGTAAAATGGAACTTGTGACTCTTACACTAACTTCATATTTACTTTAAGAAGTGATTGTTGTTAAACACATAGATTCCCAATTGGGTCTTAGTGTTTTCTAGCTTGATTTAATGTGTAAAATAGAACTTGTGACTCTTACACTGACTTCATATTCACTTTAAGAAGTGATTGTTGTTAAACACATAGATTCCCAATTGGGTCTTAGTGTTTTCTAGCTTGATTTAATGTGTAAAATAGAACTTGTGACTCTTACACTGACTTCATATTCACTTTAAGAAGTGATTGTTGTTAAACACATAGATTCCCAGTTGGGTCTTAGTGTTTTCTAGCTTGATTTAATATGTAAAATGGAACTTGTGAATCTGTCCCCTTGCAGTCTTTATCCTTGTTGTCAAAGATCAAACCTCAGGATTACCCCATTTCCATTCAGACACTTGTTTAATTCTAAACACCTTACATTTTACACACACACACACAAACACACAAACATTTCCTGTACTCAAAAATTAATGAGGAGACACAGAGATTAACAGGGAGATGTATAGTTAACTCTGTGGTACATGGGTGCTAATGGCTTGTGTTGATCTTCAATTCTTTTTGTCATTTGACAGTTGTACCATGTTAATTCTGTGGAACACCAGTGATTTGTGATTGTATGCTCTTTGTCACATCTTTATCTTAAAGCCAATACTTATAGAGATCATAGGTAAATTCTGATTGTTTTATGTAGTAAATCATTGTAGAGATAATTTTTAATTTTTAAAAAATAAGCAATAGATGTAAGTGCATAATTAAATGAAGCAAGTTGCCTTCATCTAGGTTATACTTATGCATGCATGACTTGACAAGCTTTGAGATGGAATGAATATATATGAAAAGAAAAATAATGGAGATTTATAGAAAACTGAGGTGAGCTTCATTTAAAAGTGGTATAGCTACATAAAATATTTCATGTTTTATTTTATTCCCTCTGATTAATAGACACTTTGTTTTTTAGTCTGTATCCAGTAAATGTTTGTCTTTGTGTTCGTTCTAATGCTTCTTAAATTACTGGATAAAGGGAAAAAAATAACAAGTAGCAGCTTTTCTTCTTCAGTATTATAGACCTGATTTAATCGGTAGAGGTTGCTTATAATTAGCATTAGTTATTTACATATAAATGAATAGTTGTAAAGGTCTTGAAAATCATTGGTTCTCTGACTTGAAGAAAGATTATTTCTTTAAACATTAGCCCAGTCATGACAAATTATGAATTGATAATGTATGAGTTAATGAGGTTTTGCCAAAGAAAATGATCTGTACATATCTAATAAAAATTTTAAAGTATATTATTATATATTCTAACATAAAACCATTTTATGGCATATTTCTGTATCCTTTCTCTGTAGATTTCAGAAGTTGATTGCAAAGATGCCCTAGAAATGATCTGTAACTTAGAATCTGAGGGTGATGAAAAAAGTGCTCTTGTCTTATGTACTGCATTTTTATCACGTCAGCTTCAACAGGGAGATATGTACTGTGCTTGGTGAGTTGATTTTTTTTGAAAAGAGAAGGTTGTTAAATAAGATTACAGATAGGTTGTGCAAATAGCTTAAGAACATATTTTTAAAAGTCTTTTTAGTGTTACCAAGACAAAAAAGCTTATTTTCAGATACTATATGCTGTGTAAACTGATTATCAAGTAGTTCATATTATAACTTAAAATTTTTTTTATATTAAGAGACTACACAGTTCCTTAGTATACCAGTAATGATCATATAATGATCAGTTATAATTAGGAAAATTTTAAATGTTGGAAGATGAAAGAAGGACTTATTTTATTTAGTGCTACAATAAAAATGTTTTCAGATATGTAAGCCACCTTTAATTTAATGTATGTATTGTTCCTTAGCATATTGCACACTTTTTGCTATTAATGCATAACTATGTGCTAGTCATTTATGTGTAGAAATACAGTTCATTTACCCACTTACAAGGTGTCATTCTATTAATGCTTCATTAAATTCTTCAATACACATTTCTTCATATGGTACATTCCCTAGTGTGGAAACCTGTTATATATATCATCCTTTGGGAGGATACAGATACCAGGGATCATTACTTCAGTTAGATCAAAAAACTTAAGATCAGCTCTCTTAAGTTGGTGTTAGCTCAAACTGACAATTTATCTGGTCAGTCGACTGTATTATTAGTCTTCAGTGTTGTGCTTGTGTTGTGGAAACACAAAAGAAAATTTAGTGTACAGCATTCTGAAATTTAAGAATATTTACCTGAACTGTGAGGGTGAGCTCATGGTAGGAGGTGGCAGTACAGGGAATTGAGTTGAGATAGAAAAATCAACTAGAAAGCCTGTAAGTAGTTCAGCTGGGAAGTTATGAAAGTTTCCTGTGGATATGGAATGAGGTGAGAGAAATGTTTGAAGAGGCTGATAGATAGGGTCAATAATAATGATGCATTAATTTAGAAGGGCAGTGAACCAAAAAGAATGTTAATTATCCTTTTCATGTATTGACTTTCAGGTTTCAGGAGAGATCAAAGTGGGAAAGTCTTAGAAAAAACTAAAGAGGTGAAAGTGGTCAAAACTCGAGAGACAGATTTTGAAGTCCTCAATGTGCAGGTTAAAATCCAGTAGATGAGTGGGTTATTCAAGTGGATGGTGAAAAGGGCAAAGTTTCTAGGACTGGAAACTGAGGAGCTAATTGGAAAGGCCTGTATGGAGGAGAATACTTGAAGTGGCAAAGATTTGTGTGGAAGTTAACTATGGAGGACAGCGAGAAATAGGATGATAGGTAAAAAGGAAAATTTCTCAGTTCAGTAGGGTTATTTTCTATGAAAAATACAGTGTGATTGCATTTGGAACAAATGTCAAAGTTTATTTTTCAAAGTCTTTATTTTCACTGCGGTAGCACAGAGCAGTTATTTTCTTCTGGGTTCTATGTCATCATTGATTCTTAACATTATCTAATAAACTATTAGAAGATAAAAATTAAATGCTGTTTAAAAATCATATTGCCATTGATGCATTTTATATATACACACGTATTTTGCATTTATTACTTTTTTTTTTTTCTTATTACTTTTAAAGTTCAGATGTGGTGTGTGTATCTTGTTTAAATGTCAGGTGCTTTCCTAGTAAAAGGTAATGAGTGCTTCTTTGAGATTGAAAAATCTTAATAAAATGATAGATCATATCTTGATTTTATTTAATAAGTCTCTAGAAAATTGAGAGTCTTTTCTTTTAAACCGCATTCCACATATAGCATTAGAATCTGAAACTAGTTTTAGTTTCAGATATAATTACTAGACAAAGTTCATGATTTTACATTGCACCTCCAACTTACTTTTTCACTTTTTTTTTTTCTTTTTAGGGAACTCACTCTCTTTTGGAGTAAATTACAGCAGAGAGTAGAACCATCTATTCAAGTGTACCTAGAAAGGTGTCGTCAACTTTCTTTGTTAACCAAGACAGTATATCACATTTTCTTCCTGATTAAAGTTATTAATTCAGAGGTAAGAATGATCAAGGTATCTTAATTTCAGATGTGTAAATTACACATATAATATGTGGATTTCCAGTGACTTTTATTTCATTTTGTGCTTTGAACATTGATTTTCTTATTAGTCTTTAATTACTTGATACAGAGAAACTTAAAAATGCAAATAAGATCCAGGGGCTTACTCTTAGCCTGAAGACAAGCAATGTATGCATAATACTCATATTTTATCATTCCACAGTTTTTCTTCTAGGTGTTACACTGTTTTGATAATTTGGTTCTATATAAATTTAGAAAGTAAAAAGAAATATAGGTTCCTTTGGCTTGCCATCTGGCAGATGACAGTATCTAAAATTCCTTCTTCTACAAAAAAACGAGAAATACTTGATGAAATAAAACATTGTTCTCAGTGCTTAGCAGCTTCATTACAAGAATAGTGGAGAATTCCCTAGGCTCAAAAAGAAGAACCACCTAAAAACTGGAGTAGAAACTTTGAGCTGAGGCTAGGGTTCTCTTAACCTGCTGGGGAGTGGGGTGTGTTAGAACTTGGAGCAGCTAAGAGGTTTGACGTTTTATATCCACAGGGATAAGAGAGAGGATCTTGGGCCCTTTTAAGTTGGAGATTTAGAACTGAGTTCCATGTCCCCTACCTCCTCTCCACTAACTTGTAAAGTACTATAATTTTATTGCAAAGTGAACTAGAAAAATATTACTTGAACACAGATGATGGTCAGGAACCTTGTACATGTCCAACTGGACTATGAGTCAGAGAAGGAAAATATTTTCCTTAATAAATTGTAACCATAGGTCTGCCCTCACACAGATTTAGGGTCCACATTTACCCTACACTATAACCAGGAATCCCCGCATCAAGTGAGTGTCAGGGAAGAAGACCTTTTCCTCTCCGTTTCCTTCTTAGTTATGTTGGTTGTTCTAAAAATTAAACAGACATGGGGCAGATTAACAAGAGAACACCAAGCAAAAGTTTAATAACAGATATGCATGGGAGAGGGCCAGGAAAATTAAGTAGCTCACCAAAATGGCCAAAATCCTCACCTTAAATACCACTTTCAGTTAAACACAAAGAGGATGTTGGGAGTAGCGGTTTGGGCCTTCAGAGCAAAAGGAGGCAGTTCACATGGAAATAGAAAAGCAAGTGCTTGTTGGGTCCTACAGAGACAAGGGGACACAGTGGACTCTGATCTCCAGGTCCTGCAGAGTCTCCTTCACCATGCCCAACCCTTGTTCTTTGCAGATATATCTGGGAATAGCTACAGGAACAGGCCCTTTTTCTAAATTATTTTAGTCAATAAAGAGGAGTTTTGGGGGGTAACAAGAAAAACCTCCTTAGTCTTCTGTTTCTTAAACATAATCAGCCTAAAATAATCCTCCCTTTCAAAGAGACACATTTTGGGGTGGTGGAGTTTGCTCCCCTACATAAGTAATATTTGAAAAGGTAAGGGTTAAGTCCTGGGCTGGTAAATGCCTGGGATCCCTGGCAGAAGCAAATGAAGAACTAATTTGGAGGGACATACCTTCAATACATGATTCTTTGATAAAGCTCTTCTCAAGATAGGTTAACCATCAAGATTTACAATGAAAATGTCAGCCATGGGCAGTTTTTGCAGAGAGAACTAACAGTAGGATTAAACTTTTTAAAAGAAAAAAGTATATAAATTACATATATTTAAAGACAAATAATTTAACCATCAATATCTATTAAGCATACAAAACAATGTGAATGAATTTCAGTAAACGGAATGATGGAATCATTTGCTTAATTCTTTACATGCAGTCTGATAAATCTATAAAATACATATATTTAAAGATATAAAATAAGGAATGAAAGTATGAAAAAGAGAGGTCCTATGAAATGACCAGGCAGATTTTTTAAAAAGTCAAAAGAACTTTTAGAAATATAAAAACATAATCATAGACATGAAAACAATAGATGGATTAAACAGTACATTAGACAGAATTCTAAAGGGAAGTGATAACAGAGATTGCATATGTGTTTCCATTCATTTACTAGCAAAAATCAAAATCCAGATTTTACAAAACTAATTTCTTTTGTTACAGTAATCCTTATAGGAATGAATTTGGTTTCCACTTTAAAAGTACACAAAACACAGTTTCCAAAGGTGCTACCACTGCATGGGATGGAATGCCAAGCAGGTCTTAGGGATCCTGGAAAGCTAGGATATAGCATGACATGAAGTATTTGTATGTATAATTT
The DNA here is from genome assembly GCF_042477335.2 of Ovis canadensis. Taxonomy (NCBI): domain Eukaryota; kingdom Metazoa; phylum Chordata; class Mammalia; order Artiodactyla; family Bovidae; genus Ovis; species Ovis canadensis. The sequence goes on along the minus strand of NC_091252.1, from coordinate 60,833,636 downwards.
TGTCTTTGAAAGTAGGGACCAACAGACATTCTTACTGTCTTTGATCTTTTAAGATCTATATTGGTCAGTAAATCTTACATGTATCTTGTCCTTTTTTTTTTTTTTTTTTTCCTCCTGAAATAATTTCTCTTCATTTTCAGGAGTAAAGAACAGGAATGAACAGTAAAGGAAAGGACAGTAAAGAACAGGAATGTTTATCTGGTGTACCCCTTTCCCCTTTGTACCTCAAAACTCCAGGAGTTGTTGAGAATTGTTGCCCAGCTACTCACATAATGACTTAAAATAATTATTTCCTTCTTAAACTGTAATTGAGATCTGTAAAGGAAATGGAGCAAATAACTTGGTTCATCATTTTTATTTTTTCCTAGACCCCTGCAGTCAAAAAGTTGATAAAGTAAAGCCCTACCCTTAAGGATCTCATATTTGCTGAGACACATTACCAGTTGCTTTGTAATATGTCTGTCTTCAATAGTGGAATATCAAGACTCCTGAGAGGGAAAGAGCACTTGGCTTAGCACAGTCCCTGGTATAGAGTAGATGCTGAGTGAAGAAGAGGGCCCTCTAACCCATTTACCTCTTAGACTCTCAAGTAGTTTTGGCCAGACAAAGTTCCTAGTAACCAAAAAAGCGTGAAAAGTAGTATAAAGAAAAAATCTGTTTTCTCCTCTGTTCGCTACACACTTAAGTGCTTCTGAGCACCACGTGTGTGATTTTTTTCTACACTAAGCACTCCTCTGATTTTCCAGACACCAGTTCAGTGTTCTGTAATTTAACTCAGTTCTAACACTGTTCACCTAATTCTATCTCTACTCAACTCTAAAGATAGTTGTCATATAACCAGTTTATGAATTGAATATTACTGTAAACTTAATCATCAGTCACACATACACAGAACGATAAAAAACTCACAAGAACAAAAATGTTGACATTGTTTTGTTGGCCTTATTTATTGAGGTTTCAAATTGATTTACAACATTAAGATGGCCAGTTCAGTTTCTCAGCCTGTTTCACTCACTCTCCTTTTGGCCCACAAATCTAAGCTTCAGTTTCAGTAAAATATTTTCTTTCCTCCTTAACCTGTGAAAATACAAATCCTTTCAGCTCTTTTGAACTTCTTTTGACTTCCTTGCCCTTTGGTCTAAAGCACACATATTTAATTACCCTGAATGTGGCCACATCTTGTGACTGGCTTATATCTCGTTTGTTTGTTCTCTTTTAGCCTTTTAAAACCCATTTTTATCTCTTCATATATTTTTCAAATGACTCTTACCTTTGTTACTGCTATATTATCATAATAGTTCAAGATGCTAATTCAAAAGGATAAAAGGTTTGTTGTGTCTTCTGCTATTCCTTATTCTTAGGATGTTCCAGTCAAGAGGTAGGTGATTTGGCATTCAATTTTGGGCTTCCCTCGTGGCTCAGCTGGTAAAGAATCCTCCTGCAATGCAGGAGACCTGAGTTCAGTCCCTGGGTTGGGAAGCTCCCCTGGAGAAGGGAAAGACTACCCACTCCAGTATCCTGGCCTGTAGAATTCCATGGACTGTATAGTCCATGGGGTCGCAAAGAGTTGGACATGACTGAGCAACTTTCACTTCACTTCACTTTATGATCGAATTAGGATTCCCAGTATTAAAAAATTAACTTTATTCTCAAATGTGAGGATCTCTTTCATTGCTAATGAGTTAGGAATTATGGGGATATTCTCAGTTTTATAACTGAACTAAGAGGGTTGTTGTTTCAGAAGGATTGTAAATACACACTTAGGAAATGAAATTTGCGATAAAGTTAATGACGTTTCTTAATCATTTACTGTGTGCCAGACATGATACGTTAGATCCATGATATCTATTAATGTTCACAGCAGTTTCATTAAGTGCTGTTTTGATCTCTTATTTTATATTGTGATATGAAAGATAAGAGAAGTTAAATTACCTCCCAAGTTTGCCTGGGCATTACATGATTTTATACTCATGTCTTAGCTACCAATGTTTGTTTTTTGCTATTCTCTACAGCTCATTTCACACACATACACAGCCACAATCCCTGGGAGGGATTATCTCCATAGATGGGCTATTGGAAAATTTGAGAAAACAAACCTCAGTTTTAAAATTACTAAATTCACAAATCTGCATTGATGAGTGTAAATTAAGGTAACATTTCTTGCTTGCTTCTTCACAGACCGAAGGAGCTGGACTTGCCACTTGTATAGAGCTGTGTGTAAAAGCTCTTCGCCTGGAATCTACAGAAAATACTGAAGTGAAAATATCTATCTGCAAGACCATTTCATGCTTGTTGCCTGATGATCTGGAAGTTAAACGTGCTTGTCAACTGAGTGAATTTCTTATTGAGCCTACAGTAGATGCATATTATGCTGTGGAAATGTTGTACAACCAGCCAGACCAGAAATATGATGAAGAGAATCTTCCAATACCAAATTCCCTACGCTGTGAGCTCTTACTTGTGTTGAAAACTCAGTGGCCCTTTGATCCAGAATTCTGGGATTGGAAAACTTTAAAACGACAGTGTCTTGCATTAATGGGAGAAGAAGCATCCATCGTGTCTTCAATAGATGAATTAAATGACAGTGAGGTTTATGAGAAAGTAGCAGACTACCAGGAAGATAGTAAAGACACTTCTGTGAATGGTGGAATTGGTGCTAATTCTGGCCTTCTTAGAGACATTTGTGACGAAAAGCAGAAAAAGAGAGAGATAAAACAGTTAAGAGAGAGGGGATTTATATCGGCTCGGTTCAGGAATTGGCAAGCCTACATGCAGTATTGTGTGCTATGTGATAAAGAGTTCCTTGGTCATCGAATAGTACGACATGCTCAAAAACATTACAAAGATGGGGTTTACAGTTGCCCCATATGTGCAAAGAACTTTAATTCTAAAGAAACTTTTGTCCCTCACGTCACGTTGCATGTTAAACAATCAAGTAAAGAGAGACTGGCAGCTATGAAACCATTAAGAAGGTTGGGAAGGCCTCCTAAGATCACAGCTACCAACGAGAATCAGAAGACAAATGCTGTGGCCAAGCAGGAGCAGCGGCCGATCAAGAAGAACAGTCTCTATTCCACAGACTTCATAGTGTTTAACGACAATGACGGCTCAGACGATGAAACTGATGACAAAGACAAATCTTACGAGCCGGAGGTGATCCCAGTCCAGAAACCAGTACCTGTTAATGAGTTCAATTGCCCTGTCACTTTTTGTAAAAAGGGCTTTAAGTACTTTAAAAATTTAATTGCTCATGTAAAAGGACATAAGGATAATGAAGATGCCAAGCGCTTTCTTGAAATGCAAAGCAAAAAAGTTATTTGCCAGTACTGTAGGCGGCATTTTGTAAGTGTAACTCATCTCAATGATCACTTACAAATGCACTGTGGCAGTAAACCATATATCTGTATACAAATGAAGTGTAAGGCTGGTTTTAACAGCTACGCAGAGCTCTTAACCCACCGAAAGGAACATCAAGTCTTTAGAGCAAAGTGCATGTTTCCTAAATGTGGCAGAATTTTTTCAGAAGCTTATTTACTGTATGACCATGAAGCACAGCATTATAATACCTACACGTGTAAGTTCACAGGTTGTGGTAAAGTTTACCGTTCTCAGAGTGAGCTTGAAAAGCATCTGGAAGATCACAATACTCCTGAAAAAGTGCTGCCTCCTGAAGACCAACTTAATTCAGCCAGAGATTCTGTTCAGCCTTCCAGAGTGAATCAGAGTGCAGAAGGGAACGCCGAGAAAGAAAGATCCATGCTTCCTTCAGAAAACAGTGTTGAAAACACCATCCCAGGTGATAAAAGTGGTGCTTGGGATAAAAGCAAGGCAGAATCACCTGTGACCAAACAAGACCAGATTTCTGCTTCGGAGCTCGGGCAGGCTGATGGACCACTGCCAAATGGTTTGGGAAATGCTGCTCCCACTCCTCTGCTTCAGGCCAGTGAAGTAGCTGTGTCCATTAAGGTGTCCCTCAATCAGGGGATCGAGGAGAACTTTGGAAAGCGAGAAAACTCAACTGTGGAAAGCAGTGGTGAATCACTGGTCACAGACTTACATATACCAGTTGAAAATGCTTGTAATGATTTGTGTCACACAGATTTCCAAGAGAGAAAGGAACAGGATTGTTTTAATGAAATCCAGATTACTCAGAATTCTTTAGTGGCCTCAGAAGCCCTCAAGGTAGACGGCATGACCACACAAAACTTAGAAAGACAAGTGAGCAACCTGATGACCTTTTCTGTGCAAAACCAGGCAGGGTTTCAAAACAATTTACCAACTCCCAAGTTTGAATGTGGAGGTAATGTTAAAACGTCATCCAGTCTTTATAATTTACCTCTGAAGACGCTGGAAAGTATCACATTTGTTCCACCACAGCCCAACCTCAGTAATTCTTTAGGAACTCCATCAGTGCCTCCAAAAGCGCCAGTTCAGAAATTCAGTTGCCAGGTTGAGGGATGTACTCGAACCTACAACTCTTCCCAGAGTATTGGGAAACACATGAAGACAGCACACCCCGACCAATATGCAGCATTCAAAATGCAACGCAAAAGCAAAAGGGGTCAGAAGGCTAACAATTTAAATACACCAAATAGTGGAAAGTTTGTTTATTTTTTGCCATCACAGGTGAGCAGCTCTAATAATGCGTTTTTTACACCACAGACCAAAGCCAGCGGGACTCCTACCTGTTCTAATCAGTTGCAGCATGTCTCATCATCCATTTTCCCAGCTCATTTAGCAAGTGTGTCAGCTCCACTGTTGCCCTCAGTGGAAAGTGTCATAAATCCAAGTATACCTTCTCAGGATAAAAATGAACAAGGTGGTGGTCTCTTATGTTCCCAGATGGAGAATTTATCTAGCACCACCTTGCCAGCACAAATGGAAGACCTAACCAAAACGGTTTTGCCTTTGAATATTGACAGCGGCTCAGATCCTTTCCTTCCGTTACCTGCAGAAAGCGCCTCAGTGTCTCTCTTCCCTTCACCAGCAGACAGTGGGACTAACTCTGTTTTCTCCCAACTGGAAAATAATACAAATCATTTTTCTTCACAGATCGAAGGAAATACCAATTCCTCCTTTCTAAAGGGAGGAAATGGTGAGAATGCAGTTTTTCCTTCACAAGTCAGTGTTGCAAATGACTTCAGTGGCACTGGTACCCAACAGCCTGGACCGGAAAAAGTGAAAAAAGACCGCGGGCGGGGCCCAAATGGGAAGGAAAGAAAACCTAAGCACAACAAAAGGGCTAAATGGCCAGCAATCATCAGAGATGGGAAATTTATCTGTAGCAGGTGTTACAGGGCTTTCACTAACCCCAGATCTCTGGGTGGACACTTGTCTAAGCGATCTTACTGTAAACCACTGGACGGAGCAGAAATTGCTCAAGAACTTCTGCAGAATAATGGGCAGCCTTCTCTTCTCGCCAGCATGATTCTCTCCACAAATACCGTAAACTTGCAGCAGCCACAACAGTCTGCATTCAGTGCAGAAGCATGTTTTAAAGATCCATCATTCCTGCAATTTCTTGCTGCTGAAAACCGCTCCTCAACATTTTTACCAAATACATTTCCTCGGACTGGTGTGACTAGCTTTAATACAAGTGTTAGTCAAGAGGGAAGCGAAATCATCAAACAGGCTTTGGAAACTGCTGGCATTCCCAGTACATTTGAGGGTGCCGATGTGCTCTCTCACGTCCCCACAGGTTGTGTCTCTGACGCAGCACAAGTAAACACAACAGTGATGCCAAATCCACCTGTGCCAACCCTGCTGCAGACAGTGTGCCACCCAAGCCCCCTGCTGACAGACCAGAATGGGACACCAAACCCCAAAACTTCCTCCATTGAGGAATGCAGCAGTTTGCCTGTTTTTCCAACAAACGACTTACTACTAAAGACTGTTGAAAATGGTTTGTGTTCTAGTTCATTCCCTAATTCTAGCGGGCCATCACAAAATTTTACCGGTAGCAGTTCACGTGTTTCAGTCATAAGTGGTCCTCAGAACACAAGGTCTAGTCATTTAAATAAGAAGGGCAACAGTGCTTCTAAGAGAAGAAAGAAAGTTACTCCTCCACTAATTGCCCCTAACACTCCCCAAAACTTGGTAACGAGTGACTTAACAGCAATGGGACTTATAGCAAAGAGTATTGAGATACCAACTACTAACCTTCATTCCACTGTAATTCCCAATTGTGAACCTCAGGGTTTGGTGGAAAATCTAACACAGAAATTAAATAATGTTGACAATCAGTTGTTTATGACTGATGTGAAAGAAAACTTCAAAACCAGTCTTGAGTCCCATACAGTGTTAGCTCCTTTAACATTAAAAACTGAAAATGGTGATTCCCAAATGATGGCTTTGAATTCATGCACACCTTCAATAAATTCTGATTTGCAGATCTCTGAAGACAATGTCATACAAAACTTTGAAAAGACTCTTGAAATTATTAAAAGTGCTATGAATTCTCAAATACTTGAGGTAAAAAATGCATCTCAGGGTATTGGTGAAACATCACAGAATGCTCAAATAAGTTATAACATTCAGCTTCCTTCAGTAAACACTGTACAAAATAACAAGTTATCTGAGTCGTCTCAGTTTTCCTCCTTCATAGGTGTCATGCCAACAAAAAGTAACATTCCTCAGTCTGAAGTATTACATAAGGAGGATCAAATACAGGAGATTTTAGAAGGCTTACAGAAATTAAAATTAGAAAATGACCTGTCCACTCCAGCACCCCAGTGTGTACTGATAAATACATCAGTGACACTGACTCCCACTCCTGTGAAATCAATTCCAAATGTCACAGTTGTTCAGCCAGTTTCTGAAATTATAAGCAACATTCAGTTTAATGACAGAGTTAATAAACCCTTTGTGTGTCAAAACCAAGGCTGTAATTACAGCGCTATGACAAAAGATGCACTGTTTAAGCACTACGGTAAAATTCATCAGTACACTCCAGAGATGATTCTTGAAATTAAGAAGAATCAGTTGAAATTTGCTCCATTTAAATGTGTAGTACCTACATGTACGAAGACATTTACAAGAAATTCTAATCTTCGGGCACACTGTCAGTTGGTGCATCATTTTACAACAGAAGAAATGGTCAAATTAAAAATAAAAAGACCTTATGGAAGAAAGTCTCAGAGTGAAAATTCATCAGCCCCACGAATTACACAAGTAAAAAGACAGCTAGCTCTGACAGAGGAAAATAAAAGGGAATTCCAGCCTGCTTTAGAATTGGGAGCAATGAAAGAAAATACTCTCAGTAATATAGCAGTGATCCCCGAAAAACAACTTCTAGAAAAAAAAAGTCCTGAAAAAACAGAAAGTAGTTCTCAAGTGATTGCAATTACTTCAGAACAATGTAATGCAAATCCTCTCACAAATGTCCAAACCAAAGGACGGAAAGTTAGGAGACATAAAAAAGAAAAGGAGGAGAGGAAACGCAAGAAGCCAGTTTCTCAGTCTCCAGAGTTTCCCACAAGATACAGTCCCTACAGACCTTATCGCTGTGTTCATCAGGGTTGCTTTGCGGCTTTCACGATACAGCAGAACTTAATTCTGCATTACCAGGCTGTGCACAAATCAGATCTACCTGCATTTTCTGCAGAGGTTGAAGAGGAGAGTGAAGCTGGTAAAGAGAGTGAAGAAATTGAAACGAAACAGACTGTGAAAGAATTTCGATGTCAGGTGAGTGACTGTTCTCGAATTTTCCAAGCAATTACTGGCCTAATACAACACTACATGAAGCTTCACGAGATGTCGCCTGAAGAAATTGAAAGTATGACTGCTTCTGTGGATGTTGGGAAATTTCCATGTGATCAGTCAGAGTGTAAATCTTCATTTACCACATATTTGAACTATGTTGTTCATCTTGAGGCAGACCATGGAATCGGGGCCAGGGCAAGTAAAACTGAAGAAGATGGCATATACAAGTGTGACTGTGAAGGCTGTGACCGAATATATGCAACCCGGTCTAATCTCCTCCGACACATTTTTAATAAGCATAATGACAAACATAAAGCTCATCTCATTCGGCCACGAAGATTAACACCTGGTCAGGAAAATATATCAAGCAAAGCAAACCAAGAAAAGACTAAGTCTAAACACCGGGGGACAAAATACAGATCTGGAAGGGAAGGAGTCAAAATGCCTAAGACCAAACGAAAGAAAAAAAATAATTTGGAAAACAAGACTGCAAAGATTGTGCAGATTGAAGAAAATAAGCCTTACTCTCTGAAACGTGGAAAGCATGTATATTCTATAAAGGCTAGAAATGACGCCTTGTCTGAGTGTACGAGCAGATTTGTCACCCAGTATCCATGTATGATAAAGGGGTGTACATCGGTTGTTACAAGTGAAAGCAATATAATCAGACATTATAAATGCCATAAATTATCTAAGGCATTTACATCACAACACCGCAATCTCCTCATTGTCTTCAAACGGTGTTGCAGCTCACAATTAAAGGAAGCTTCTGAGCAAGAGGTTGAAAAGAGTGGTGTGAAGGATTCTGACACGAGTGTATCAGAGAGCAATGATAATGCAAGAACAGCTGTAGTTCCACAAAAGGAAGTTGTAAAAAATGAAAAAGATGAAGTGGATGAACTAACAGAATTATTTATTACCAAATTAATAAATGAAGACAACACAAGTGTGGAGACCCAGCCTCAGACCTCTTCAGATGTAAGTAATGATTTTAAGGAAAATAACCCCTGCCAGTCAGAAAAACAAAAAGCAAGTAATTTGAAGAGAGTTAATAAAGAAAAAAATGTCTCCCAAAATAAAAAGAGAAAAGTTGAAAAAGCTGAACCAGCACCAGCAGTTGAATTAAGTAGTATACATAAGGAAGAAGAAACTGCTGTTGCAATTCAAACCACTGAGGATCACCCTGCATCTTTTGACTGGAGCTCATTTAAACCAATGGGATTTGAGGTATCATTTCTCAAATTCCTGGAGGAGTCTGCAGTGAAACAGAAGAAAAATACCGACAAAGATCATCCCAATAGTGGGAGTAAAAAAGGGTCCCATTCAAATTCAAGAAAAAATGTCGACAAGACTGCTGTGACTAGTGGAAATCATATATGTTCTTGTAAAGAAAGTGAAACTTTTGTACAGTTTGCCAATCCAACACAGCTTCAGTGCAGTGATAATGTAAAAATCGTTTTAGACAAGACTCTGAAAGATTGCACTGAGCTTGTCTTAAAGCAGCTTCAGGAAATGAAACCTACCGTCAGTCTGAAAAAACTTGAAGTACGTTCAAATGATCCAGATGTGTCTGTTGTGAAAGACATCAGTATGGGCAAAGCCACAGGGAGAGGGCAGTACTGATAACTGATGTCCTATAAATACATTATTTACAGTTTTATTTTAAATAGGAAGCCATCAAGCATGCTAAAATTGTGAAACCTTTTCATTATTTTTTGTTGTTGCTGACGTGAATTAACCTGGCCAAAAAAGAAAAAAAAAAAAAACATGACATTTTGTCATGTAAAACTTTTTTTTATCCCTATGGGACTTGAGGAACAGAATCCATACTTCAGTTACTGTAAATAGTTGAGCTAAACCTCAGATTTCTATCAGCCAGTTGCCCTTTTCATGGACTAAACTGAGTTATCTGTGTGATTGATTTGTCTCACCAGGTCACTGCTCATGTGTAACAGTACTCTTTGTTTGTAGATACCTTTTTTTGTATATATTTATTATTGTAAATCATTTGCTGCCACCAGCAGTGTGTAAGTCTAAACTATTAAATGACACGTTTATATTTGGAGTTTTAATTTTTAACCAGGTGATCAAGTTTTTAAAACTGTTCTTTTATTGTTTTAAATTCAGAATTTTTTGAACTAAAAACTAGAAACTCTGCCATAGTTCATTGATTTTTTTTACATAAAACATTTATTTACAAGATGATCTCCAAAAAAAGATTTACTTTTGACAAAGTAGACACATTATTTATATCAACAACTTGCTCTGCTTTGTAAATTTACCTTCCAGGATTTTTTTTGGGTGGTATACATGTGAAATTAAAGCAGATTCTTTAGCAATTTCCTATAGCTATAATTTTTTTTCAAAGCTTTCAATTGGATATAGTTACTATGATTCCATGAAATATAATGGAAATGTGAATAAAGGATTTCCTACATCAAAGATTTTAAACATTTGGTATTTTAAAAAAAATCCTTTGTGAATGTGATAGAAACTAGTAGTGTGGAGCAGTGTAAATATTTGAGGTGGTGATTTGTGAAGTAGCCCAGTATTGCCTTAAATAAAATCACATTTCATTTGTTGTTTTATACATGTGATCTTATAAAGGTTTTGTTTCCCCCCCACCCCCATTTTCTGAGATTTATAGATTGGTGTATAGCTTTAAACTGTATAAACTTTTGTGGAAAGATTTTTTTAAACATTTTTATAAATCTTAAAATTGGTATCATCAAAGTGAGCCCATCTTGTGTTTATAAAATGCAAGAGTTCCTTAAACATTTATAATTACATAGATAAAACACTTTCTATAAGGAAGTTGGATGTTTTGATTTTACTGTTTATAGATGTTAGATTGTACAGATTTGTCTGTATTTTCTTGCCATATCTAATGATACTTTTTTCATTAGATTGGTCTTCCAGAGCAGTATTAGTTGTTATAATTGATTATTTTGATTATTCAGTATATAGTTAGCTCTTATAGTTTAGCTTTATTCACCATATTTATACTGTGGATTTACGGCCAGAGATAGAGGTTATTTCAGGAGAGTTTATGAACCTTCCTTTGAAGTCCAACTAAAATCAGTACTGGAAACAAAAGAAAACATTCTCTCGAATTTACTTTTGTTTCTGTTTGCCATGAATAGTAGCATTGATTTTTGACTTTGTTTGTTATAAACCAGTTACATTCACAATATTATTTGCCTGAGATATTGATATTGTGATATAAAAATGTGTATATTCCCTGTGCAACATCAGACTTGCAGGAAAAATGAAGCACTTAATATTAACTGAAATTGCTGGTACTCTGAATAAATAAGCATGGTCAAGGAGTGAATTATTTTCTTTTTGGAAATATTTTTTTAAGTTTTATTATTGAAGTATTATAGTTTTATTTTTAGGGCCGAATGGGGTATATGGAATAGTTGGTTTCACCTCCTTAAGGTTTATTACCAATATGCATAAAACTTGGCACATTAAAGTCTCTGCCCTTTGGTAAGCCCACTGTTATTTATTAAAATAAAAATTGTTCTTATGGGTGATTAATACATGTTTTTTTCCTAAATTAATAACTTAACTTTGAGTAATTTTAATATTAAATTTTTGTCAACAACTGAATGTTTCCGTACAGTTTTCTTAGAAGTTGACCTAACTCTTATTAAAGGTAGGCATTTGGCAAACTGCTCTATAATACAGCAGCAAATAGGTTTATTTCTGATGAATGTAGTGATGAGCCTGTTAAGGAAAAATGCCAATGTATTGGGGCTTTTCTTTTGCTCATTAGCCTAAGAAAATTAACCACTAGACGTTTCTGTAATTGTTCTACGTGTCAGGGGGGGAGATTTGCCAACATTGAGTTAATTTTTTTTTATATTCCAGGTACTGTATGCTAAAACGAATTATGGAATAGTGGGCTTTTTAGCATGGAACAGAAAAATCAAATTATGGTATAAAATAAATAATGGATTTATAGAACAACAGCATGTTGGTAAAATTTGATACGGAATGTAATGCCTAAGTATTAAAAAAGAATCAAAAAGTATGTATTTTTCATGGTATACTTTTCCTCAATGCCTTGTCTTTGAGATATTTTCTTCCCACAGTGTAAATTTGCCTAAGGTTTCATCATTTGAAAAATTGATATTTTTTTCCCTCTTCTAAATCCAGAGAATTTGAATCTTACCAGTCAGAACATGTTGTTCAAAATACATCGAGTTAAGTGAAATGTAACATTTTGAGAATTTTTTCAGCAATATCAAATTCAGTCAGCTTAAGTAAATTATTTTTTTTAACTGCTGGACAGAGAGTTTAACAAGGCAAATTTTGATCAGGTAAGCAAACACAGTTGCTATAGCTATTAAAACTACATAAAAACTAGAGATATTAAGGAGGAAATACTCTATTTTCAGGGAGAAAGATAAGTGGCTATGAGTGTTTATAGAAAGATGAGTCTTAAAAGATGAATGAGAAGTTAGCAACTGCTCAGAGGGGAAAAGGAAATTCTAGGCTGTAGGTAGGGAGTAGCATAGAGCATTTGCAGTATTAAGGTGGTCACTGTGGAAAGATAGGGAGTTGGAGAAGCTGAACCAAAGAGGCAGATGGGCCGGATCATGAAGGTTCTCGTATGCCATGTTATCTTCACCATGCTTTGATTTTAAGTGCTTACTGAATGCATTTATGTTGAACAGTCTAATCAGGTAGCAATTTTAGAAAGGCAGTTGGCACAGTATAGAGGATAGATCAGATAAGTTGGAAGTTAAAAGTTGGGAAACTTGAAATAGTTCAAGCAAAAATTAGTGGGTAGTGTGTGTGATGTCAGTGGGTGGGAAGGTGATGGCAGTGATCAGAGAAGTTTTCTAAGCTGTATTAGATCTGTTAAAGAACCCAATGTGTCTTAGCATGTGGAACTTCTTTTGTACAGAAAAGATGTTAAATGTTAAAGTGAAATATAAGATAGACTATAGTTCCCTATGCTATACAGTAAATCTTTGTTGCATATCTTTTTTAATTAGGAATCTAACATTCTATTCATAGTCTAGTGGAATCAAAATGTCATAGTTTTTTAGGCAAAAATTCATTATTTTCCTAATATATATATAATGCATTTATATGTATACAAAAGTTTTCCTACTACACTTGATAAAGACTTGAGAAAGATCATAAAAAACAAGAGATGGAAAAATTGGAAAACAAGCTAAATGAAATGGGAGCACTGAATATGAAATAGAAAAAGTAAAACATACTAGATAAAAGATCATTATGTAGTCCAGTTGTTTTTAAACATGACTGCTCATTAAAACCATCTGGAGCTCTGGAGATAAAAGCAATGCCTGAGCATTTGTGTTTTTCAAAAATTTTCAAGATGATTCTGATATGCATCTGGATTTTAAAAGGTGATTACAGGTTTTTCTATTGTATCCTAGTTTTGGTGAAAATGTGGTTAGTTGCTCAGTTGTGTTTGACTTTTTGCAACCCCATCAACTGTAGCCCGCCAGGCTCCTCTGTCCGTGGGATTCTCCAGGCAAGAACCCTGGAGTGGGTTACCATGCCCTCCTCCAGGGGATCTTCCCAACCCAGGGGATTGAACCCAGGTCTCCTGCATTGTAGGCAAGTTTGTTACCATTTGAGCCACCACAGAAGCATTTCAGTGAAAATAGAGTTTTATTCTTTTTCTGTTGACCAATCATACAGTGGTATTGAGTGAGTAATAGTTACATAGTTCACTAGAGTAAAAGACGTTTATCAATTTCACAATCAATAGCCAGACAAAAAAGATAATTGTAAGTCATATGGGAACATGATTAACTTAATAATATAAAATAATTACATATAATTTGGGGAGTCTCAAACAGAGTCATGTGGTAAGTGGAAGTGCATACATGCACATGTTTTCATCCACCCTGCCAGTCTGTCTTTTGGTTGATGCATTTAATCCATTTACATTTAAGGTAATTATCCATATGTATGATCCTACTACCATTTTCTTAATTTTTAATTGTTTTGGGTTTACTTTCTGTAGGTCTTTTCCTTCTCTTGTGTTTCTTGCCTGCCTAGAAAAGTTCCTTTAGCATTTGTTGTAAAGTTGGTTCGGTGGTGCTGAACTCTTAACATTTGCTTGTCTGGAAGGCTTTTGATTTCTCTGTCAAACCTGAAGGAGAGTCTTGCTGGGTAGAATATTCTTGACTGTAGGTTCTTCCCTTTCATCACTTTTAATGTATCATGCCATTCCCTTCTGGCTTGTATGGTTTCTGTTGAAAAATCAGCTGATAGCCTGATGGGAGTTCCCTTGTATGTCATTTGTCATTTTCCCTTTGTTTACTATGTGTTGCATTTAATATTTTATCTGTGTCTTTAATTTTTGTCAGTTTGATGACTATATGTCTCTATGTGTTCCTCCTTGGGTCTGTCCTGCCTGGGACTCTGTGCTTCCTGAACTTGGTTGATTATTTCCTTTTCTGTGTTGGGAAAGTTTTCAGCTATTCGTTCAGTTCAGTTGCTCTGACTCTCTGTGACCCCATCAACTGCAGCAACCAGGCTTCCCTGTCCATCACTAACTCCCGGAGCTTGCTCAAATTCATGTTCACCAAGTCAGTGTGCCATCCAACCATCTCATCCTCTGTCAGCCCCTTTTGTTACCTTCAGTCTTCTGCAGCATCAGGGTCTTTTCAAACGAATCAACTCTTCGCATCAGGTGGCCAAAGTATTGGAGTTTCAGCATCAGTCCTTCCAATGAATATTCAGGACTGATTTCCTTTAGGACTGACTGATTTGATCTCCTTGCAGCCCAAGGGACTCTCAAGAGTCTTCTCCAACACTACGGTTCAAAAGCGTCAATTCTTTGGCGCTTGGCTTTCTTTATAGTCCAACTCTCACATCCATACCATGACTACTGGAAAAACCATAGCCTTGACTATGGACCTTTGTTGGCAAAGTAATGTCTCTGATTTTTAATAAGCTGTCTAGGTTGGTCATAACTTTTCTTCTAAGGAGCAAGCGTCTTAATTTCATGGCTGCAGTCACCATCTGCAGTGATTTTGGATCCCAAAGAAATAAAGTCTACCACTGTTTCCACTATTCACCATGCAGTGATGGGACCAGATGCCATAATCTTAGTTTTCTCAATGTTGAGTTTTAAGCCAGCTTTTTCGTTCTCTCACTTTCATCAGGAGCAGCCCACTCCAGTACTCTAAATCCCATGGATGGAGAAGCCTGGTAGACTACAGTCCATGGGTTTGCAGAGTCTGGCTCGACTGAGTGACTTCACTTCCACTTTCAGTGTTGTTGAGGTCTTCATTTCTTTTCATTCTTTGTTCTGTATTCTGTTCTTCAGCAGTGATTTCCACTATCTGTCCTCCAGGTTGTTTATCTGTTCTGCTTCAGTTATTCTGCTTTTGATTCCTTCTAGTGTATTACTCATCTCTTGTTTGTTTGTTCTTTAGCTCTTCTAAGTCTTTGGTAAACATTGTTTGCATCTTCTCAAGTCTTTGCCTCCATTCTTTTCCCAAGATCCTAGATTGTCTTCACTGTCATGATTCTGAATTCTTTTGGAAGGTTGCGCCTCTCTACTTAGTTTTTCTCGGGTTTTATCTTGTCCCTTCATCTGGGACATAACTTTCTGCTTTTATCATGATTAATTTTCTCTAATTTGGTTTTTGTTTTAGCCACTGTGAGACTGTGCTCCTTCTTCTGACTGCCTTCTGATGGATGAGACTAAGAATCTTGTGTAAGCTTCCTGATGAGAGGGACTGGTGATGGGGAAAACTGGGTCTTGCTCTGTTGGGCAGGACCTTGCTCAGTAAAGCTTTAATACAATTATCCGCTGATTTGAGGTTGCGCTCCCTGCTTTGTAGTAGTTTGGCCTGAGGCAACCCAGCCCTGGGGCCTGCGGACTCTATGGTAGGGTTAACAGCGAGCTCCAAGACGGTTTACACCAAGGGTGACCATCCAGTGTTTCCGTCCCTGTGGTGAGCCCTTGCCAGCCCACATCTCCACAGGAGGCCCTCCAACACTAGCAGGCAGTTTTGGTTCAGTTTCCAGTGGGGTCTTCTCTGTATCTTGGTGTGCATAACATTTTTTTGTGCCCTCCAAGACTGGAGTCTGTTTCCCCTAGTTCTCTGGAAGTCCTATAATCAAATCCCATCGGCCTTTAAGGCAAGATTCCCTGTGGATTCCCAGTTCTTTTGTTGGATCCCCAGGCTGGGAAGCCTGGGGTTAAGAACTTTCACAACAGTGCAAGAATGACTTTGGTATTCTTGTTCTCCAGTCCGTGGGTCGCTCACCCACCTGGCGGGGATGGGATTTGATTTTTTTGTGATTGTGTCCCTCCTGCCATCTCCTTGCGACCTTTGTCTTTGGATGTGGGCTATCATTTTTCGTTGGGTTCTAGCATCCTCCTCTCAGTGGTGGTTCAGCAGCTAGTTGCAGTTTTGGTCTTCTCACAGGAGCTGAGCGCACCTCCTTCTGTTCTACCATCTTGAACCAGAATCTTTCCAGACACTCACCCAACTTCCCATTTTCCTGATGCTTCCACATCCTCGAACACAGTCCAAGCTTACCCACCCCCACCAGCTCAAGCCTTTACACATTTTCTTTGGAATGCTTATTCCTCTATTTTTAAAAGCTCAGCTTAAATGGCAGCTCCTCAGAGAGCCACCCAGATCACTTTGTAGTGAAGTTTCATGTGTTTGTTTTCTGTACGTTTAATTTTTGTGAGTGAACTCGCTCAGTCGTGTCTGACTCTTTGTGACCCCATGGACTGTAGTCTATCAGGCTCCTCCATCCACGGGATTTTCCAGGCAGTAGTACTGGAGTGGGTTGCCATTTCCTTCTCCACGCTATCTTCCTGATCAAACCTGGATCTCCCTCATTGTAGACAGACACTTTACTGTCTAAGCCACCAGAGAAGTCCTTAATTTTTGTTATTTGTTGCTTATTATCTGCTTCCCAATCTACCACTCAGTGAACAAATTATATCTCCTTTTATTTCCTAATGACCTTGCTCATTAAAGGTACCTCTCATTGCAGTGATCTTCCCATAAATGGGAGTAATGTGGTTTGGCATAATCAAAACCTGTATCACTTCCAAGTCTGGAATTAAAATTCCATTTCTCCAACCACAAACTTTCTAGCTCATCTGCTTGAGCTCCTCCACTAAAAAGTATTTCTACATCATCACAACTAACAGTTAATCCCACCACTTGATCACTCTTTACCAGTTCACTCCTGTCTTCATCTGGTCTGGCTAGAGGCTAGATTCCACTTTACAGATATCTTCAGACCATACCCCTGCACCTCCCTTTACATCATGATCTGGAAAACCCTCATTGTTTTCTGCCTACTCTTGAGCAGTTGAATGGGAGAAAATTATTACAAAAAGGCAGGTTAACAATCTCAAATAAGCTCAAAGCTACTTGGCAGTTTTTAAATTTTCTGAGAAAGATGCAGAAATTTGATAGAAACTCTCAGCTTTTCATCCCTAAATTTACAAACCCATCAGTATCTGCACTCTCTTCTTAGAAACTTTCTCAGCTTTTCATCCCTAAATTTACAAACCCATCAATATCTGCACTCTCTTCTACTTAGGAAAAGTCAGTCCCTCCTCACCTTCTCAAAACTTTGAATTAATTTCATCAGTCTTTTACTAGGTTCTTCCCAACAGCTCATAATATGCCCCTAATGGCTACTGTTCTTTAAAGAAAAGGGTGAAGGGGAGGGGTCTTTTGATCCCACCCAACTATAACCGCTTTTATTTAGTTCCCATCATAACTAATTTGAGTTACCTCCATTTTTCATGTACTAGCACCTTGTATATCCCTGCAAGTTTTCTGAAATTACTTTCATTAGGATCAGCAGTCTTTGCATGCTGTCATAGCTGTTGGTTCTTTTTTCTTCTCTCATTTATTACCTCAGGAGTATTCAGTAGGGTTGATGACTTCCTCTTTAAAGTATTCTCTTGGTGTTTTTTGGTTTTTGTTTTTGTTTTTTTGGTTTTTTTTTGCATTCTCTCTTGGTTTTCCCCTTATCTTCAGCTTTTCTGGCTGTTTCATCACTGGATCCAATCCTAGTTCTCCCAGGACCTGACCTTTAGCTCCATGTGAGTCTCTGCACTCTTGGGATGATGCAGTCCATACTGTGGAGTTCAGTGTTACCAGTGTGCCTGTCACACCTAAATTCGTAACCTAAAGATCAAACTTTTTGTACCTTCAGGCTTTCATGTTCAGCTGTCTACATCACAGTTAAGCATGTCACATCCAAAATCATTGTCTTCCCCGCTTTACCTTCAACCTATTCCTCTCCCAATTCTCACTATCCAAAGTCACTACCTAGGTTTCTCAAGTTAGGCTTTGTAGCCCCAGATGTGATGTGGCCGGTTAACAGTGTTACAGCACTCAATTTCCTTGATACCACTCATCTTCAGTTGTAATTGCTTTTTTTCTACCTTGCTTAAATCTCACCACCCATGCCACAAAAGCAACTTACAGGTTGCACAAGGGCAGAAATCTTTCTAATTAGATCACCTACCACTTTATGCCAAGTACCTAGTCCAGTACCTTGAACATAATAACAGAACATACTTAATACTTAACAGAAGTAAAATTTTATTGAATTCTTAAATGGAAGATTATTCAAACTCTCATGGAGCTCAGAATTACACAATTACTATAATTTCCTAGTTCTAGGGATACCGTAAGATTAATAAGGTGAGAATATGATACTGTATGGTCTGTAGTGAGGGGAAGCAGTTTAAGGTTTAACTGAAGAGGGAGATATTGAGAGAGAAAGCTCCAGGCTATGGGGAAATATGAAAGGCTGTGGTAAGAATAACTTTTGAGGAGATGGTAAAAAGCTGATAAGAGTTTAAAGTGAACAAGGAAAGATAAGCAAGGACCACATCACACAGTGTCTTAGACCTAATTGTATTTGACTTTATCCTTGGTTCACATTTGGGTTTCAAAACGAAACAGTGAAATTCTTACAAGTTTAAAATTCACTCTAATGAGGGCATTTCACTGGGGAATTCAAGTAGACCAGCCAAGAAGGCTTTCCAAGTCATCTGGGGGAGAGAGGATACTGTTGGTGTGGAATGGTGATGGCCGAAGGAGAAAAGTGAATGGACTTGAGAGATCTAGAATATTGGACAGGACTTAGTCATTATGAGTTATGGAAGAGGAAGAGGAGGGGAGAAGTAGAGAAGATTTCCAGGGTTTTGGCTTAAGTGGTTGAAGAAATGCCATTTATTCAGGTAGATGAGACTGGAAGAGGAGCGGTCTTGTGAATGGATGATTGGCTAGAGAAGTGTATACAGAAGGGCCTAGGGCTGAACTCTGAGGTGAGCTAACAGTATTTTAAAGTGGATTAAGGAGGAAAATCATGAGACTAAAAGGAAGCGAAGTATCCTCTGGATTTAGTAGTAAGAAAGTAATTGGTGACCTTGGCAGTTGCATAGCTTGACTCTGTAAAAACCTATTTGGTTGTGAAGGAGAAGATAGAATGGTAGCTGGGATCCCATGGACAGAGGCGCCAGGCTGGCTACAGTGCATGGGGTCACAAAGTCAGACACGACTGAGTGACTGAGCATGCACGCACTGGGGAGGTACCCATTAAAGAGGCAAAAGTTGACAAATTAGTAGATGGAACCTCGCCTCAAGAATAGGTGGCCAAGGTCAGCATTACCAAATAGAAAAGACATCTAGACCAAGTCTGTTAAGTAGGAATGATCTAGGAAACCACATTCGTGCCCCACAGCAAGCCTTGAAAAAGTAGGAAATCAACTTAAAATTTGAGATGAAGAATAGAAGAGGCTATATATACATAAGGATTGCTGATAGAGCATTCAAAACCCAGCTAAGTTAGAACATAGTCTTGTAGTATTTCCAATAGTGCTGCTCAGTTGAATAGAGGAAGAGGGAAGAGGTTGCATAGTCCTAGGAAGGGTATTTCATCAGTGAATCGAGCCTGGTTAGAGTAGGAAACAGCTAAGAGGACAGAAGAAAATTGAACAGTCAAGGGACTGGAGGTCTTTTTTGGGGAGAGTGGGAGGGTTAGAAGACTCAATGTGTTTTATTTTTATACACTTCCGTTCAGTCACTCAGTCGTGTCCGACTCTGCGACCCCATGAATCGCAGCACACCAGGCCTCCCTGTGCATCAACTCCCGGAGTTCACTCAGATTCAATGTCCATCGAGTCAGTGATGCCATCCAGCCATCTCATCCTCTGTCGTCCCCTTCTCCTGCCCCTAATCCCTCCCAGCATCAGTCTTTTCCAGTGAGTCAACTCTTGGCATGAGGTGTCCAAAGTACTGGAGTTTCAGCATCATTCCTTCCAAAGAAATCCCAGGGTTGATCTTTAGAATGGACTGGTTGGATCTCCTTGCAGTCCAAGGGACTCTCAAGAGTCTTCTCCAATACCACAGTTCAGAAGCATCAATTCTTCGGCCCTCAGCCTTCGCAGTCCAACTCTCACATCCATACATGACCACAGGAAAAACCATAGCCTTGACCAGACGGACCTTTGTTGGCAAAGTAATGTCTCTGCATTTGAATACGCTATCTAGGTTGGTCATAACTTTTCTTCTGAGGAGTAAGCGTCTTTTAATTTCGTAGCTGCAGTCACCATCTGCAGTGATTTTGGAGCCCCCAAAATAAAGTCTGACACTGTTTCCACTGTTTCCCCGTCTATTTCCCATGAAGTGACGGGACCAGATGCCATGATCTTCGTTTTCTCAATGTTGAGCTTTAAACCAACTTTTTCACTCTCTTTCACGTTCATCAACAGGCTTTTTAGTTCCTCTTCCCTTTCTGCCATAAGGGTGGTGTCATCTGCATATCTGAGGTTATTGATAGTTCTCCCAGCAATCTTGATTCCAGCTTTTGCTTCTTCCAGCCCAGCATTTCTCATGATGTACTCTGCATATAAGTTAAATAAGCAGGGTAACAGTATACAGCCTTGCCATATTCCTTTTCCTATTTGGAACCAGTCTGTTGTTCCATGTCCAGTTCTCACTGTTGCTTCCTGACCTGCATATAGGTTTCTCAAGAGGCAGGTCAGGTGGTCTGGTATTCCCATCTCTTTCAGAATTTTCCACAGTTTATTATGATCCACACAGTCAAAGGCTTTGACATAGTCAATAAAGCAGAAATAGATGTTTTTCTGGAACTCTTGCTTTTTCCATGATCCAGTGGATGTTGGTAATTTGATCTCTGGTTCCTCTGCCTTTTCTAAAACCAGCTTGAACATGTGGAAGTGCACGGATCATGTATTGCTGAAGCCTGGCTTGGAGAATTTTGAGCATTACTTTACTAGCATGTGAGATGAGTACAATTGTGCTATAGTTTGAGCATTCTTTGGCATTGCCTTTCTTTGGGATTGGAATGAAAACTGACCTTTTCCAATCCTGTGGCCACTGCTGAGTTTTCCAAATTTGCTGGCATATTGAGTGCAGCACTTTCACAGCATCATCTTTAAGGGTTTGAAATAGCTCAACTGGAATTCCATCACCTCCACTAGCTTTGTTCGTAGTGATGCTTTCTAAGGCCCACTTGACTTCACATTCCAGGATATCGGGCTCTAGGTGAGTGATCACATACAGTTTAAATTTTTTTCAATTTTGGAGTATAGTTGATTAACTGTTTCAACTGTACAGTAAGGTGATTGAGTTTTACATATTCCCATACGCTTTTTCAGATTTCTTTTTCCATTTAGGTTTTTGCAGAGTTCCCTGTGCTATGCAGTAGGTCCTTGTTGGTCATCTATTTTAAATATAGCAATGTGTGCATGTCAATCCCAAATTCCCAATCTGTCCTTCCCCCATCTTTCCCCCACCCTGCTAACCATAAGTTCTTTCTCTAAGTCTTTGAGTCTGTTTTGTTAATAAATTCATTTGTTTTATTGTTTTAAGATTCCACAGATAATCAATATGGGACTGGAGGTCTTAATGGTGCTGAGGAGAAGGTATTATGGGAATAAGGCTGAGAATTAGGTATGAAAGATTAGAGTGTTGAAACTTAAGATTGTAGGAGTAATTCAGTGTCTGGAAATGACCGTAGAAGTATATTACTGAATTAGAATGTCGATGAAGGCTAAATTAGAATGTTGATGAGTTGAGAAATTGAAACAGATTTTGGTCTGATTATTAGATGGACTGTACACAGAAGATGCTGTTAGTAGGAAGTGACGTAAGAGCCTGAGTCCAGTGCTGAAGTCCTGCTTTTAGCGATTTGGTGGGGAGCTTGTTTCCTTCCAAACTATGTGGTACATGTAGGAATTTGGGAAAATTCCTTCTTCATGGTATCATCATGGCCCCAAATCCGTGGGAGATCCAGGTTCAGAGAAGATAAAGTTCCAGAATATAAAGATGAGCTTTGAATTCTTTCTTCAAGACCAAGGGTACAGGCTAACAGGAATCTGCTCTATCTGGCTTTCCTAGGCCTAGGCTCCA
The DNA here is from genome assembly GCF_042477335.2 of Ovis canadensis. Lineage (NCBI taxonomy): Eukaryota > Metazoa > Chordata > Mammalia > Artiodactyla > Bovidae > Ovis > Ovis canadensis. Next base: position 60,811,500 of record NC_091252.1, on the reverse strand, counting down.
TGTTTAGATCTGCCATTGATAGTAAAACAGTTATATTGTGTGTGCTTAGTCACTTAGTTGTGTCCCACTCCTTGCAACTCCCTAGACTGTAGCCCGCCAGGCTTCTCTGTCCATGGGGATTCTCTCCAGGCAAGAATACTGGTGTGTGGATCTTCCCAAGCCAAGTCTCCCATATTGCAGGCAGATTCTTTACCAGTTGAGCCCCCAGGGAAGCCCAAGAATACTAGCATGGGTAGCCTATCCCTTCTCCAGAGGATCTTTCCAAGCCAGGCGTCAAACTGGTGTCTCCTGCATTACAGGTGGTTTCTTTACCGGCTGAGCTACCAGGGGAGCCCAAAACAGTTGTATTATTTGACTATTACCGTGTGCCAAGCACTGTGCTAAGAATTTTCCTTGTATTTTCATTTATTCTTTTACCAACTCAAATAGTTTGGTGCTCTCATTCTCATTTTAAGATGAAGTCTAGGTGTCTTGCCTAATGATTTCATGGCTAGTATGTGGCAGAGCTGAGAGCTGAAAACAGGCAGACTGACTCCAGATTTTGCATATCCCTTGATTTGGAGAACATAGGCAGCAAAGGAGCTGACAGCTTGCTCAGTGTCTTTAGCTGAAATGATGCTGTGGAAATTGTCCTGGTAGCTGGAGGGAATTTTCCCCTTAGGAATCAGTATTAGAAGGTGATTTGTGAATGATAACTCTTCTTTCAGGGCTTCCCTGGTGGCTCAGCCGATAAAGAATCTGCCTGCAGTGTGGGAGACCTGGGTTTGATCCCTGGATTGGGAAGATCCCCTGGAGAAGGGAACGGCAACCCACTCCGGTATTCTGACGTGGAGCATTCCCAGGACCATATAGTTCCTTGGTGTCACAAAGAGTTGGACATGACTGAGCGACTTTCACTCTTTTAAGACCCACATCTACTAAATTTTTTGGTCTATAGTTTAACAGTGATTCCAAAGGAGGGGAAATCCTTTCTGGAACCCAGTCTAGAGTCGTGACAGAGGTGGCAGCGATCATGAAAGTAGGGAACCTGGAGGAGCAGAGGTCCCCCCATTAGAGGTCTGCACTTGGAAACCAAAGAAGCTAAGAGAGAGAAGGAAGTGAGAAGCAGCTCTGGAGGACCGGAGTGGACTCTGCCTCACTCTCTCCTCTAGTTAGCGTATGTTGGAAGCCCTATACTTGACACTGTAGTCTGGGGTTTCGTTCACTGCCTCCTTGGCTCCCAGGTTCTTGTGTGTTCCGCAGAATAGCTGTGGGCACAGCAAAAGAACATTCATCCTGCATGCCCTGAAAGCTTTAGCGCTACCAGTCTTGGGCCCCCCAAATGTCCCTGTTCCGCAGGAGAGGTTGGAGAAGAGGAACCAGAAATAAGGGTGGTAACAGTAACCCTCATGTGCCAAGGTCCCTGTGAAGCAATGAGGTGTTAAAGTCGCAGGGGGTGTAAGGACACAGGGAGGGTTTCAAACTGTTCAGGAACAGATCACACCAGGAATAATTCTTAGGAATCAGGTACCTAGGAGTCATTCTGACCAGGAGTTGGCCCCTCTTTCTTACCAAATCAAAGTCCTTTCTTTTATACAGAGACTTCACAATGTTCATCAACACCTAGACACTAAGAGATGGAAAGGGGGTTGCGGTTGTATAGAGAGTCTTACATGTTTCCAGAACACTTCTGCAATCAATACAACCCAAATGTTCAAACAACTGAGTCATTTTGGAAATTCTTGCTTGTTTTCTCCAACTCTCCAGAAAACCACTTAGCTGGTGAACTCATTGCCTTTCCTTACTTGAAAATTTCAAAAGCATCGTTAATGTATTTATTAAACCTGTTAATACTCACAGCTACTTTAAACTGGAGTTTATCAAAGTTTTTTTTCTCAGGTATATCTGCCCTCAAAGGGAAATTTTCTAATCCATGATGGTGGTTGTGTGGTATTCTAGCCTGAGTTATACAATTTAAAATGTAATTCTCAACCACAGGAAAGTTGGCAGCCTTGTTTTATGGAAAGTTCTTGTTGATATGGGAGGCAGTGCAATATGCTTGTTTTAGTAATACAAATTTTTCAAGTCACATGCCATGGCATACATTGGTGTCTTACACTTCAAAAATAGTTTTTTGAAAAAAGTGTAGTCTACCTGTTACCAGTATAAAACAAGAAACTAAAGCAATTCTTGTTTCTTCCAACAAAACCTTGATCCCACACCAGTCCTCCAGCCAAAGTAGATAAGCCAGAAGTATGAAAGGCAACAGTTGCTCTGCTAGAAGTGAGGCAATCAGAAACATCCAGAATGTTCTGTGTGATAATAGTGTGTGCCTTTCCAACACAATAATTTTTGTGTTGAGTCATTGAGCTTTTAGCTTGTGTTATTGCTTTTGTGCTCTTCTCTCTCAGCTTATATCCCTGACGACAAGAGAAAATCTAAATTTCTATTTTAAAACTACAGCCTGGCTATGTGTTTTCCTTTACACTGACCAAGCCATGACATGTAGGCAGCTTTTCTCAGATGTACAACAGGGACAGAAAGGGCAGACATGCTCCAGCAGAGCTTTCAAGTCTGATGATGCTTTCAAGGACTCAGTGGAGCAATAGTTAGAAGCACAGAGCTCGGAGATCCTGAGGGGCAGGCTTGGGAACCCAGGACTGAGGTCTGGCTCTAAGTGAACAGCGGATAATAATAAACAGTCATGTCAGACACTGTTCTGAGTTCTGATGTGCTCCGTTGCTCAGTAGTGTCTGACCTTGCAACCCTATGGACTGTATCCCACCAGGCTCCTCCACCCATAGGATTTCCCAGGCAAGAATACTGGAGTGGGGTGCCATTTCCTACTCCAGGGGATCTTCCCAACCCAGGGATCAAACCCCTATCTCTTGCATCTCCTACATTCGCAGGCATTCTTTACCACTAGCGCCACCTGAGCCCAAAGCTCCTGACAATGTCCACTCATTTAATCACAACTGCAGGAAGAAGCTGGCATTGGACATAATTGTCACAGTTTTCATTTGTGTCACCACCATACTCCTCTATTCCAGGAGACCTATGTGTTCTTACTGAGGTTACCAATCCTAGAATACTGCTTGAAAGGAACTTATCTAGTAGTTACAATAGTATATATGTGCGTGTACACACACTTGTTTGTATGTATACCTTCAACAGAGAAAGCAGACATCGCAGTAGAGTTTATAATCCTGTCAGAATGGGAAGAGAGACCTTTCCACCATTTGGATTTGGTAAGAATCTGTATTTAAACCCTGTCATCACCTTGCTTTCCCATGTTTATGTGAGGCGATGTTCATATTGTCTTCCCAGGATACGTCACATACACACCTTTTCAGCAGTTGTGTATGCCTGTTGTAGTTCATCAGTACTTAGATGGCTTATATGCCCTTGTCTCAGTGCAGGTTTAGCTGCCAGCACCTGTCTCTCTGACTTAAAGTTTGTAAGCCTTTGCTGAAATGAAGTTGGTCTGGAGGTGAAATTTGCGGTGCAGCTCGTTTACATGCATATAAATGCATTTAAAGTGGATGTGCCTGTGTAAAGTCATGGATACCAGAGGCCTTAGCATGTGTGCTAGTCAGACACTGAGCTGCACAAGAGTGAGAGGCCACAAGATGGCAAGCTAACACTGGAAAACGTGTGTGTAGTTAGGGTCCAAAAATTGAACAAGAAATTACATTTTCATTGTTTTTATTTCTTTTTATTTATACTTTGTAAAGGGCATGGGCTGATATGTGGTGGTCATTTATATTTTTGAATACTTACGATTAGAGTAACTATTGAAACAGTTTTAAAAATTGGGAGATGACTATAATAGATTAGCGGTTGACTCATTTTAGGATAAGTAGGCCACGGTTTACAATAGAAACAGACTAGAGTCACCTTGCATGGATTTTGCGTATTTTTAACTTTTCCCAAAGCACCCTTAAAAAAATCTTGTTTTGATAAAAAGATAGTGCTTCCTATATATGCAGGGGAGACTTGGAAATGTGACTTTTAATCAGAATCAGCAAAATCAGAATTCATTGCCTAACAAAGTAGAAAAACGAAAATAACTGGCTGTAGCACAGTTGGTTGTTAATGGAATACCAATATTCCAAATATCTTTGAAACTTTGTACAGGAAGATTCTGGAAGGCTAGATTTGGACTTTTGAAAAATCGAATTCTTGCTCTGTCATTTCATTTGAGACTATGGATTAAGCCCTTAAGGTATGATGATGAAGGCCTTGACTTTTGCCTGCATTCAGTATACTTATAATTTAGAGTGGGGTTAAGAAAACAAGCAAATAATATAGGAAGAAGTGATATAATAAAGCCATGTGCTAATTACAATATCATTTTTAAAAAGTAACGTCTATATGCTGATGCTTCACGTGGATCATCATTTAATGTGTTCAACAACCCTATGAGATAGGTATTATCTAGCCCCATTTTACAGTTAAAATTTGCTCTCTAGTAGAAATACTTGATCTAAGCTTTGAAATGAAATTAGAATTTCTCAAGCTGGAGAAAAGAAGAATGGAATAATACAAAATATTGATTACCTTACATGTCACTATAATGTACCCATGACTTTAAAGAAGATAAATCTTATAATTATTTCTGTGGAACTTCCTAAATTGTTTGTTATACAAGGAGGTCTTATTATTGTACATGCCATTTCTTTTTAAGGTGATTCTCTTAATTATCAGAGATCTTTCTATGATATCAGGTTTATATAGTAATATAATCAGTATAATGTCTCACTTTGCATCCACACAATATATGTTCTAGGTACAAGAACCACAGTCTGGACCTTGGGGAATTCAAAGGAAATATTGAGCTCATCTAACTATACCTCCCATTCAGTCCAGCATTATTCTTGATCATCTCTTTCAGTGTTCTTTAGGAATCTCACTGCTTTATCAGGCAATCATTTAAATATCAGGCAGTTCAAATCAATAGAATGTTTCTATATTAGGTAAAAATCTTTATGATGTTCACCCATTGCTCCTGGTTGTCAATCTTAGAACACGAAAGAACCAATTTGTCTTCCAGGCATTGGGAAAGTCAATCCCTATCATGTTTCATTTCTGTCATGCCATATATTGGTCATTTCTTCTGTCTTCAGTAGATGGAAGCATGCCTTCTCTGTCTTCATCCTAATCACTAACGTGAATGTAGTCAGGAACTGTTTTTGTCTGTAAATAAAAGAGGCTAACAAGTCAATGACTTCCATAAGGTGGAAGTTAAGTTCTCTCTCACATAACAAAAATAAAAGCATGGAGGGACTTCTCTGGCGGTCCAGTGGTTAAGAATCTGCCCTCCAATGCAAGGTTGATCCCAATTTGACCAATTTGATTGGTTGGGTTTGATCTGTGCTCATGAAAAGAAGACCCCACATGCCACAGAGCAGCTAAACCCACACACTTTGGAACCCATGTGCTGCAGCAAAGACCTCCCATGATGTAACTAAGACCCCAAGCAGCCAGAATAAATAATAAAATATTATAATAATAAAAAAAGCATAGAGACAGGCGGTGCAGACCTGATAGCAATTCCATATTGCCTCACCAGCGTCCCAGGAGCTTGCTTTCTACTCTATCCATAAGGTCCATAAGCAGCTCCAACTATGATGTCTCAGGCAGAAAGAGGATGGGGAACAAAAAACGTGCAAGATAGTTCAGCCCCATTTTTTAACTCTTCCCCAAAGCATCAGTCACAATATCTTGTTTTGACAAGAAGGTTCTCACCCTGCTAACTCTGTGTGCAAAGGAGACTTGGAGATGTGCTTTTCCTTTTTTAAGCAGGGGACATTGGCATCCCCAGCAAAATCAGAATTCTTTTAAGTGGAGAGGAATAAATAGATAAAAGAAGAGGCAAGAAGAACACATTTTTTTCCCCAGAAACACTGTGCTGCTAAGTATTATGGACCTAAAAAGCTGTGCCAATACAAAGATGTGAAGAGATGAATAAGATAAGATTCTCAACCTTGGTCACAGTAGTTTTAATGTCATCAAATTAATGTGATTAGGAGCAATCTTCTCTAGGAAGATTGGCTTATCAGGTTTGCTAATCTACAGAAAGTCAAGTCTCAAGTTACTGTACTTAACTCTCCTTTGAGATAAATACTTCTTAATTAAAGTCACTTGGCTAACCTAATGATTCATACTTCTTTTAGTAATGAGATTGATGATCATCAATTTAGTTGATGACATTTTTATAGCAAGAATGTGAAAATTGTGTTGCTTATTATTTATCACTAAAAATTAATTTAAAAATTTGTCTCCTCTGCCTCACTCTACTGCAGTTTTAACAGTGACCTTTTCCTAAGGGTCAGGACCCTGCAGTCCACTTCTTCAACTTCCTGTTATTCTGCACAGACGAGCAGAGTCTGCCTCAATTCTATACCATAGTCATCCTATCAATCTCTACTCTGATAGGAGGCATTAATGTCTGAAAAAATTTTAAGATAAAAATAACAGAAATTACATATATTACTTTGATCTGAACATGTTTTCTTTTTCCTTTTAATAGAACATTAGACCTCCATAGCTGGGGAAGGATCTAATACTTCACCCGTAAGTAGAGGGACTGTTGACTTATACACTCATTTCCCTTTGCTTTCAGACACAATATGTGGGTACATTATAGAATTTTGAAAGCTCATCTTTGTCTTCTCAGAGTCAGAAAGTTGTTTACTAGACCCTCTGGCACAAGGAGAACTTTCCTGGTGGCTCAGAAGGTAAAGAATCTGCCTGCAATGCAGGAGACCTGGGTTAGATCCCTGGGTCAGGAAGATCCCCTGGAGAAGGCAATGGCTACCCACACCAATATTCTTGCCTGGAGAATTCCATGGACAGAGGAGCTTGGCAGGCAGGATAGCTCTGTGGAAAATTCTCAGAACTCACCACCATCACCAGTGCCTTTTATAGCTGAAGGAAGATTTGCTTTGGAGAGAAGACCCAAATTTATACTGAAGAAAGAGCTGCTGGCAGGTCTCTTCCAGAACACCTCCCTTGGGCTTTTGTCATTAAAATTCAATTGAAAGCTGACGCTTTTTGTCTCCACAGGCTCCACCTCTGCTTTCCTCACCAGATTTTCAGAGCTGTGAAATGGCCTCTCATTTATGCTGTCATACTAAATATACAAATAAAATGTAAACTAGGGATGAATTCAATCAATGTTTATGGAAAGTGTTACATACCTGTGATGAGATATGAGCATTTTGAGATGGGGCTCTTTGGGGTTTTCAATTGCTTTGTTTATTAAAAACTTAAAAGCAAAAGTACATGCAAACCAAAAAGATTTATAAAGAAAAAGTTCATCTCTCCTCTTATTGTAACCAGTGTTGACATCCTTCCCATTCTTTCTTCCTATTGACACAAAAATTCTATACATACACGTGTCAAAATTAGAATGCTTGAAGCCTGAAAAAGAAAGGCTGATACGAATCATACCTCTTTTTTCTAGTATACAGGGAAGAAATTTTTGAAGAACATGAATTTTATTAGGACTCTCTTAGTTGCAAGATCCAGAAACTTAATTTAAACCAATTTAAACAAAAATGGGGACTTACCTTCCATGTAAGTAAACTGTAGAAAGGGTAAGGTGGAGCCAGTGTTAGGGACAGCAGGATTGAAGAATCGAACATCCTCAGGTCTTTGCCTTTCCCCCACCTCCTCTCTAGTCTCTGCAGTCTGTCTGAAGAAAGCTGGCTTAATTTCCTTGGGAAGACGGGAACCATAACCACTTGCATGCCTAGGCAGTCTTTCATCCAAGAACTTGAAAAAAAAAATTTTTTTTCCCTCCAGCTCCAATTAGAAGAAACCCTGTGGCCAGGGGCAAAAATCTGTAACCAGAAAGATTTTTGCGGAAAAGTACAAGAAAGAAAATTGTTGCAAATCAAGAATGAAAGTGAAAAGTGTTAGTTGCTCAGTTGCATCCAACTCTTTTGGACCCCATGGATTGTAGCCTGCCAGGCTCCTCTGTCCATGGAATTATCCCAGGCAAGAATAATGGAGTGGGTAGCCATTCCCTTCTCCAGAGGATCTTCGCAATTCAGGGATTGATCCCACATCTCCTGCATCATAGGCAGATCCTTTACCATCTGAGCCACCAGGGAATGGCTTGAGTTAAATCTGTTTACTGATCTGGAAGCCTGGTGTGGTGAGCAGGTGGTTTAAGGGAGACCTATGGTGATTTTTAACTCTGCTTTTACTAGATGAGTATCTGAAAAAGGCAACTGCGTTTTGGGATCTCACTTTCTTCTCTGTCTGCTTCCTGGGCATCAGAAGCATGCAGGGGGTTAAGTGAGGTGGTACATTAATAAATACAGTACACAGGTGTGAAATACTCCATGGCACTTTTGCCTCCACCCTCCTTAATAGAAGCAGAAATTTTCTTGAGATGGGAATTATGTATCTCTGAAGATGAACAACACAGTGTCTTGCTTCTATTAATTGTTGCTCAATAAATATCAAAGTATCCATAAGAGAAAGAATAAAGAAGGCAAAATTTAACTGCCAGTTTTTCTCAAATGCTTTGAGTCCTCACTGACACCCAGACAGCTTCCAGAATGTTTGTATAGGAAACTCATTTTGAAAATTAAGCTTTAAAGAAAAAAATTATCCCCCTTTCTATCCAAACAACTTCATGCATGGCCTTTGCTTCCATTAGCTTTAACTCTTCTCTGTATGCAAAATGGAAAAGCACAAATGTAAATATGTTTTCAGTCCTTAGCTTGAGCAGAGCTTGTTGTCATAGGTAAAGAGGCTGAGGTCCCCAAAGACATTTTGACAGCAAATTCATCCTCAGACTGAAAAATTCCCTGACCTCCCTCCCAGTTCTGTCCACAGAACCCTATTTTCTAGATTCCATGCCATGATCAGGGCCTCCAAAACCTTAAACCTCTGTTAACTGCAGATAGATAGATAGATAGATAGATATCATATATCCTAAAGGGATATATATATGTATGTATATATATATGTATATATTAAGGCTTTCAGTGGTTGCCTGCATTTGTGATGGCTACCTGTTTTCATATCACAAGGTGAAGTAAACTGGGTATAAGTGCCAGAGTCCAGCAGTGACCTGTGGAATAAACTGGAGGGAGGTGGACCACAAAGTTCACATCCTCTCTGCTCTCCAAGACAAGTCTTTAAGACAGATTACAACTGTTGTTGGTGGCATGGTCCGTGGGCTACATAATGACACAACCTTTGTTAACACGTGAATTCTAACGAGACATTTTAGGTTAAAGGAGGGAAGGCCATGGAAGACATGCCATAATCAGTTTTTGTTAAAATTACATTTTTATGCACTGACTTTTTGTTTAAAAAAATCCCAGCGGAGAAGAATGATTTCTGAGCTATCTTTACCAGGCAGGGTTGCAAATCCTATTCTAAAATTGTCAGAACAAATTTTATTTCACAGAATAATCATGCCCAATGCAGCCAAGTAATGATATCAATGACAGCCAAGGAACACCACAAAGTCATTTCATTTTTATTCTGGAGAAATGCACATGTGTTAGCATATTAAATCCAAAAAAGTAGGAAAGTAAAAGCAATAGTCTTCAAGTAATAATAAACATCTTTTTTTTTTTAACATTTTTTTACACTAACGTAACAGCATAGTACACTGTTACTATCTATCCCAGAGGGAGATGTACCAGCAAATTGTAGGCAAACCATGACCCTTGTGAATTCCTGCTTGTAGAAAGGTCCAACAGTATGGAAATGTACAAAATCATTGAGTGTTCTATGTTTTAAAATAAGTGTTCAGAAATTATCAGGTGGTTATATTATTTTCCTGGATTCTGCTCCCCATCCACGTGGGACCTACCTCCCTCGTGACTACAGTGCCCCTGCAGATGTCTGCTAGTTCAGGTTCAAGTGGACTATCCCCCCAGGAATATTTGTATTTAAGTTGCCTTGCATGCATACTCAGTCGTGTCCAACTCTTTCCAACCCTATGGACTGTAGCCTGCCAGGCTCCTCTGTTCATGGGATTCTCCAGGTGAGAATACTGGAATGGGTTGCCATTTCCTTCAGGGGGTCTTCCCTACCCAGGGATCGAACCCAGGTCTCCTGCATTGGCAGGCGGATTCTTAATCATCAGAGCCACCTGGGAAGTTGGAGACCAATAAATGATGGTTTTCTTCCCTTTCCCCTAGTCCACTTCTATCCAGAGACACCTGTACTGCAAAGTGTCCTGGACTGAACCTTCTCACTGAATGGACTCCTGTGTGCCCCTGGCTCAGCTGCTACTCCACCCTCATCACGGTCTTTCTCCACAGAGACTGAGCAGGGCTGAGTGAGGGGAGCCTTGGCTGCAACTTGAGAAAGATCACCAGCGCCTCCATGGTTGCTTGGAGGCTGTCACATTTGTCAGAAGTGTCACTTTCTGTGTTTTCCACAGAAAGATAGATCTAAGTGCTTAGAAGAAAGTTTTTGGATTTCTTCAAACTAATTTGCAGTTAACTATCGCAAAGAGTCGGACAGACTGAGCAACTGAACTGAACTGATTCAAACACAACTCATGTAGCCTCATGAAGCCTACAACCAAGCAATGAGACCTCTGTCTAGTATATACAACTGAGCGTGAAAATTTTTAAGAATTCCTCCCAAATGACATTAAAGTTGACACGCTTTGTTTTCCAAGGAAGCCTAGGTCTTGCTTAAGGGAGATGCAGGTTTTGCTTAGTTTAAGCCTCTTGTGTGTCACAGAGTAACTTTGTTTCACCTCCCTGGGCTATGCTTGTGGGCAAGTCTGAAGAGTGCTTATGGAGCAGGGGAGGGGCCCCTATCTCAGCACACGTAACATACCTGAGGTTGTGGCATTCACACATGGAGGACTTGAGTCTTTTAGAGTATTTTTGGAGGCAGCACTTAGTAAAACACTTGAGGACCAAAAAGCTCAGTTCAGTGACATTCAGTACAATGCACAGGCATGAAGTCACGACGAGGAAGAGGATGAAAATCGTTTTCTCCGTGGGTTTGGAGACAAAGCAGTCCACAGTATTGGGGCAGGGCTTCAGATCACACTTCACGAGGTAGGGAACATGAAAGCCATCATATAGCTTGTAAAATAAAACCAGGAAGCCAATTTCAAAACCGGTTTTAACCAGGAGGCTGATAAGGTAAGTGTACCACAGGCCCCCACCCATGGTGCCTGGGCTGACATAAAGTTTCTTCCTGTGCCTTTTCTCTCTACCCTCGCGATAGGCTACATGTAGAACCACCAACAGTGAAGGCGTGGAGACCATGATTAGTTGTAAGGCCCAAAATCTGACCTGGGAGATGGGGAAGAAGTAGTCAAAACACACATTTTCACAACCGGGCTGTCTAACGTTGCACTCAAACTCTTTCTGCTCTTCTTTCCACACGTGTTCTGCTGCCACCATGTAGACCAGCAAACGGAAGATGAACACGACAGCCAGCCAGATCCGCCCAATCCCCGTGGAGTATTTATTTGCTCCACTCAAGAGGTCTCTGAGGAACATCCAGCTCATGGCTGAGGTTCCAAAGAAGACAAGATTCTGCAAAAGAAAACAATTCCCTCATGATTCGCTTATCTCTACTCCATTGATCATTTCTGCTACCTTACCTGTCGGTTATGGAATTGACATTTTACATCATTATAACCCTGGATATTGAGGGCTCTCTAAGAATCCCATAGGATATACTCACTCTCATACAAGGAGATGACACAGCTGGTCTACAGAACATAAATGATCCTATGTCCAGTTTGATTTGGAATTTGTTTGGTCACCCAGACTACCCCATCTCCAAATCCGTCTAATTTATGGCTTCTCTCTCAGGGTGGTTGGGCTCTCTGGCTGAGCTGGAAAGAATTAGATGTGACCTGCTAGGTGACCTGGGTACCTTCAGATAACCTTTACATGCCATCTTCTCTCTCTCTTTTTATAATGTTGTTCTTTTTTTTAAAATTGAAGTACAGTAGATTTGGGCTGCCCTGGTGGCTCAGACAGTAAAGAATCTGCCTGCAATGCAGGAGACCTGGGTTCGATCCCTGGATTGGGAAGATTCCCTGGAGGGGGCATGGCGATCCGCTCCAGTATTCTTGCCTGGAGAATCCCCATGAACAGAGGCACCTGGTGGGCTACAGTCCATGGGGTTGCAAAGACACAACTGAGTGACTAAGCACAGCACACATAGTAGATTTAAAACATTGCCTTGGTTTCAGGTATATGGCAAAGTGATTCAGTTATGTGTTTTTTTCAGGTTATTTTTCATTATATGTTATTACAAGATACTGAGAAGAGTTCCCTGTGCTATGCAGTCAATCCTCATTACTCAGCTGTTTTACATATAGCTATGTGTATCTGTTGGAGAAGGAAACGGCAACCCACTCCAGTGTTCTTGCCTGGAGAATCCTAGGGACGGGGAAGGTTGGTGGGCTGCCATCTCTGGGGTTGCACAGAGTCAGACACTACTGAAGCTATCTGTTAATCCCCGACTCCTAATGTATCCCTCCCCTCCTAGTACGCTGTCTGTGCTGCTCAGTTCTCTTGCTCCCCTCTCCACCTCTTCTGTTCTCTTCCCTGAAAAGCCGATGGGAAGCTGTCTTCTTGGTGACATGGTCTTGCACTCTCTGCTTCCGTTTTGTTTTAGAAGTGAACGCTGTGGTCTGGGCCCTGATTTGTGTGTTGGGCCCAAGTGTGCTCAGCACTCTATTTAGCAGTCTTTTGAGTTGGTCTCTCGCAGTTACCTTGGAAAGGCGGGGTTTTGTTTGTCTTTGGTGGTGGCGGTAGTGTTTTTTCAGATGAGAAAGCAGACTCTGAAAAATAAATTCATCTGCCAAGCTCACAAAATAGGAGGCAGAGCAGGGTTCAAATCCAGTTTCCATTACTCTTAAGAGTTCCTCAACACACACTGACATTGGGGGCTGGGTAATTCTTTGTTCCAGTAGCTGTCCTGTGCATGTAGACTGTTTAGCAGCACCCTTGGCCTCTACCAGCTATATATCAGTAGCATCACCTCCAACCCCATTTGCGATGACCAAAAATGTCTCCAAACATTTCCAGATGTACACTAGGGACAGAAAAATCTCTCCAGTTGAAAGCCATTACTCTTGGGACTTCCCTGGCAGTCCAGCGGTTAAGACTCAGTGCTTCCACTGTCAAGGGCATGGGCTCAATCCCTGGTTGAAGAACTAAGATCCTGCATGTCACACGGTGCACCAAAAAACAAAAACGATTGGTCTTAACTGTCTACCACAGTCAAAATATATGGACTGGAGCTCCAGGTCTGTTACTAAGATACTGTGTTATTTCTCAGGTGAAAATTTTGCCACTTCAGGTTCTATCTCCAATTACAAAGATGAATTACTTCTTGCTTTCTCTGTAGACTCAGCTAAAGGAGTATCATGGAAATGATGATGTAAGGGAAACCAGGGGGTTAAGAAAATGGGGATGTTGTGGCAACAACATTCCTATCAGAGCACATCACATGGCCTCTTCCAGAGGGAACAATATGTATCGAGCCCTTGTGCTAGAGCCCCGAGGAGATGTATGAAAGTAAAGAGGTGTTTTCAGAAAAAACAAAGGCGCAGGTACACAATGCCCTATTCAGTAGGGAATAAAATACTTCAATGTCCTTGGCTTCAGAACACAAGCAAAATTGCATTAAATAAAAAGGATTCTCAAATCCACCTGAAAGGTTAACATCTCCATGAATTATTAAATCAAAGCCTCAGAGATTAAAAAGAGGAAAGGGGGATATTATGTTTCCTATGACATGTGTCACTGGGCGTTTGCCCGTGTTACTCAGGAGAATGTTCATGTAATGTTGCAAAACATTTAAAAGTAGCCTGTTGGACATTTTGGAGAAGGGATAAAAGTTAAGAGATTATCTTCCTGTTTTTCCAAAAGAAAAGTAGTAAGGAAGTGACCAGTATTTAAATAGGATCAGAAGACTGATGCCATCAAAAATGCCAGGATTATGAGTTTCATCTGACTAATGTCCATCCTATTTTGTATCTCTCTGCTCGTAGAAAGGCAAGTTTTCTCAGGAGGGAGGGGTGTTCTAACATCCACTTTAAATGGGGGTGCTTTTGCACTGTGGGAAAGAGCCTGGGCACAGTGTTGGACACCTCGGGTTTAAGTCCAGGTTCATCTCTGATGCTGACAGTACTTCCCTCATGGGGCTGAAAACAGAGACTGACGCATGTTAGGTGCTCAGTAAGCATTATCATCATAATTTTTAGTTTTGCCGTTTTATTGATGTCAAAGTGAAGTCTTTCCAATTGCAAGGTAAATGCATTTTTTCCCCTCTAACTCTGTTCCTATAATTGTGGGTAATAGGAATCTCCCAATAGCCCTTTTGAGCATTTGAAAGCTGTGAAGTCATCAGCTCAACATTTTAATCTCTTAATAACGTAGATCACCTCCTTAATTTTAAAAAGGGTCTTTAATTTATCCCTTTTAATAAATCACTAAGTATTGCTCCCAATTTTTGAAGAGTTTCCACTTATGATTTCTAATGTACAAATTATCCTGTAACTTCCTCCTTTCCCTTAAGAAGCAGCAGTTTACTGCACAGGAATTTAGTTTGGAAAACTCCAATATTTTTAAAAAGTAAAATGTTCAGTATTCTAATATAAGGAATAATTTTGAAAATTAGAAATTTCCCCAAAACATTTGATCTCAATTAAAAGTGAGAGTGGGAAGAAGGTGCAAGAACAATCAGATATCCACATGTGAAAGAATAAAGTTGTATCACTTCCTCACACCATTAAAAAAATTAACTCAAAATGGGTTGAGGGCCTAAATATAAGAGCTAAAATTGTGCGTACATGTGTGTTAAGTTGTTTCAGTTGTGTCCAACTCTTTGTGACCCTATGGACTGTAGCCCCCCAGGCTCCTCCGTCCATGGGATTCTCCAGGCAAGAATACCGGAGTGGGTTGCTGAAACCATAAAACTCAAAATCCTCCACCAGCTATTCTAAGGTTCTATGAACTGATTGATCCAGACAAAAGGATTAACCTTGTTTTACTTTTTTTTTTTTAATCTTTAATATGTCAATAGGATTTCCAGTATCACCAAACCATTTTAGACTTTTGTTCCTTCCCTCCTCACACACTGGACTTACTGAAAGAGTGCTTTCTATTTTTAACAATACATTGAGGTCACTGAGTAAAATTTCCCAGTTGCTATCTGTTTCAGCTAAGTACCATAAAGAAGGTTCCACCATAACAACCCTCTGGAGTTAGGAAAACTACCACAAGACCTAGAGCTTTGGTGGGTCATTAACTTCCGACTATGGTCTTTATTTCTTGTGATGAAATGATGTGCCTTTACTTGCCTAATCCCTTCCTGATGTGTATCAGTGTTATTCAATGTCTTCTAATTTAGTCATTTTTAATATGTCTGTAAACATTGAATTTTTAAAAATCTTATTTATTCTGTTACTGTAGTGCCTGACTGATTTAAAAAAAAAAAAAAAACAGTAATTTCTTACAAAATCCTAAATCTGTCTTTTTAAAAAAATAAGAAAATGAGAAGAGATTTTAAAAAAAGAAAAATTAATGGAATCACAGCTCTCCGTAAAACATGACACCCCGGATTGAGAGTATAGCCAGGATAAATTAAGTAACTCAGAATTTGGAGACAAATACCTCCTTTGAGTGTGAAATGAGTAAAAAACATTGTGGAAAAGGATTAGCTCTTTAAAAGAAGAAACCCACACCAAAAAGATCGTCTGTCCTGTTTTCCTGGGATAAGCTGGAAAGTACTAGAATGTTGGTAGATAACAAGGAGTAGGAGTATGCAGGACTTCAAACATCAAGGTAAGAATTGGGAATTCCATAGCAACCAGAGGGTACCTGAGTAAAGTGGGAAGTAAAGGAAGAAACAGAAGACAATCAATCATGTGGTCCTGTGACTGGCATCATGATACAGCTGCAAAGATTCACAAGGGAGTAGAGCTCTGTGTGAAAGATGGGTGAACAGAAATGACCTAAAATGACATATACCTACCTGCTCAGTGTCTGTCTACACGGCTCTCTACATAGAACACTGAAATGTGTGGACACTACTCTCCTGCAACTGAGGATACTGGGTTTTCTGAGACAACCCCCACTGCAAACATGCTGAGCAGTTGTCAGAGCTACTGAGAACATGTGCAAGTCTTAGGTTCAAAAAATGAGTCCCATTAACCACCTGGCAGAGCAAGAAGGGCTAATGCATCTGGCATCTCTACATCCTGGAGTAAATGTCCATCACAATCATTTGCATCTCACTACTCCAAGTGACCTTCTGAGTAATCATGTCCCTGCCAAGACTCCTTAAGCTGTCCAAAGAAGTTTTCCTGGGATTAGATACAAGAGTTCCAGTCCTTGGAGGGGCACTTTATAAATCAGGCTTCCCAGGGCTTGGTTAATGTGGATGAGTCCCTTAAAGATGACTCCGCTTGGGGTGAACTAACTATACACCTGCATTTCTGAACATTTGGCCTGAGTACCAGCCTTCCCGTCCTTCTCTTAGTGCAGGATGAGCCTTTGCCATGCCAGCAACTTCCCACACAGGAGGCTTCTTGTGTGGTTCAGGCATCAGCAAGCCAAGTGCCCTCTCAGGGCTCCAGATGGCACTGTTCAAGAAACCCTAGCACTGCTGGAAGCCAGGGAGCTGTTCTGTCATTACCAAGGACGACATCATCAGCCTCCGTGCCCAGCTGCTTTCCCTTCTCAGTAATAACACCTTGGATATTATTATCCTTGGATAGGGCTTGACTATTTCCAAAACATCTCACAGCATCTCGTCTGTCCCCCGCCCCATCCTCTGTAGTTGGCAGTGTACAGTAGGACCCTCAGTGCAGTGATAAAGAAACTGAAACACAGAGAAGGAAGAGGCTTGTCGACGACTCCCAACAGTCAGGTGGAAATCCAGCAGCAGAAATTAGATCTGCAGCTGGTTTCTGGCCTACTTTGCACACAAATCATTTAACCCCTAAAGAAAAGCATCCTCTCAAGGGCCTCTTTTTCACCTCTGAGGCCCATAGGACCTGACATGTGTGAACTCTCTAACCTCTTGTTTGAATATAAAGCATTTTCATTTTTAGAGATGCCTGCTTGGAAAAATCCCCCAGAGATTTTCTCAGCTCAAGATCTGTGGCCTCTGAAGGCCTGTTGTTAGATTCACAAGGGTGTGTAAGAAGTGTATGAATGTGTGTGCTCTTGGTCTAGGATCTTTAAACAAATAGAAGCAACGCTGGACAACCAGCTCATAACACAGGCTGCCCCAGGATTTCAGCACTCATATTTACCAGTGTTTGGCAGACTACAAAGCCTTCTGGCCAAATCCAGTACACCACCTGTTTTGTAAATAAAGTTTTGGGAGACAGTCATGCCTATTCATTTACTATTGTTGTTGGACCCTTTCATGCCAAAACAGCACACTTGAGTAATTGCAACCGAGATATAACAGCTTTCAAAGCCTAAAATATTAATTCTCAGGCCTTTTGCAGCAAATGTTTGTTGACCTCGATATTTAAAGTGTGTTTTAAAGCATCTTGGAACAAAGTTGCAGAACTTTAATCATCTAGGTCTGTGAGCAACAGCGCAGGATGGGTTGTACTCAATGGAAGGCCACAGGAATCCGCAGGGCGGGCAGTGGGAACAAAGTGCTGGTCGCTGGAATGGGGACCAGCAGTGGGAGAAGCTGCCAGGACTGACCTGCCGTTAAGCAGGCTCATTGCAAGGACTCTGCAGTCAGAATCTCATTCTCTCAATGAGTAGCAATTTCATTTCAGGCAAAATGATGTCTTTTGTCCACTGAACTTTAATTAACTTTAATTTACTGTATTGGTTTTGTGGTGTTTGATTTTCCTTTGGTAAATAGAGCCTCATGAAACTCATGGTCCAGTGGCTAAAATTCTGTGCTCCCAGTGCAGCAGGGCTGGGTTCAATCCCTGGTCAGAGAACTGAGACTTGGTGCAGCCATATAAATATATCTGTTTTAAAGTTGTAAGTCTAAAGATTAGTCTGTAGGTGTAAAATTTTACTTTTTGTACCTATCGATCACAGTATACTAAAAATGTGTCAATAGTGAGGGTCTGCGAGCAGCACTGAAGCGAACTGAACCCACTCAGGCTGACACATGTCTGCACACAGCACTTGTCTGCTACTTCACCTTCCTATATGAATTAAAGTGTTGACACTTTCAGAGGATCCCCTCATAGGAGCAGTGCAAAGGTTGTCCTCAGGCCACATAGAAAAGGCCACTGAAATGTCCTGGGCTGTGCCTCTGTGCCCACGTTACCCCACTTACATCAGCCAATGTCCCATTTTCCAGCCAGGCTTCTGCCCTGGCCAGAGCCTCCCAAAACCCTTGTCACCTCCACATTCCAAATGGGCAACTTTACTAAGAAGCAGCTCATCCAGAAAGGGCACCTGCGATGCAACACAAAACTGCAAAGCAGTTTGTCTAGGTTTGTAATACAGTAATTAGGATTCCTTCCTAAAGGGAAAGAGGGAATGACTACTCAATTACAATAAGGAGCTTACCTTCCCATTAAGTAAACGAATCTTACCATAGGAGAAATAAGCTTAACTTACCTCTTGACACAGATGTGAAGATTAAGAAGAAATCCAGTCCGTTGCTCATTCAATTTAAAAACCATGAGTTGATTACATTATTTCCCTGAGAGGGAATGGTGTTTTAAGCTGAGGAAAATGGAGTCTAGTGGTTTCCAAGGTAGTGTAAGCTGAACAGGTGTAACCTGATCATTTGTTTTGGCTCATAACTTTGATGAGAATTCTTGTGTCTCTGCTGTTTATAGTAAACGTTAAAAGAGGATTGAAACTGAAAAACGAATTCAAAGCTGTTCATGTACACACAGTTTATTGAACATGCCTTTTTAAAAACAACCTTGTCATCATCAACACAAAGAAGCTGGGACAATAAAAGAGGGTGTTTCATCTCTCTAGATGATTTCCCAAGGTTATTTATCAGAAGACATTGACAGGGAAAAAAAAATAGGCAAAAGAATAAGTCAATCTATCTTTAATGAGCTTATTTTAACTTCACATCATGGGTTCTAATCTTAGAAATCCAGAAAGTTAAAAGGCATAGTAAAAATCACTTTTCTAAACCCAGGGAGCATTGATAATAGACATTTTCTGTGTATATAAATACAGAGAAAGTACTTTATCTTTTTATGGAGCCATTTCCAGGCATGAATTCAGCTAAAATTAAAGACATGCAGAAGTGAAAATGAAATCCCACTCTCTTGAAATAAGAATAGTTTAGAAACAGAATTTTCGCAGTTAGAAATGATATTAGATGTCATGAAATTGAATGCCATCATTTTAGAGATGAGAAAAACAGAACCACAGTGAGCAGCTTGCCACAGGTCCCAGAGCCAGGGTATAAACTGTAGAGAAGAGCTAAGCAGGAAACCCAAGTCCTAGACTTCTGCACTGTGATAGCCTCTTCTACAGACCATGTGGATTTCAGTTCTCTCTTAACTGCTCTTAACATGCATGACCTGTAAAATTATTCCATATGTTCACATATTTAATCCAAAATTAGAAGTGCAGTTTACATTGAAAAAGCATTGATTTACACTATGAATTGTATTACTGGATAGACCTTTTCCATACCTAATGAAGCAAATCTTGTTTGATTTGGTTTTGTTTTTACAGAGAGATCCCAGGATCCCACAATAGTGACCCAGAGGTTTGTGTGTGCTCAGCTGTTTCAGTCGTGTGCGACTGTTTGCGACCACCAGGCTCTTCTGTCCGTGGTTACTATCATGACAAGACCCCAAAGCTTGTTTCCGGATTTGATCATTCCTTTTAGCTCCCACTCCTTTGTTTATAATGAGCACTTATCAAATGTCCCCCTTGGCTGTAAAACATACCTGTTGTACTAAGACACCTGCTGTGGTGTGTTGTTAGGGTAACCTTCAGGGTGGCCTTGCTGAAAGCTCCAGCACTAATGATTGGAAGATCCTAGCCTTCGGGTAATGTTAGTACCAACCCAGACAAAGGTAGCATTTGATGATCTAGTGTGGCAGAGGTGTAATTTTCTAGGCAAAGGTCCCTGTCCTCAGGGGTCATGTAATATAAGCTAGGGGAGGCAGAAATTGCTGGGGCAGGGGGGCCATCAGGAGAGATTGTATAGAAGAAATATGGGTTTGCTCTGCTGAACCTGACTCTTTCTTTTTTTTTTTTTCTTATTTATTTATTTATTTATTTATTTTTAAATTTTAAAATCTTTAATTCTTACATGCGTTCCCAAACGTGACCCCCCCTCCCACCTCCCTCCCCACAACAACTCTCTGGGTCATCCCCATGCACCAGCCCCAAGCATGCTGCACCCTATGTCAGACATGGACTGGCGATTCAATTCTTACATGATAGTTTACATGTTAGAATTCCCATTCTCCCAAATCATCCCACCCTCTCCCTCTCCCTCTGAGTCCAAAAGTCCGTTATACACATCTGTGTCTTTTTTCCTGTCTTGCATACAGGGTCGTCATTGCCATCTTCCTAAATTCCATATACATGTGTTAGTATACTGTATTGGTGTTTTTCTTTCTGGCTTACTTCACTCTGTATAATTGGCTCCAGTTTCATCCATCTCATCAGAACTGATTCAAATTCATTTGAACCTGACTCTTTCTTAATCACGCTCATGTTTTCATGTTTTTGCCAAAGAGATTTAATTCTCCCACCCTCCTTTTTTTGTTGTTGTTGAGAAACACACATAATAAGAACTGAAAAAGGAGTGGCATGTTGTAGGGAAAATAACAACGTTTTAGAGTTAGAAATTTAAGGGTGGGGGGAGGTAAGAGAAGAGCCAGAGCTGGAAAGAGAATGGAATGAATGCTGTTTGCCTTGTTCTCTGTTTTCTCTTCAGTGTGAAAATGTGGCCCTGCATGATGTCACCAGGAGCAGAGCCCAGAACAGAATAAGCCAGAGCCGTCAAGTGCCCGGTGTGTCCCCCTGGATGAACTGCACGGGGTTCAGGGCTGCAGGAAGACCTGCTTGGGTATCACCGTATTAAGAAAGAGCACAGAGGTGTGTTGAATGCAGATTCGTATGACAACCAAGGTCTAAGTGTTAACATCACAGCTGGTGATGGTGATGCAGGTCTAAGCTCTCCCGTGTGTTGGGAACCCTCATGAAGAGTGCTGTGCTCTGAACTCAACCTTGATTGTTTCCCAGCATAGTGTCTCTTCCAAGAGAGGTCAGGAGTCCTTTCTGCTCATTTTACACACAACTGGAGCACTGAGTATTTTTCTGGCCTCAATAAGACCTTCGATGAACTCAAGTAGGTCTTGAAGACAGTGACCAGAGTGGAGAGGGTGTCTCTAAACAAGTCTTAAAAAGATGGATTGAAGGTGTTTATTTAGCCTAGAGAGGCAAAGTTCAAGGGAGTTACTTATCGGAATTTGTGCCAATTCTCTATTAAGATTTTTTTTTTTTTTTTTTGCAGAGGTAGAAATCCCATAGACCTGAGTTCAGATATACAAAGGTTGGAATTCCAGACCTGTTTTTCAAACTTTGTGAATTTACTCAAGGTGCTTGAATTCTCTGAGCCTCAGTTTCTGTGCTTGCAAAATGGGAAAGGCATTCCCTTCTTTGGTTTTCTTAGTGCTTAAATAAAATAATAACTCCAATAAATAGTAGCTGTTGTTATCTTTGTCCACTGAAAGCAATGCTGACTTTACAGTTGTAAGATTTCCTGTCAAGAAAAACGGGACCAGCTGATTCACGGTTTTGTACAGCAGAAACCAACACAGCATTGTAAAGCAATCATACTTCAATTAAAAAATAAATTTAAGAAATGGGACCAGAAATAGAGAAATATGCAGAGACTTGAAAAGCAAAAAAATTACGTTTTGCCCTGGGCACCAAACCATACATGGGGAGAACGTGCCTTTACGTCTCAGGACAATTGCTCTCCAGTACAATCTGTGAACACAAGGTACTTACATGAAAAAGTACCTGTCTCTTTCTTTTTCCCCCCCTTTTTAAAAAAAATGTTTATTGGAATATAGTAGATTTAGTGTTGTGTTACTTTCTGCTGTGCAGCAAAGTGAGTCAGTTATACATACATATATCCACTCTTTTTTAGATTCTTTTCCCATATAGATCATAACAGAATGATGAGTTCCTTGTGCTATACAGTAGATCCTTATTAGTTATCTATATTATTTGGAAAACTCAGCAGTGGCCACAGGACTGGAAAAGGTCAGTTTTCATTCCAATCCCAAAGAAAGGCAATGCCAAAGAATGCCCAAACTACTGTACAATTGCACTCATCTCTCATGCTAGTAAAGTAATGCTCAAAATTTTATAAATCAGTTCAGTTCAGTTCAGTCAGTTAGTCGTGTCCGACTCTTTGTGACCCCATGAATCACAGCACGCCAGGCCTCCCTGTCCATCACCAACTGCCGGAGTTCACTCAGACTCACGTCCATCGAGTCAGTGATGCCATCCAGCCATCTCATCCTCTGCCGTCCCCTTCTCCTCCTGCCCCCAATCCCTCCCAGCATCAGAGTCTTTTCCAACGAGTCAACTCTTCACATGAGGTGGCCAAAGTACTGGAGTTTCAGCTTTAGCATCATTCCTTCCAAAGAAGTCTAAGGGCTGATCTTCATAATGGACTGGTTGGATCTCCTTGCAGTCCAAGGGACTCTCAAAAGTCTTCTCCAACACCACAGTTCAAAAGCATCAATTCTTCGGTGCTCAGCCTTCTTCACAGTCCAACTCTCACATCCATACATGACCACTGGAAAAACCATAGCCTTGACCAGACAGACCTTTGTTGGCAAAGTAATGTCTCTGCTTTTGAATATGCTATCTAGGTTGGTCATAACTTTTCTTCCAAGGAACAAGCGTCTTTTAATTTCATGGCTGCAGTCGCCATCTGCAGTGATTTTGGAGCCCCCCCAAAATAAAGTCTGACACTGTTTCCACTGTTTCCTTATCTATTTCCATGAAGTGATGGGACCAGATGCTGGAGGCTGGAAATGTTCCAACTGAAATGCAGGATGTGTAGATTTAGAGCAGCCATCTTCTAAAAATCACTGATTTCCAAACAAGTTCACAAGATGCTTTTCCCAGACAGGTTATTTTCAGTTTTTTAAGGAACCTCCATACTGTTCTCCATTGTGGCTTCACCAATTTACATTCCTACCAACAGTGTAAGAGGATTCTTTTTTCTCCACACCCTCTCCAGCTTTTATTGTTTGTAGATGTTTTGATGATGGTCATTCTGCCTGGTGTGAGGTGATACTTCATTGTGGTTTTGATTTGTATTTCTCTAATAATTAGTGATGTTGAGCATTTTTGCATGTGTTTGTTGACCATCTGCATATCTTCTTTGGAGAAATGTCTATTTAGATCTGCCCATTTTTCAATTGTATTTTTGTTTGTTGTTGAGCTGCATAGCTGTTTGTATATTGGGAGATTTATCCCTTGTCCATCTCTTTGCAAATATTTTCCTCCATTCTATAGGTTGTTTTTTCATTTTGTTTATGGTTTCCCTTGCTGGACAAAAGCTTTTGGGTTTAATTAGATGCCATTTGTTCATTTTTTTCTATTTTTTATTACTTTAAGAGGTGGATCAAAAAAGATATTGCTGCAATTTATGTCAAAGAGTGTTCTGCCTATGTTTTCCTCTAAGAATTCTATAGTATGCGGCCTTACATTTAGGTCTTTAATCCATTCTGAGTTTGTTTTTGTGTATGGTGTTAGAGAGTGTTCTAATTTCATTCTTTTTTTTTTTTTTCCTCCTGAGAAAAAAAATATTTTCTCAGGAGGAAAAGGGGTACATGTGGATATATACATGGGTGAACTCTGAGACAAAGTTGCCTCAAATTTCATTCTTATAATGCAAGCTGTTAGTTCCCCGATCAGGGATTGAACCCGTCACTGTGGAGGCACAGTCTTAACCACTGGACCACCAGGGAAGTCCCTACTGTCTCTTTCTAACATGCAATCCTCAGTTATATCAGGAGCTCATGGAAGATTTTTAGCATTTAGAACGACTCCAGGAACACAATAAATATTTCTCATTTATTTATTTATTGGAGCATAATTGATTTACAATATTGCATTAGTTTCAGGCATACAGCACGATGATTCAGTTATACATACATTTTTTTCAGATTCTTTTCCCTTTTAGGTTATTACAGAATATTGAGTAGAGTTCCCTGTGCTATACAGTAGATCCTTGTTGCTTATCTATTTTATATAATAGTATTCATAGTATTAGGGCTTCCCTGGTGGTTCAGACAGTAAAACATCTGCCTATAATGCAGGAGACCTGGGGTTCAATCCCTGAGTGGGGAAGATCCTCTGGAGAAGGAAATGGCAACCCACTCCAGTACTCTTGCCTGGAAAATCCCATGGACCGAGGAGCCTGGCGAGCTACAGTCCATGGAGTCACAAAGAGTCGGACACAACTGAGTGACTTCATTTTCACTCTCATTCATAGCTCAGTTGGTAAAGAATCTGCCTGCAATGCAGGAGACCTGGGTTTGATTCCTGGGTCGGGAAGATTCCCCTGGAGAAGGAAATGGCAACCCACTCCACTGTTCTTGCCTGGAGAATCCCATGGACAGAGGAGCCTGGCAGGCAACAATCTGTGTGGTTGTAAGAGTCAGACACGACTTAGTGACTAAAGAGAGAGAGAGATGTGTATGTTAATCCCATACTCCTAATTTATCCCTCCCCTTCCTAGATATTTCTCAGTAATGGTTGTTGAGAGCAGTATAGTGCTTCCTAGGTTTCAGGTTCTGGTAAGAATGAGCCAAAGGGCTTTGTATCCTGAGCTGCTGCCTCTTATTCTGGTGCCATTGGTGATTCATTCAACTTCTGACTGACGTAGGAAAGGATTGAGGAAAAATGCCTCATGGATACAGAATATCTGAGGAGTTGGAAAGGTCACATTTCTATATCTAAAGTGAATTTTCAGCAGTTTTCAAATGAAAATATGAGCATCATTTCCTGATTGTGTAAGTGTTGGTTGCTCAGTCATGTCCGACTCTTTGTGACCCCACAGACTAGCCCACCAGGCTCCTCTATCCATGGGATTCTCCAGGCAAAAATAGTGCAGTGGGTAGCCATGCCCTCCTTCAGGGAGTCTTCCTAACACAGGAGTCAAACTTGGGTCTTCTGCATTTCAGGCAGATTCTTTACCATCTTAGCCACCAGGGAAGCCCTTTCCTGATTGTAACTCCTCCTAAATCAGCCCCTTCTGGATCCAGTGGCACAGTGGGCTTGCCCCACACCAGGCAGTCATCAGCAGAGACCCAGCTCAGAAACCACATCTGCCCCCCAGGTCACTGAAAGCACTCACCTTTTCAATATTTGCACTTAGAGCATCAGGTATTTTCTAAGCATTTTCCATAGCCAGGAGATATTGCTTTCCTGTTTGAGATACTGTTTTCCCTAAATAAAAGGAAGTCACATATTCCCCAGGCACCAGGCTTTCAAAATTTTCTGGGTTTGAGTGGGCTCTAAGTTAATCAATGCATATGCCTCTAGCTCTGGTTGAGTTTCCTTTATAATATATATTGGCTGTGTTGGGTCTTAGCTGCAGCAAGTGGGATCTTCAATCTTGGCTGTGGCATGCTGTATCTAGTTCCCTGACCAGGGATCAAACCCAGGCCCCCTGTACTAGGAGTCAGGAGTCTTAGCCACTGGACCACCAGGGAAGTCCCTCTACTTGATTTTTCTAGTTGTCAAGTCTTCGGTTAGAAGGCCCTATTTTACATGCCTCTACTTAAGAAAACAAGTATGCAGTATCAGAAAACATTTAGAGCCACCTGGATATGTTCAAAGTATACATAGTGTAACAGATATTACACTTGTATGCCAAATAAACCTAGGTTTTCATTTCTCTCCCTTTATTATTTGAATTTTCTTTAAGAAAAACAGTAATATGAATGGCTTTGTGTATATGTAAATGTTAATGCAGATATTGGAGAACAAACTACAGATTTATATCTTCTCCACCAATTTGTGTCAAATGGTTCCTAATTTAATCCTTGCATGCCTCCCCATCCTTCCAAAAAATAATACTATTTTGATAGTTAGATTCTAAATGGGAGACATAAGCACAGGCAACAAAATCCCACTGTGTATAGAAAAGTCTATAGAAATCTGTAAATGTGCCCTGGATATTAATAATATGAAATATAAATAGATACATACACGAGTAAGTATCCCCTACTCCCGGGTGGCTGGAATACTCACTGACTCTAACTTCATTATGTGCTCAGGAGTCAGCTGCATTATCCGGCAGCAATGTGCAGGTATTGGATAACAATGTCTGACCTGTGATAGGCATTTAATAAAAGTTAAATTTACAGTTAAAAAGGACTAATGAGTCATAGTTGAAACAATTTGAGATTCTCATATGAAAGGGGATCTCAATAGGTTAAAAGTAGGAGCTACTGGTTATTTCAATGCAATCGATGGGCAAAAATATTAATACATATATAACTACAGAAGATGAAATAATTGGGTCAAATACTTCCTCCAGTGCCTGTACTAAACTTTAAAAAATCAAAATGAAACCACATCCAGATTAAAATTTACCTCAGTCTTTTGTGTGTGTATGATTTTAATGAGAGGCACACACTTGAAATTCCATTCAGAGCTTAGAGCCCGTGGCTTGGCCACTCCATGTGTTGCCAAAACATTTCAGCAGATGGTGTTTTGTAAAGTAAACATGGACGTAAGACAGCTATGCGCTCCTCTAAGTTTTGATGCCTAAGTATGCTTACCTTCTGCTCCCTGTAGTATAATTTGTTGTTATTCAGTCACTAAGTCATGTTGGGTTCTTTGTGACTCCATGGACTCCAGCATGCCAGGCTTCCCTGTCCTTCACTGTCTCCTGGAATTTGCTCAAACTCATGTCCATGGAATCAGTGATACCATCCAACAACTTCATCTTCTGTTGCCCCCTTCTCCTCTTGCCCTTAATCTTTCCCAGCTTCAGGGTCTTTTCCAGTGAGTCTGCTCTTCACATCAGGTGGCCAAAGAATTGGAGTTTCAGCTTCAGCATCAGTCCTTCCTGTGAATATTCAGGGTTGATTTCCTTTAGGATTGTCTGGTTTGATCTCCTTGCAGTCCAAGGGACTCTCAAGAGTCTTCTCCAGTACCACAGCTCAAAAGCATCCGTTTTTCGGTGCTCAGCCTTCTTTATGGTGCAACTCTCCACACAGTTAATTTTACACCCAGCCTGCATATGGGTATACACAGAATTAACACTATGGCGCCCAGAGTCAGAGCTTCATAGCAGTCTCAGAGACTGTTTAGCATCTTTAGCCTATTGGAAAGGCTGAGAAGGAAACCCAGCATATGTAATGACCTGTGTCAGGCACTGCAGAGAAAGGAGAAGGCCCAGAGCACACTACACACCCACCAGAATAACTGAAATTGAAAAGATACTGGTGGGAGTGTGCAACACTGAAACTCACACACTGCTGGTGAAGTATAAATGGTGCAATTGCTTTGGAAACTATTAAATGTAGTAAAATTGAACATACACCCACTGATGACTCAGCAGTTCTAATGCCAAGTGTGTATATATGTGCATCAAAATACACTAATATTCATAACAGTCTCAAACCGAAAATACCCAAATGTCCATCAGTATAAGAATGGGTACATGAACTGTGACATATTCATATTTTCAACCTCCTCACAAAGACTACCAGGAAAAACTGTTAATCAAGCAAAGCTTACAGAGTCTTTGTAATGAGGGAATTAGGGAAGAGTGTTTTTAGGGTTTGGAATTCTGGGCTTACAAGATTAATGGCAGGTCTTTCAAGGTAGGGAACTGGTTAGAATTGGGTCAAATTCATGATACCATATTTTAGGAGTGGTCATAGCAAAGGGACATTCTGCAGGTGAGTTTTCTAGAAATAAAACCATTGTCTTGGTAAGTGAGTTGTTTACCTAGACAGGAAAACTGTTCGCTTGTTAATTGGTTAGCAAAAAATTTCCTGATTTAAATAGTAATGTAATTTATTGATCTGCTATTGTATCTTCCTTGTTGTATTGACACTGGGTGGTCTCAGCAGTCAGTCCCATTAGTTAAGTTCATGTTGAGGCAGGAAATCTCACTTCTCAGGACAATGCAATACTGTGTAGCAATGGAAATAAATAACAGACTAAGTGCATTAATATGAATGAATTTTAAAACATAAAAGTTTAAAAAATTAATACGTGGTGATAAAAATAAAAATGCCAGTTACCAGAGAAGGGGCTGGATATGACTGAGAGGAGGTGTGATGGGGTTCTGAGATGCCCTTATGGGATATTCTGAGATATCCTAGCTCCTAACTCAAGTGGTGGTCACTTGAGTGTGTACACTTGGTAAGAATCCATCAAGCTGTTCACTTAGGATTAGTATACTTTCTTTTAATTAAACAAGAAGATTATTTTAAAAATAGAGGCAAATAGAAGAAAAGTCTAAATTCTAGCACCATATGTGTGCGCTCAGTCACTCAGTTGCGTCCAACTCTTTGCAACCCCATGACTCTAGCCCACCAGGTTCCTCTGTCCATGGGATTTTCCAGGCAGGAGTACTGGAGTGAGTTGCCATTTCCTTCTCCAGTGGATCTTCTCAACCCAGAGATCAGATCCATGTCTCCTGCATCGGCAGGTGGATTCTTTACCACCGAGCCACCTGGGAAGAAAGAACAGAAGTGAGTAAAAGAAAGATCTAAATTCTATCACCAGTTTATATTAAATGCTTGCTATAGAAAATAAATATACCAACAATCTTAAAGAAAATCTGGACAAAAGGAAATAATTCCTCATAATTACACAATCCTGTTACTCTGTTTGCCTCAATTCATGCGCCTTCTGTTACTCTGTGCCTGTGTGACTTGGCTTCATCCCATCAGGCATCCAGGCACTAGTGGCAGAGCACTCTTACTCTGCCTGCCCACTCAATTAATTGATCAAAGCTCTGCATCCTTTCTGCAAACACACGCTGTACAATATGATGTTCATGATGATCTGTTAGACTCTGGGACCTCTCTCTAAATGTCTGTAAGTTTGGTAACAGGCTACAGAGTACATCTGCGTGGTTTGAAGAGAGACAGACACTCTTGGTTGCTTGGAGTGAGTGGTAGAGTCTGATTTATCTAGAACAGAAATTGGATCATTTGTAGAGATGTGGGTGGACCTAGAGAATGTCAGACAGAGTGAAGTTAGTAAGAAAAACCCCAAATATGGTATATTAACGCATATATGTGGAATCTAGAAAAACAGTGTAGATGATCCTATTTACAAAGCAGAAACAGAGACACAGAAGTCAAGGATAACTATATGGCTACCAAGCAGGGAAAGGGGTATGTGGGATGAAATGGAAGACTGGGATTGGCATATATACATTATTGATACTATGTATAAAATAGATAACTAATGAGAACATACTGTATAGATTAGGAAACTCTACTTAATGTACTGTGGAGCCCTGAATGAGAAGGAAGTCCAAAATAAAGGGGTTCTTCCCAGGTGGCTCAGAGTGGTAAAGAACCCGCCTGCCAATGCAGGAGATGCAGGAGACACAGGTTTGATTCCTGGGTTGGGAAGATCTCCTGGAGAAGGAAATGGCAACCCACTCTAGTATTCTTGCCTGGAAAATCCCATAGACAGAGGAGCCTGCAGGCTACAGTCCATAGGGTCGCAAATGAGCATACATGGCTGATTCACTTTGCTGTAAAGCTGAAACTAACACAACATTGTAAAGCAAGTATTCTCCAGTAAAAATTAATTTAAAACAAACAAACAAAAACCAGAAATAGAGCAAGCCTCTGGGTCAGTTTAGAAAACCTCTACTCCTGTTCACACGGAGGCTGGCCTCTTGCTTTGCCTTTTCACTGTGGATTTTAACAACATTAATGTTGTCATTAATCCAGAAAAGCACTTAGCTTGTCACCAGGTTACCTTACTTCAGCGCAGTCACAGCTTTCCTGTGGATAAAAACACTTACCGTAATCCACAAATAACCTGCCCTGTGTCTCATCTGCTGTATAACAACTTCCACATTACTTGAGGAAAAGCTCCAAGTGTTTTCAAACTAAAGAAAGAACAGGAGAAAAGAGAGAGAGTCAAAGAAAATAGAAGAAAAGGGAATCTTTCTCATTCGAACTTAAAGAGACTTTTCTTATTTGTTTAAGCAAGTTCATGACATTCTTTTAGGGCCATTGCAATAAAGGTCTTTATTATATTTTATGCATTGAAGTAACTCAATTACTTGCTTTATGGCCTAAAAGGATAGAGGTAAAAATAATTAGAATAGAGTTTCTAATCTTCCTAAGAGCTCTGTTCATTTATTTAAATTGAAGCATAGTTGATTTGCAGTGTTGTGTTAGTTCAGGTGTACAGCAAAATGATTCCGTTATACACACATACATATATATGTGCATACACATATATATATATTTATCCAAATTCTTTTCCCTTATAGGTTGTTACAAAATATTGATTATAGTTCTCTATGCTATGCAGTAGGTCCAAATCTCTGTTTTGTTTTTGAAGCTTAGGAAGCATCTTCTCAAGATAAATGTCATTGCCCCCCAAATTATCCCACTCACTTGATTATATTTACACTGATCCTAATCCATGCAGACCTAGGATCAACACCAACTGTATTTAAATCTCCACCATCTGTAATGGCCATTTTGTCTGGTTTGCTGGAGGCTTCATCCAGCCAGACATATAAATCTCCAGAGGAATTTCTTAAGATGAGTTAAAATATGACACATCCCTCTCCCCAGGGTAGAAACTATATTATAAAAACCAGTTATATCTTACATGGCGGATGAAGAAGGAAAGTGACTCACCACGAATGTATGTGGTTCCCAAGGTGAGGTCTAAGGAGGAGGAACAGCAGCACCTGGGAACTTACAGTGGAATTTCTCAGGCCCCACCCCAAACCTCCTTTCTGAGACACTGGTAACTGAAGCAGTTTCAGTCCCTGGGTTGGGAGTATCCCCTAGAGGAGGAAATGGCAACCCACCCCGATAGTCTTGCCCAGCAAATCCCATGGACAGAGGAGCCTGGCCAGCCACAGTTCATGGGGTGGCAAAAAGTCGGACACGATTGAGTGACTGAGCACACAGTCACAGCTGGTGTTTTAACAAGCCCTCTGAGCGAGTCTGACGCTTGCTCAGATTGCAAACCCCTGATGTGGGAAAATGCTGAGGGTATGTGGATGTCAGACCAATTGACAAGACTTCAGAAACACTAAGCATCTTGTGAATTCATCTGTTAGGCTCTGCAACCTCTCTCTAAATGTTTGTAAATTTTTAAATATACTGCATTTTATAACTACATTAAATTTGCTTTGTTTCAAAGATATGTACAGGAAACAGTAGTTTCTAGTACAACCCAAATATCCCAAGCTTTTCAAGCATCTAGATAAAAATAAGGTCTCATGAACATTGATACTGGTGTTTCACTGGCATATTTGTCCTACCTGTAAATCTCAGGGTCTCCCCACCCAAGGGCATGGCTAGTTAAACAGGCAGGTTGCAAAGCCTTGCATGGGCCCCTCTCTACCTCAGGGGGCTCCCCCTATTTTTGGAAATTGGATTTGGGCAAGGGTGAAACAGTAGGAAGGGTGGACTTGGGGATTTGTTTGTGTTTTTACCAATGATGGAAGCAGATTGATATAGGAATGAAACATCTGTGCCTCAGTTGAGAGAAGGTTCTGCAGCCTTGGTTGCTCTTGGAGGTAGTCACAGAATTGATGTCCAACAATAATCAGTATCAAGGCTGCAAAGAACAAAGAGCTTTTTGAGGGGTCTTAAAAATTACAATTTGGGAGACAGATTCAGATAAAACCAAATGAAAGACTCTTCTGGGGAAGAGACTCAGACACTTATGAAAGCAAAAGCCATAAGATTGTTCAATAATTATGATTGACTTTGGTGAAAGGAAGGAAATTTTTTTAAATTTCATCAATTAGTTAATGTTGGCTGTCCTGGGTCTTCATTGGTGTGGGGGCTCTCCTCTCGTTACTCTGAGTGGGAGCTACTCTCGAGCTGTGGTGCTCAGGCTCCTCACTGTGGTAGCTTGTCTTGCTGGGGAGCATGGGCTCTAGAGCATGCGGGCTCCAGTAGTTGTAGCACATGGGCTTAGTAGTTGCAGCTCCCTGGCTCTAGAGCACAAGCTCAGTAGTTGTGGCACAGGGGTTAGTTGCTTTGCAGCATGTAGGATCTTCCCAGACCAGGGATCAAATCTGTGTCTCCTGCACTGGCAGGTGAATTCACCAGGCAAGTCCAAGAAAGGAAATATTTGTCCTTAAGTGATAGGCCATCACTAGTTATTTTAGGGAAATCCAATAAGTATCTTGAGTTTCTGGAACACTGGGCAGATTCTCTGGACACCTGCTTTAGATGGTAAGTGATCAAAAGTCAGGTTCCATCCAGGCTGAGACGTGTGTCAAGTCACACTTTCTCGATGGCCTCCTGGCTCCATTTGAGAGCATTCTCTCCGCAATACCAACTCCATTTTGATTCTGCTTTCACAACTGTGGGCCTGCAGGCCCATCCTAACAGCTCTACCCTCCTCCACTAGGCCCCCTTTCACAATATCTCACTTGCACTCCATTCTGGAAAAGTGCTCCTCATGGTCCAGTGGCACAGTACAATGGGTTGGTTGGCTGTTCTTCATCATGGAACCTCCTCCTCACCATCTCCCTAGTCCACTTAACATCCCTTCAGTGAGTATTCCTGGAGCTCTTCATGTCTGGAAATACACCTATGAACAAATTATAGAGCCTTCAGGCAGCTTCCTTGAAGAAGCTCCATGGAGCTTTCATGGCGTATTCATTGTCATGGCAATCCTAGCACAGGTTGGAAAAGAATTTCCAGACACAGAGCATTTCAGAAGGGAGTGAGTTTATTAAGAGTAAACAGCAGAGGTAATGTGGGTGCTGCAAACACAGCAGGCCGACTTCCTGACAGAACTGGGAAAGCCAACGCTTCATGGGTTGGTAGGAGATTTTTATAGCCTCAAGACAGAGAAATTTCCTGCTGGAGGTTGGCATCAGGTGATTGGTTAGCGTGCTATAGGGTGAGCACTGATGTGGGCATTTTGCCTAATATGGAGTCAGGAAGCTTGCTGGTGATGATTGAGGGCCTTTTGACAACGGTTACAAAGGGGCTTATTCAGTTCTGGAGATGACCGTGTTTCTGGGCTCCCCTTCTGTAGCCTTCATGCCAGGTCTTGCACCTGTAGCCTTGGAATAGGACTCCACATTCATGTCTTCATGGAGCTTACATGAAGAATAATGGAGAAGAAAGACAATAAAGAAATAAATTGTATAGTGGCAGGTAGTGACACTGTTTTTTTTAAGTCCCTCAGGAGTCTCACATGTGTGTTCAGCACCAGGTCCACCCAGTTCTTCCACCCTGGCCTTTCTCTCACCATAAGAAGAACATATCCCCTCACCAGCATGTGAGGGTGTGGCTGTGGCACCCCTTGGTGGAAAAGTTCTGTTCCGTGGTCCCTGCCAGCTGCTGCTTCTCAGGAGTTCTGTGTAATCTGGACTAGAAAGCAGGTCTACTGGTAAGGTGGAAATCTGCTGGTTTTGTCTTCCTAGTACCTCTACCAGAGAAGGCAATGGCAACCCACTCCAGTATTCTTGCCTGAAGAATCCCAGGGATGGGAGCCTGGTGGGCTGCTGTCTGTGGGGTTGCACAGAGTGGGACATGACTGACATGACTTAGCAGCAGCAGCAGCAGCAGTACCTCTACCCCATCCTAAATCTCAGAGGTATGATGATATGACCTTGACCCAGGCTGGGCCAGCCATGGTATCCCTTCCTCCTGTCCACAGCAATTTGTCCTGAAAAATGGTACATGACCCAAAAGTCATGAAAGCCAGTCAGAGCTCTTTTATGAGACTTGCTATATAGATGATTAGAAAAACTCCCTTTCCACTTGGATGAACCTTAACACAATGAACCCTACTCCAAGACATGGAGTAAGTGTATGTAAGAAGCACATAGAGAAATGAGACAAGAGAGCCCTGTTGGCATATATGGATGTACCATGTCTCATTGTTCCCCAAACAAGTCCCCTCCCTGTACCTAATTACATGAGGCAATACAGATCCTTTCACACTTGAGATACTTTCAGTTATTTGCAGCTGAAAATAAAAATTGTATGCTGAACCTACATTAATTATATCAACTACTTTGACTTGGACTGATGCTAAGGAAAAGAAGCCAGCATTTATTTTATAAAAATTATAGCAGCAATAAAACAAACCCTGCCTTTGACAAAACACCATATTAACATCATAGTAATGTTAATATAATTTTATTACACCTTATAAATTAACTATTAATTCTTGCCTGAAAAAAAATGCACCAGCACATATGAGATTCCCTTGAAAGGGCTCACAAACCACCAGTATTGTCCCTGGAGCACACTTTGGAAACTTCTAATTAAAACAGACACCTTTTGTAAACTTGAATGAATGTTCTCATGGATGAAACTTTGTTTTATGTAGCTAATCCCATCAAATATAAAACCTCCTAACCCTAGCAAATATCAGATCTCTTGTTAAATATTATTAAATATTGATGATGCTATTTTAAAACAGGATTATAAAAGCTGCATTCAGACTAGCATCATTCTTCAAAGTAATTTCTTAAAAGCATCATAAAATAGAACTATTGTCTATTCATATCATTTGCATTGTACTCATATCCATTAAATTGACAAGATCTTTAGGCTTTTCTCTCTTATAATTACCTATAGTTTATGCTTTTTTTTATTAAACAGGTTCTTAGGTTTCACTTATTCTTTTACTTGATCACTTTAGGTTGATCATGATAGTAAAAGTGCTTTTCTTTGCGTAGTGGTATTTGGCATTTAGGGCTTCCTGGTAGCTCAACTGGTAAAGAATCTCTCTGCAATGCAGGAGACCCTGGTTCCATTCCTGAGTCAGGAAGTTCCCATGGAGAAGGGATAAGCTACCCACTCCAGTGTGTAGCTCTCCAGGAGAGCCCAATTGGATCCTTGGGCTGGGAAGATCCCCTGGAGGAGGGTATGGCAACCCACTCCATCACCATCAGCAAAGTGTGTGAAAATCACAACCATAACCACATCTTGGAATTTCAAAGCACTAATAGAATGGCAGAGCACTAACTGTGCATTTGAAAGACTGTGCCCATAAAATAAGGCCGGGAGGAGACCAGATTCAAGTGTTCTTTCCCAAATCAGAAAGCTTTCCCCTTCCATTAAATAAATGTAGTTCTAGGTGATTTCTTCTTTCACTTATACAAAACACACATGCGAAACTGGAAAGTTATTGGAACCGAGGGGACTGAAAACGTAAGGCACAAAAGGAAGAAACCTAAAAGGCCCCTTGCAAACTCCATCCCTCCGTTGGACTGGAGGACCAGGGATGTTGAGAGGCGCTAAACTCATCGCCGCAACTCCCGCGCCCCTGAGCCGCAGCCTCCAGGCTGTAGGGGCCGCTGCAGCGCCGAGTTTGCGGAGTGCACTGAGACGCTCTCTCCCGCAGGAGGAGACGAGATGGAGTGCGGCGGGCGGGCAGACGAGGTGACCCCGCGACAGGTGAGCGGCGGAAGGGGCTGGGGTGGTGGGGTCGGGGACGAGGTGGCCGCTCTACAGCGGTCTTGATCCTGGCTTTGGCGGGCCCGACCGGCCTGTGGACCTCGCTCCCAGGTGCGTGGATTCGGACTCGGCGGCGTTCTCTCGAGCCCCTCTCTTTCCCGGCACAGGCGTCGCCACTCGGTGAACTGCCAGAGCTCGATCTGGAGGTTTCTGACCCCACGGGCCGGTGTCCCGCCCCATACGTGGACACATTCATCCAAAGAATCTTCTCATTTTCTGGATAGTTTTTTTGGTATCCCACCTCACCAAACTCCTAATTAGGGGAAAGTGGTTTTGTAATTTTTTCACGTGAGGTTCCTCTTTTCTTTTTAACTGTGTTTACAGTCCTGTGTGCCCCCTGCAAGAGAATGAACTTCTTAGAACTTAACTGAATGCAGTTTCTTTTCCTGGAGGCTTCAAAGGCATCTGTCTTTGACTAATAGCAAGATGTAGTGTAGGTCCCACAGTATGGGGAAGGCAGCGGACCCAAATAGTACTTTACACCCTCAGATTGTTGGCAACATCTTTTGTAAATAACATTCTTTGTCTGTATCTGTCTCTAGGTATGGTAAATTTCAAGGGATTAAAAAAAAAACCACTCCTCTTTTATCTTAAAAACAACAAATGCACAGTTCATCTTTAAAATTTAAAACCCCAAAGGGAGGGGACATGTGTGTATCTATCTGATTCATGTTGATGTATGACCGAAACCAACACAGTATTGTAAAGCAATTATCCTTCAATTAAAAATAAATTTTAAAAAATTAAGTGATTATAATTTTGTGCTTTGTTGGAATATTGCTGCTGCTGCTGCTGCTGCTGCTGCTAGGTCGTGTCCGACTCTGTGCGACCCCAGAGCCGGCAGCCCACCAGGCTCCCTTGTCCCTGGGATTCTCCAGGCAAGAACACTGGAGTGGGTTGCCATTTCCTTCTCCAACGCATGAAAGTGAAAAGTGAAAGTGAAGTTGCTCAGTCGTGTGGGACTCCTAGCGATCCCATGGACTGCAGCCTACCAGGCTCCTCCATCCATGGGATTTTCCAGGCAAGAGTACTGGAATGGGGTGCCATTGTCTTCTCCAGTTGGACTATTACTCAGCCATAAAAATGAACTAAATTGGGTCATTTGTAGAGAAGTGGTTGAACCTGGAGTCTGTCATACAGAGTGGAGAAGGTCAGAGAGAGAAAAACAAATATTGTATATTAATGCATGTATATGGAGTCTAGAAAATGGTACTGATGAAGCCATTCGCAGGACAGGAACAGAGAGACAGATGTGGAGAACAGACTGTGGATGGTGAGGGGGGCTGGGAAGGGGATGGTGAGACAGATGGAGAGAGCAGCATTGACACACATAGGCTACCTTGTAAAATCGCTAGCGGGAAGCTGCTGATAGCACAGGAAGCTCAGTTCAGTGCTCTGTGAGACTAGAGGGGTGGACAAGGGTGGGTGGGAGGCTCAAGAGAGGGGGAATATATGTATACATATAGTTGATTCACTGTTGTTATGCAGCAGAAACTAACACTGTAAAGCAATTATACTCCAATTTAAACATTTTGTTACATTTTTTAAATCTTGTAATGACTGACAAATGCTGAGTCTTAGTGATTTACAGGTGTATGGTGGACCAGGGGTTGGCTGGAACTTGAGTGACCTGGATTATCTCATTCTTCCATGGGCAAAGACAGTCAATCTCTTTTGGTTTAGATTTGTATGGAAAAAAGGATTGAATTAATTGGTGGAGATGAAAATAGCTACCATTTGTTGAACTTCTGTTATGTCCTTTAAAAAATGTTACCTCATTTAATCTACAAAGTCATTCTATGTAATAGGTAATATCCCTTTTATAAAAGTGCAAACTGAAGCTTAGAGAAGTTGTCACTCAAAAACATACACCTAATCGGTAGCAAAGTTGGAATTTGCAACAATGGTACATTCCTTTAAGACAGAAACCTGTCTGATTCTGCCCTGAACTTGTTTATTCTAAATCAAATTATTTTTAAGGTGTCCTGCCCCAAACTTCAAGTTATTTTCTTAAATTCTGAAATAGTGTGGTATGTGAAACAAAAATAACAAGTACATGTATATATCCTGAAAGTATTTTGTCCATTTTATAATTCCCTAAGGCTTTTATTTAATTCCTGGTATTCCTTCTCACCAGTATTTTCTGATTCTGGCCTTTTTTTTTTTTTTCCATTTATCTTCTGTTCAGATGTTTATTTCAAAATGAGTATCTAAGGACTAAGTTTTTCACCAGAGTAAATCATATTCTTTATATCGTGGTCTAATTTTTATGTCATGCCAGTTTTGTGCCAACAAATTGTTTAATATCAGCTGCCAAGTACATTCTGGATTATCCCACAGAGCAGAATTTTAATAAAGGAGAGAAAATGGTTTAAAATTCCTACTGCTAAAGATCATCTTTGTACCGTCTCTCACAGTGTATTTGTTCTGGGGGCACCATTTTCACTCACACTTTAGGGCGTTGCTACAAAGAGGCTGCTGCTTCCTCCCTCATCACCTGTTGCCTTCCCCAGAGAATGGGCAGGAGGAAAAGGTAAAGAACCTTTTGCTGGGAGGGATCTATGAAGTAAACACAGTTTAGTTTAGATCTTTTTTTTTAAAAAAAAGCTTTTAGATTGGAGTATAGTTTATTTACAGTGCTGTATTAGCTACAGGTGTACAGCACAATGTATGATTTAGTTATACATATGTTTTTTTCAGATTCTTTTCCCTTATAGTTTATTACAAAACATTGAGTGTAGCTCTCTGTGTTATACAGTACATCCTTGTTGATTATTTTATATATAGTCGTGTATGTTAATCCCAGATTCCTGATTTATCCCATGCTACCATTCCCTTTTTTGTAACCATAAGTTTGTTTTCTGTGTCCGTGAGTCTGTTTCTGTTTTGTAAATAAGTTTGTTGTATCATTTAGATTCCATGTATAAGTGATATCATATGGTATTTGTCTTTCTCTTTTTTGACTTACTTTGCTTAGTATGATCTCTAGCTCCATCCATTTTGCTGCAAATGGCATTATTTCATTTTTTAGTTGCTCAGTTGTGTCAAAATCTTTGCTACCCCATGGACTGCGGCACACCAGGCTTCCCTGTCCTTCACCATCTCCCAGAGCTTGCTCAAACTCATGTCCATTGAGTCAGTGATGCCATCCAGCCAATCTCATCCTTTGTTGTCCCCTTCTTCTCCTGCCTTCAGTCTTTCCCAGCATGAGGGTCTTTTCCAGTGAGTCAGTTCTTCGCATCAGGTGTCCAGAGTATTGGAGTTTCAGCTTCAGCATCAGTCCTTCTGATGAATATTCAGGACTGATTTCCTTTAGGATGGACTGGTTGAATCTCCTTGCAGTCCAAGGGACTCTCAAGAGTCTTCTCCAACATCACAGCTCAAAAGCATCAATTTTTCAGCATTCAACCTTCTTTATAGTCCAACGCTCACATCCATACATGACTTCTGGAATAACCATAGCTTTAACTATATGGGCCTTTGTCTGCAAAGTAAGGTCTCTGCTTTTTAATACACTGTCTAGGTTTGTCATAGCTTTTCTTCTTTCATTTTTTAGGACTGAGTAAGATTCCATTGTGTATATGTACCACATCTTTATCCATTCATCTGTTGGTGGGCAGTTAGATTGCTTACATGTCTTGGCTGTTGTAAATAGTGCTGCAGTGAACACTGCGGTGCTTGTATCTTTTTGAATTATGGTTTTCTCTGGGTATATGTGCAGGAGTGGGTTTGCTGGATCATATAGTAGCTCTATTTTTAGTGTTTTAAGAAGCCTCC
This sequence comes from Ovis canadensis, assembly GCF_042477335.2. Lineage (NCBI taxonomy): Eukaryota > Metazoa > Chordata > Mammalia > Artiodactyla > Bovidae > Ovis > Ovis canadensis. Next base: position 60,772,085 of record NC_091252.1, on the reverse strand, counting down.
ATACTGCTGCACCAGTTCACACTCTCACAAACAGTGATGGAGGTTTCCCTTTTCCCCACATCCTCTCCAGCATATTATTTGTAGATTTTTCAATGATGGATGTTCTGAACAGTGCTAGGTGATACCTCACAGTGATTTTGATACTCTGATAGTTAGCAGTGTTGAGCACCTTTTCATCTGCTTTTTGGCCTTCTGTATCCCTTCTTTGCAGAAATGTCTGTTTAGGTCTTCTGCCCATTTTTTGTTTGGTTTGATTTTTTTTTTTTTTTTTTTTTTGGATATTGAGCTGCATGAGCTATTTGTATGTTTGGAGATTAATCCCTTGATTCCATGATTTGTAAGTATTTTTTCCCATATTTGGTTGTCTTTTCATTTTGTTTATGGTTTCCTTTGCTGTGCAAAAGCTTTTAAGTTAATTAGGTTGCATTTGTCTATTTTTGTTTTTATTTTCATCACTGTAGTAGGTGGATCCTTTGGGATCCAAAAAGATATTGCTGAGACTTATGTCAAAGAATGTTCTGCCTGTATTTTCCTCTAAGCGTTTTATAGTATCCAGTCTTAAACTTAGGTCTTTAATCCATTTTAAGTTTATGTTTGTGTATGGTGTTAGAGAATCTTCTAGTTTCATTCTTTTACATGTGGCTGTCCAGTTTTCCCAGTACCAGTTGTTGAAGAGACTTGTGCTTTGTCCCAGAGAGATGTATGAAGTAAATACAGCTTAGTTTAGATCTTTTTTTATAGGCAGGTATGAAAAATGCAAGTCTCTTCTATTAAAAAAATTATGTACACAATGTCTTATTTAAGGGAACAAGAAATGGGTGATGGAAAATAATGAAGAAGAATAAGAATGGGGCACCTGGACAGATTGCACAGCCATGGGGTGGCCCCTGGGATACCTAACTTATTGAGTGTTTTAGAGGTCAACCGGTGCAGAAATTAATCACCAAATTGGCCAGCAGCAGTGCAGCGTCAAGTTCCTATCATCCCTGCTCGTGTGTGTTTGTGTATGTGTGTGCATGCATGCGTGTGTGCACACTAGAGAGAGAGAGTCCCCCTTTTAACACAATAAATGTGGGTCCTGGCTTAAGAATAAACTCATCTTGAAAGCAAATATATCTAGAGATTGATCAATATCATATGCGAATAAGTAAGTGTGATTTACCTCGCGCTTTGCAGTGGGGGAAAAAAAGAGAAGAAGTGGGAGAAAGTGATGGGGAGACTTAGAAGCTCCAATGGATGTGTCAGATGGTAACTCTGTTGGAATAGGTTGTTGCTGTGCTTTGAATTTATGATTAGTTCTGTAGCTTTTAAAATTAGAACTTATATCAGCTCTGATTAACATACCTGTGAAGAAACCAGTAAGGTTTGCATTTTATGTACTTACTCAGCCACCACATCGTGCATGTCCTTCACAGTCATATTCCTGCCGTTCTGTGGGCCAGGCGTGTGTGGGGATATAAAAGAACACTCTCTGACATGAAAAGTCTCATTTTGTTCTGTTCTTATTACAGATTCTTACCTAATAAGTCCCTTTGGGGCCTTGGTAATCTGTCTCTTTTTATTTAAAGCATCAGTCAGTCATTCAGTTCAGTCACTTAGTCATGTCCGACTCTTTGCGACCCCGTTGACTGCAGCACGCCAGGCTTCCCTGTTCATCACCATCTCCCGGAGCTTGCTCAAACTCATGTTCATCTAGTCGGTGGTACCATCCAACGATCTCATCCTCTGTCATCCCCTTTTTCCTCCTGCCTTCAGTCTCCCAGCATCAGGGTCATTTCCAGTGAGTCAGTTCTTCGTGTCAGGTGGCCAAAGTATTGGAACTTCAGCTTCAACATCAGTCCTTCCAATGAATATTCAGGACTGATTTCCTTTAGGATTGTCTGGTTTGATATCTCTGCAGTTCAAGGGACTTTCAAGAGTCTGCTCCAACACCACGGTTCCAAAGCATCAATTCTTCAGCACTCAGTTTTCATTATGGTCCAGCTCCACATTTATGCATGAATTAAAGTCAGTAGTTCTAAAGTGTAAGATTCTAAAATAATTTCCAAATCAAAGATTTGTCATATGGAGTATTTTGCCATACTGTAATAGAAATGCACTGACCAGTCCTAAGAATACTAAATATATAGTTTTATATTTAACTAAAATAATATTGGTATAATTATTTTCATAAATGTAAGGGGTGTGTGTGTGCATGTGCGTGCACACACTTAGTCACTCAGTCATTTCCGACCCTTTGTGACTCCGTGGACTGTACAGTCCATGGAATTCTCCAGTCCAGAATACTGGAGTGGGTAGCCTATCCCTTCTCCAGCGGATCTTCCCTACCCAGGAATTGAAAAGGGGTCTCTTGTATTGCAGGTGGATTCTTTACTATCTGAGCTACCAGGGAAACCCTTTAATATGTAAAAGTCCCTTTCAATAAACATTTGCAGTAGTTTCCAGCCTATGTATTCTTTAATTGTCATTTCCGGCAAAGAGTTTAACATGAACAGTTTAACATAAATGAAATATTGGTGTCTAGAGTTTACAGTATAATAAATACTACCTTGACTGCTTATTGTTTCATCAAAGTAAATGTAGGTTCAGCTAAGGAAAGAGAGAATCTTGTGCAAATACAATATATATATAGCTGAGAGGCTATCTCCCAGGCGATAGACCTCAGTAAGATCCCCAAATAAAACTTATCTTGCAACTTTAAGTTTGTGCATTTTTCTTCAGTTTACAGTTTCAAGAAATTCAGCTAAGAAATGTGCATGTGAGTGGACCCCTGGTTCAGCAGAAAACATTGGAGTGTTTTGGTAACCTTAGGCATGATGTGTTGGAAGCTTGTGCTGGCTGAACAGATTTCAGGCATATTATGGAACTGTTTCAGAAGCTGTCTGTAGTGGGAAAAAATCACTGTTCCAATAGAGAAAATTAGTAACTTGAATGTTGTTGAAGTTTTTAAAAAATTGCTAGTTACTGCTTGAATGATGTGTTAAATGCTATTGAACTGTTTTATGAGTTGTTACCTCATATAATTCATGTCCAAAGTGGACTTCAAAGAAGAGGTATATAGAGGTTGATGATCATTCTTTTCTGCTGTAATGCATCATGGTCGGAAGAGATGAGACCACTTGTCATTGGCAAGTCAGTTAACCCCCAGGGCTTCAGAAATGTTCATTTGCTCCCCAGTGATGATGAAGCCAGTATACATGTCTAGAGAACATGAGGTTTATTTGATGAATAACTGAGAATGGTTGGCAAGAGGAAGAAAGAAGTGAAAAGCAAGGTCCTCTTGCTGATGGACACCTTCTCTGCCCAGGACACTCCTGTGTTTGGATCACATGTGTTGAGTTTTCTCATTGACTAATCTTTTTCACTTTTGAAAAAACTGAACTCCTAAGTTTCTCCATAAGTAATAAGGTTGCAGAAATATTGCTTTTATAAAAGACTGTAAAATGGAAAACTTAATACTTGAATAAACAAAGCCCCAACAAGTGTTTAAACGTGAGTGTTTGACTCTCATTTCATAACATTTACTGAGGGTTCGCCATTTCCCCCAAAGAATTTTATTATATTGTCATGAATCTCAGCCGTTCTTTGGAAAGTTTTCTTTCCCTATCTTTTCCCTTCCAAACTTCCCCCCACCCACCCCACCAGCATTCGGTGGCAGGATTGGTAAGAATAACCTTTTGCCCAGCAGTATGTAGAAGAAAAAAATATTCACAAAGTGTTGACATTCTAGCAGGGAGAAACGGAAGCCAAAAGACATACTTGGATCTATTAGGATAGATCCTGAGTAATTAATTAAGGAGGTAGCATAGTGTTTGTTGCCAGAGAGTGGGTGATGGAGGAGGAGTAAGGACAGCAGCTGTTCACCCCTCCTGCATGGTGCTGGTGCTGGGGTGACCCAGTAGAGGGAGGCGGAGGGGTGGGAAAGGAAAGTGGGAGGAATGGAGCAGAAGAATACTCATGCTTCTTAGGGCAGTGTCCTGAAAGGGCTGTTGGAAGGTGAGGAACGGTGAAAATGGAAGGAAATTAAGAAGGTGTGGATAACCCACTGGCCATTCCTACCCTTAGTACCCCCTTCATATAAGCAAGATACAGCGTGACTCATACCAACAAACAAATTCCGTAGGCTCCTGGGAAAGTAGGAAAACGACTTTTGCCTACCTCACTAGTTCCACGAGATGAAAAATAACCATTTTACCAAACAAAACCTAAAGGCCATTTACAAAGTACATATTATACAAAGTAATAAAAGAATTGACTGTCACTTTTGGTATATATCTAGACTGGAATTCGAAAAAAAGACTGAATGTAGAATGATTTTTTTTTAAGAGCATTATCAGAAAAATGTAACTTTGAAGGGAAAAAAAGTCTTTTATTTTATTTTTAGGTATTAAATCATCGTTAGTCAAGATGTCTTCAACGCCTGAGCCTCCAGCCTTTAAAAAGGAACCGCCCAAGGAGAAAGATCTGGGAAACGTAGGGCTCAGAGGGGTCCGCACCACAACCTTGTTTCGAGCTGTGAATCCAGAGCTCTTCATTAAACCTGTAAGAAATACATCCAGGATAAGACTTTATGTTCAATTTACCTAGGATTTCAGAAATAGAAAGCTCTGATTTTCCTGTAACATTTGATTTTATCATGGAAATTTGATGTTAACTAGTAAGACCTCTCTGGTTAAGAAGCAGATGGAAGGAAAATCTTAAATGCTGTTTCACTAAATATACATATAAAACTAATTATTCTGAGGGTGTTTGAGAATTTAAATGGTAAATAGTTGAATTTTAATCAACTGATCAAATTCCTGTTTAAAATTTTATTTTAATAGCTGCATTGATTTTAAGGAAACTTGTTTGATCGGGTACTTATTAAGTAAATAAGACCTTCCATTGAAACAAAACAGAATGAAAATCTGATCAGTCTATAATCCTAGGCTTATTAATAATATTTTAACCTAGGAGATTTAGCAAACATATATTGAAAAATATGAAAACATGCATTTATACACTGTTAGGGAGTTAGCTAATCATATTTTTGTAACAAGTTACTGAATACATTTGATTTGTTAAGTTTTATTTTTTGAAAAATGCAGATCAAGTCATAAAATTTACTTAAATGTTTGAATTTGATTAGAATTTTAGTAACATAGTTACCAGTATAGAAAGTTAAATAGGTCAATTTAGCAATAAAATCATTAAATCAAGGTAGACTGTTTTAAAAACTTTGAACTAATGTGTTTTTTTACTTGCCAAGTACAGTTCAAGAACTGCAAAAGTAAGCTGCTCTGAGCGAGTGGCGTTTCTCAGATGTCCATCCCACTGAAAAAGTTTGACCTTGATTTTTTTGATGATTAAGAATAGTAATGAAACAGAAGCAGAAATGATGACAGAAGCAGAAAATACAGAATTTAAAAGCTCTTTTTAAAAAAATTCAGGAATTCCCTAGCTGTCCAGTAGTTAGTACTCTGCCTTCTCACTGCCAAGGGCCCATGTTCAATCCCTGGCTGGGGAACTAAAATCCCCAAAAGTGTGTGGTGTGACCAAAAAAAACAAAATCAAAGTAGCATCCCTTTGCCTCTTAGGGTCTTGGATTTTACACAGCAAATCAGAGTTATTGTAACAGCATATCTATTCTATGACTGTGTTTCTTGAGGTAACAGAATAAGTTCCCAGAGAAGGGTGTGTCTGTTTTGCTGTACCTGGTATATAACATGAAAGGCTTTCTGTCAGTTTTTCATGATCCTGGGTGACAAGAAAAGCATGTAGACTTCATTCCTCACTTCTTAATAAAAATAACAGATTTAAGGTTTGCAGATGGGAAACTTGGGCCCAAAAAAGATAAGCAACTTCTTCACAACATAGGTAACTGAAAACTGAGCACCGGACCTTCTAAAGGTGAAGGTCGGAGATGTCCCAGCTGTGAAGAGAAGAAGGAAGAGTCTTCCATAGTCTCTAAGTTATCAGGAGTTGAGTTAACTGAATAAAGAAATGGATGAATATTAGAAATGGAATTTTACCCTAGGAATGCTGGTGTGGTACTAAAGCCTTGGCATGACGAGCAGAAAGTGCAGGAGATATTTGAGTCTCCTCAAATGATTGGTCTTATTGAGACCTTGTGATTTTTTTTTTTCTTTGACAGAACAAACCTGTAATGGCTTTCGGATTAATAACCCTTTCGCTTTGCGTGGCTTATATCGGTTACCTACATGCGACGCGGGAGAATGAGAAGGACCTCTATGAAGCTATTGATAGTGAGGGAAACAGTTACATGAGGAGGAAAACGTCTAAGTGGGATTAACTGAGCTGGTTGCTGCAGATGAAGGTTTACGGGGGCTCTGAAATCTTCAGCTGAAGATTAGGACCACACAGTGTCTTGTTTGTTGTTCCAGAAGATGCTGCTGAGGAAGAAGGATGGCGATTGCAGCCAGACCCCTAGAGAGAATGTTGTCCTTTCAAAATGGAAGCCGTTATCGCATTCTTTTTTCCACAGAAAGAGCTGTTCAGTATTTTAATTTTATTAAATCCTCTTTTAAAAAAGTGCCTTGAGAATGGAAGTCATTTTTGTAAATTATAAAGTTCTGTCCAATAAAAGTGCTGCTGCTCTTAAATTTGCATGGTATTGTTAATATTTTAAGGGGAATGTTCATTTACAGCTGTTACGAAGGTTTAGTTTTGCTATTTGCAAAGGCAGTGGTCTTTTTCTACCTGGTGAAGAAGAAAATGATTATAAATTATTATAAAGCCTGCAGTTAAAAACAGTTTTTACAGAATTACAGATGGGTCATATATTTCAGTTTTCCATTTCAGCTAATTTTGGTCCAGATTTTTATTTCAGTTGAAAAGATACTCCCACTCAATTACTAAAATAAAGATTACATGAAAGAATAACCCAGAGTAATTGGAGTTTTCCTTTAAAAAAAATAACCAGACAATATGTTATACTGAGTATGATGTTTTTATTTGACTACAACTAAATGTTATTTATTTTGTTTTCATTGTAATTTATTATTTCATTGTTACTTGTATTTCATTGTTATTTCATTCATTGTTATTGTAATTTAATGTTACAATGATACTATAAATGTAAGACCGAATGTTCTTATGGTTACTTGAAAACTAGAACTGCTCAGTAGATAAGAAGGTCTAGATTTAAAGTAACCATAAGTATATGGGGTTTATCTTAATCTTTCTGATAAAGGTTCTGCTGCTGCTGCTGCTAAGTCACTTCAGTCGTTGTCCAACTCTGTGCGACCCCATAGACGGCAGCCCACCAGGCTTCCCCATCCCTGGGATTCTCCAGGCAAGAACAGTGGAGTGGGTTGCCATTTCCTTCTCCAGTTCATGAAAGTGAAAAGTGAAAGTGAGGTCACTCAAGTCGTGTCCGACTCTCAGTGACCCCATGGACCGCAGCCCACCAGACTCCTCCATCCATGGGATTTTGTTCTAGATGTGATTTATTTCTAGATATTTACCACATTCTCCAAATCATTGGAATTGCATCTTAGTAAATAAATCTTGTCTCTGAAATTTTGTTTCATTTATTATTAACAAGTAAAATAATTTCTCAGGCAGTGTTTATCATCATAATGTAAGATTTAATTTCCAGTGCTTTATGGTAGTTTTGTAAGATACATGAAAAAGTAATTATGTCTCATTTGTAGATATTAAAGAGCTTAGCTAATTGAGTTATCTGTATGCAACTAAATTAAATCTTTATTACTGACCCTTAAATATTTCTTTGTGAGGTCTCTCTATGTAGTACACTTCATACAGTTTAAATACACTTAGGTGGTATACAATGCCTTTTAATTTAAAGTATTTTGCTGTTGGCTGGTAAAGAACTAGAGTTCTGTTTTCAACTTATGCATTTAATGCCACATCATCATCATTAGAGTTCTTCTAATATTCAACAAAAGAAGTTACTGTTTGGTGGGGGAAGTATTAGTGAGCTATCAAGAGGTTATTGCAGCAAAGAAGGGCTGCAGGAACTGGGCAGAGGGCAGCTTTAAACCACGTGACTGTGTGTGCGTGAACCAGGGTAGCAGTTGCACAGCTGCAAAAAATAGTGCAAGGGAAGAATTCCATTGAATTTTAGAAACAACCTAACTTCCCTGGTGGCTTAGATGGTAGAAGTGTCTGCCTACAATGTGGGAGACCCAGGTTTATTCCGTAGGTCGGGAAGATCCCCTGGAGAAGAAAATGGCAACCCACTCCAGTATTCTTGCCTGGAAAATTCCATGTACAGAGGAGCCTGGTAGGGTACAGTCCGTGGTGTTGCAAAGAGTTGGGACAGGACTGAGCGACTTCACTTTCACTTTCAACCTAACTGTGATACTGTTCATAGGTCTGTTACAAGTTGTGTAGCACAGTCTTCTATGTGCAGTGTCAAAGACTGCTTGGCTGTGGATGTTTTCATTCCTTCTCTAAAGGAAAATGAGACAAAGTCAGTGGTCTAAGGAGGGGATGCTCAGGGCAAGATGTTTACGGCATCTTGGAGTCTGGTAGGAGGAATGTTTTCCAGTACAGGAATCTGGTTGAGATCGGGCAAACTGTAACATAATAGATTGTCCTGAAGCAAGTATTGATAAATGAACTACTGGTAAGCAGCAAGCAACCTCAGCCCAGGGAAGTAATTTTTTCTGATAAAAGAGTCATTTGCCCAGAAGAGCAAGCAGTTTAGTTGTTAAGAATTTCCCCGTGTAAACAGTGAAGTTATTTATTGTTGAATAGCCTTATCTTCTGTAAGGCAACCAATCCGTCCCAGTTTTCTAAGCAAGGAGGGGATTCTTGAGATGCAGTTCTTTCCATTTTAAAACAAGGACAACAAATGAATTAACTATGATTTTAAAAGCCAACCTTAGTAGTTTTGAGTGCTTGCTTACTGAAAATAATTTTTCCTTTAAGGTACTGTGTGATTTTCCCAGTTTTATTGCCCTGACACAAAAGCGTTATAGATAACCTAAAAAAAAATTAAACTCCCTTTTTTTTGTTATGGCCTAAAAAATCAATTCTTTAAGTAAACCATTTAACAGAAAGTATGGTAGACTGAATAATACACCTCTTTTCCCACACCACCCTAGAGATGTTTGAATCCTAATTCCAGAACCTGTAAACATGTTCCATTATATGACAGAAGAGTCAAGGTTATACCAATAACCTCAGATATACAGATGACACCACCCTAATGGCAGAAAGTGAAGAACAGCTAGAGCTTCTTGGTGAAGGTGAAAGGAGAGTGAAAAAGCTGGCTTAAAACTCAACATTCAAAAAACTAAGATCGTGGCATCCAGTCCCATCACTTCATGGCAAATAGGTAGGGAAACAAAACAGTGACAGGCTTTATTCTTTTGGGCTCCAAAATCATGCAGATGGTGATTGCAGCCATGAAATTAAAAGATGCTTGCTCCTTGGAAGAAACTCATTGGAAAAGACCCTGATGCTGGGAAAGATTGAGGGCAGGAGGAGAAGGGGGTGACAGAAGATGAGATGGTTGGATGGTATCATTGACTTAATGGACATGAGAGAGAGAGAGAGTGAAGTACAGGGTAGCCTGGCATGCTGCAGTCCATGAGGGGTCACAAAGAGTCAGACACGACTGGGGGGAAAAAAAAAAAAAAAACATGGCAGAAGGAACTTGACAGATGATTAAGTTCAGGATTTGAAATAGGGAAATGACCCTTTATTATTTGGGTGGGCGTGATATAACCACAAAAGTGCTTATAAGAGTGAGGCAGATGATGAGAGAAAGAAGCAATGTCACCCTGCAGACAGGAGGATAAGAGGCTATATTGATGCAAGTCCATGGGACAAGGAATGGGGACGGTCTCTGGAAGCTGGAAAAGGCAAGGAAACAGATTCTCCCTGAAACCTCTAGAAGGAACCAGTTCTGCCGACGCTGTTGTGGACTTCTGACCTCCAGACCTCCAGAACTGCAAGAGAATGAATTTGTGTGGTTTTAAGCCACGGAGTATGTAGACATTTGTTACAGCATCAGAAGGAAACATATAGGAAGTATCTGGGAAATGAAGAGGTGTACCATGCTGCCTTTTGTCATTATTTCTAGTTGCTTTTATGAGCAAAGCTTGTCTTACCTAGCAACAGTTGCTAAGTAAGTTAACAATTTAATCTAGACTCTAGGAGGGAGCAGCTGCTTAAATCTTCCCAAATCCAGTGCCCAGACCTTCTATGGGCAGAAGCTTTCAGTACCATTCTTTACCACTAGGCATATAACCACTTCCTAATCATGGTGAATCATTTAATCCTGACAAACCTCTAGCATTGTCTTCAAACCCTGAATCTCTTCTGCTTTCTCAAACTTGAACTTTTCTTAAAACTACTTTTTCTAATCCTAAGAGTGTTTTAATTGTACATAGTAAAAGACAACTTTAATTATGATCAGAAATCCAAATTATACAAACTTTGTTTGCTGTGCTGTTTGTAATAAGATAATTCCACCAGCCCCTTTTGGGGAAACCTTCAAACGGATCCATGAATACAAGCCATTTAAGACACGGTTTTACACTCACAAAGATATACTGGGTAAGTGACTTTACTGGTTTTCCTTGTCCTAATGTTTCATAGCATCGTATGTCATTCTTGTTGTACAGACTTTGATCGGCTCCTTGTCCTGCAGATGCGTGTGTTTGGCATGAGAAGAATATGGGTTGAAATCCTGCTTCTCCACTTTCCAGTTGTGTGCCTTGGCAGGATACTTAGCCTCTCAATCTGTTTCCTTATATGTAAACAGGGATGTTAATATAATACTTTTCTTGCAGGTTTCTTTTGAGGCTTTAATGAAATATTCATACCTATTCTAAAGCCTGGCACATAATAATAACTTGGAGTTCTTTTTGCCCTCGCCCATCCTTGGGCACTCCATACAAATAGGAGAGAAATATCTCTAAGTAACACCTTAATAAACAGATGAAAGAAACTGTTCTTTGTTAGTACTGGTGACATAAAATAGATTATAAATAGCATGAGAATATGTACTGTGTATACACTTCTTCTTTTATCTTTTAAGTCCTCCTTTTATATTTAAAAACATTTTAAGTATAGCTGATTTATGATGTTTCAGGTGTACAGGAAACTGATTCAGTTTTATATATATACACGTATTATATTTAATATATTTTATATTAAATTATATATGTATATATGTTCTCTTTCAGATTATTATCCATTATAGGTTATAAGATATTGAATATAGTTCCCTGTGCCATATAGTAGGTCTTTGCTTATCTATTTTATATATAATAGTATTATCTATTATCCCCAAATTCCTAATTTATCTCTTCCCCCTATATATGCACTTCTAATAAGCAAATCAGATTTTAATTACAGGTTTCCTTTTCTCCTCATTCCTGTCAGGTTTTCAGTCAGGTTTTACGCCTTGGAAGTGTTTTCCTAAGTACTCTTAAATCCTGTCTTTAACGTGTTAAGTTAGTGGTGATTAAATTTTACTCCTGATCTTTGAAAATGTAAGAAGCTATAGAATGGAGAGTGTTTTGAAAAAAAACTAAAATGTAGAGGGAGATCAAATTGGGGTCATCCTCTAAAAATATCATTACCAAAACTGATTACTGATTTTAATTTTTAGTAACTGTTTAGTGTGACATTAATTATAATTTCTATAATGATTTGGCTTTTTACAACCAGAACAGTGGATATCCATTTTTAGATATGCTTTTTTTGGTTGATTCCTTATGCTTCCTAGTATATCTGAATCAAAACATTAAGTGGATAAATTAAAACATGTATAAATGCTAAGAAGTATTGCAGAGAGTAGTTCTCAACATTGGCAGTGTTCTACAGAACTTTTAAATCCAAACACAAACTTCATTGGATTTAATACTGTTACGAAGTCCAAATTCATTCTATTCACTGCATGACAGGCCAATAAGTCAGGAGATGAGTTGTTGGGGCAAAGAAGAACGACTTTATTCAGAAAGCCAGCAAGCAGAGATGGCAGATTAATGTACCAAAGAACCTTCTTAGCCCTTTCAGAATGCAGGCATTTTTCATATTAAAAGGGGAGGAGAGATGGGTTGGTTGTTGCAGACTTCTTCCTGCAGGAATCCTTTGTTTTTGCAGTTGTCCATTATGGGTCAGTTCATGATGTTCCTGTAAACCTCCAGCAAGACAAATCTTATTCTCTGTTCTGCAACTTTTTGGCTCTACATGAATGGAAAAGTGTTTTACCTTTAAAGGTCAGAACCTTGAGAGCAGGCTACCCTGTATATTTCAGGCTATACGGAACATTTTTCACTCTAAGCAAAACGAATTGAATACAAAGGTTAAAGTAAATGAAAACATCTAATAGGGAGTCAGGTTTGTTCTTCCCTATTACGATGCTAATCCAACACAGACCCACTAAATTAGAACCTTCAGAATTGGCCCTCAGCATGTGGCCTTTTAAAAAAACTTTTCCAATATTTTTTTATATATTTAATAGGTTTTTATTTGGAAATAGTTGAAGACTGACACATTTTAAAAATAGAACAGAGTTCCCAACCAGGTTCTGTCATTGATGCCTTACATAACACTGGTACATTGTCAAAACCAGGAAATTGGTGTTGGAGCGATACTGTTAAGTTAGGTGCAGACCTTATTTGTTCTTTTTTCCTTGGTGTGTAGTTTTATTAAATTTATCACGTAGATTCATGTAACCGTCACTACAATCATAACACAGAAATATTTCTTCACCACAGAGAAACTGGCTCATGTTACCTCTTAATACCTCCTCATTTAAACTCCTGGCAACCACTAATCTGTCCTCAGTCACTATAATTAAAGCTCTTTGACAATGTTTTATATATAAAACATATATATATATATATATATAATATACTATATTCTCTCTATATACCCTGTGTGTGTGTGTGTATAATCATACAGTATATAACTTTGAAATCGGCTTTTTTCACTCAGCATTCCCTTAAGATCCAAGTCATTCTTCATATTAATAGTGTGTTCCTTTTTTCACCATTTATAAAAAGCTATTTATGGATCCTGTTGTACAGTTAGAGTGGAGAATGACGAATACAAAGTACTGGAACTTAAGTATAAAAAAGGATAACAGCAGCCCACACTTGTATCACATTTTTATGAAGTGCAAAACTTTGCCAGTCCATGCTTAGTCCGATTGCTTTCTAAATCTTTCGTAATTATCTCTATACAATGTTGGGCCTGTGTAGTATATGTCCATCCTCCTCATAGTATTCACTGCTTTATACTTTTAGACTCACTGATAATCTAGTAGCAAAGACTTTTAAATCAATGCCAACTAATATGTATTTCAGTTGCAGGTGACAGAAACACAACTCAGACTAGACTATTTATAAAGGAGGATTTCTTGACCCTTATAACAGTGGTTACCCAAGAGGGATCTGGTACCAGGGCTGTCAGTCTGTCCACACTTGCTGTCTCCATGCATTGGCTTAGTCGTTTTACCAGTACAGCCAAGCTTACTCCAGCAACTGAGAAAGGAGTGGAAGTGGTTCCAAACTGCTCTAATCACCTTAATATCTCCAGCTTAGAAACCTTAGAGGAAAAGAGCTCTGTTCTCCTTATAGCCTTATATAAAATAAGGGAAAGAGTGTGTTTGGCCAGGGTTGAGTCTGTGCTCCAGTTAACGGGGCCTGGAAGGTGGGGAGCATGTGATGGGCCAAGCAGGTTGGCTGCTGTGATTGGCAATCCCAGAACAGGTGAGGGAGCAAGTTCTTGAGGAAAGTGAGTCCTGTTACCAGAAGGAGAAAATAAAGTCTGTCACTGTTTCCTCATCTAAAATAAAATGACAGACTTAATTTTCTTGGGCACCAAAATCACTGCAGATGGTGACTGCAGCCATGAAATTAAAAGACGTTTGCTCCTTGGAAGAAAAGCTATGGCAAACCTGGGCGGTGTATTAAAAAGCAGAAACATTACTTTGCCAACAGAGTTACATCTAGTCAAAGCTATGGTTTTTCCAGTAGTCATGTGTGAATGTGAGAGTTGGACCATAAAGAAGGCTGAGCGCTGAAGTATTGATGCTTTTGAACTGTGGTGTTGGAGAAGACCCTTGAGAGTCCCTTGGACTGCAAGGAGTCCAAACCAATCAATCCTAAGGGAATTCAATCCTGAATATTCATTGGAAGGACTGATGCTGAAGTTCCTATACTTTGGGCACCTGATGCGAAGAGCTGACTCATTGGAAAAGATCCTGATGGTGGGAAAGATTGAAGGCGGGAGGAGAAGGGGACGACAGAGGATGAGATGGCTGGATGGCATCACTAACTCAGTGGACATGAGTTTGAGCAAGCTCCGGGAGCTGCAGTCCATGGGGCAGCAAAGAATCAGACATGACTGAGTGACTGAACAATGACTAGAAGTGTGGGTTGTGGTGAAGGGGACTGAGTCCATCCAGGTCTAACCGTGCTGTGAGCTCCTTCCTAATCAGTTGGGGGAATAACTTCCCTCTTTCACTGGAATCTTTAGAGAGTGAAATTTCCCAAGAGGATCTCTTAGATAACTTTAGTAAATAACTTGATAGCAGTGAAAAAGAAAGCCCAGATACAGTCCGTGGATATATGTGATGTTTTTTCCTCTTCCACTCCACAGATATTGGGAAAGATATTCTGAATAAGGAAGAGCAGTTTCAAGAGGATGCACTCAAAGAACGTATTGCACAGGCAGAAGCTGACATATGGGCTAAGGTAAAGGAAATCAGAAATCAGCCTGCATGCCTCTTGGCAGTTCTTTCTCTTTGAGGGTTTGTATGAAAGAGTAGAGTCAGGCAGGGCTGACTTTGAATGCTGGTCATCTGTGGGGCAGGTTCTTCAGCTCTGTAGTCTTGGCATCTTCAAATGTGAAAGAGGAATAATAATATTCTCTAGAATTGTTGAGAAAGTTCAATGAAATGACGTGCCCAGCACACATAGATGCTGAGTAAGAAGCAGAAATCATCAGGAGCTTCCATCCTTTTAAATTGCCCCTGCATGTGGATGACTCTGGCTCCCTTTATTCTCATTGAATTAAAACTTCAAAAACAGACATTCTTGTTGATAATTGTTTATTATTGCTTAATATTTTATATGTAGACCATCCATTTGTGCAGCGTGTAATACCCCAAGTGGCTTTTTTTTCCAAAAATTGCATCATAGCTAAGTCTCTTTTTCAACCCTCTCCCAGCTCCTCTTTGCTCCAGAGTCCTTGACACCTTGTCCACATGACTGCTGAAGGCCACGGGAGCAATTTGAGTGCCTTGGAGCTCACGGTCAGATCCCAGACACTTCAGTAAAGCCAAACTTCTATCCTCCAGCCACATTTCTTCCAGAAATAAAGGCTATACGTGACTTCCCTAAAGAGGATTAACACTCCTTGAGAGCAGGATAAGCCACAGAGCTTAGAAGTTATTTCTCAGTTTCTCTATAATATATACATCATAGCAAAGAGTATTGGAATTGTCCAGTGTTAGTTCCAGCAAAAGCTTTGTATGAAAGTTCTCCAAAAGTACAAAATGCTTCAGTGTGAAGGGTAATAGATATAAAAGCCTTTATAGTCATTTATCCTTATCAACAATAATATAATTTAAATTGACTGTGAGCCATTAATCATATTCCCTAATACAAGAGAATGCTTTTGTGAATAATGTACAATTTAAATATAAGTTTATCTAATGTTCTGGGCATTCTTTTCAAATAAAATAATGAAACATCTTTCTAAAGACCTTGATGCAGGGGACACCCTGCTTATTTAACTTATATGCAGAGTACATCATGAGAAATACTGGGCTGGAAGAAGCACAAGCTGGAATCAAGATTGCCAGTAGAAAAATCAGTAACCTCAGATATGCAGATGAAACCACCCTTATGGCAGAAAGTGAAGAACTAAAGAGCTTCCTGATGAAAGTAAAAGAGGAGAGTGAAAAAGTTGGCTTAAAACTCAACATTCAGAAAATGAAGATCTTGACAGCTGACCCCATCACTTCATGACAAATAGATGGGGAAACAGTGGAAACAGTGACAAACATTATTATTTTGGGCTCCAGAATCACTGCAGATGGTGATTGCAGCCATGCAATTAAAAGACGCTTGCTCCTTGGAAGAAAAGCTATGACCAACCTAGACAGCATATTAAAAAGCAGAGATATTACTTTGCCTACAAAGGTCCGTCTAGTCAAAGCTATGGTTTTTCTGGTAGTCATATATGGATGCAAGAGTTGGACTGTGAAGAAAGCTGAGTGCTGAAGAAT
The DNA here is from genome assembly GCF_042477335.2 of Ovis canadensis. Lineage (NCBI taxonomy): Eukaryota > Metazoa > Chordata > Mammalia > Artiodactyla > Bovidae > Ovis > Ovis canadensis. The sequence continues at coordinate 60,755,860 of NC_091252.1, read as the reverse complement.
TGTTGCTTTTGAACTGTGGTGTTGGAGAAGACTCTTGAGAGTCCCTTGGACTGCAAGGAAATCCAACCATTCCATCCTAAAGGAGATCAGTCCTGAGTGTTCATTGAAAGGACTGATGTTGAAGCTGAAACTTCAATACTTTGGCCACCTGATGTGAAGAACTGACTCATTGGAAAAGACCCTGATGCTGTTAAAGATTGAAGGCAGGAGGAAAAGAGGACAACAGAGGATGAGATGGTTGGATGGCATCACCGACTCAATGGTCATGAGTTTGAGTAGACTCCGGGAGTTGGTGATGGACAGGGAGGCCTGGCATGCTACAGTCCATGAGATCCAAAGAGTCGGACACAACTGAGCAACTGAACTGAACTGAACTAAATGCAGGGGATCTGGGGTGATACTCAACCTCCCTTCTCAGCAAATTTCTGATTTTGTACATTTTTCTACTCCTCTGTATTTTCCATAATTTCTTAGATGAACCTACATTACTTTGATAGTTAGTCAACAAGAAATAGAGTGCCAAATTAAAAAGACCACCCAGCAGCCTGCAGTAAAGCTCTCCCGGGCAGCTCCTGAAACAGTAATGTTAGCCAGGGGCCAGGGCTGTGTTAGGGACATCTCTTCCTGAGACAGCAGTGTGCTGTGGGAGGTCTGAGATTGGAATAGAGCCAGTTAGTGGGGCCCCATGGTGGTGGCTAATTTTCATTAAACATGAAAACCTGATGTATATTAACAAATAAATGAACTCTCTTTCACAGGCCGATGAACGCCAAAGACAAGCAGTGAAGAAAGCCCTCGAAGAAGCAAATGATATGTACAAAATGCAAATCCAGTTTCTGAAAGAGGAACATGAAAAAGAGTTAAAGGTTTTTTAAAAAATCATTATTTGGGTATAATTGCTTTACAGTTTTGTGTTAGTTCCTGCTGTACAACAACATGAATCATCTCCAAGTATACATATATCCCCTCCTTGAGTCTCCCTCCCATCCATCCCCCATCCCAGCCCTCTAGGTCATCATAGAGCCCCAAACCGACTTTCCTAAGCTGTGCAGCTGGCTGCTAGCTGGCTGTTTCACACATGGTACTGTATATATATCATTGCTACTCTCCCAACTCATCTCACCCTCCTCTTCCTCTGCTGTGTCCACTTGTCTCCTGAGATTTACAGGTTTCTATAGTGGCCTGTTTGTTGTCTTTTAAGAAGTACTTAAGTTTGTAAAAAGCTCTGGCAAGGGAATGGAAGAAAAACAATCATACATAAAGTCTAGATGAGTATTTTATGGAGGTTGGTTGGGAGGCCCAGGATTTTTACAGAAGAAATCCTGGTCTTTATGGCAAGAGCGATGATTGGGTGCAGGAGAATCCCTTTGACGTAATGAACCATAATGAATGGCCTTGGGTGAGCCCAAACCTTTATGGGGTTAGATATGAAGGAGGCACCCCTGCCTGTCAGTCTCCGCATCTCTTATCACTGGCTCTCCTCCTCTTACTGCCCTTTCTCTGGATCCTCAAACCTGTACTCACCACCCTCTTTCCCACCTTGAAGACCTTGTCAGCATGTTCTTCCTGCACTTCATCAGACACCCAGAATCACTGGTCAAGGGAAGCCTTACCCCACCAGCTCTGTGCTGACAGCCATGCACTGTCCTTGTCACCCTGCCCTCTTTCACAGCATGCCCACCCAGCACTGATGCAGGTGCATGGATGAGAGGATTGATTACTCATTAAATGTCTGGTGGCCACACTCCTACAGTCCCTACAAGGGCACATATGACTCACTACCACCATTATCCTGGGGCCAGTGTGGTGCCGTGACTTTGTAAGTGCGAAAGCGGGCTGGACAGAGGAAGCAGGCTCTCTGATTGCATCCTTTCCCCTAAATTTGCATTTACTGCAGTGATAAGGGAGACCCCTGGGCTGTTTCTCAGGTATTTCCCGCAGGATCAGAAGTCTCACGAGGGAAACTCTTTGCAGGCTGTACCTGGTACCATTACATGACTGCACAACTTGGGGCAGTTAGTAAACTATCAAGGCAGAGCCCCAGGGTTCCTCACACAGTTCAGTCCAAAAGCTGCTCAAAGGAAAAGCACACAGCACTCCTTTCACATGGGGGTCATGGGAAGGACAGGAGACGGTGCAAGGTAATGATTCCTGGGCAGAGGCTGGAGGGAAAGCAACGGAAGTGTGGCCGCAGTTTGGCCTCATTCAGCAAGAACATAACTCATAAACAGTTCAGGGACCACAGGCCCATTTGTCCGTTGTTAACGCCATGCACACCTGTCATTGATCAGCTCAGTACTAGGGAGATTAAATGGACCATGCTTGCCCTCAGAAAACTTGCTAGTAGGGAAGAGAGCTCCATCCCAGGGCTACTGAAGCGTGGTGGGCCCTCCCTACCTGACACCAGGGGCCATGGTCCCTGGAGGCCTGGCTGCAGTGGATCACTGCCCATCCTTGATTTCAGTTCAAAACAGGAGGAGCGTTTATAGCACGTCTGGAGAGGCCTGCTGCTCACCCAGCAGGGACAGAACGGCCACACTGGTCTTTAAACAGTGAAATACTTCTCTATCCGTTGATAAATCACCATCCCCAAGCCCACCCTGGACTTCCCCAACCAAAAATTTCAAGGGGTAACCATTTCCATGTGTGTGGGGGCCTTATGTCCCAGCTCTGTGCTTCAACCAGAGGACAGACATTTTAAACATCACTGCTGGCATTAGGTTGTGACAATACAAGGTAACTTAGATGTGATCCCTGTTTCCAGGAGCTCACATCCCAGTCTTGCTTTAAGTCATTTGGTGGTACCCCATATAGTCTTTAGGGGCTTCCCAGGTGGCTCAGATGGTAAAGTGACTGCCCTCAATGTGGGAAGCCCAGGTTCGATCCCTGGGTCGGGAAGATACCCTGGAGAAGGAAATGGCAACCCAATCCAGTACTCTTGCCTGGAAAATTCTGTGGACAGAGGAGCCTCTTAGGCTACAGTCCACGGGGTCACAAAGAGTCGGACACTACTGAGCAACTTCACTTTATCACACATAGTCTTTGGTGGCTCAGTAGTAGAGGATCCGCCTGCCAATGCAGGGGACACAGGAGATGCGAGTTCGATCCCTGGGGCAGGAAGATCCCCTGGAGCAGGAAATGGCAATCCTCTCCAGTATTCTTGCATGGAGAATCCCATGGGCGGAGGAGCCTGGCAGACTACAGTCCACAGGGTCACAAAGACTCAGACATGACCGACCATGCACACATGCACATACAGTCTTGGGGTTGAGTTAATCCACTTAGTGTTAAAATGGAAGTCCTAAGACAATTTAAGGGGAACAGTTACAGGGAGGTTGGCCTTTCCAGATTATTCGATAAAAGTTTTAGTGACTTTTTTTTTCATATAATGAAGATTTGTCTAAGTGGAGTACATAGGGTTGTTTCAGCTGTAGGGTCCCCAGACATAGGCCTCATTATTGCTTCTCAGGGGGTGCCTCTGAACCACCTCCCTAGAGTCTCCCTTTCTACAGATTCCTGGTCCTACCTGTCCTACAGAGTCACTGACAGTGTTTTTAACCATGTGCTTCTCACACCTAAGAAAGTTTGAGATTATCAGTACAGAGGGCAGAAAACCAATTTCTAGCACCAAATAGCCTTACATTCTGATACATAGAACTCACCAGGTACTGCTCTTCTGTGATGCTAAGAATTTGGGATAAGTTTTAGGTGAATTGCTGTGAAACCAAATTTCCAGGTCTTGTCCAATGGACAGATAGCATTCTGAAAAAGTGCTAATATTGTCTTATTCAAATACAGTAATATTAAAAAGTAAATAATAAAATAGAAGCTAAGGGAAAATGAGAAGAGGAAATACGAAGTCAGGTGTGAATCCAAGACTCAGAAATGTCAGTAGCCACATGAGGTCTGTGCTGTTATCACAGCTGGGCCTTTGAGCTTTCTGACAGTCAGTTCAAAGAGGAAAGTGCTACAAATCACCATGTCCCCCAGCTAAAGACAGATTAAGGCCCAGGATCTTCCTGCCTGTGACGCGTGAGAGAAACTTCTCCTGAGGGAGACATGGTGGCATGAAGAAAGGTCTGTGACATGTCTGTGCAGTCAGGATTTGGCCAGGCTGTCTCTTATCTCACAATAGAGGCCCATTCTCTCAAAATGCACTTCAATAAAAGTAATTTGAATGGAAGGCTTTCTGTTGAATGGGAACTCTGCCAAACAGTAGGTCATTATTTTTTGTAGCTTTAAATAGCTATTGGACATGCTATGTGATACAGTAAAATTATTTCGGTTTCACTAAATCATTACATGAAAGAGAAACAGAATTTCATTCTCTGAGTTAAATTCAGAACCCAGTCAAAATAAAGGGTGGAGGTATCCTTTTTAAGTTCTGTGATTCAAATAGAAATGTATTATGGTAATACATCATCTTTATAAGGCGCAACCATTCGGCAATCTCAGTTGCTGAAAATGTACTTGAAAACCCAGAAATGATACCTAAGAAGTTGAAATATCCCCTAAGATGTTCAACAGCAGCCTCTGACTACAAGATAGAGATTTAGACTTACTACCCACAGCAGAACCTTCCATACGCTGCTCAGAAATTGTCTCTGGGAGGTGGGGAGGGGTTTGAAGGGAGGGAGGAAACTTACTGTACTGTCTGATAAGACTGGGCAGAGTTTCTGGAATGAAAACACACCGATGAATTTCTGGAAAGACCCCAGCATCACATCTTGCAATGATGTGAGAAACTAGTGGGTGAGAATCCTGCTTTCTGGTCCTAGTTCTTCCCATGACTCACTCTGTGAAATAACTTAATTTCTTTTTTGCTTGTTTTGTTTTTACATTAAAAAATTTTATTTTATATTGGAGCATAGTTGATTAGCAATGTTGTATTAGTTTCAGATGTACTGCAAAGTGATTCAGTTATACATATATTGATACATGGATCTATTGTTTTTCAAATTCTTTTCCCATTTAGGTTATTACAGAATATTGAACAACTTAGTTTCTGTATGTTCTCTCTTATCCCTAAAATAGAGATACTATTTCCCTTTAAATGAAAGTTTTGAAACAACTGGAGAGAATTAACTGCCCCTCCTTTCTGGTATGTATTTCTTTTAAAACAGTGGTTGCAGGATGGAGTTTGGGTCTCCTCCAGTAGGCAGTGAGTCCCGAGGATGGAATTCCAGCCTCCTGCTTGGAGCCGTGGGCCCAGCACTGTGCCTGGTACACCATGACTTCGTTGGGCACTTCCAGCGATACAGGGTTTCCCTTGAGAGCCTGTTGCCCTCAAGTCCTGTTTTGTTTTTGTTTTTTTATCTTTTGGCCATGCTGCACAGCATGTGGGATCTTATTCCTGGACCAAGGATCGAATCTGCGCCTCCTGCATTGGAAGCATGGTGTCTTAACCACTGGATCGCCAGGGAAGTCCCTAGTCCTGGTTTGACAAGTGTCCCCTGTCTTTACCTAGCTGAGGGCTCCATAGGTCCTTCTACAGGAACAAGTGGTGGAACTCTTGTTCCTGTCTCCTTTGTGACTGAGGATGGGCCCCTCAAAGTGAATGAGCTGGAATACTCCAGAAGGACAGTGAGGGCATGCAGGCAGCTTCCTGAGACTGCCGTCCTGTGGACTGCTTGCTCAGGTCCCCTCCTACCAAGAGACGCTCCTGGTCATTATTTCTGCCACTTTCCAGGACTGACTTCCTAAAGCAGAACTGTAGTCTGTATTTCTAATCATGGATAAAGATAATAGAATGCTATAGAATATTTGAAGAATCAAAAAATGACCATGACTCAATTACTCTTCCTTTTGCGTATTCCTTTTCAATATTATCTGTGTATATACTTGGGCTTCCCTGGTGGCTCAGTGATAAAGAGTCCACCTGCCAATGCAGGAGACGTGGGTTTGATCCCTGGGTTGGGAAGATTCCCCTGGAGAAGGAATGGCAACCCACTCTACTATTCTTGCCTGGGAAGTCCCATGGAGAGAGGAGCCTGGTGGGCTACAGTCCAGGGGGTTGCAAAACAGGCAGACATGAGTTAGCATCTAAACAACTATAGTATACATACTTATGCTATATAGTTTGTACATTTCTGGTTTTACCTAGCATCATTATAAGTGTCCCATATAGTATATACTCCTTTTCTTTCCTTTTCAATAGCTGTATATTAATAATATTCCATGGTATAGACATACCATTTCAGTTTTTCTGTTTAATTGGGAGATAATTGCTTTATAATGTTGTATTGGTTTCTGCCATGAAACAAAGCAAATCAGTCATAACTATATATATATATATGTATATATATCTCCTCCCTCTTGAGCCTCCCTCCCAACCACTGCCCCCCAAGTTTTTTTAAATTATCTTTTTCAGTATTCCTTCACTTTTCTAAACAATTCTTTTTGTATTGAATGAAAAATTCTTTAAATTCTATGGTGCTTTACAATTTTCAAAAGTTTCACACACTTGATTTCATACAACCCCATAAAAATCCTCCTTTTCTCCCTACCCTTATATCACCCCCTCCCCCTTACCTCTCCTCACTGGTAACTTACTTGTTTGATCTCTATATCTGTGGATCTGCTTCTTATTTTTATACACTCTTAAATCATCAGGCTTAATCGGTGTATATTCCTTCAGGCAGATAAATTACGATCTGAATAACCTCTTAGTATTCATTTTCAAACATCAAAGCTGTAGCATCTGAACCTGGTTTTCCTGTTGTTTAAGGAAATGACAGTTAAGACCAAGATGCAATTGCATAAAAACATGGAAGAAGAACTGCAGCGAGAACACTTGGCTGCCGAGCAGCGCATGGTCCACAGGATCCAAAGGATCATGATGGAGTGCCACCGTGAGAAGGTCCAGGCTGTGCAGGAAGCGCGAGAGCAGGAGAGGCTCATTGCCCAGGAAGAAATCCAGTCTCAGAGAAGGTACTCCAGGGAGCGCCCCTGCAAGTCAGTGCGTCCCCTGTCAGAATCAGCTTGGAAAGAGGATAGGGTGGATGCCAAAGATACTGCCTACTTTTTGTGTTTTTACATTTTTATTACAGAATATATCAAACATGGGGAACAGTATATATATAGTATATTGTAGAGTGTTGTGTGTGTGTGTGTGTGTGTGTGTGTGTGTATGTGTGATGTAAAGAAAAATAACGCGAATACTCAAGGGCCTACCAGCCTTTTGAGCGGATTGTAAAGTCCCATATTCTTCCTCAACCACCTTTGTTTCCTCTCCTCCTATCTTGCAAGGTAACTACTGCCCTAAAAATTGTGCTTTTCATTCCATATCTCCAATTTTAGGGGAGGCAGGGTATTAAGAAATGTTTTTCCACAAACACATAACAGTCTTCACATCCTCTGGCCCACATGGTACACTACTGTGGATGTGTTACTTTTGGTCTCTTTCTTTTTACACAAGTCATAATGCTATAAACAAAGTTGAGCTTCTAGAAATACAGAGAGAGCAAAATTTACTAAGTCCTGACTCCCTGCTTCCTGCCCACTGTCTCCCAGAGACAATCATTTAAGAGAATGTAGTTCAGTATCCTTCCTTGTTCTTTTGATATATTTACTCCAGAATCACTGCAGATGGTGACTGCAGTCATGAAACTGAAAGACACTTACTCCTTGGAAGGAAAGTTATCACCAACCTAGACAGCAGAGACATTACTTTGCCAACAAAGATCCATCTCATCAAGGCTATGGTTTTTCCAGTGGTCATGTATGGATGTGAAAGTTGGACTATAAAGAAAGCTGAGCACCGAAGAATTGATGCTTTTGAACTATGGTGTTGGAGAAGACTCTTGAGAGTCCCTTGGACTGCAAGGAGATCCAACTAGTCCATCCTAAAGGAAATCAGTCCTGAGTGTTCATTGAAAGGACTGATGTTGAAGCTGAAACTTCAATACTCTGGCCACCTGATGTGAAGTGACTCATTGGAAAAGACTCTGATGCTGGGAGGGATTGAGGGCAGGAGGAGAAGGGGACGACAGAGGATGAGATGGCTGGATGGCATCACTGACTCAATGGACATGAGTCTGAGTGAACTCCAGGAGTTGGTGATGGACAGGGAGGCCTGGCGTGCTGTGGTCCATGGGGCCGCAAAGAGTCGGACACGACTGAGTGACTGAACAGAACTGCCTTATATATGTGCATAATTTGAAGTAACTTTTACATAAATCAGATCACATATACACTTATTAATATATATGTGAAAAATACCAAAGTAATCATTTTATATATGTAGTGAACGTTTGATGAGTTTGGCCAGTTTTAACAGGTCAGCATTCAAGAGCCCTAGTAATTATCAGGAATGTCCAGAGGTTCCAAACCTGTCTCTGGGTGCTCAGTGGCCTGCCCAGGCTCATGTGGCTGACACAGCTGGACCCAGACTGAAACCTCTCTGTTTGGCCTCCTGGTCTAGGACTTGTCTCTTGCTTCACTGCTTGAATTAACAAATCTATTTGTATATAATTAATGGGCAAACTTTCCTTGTTAGAACTGTTTAGAAGAGAGCCAAAAGTAAAATCCTATAGGAAGTACAGATAAATAGGAATGAAGGCTGCAGCCTTGGCTATTTCAGTGGTTCCCTACCTGCATAGGCTGTAAGTCATTGTGAGGTAGAGAGGGAAGAAAACAGGATTTGGGGAGAAAGTTAGAGAAGACAGTAACTCCTGAGTGAGTTGTGCAAAGCAGTGGAGGGTGGTTCTCCTCTCCCTCTGCCTCCTCTGCTCCATCTCAGGAACTCTGCCCGTCCTAAAGGAGCGTCTGGGTCTCTCCTCACACTCCCCTGAGCCTCCTGCTCCCTCCTTCACTCCTTCACTTTTGCCCACCTTTGGCCCCTTCCTCCATGAAGTTCAAAGGTGGAAGACTTTCAGTGGCCATCTTTCACTGAACCAGTTGACTATGACTAGGAAACTGCTGTGCCTGTTGTGTAAGTATATCCACCTAGAATGTCCATTTTGTTCTTTGATGTGTCCCTAGTGCCTATAAGAGAGCCTGGCACATGGTGGGCATTCTTCAAATAATTGTCGAAGGTTCAAATTTGTTCCAGTCAGCTGAACCCACTCTGCAGCACACCAGATCTCATTTAGAGACTTTGCTAGATTCCAGCATTCTTTAGAACATTTGCAGAAACTAATATGTGGAGTGAATGTGAAAGTCACTCAGTCGTGTCCTACTCATTGCAACCCCATGGACTATTCAGTCCATGGAAATCTCCAGGCCAGAATACTGGAATGGGTAGCCACTCCCTTCCCTTCTCCAGGGGATCTTCCCAACCCAGGGATTGAACCCGTGTCTCCCACATTGCAGGTGGGTTCTTCACCAGCTGAGCCGCTACGGAAGCCCACTGTTTAGAATTCCACTGTGGATCTCTTGTTGTTCTTGTTCAGTCACTCAGTCGTGTCCACCTCTTTAAGACCCCATGGACTGCAGCACACCTGGCTTCCCCGTCCTTCACTGTCTCCCAGAGTTTGCCCAAATTTATGTTTATTGAGTCAGTGATGCCATCCAACCGTCTCATTCTCTGTCATCCTCTTTTCCTCCTGCCTTTGATCTTTCCCAGCATCAGGGTCTTTTCCAATGAGTTGGCTCTTCACATCAGGTGGCCAGAGTATTGGTGCTTCATCTTCAGCATCAGTCCTTCCAATGAATATTCAAGGTTGATTTCCTTTAGATACATTATAATCAGAGGCATATGAATTTGTTCGGCAATGGTTCTCAAAGTATGATCCCAGATCCTGTAGTAGGACACTAAGGTCAAAGCTGTTTTCTTAATAACATTAAGACATGATTTGTCTTTTCACTCCATCTCAGGAGTATATAGTGGCATTTTCCAGGGTTTTATGTTGTGTGATACCTCAACAGATTGAAGCAAAATGAAAATCTAGCTTTTCTCCTATTTAGCCAGACAATAAAGGGTTTTACAGAAATGTAAAATGATGCCACTTTTCTCATCAAAAGATTTTTGATTTACAAAAAAATTTTTCATACAAGGTAAGCTTTTTGTTTTAACATTTAATGAATTTATCCAATATTTCACATGAATTTATAATGCTGATTAAATGTCTGACTTTAATTTTTGAAACTGTTAGGGTCAATAGATATAAGCAAAGGCTCTTTGGGTTTCTTGGTCATTTTAAGAGTGAAAGTGATCTTGAGACCAAAAAGCTTGGCTGTCATAGAATATTGCTCAGATAGAATCAAAATGAAGGCTAAACTCACTTTGTGAGATAGTTTCCTGCTCTCTAACTAAAGGTGAGTAGCTATGTGGATATATAGAAATACTTTCTCTAGGGTTTTGGAGCTCTGACCTTATTTCTTCATCTTTGTAGAACTCGCCATTCATATTTTCTGACCTTGGTGGACTCCCTAAAGTTAGCATTAGTCAGTAGACTGGTGGCTTCACTCTAGCCCACAGCAAGGAAATCCATGTGTTCCTTCCCTGCTCTGAAAAGTACTTTTTGATTGTTAACATCTAATCAAAAGCTCATCTTGACCAGCCTATCTCAGACTGGGACTCATGTAAACCATGCAGTCATGTCTTCTCCATCTGTGGTGAGAGACAAAATCTTTTGGTTTTTAGTGGGTAATCCATCTAACCACTAACATTCAACTCTTACTCTTTTTGGTAGAAAGGCCATGGAGGAATTTGTGAGTTCTGGTGTCACAGTTGTGAAGGATCAGAGGAAGAACGTGAACCAACTGATAAAGGAAAAACAACATGAAATGAACATCTACTATTGCATGACTCAGAGGCAGAAGCAAGAAGAGGTTCAGGAAGTGCTTCAAGAAGCAGAGAAAACACATCAGGCCAAACTCGGAAATGTGATGGACAAACTGGTTAACACTCAGGGGGAGCTGCTGTCCATAGCGAAACAACTGGGAATTATGACGAATTGGAAAGACTTCCTGGAGGAAGAGTTACAGGAAACCAGGGCAGCATTTCAAAAATACATCAATTATACATTTCCAAAGCTCTCGCCAGGACACGCAGATTTTATTCTGCCAGAAAGAAAGAAAACACCTTCCAATCTTATTATTCCAGAGAACCAAACAACTCCTGATTAAAAGTCTTCATATGAAATTTCACTACAAAAGACACAATTCGAAAAACTAAATAAATTCATTCAAAAACCATGAATGGATCCCCAGTTATGTGCATGGTACTATTGAGCTGTAAGCGTTTTGATGGAAAACCAAAATATTCAAAAACACATTTCAGGCTACAATGGGCTCCAAGTCTAATGGAGGAGAGAAAACAGTGAGAGGGGTCAAAACGGACTAGGAGGTGGTACTTCCCTGGCAATTTAGTGGTTAAGTCGTCACCTTCCAGCGCGGGAAGTATGAGTTCAAACCCTGGTGGGGGAGCTAAGATCCCACATGCCTCACAGCTAAAAAACCAGAACATGGAGAAGGAAATAGTAACCCACTCCAGTGTTCTTGCCTGGGAAATCCCATGGACAGAGGAGCCTGGCGGGCTACAACCCATGTGATCAAAAAGAGTCAGACATGACTTAGCAACTGAACAACAACAGCTTGTCTTAAACCTGTCTCTCTCTTTATGTCTCCAAATGCCTGCTGCACTGTGTGTACCTTGTCTTCTTAAGCTAAAACCTGAACTTTACCACTCCCCTTTCTCCCTACCCCCTACCAATATTCTTTTCACAGTCACTTTAGCAGTATTTCCCAAATTCTGTCCCTTCTCTTAAACTTCAACGTCATTGCTTTGTCCTAGACCACATAAATGCTTTCCTTATCTAACCTAGTGGCCTCCCCAAAGCTCTCCTTACCGCCAGGTCATCTCCAGTCAACCCTGGAACATGCAGTCATATCAGTTATATACCTGTTGATTAAAAAGTCTGTTTTAGGACTTCCCTGGCAGTCCAGTGGTTAAGACTGCATGCTTCCACTTCAGGGGGTGTGAGCTGGATCCCTGGTTGGGGAACTAAGATGCCACATGCCTTGGAGTCAAAAAACCAAAACATAAAGCAGAAGCAATATTGTAACAAATTCAATAAAGACTTTAAAAATGGTCCACATCAAAAACAAAAGGCAAACAAAACTGGCTAGGAGGAAAAAAGATTTCATGGAAGTCTAAACAAACTTGTATATCTGACTTCACTCATGTTTCCATCAGACATTTAACTCTTTTCGTATTTGTTGCAGTTAAAAACAAATAAAAGGACGTGTTCTTCAAGGATTTCCACTGTGGAGAGGTGTGCTGACCTCCAGTATGTCTAGTAGCCTAGCCTGGAGATTATTATTTGGTGAACTGCGATAGTTTTGTATGGCACCCCACTCCAGGACTCTTGTCTGGAAAATCCCATGGATGGAGGAGGCTGGTAGGCTGCAGTCCATGGGGTCGCTAAGTTGGACACGACTGAGCGACTTCACTTTCACATTTCGCTTTCATGCATTGGAGAAGGAAATGGCAACCCACTCCAGTGTTCTTGCCTGGAGAATCCCAGGGAGGAGGGAGACTGGTGGGCTGCCATCTATGGGGTCGCACAGTCAGACACGACTGAAGTGACTTAGCAATAGCAATAGCTTTGTAGGAAAAAAAGCAATGTTTCTCAAGTTCAATAGGAACAAACTTACATTCTGGGAACCCTATGTAAAATAATTCAGAAAGAATTCCCTCATATTTGCCATTTGTGAAAGATAAATGTCTTTCAAGGTCAGATTCCTTGCCTCAGGAATTGAGGGGGGTGGTCCCCTTATTTTATACCCAAGCCCCAGGAGTACTTCAAACTCATCTTCTTTGGGTCAAAATGCAGAAAGTCATTATATGCCACAATCCGAACCAACATATCAACATCTACTGAATTAAAATAGAAGAAAACCCAAGCCATAAAGAACTCTCCAAAAAAAAAAAAAACTATCCATTTTAATGTAACATCCTTAAATTATTAATTACCAGCCTATATTGGTAGCTTTAAAATTAAATACCTGGAAAGCAGTTTTCAGTAAATTAAAAAGTGCCATTGTCAAGCAAGCCTTAGGTGGACTTGTTTACATTGACTGATCTGGGATTTCCTAACGGTAAAAGCACCGATTTGTTTACCAACTGCATAATGGACTACACTCTCCTAGTGTTTAGCTTCCTGATTCTGCAGAACTATTGCAGCCTATACCATCGATTGCCTAGGGGCTGGAAACCAGAACATTTACATAGTACTTTACACTGCTTTTTCCAGTAGGTTCTCCTCACAATATATTCTTCTCCCAGCAATCAATGGGATAGATAAGACAGGGGTGGAGGTTAACCCTCTTTTGACAAATGATAAAATGAAAACTACTATGTACTAATATATTTACATGTGTGAAGCACTTTTTAAAGTCGAAGTAGAGTTGATATGCAGTGTTCTGTTAGTTTCAGGTATATAGCAAAGTTCAATTATATATAATACATATATTATTTTTCAGATTATTTTCCATTATAGGTTATTATAAGATATTGAATATAGTTCTCTGCACTAAATGGTAAATCCTTATTGTTTATTTTATATATAGTATGTGTATATGTTAATCCCATACTCCTAATTTATCCTTCTTCCCACCACTTTCCCCTTTGGTAACCATAAGTTTGTTTTCTGTGTGACTCTGTTTCTGTTTTGTATATAGCTTGGTTTGTGTTATTTTCAGATTTTATAAGTAAGTGATATCATATAATATTTAGCTTTGTCTGGTTACTTCACTCAGGATGTTATTCTCTGGGTCCATCCACAATGCTGCAAATGGCAACTTTTATGGCTGAGACCAACCTAGATAGTATATTCAAAAGCAGAGACATTACTTTGCCAACTAAGGTCCATCTAGTCAAGGCTATGGTTTTTCCTGTGGTCATGTATGGATGTGAGAGTTGGACTGTGAAGAAGGCTGAGCACCAAAGAACTGATGCTTTTGAACTATGGTGTTGGAGAAGATTCTTGAGAGTCCCTTGGACTGCAAGGAGATCCAACCATTCCATTCTGAAGGGGATTAGTCCTGGGTTTTCTTTGGAAGGAATGATGCTAAAGCTGAAACTCCAGTACTTTGGCCACCTCATGCGAAGAGTTGACTCATTGGAAAAGACTCTGATGCTGGGAGGGATTGGGGGCAGGAGGAGAAGGGGACGACAGAGGATGAGATGGCTGGATGGCATCACAGACTCGATGGACGTGAGTCTGAGTGAACTCTGGGAGTTGGTGATGGACAGGGAGGCCTGGCATGCTGCGATTCATGGGGTCACAAATAGTCGGACACGACTGAGCAACTGAACTGAACTGAATATTCCAGTGTGTAGATATAGACCAGTTGTCTGTTGATGGGCAGCTGGATTGTTCCCATGTCTTAGCTATTGTAAATAATGCTGCAGTGAACATTGGGAGGCATGTGCATGTGTGTGTGTGCATGAGTGTTTTAAAATTAGAGTTTTCATCTTTTCTGGATGTGTGCTCAGGAGTGAGATTGCTGGCTCATATGGTAGTTCTATTTCTAGCTTTTTAAGGAACCTCTATAACTGTTTCCATAATGGCTGCACCAATTTACATTCCCATCAACAGAGAAGCAGTTTACAAACATTAATATTTAATCCTCCCAATGATTTCTGAAAGTAGTTGTAATTGTACCCAATTTATCAGGAGGGAAACTGAGGCTCGGGGAGATTCAATAACTTTCCCCAGGGCACATAGCTGGTGACAGGGTGGGAATTCAAAATACCGCAAGGCATAGGCAGATGGTTGCTTGAAAGAGACCTGGACCCGGGTTTTTCAGACTTGAATAGATAAGAACAGCAGCTGACACTGGGGAGTGCTAGTGTGTGCCAGACAGGTGTATACAAGTGGAATCATTCGTGTTCATGTGGAACCATTAATTCAGGTACAGACAGGTCAAGTCACTTTCTCAGTGCCATACAGTAAGGAAAGGTCATAGCCAGTCTCAAATCCAGAAAGTGAGTCTTTAGCTCATGCCTTTCATCATTATTTTGTTCAGAGATAAAGGCCCTGGTGCCTGGTTGGTTGGGTCTCTGGGCGTGTGTCTTTGTGGCATCTGTGATGAGGACTGGAAGGACGTGGTTTGTCCTTGTTTGTCATGCATTGTTTTTGTCTCTTCTAGAAGGGAGAGGAAGTTGTACCTAGGATTGTGTCTGAATTATTGTAGTTACCCAGCAGATTTTCAGCTAAGCACACTCTGTAGAGGAGCAGAAGAAAAGCATCTTCTGAAAGGGTTCACTTCATTGCCTCAATTAAGGTGTCTCTGTTGGCATCAGTTGCCGGAGTCCAAATCCAGCAGCCAGGGATTCAACCTGAAGAGATGAACGGTGTCGGCGAATGAGACAGCCTCTCATTTTTCTATGGACTGCCTGTTTATTCCAAGTTTAAGATTCTCTTTTATACTTTTACAAAAACATTAGGCCAGAGGTTTGACATTTTCAATTCCCCCTCTCCCAGATTTATTATCTCCATAAATCACTGTTGCTCCTCAGAGTTCCTGCTTCAGTGATTCTCTCAGAATCAGCCTTACTATCTATTATCTACCTCTTCTAATGTGTCCTGTAGTTAACTTGTGATCACATTGTAACTCATGCTACATTCCTCAGTTTACTACTTATCTTCCTAAGTCCTGTTTGTCCCTAACATCCTAAGCTCACTATCTCTTAAAAAGGCTTCTAGCTATAGTGTCTCTAAAAATTCCTAGCTTGTATAAGCTATAGTAAAATATGCTAACTTTACAACATTGCTTAAATCTTTAACTTCTAACTATTTTAATTATTTCTAAGCCCCAAATTCAGCAAACTCCTTTGCCATAAACATTTTCCTCACAAATAGGCTTCAGATATCAATCTCTCCCATGGCCTCACGCTGCAGCCTATGTGCTCATCCTGGAACACTTTTTTGTAAAAGTCCTTGAACAAATGTCAATGATTAACTTTATGAATTATTTTCAGAGCAATGCTGCAGAAGGCCTTGTGCCTTCTCATGCTCCTCTCAAGAACAATAAGCACCTTAATAATCCTTTTCAGTCAGCTCAGCCGAGGAGAGGAAAAGACAAGTCGGAATTACAAGGCCTAACTCCTTCATCCCGGGATCCGTGCCTGCGGAATGAGGAGAGGGGGCTGGGGACCGTGCCTCCATTTTGTCAGTAATGCCTAACACGGCTCCCAACAATCAGTGATAAACTGAGTAACATAAAAAGAAAGCAGGTGACTTGTTTTTTGGTTTGGAAAAGGAAACTAGTTTCTCAGGTTGCAACCAGATCGGAATAAATTACATGACGCCTGTTTTTAGTCTTCAGTATTTTCCTTGTTTATATTTCACCCTCAGCTCCACCCTAATCCCAACTCTCAGTTTCCTTTCGTTTTGTGTTTGCTCCTGCTCCGTCATGTCGACTCCTTGGAACCCCATGGACTGCAGCCTGCCAGGCTCCTCTGTCCATGGGATTTTCCAGGCAAGAGTACTGGAATAGTCTGCCATTTCCTCCTCTATGGGATCTTCCTGACCCAGAGAATGAACACGTTTCTCCCGCATTACAGGCAGATTCTTTACCACTGAGCCACTGGGGAAGTTTCCTAAGGATTTTAATTTGGATGCTTTTGAGAAGGGTAGAGTTAGAGATCTTCTTACTTGACCTTCCCAGCTTGACCTGCTCACCAGAGGACTCCTCCACCCCCTCCCCCAAAATGCTAATCAGCCCTCATGTTGTACTGATCTCAGGGGGCCCTATCAGGACAGATTGACCTGATCCCTGACCCTCACTTGCCTTTCACCTTGTAGCCTGGAGTGAGCACTAAGCATGGTGGTAGGGGACCTGTTCATTCCTTTTCCTCGCTCAGCTCTGCCTGTCCCAAGGCCAAGTTAGAGAAACAGCATCTTTATTGTTATTCAAATCCTTCACTTTGACTTGATCACTTCACACAACAGTTCTTTCTAACTTGAGTGTCTCCAAGATGATAGACCTCTGAGAATTAAAGTTCAAAATGAATGGATAATCTCAGCAGAAAAAGCTGAGAGTAAACTGAAAATGAGATTATCCCATCTACAGTGCCTCTCAGCAGTCTCTTGTTTCTTTTTTTTTTGTTTTTGTATTCTGCTACTTAAAATTTTATTGTTGTTGTTCAGTCACTGAGTCGTGTCTGACTCCTTTGCTACCCCATGGACTGTATCCCTCTAGGCTCCTCTGTTCATAGCATTCCCTGGCAAGAATGCTGGAGTGGGTTGCCATTTTTTCTCCAAGGAATCTTTCCAGCCCAGGGATCTAACCTGTATTTCCCTGCATTGGCAGGCAGTCTCTTGTTTCTATGGCACTGATAAGGATGATCCTTGTGGATTAAAAAAAAAGAAAAGAATGGAAAACATAGCAATGAACACTGATGGAGCATCTGCTGCGTGTGTCAGCTATTGCACCAAGTTCCTTCTAAACCTTGTCTTAACTGAAATCTCACAGTAGTCCTGTAAGATGCCTCCTGTTACCTCTGACTTGAAAACTAGGAAACTGAGACTCAAAGAAGTCAAATCGATTGCTGAAAAATCACAGAATTGTTTGACTGCAAACTCGTGTGTGTTCTGCAGCTACAGCGCACCAGCCTAATTTAGTGCCTGTGCAAATACTGAGGAGGTGTCAGGGTGCCCTGCTTTCAAAATATATTGGAATTGTAGTGGGCAAGTCTAAATTACTGTGCAGAACACTTACTCTTCCAGTGGACATGGGCCAAGAGTCAAGAATTGGTCAACCTTCACTGAATGTGCTTGCGGAGCCCTCCTGATGTGGAGTCCAGGGAGGGATTTATGTAGGGGCACAGCCTGGAGTGCCCCCTCCTTACACGAGCATCAAGAAGGGCAGGTTCCCCTCAGGGTTCTGGAGAGAGATCAACTGCCTGATGCTCAAAGGTGAGAATCTCAATGTCAAGTGAAAATTGAAAGTGAGAGATGTCTTTGAAATCTCAGTGGAACCCTTACTCAAGTTTTCTGGCAAAACCTGATGGAAACTAAATCAGGGTATTTTCAAAAAGCAAGATTCCCCAAGTGAACCAATTTTTAGTATAACTTATCTTGAGAACACTTAGTAACCTTCCTGGTACCAATTACTCTGAGTACGGTGCCTGGAGAGGCCACTCTAGACCTTTGATACTAAGACCCACATAAGTTATTAAGGCTGGTAGGATCCTACTTCCTCGACCAAGGATGAAACCCGTTCTCCCCATGCAGTGGAATCTCAGAGTCTTAACCACTGGACCGTCAGGGAATTCCCTAGAGAGTTACTTTAAAAAGCACATAAAGAATGCCTTTTTCTTTGTTGTCTTAGACGCACCCCATACAGTAGGAGTCTATGTGGTGTCTATGTGGTTCCTATGTTTTTTTGTTAAACTTTTTGTTTTGCATTGGGATATATCCAGCTAACAATGTTGTGATAATTTTAGGTGAACAGTGAAGGAACTCAGCCATGTACATGCATCCATTCTCTCCCAAACTACCCCCCATCCAGACTAACACATAACATTGAGCAGATTTCCCTGTGCTATACAGTAGGTCCTTGTCGGTTACCCTTTTTTTTTTTTTTTTTTTTTACTTTTTTATTTAATACATTTTTAAAAATTTATTTTTGGCGTGCTGGATCTTTATTGCTGCTCAGGCTACTCTCTAGCTGTAGTGCGCAGGCTCCTCACTGCAGTGGCTTCTCTTGTCGCCAGGCACAGGTTCTGAGGTGTGCAGGTCTCAGTAGCTGCAGCTCCTGGGCCAGGATCTAGAGCACAGGCTTAATAGTTGCAGTACATGGGCTTAGTTGCTCCGTGGCACATGGGACCTTCCCAGATCAGGCATCCTGCATTGGCAAGTGGATTCTTTACCACTGAGCCCCCAGGAAAGCCCTGGTTATCCATTTTAAATATAGCAGTGTGTACATGTCCATCCCCAACTCCTTATCTCCTCCCCTCACCTTCCCCCCGCCACACCTTTGCAACCATAAGCTCATCCTCAAAATCTGTAAGTCTGTTTCTGTGTTGTTGTCTAGTTCTCTCTCTTTTAAAGCAAGTTTTATTCATTTATTTATTTATTGGCTGCATCCTGTGGCACGTGGGATATAGCTCCTAGATCAGAGATCGAATGCACACCCCCTGCATTGGAAGCAGTAGTCTTAACCAATGGACCACCAGGGAAGTCCAGCTTCCATGGTTTCTAATACTTAGGAGGGTATATTAATTCCTAGAGACCATCTGGAAACTTAATATGAAGACCCTTAGAAACTGTAGTTTAATTACTGTAGTTTAATTTTATAGAAGTCATTCCACCAAGACAAGAACCTAGTTTTTAGAGACAATAACCCTGTGAGCTGGGAAACAGGTGCCTAGCATCCCTAGGAGAGATGAAGAAGCTGCTGCTACTGCTACTGCTGCTAAGTCGCATCAGTTGTGTCCGACTCTGTGCGACCCCATAGACGGCAGCCAACCAGGCTCCCCCGTCCCTGGGATTCTCCAAGCAAGAACACTGGAGTGGGTTGCCATGTCCTTTTCCAATGCATGAAAGTGAAAAGTGAAAGTGAGGTCGCTCAGTCGTGTCTGACCCTGAGCAACCCCATGGACTGCAGCCTACCAGCCTCCTCCATCCATGAGATTTTCCAGGCAAGAGTACTGGAGTGGGGTGCCATTGCCTTCTCCAGATGAAGCTACCCACACCCATAACAGTCACAAAACACTGAGATTGGACTGTATAGTATCCCTGGGCTTTTATGTGACCAAGAAGTCACTCTGATATTGTCTTTCTCTAACTTTGGTTTCCATTTGACCTATTAAAGCCTGCATAGCCTAGCTTCGGGGGCCTTATTTCCACTGAAGCCATAGTAGAATAGTAGACACTATTTGGCACAACTCCAGTTTATTTACAGAACAGAGGATTTTGACATTCTGCTACCTCTAATAAGCTCTCCTTTCTGCTTGACTGCTTGGCTGAAATCACTCAGAAGAAAAAAGAAGAAACCATTGGCATTTGCTGTCCAGTATCAGAAGTCAGGCCATGCATGAGTGCTTCACCTGTATTATTGAACCTTTGCCTCACAATAACCAGGGAAAGAAATTTAAGCACATCGAGGTTGG
Organism: Ovis canadensis; assembly: GCF_042477335.2. Lineage (NCBI taxonomy): Eukaryota > Metazoa > Chordata > Mammalia > Artiodactyla > Bovidae > Ovis > Ovis canadensis. Next base: position 60,735,792 of record NC_091252.1, on the reverse strand, counting down.
GTATTCTGCATCAAGTCACTCCATTTAAAAAGTACAAATGCATTAAGCTCATTGCCATCTGATTCCAAATAGCAGGATTGAAAACAAATGATTTTACTCTCAGTCAGTTCAGTTCAGTTCAGTTCAGTCGCTCAGTTGTGTCTGACTCTTTGTGACCCCATGAATCGCAGCACGCCAGGCCTCTCTGTCCATCACCAACTCCCGGAGTCCACCCAAACTCGTGTGTATTGAGTCACTCATGCCATCCAGCCATCTCATCCTCTGTCGTCCCCTTCTCCTCCTGCCCACAATCCCTCCCAGCATCAGAGTCTTTTCCAATGAGTCAACTCTTCGCATGAGGTGGCCAAAGTATTGGAGTTTCAGCCTCAGCATTAGTCCTTCCAATGAACACCCAGGACTGATCTCCTTTAGAATGGACTGGTTGGATCTCCTTGCAGTCCAAGGGACTCTCAAGAGTCTTCTCCAACATCACAGTTTAAAAGCAACAATTCTTTAGCGCTCAGCTTTCTTCACAGTCCAACTCTCACATCCATACATGACTACTGACTAGTCGGACCTTTGTTGGGAAAGTAATGTCTCTGCTTTTGAATATGCTATCTAGGTTGGTCATAACTTTCCTTCCAAGGAGTAAGCGTCTTTTAATTTCATGGCTGGAGGCCCAAAAAATAAAGTTTGACACTGTTTCCACTGTTTCCCCATCTATTTGCCATGAAGTGATGGGACCAGATGCCATGATCTTCATTTTCTGAATGTTGAGCTTTAAGCCAACTTTTTCACTCTCTTCTTTCACTTTCGTCAAGAGGCTTTTTAGTTCCTCTTCACTTTCTGCCATAAGGGTGGTGTCACCTGCATATTTGAGGTTATTGATATTTTTCCCGGTAATCTTGATTCCAGCTTGTGCTTCTTCCAGCCCAGCGTTTCTCAGGATGTACTCTGCATAAAAGTTAAATAAGCACGGTGACAATATACAGCCTTGAGGTACTCCTTTTCCTATTTGGAACCAGTCTGTTGTTCCATGTCCAGTTCTAACTGTTGCTTCCTGACCTACATATAGGTTTCTCAAGAGGCAGGTCAGGTGGTCTGGTATTCCCATCTCTTGAAGAATTTTCCGCAGTTTATTGTAATCCACACAGTCAAAGGCTTTGGCATAGTCAATAAAGCAGAAATAGATGTTTTTCTAGAACTCTCTTGCTTTTTCCATGATCCAGAAGATATTGGCAATTTGATCTCTGGTTCCTCTGCCATTTCTAAAACCACCTTGAACATTTGGAAGTTCAGGGCTCACATATTGCTGAAGCCTGGCTTGGAGAATTTTGAGCATTCCTTTACTAGCGTGTGAGATGAGTGCAATTGTGCGGTAGTTTGAGCATTCCTTGGCTCAAACTACTTGCCTTTCTTTGGAATTGGAATGAAAACTGACCTTTTCCAGTCCTGTGGCCACTGCTGGGTTTTCCAAACTTGCTGGCATATTGAGTGCAGCACTTTCACAGCATCATCTTCCAGGATTTGAAATAGCTCAACTGGAATTCCATCACCTCCACTAGCTTTTTCATAGTGATGCTTTCTAAGACCCACTTGACTTCACATTCCAGGTAGTCAGTTCTAAATACAAGCACTTTAATATTGAATTGAACAAAGTTCAAATTTTTCTTTAATACATAGCAACTGCATGCTAGGTCTTAAAATTGGCAGGGATCCAAGTTCATTGGTCTGCCTTTCCCTGTTTGTAACTATATGTGATACTTACTGTTTCTCATAGCACTCTTTCCATCTCACCTGCTTTGGGTGTCTATTTCCTACGGCTGAACCTTAAAATTCACTGGCCAGACAGTGACCTTGACATATCACTCTATGCACAAGTATTTTTCATCTCCTCACTGCACACACCCCCCCCCGCCCCCACACACACACACTCAGTGTTCCCAAGAAAGGTTATTTCTATTATTGGTCCATTTGAAGGATTATCACTTAATTACATAATAGGATATATCCACAGAGTTGTGCAGTTTAACTAGAAATATATTTATCTTTAGAAGCTCTACAATCTGTTTTAAAGAATCTACATCTTTAGAAAGCATAGAGATGTATGTGATATTAGTGATTGACTTTGTTTATTCAACATGCAGTAGGGAGCAACCTACTGTATCAGGTACTGTGTTAGATGCTCAGGTTCTTGGTATAAGAAGTAAGGGCAGTCCTTAGTCTTAGGGAAATCAGTTAAGTAGGTACAAGGATATTGAATACATGTATTGTAACATTGTTGAAGGTTGGAGAAGTAGCAATAATGTGCTCACAGCTCACTTCCTAACTCATGTCATGTTGTACTGCCAAGGGGTTAATATCTACCATCAGTAGCCTTCTAGCCAAATTGGTAGTCTTGCTTTGTGCTAAGTCCTGTCCACAATAGTGACAAAATGGCTTGATTTTTAAATGTTCAGAGTCTTAGAAAAGTTCAATCTTCCAAGACTGAACCAGGAAGAAATAGAAATTATGAACAACCCAATTACAAGCACTGAAATTGAAGCTGTGATTAAAAAAAAAAAAATCTCCCCGAAACAAAAGCCCAGATGGCTTCACAGGAGAATCCTATCAAACATTTAGAGAAGAGCTAATGCCTATCCTTCTAAAACTCTTTCAAAAAATTGCAGAGGAAGGGATACTTCCATATTCATTCTACAAGACCACCATCACCCTGATACCAAAATCAGACAAAGACAACACAAAAAAAGAAAACTATAGGCCAATATCACTGATGAACATAGATGCAAAAATCTTCAACAAAATTTTAGCAAACAGAATTCAGCAACACATCAAAAAGCTCACCCACCATGATCAAGTTGGGTTTATTTTAGGGAGGCAAGGATTCTTCTATATATGGAAATCAATCAACGTGATACACCATTTTAACAAATTGAAAGGTAAAAACCATATGATCATCTCAATAGATGCAGAAAAAGTCTTTGACAAAATTCAGCACCTATTTATAATTAAAACTCTTTAAAAAATGGGCATAGAAGGAAACTACCTCAACATAGTAAAGGCCATATATGATAAGCCTATAGGAAACATTATTCTCAATGGTGCAAAAGTGAAAGCATTCCCCCTGAGATAATTTGCCGCTATTATTCAACATAGTTCAAGAAATTCTAACTTCAGCAATCAGAGAAGAAAAAGAAATAAAAGAAACCTAGATCAGAAAACAAGAAGTAAAGCTTTCACTATTTGCAGATGACATGATACTGTACATAGAAAACCTTAAAGATAGTATCAGAAAATTATTAGAGCTAATCAGTGAATTTAGCAAAGTTGCAGGATACAAAATCAATACACAGAAATCACTTGCATTTCTATATACTAACAATGAAAAATCAGAAAGAGTAATTAAGGAATCAATCCCATTCACCATTGCAACAAAAAATTAAATATCTAGGAATAAACTTACCTAAGGAGATGAAAGAACTGTACACAGAAAATTATAAGACAATAATGAAAGAAATCAAAGATGACATAAACAGATGGAGGGATATTCCATGTTCCTGAGTAGGAAGAATCAATATTGTGAAAATGGCTAATCTACTGAATGCAATCTATGATTCAATGTGATCCTTATCAAATTACCAAAGGCATTTTTCACAGAACTAGAACAAAAAATTTCACAATTCATATGGAAACACAAAAGACCCCGAATAGCCAAAGCAGTTTTGAGAAAGAAGAATGGAGCTGGAGGAATTAAGCTTCCTGACTTCAGATCATACTACAAAGCTACAGTCATCAAGAGAGTATGGTACTGGCACAAAAGCAGAAATATAGACCAATGGAACAAGATCAAAAGCCCAGAAATAAAGCCATGCACCTATGGGTACCTTATCTTTGACAAAGGAGGCAAGAATATACAATGGGACAAAGATAGCCTCTTCAATAAATGGTGCTGGGAAAACTGGACAGCTCCATGTAAAAGAATGAAATCAGAACACTTCCTAACACCATACACAAAGATAAACTCAAAATGGATTAAAGATCTAAATGTAAGACCAGAGACTATAAAACTCTTAGAGGAGAACATAGGCAGAACGTTCAATGACATAAATCAAAGCAAGATCCTCTATGACCCACCTCCTAGAGTAACAGAAATAAAAACAAAAGTAAACAAGTGGTACCTGATTAAATATAAAAGCTTTTGCACAGCAAAGGAAACTATAAGCAAAGTGAAAAGAAAACCCTCAAAATGGGAGAAAATAGCAAATTTTTGAAATTTTGAAAGAACTGACAAAAAGATTAATTTCCAAAATATGCAAGCACCTCATACAACTCAATACCAGAAAAATAAATAACTCAATCAAAAAGTGGGAAAAATACCTAAACAGATATTTCTCCAAAGAAGACATACAGATGGCTGACAAACACATGAAAAGATACTCAACATCACTCATTAGTAGAGAAGTGCCAATCAAAACTACAGTGAGGTATGACCTCACACTGGTCAGAATGGCCCTCATCATAGAGTGTACAAACAAAAAGTGCTGGAGAGGGTGTGGAGAAAAGGGAACACTCTTGCACTGTTGGTGGGGATGTAAATTGATACAGCCACTATGAAAGACAGTATGGAGATTCCTTAAAAACTAGGAACAAAACCACCATATGACCCAGCAATTCTACTCTTAGGCATATAACCTGAGGAAACCGAAATTGAAAGAGATACACGTATCCCATTGTTCATTGCAGCGCTATTTACAATAGCTAGAATGTGGAAGCAACCTAGATGTCCCTGGACATCCATCCATGTCCATGAATGGATACAGAAGTTGTGGTATATATACACAGTGGAATATTACTCAGCCATAAAAAGGAATGCATTTGAGTCAGTTCTGATGAGGTGGATGAACCTAGAACCTATTATACAGAGTGAAGTGAGTCAGAAACAGAAAGATAAATACCATATTCTAACACATATATACAGAAACCAGAAAAATGGTACTAAAGAATTTATTTACAGGGCAACAATGGAGAAACAGACATAGAGAATAGACTTATGGACATGGGAGAGGGGAGGAGAGGGTGAGATGTATGGAAAGAATAACATGGAAACTTACATTACCATATGTAAAATAGATAGCCAACGAGAATTTACTGTATGGCTCAGGAAATTCAAACAGGGGCTCTGTATCAACCTAGAGGAGTGGGATGGGGAGGGAGATGGGAGGGAGTTTCAAAAGGGAGGGGATATATGTATACTTATGGCTGATTCATGTTGAGGTTTGACAGAAAACAGCAAAATTCTGTAAAGCAATTATCCTTCAATAAAAAACTAATTGAAAACAATAGTGTTCCTTCATTCTTTCTTTAAACTTTTAATTTTATACTGGAGTATAACTGATTATACCCCAATACAAACCAGAGATCAAGTTGCCAACATCTGTTGGATCATAGAAAAAGCAAGAGAATTTCAGAAAAACATCTGCTTTATTGACTATGCCAAAGCCTTTGACTGTGTGGATCACAACAAACTGTGAAACATTCTTAAAAAGATGGGAATACGCACCACCAGACCTGCCTCCTGAGAAATCTGTATGTAGGTCAAGAAACAACAGTTAGAACTGGACATGGAACAACAGACTGGGTCCAGATCAGGAAAGGAGTACGTCAAGGCTGTATATTGTCACCCTGCTTATTTAACTTGTATGCAGAGTACATCATGAGAAATGCTGGACTGAATGAAGCACAAGCTGGAATCAAGATTGCTGGGAGAAATATCAATAATCTCAGATACACAGATGACACCACATTTACGGCAGAAAGCGAAGAAGATCTAAAGAGCCTCTTGATTAAAGTGAAAGAAGAGAGTGAAAAAGTTGGCTTAAAACTCAGCACTCAGAAAACGAAGAGCATGGCATCTGGTCCCATCACTTCATGGCCAATAGGTGGGGAAACAATGGAAACCATGGCAGAATTTATTTGGGGGGGCTCCAAAATCACTGCACACAGTGATTAAATTAAAAGATGCTTGCTCCTTGGGAGAAAAGCTATGACCAACCTAGACAGCATATTAAAAAGCAGAGACATTACTTTGTCAAAGGTCCATCTAGTCAATGCTATGGTTTTTCCAGTAGTCATGTATGGATGTGAGAGTTGGACCATAAAGAAAGCCGAGCGCCAAAGAATTGATGCTTTTGAGCTGCAGTGTTGGAGAAGACTCTTGGGAGTCCCTTGGACTGCAAGGAGATCCAACTAGTCCATCCTAAAGGAAATCAGTCCTGAATATTTGTCAGAAAGACAGACGCTGAAGCTGAAATTCCAATACCTTGGCCACCTGATTTGAAGAATTGACTCATTTGAAAAGACCCTGATGCTGGGAAAGATTGAAGGCCAGAGGAGAAGGGGACGACAGAGGATGAGATGGTTGAATGGCTTCATGACTCAATGGACATGAGTTGGGCTAAGCTCCAGGAGTTGGTGATGGCCCGGGAAGCCTGGAGTGCTGCAGACCATGGGGTTGCAAGGCGTCGGACACGACTGAGCAACTGAACTGAACTGATTACCGATTAACAATGTGATAGTTTCAGGTGAACAGTGAAGGGAATCAGCCATATATATACATGTATCCATTCTTCCCCAAACTCCCCTCCCATCTAGGCTGAGGAATGGCATGATTTAAAGTTGGTTTTCTGCAAAGTGGAGTCTACAATCTCAAAGTTAAATTTTTCTAGTTCTCATATGGTTTTGTTCATCTCAAGGTGGGCAGTTGGCTAAGAGAAGATGGCTTTTTCCTTCACTGGTTCAGGCTGACAGATTCTTACTTAACCAAATACCATCTCTGGTTCTTCAGAATACAAGGGAATTCCTGCATCTCTGGGAGAGGCCTCAGGAAGACACAAAAGACAATGCTGCAACTGCTGTCACCCATTCCAGAGAGTCCGGGACGTGGTCTGGCTTCATACTGTCTGGTCTCACAGATACACTCAGTGGACTTTTACCAGCGAGCCCCCTCCAAGTAATGAGAGCGTTGCAGAAATAAACCCCACTGTTCTTTTGCTGAATGATTTAGACAAGTTGCCCAGGGAGAGTGCCACTTTAGAAGGGTATGACCAAGTCACTCCTTGGGTCTTATCTCCAGGCCATTCTCTGCCTCTTCTAGTCATCAACATAAGGAAACATGCCTAAAAAGACTCCTTGACAAACAAGTAGTATTTGGTAACTGTTAGTTATTATTTTTCATCCCTACAAAAATAAGCCCACAAATCATATATGACCCGTCATCTCTCATGCAGATCCTATAGCCACTGATTCTAATTTTTAAAATGTAACAATTTTATTAGTCTTACTTCTTCAGTCTTTTATGGAACTAGATGGGTGTGAATTATCATTTATCTACTGTTTGAAAATTCTAAAGTCTATTTAGTCAATGTAATATAACTTTATTTTAGCTTTAAAAATTTAATCTTATGAGATGCCTGCTGACATTTAAAATTGTTCTGTTCAGTTCCTTTATCTCTATACCCTGTGGAGTCTGTTTATTGACTATAGATGTTAAGCACTTTGTTAAGGAACAGACAGCTGCAAGATGAAATGTGTACTTCACCTGAGTGGTGGCATAGAAACCAGCATGTGTCTGAATCTATAAGAACTCAAATGGAAAGTATGTTTACAAGTTTAAAGGGCATAATCACAACCTACAGATTGGATTGGAATGACTGCAAGATTGTTTCAGGTTGTAAGATTTCCATGCAAAAGAAGTTAATAAAAGGCATATTAAGGTAAGTCCCTTATAATTGTGATTTTGAACAAGCTACTTTAAATTATACAATAGCATGAACTGACAAGAAAAAAATAAATAGAGGGACATCAGGATTGTTGGGGCTCAGAGCCCAAAACAACTTTGCAAGGCAGTCATAAAGATGAAACTGTGCATGTCCCTGAAACCAGAAGTCCAGCAAGAATTAGCTCAGAGACAAAACCGAAAAAGCCTGTTTTCCATTGATTTCAATACACTAAAGGCAATAGCTAAAACTGGACATGGAGAGTGTGAATGTAATAGAAACCCACCGAAATACCACAGGGTTGCTGTTGTTACTGTTGTTTTGCGCTCAGTCTTGGTATTCTTTAAGACATAATAGAGAAGCTGATTCTAAATTTTAGGTGGAAAAATAAGCAGCAAGTCTTTTAAGGGAAATTCTGACAATAAATGCAATGATGGGCCACTCACCTTTTCACTCTGTGCCATTAGAATCTGAAACAGTAGTCCTGGGGCATGAACAGAGAATAAATGTCACAGATTAGGATCTGAGAATAAAGCGTAAAGGTATAGGAGAAACTTAGGGATGCTGCCCCAAATTATGGAATATTCCATTCTGAATCTCCTTAATATTGCTTATTAATTCAGCATATGACAAAAATGGCATTTTGAAGAAGTGAAAAAAAGATGCCTTATTTAATTAATTGTTTGGAGGTAACCAGGTAGTCTTTGAGGGCAGAAATGATTGAATCATATTTTTCAGTTCATCAGAGTATGTTCAGTTGGAAGAAGTGAAAAAGTGAAAGTATTAGTCGCTCAGTCGTGTCTGACTCTTTGCGACTCCATGGACTGTAACCCAGCAGGCTCCCCTGTCCTTGGAATTATCCAGGCAAGAATACTGGACTGGGTTGCCATTCCCTTCTCCAGGAGATCTTCTCCACCCAGGGAGCAAACCCATGCCTCTGGCATTACAGGTGGATTCTTTGCCTTCTGAGCCACCAGGGAAGCCCACTCTAGGTGGATCAAAGGTTTAAAAGTAAAATCAAAGCTGTAAAAATATTAAAAGAAGCCATTTGAGAACGTTTATTTCAGACTGAGGAGAGCCTTTTAGGTTTGACATAAAGCCTAGAAGAAAAAAGTATTAATAAAAATGATAATTTAACTTAATAAAAATTTTAAAAATATGCTAGGTCAAAATCATAAGCAAGGACAAAAGACAAACCATAAATAAGAGGAAAATATTTGCATTTCCTATTAAGGCAAAGGGATAATTTATTTATATATCTAGGAATGAATAAGGAATGGATCAACAATCCAATATAAAAATAGATTAAAAATATAAGTGGAAAATGGAAAAAGTCAAACATCATTTAAACTTATGAAAAAATGTTATAATCAAAATAAGAGGAATGTGAATTAAAATTACATTAAAAATTTATTTCCTACCTATTAGACTGGAAAAGATAAGAAATTATAAAACTGTGCTGGTTAAAGTGTGAGAAAAACACTCTCATGCATTGCTGGAAGGAACATAAATTATACAGTTCTATGAGATTCAATTTGGCAATACCTGTTGAAATTAAAAAGCATATATTGTTTGACCCAGCAATTCCACTTTTAGGAGTTTATCCTACAGATATTCTTATATATGTAAAATAATATATGGACCAGATGGTCATTGCAGTATTATTTGTAAAAGCAAAAGACTAGAAACGGTAGAACTGGTTATGTCAATTATGGTACATCTTTCCAATGATGCAATTCCAATGAAATAATAAGCTTTTATAAGAAAGGAGGAAAAAAAAACATATGTGCTGATTAAAAAAAAACTTCCAAGACTTCTGAGAGTATTTGTTGAATGAATGTCATTAAGTGTAAAGTCAAGGTGTGAATGATATGCTCAGTCTAATCTATGTATATGTTCATCTATTAGGCAAATACCGTTGAGCATCTGCTGTGTATCAGGCATCATGCTCCACACTTGGGATGTGCTGTAGCCACACAGGCAAAGATCTCACCCATAGTGGAGCTTACATTCTGGTAAAGGGGACAGAGCTCTGGGAGCCATGGAGGCAGTGATCCTGTCAAGGGGCAGTTGGCCACCATCTGGGAGACAGTAGAGGAGGGGGCAAGCAGAGACCAGATTCCAGAAACATTTTCAAAGTAGTCAGCAGGCCTTTCTGAGAGACTGGATGTAGCCCATGAAAGAGAGGAGTCAGGGATGGCTGAGCAGCTTCAAGGCTGGGATCGTGATGGGCTGGGGTCATGATGGGCTAGACGAACACAGGCCGGCATGGACAGGATAGGAAAGCTGCAGGAGGAGTTTTTGTGGGGCGAAGAGTAGGAATTCAGCTTGAACAAGTTGAATCTGAAACATCAGTAGACATCCAAACAAGTGTTTAATCAATGTCATCTCTAGATGGCACACAGAGCCAAGAGTACAAGTATGCTACTGTACTCTTGAATTTGAACCTATGAATTTGTGTATCTGGCCCCACAACTTGGTGTACAACTACAGTAATTTTAGGCAGAGTTCCTCCAAGAAACTAATTAGAATAGTCTCGAAAATCTGTCTACTTCATTGATAAAATAGGGAACACCTGAAAGGAATAGTTTAGTGTTTTAAATCTCTGGCAAACTGCCTAAGATAGTATCTAAATTGTTCCAGGGAGTTTTCTGGCAGCCGGGTGGTTAAAACTGTGCTTCCAATGCAGGAGGCCTGGGTCTGATTCCTGGTCAGGGAACTAAGTTCCCACATGGTATGTGGTGTGGTCAACACACACACACACACACACACACACAGAAAATGCTTCAAATAAATGTTTTTCACCAAAAATGCCCCTCAGCCTATGCTAAACCTTAAATGTGCATGTAGTTATTTATTTGTACCAGAAGTAGGGCAAGCATTGGGAGAGGGTCAGAGGGGAAACGTTGAAGAAAAGCAAGATTTGGGGCATGGTTTTTAATGATTAACAAATCAGCCAGATTTTACTCATAAGCCCTATTTCTGAAGATTTAACCTATAAGTCATTCCTTCCAAGAAACCAGGAACTCGGCTTGGGGGATATTATGGAATACTTAAGACCCATTTCATCCCAAAGGATGCCTTCAGGGACCTTGGTTTAGGAATGCTTGCATTCCTACCTACTACCACTAGGGGCGCTGTCAGGGACACTCAGGTTTCCTGCAGAGGGAGAAGGTGACTGAGAAGACAGGAACGATGGCAATGACTTTCTCCTCCATCACAGATGCATCACACCCTCTGTAATCCCAGGGCCAAGTCCACCTCCCTTGGTTTGCTGGTTCCTATTTTACATAAAGTCAATATAGTATTGCTGCCCCGTATGGCAGAAAGTGAAGAGGAACTAAAAAGCCTCTTGATGAAAGTAAAAGAGGAGAGTGAAAAAGCTGGCTTAAAGCTCAACATTCAGAAAACGATGATCATGGCATCCGGTCATGGGAAATAGATGGGGAAACAGTAGAAACAGTGTTTATTTTTGGGGGCTCCAAAATCACTGCAGACGGTGATTGCAGCCATGAAATTAAAAGACGCTTACTCCTTGGAAGCAAAGTTATGAGCAACCTAGATAGTATATTAAAAAGCAGAGACATTACTTTGCCAACAAAGGTCCGTTTAGTCAAGGCTGTGGTTTTTCCAGTAGTCATGTATGGATGTGAGAGTTGGACCGTGAAGAAGGCTGAGTGCCAAAGAATTGATGCGTTTGAACTGTGGTGTTGGAGAAGACTCTTGAGAGTTCCTTGGACTGCAAGGAAATCCAACCAGTCCATTCTGAAGGAGATCAGCCCTGGGATTTCTTTGGAAGGAATGATGCTAAAGCTGAAACTCCAGTACTTTGGCCACCTCATGTGAAGAATTGACTCATTGGAAAAGACTTTGATGCTGGAAGGGATTGAGGGCAGGAGGAGAAGGGGATGACAGAGGATGAGATGGCTGGATGGCATCACTGACTCGATGGACATGAATCTGAGTGAACTCCGGGAGTTGGTGATGGACAGGGAGGCCTGGTGTGCTGCGATTCATGGGGTCGCAAAGAGTCGGACACAGCTGAGCGACTGAACTGAACTGAACTGATACGTTTATTTCTATTTGGATAGAAAGAACCTTGTAAAAGAAAAAAAGCCAGGGGGTAGGGATGGAGGATGGCTTCCCTGGTGGCTCAGACGGTAAAGAATCTGCCTGCAATGCAAGAGACCTGGGTTCAATTCCTGAGTTGAGAAGATCACCTGGGGGAGGGAACAGCTACTCACTCCAGTATTCTTGTCTGGAGAATTCTATGGACAGAGGAATTTGACGGGCTACAGTCTATGGGTCACACAGAGTCCGACACAACTGAATGTCTAAAAAGAGGAAAAAAAGAGTTTTTACTTCTAAAATGTCATGGAAAAGGCTTGGTTTGGGAGGAAATTGCTGAACTTGAAAAGAGAAAAAAACAGCATATTTTAGAATAACTTTTTATTTTAACAAAATTAATTTATGTTGCTAAGAAGTCTGAGACAAAAATATATTGCTTTTGCTTTGTGAGTAAATGATATACATCTCCCAAAGGACAATCTCTGGTCATTATGATGTCACCTTGGCAGAAACTTCAGGACGTTAGTGGATCAGATGTCTTGAGTCTTAATAAAGCACCAATAACATTTGAAAACAAATGAATATATAACTTATTCTTACTTTCTTTGTAGAGAGGGGCACTTCCAAAAAATACCATCAACCTTATTGTCTTTCAATTATAAATGGATTCAAACGTAATTTTTTCCAGGATGTTAACGTCACATTTTAAGACCCATTACAGAGAAATAAATAATTCAGAATGTCTTCTGGATTACTGGAATTTAGAAGTAAAGCCAGCTTTGAGGTCATGTAATAGTTTTGCCAAACCTAAAGCCGTCCTAAAGGTCACAATTAGATTCATAGTCATATTTTTCCAGTCTATGATTATGGTGCTTGAATAAGTACCAATGGCAGATGTTTTTATTTTTCCCAGAACTAAGATTTTAGGTAGAGAACCACCTAGCAGTGGCATACCAATACTAACGTAAAATCTGGTATTATATAAGGATTTGACTCCTAAATGGAATGAAAATAAAAAATGAAAACATTTTTAATTAAAATTTTTTTCAGATCTTAAATAAGGAATCTAGGTTGGAGATGGTAGGTTGTTCCTTCTTTAAGCATTCACAGAAAACCTACTGTGTGCCGTCATTGTGTAAGTTTATAGGGATCATAGAGATAGATCAGAGAGTAGTGGGAGAGGATGCATTCATAAACAATGATAGAAACAACACAATTCCAAATCTGGGGACTGCCCCAATGGAGGAGTTAATAAAGGGGTACAGGAGTTCAGGGCCTTCCCAGGTGGTGCTAGTGGTAAAGAACCTGCCTGCCAATGCAGGAGCCAGAAGAGATGTGGGTTCAGTCCCTGGGTGGGGAAGATCTCCTGGAGGAAGGCATAGCAACCCACTCCAGTATTCTTGCCTGGAGAACCCTGTGTACAGAGGAGCCTGGTGAGCTACAGTCCATAAGGTCGCAGAGTCAGACACGACAGAAGTGATAGCATGCACATAGGAGTTCAGAGAAATACAATGGCTAGTTTTGATCTGGGCTGAAAGACCAGTTCAATCTCAGTTGGCAGATTTGGTGAAAGAAGGTAGGGTATTCCAAGCAGGGAGAAATTGAGGAGGAAAGGCACAGTCAGGAAAAGTCACCTGATGTGGTACATAAAGTGAAGGTTGTGAGAAATAAGGCTAGAGAGTGAGGTCAAGGTTAACCAGAGACCCTCTCCCACACCATCCTGGAGAATTCAGAATTTATTTACTAGGCAATGGCATTATTATGAACACCTTCAAAATGGATCAGAGAAAGATGTCCACAATAAAATGCAAAAATAAAGAGCTAAATTAACCAAATGATACTCCAAGTTCACAATGCAGGAAGCTCTTTTGTTGTCAAGAGACACTTTCCTATTTAGGAAAAAAAATAGAGTGAAAGCTATCAATAATCACTTTTGTAACTTGGAACACTATTTTCCAATAGGGATTTGAGAGAAACTATTATTAACAAAACAACATATTTGCAAACAATAAAGTCCTATTTATTTAATTTTTATTTCTTAAGTAACAACAATAATTTACATGACGGGAAGAATAATATAACATTAAGGACATGGAATAGTGTTTTATCCTACAAAAAGTAATAATAAATAACATTTTTCAGACAAAGTGAGAAAGAAGGAGAGGCAGGATGGAGCGGGGGAAGAGAGACAGAAGAAGGAAACAGGGAAGACAGGAGGAGAAAGAAAGATGAGGAAGAAAGGAAGGTGGATTGATGGAGATAACGAGAGTCCTTAGGAGAGAGACATGGGGTGGGTAGTTGAGTAATGGTTAGGTACACAGATAGCAAGAAGCTTAAAAAAATCCCTGATCTTTTCACTTCCCTCTGCCGACAACTTCCTCTCTTTTTCACTGGCACTCTTTCCAAAGTTCTGCTTGTGTTTGCTATGTGCTAAGTCGCTTCAGTCATGTCTGACTCTGTGCAACCCCATGGACTGTAGCCCACCAGGTTTCTCTCTCCATGGGATTCTCCAGGCAGGAATACTGGAGTGGGTTGCCATTTCCTTCTCCAAAAGTTCTGCTTGCTCCTCTCCAAATCAAGAAATAAAGAAAACCTAAGGGTTATATTTCGGAGAAGGCAATGGCACCCCACTCCAGCACTCTTGCCTGGAAAATCCCATGGGCGGAGGAGCCTGGTAGGTTGCAGTCCATGGGGTCGCTAAGAGTTGGACACGGCTGAGTGACTTCACTTTGACTTTTCACTTTCATGCATTGGAGAAGGAAATGGCAACCCACTCCAGTGTTCTTGCCTGGAGAATCCCAGGGACGGTGGAGGCTGGTGGGCTGCCGTCTATGGGGTCGCACAGAGTCAAACACGACTGAAGCGATTTAGCACAAACAAGGGTTATATTTAGGTCATAGTTCACATGATGACAAGCCTCCTGATGGCCAATAAAAGGATAACGATTTTAGGAATTGCCTACTTTTGCAAAAGACATCATAGATGTATAGTTTTACTGTGCCTTCCTGTCTCTCATCTCCTTTGAGCTTTCAGTTATGTAAAACAAGCATTCTCCTCCTTTTACAGATCAGAAAAGGTAAAATGGTCCTAGGATCTTCCTGAGTCAGTGATATCCATCTCCCCACAAGCCATCTGTAGCCGTTATGATGTCACCTTGGTAGAAACTTGAGCACATGAGCGGATTAGATATCTGGAGAATGAGTGGAAACTATCTAGGGTCTTGATAAAACACAACATTTTAAAGCCAATAATTGTATAACCTGGTTTTTTTGAGTTTATGATAATGAAAATGGTACTGAAGCAGAAGAGCTGAGTTTTAATAGTAATAAGGATATTATTAACTAATAGAGATAGCTCTGTTCATTAAGCCCTGATGCACAGACACTGTGCTAGCCCTCATATATATGCACTATTTCCTTCCACCTCCGCCCCAGCTGTATGAGGCCAATGCTATTTTTTAATAAGTGATGCAACTAAGGTTTAGAGAATTTAAATGATTTGGCCAAACGTTTTATTCAAGCTTTAGGTCATTTTGTTTATAACCTCTTTGGGCCTCTTCTTTGTCTGTAAAACAAAGCCACTAAGGTAATTTGAAAAAGAATGAAGATGTAGTTTACGCATCAAAGGAAAAGTGTCTTTCACACTGTCAGGAGTTGCTAAACTTTTTCTGTTAAGCATCGAATATGGACTATTTCAGCTTTACAGGCCCTATCATCTCTGTTGCAGCTATTCAACTCTGCCCTTGTGGAGCAAAAGCGGCCTTAAACTTGGGATGAACGTGGCTGTGTCCCAATCAAACTTTATTAGGGACATCAACATTTGAATTTCACATGTCAGAAAATATCGTTGTTTTTATTTCCCCCAACTGTTTAAGAAAGTATAAAAATCCTCCTTAGCCATACATAAACAGGCAGGGGGGTGGATTTGCTGTCATCCTGTCATTTGCAGACCTTCCTTTGGGTGAAGTAAGGCTGTCATTTGCAGACTTTACTTTATGTGAAGGTATCACAAATGTCTGTCCACAGAAGCTTTTCTTAGAAGACTGGTGACATTATTTCTAAGTAATCAGGAAGGAAGTTTTTTTCAAGTAAAAGAAACGGTTCAATCTATTCTCATCAGTAACTGCTGGCTCTGCAGTGTCTTCTACTTGTGGTGTGCCCTATATTAGAAGGAATTGCTGGACCTCTTGAGTGTCTATCTTTATATTATCCTGACCTAGACGGGGTGCATTGGAGAGGCAAAAAGCAAATTAATCCCAGATTCAAGCTCCAGAGGAAGAAACTGCAAAGTAAAGCATTGTTGCTGGATTCAGAAATAGTTGGTTTTAAAAGATAAATTGCATCACGTCGGCATTCAGTAAAATTAGCGAATAGCTTTTTGAGCATCAACAATTACAGGTCTGGTTCTTCTCAAAGCAGTCAGGCTCCTGGCAGCTTAGGAGGCAGTATACCAGGTGTGATCAGAGACGCACTGTCCTTGATCTGTCTCCACATGCAGTCTTCTTGGTGGTCTCTCATTCATTAGCACCTTAAATTAGTGTATCTGGAAACAAACCGTGTATCCCCGGCCCCTAGACTGTGTTCACAGGCGCATGCGCAGATGTACCCTGGAGGGTCCGGCTGTGTGCCTGACTGGCTCTATGTGTTTCACTGGTTTCTCCAATCTTTCAGCCGTCCTAGTGTGAGCATTCCTTTCATCTCTTACCAAAGGAGTTGGTGTGTGACCACCTACTACGTGTAAATATCTTATACAGACGTTGGACTTGTCCCGCTGAGGCTTGAGAATAGGTCTCCTTTCTGGGGGAGTGGCTGAAGGCTAGGCATCTCCCAAGAGGGCACTCATCTCCCGTGTCCATCGTCTGTGGGAAAGGCAGACCCTCTTCCAGGAAACAGGAACTGTGAATTCTGTCTCAACCCACGGGAGAGCCCCACCTTGCCCTGGACCCAGCGCTCTAATAGCCTGAGTTTGGAGAGGACAGGTGCCAGGTTAGTATTCTTCAGTGGTAGACATAAGGATGGAGCCTCAGCAGGAAGGAACCTCAAGAGTTTCCACTTTGTTCAAGCCTTAGAGAGAGGGCCACACCTTGTAACCAGGTTGTGGTACTTTTTGCTATGCTTTCTTTACTTTGTGTTACTACCCTTTGTGTTAGTGTTAATCACTCAGTCGTGCCCAAATCTTTGTGACCCCATGGACTGTACCCTGCCAGGTTCCTCTGTCCATGGAATTCTCCAGGCAAGAATACTGGAATGGGTTGCCATTTCTTTCTCCAGGGAATCTTCCCAACCCAAAGATCAAACCCGGGTCTCAGTTAATACCCTTGACTGTGGTAAATTCTGATTTGAATGTCCCAGCCTTGCTTCAGGATTGCCACTGTTTAAAAGCAAGCATGTAAAAACTGAGGTGTTAAAAGGGAAGCAGTGCCCCCCTGAGGCCAGTTTAGTGCTGCCAGCAATAACCAGAGGAATCCCTAAAGACCTGTGCAAACCTACTGAGAGATTGGGATTAAGAGTTGGTGTTCAATGGGGAAAGCCATCTTTATCACTGTGTGTTCTCCACAATTTCTAAATCCATTGCAAATAAACATCCTTTTACAGTAAGTGTGTAATGCTGATAGATAGCATACAGGTTAGGCTTAGGCTGGAGTCTGTGTGACCTCAAGCAACTTATTTCATCTCTCTGTGCTTCAGTTTCCTTACTGATACAATATGTGTAATACGACCTCTCTGAAATGATTTATTAATAGGATTAAATAGGTTACTATATAAAATTACTCAGCACAGCGCCAGGCTTACAGTACGTCCTCAGTTCCAGTACTCTGTTATTACTGTAGTCTCTCCCCAGACTTGTTTTATATCATGCTGATTAACAGGACCAAACCATCTTCTTCCATGGGTCTTCTGACTTCTTGGAAACCTAACAAACTCCAGTAAAACTATAAACATCAGCTCCTAAGATTCCAGCACCAGCCTACGCACTGTAAGAACTCAAAAAAATATTTATAACACAGTTCTTGTCCTCTGGGGCCTTACAAACAAGTTGGAAAGGTAGATACATGGGTTTAATTGTGGCTCCATTGCTTAATAACCTTGATGATGTTGGACAAGATTTTTTTTAAATCTCTCTAGAACTCAGTTTCCCCTTTTGAAAAATGTGGATTATAATAGTGACTATGTCATAGGGTTAATGTGAGAAGCAAATAAGTTCATAAAGGTAAAATGCTTACAACAGTGCTGGCATATGGTAAATGTTAGTTTCCTGGCATATAGCACCCTGAAGCAGTGCATGTATGATGAAGTACCAATAAGAGGGGTGTCTCGGGGGTAGAGCAGGGGTTCATGCAGCTTCATGAAGCCTCATGGAAGAGATAAGACTCATGCTGAGGTTGTAGGTTGGATAGCACTGGGTAGGCAAGACAAGTTCATAGCATTCCCCAAAACACTGAGAAGGAAATTGGCAGGGACATTTGTTATTTGTATTTGTTAAAATACAGACTGCTTGCTTCATTATTTCCTACATGCCAGAAACTCGAGAATTTCAATGTGTTAGTAAATGGATATAGATGCTTAACAAATATTTTCTGACTTGCAAAAGAGAGGGAAGGTACTGTGTGTTACTTATCCCTAAAAGTTATGTTGGTTTCTTAAATTCTATAAAATATTTGGTCTGAATTACTGGAGCTAAACTTACGCAGTTTATGTAGTTCAGAAAAAAAATGGAAGAAATTGTAGCCATAGGATCCTATTTCAACAGCAGGTGGCTCCCTCACATACAGGTAACAAAAGTGGCCCTGTGGTCTACACAGGGATCATTTAAGTCATCTGAGCAGTTGTATGTCATTGAGGCTGGATTTGGAAATAGTTTTTTGCACTGATTTTTTTTTTTGAATTGATTTTTGTCTGAAAGATGACATTCATACTGCAAGAAGGAATGTCTTCTTTCTTGGGAGCTATGCTTACCTCTGAGGATCACAATCTGATTACTGTTCTTTCTGTGAATGAAAGTCATACTTGGCAGTGCATGTTCCCTTATTTCTATCATTGAAGGACTTTAGTAGTACTTCACTTATACCTGCTGGGAGCATCACAAATTTGGACTTCCCACCTTTCAACATTACAGTACAATTTTTGTAACAGCACCGATGGCGCACCAATCACCTTTCATTTAATCGCTTCTTGATATTTCAGTTCCACAGACCTCAACTTCATTTCATTTGGCATGAGAAGGAACAGTTTTCTGCCAATTGGGCCTCCTGACACCCACCGGTGTAATCATAGTTCCACCCTGATCAGCTCAGCCCTTGTCTGGTATCATTTCTCCACCTCAGCTTAAGCTTTGCTACAGATCTCTGTTTTAGGATGCTGCTGAAGAAAGTCCACAAATAGAGCAAATATAGGCCACTGTAGATTTAAAATAACATAATTACAGAGCTGAGAGGTTACTTAGGGCTCCTGTGGTTCATACACCTCCTTTTATGGTTTTCTAAAATGAGGAAGTCAGGGAAGTTACTTTGTCTATACACACACAAATATGTCCATATATAAATGTACATATACATATATATATATGATCACTCTGCTGTTCACTCCAAACTAGCATGACATTGTAAATTAACTATACATCAATAAAAAATTTTAAACACGAAAAGACTGTACCACAGTGGCAAAAGTGGGATTGGTTTCCTCATATATTCTTTTTCAGATTCTTTTCCACCATAGGTTATTCCAAGTCCAAGAATAAAGGGGAAGAGGACAAAGGAAGTTGTGGGAGGGGAATCAGAGAGGGACTTACAGATCTTGGTGATGTCCTTCAGCAGCAATGAGGGACATCTCTGCCAGAGAGTTCTGAAGGGCAGTGTTATGACCTGAATGTTTTGTCCTCCCCAAATTATTATGTTGAAGCCCACCATGAAGCAGTGCATGTATGATGAAGTACCAGTAAGAGGGGTGTGGGGATAGAGCAGGGGTTCATGCAGCTTAATGAAGCCTCATGGAAGAGATAGGACTTGAGCTGAGGTTGCAGGTTGGATAGCAATATAATGGTATTGGGAAGTTCTACCTTTGGGAGGTGTTAGGTTTAGTTAAACTCATGAGGGTGGAGCTCTTGTGATGGAATTAGTGTGCTTATAAGAGACACCAAAGGACTTGCTGCCCCCCTCCACCCTTGGTGTGTGGATATGTCTTTCATACCCATGAGAAATGGGTTGGAGAAATGTCTGTTTAGGTCTTCTGTCCATTTTCTGATTGGGTTGTGTTGGGAAATTTTTTTTTTGTCCCAACAAACTATTTTTATACTAGGCACTTAATAAATATTAAAACACTAGCCAAATTTTCATGCTTTTAATATTACAGGTGTGTATCTAATAATTGTTGAAACCAGAATTGCTTCCTTGTACAATTAGTCTCACCTTGCTATACCTGTCAAAATACTTCAATTACCTGCTCAAGGATTAATTTTAAATGAAATGCATCTCTAGCATAAGACTGTGATTTAAGAGAGGATATACAGTATTTTGATGACCTGACTGACAACATATTTCTTCTTCCAGATTTTTACCTGTCAGTGAAGGATTTAAATTGGAATGTTAGCCATTTATGAAGACTCTTGACCTTTTGAATATTTATTTGTAATATGTATTCATTCACAAAAAATTGAGTGTGTATTATATGTCAGGCTTTGGTCTAGGAGCTAGGAATACAAAGATAAGTATGATTGGGCCCATTCCCCCACCGAGCAAGCTCACACCATAGTAAAGGGAATCAGACATGAACACCAGTAGGTGACAAGGAGGTTAGGAGGGCCAGGGCAGCGGTCAGCATAGAGTGCAATGGAGGCCCAAAGGGGGAATCAGCCAACCATATGAGGGTGGGAGATTTGGTTGGGAATGACTCCACCAAATAGGGTGACATTTGAGCTTTGTCTTGAAAAGCTCAGTTGGGTAGGGCAAGTAATCTGATTAAAGGAAGTTGCTTTAGCCAAAGCATAGAATGTTCAAGGGTGTGAATCATTTGGAAGTTTGAGTTCAGGTACAGCAGGCATGGGCTTCCCTTATGGCTCAGTGGTAAAGAACATGCCTGCCAAGGGAGGAGATGAGGGTTCAATCCCTGGGTTGGGAAGATCCCCTGGAGAGAAAATGACAACTTGTTCTAGTTTTCTTGCCTGGGAAATCCCATGGACAGAAAAGCTTGGCAGGCTATAGTCCATGGGGTCGCAAAAGAGTCAGATATGACTTAGTGACTAAATAACAACAGCAGGCATAAGTGCCCAGTAGAACTTTCTGCAATGATGGAAAATTTTCTATTATCTTCACTGTCAAATATGGTAGCCACTAACTGAATGTGGTTCATGCAACTGAGGAATTAAGTTTTAAATTTCATGTAATTTTGACTAATTGAAATAGATTCTTGTGGTTGATGGCTACCATATAGACAGTGCAGGTAGAGAGACAAGAGGTCAGATCAGGGAAGAATTTATATCTCATTCTAGTAGGACTGACTGTTTTCTTGTAGGTAGTGGGAAGTCTTCAAAGAGTTGCACATAGGAAATTATTTGATCAGCTTTGCATTTAGGAGGGGCTGCAGACAAGAAGCAGATGAAACATTTAAAAGCGCTCAGAACACAGTAACTAGGGAAGTAATTAGGGAAAGGAATGGACTTTAGACATGCCCAGAAGGAAGAAGAGCCTGGCTTGGTGACAAGTCCGCATGTGAGGGGTGATGGAGAGAGAGGAGAATTATCTGAAGCAGGTTTGGGCTGCTTCAGTCTTTCTTCAGTCATTGTGTCTGCTACTAATTACTGACAATTCATCCCAATAAAGAATGTCGAGTGGGATGGGTTTTGAGAGAAGATTCATATTAGAGATAATGAGTTGGATCATGTTAGAGATAATGAGCTTGGAATGCATCAGGCATTCGGCTGAATTGTTACTGTCTTCCTTCTTGTAGTGAGCCAGGAGGGACTGGCAGTCCAGAGCTCACCATTGGAGGAACAACTATATTAAAATAAACTGATGGAATCTTTGACCATTATCTAGCCACAACAAAATAGTTCCTGAAAGTGGAGTGCAGCTCTATTATAATTTCAGCAAACTGGTCAAAAAAATTCCTCCTCAAGAAAATGAAGACTCACAGACTACAGAGTAAGGTGAATTTTTTGATAACTGACAAAAAAATCATTTCATTTTTAAAGATTAAAGTATAGTTGACTTATAGTTGTGTTAGTTTCAGGTATACAGGAAAGGGAGTTGTACAGATTGTTCTTTTTCAGGTTCTTTTCCATTGTAGGTTATTACAAGATATTGGATATAGTTGCCTGTGCTATACAGTAGGTCCCTGTTGCTTCCCTATTTAATATATAGTAGCATGTATCTATTTAATCCCAAACTCCTAATTTATTCCTTTCCCCTTTGGTAACCATAAGTTTATTTTCTATGTCTGTGATCCTGAAAAATTTTTTTTTAAATAAGAGTTAAGACTTTACCAAATTAAAGTTTGTCCTTGGGAGCCAATAAGCCATATTGTCCTTCACAGAGGAAGAGAAGCACAAAGATGAAATCAGTCTGGATCCCAATCACCAGGCACCATCCCCACCTCCAGCACCTGCTATTCCAAGAAACCTGTAAGCCTAGAGGTCCCACCCTTCTAAAGCCCAGGCACCACTGGAAACCGTAGACTCTAGTTTGAGGCATGGTCAAAAGGAGCAAACCTGAGAGCAACCTTTCTTCCTGGGGACACAGAAAAGGGTGCTTAGAGGTGGGTAGGAGATTCTAAAGCACGAGAGTCAAAAGTGGAGTCAGAGGAAGATCTTCTGAAAACCTGTCATTTAAATGCCTCCTTTTTTCCCTCCACAATTATAATTCCCTCCAAAATCACCCTAACTTTTCAGTAAAGATAGTAAAGAATCTAAAATTTCTCTCTCTCTCTCTCTTTTTTTTTTTTTTTCACTCTCCCACTGCTAAACTCACCTCCCTAACCCAGACTGTCTTGCACGACTCTTATGTCCCAGGCTGTTCTTAGGTGCTGGGGATTCTGCAGAACATGTTCCCTGCCTTCAAGGAGTTTGTGGTCTAGTTGGGGGACAGAAAAGAAAACAGACTCCCTGAGAGTACTGAGAACCCTGTTGGGTGTATGTACTGGGGGACAGGCATGGGGAGTGACTGCTTAGTGACTGTGGACATTCCTCTTGGGGTAGGTGGAAATATTTTGGAATCAGATGAAGGTGAAGGTTTAGGACCCTAACCCCAATTGACAGGTCAAAGAAAGTTTCATAGGAGACCTGGCTTCTGACAACATGGAGGAATTAACCAGATGAAGAGGGAAGAAGGACATTCAGATAGAGGAAGTGACCTCTGCAGAGATCTGGAGGCCAGTGAGTAATGCAGCACGGCCAGTGAGTAGAAAGAGTGTGGTCTGGAGCCAGGGGAAGTAGTTGTGAGAGCTGATGTTGGGTGGGTGAGCTGAGAGCAGGTCGTGGGTGTCTTATATGCCACGCCAAGAAGTTTGCACTTTGCCCCAAAGCCACTGAGAAGCCTTCATACGCTTTTAGGCAGGGAAATGACTTGATCAGATTTTCATTGTTTAAGTATCATTTTGGGATAGGCAAGAATTTGGAGGGGTCTCTGGCTGGAGAGGGGAGCTCATTTAGTTGGCTGTTGTTGTAGTCCAGGCCAAAAAAAAACAAAGAAAAAGTAGTTGCTTTAATTAGTTCAGAAGTGGGAATGGAGAGACTTGAATTGATTCAAGAGACAATAATGCAGACTGGGTTGTTAATTTAAGGATTGAGGAGATGAGTGAGGGAGTGAATGGATGAAAGACAGGGAGAAACTCACCTTTTAAAAAGCTATCTAGTAACATTATCTGCATATACAAAGTAGGTAAATAGATCTCAGAATTCATCATGGGGGGACCCCCAAGGAATTTCTGATATGCTATTTCTCACTCTCTAGTGTTGAGAATCACTGTTACAGAGGCTGTAATGTAAAGGGTTTTATGCTTTAGATCCTGTTTTATTCATTAGGACTATGTATATGAAATTTACCTCATTTGAGGGGAAAATACATTTAAGAAAGAACCACTAGCCTCCACCCTTTTTTTAGAGGTTTGGTTTTGATTGTAACAGAATTTGCTGACTTAATTTTTCTCATTTTGTGTTCTTGTAATTTCATTTCTCTTGTAACACTTGAAAGAACAGGACCCCATGCTTGGGGAGCTGCAGTGTTTCAAGTCACCCCCTAGCCCCACCCCCACCTAGGTTGTGAAAATCTGACCCTAAGCTTTGCTGTTTCCCCGAGGGCTGAGGCATGTGATGGAGAAAAAGATGGGAAACCAATAAGTAATGCTTTTGCTCATCCTTCATCTCACCTTTAAAGGTAATTGATAACCACAAAGAAAGGCCAATTTTTAGGGGTAAGTCTAATGAACTTGGGCTTCCCAGGTGGTGTTAGTGGTAAAGAACCTTCCTGCCATTGCAGGAGATGTAAGAGACATGGGTTTGATCCCTGGGTTGGGAGGATCACCTGGAGAAGGGTATAGCAATCCACTCCAGTATTCTTGCCTGGAGAATCCCATGGACAGAGGAGCCTAACAGGCTACAGTCCATAGGGTCATACAGAGTCAGACACAACTGAAGCAACTTAGCATGCATGCACACTAATGAACTTAAGAAGCTTGCTGTTTTTGTGTCAGGAAACTCAAATTTTGCTTTTTTTCTGGCTCTTCATATCTGTGCCCATGTAACTAACTCTAAAGAGGAATCTCTCTAAGGAAGATGATTAAGAAATGATCTTGTGAATCTTGACTGAAAGGATGTGGGAAAGCAGACTAAAAATAGTTAATGCTTTTTCTAAGGGAAACTTCAGTAAGAATGACTTGCATTGCCTTCCTTGGGCAATGGTTTCTTTTTCATCATTACTCTGAAAATTCAGCTACCCACTCCATCATCAAGCATTTCTGTGGAGAAGGAAGGTTAAACTGGAAAAGTAAATTGTCAGCTAATTCTTAGACTATGGCTTCCTCCATTTCAAAACTGGTAAACCATACATATTACATAGACTAACATGATGGTTTGTGTTTTGGAAAAAAAAAAAAGCCAACTGTTGCATAGTGCATGGATAATAATAGAGAACATGAGTGAGACAGGTGAAAAGCACGAGATCTGAATTTTTATTTTAACTTTGAGGATTTCTGGAAACCAGGATGCAGCTCTATTTTAATGATCTATATAGCCCAAAAGCATAACCCAAAGTGGAGAATTCTCCATTATTGTGCCTTTTCTTTTTTTATTATGATATATACAGAAAAGGTTAATGTAATATATGCACCATTGAATAGTTATAAAGTGAACATCCATATAAATACTATTCAGATGCATTAGAGATTCTTAATCATGAGTCTACTGATACTTGCAGAGAATTTGCCCATATCTCCTTTTTTCTTTTTTTTTTTTTAACACTGCATAGGTTTCCACGCTGCTAAGTTAATACGGTTGTTTAAGAAATCTAGTTTTTTACATCCTTTAGCTCACTGAGGTGTAGTGAACCTGTCTTCTCTCTGGGCTTTGGGTCTCTCTATATCTCCTCTTTTTTTTAAGTTATCCTCGCCCATCCCTTCCAGTAAAGGCTCTTTTGGACCCAGCCACGCCTCCCCACCTTGGCTCTACCCACGCCCAGGTCCCGCCCCTTTCGGGCCCTAGAGTTTGGTCTCCATGGTTACGCCGAGAGTTCTGGGCTGCCGTGAAAGCCCCAGGGAAGAATTGGGTAGACCCGGCTCAGGCTCTTCACTACAGCCAAGGTCAGCCCAGCCTGGGCTCCACGCCCTTGATCCGGAGTGTACCTCGCGAGGAGGCGAGCATGGGTCAGCGGACGGAGCCTGGGCCGCGGGAGCCTGTCGTCTAAACTGGTTCAGGCGAAACTGACAGTAAGGACTCTTCAGGCCCCGCCGCTGAGCGTAAAGAGCTGTCGCTTCCGGTCGGAGGCTCACAGGTCCCCAGGTCAGATCGCTAACCCGTGCTGCTCACCGCTGTTCGGCACCGCTCGCTGCCCCGCCGGCCAGAACTCGGGAGGTTTAGGCTCAAGCGGTGGGTGTGGGGAGGGTCGGGGGGCGGGGACTGAGGAGAACCCGGAGAGACCTGTACCAGGTGCCCGACGGCGCACGCGCACACGCGCGGCTTATATTCATTGAGCAGGCGTTTGTTAGTTACCAGCTGCTGGTTTGATGCTCTTACTTTCTGCCAACGCTATGTTAACCACTAAGTATATAGACTGGGAAAGGAGTACGTCAAGGCTGTATATTGTCACCCTGCTTATTTAACGTATATGCGGAGTACATCTTGCGAAATGCCCTTCTGGATAAAGCACAAGCAGGAATCAGGATTGCTGGGAGAAATATCAATAACCACGGATACACAAATGACACCACCCTAATGGCGGAAAGTGAAGAGGAACTAAAGAGCCTCTTGATGAAAGTGAGAGAGGAGAGTGAAAAAGTTAGTTTAAAACTCAACATTCAGAAAACTAAGATCTTGGCATCTGGTCCCCTCACTTCATGGCAGATAGATGGGGAAACAATGGAAACAGTGACAGGCTTTATATTCTTGGGCTCCAAAATCACTGCAGATGGTGACTGTAGCCATGAAATTAAAAGATGCTTGCTCCTTGGGAGAAAAGCAATGACCAATCTAGACAGCATATTGAAAAGCAGAGACATTACTTTGCCAGCAAAGGTCTGTCTAGTCAAAGCTATGGTTTTTCCAGTAGTCATGTATGGATGTGAGAGTTGGACTATAAAGAAAGCTAAGCGCCGAAGAATTGATGCTTTTGAAATGTGGTGTTGGCGAAGGTTCTTGAGAGTTCCTTGGACTGAAAGGAAATCAAACCAGTCAATCCTAAGGGAAATCAACCCTGAATATCCATTGGAAGGACTGATGTTGAAGCTGAAACTCCAATACTTTGGCCACCTGATGAAAAGACCCTGATGCTGGGAAAGATTAAACGCGGGAGGAAAAGGGGAGGACAGAGGATGAGATGGTTGGATGGCATCACCAACTCAATGGGCATGAGTTTGAGTAAACTCCAGGAGTTAGTGATGGACAGGGAGGCCTGGCGTGCTGCAGTCCATGGGGCCGCAAAGAATCGGACACAACTGAGTGACTGAACTGAACTGAATTGATATAGAACTCAGTCCTCAGGACAGCTCCAGAGAAAGAGTAGTAGTCGGATTTATACTTTTCAGATGAGAAAATCACTTCAAAGAGAAGTTAGAGAAATGGCCAAGGTTTCAGCTAGAAAACGGGGCACGATGGAAACCAGGCTCTCTGGTTCTCCTGGACTAGATGCCAGGTGTTGTTAACCTTACCTGAACCCTAATATGCTGAAAGTGATCTTTACCTACCTGGGATTGCCTTTGTTATTCTCTGCATGCTAATTTCCCCTGTGCTTAGATCGGAAAACCTGATCACTATTAAAACCTACCACCTTTTCACCAGGAGTTCTTTTTTTTCCCCCGTGATCCATGACTCATTATATGTTTTGCTTTTTTTTGCTTTTATGCTTTTAATCAAGAGTATAAACCTTCACTTGGATGTGCAAGAAATAGGATTTTGATGATTCAAGCAAGAATTGTGTTCCAAGAGTCTCTGATAATTATGAAAGGTCATTTAGTGAATGTGATGAAATAAGCATGTTCTGTTTCAAGCTGACTTGGCCACCTACATAGTGGAATTTCTCACTAATTCTACTCCTACACCCATCCTCCATCTCTAATACTGTTTAACATTTTTTTAAATTAAAAAATATCATGTTATAGGGGTACTTTTGATGACCACCATCATTTAAATAAAGAGGAAATGTTTCAGTCATTAAGTCCCAATTACTCTCACTGTTATCATTAGTCCTTCATTTTTATAAATATGAAACCAACTAATGAAAAACAAGAGGGGCCTTATATACTAGTAAATATTATTAAGTTAATAAATAATATGACTCTTTACAAATATATTAGTGGTGAAATCTCAAAAGGAAAAACTAATATATAAATACAATTAAATTTTTTTTATTTAGAATGCCTCCCACTCAGGCTGAAAGTGTTATAAAGAATATCATTAGAGAAATAGGACAAGAATGTGCAGCCCATGGAGAGATTGTTCCTGAAACTCTGGTTGCTTTTATGGTAAGAATAAATATTTTTGTGAATTACTGCTTTATTAAAAAATTTTTTTCAGCAGTGCCTAACTTGCTCTTAGAATTCTGTGATGTTCTCTTAACTTGTTGCATTGAAAACCTATGGCGATTGGTAGACAAACTGTGTCTGTGTGTGCTCAGTCGCGTCCAACTCTTTGCAACTGCATGGACTGTAGCCTGCGAGGCTCCTCTGTCCATGAGATTTTTCCAGGCAAAAATACTGTTTGTTTGTTTTTTAAGTCTATAAAGCATGTTAGTTCTAGATTTAAGAGACTGATCTAGAAGATCTCAAAGAATCTTAGAAACATCAATAATGTTTTTCCTGTGTTGTAAGTTTTTTTCTTTTTAACATGTGTTGTTCACTGCTGTAAAAATTACTCATTTCCTTGCTATCTCTCTGTTCTTGCTTTTGGTATAATAATACACAATAAAAATATGGTAAAAATATTCAAATTAGTTTCCCAAGGTAAAATTGCTCCCTTTCTCTAGTTTCTGATGAAGATGCTGAGGAACTGGGTTGTAAGAAACTCAGCTGAATGATCCACCCCTGGGTAATCAAGAGGGAGTTATTTTAAAAATGGAAAAATATTAAACTAATGTTGTAGTAATATGAAATAAATGTAATGGACTTTTTCCTACTCTCAGGTGAAAGCTGTTGTTCTGGACCCGAGTAATGGCTTTAACACGGATAGAACGCTCACAAAAAGTGATGTGCAGAAACTGGTGAAGGTGATTATCTAGCATTTCTCAAATTTTGAATGATTTACTCACAATTCTAAATATTTGATTTGTGTTGCTCAATAGTGCCTTCAGCTCCATGAAACAAAACCCCACCAAACAGTGGTGCAAACAAATGAGAGATTAAATTTTTTCTCATAGAATGAAGTCTAGAGGTTCATAGGTTGTTTTTCCTGACTTCCTAGGTCACTATCATGCATGTATTTTCACCCCAGGGTCACAAGAAAGCTCTTCCACCTTTGGGCAGGTATAAGGTGAGAGGACAAAGGTCAACATGTGTGTGCAATTGGATCTGTCACTTTGTTTTTGGGAAATAATGGGCTTTCCCAGAATCCCTCCCATCTCTTTCCATTTGTGGCCTGCCTGCATGCTCAGTCGTGTCTGACTCTTTGCCAGCCCATGCACTGTGGCCTACCAGGCTCCTTTGTCTGTGGAATTTTCCAGGCAAGAATACTGGAGTGGGCTGTCATTTCCTTCTCTAGGGGACCTTCCCAACCCAGGGACTGAACCGTATCTCCTGTGTCTCCTGCATTGGCAGGTGGATTCTTTATCACTGTGCCTCCTGGGAAGCCCTTGCATTTATTGAATGGAATGATATTTCAAGTGAGCCTAGGATATTGATTGTTTTCCTCTTTCCTTTTTTAGCTGAAAGAAAATCTCTGCCTTAATCCAGATTGAGGCTTTGTTAGTAAGGAAGGAGGGGTATGGATGCTGGCAGGTAGCAGTGTCTGCCGCAGTATTTTAGAGACATCTTATTCATCTAATGAGACATTGAGAAAATTAACTGACTTATATACAGTTAAGTTATATACAAATTCATATTCATATAATTTTTGATTCAACATAATTTGTGTTTTCTAAAAGGAAAATTGAACCCAAGAGCAAAATGATTCATAGGATAGTTTGGGAATTTGAGATTGGCATCTATACACTGCTGTATTTAAAACAGATGAAAAGCTAACCATAAAGGATCTACTATAAAATAAAGAAAAAAAGAAATCAAGTAAATGTGCCTGAAAAGCAGTTGTAAGAACTAAAGAAGGCAGGAATTTTAGATACTATTAATTTTTCCATATCTTTTAAGTTTGACTCACTGGGTTTAGATGCTTAAACATTTATTTTCTAAATATTTGTGAATGGATTTCCTAAAATTTCAACATTATTTTTCCCCTGGGCTTAATGATTTGAATTCCCTCCTTCACACACAAGACTTGAAACAAGCTTTCCCAAACTCATATGTGGATATTTTCTGAGCTCAAACAAATGGCAGAGAAAATTTTCATCATCTCAATCTTCTCTCTCAGCCAGCAATTTGCATAGTGAAACACAGGTCTGTCCGCAGATGTTAGAGGGTCAAGAAGAGCTTTGGAAGCTTGAAACTAGGGAATATTTTGTTAGGATAACCATGCAGAAGAAATGCTGTGATTCTCTATGGCAGCTGAGAGCTGGGTCTTTTTGTGCTGAAACTGAGAATGTGCTATAAAGCCTGTTCTTAGCAATAGGGGAAATGACTAATGGTCAGTCAGAAATTTTGTTGGAAAGCCGTGGAGAAGAACCAAGGAGGGGCAGAAAGTGTTTTTCTCCTTTTCATGGCTCAAGAAGCAATTTTCCCCCCACCAACTCAACTAAGTTGGCAGGAGTTTGATATATTTTTTGAATCTTATTTTTCTTATTGAAGTGTAGTTGATTTACAATATTGTGTTAATTTTCACTGCACAGCAATGTGAATCGGCTATAAATTCTTTTTTATATTCTTTTCCATTATGATTTATCGCAGGATATTGAATATAGTTCCCTATGCTCAGTGTACTTTTAATGTGACAGGGACATTAACTGTCAATTTATATCATAATTCAAGTGATAAAAAGTGTGTTTCATTTTTTCTCAATTAAGAACCATGTGGATGAGCTAAGTTTTGCATTTGTAAAGTCTGTGCTTGGACCAGCACCTCTCCACCTGGAACAGTCCAGGTGTCCCATCTTCACTCCTGCTTTCTCCTCTCCCTTCTCCCAGGAAAGCAGTGTTGGTGCCCTGGGAGGTGGGCTGAGGGAAGCTGTTGATGTGCCTGCCAGGTACAGACATAAAGTCTAACATGAGATAGGGAAGAGTGGGGTTGGGGGATGGAGAAGAGAGGAGAAAAGAAAAATTCAGGTTAACTGTCTATCATAAAAGCGCAAAACAGAGAAGGAGGATAAGCTATCTATGTGTGTGTCGGTGGGGGGAGGGGGCAGTGGAGGGCAGACAGGAGAAAATGGACCAGAGGAAGAAATTTTGAAACAGAAGGCAGGGTCAGAGATTGTCCATGAGCAGAGGATGGTAGCCGCAGCAGCTTCTTATAAAATGGACATGACCTCCAGCATCAGCTAAAAAAAAAGGAGCATGAAGGTTCAAATAAATGGTAATGAGGAACTCAAGAAGAGCTCCAGACATGAGCATAAGCTTCATGCAATGTCCACCCACGTTCAGAGACTAACCTTGTCGAGGTCCTTGCCGCCAACTAGACTATTAGCCACCTGGGTATGGTAATATTGGCTAACTCAGGGGAAATCGCTTATTACTTAATAAATGTTATTGGTTAAATGATCTATAAAGCATGAAGTTCTGAGAAAAAAATAAAAGGGCTTATTGGTAGATGAATATCAGAAGCTATTGCTTTGATGTTTCTCTTTGATTTTAAAAATAACATTGGAAAATACTTCTAATTGCTTCAGAAAATATAACTAGAAGCATTTATGGGATATTCTCTTTTAGCTTTGTGTGAATCGGCTATTGGACAGCAAAAATCCTTCCCTGGACACCATTAAGATGCAAGTCTATTTTGATATGAATTATACAAGTCGAGGTAATGTCTATCTACCTATATTGATACCCTTTAAAATAAGGTTCATATTGTATTTCAGGTTATAGGGCTTCATTTAGTTGATGAAGAACAATTTAACTTTTTTGTCTGTCTTTTGAAATTTTTTCCAACTTTGAAGAATGTAATAATATTGGAGATGCTAAATGAGACCATTGGCCTTAATGAGTGTCAAAAGTTTCTGAGTCTATTGTGCTTTAACTGTTATATGACTAATACATAATATAGTAAAGCAGCCAGCCCACTGAAGTTAAAAATTTTAATTGGCTGATTTTTTGGTTCCTGGTTTATATTATTATCTCATAATGCTTTCCTAAATTAAATAACTTACCTAAAAATGAAGTTAATGATGGGAAATATAAGCTCAGAACATATTTTGTATGTAAATCATTTATTACATACATCCAAGATAACTTGGAAATAAGACAAAAAGGAAAATAAAGATTGCCTCTGCTGACTGTAATGATATAATTATTAACCATTTGGTTATTTTAATTGTCTTTTTTCCCTCTATGTATTAAACTTTTAGTTATGCTATATGTGTAAAATCATGTATCTTGCTTTTTTGATAAATAATAATGACATTTTAGGGCTTCCCTCGTAGCTCAGTTGATAAAGAATCTGCCTGCAATGCAGAAGACCTGGGTTTGATTCCTGGGTTGGGAAGATCCCCTGGAGAAGGAGCTGCCAACCCACTCCAGTATTCTTGCCTAGAGAATCCGCATGGACAGAGGAGCCTGGCAGGCTACAGTACATGGGGTCATAAGTTGGACACAACTTAGTGACTAAACCATCACAATGACATTATAAAACAATAGTCATGAATTGATGTAATTTAGGTTTTTCTTAATTTCAAAGTTTGAGGTTTTGTGGTAAAGTTATAGCTGTGAATTGTGTATGGTTGATATTTTAATTATTGCCCTTGTTGAAGGGTGTCTAATTGACTTAGTTGCAAAAATTATAGTGCTGGTGAAGTGCGGCTCCTGCCACAATTAAGCTTAAACCTCATTGTATCACAGGAAGAAGGGTGAGGGATACAGTTCTTGATGCTACATTGTATTACAGTAATGCCATTCAAAGGAAATTTATCTAGAACTAAAATGGAAACACACATAGTTGAAGAGGAAAATTTATACTATCTTGATGGGTATTCATATTTGCTTACATACAGTATACTATATGTGCTTACCAATAGCATATAGATAGTACATATAATTTATACTGTATATGTTTATAAT
The DNA here is from genome assembly GCF_042477335.2 of Ovis canadensis. Taxonomy (NCBI): domain Eukaryota; kingdom Metazoa; phylum Chordata; class Mammalia; order Artiodactyla; family Bovidae; genus Ovis; species Ovis canadensis. The sequence continues at coordinate 60,702,966 of NC_091252.1, read as the reverse complement.
GTGTATACATACATAATATATGTATATAATGTTTATAATGTATATTATAAAATGTCTTGTATACTTCCTGTTTAGAAGGTTTTAGCCCTATCTATTATGGTTTGGATTGTCTGTTTAAAAATCTTACGTGTTTTGACAAAGTATGCCATTTAAATCACTGTAGTACATCTTTGCCACCAGATTTTTGTCTTGAAGTTACTTGCTGGCCACTATTTTTTTTTGTTTGTTTTGATGACTATATCCTAAGAAAATACTTGTTTTCATGCAGTAGAATTGCCATACCATGCCATTTCCCCCTCTGGTCCTATTTTCTTATTGGAGAAGAATTCTAAGTATCAATATATGGAACATTGTCTATTGCCATTTTTAGAGGAATTTCTTGAAGAACATCACCGGGTCATAGAGTCTAGATTAAGTTCTGTTAGCAGAGAGATTACAGACAGTCGAGCATGTGTCCGAGAGGAGCTGGAAAACCTCTACCGCAAGATCGTCAGCTACGTGTTACTGCGTTCTGGGCTGGGGTCCCCAACAGACATCAAGATTGTCAGAGAGGCAACAGGTAAAAAATGTACACCATTTCCAGTCCATGTGTGAACATACATGAACATCGTATCTTATAAAATATGGTGAATTACATGTGTTGAACATTGAAGTTTTCTCCTTTGGTCTGAAAAAAAAAAATAGCACAAATAAGAGGTTAAAATTTACCCACATCCCTCTTACACAATGTAGCATCACTAAAACTCAAGTAGCACCTCTGGGAAGTGAATATGTTCATCTTCTTAGAGCTGTATGTACCTAGGGACCTAGTATTCCTCACCAGAGAAGCACTGGCAGTGTGATTAAGAGTACCAGGCTGGCTGAGGAGTGGGAAATGTTGGGAGAGTAAATTTCATACTGGTGAAAGGAGTTGAGTCTGTCATCTAGGATGGATGAAGGTAAACAACACTATTTTATCCTTAGGAAATACTTGCCCAGTTTCATATATAAGATAAGGAATAGGCCATATCTCTAATCTTCCCATGGCTTTCTTCCATAATGCTTTTAAAGCATCATTTTTTTTTTCTACTCAGAATCCTACTTAGCTTGTTTTAAGGCCCATTGCCAAAAAATTACTGATGGATGCATAATTGTAGAAAAAGATGTGAGGCAGTGGCATTATTTTTAGCAGCTCAGCTTTGATGTATGCTAAATTTTGCCAAGTATTCTGGAATCAGGTATCAGACAGTTAAAGAATCATCTAAGTAACTCTATAAAGACAAGCCCCTTAGCTTTCTGCTGAAAGAGACTCGTCATTTAAGTTTTGGTATCTTTATTCTATCATTTTGTTGTCCTTTTTGTGGTTTGTTTAGCTGCCCTACAGAGTGTATTTCCTCAAACTGAACTTGGGACATTTCTAACCCTTTCTAAGAAGGACAAAGAACGCCAGCTGAAAGAACTCACCATGATTGTGACTGGAATTCGTTTATTTAACCGAGACTGTGGAAAGGGAGGAGAAGGCATTGATGACTGTAGGTATATCATTAGGTTAATTCTATAGGTTACACAGGTTTAAATTTTAATGGGAACAGAGGAAAATAAAACACAGTACACCACTGGCATTCTTAGATTTAACATTTGTAGTTTTGACTATACCTTAGGTACTGCTACTGTTCATAATGTACAGTAATCTTTCATTTTACTGGGGCAAGACCATACATTTTTATGTATCATGAAGCTTAGGGGCTTTGATCCCTGCATTGGGAAGGTCCCCCGGAGTAGGAAATGGCAACCCACTCCAGTATTCTTACCTGGAAATTCCATGGACAGAGGAGCTTGGTGGGCTACAGTCCATTAGGTTGCAAAGAGTCGGACACAACTGAGCATGCCCCGCACATGAAGCTGGTATGGGATGTGAATCAGTACAAGGATTGAGAGGGCCTCCTGGAGTCCAGCCTCCCCAGTTCAGTGGACCTCTATGTTCTTTGCATGCATATATGCTCAGTTATGTCTGACTCTTTGCGATCCCGTGGACTGTAGCCCACCAGGCTCTTCTGTCCATGGGATTTTCCAGGCAAGAAAACCGGAGTGATTGCTATTTCCTACTCTAGGGGATCTTCCCAAACCAGAGATCAAACTTGTGCCTCTTGCATCTCCTGCATTGGCAGGTGGATTTTTTACTGTTGGTACCACCTGGGAAGCCCTCCAAGCCAAATAACCAAAATGGAATAAAATTCAGTGATTCAAAAAAAGAAAATCACCCTGAAAAGAAAACTGTTGCTGATGTGGTTAATGGAATGAAATAGAATAAGAGGAGAATATTTGCAAGTCTATAAATCCAGAGCCTCTACTATGCTGTTACATACTTAATGCATTCATTATCTAAGTTTGAAAGCATTTGTTCAAACATTTGCTCAAAGACCAACCAGTAGGAGTAAATTCCTTGTGTATGTGGTGCACATGTAGGCCCACTGAGAAGGTATTAGTGTCTATTACCAGATCACTGATCTAGTACAATAGGGTAATTGTTTTTGCAATTTAAAAAGTGTTCTAAAAAGTCCAATTCCCATTCCTCATACATTTCCCTACTTTGCTAGATGATTCTATTGTTGTTCTGTATCCCAGTGAGCTTCTTAAGTGGTACTCTTTTATTTCCTTTTTTACAAACAGTAAAGAAGATTCACAGAAGAGATATAGTGGCTTTTCTAGAAGCACGTAATTAATAGCACAAAACACCAAAGCCTGTCTGTTCTTTAGACTCTTCTATATTTTATTGACAAAAGGTGATCTGCTTTAACTTTTGGTTCTTATTCTGGCAGTGTGGTGTTTTGCTTTATTTGTTTTTTGATAGGTTTTTCTTTTTTGTTCTTTTCCTCCTGATATAGAAGTGATGAAACTCCTGCCTCTTTATTATTAATTTGGTTAAAAAAAAAAAAAACTGACTCAACCTACTGTTGAAATATGACTACTTTCTAGGCTTTTTTTTTCCTGAATTCTTTTAGCTTGCCTCATGTTTGTTTTATTATACCTTTCAAACCAGTGCCAGCTATTCTACAGGAAGCAATCCCAGCCACCACTCAGCATGTTGATTCCCAGCTTGAGGCGGTTCAGGACCAGGCATACCGCTACACAGCCATCCTGGAGAAGGCAGCAAAGAATCCCCTCATGAGTCAAGAACTTCAGCCCTATATGTTAAGAGAAGCCCTATATAATGTGCGGCAATGCGAGATCTTCCTTCAGGTCATTTTGGTGAGTTATTGTCATAAGAGCTGGCCATTTCCACAGAATGCAGCCTCATATATGTATATGTATATATGTGTATATATGTACATATATACACTTGCTTTGAATTAACTGTTTAGCTTAATTTTAAAAAAGTCACTGATTAAATTGGTTTTTTTTTGGCAACTTTTTCACTTACTGTGATCCAGGTTCCAACTTTTTAAATATTCTTTTCCATAATAGTTTATCATAGGATATTGAATATAGTTCCTCATGCTATATAGTAGGGCCTTGTTTGTTGTTTATCACAACCTCCTTATATATTATAGGGTGACCAGGTCATTGATAAAAAAAGCAACCTTAATAAGTGTTCAGCATATATTGCATCTGTAGGATCAAGGACTAAAATAGAAATGGGAGAGTTGGATGCTGATTTTAATGAAGGTGTGTTGAGAGGGTTTTTGATGGTTGATTCTCTTTGGTCCTTGGTAATATGATTGTTGCATGGTTGCTATGGTAATGCAGGTATATGTCTGTGTATAAGACATGTTGCATTGTTTGTTTTCATTCAGAGCAAGTGTCTAACATATAGTTTGGCAGGTTGTTGGCATTCAAATAACTTTTATATAATTACTTGTTCTAATTGTAAAATTTGGTGGAGAAGATTTTTTTCCTGCTTCTCTAGATCTAATAAACAAACCTGCCAGGAGCCAGCACGGGAGATCCCATCTATGACAAGGTCATGTGGAAGAGCCTGACAGGGCAAGGCGGATCAGGTCTCAAGGGGTCCTCTGCCTGAGCATCTACCCCGAAACCAGAATCTGTCTGTTTTATTATTTTATGCCTCTCACCAACACCTCTGACATTAATGGGGGGCTATCCCCGACCACCTTTCTCTAAAGAAAATTAACTTAGAGCTCTAGTTAATAAGTCTCCTGGGAGTAATTGGAGTGTTTCAATTCAAACCCTTCTGATAGCTTTCTAACTTTTACAACTGCGCATATGATTGTTTACAGCCTCCCAACTTCGAGAGGCACAGGAAGCTTAAAAATTCTAGGAATGTAGAGCCTTTTGAGGAGTTAAAAATCATTAGAATAGAACTGATTGAGGGTTTCATTGTTGAGCCAATACTTGCTGCCAAGTTTTCATATCCTTTATTTGTTGTGTACCCGGGAGTGCATTAATTAATATAGTTGGTATATAGAAAAAACAAGTAGCAACATAGATCTTTGAGTTAAGTACTTTCTTTCTTGTAACCCACTGCACCTTTGATCTATAAGGATGTAACTTTATTTAGTACTTTGAGGGTGATGCAGATTAAAGAAAAACACTTCAGGGAAAATGAGATTAACATTCATCAAGGAAGAGATTAACATAAAATGTTAACAGGCCTCTTGGCCAGAAGATAATGTAAATCACCTGAGACCTTTTGTATACAGAAAGATATGCAGAAAGAAAGCCTGGTATCGATAAGGGTTAGGACTGCTGCCCCTGCATGACTCTGCATCTACCATTATGTACAACTTAGGGTATATAAGCACCTTTTGAAAATAAAGTTATGGGGTTTTTACACAAGCTTGGCCTCCCCCATGTCAAGTCTCTCTCTCTCTTTCTCCCTCTCCCTCCCTCTCTTTCTCAGGTTGATCCCTTGGAACACAGAGGCTCTCTGTGTTCACTATTCTGCCCCGGCTTCTAAGACCCACGCGAGAGGGAGCCCAAGGTGGGGCACTCTCCGCTATTCAAGCAGGTGCCTGTGGCCTACGTGAACAGAGCAAGTCTCTTGTCTTGAGACTTTATTAGCTTTCCGTGTAAACCAAGGAATATCATCCTCTTTTCTCCTCTATTTTTTTCACTACATTATTCTTTCCTAATCTCTCTTTATATCTCTAAATAAATAAATCTCTCCTCGCCGACGCCGTCTCCCCTTTGAATTCCCTGGATCCACAGGGGCTGGACCCCGGCACAAACCAAACACTCTCCCTGCAAAGAGTTGGAAAATATGGTATGGTAAAGTGGTGGTTTTCAACTTTTTTTTTAAAAAGCATCAGAGCCCTTTCTGACAGAAACTTACTCAGAAGAAATTTACTTACTCCTAAAAATATAAAGCAAGTATCTAGACCAAAGGATCAGAGGCCCTTTTCTTCAAGGAGCATTCCCAAGCCATCCTAAGATTCCAGGAAACACAGTTTCTTAACTGTGTCACGGCAGCAAACTAAGTTTCTACCAGTTACTGTTTTGTTTTCTGGCTTTTTCCCCCTAGCTATACTGGAGAAGGAAATGGCAACCCACTCCAGTGTTCTTGCCTTGAGAATCCCAGGGACAGAGGAGCTGGGTGGGCTGCCGTCTATAGGGTTGCACAGAGTCAGACATGACTGAAGCGACTTAGCAGCAGTAGCAGCAGTATACTGAGGTGTAATTGACAAAGTTGTAGGATATTTAAATTGTACAACGGTTTGATTTAATATACCTCTATATTCCCCCACTGAAAAAACACATCCATCCCCCTGGTCACTGTTTACCTTCACACAGCCTCTCATAAGACCACAGGATTGGTGGAACTGTCTTTTGTGCAAGCAAATACTAATGTCTTGGATACAACAGGCTGTGTTCTGCCCCCCTTTTTGTTTTCACTTGTATTTTGATTGCTAAATAGTACTTTGTTTGCTTGTTTTGGATGGCTGTGTCAGGTCTTTGTTGCGGCACTCCCGATCCTCATTGTGCCATGTGAAATCTTTCATTGCGATGCATGGACTCTCTACTTGTGGCTTGCAGGCACAGTAGTTGCAGCGTGCAGGCTCCAGAGCACACAGGCTTCAGTAGTTGTGGCACACGGGGTCTCTCTTTGTGGTGTACCAGTTGAGTTGCTCCACAGCACGTGGCATCCTAGTTCCTGACCAGGGATTGAACCCACGTCCCCCACTTTGCAAGATGGATTCCCAACCACTGGACCACCAGGGAAATCCCTTCATACTACTTTTGGATGCCCTAGGTCTGTCTTCTCTCCTTACCTCTGCTACAGAGGAGAGAAGGATAACATCCAAAGACATGAATGCATGGCAACAAACTAGGAGGGTTCCTCACAGCTGGCCTACTATCTATTTGCCTTCAGAAGGGAGGACTCTAAATCAACTCTCTGAAACCAAACCATTCTTTAGGGTAGGTGTTCCCCTGATGTGGACTTGCAGCTAGCAGCCTCATGTAACCAGTCAGATACTAAGAGGATTTCACAGTCAGTTTGAGTGTGTAGGGGTCCACAGGAGCAGAATCTCAAATTTACTTTTGTCCTTTATGCTCAAAAGGGATATTATAAGAAAGAACTTTGGGAAACTGTCACATATACTCTAAGGATGTTGTGGAGGATGTGTTCATTCTATAGTATCTTCTCACAGCTTTTGCTCATGAATCATACTCAGACAACTGAGAGTCTTAAAATCTTTTTGGTGCTGTGCCTTTCAATGTGATCTTATCTCCTCGATCAAGGATTGAACCTGTGCCCCCTGCTTTGGAAACAAGGAGTCTTAGCCACTGTACCACCAGGAAAGTCTTAAATTCCCTGACAGTCTTGAATTCTCATTGGAGTTCTCACTCAGAGGGTTGAAGTGCTAAGTGTGGGTCTTGCAGCCAGACTTCCTAGGTTCTAATCCTGCCATTGCTACTTACTAAATCTGTGTCCTTGATGAAGTTGCTTGACTTCTCTTGACTTCTCACATCTGTAAAAAGGGGTTACTGATAGTCCCCACTAGGTAAATAAGGTAGAGCAGTGTTGTCAGACAGATGAAGATGATGACAACAAACACAGTGTTTACCATCATCATTGTCAGGGCATTAGCAGAGCAGTTCTAACTTCATTTCAATAGGGGCACAAGCTAAAGGGCTCTTACCTTTCTTGGAATATCTCATTTCCAAACCCTTTGTTGCTCATGTTATTGAGAAAGTTCACATTCTGATCTTAGCACTCTTCACGACTCTTTCGTACTCCCTTTAGTCAGAGTCAGAATGAGTGTTCTTTAAGTTTCTGACTTTCTTGCTGCATAATCACTGTTCCTTTTTGTTGTTATTGTTTTTACTTTTATTGAAACATACTTGAATTACAATGTTAGTTTCAGGTGTACAACATAGTCATTTAAAAATTTTAAAGATAATGCTCTATTTTTAGTTATTACAGAATATTGGCTATGTTCCTTGTGCTATAAAAATGTATCCTGTAGCTTATTTATTTTCTACATTGTAGTTTTTATCTCTTAATCCCCTATCCCTATTTTGCCCTTCCCTCTTCTCCACTAGTAGCTACTAGATTGTTCTCTATATCTGTGAGTCTTTTTAAAAAAATATTCACTAGTCTGTTTTATTGGAGAAGGCAATGGCACCCCACTCCAGCACTCTTGCCTGGAAAATCCCATGGATGGAGGAGCCTGGTGGGCTGCAGTCCATGGGGTTGCTAAGAGTCGGACACAACTGAGTGACTTCACTTTCACTTTTCACTTTCATGCATTAGAGAAGGGAAATGGCAACCCACTCCAGTGTTCTTGCCTGGAGAATCTCAGGGATGGGGGAGCCTGGTGGGCTGCCATCTATGGGGTTGTACAGAGTTGGACACGGCTGAAGCAACTTAGCAGCAGCAGCAGCAGCAGTCTGTTTTATTTTGTGAATTCCACATATAAGCAGTAACATACTTTTCTTTCTCTATCTGACTTATTTCACTAAGCATGATACCTTCCAGGTCCATCCATGCCACTGTAGATGGCAAAATTTCTTTTTATGGCTGACTAGGATATGGTAGTTTTTGATACTCCAGCCTTCCATCATCAATCTGCCTTAGTTACAGTTTAAGGTTGATTGTTACAGAATGGATACAATTTAATGAGTATTGGTGGCTCAGAGGTTAAAGTGTCTGCCTGCAATGCAGGAGACCCGGGTTCGATCCCTGGGTTGGGAAGATCCTCTGGAGAAGGAAATGGCAGCCCACTCCAGTATTCTTTCCTGGAGAATCCCATGGATGGAAGAGCCTGGTAGGCTACAGTCCATGGGGTTGCGAAGAGTCGGACACGACTGAGTGACTTCACTTTCACTTTCATAAAATACCTCAGTTTATATTTAGCTGAAACTTTTTCCTATCCATGAAATCTATGAATACTCTTTTTTAAAGTCACATTATTTGAACAAATATTAATAAGATTTTTTGAAATATTGATTTTGATTCAAAAAATTTTCTTTTGCCAATGCTACATTCAGTTTATGTAGACATTTGGAAAATCCAGTTATATCCTGGGTAAGATGGTGAGTTATTGTCTTTTGATCAGGACTTTATCTGAAATAGTGAACAAATTCAAATATTCTGGAAGAGAAAGGAAGGGGTGATTGCAGTCTTGCTGACTGTCTTAGCTGAGAGAACAGAATTCCACCCTCTGTGGGCTTTTGATGAGCACGGCAGTTACCAAAGAGAGAAAGCCACTTATTGTTATTGCACCAGTAAAAGCTGCATGACACACAACATTTCTTAAAATATATAAGTCAAGGCTTTTGTATGCTTCTTCTGCCCAAGCCGTGTTTGCAGGGCCATTCACAGAATAGATTGCACAGGGATTCTTGATTTTTCTGAAAATGCAAGTAAAATGTCTGTTAGGTGGAATTTGTGCTTGTTTTAGATTTGTTGAAAAATGGTCATAGAAGAAAGTATGAGAAACTTATAATTTAAAAAGTGGGGGAGAGGAAGAATAATGCTAGGTACACATGCTTTCCCCAAGCATTTTTTGGACTGCACTATGAAAGAAGGTTTGTGACTTTATTCTTGGTGTTTTTGTTTTTTTTGTTTTTTTGCCTCCAACAATCTCATTAGAAATAGCTTTGTGTTAGGATGCTGTCAAATTTGTGGTGGCAGATATAAGTTTTTAAAAATGTGAATTTCATCATGGGTAACAAAAACCATCCTTTTCCCAAAATGACGGACTCATTTCATTGACTCTCAGGAAACTATCTGCCAATAGATAAGGCTCAAAAATCATAGGTTGTCTGCCAGTTGTCCTTTTCATATAAAAGTGCTTTTCTGCTAGAGAAGGGAGAAAAAGGCTAGTTCAGCTTGCAACCCAGTCATGTAAGAGAACTGTGTGTTTTAATATGCAGGATAGCTCGACTGGTTAAGAATCTGCCTGCAACACAGGAGACCCTGGTTCGATTCTTGGGTCGAGAAGGGATAGGCTACCCGCTAGAGAAGGGATAGGCTACTTACTCCAATATTCTTGGGCTTCCCTTGTGGCTCAGCTGGTAAAGAATCTACCTTCAATGCGGGAGACCTGGGTTTGATCCCTGGGTTGGGAAGATTCCCTGGAGAGGGGAAAGGCTACCCACTCCAGTATTCTGGCCTAGAGAATTCCATGGACTATACAGTCCATGGGGTCACAATGAGTTGGACATGGTTGAGTAACTTTCACTTCCACTTTCACAGAAGTGTTTTATGCATATTTTCTATTTGATCTGATTGTTAAAAAAATATGCACATAAAGATCAAAATTCAATAAAATTAATACTTCTTACTGCAGTATCAAGGATAGTGAAAGGATAGTGAAAATAGCTTTTTTATTGAGATACTATTGATATGTAAGATTATAATTGTTTCAGATGTATAACATAAATGATTCCATATATGTGTATACTGCAAAATGGTGACCACAATAAATCTAGTTAAACTTTTCAGCACATATAGTTACAGTTTTTTTTTCCTTGTGATGAGAACTTTTAAGATCTCCTCTTTTAACAACTTTCAATTGTACAATACAGTATTATGCACTACAGTCATAGTCAGCATGCTGTGTGTTACATCCCCATGACATATATAAGTGGAAATGTGTACCTTTTGATCCCCTTCACCCATTTTGCCCACCTCATCCCCCCACCAATGGTAATTACCAATCTGTTCTCTGTATCTATGAGCTCAGTTTTTTAAAAAAAGATTCCACATATAAAAACAAGGTCTTATTATAGAGCACAGGGAACAATATCCAATACATAGTAATAATCTATCATGGAAAAAGGACCTGAAAAAGTTGTATATGTGCAACTGGATCACTTTCGGTATATCAAAAATTAACACAAAATTGTGAATCAACTATCCTTCGATTTTTAAAAAATTCCTCATAGAAGTGAGATCATATGATATTTGTCTTTGTAAGACATACTTCCCTTAGTAAAATTCCTGCAAGTTTCATTCATGTTGCTGCAAATGGCAGGATTTCCTTGTAAATGATGCTGCAATGAATATGGGGGCACATGTATCTTTTTGAGTTAGTGTATTCATTTTCTTCAGGTAAATACCCAGAAATGGAATTGTTGGGTCATATGGTGGGTCTATTTTAATTTTTTGAGGAACATCTCTACAGATTTTCCATACTGGCTGCACTGAGTTACATTCCCACCAACAGTGCACAAGTGTTCCCTTCCCCCCACCCCCATATCTTTGCCAATGCTTGTTCTTTCTTGTCATTTTGATAGTAGCCATTCTGTCAGATGTGAAGTGATACATCATTCTGGTTTTGATTTGCATTTTCCTGGTGATTAGTGATGCTGAGCAATTTTTCATGTATTTGTTGTCCATCTATATGTCTTCTTTGGAAAAATGTCTATTCAGATTCTTTGGCCATTTTAAAATTTTATTGTTTTTGCTAGAGTTGAATGGGTTCTTTATATGTTTTTGATCAGATACATGATTTGTGAATATTTTCTCCCATCCCATTGGTTGCCTTTTCATTTTATTGATGGTTTCCTTTCACTGTGCAGCTTTTTAGTTTGATTTACCTGTTGATTTTTGCTTTTGTTGATTTTTGCTTTTTGCTTTTGTTGATTTTTGTTTTGCTTTTCTTGCCTTTGTTTCTGGTGTCAGAAAAAAAAAGTCACCAAGACTGAGGTCAAGACTTTACTGCTTATGTTTTCTTCTAGGAGTTTTATGTTTTCAGGTCTGACGTTCAAGTCCTTAATTCACTTTGAATTGCTTTTTGTGTGTGGTATAAAATAGTGGTGCAGTTTCATTCTTCGCAGGTGGCTGAACAGTTTCCCCAGCACCATTTATTGAAGAGACTATCCTCTCTCCATTGAATATTCTTGGTGCTTTGTGGTAAATTAATTGACTGTATATGTGTGGGTTATTTCTGCACTCTCTGTTCTGTTTTATGAGTCTATGTGTCTGTTTTGATGCCAACACCATATTGTTTCAATTACTGTGACTTTGTGACTTTGCAGTAGTTTGAAACCAGTTAGCATGATGCCTTCTGCTTTATTCTTCTTTCTCAAGATGCTTTGGCTATTTGAAGTCTTTTGTGATTCCATACAAATGTGAGGATTGTTCATTCTATCTCTTTGAAAATGCCATTGGAATCTTGATAGGGATCATATTGAATCTGTAGGTAGCTTTGGGTAGTATGGTCATTTTAACAGTATTAATTATTCTAATACCGGAGCACGGAATGTTTTCCCCTTTATTTATGAGGACTTGCTTTGCAATTAAAATTCTACATAGTCGTGAACAAGTTCTTTTCGGTAAAATGTTAACAGTGTGATTGTTCTAGGACACTGTCAGGAAAAATCAAGAAGTTCTGTGTGTCTAATCTGTAGATGGAGCCTACAGGCACAGCTTGGGGGAGTAGCTCTGGAGTAGCTTTACTTAATACATCACACCTCTTAAAACCTGTAATAAAGCTACTCCAGACCTACTGGAGTAGACAGATTTATTTGTTTCTGGTTCTTTGTATATAAATCTAAGTGAGTTAAGTACTGCATTTTCATATTTTGATTTCTAAAACAAAACTAGCAGTCAGGGGGGAAAAACAGAAGGGTAGACAAGAGACTTATTAGATAGGATAAATTATATGTAAATTATATATAGTTTTGAGAAAATATTTATAAAATTATAATAAATAAATATGGGAGAATGAGGAAAGAGGAGGGGAAATGTTTAAAGAATAGTACAGGTAAAATTAAAACAGGATACATATTACAGAAGTGAATGAAAAAATTCATTAGTTGAAATGCAGGGCTAATTGATATTTCTTATAATTATTTTCTGTCATTTAAAAATAGTCTAGCAAAGCATGTCATTAGTCTACAGATATCTGAGAACTCAAAAGCAGCTGTTTTTCTCTTCCTGTAATTGTTACTCTTGAACACTGTTTGTACTAATAAACCTATACACTGCCATTTCTGGTCACAGCTTGGGGTAGGAGCCAGGGGCTCAGGTGATCTGGTGTAGAACCATGATTCTATCCCTCATTCACTGTGTATCCTTGGGCAATTTACTTACCTTTCTGTGCCTTACTTTTCTTATTTGTACTTACCTCCTTTTGTACTTCTAAATATTTATTGTGGGGCTAATGTGTCACAGGATCCACTGCTTAGAGATGCAGTTATGCTGAATATCAAAGAGTACCTGTATGCATTTGAGAATAATTATAGCCATTGTACTTCAAAGGGTTTATCAGTCCATCAGATGTTTCTGGAGCCCCATTCATATATTAGTACTCTTCTTGGTGTTCAGGATACCCCAGAGGGCAGAATCCTTGCCCTCACTGAGCTCACCTTCAGGAGATGTGGGGAGCAAGCAGGGCTTAAGACATATATAATTGTGTAAAGCAAATTATTAATGCAAATTATGTTGTCTTCACAGTCAGATATAATTACCTGTGCTCAAGAAGTGGAAATGATGATAAAGCAGTTAGAAGCCCAGCTGGAACAATTAAAATTGACTGTAAAGTCAAAGACGGCTATCCCGACATCACAAGTCTTTGTAAGCATTTGTCATCAGCTTTGAAACTTGTTTAAGGGTAAAGGAGCTTTGAAGTCCCATAAAATTGGATGAAAAGTAATTTTAATTGTATTTAATATGGAAAATATAATATTAGTTTTATACAAGTTGATCCTGTTCTTTTTGCTTATTTTGTAGTTAATAATCATAGAATGTGGTTGTTTTAAGTTGAATGAGAGGATTCTCTTAGTAGGCAATTGCTACCAAAATACATGATACCAGTATTGTCTGTCAGTTCAATTGCTCAGTCTTGTCTGACTCTCTGCAACCCCATGGACTAAAGCATACTAGGCTTCCCTGTCCATCACTAACTCCCAGAGCTTGCTCAAACTCCTGTCCAACAAGTCGGTGATGCCATCCAACCGTCTCATCCCCTGTCATCCCCATTTCTCCTGATTCAGTCTTTGCCAGCATCAGTGATCTTTCCCTGATTCAACTGACTCTTTTACAGTGAGTCAGTTCTTCATATCAGGTGGCCAAAATATTGGAGTCTCAGCTTCAGCATCAGTCCTTCCAATAAATATTCAGAATAGGGCTGATTTCCTTTAGGATGGACTGGTTTGATATTCTTACAGTCCAAGGGATTCTCAAGAGTCTTCTCCAACACCACAGTTTAAAAGCATCAATTCTTCAGTGCTCAGCTTTCATGGTCCAACTCTCACATCCATACATGACTACTGGAAAAACCATAGCTTTGACTAGACAGACCTTTGTTGGCAAAATAACATCTCTGCTTTTGTTGGTCATAGCTTTTCTTGACTTTTAACTTCATGGCTGCAGTCACCATCTGCAGTGATTTTGAAGCCAAAAAATAAATAAATAAATAAAGTCTGTCACTGTTTCTACTGTTTCCCCATCTATTTTCCATAAAGTGATAGGACCGGATGCCATCATCTTCGATTTTGAGTGCTGAGTGTTAAGCCAAGTTTTTCACTCTCCTCTTTCACTTTCATCAAGAGGCTCTTTAGTTCTTCACTTTCTGCCATAAGTGTCGTGTCATCTGTGTATCTGAGATTGATATTTCTCCCAGCAATCTTGATTTCACCTTGTGCTTCATCCAGCCCGGCATTTTGCATGATGTACTCTGCGTATAAGTTAAATAAGCAGCGTGACAATATACTTTCATGTACTCCTTTCCCAATTTGGAACCAGTCTGCTGTTCCGTGTCCAGTTCTAACTGTTGCTTCTTGACCTGCATACAGATTTCTCAGGAGGCAGGTCAGGTGATCTGGTATTCCCTTCTCTTGAAGAATTTTCCACCATTTGTTGTGATCCACACAGTAAAAGGCTTTGGCATAGTCAAAAAGCAGAAGTAGATGTTTTTCTGGAACTCTCTTGCTTTTTCCATGATCCAACAGATGTTGGCAATTTGATCTCTGGTTCCTCTGCCTTTTCTAAAACCAGCTTGAACATCTGGAAGTTCACGGTTCATGTACTGTTGTAGCCTGGCTCGGAGAATTTTGAGCATTACTTTGCTATCATGTGAGATAAGTACAATTATGCAGTAGTTTGAACATTCTTTGGCATCGCTTTCTTTGGAGTTGATAAACTGACCTTTTCCAGTCCTGTGGCCACTGCTGAGTTTTCCAAATTTACTGGCATAATGAGTGCAGCACTTTCACAGCATCAGCTTTTAGGATTTGAAATAGCTCAACTGGAATTCCATCATCTCCACTAGCTTTGTTCATAGTGATGCTTCCTAAGCCCCATTTGACTTCACATTCCAGGATGTCTGGCTCTAGGTGAGGGATCACACCATCATGGTTATCTGGGCTATGAAGATCTTTTTTTGTATGGTTCTTCTGTGTTTTCTTGCCACTTCTTCTTAATATCTTCTGCTTCTGTTAAGTCCATACCATTTCTGTCCTTTATCGTGCCCATCTTTGCATGAAATGTTCCCTTGGTATCTCTAATTTTCTTGAAGAGATCTCTAATCATTCCCATTCTATTGTTTTTCTCTATTTCTTTGCACTGATCACTGAGGAAGATTTTCTTAGCTATCCTTGCTATTCTTTGGAACTCTGCATTCAAATGGGTATATCTTTCCTTTTCTCCTTTGCCTTTCACTTCTCTTTCTCTTCTCAACTATTTGTAAGGCCTCCTCAGACAACCATTTTGCCTTTTTGCATTTCTTTTTCTTTGAGGTGGTCTTGATCACCACCTCCTGTGCAATGTCACGAACCTCCGTCCATAGTTCTTCACGCACTCTATCAGATCTAATCCCTGGAATCTGTTTGTCACTTCTACTGTATAATTGTAAGGGTTTTGATTTAAGTTATACCTGAATGGTCTAGTGGTTTTCCCTACTTTCTTCAATTTAAGTCTTTATTTTGCAATAAGGAGTTCATGATCTGAGCCACAGTCAGCTCCTGGTCTTGTTTTCATTGACTGTATAGAGCTTCTCCATCTTTGGATGCAAAGAATTTAATCAGTCTGATTTCAGTGTTGACCATCTGGTGATGTTCATGTGTAGAGTCTTCTCTTGGGTTTTGAAAGAGGGTGTTTGCTGTGACCAGTGTGTTCTCTTGGAAATACTCTGTTAGTTTTTGCCCTGCTTCATTCTGTACTCCAAGGCTAAATTTGCCTGTTATTCCAGATATTTCTGGACTTTCTACTTTTGCTTTCCAGTCCCCTATAATGAAAAGGGCGTCTTTTTTGGGTGTTAGTTCTAGAAGGTCTTGTAGGTATTCATAGAACTGTTCAACTTCAGCTTATTCAGCATTACTGGTTGGTTTATAGACTTGGATCATTGCAATATTGAATGGTTTGCCTTGAAAACGAACAGAGATCATTCTGTCATTTTTGGAATTGCACCCAAGAACTGCATTTTGGACGCTTTGGACTATAAGGGCTACGCCATTTCTTCTAAGGGATTCTTTCCCACAGTAATAGATAAAATGATCATCTGAGTTAAGTTCGCCCATTCCAGTCCATTTTAGTTCACTGGGTCCTAAAATATCAATGTTCATTCTTGCCATCTCCTGTTTGATCACTTCCAGTTTGCCTTGATTCATGGACCTAACATTCCAGGTTCCTATGCGATATTGCTCTTTACAGCATCAGACTTTACTTCCATCATCAGTCACATCCACAACTGGGTGTTATTTTGCTTTGGCTCCGTCTCTTCATTCTTTCTGGAGTTATTTCTCCACTCTTTTCCAGTAGCATATTGGGCACCTACCAACCTGAGGAGTTCATCTTTCAGTATCATATCTTTTTGCCTTTTCATGCTGTTCATGGGGTTCTCAAGGCAAGGATACAGAAGTGGTTTGCCATTCCCTTCTCCAGTGGACCACATTTTGTCAGAACTCTTCACCATGACCCATCTGTCTTGGTTGGCCCTACGCGGCATGGCTCATAGCTTCATTGAGTTAGGTAAGGCTGTGGTCCGTACTATTGTCTGTGGCAACAGAAATAATCCATAGTGCAGTGTTGAAAGCATGTTTACAGTAGCTAGTTAGAAATTGCCTCCAGCAAAGAAGTGATGTAACTTGTGACCTTTCTGAAAAGAAAGATAAAATCACTTTGTTTACAAGACCTGCATGTATTCCGACTTTCTGATTATCTGCATCACCTTTTAGGCAAATCTGGGAGTGATCACTGGGTTGGGAAGATCCCCTGGAGGAGGCCATGGTAACCCACTCCAGTGTTCTTGCCTAAAGAATCCCCATGGACAGAGGAGCCTGGAGGGTTACAGTCCATGGGGTCACAAAGAGTCAGACATAAGTGAGCAATTAAGGACAGGGAGCCCCAAAGACATACAAGATGCATTTACAATATTTCATGGAGCATTTTGATTTTCTGATAATTTTCTGTAATCATTCCCAATATTTGATTTTAAAAACCAAGGAACAAAAGCCTAAGTTATTTCACTTATAAGTAGGGCCTGATTAATTTTTTGTTATATGAATATGAAAAAGAAATATTTTATCTCATTACCACAAAATCTCTAACTTATAGCTTACAAGAAAATGCCCCAAGATGTATCCCTGACTTTCCAAGTTCTTTTGAATCATAATTGAGTCAGATAAATCTAAATGAGTCATATTTAGCTATTTTTTTAAAAAAATATTTTTTTCCTCTAGACCTTTTGAAGTGAAGTGTCCGTGAATGTTTCTCACATAATCATATGTCTTTGGTTCTTTTGAATAAACTAACCTTCTAACAATTATACCAAAATAATATACTTTGAAATACAAGCTTATTTTCTTGTAGTTTGTGAATCCAATTTCTACTGATTCTATTGTCTAACTTCATGAGACTTTCAGTTGTCTTACGAGAGAATTAATCTCTTTATCACAACATAAATTTGTACTAATTTTTAAGAGTGATTTATAATTTTATTAAACAGTGACATTTTGAACATTTTTGTCTCTTGTGCAGCCTATCTTCATTGCCCTTTCCAACCTGTGGACTAGCTTTCAAGATGAAACTGTCTTGATTAGCATCCTTAGTAATTTAACTACTCATCTGGAGCCATTCCTGGGGGCTCATGACCTGTTCTTTCCTGAGAAAGTGATGCAAGTTCTTCTTGATGGAGTGACTGTGAAAACCGACGTGTGTAGAATAAAAGAGCACATAGGTAATAGAAATCATCTATTATTTCCTCTTCCTGTTAAAATTACCTCTAGAATAAAGTCATTCTTTTGTTTTAAAATTTTCATCTTTTATCTTTCTGAGAAAGTTTGGAATATCTTTCTTGATTATAAGACTACTAATGTTCACTATAGAAAATGTAGAAAACTGTAAATATATAAACTGAAGAGTCTGCTATCCAGCAATAACCACTGGACCATAAAGAAGGCTGATGCTGAAGAATTAATGCTTTCGAACTGTGGTGTTGGAGAAGACTCTTGAGAGTCCCTTGGACTGCAAGGAGATTCAACCAGTCCATCCTAAAGGAAATCAGTCCTGAATATTCACTGGAAGGACTGATGCTGAAGCTGAAGCTCCAATACTTTGGTCACCTGAAGCAAAGAGCTGACCCATTGGAAAAGACCCTGATGCTGAGAAAGAGTGAAGGCAAAAGGAGAAGGGGGGGAGTAGAGGATGAGATGGTTAGATTTTATCACCAACTCCATGTACATAAATTTGAGCAAACTCCAGAAGATAGTGAAGGACATGGAAGCCTGGCATGCTGCAGTCCATGGGGTCACAGAGTCAGACATGACTTAGCGACTGAATGACAATAATCATTCCCGATGTTATTATTAGTGTTTTGGTTAAGAGTGATTTCATGTGCTTATGGGTTTCAGTTGTAATCTTAGTGATTTTGTTAATTGGTTTGTAGTAGAAAAGGATGTTAATCCTTGCTCTATTTGTGCAAACAAAGCTCCACTTTTTCAGGGTGCTGTTTGCCATATATCTACCCCAGATTCAAGTGGAAACTTATGAATCAATAAATGTTACTCCTGTAAAATTGAGCTTATTTTAGACCCTTTAAGAGATACACTGATTCTTATATAAAGGCTGTCTTTACCAATAAACTTCTTTTTATGTTTGTAGCCCCTTCTATAATTTGAGTTAAATGCAACTCAAAATTCATAAGAAATGTCAAAATAGAGTTTGGGAATTGAATTGTTGTCTAAAATGGAAAGTTTTTTAAGAAAATGAAATTAAATAGTTTGCTCTTTAAATTTCCTTTTCAAATTCTATTTTTTTGAAAGTGAAAAATAAAATATAGTGATAACCCTCACTCTTAAACTGCTAGAATATGTAAAACCTGAACACTAAATCAGAAAGACTTTAAAAACATCCTCCCAGTTAGTTTTTCCTACTCATGTCATTTTGTTAAAACAGCATATCTATGCAAATACTAAATAAAATTGAAAAGTTAAAGCCACTTCAGCAGTAGATATTAAAGTCAACCATATTGGCAAGATGTGTCATCTACTATAAATCAGAATTGTTTATGCACTAGAACACAATTTATCAAGTCACTGCTCCAGTGAACTGGGAGACCCAGTGTTCTTCTTAAAAAATTTAATTTATACTTGCCACATCTCATCACTGTTTGAAGCTTTCAGGCACATCAGGAAAGAAGAGGGAAGAAGGTTTGTTTTTTTCTAAAGTATGCATTTACTTCCAGCTGTAGCCACAGGGTCATTTATAGTGTCTACTGTTTGGATACAGAGCCAGAAACAGAAGTGTAGGTAGCATTGCAAAAGCAAAGAAGCTCAGGCATCAGTGCTTTGTAAATGCTCATTTTTATTTGTGTAAAAAAAAAGTAGCAACATGAAGAAGACTTTTTATAAGTGTGAAGAACAAAAATTGCATTCCTTGTATCAAAATTAAGTTACTGAAAGATGTTTTTGTGACTCTTTCTGCTCATTCTCAACCGTTTCAAGAAGGGACAGTCCTAGTATATAAGCATCATATTCAGAGTATTTTGTCACCTCACATGTTATGTTACTAAGAGCTACGCTGTCTTGAATGAAGTTAATTTATTTCTGTTTTAGTCACATAGCAGTCAGTCTCTTCTGCTCATTTACCCAATGAATAAGGTTTCTCTTGTACTCCTCTTTCATTTTAGAAGATAAAGTAAATGTGGCAGATTTCAAAAAACTGGAGTGGCTTTTCCCAGAAACAACAGCCAATTTTGATAAATTATTGATTCAGTATCGGGGATTTTGTGCTTACACTTTTGCTACAACAGATGGTCTTCTCCTTCCAGGTACATCATTGGAAATAATACTGTTCTCCCTTCTCCAATTTTTTAAATTTAAATGAAGTGTGCTTATTGTCACTCATTCACTTTGTAAAACTTTATGGAATCTAATGTTGAACTAGGAAAGGAGCTACAAATGTGATCCAAATGAAGTATTTATCTTTGAAGCGCTTGCAGCATAACCTGATAAACTGACATAAATAAGTTACAATACAAGTGATAAGTGATGGAATGTATATAATGAAATATAAGCGCTGCAATGTCATAAGAGGGGGATGACTCATATTTCAGTGAAGGATTCCAGAAACATTATATGGCATTCCTAAAATATGTCATTTTCCAAAGTGATTACTTGAAAGAGCAACACTAGTAGGACTGATATATTTATTAAAAAATATTTTTTGTCATTTTATGGCTCTATTCCATTAGCATAGATCAGTATTTCTATATAAGTCAGATCCCAGTAAAGAAATGGCCAGTATTTTATCAAGTCAAATTCCCCTATGAGGTATACATATATATTACTGGAGCTTCTTCAAAACAAAGTAAATCAGAAATTGAGAGGAAAATAAATTATTATTCAAAAAGTGCCATGTGAATTAGAAATAGAATCATTACAAAGAATTATTGGGATTGTATATATGCAGGGTAGAGAACATACACATTGACTCATTTTTTTATGGTAGTAGATTTTTTTATTATGGGGGTAATAAAAGGTTTACCTTGGGGAACTGAGAGAATAGTATTCTGAGGTCCCATGAGGGTCACTGATCATGGAGAGAAACCAAACAAGAGCCATGAGGAAGTGAAAGCAATGGAATGGAGGTGGTTTCTTTCTTCTCTGTTCTGTTTTTTCCATCCCTTTCTTCCCCCTCCCCAATTTCTCTCTCTCTCTCTGTTCACAAATACAAAAGGAAGGGAGTCATGAGATAGACAACAGAGAAACATGGATGCGGACTGAAGAGAGCAGTACCACCACGTGGCTGGAAAAGCTATGGATGGAGCAGCCTGGTAGGCTCAGTCCATGGGGTCACAAAGAGTAAGACACAACTGAGCAACTTCACTTTCATTTTTCACTTTCATGCATTGGAGAAGGAAATGGCAACCCACTCCAGTGCTCTTGCCTGGAGAATCCCAGGGACGGGGGAGCCTGGTGGGCTGCCATCTATGGGGCTGCACAGAGTCGGACACGACTGAAGCGACTTAGCAGCAGCAGCAGCAGCAGCACTTAGAGAGCCTTGTTTCTAGTCCCCATTGTCTGTTGGTAAACAGGGCAACTTTGAGCAAATCTTGTGCTTTGGACCTCAGTTTCCAGGTCCAGAAAAGGAGAAGGACCAATTAGGAAATCTCTTTGTTCCCTTCCAGCTCCCATCAACTATGATTCTAAGAAAGGGGGAGAAGGAGAAAAGTAGACAGACTTGTGGGGCGGTGGGTTTTAGCATCTTTTCTGAATCAGCTAGTCTGGAGGCTTTATTTCTGCTTATTCAATGTAGGCTTTATTTCTACATTGTTTTCTGGGCAGTAGCCACCTACACTGCCTGGGAGAAATGCTCTAGGAGTCCCTCCTTCCTCATGACTGCAGATCACAGGGCTTGAGTCCCCAGGTGATGCTGGGGCTTACCTGATAGAGTCCTTTCAGATGACATCGTTGACTTTATTGTCTGCCCCTTCTTCCCTTGCACACTGCTCCAGCCCCACTGGCCTTCTTGCTATTCCCAAACATTCCAAGCCCATTTCTCACCTCAGAGCTTTTGCACTGACTATTCCCTCTACTTGGACCACTCTCCCCCCGACCCCCACATAGCTACATACCTTGCTCCCTCATCTTATTCAGCCTTCTCTGTTCACCTACTTTAAAATATCAATCCCATCCTCCTTCCTTTGACTGTTCAAACTGCTTTACTTTAACTTTACTTTAACCTGTTTACTTATTTGTTTTCTGTAGCACTGATCACTCTCTGGCCTATGTTGTATTTATTGATTTCTTTTCACTGTATTCTCAGTGCCAAGAACAGGGTCAATAAATATTTGCGAATAAGTGAAAGAATGAATAATTAAGAGTGTTACTGTTTCCCACATAATTCCCACAAACTGTGGATACTTATAACCCATATTTTATGTAGTATCTTTTCATAGTGGGAAATACTTCCTAACATGCAAATGTACATCTTGGGAAAAATGTCTCATTTTTGTAGTTCTTACCAAATTATTTTTAAAACAATGCTTCTAGTAGTTGGTTTGGTTTAAGAGATTTGAAAAACCTGCTAGATGACTAAGTGGCTTCCCATAGAAGATTTTTAAGCAACTTATATCTGGATAGTGAACTATATTTAGATAAAATCATAATTTAAAGCTTAACAATATGGTACGTCCCTAGCAGTCCAGTGGCTAAGACTCCATGCTTCCAATGCAGGAGGCATAGTTTCAATCCCTAGTCAGGGAACGAAGATCCTGTATGTGACATGGTGTGGTCCCTCCCCCCAAAATTAAAAATATAAAAGAAATTTCTTTTGAATTTTACATAAATACAATTTAACAAAATGTGTAACTTAAAACTGCTAGTTGTAACATTTTAGCTAAATAAAGACATGTGATGTGTTAAAAATGGAGTATGAGGGAAGGGTTCTATGAGTGTATTATAAACATAGAATCACTGAGTATTTCCTATCTAATTTAGTTCCTTTTCTTAATTTTCAGGAAATCCATCAATTGGAATTTTGAAATATAAAGATAAGTATTATACTTTCAATACCAGAGATGCTGCATATTCATTTGCAGAAAATCCTGAAAATTACATTGATATAATTAGAGAAAAAGCCAAAAAAAATGCAGAATTGATTCAGCTACTGGAACTTCATCAACAGTTTGAAACCTTTATTCAGTATTCTCAGGTAAGCAGGGTCATCATTTTAAGAATTTATGACATTTAAAAATGTAGTTAATAAAAAGGTTACATTTTGTTGTAGAATGCTCCCCAAGTCCAGGCAGGAGACATGGTCAGATGAGAGCCTTTGCAGATGAGGGCCTTTCCAAAGACGGAAACTAAGGAAATCCACAAAGAATAAATGAAAACAAGATAAGGAGTCAAACTGGTGAATTAGACTGGAAAAAATCTGGAAGGACAAGACTGCTGCTGCTGCTGCTAAGTCGCCTCAGTCGTGTCTGACTCTGTGTGACCCCATAGACGGCAGCCTACCAGGCTCCTCCGTCCATGGGATTTTCCAGGCAAGAGTACTGGAGTGGGGTGCCAATTGAGATAAATCACTGAAACTACAGTATTTCCTTGTCTAAAACTGAAGGAGCTCAGTACAGGTAATACAGGTGATAACTCATGCTCAGAGGTGTGAAATCATTTAACAAGTTTAAATGGCAGTAGTCTGAAAGGCCGCGGAATGAATCTGAAGGTGTGTTTCTGTGTGAATTGGTGCCTATCCCCTAATTCATTCAACAGATATTTCCTGAACTGCTTGCCATGTGCCAGGCACGATTCTTGGCACAGTGAACAAAGCAGGTAACAATCCCTGCCTGCAGGAGTTCCATTCTGCTGTTGTAGATCCTTGTTTTCTTCTTGCCTCTCATTTTCACTGTTCCAACTTTTAATTGCTCTGTCATCCTCTCTGGTTTAATTTACCCCTTTTAAACTCACTAAAGTAAAACCCTGCAATACATAATTTATGAATTTTTAAAATATGTATCAACATTCCAATGATCAAGCAGGTGGGTTTGGGCTGGACTAACTGGGTTGGCAAGGACCCCAGCAGTAACTGGTAGGGGGATGATGGGGCTGGTAACTGTGAGCACAGAGGGTGGTCTGAACGCTTGGGGAAGGAGACTGAGAACCAGCCAGGGATGACATGGTTGAAAGGGATCTGCTGTTGGCACTCTTGTTCTGACACCCCTCTGCCAGTCTGTTGATGTGATGCTGCAGCTGTCCTCTTAAGGTAGCAGGAAGACAGGGAAAGGCTAGACTCAGATAATCAGAAAGGTATGCTGAGTGTGGATATCTTTTCTATTAACAGACAATTTCCCCCTATATTCCTGGTTTTCCCTTTCTGTGTATTTAATCCTTCACTAACTTTCACTACCCTTAGAAGTGAGTATTCCCTCTACATATTTCAATACTGTATTCATAAGTTTTACTTGCAATTTACTTGTATTGATATAATATTGTTATCTTTCAGCATCTTTTTATCTACCTAATTATATCATAAGGTCATTTTGTATATGTGCTGCCGAAGTGAGCACCATAAGGTCATTTTGAAGGCAGAAATTATATCTTATGCTAAATAGTAAGCATTTAGTAAATCATCTGTTTCTTTATTTGGAGAAAGAAGTTAATCTATTTGCCTTCCTCTTCTCTAGGACTGGAGTTTCTTAAGCCTCTCCACCTGCTCCAGCAGCCTCATTTCCAGCATAATCATAACTTGTTTAGCCTGGAATTATTGAATACTCAATATTTTAATACTGTAGTGAGCTTCTGGGTGCTTTGGCAGAAAAATAAATCTATTTAAAATATATAATAATCTGCTGTGTATACATTGTTTAAGATATATTCTAAAGGTGTTCTGATACCTTAAACATGATTTATACCTAATACTTAATAGCTATTCTAAGCTTCAATCCATTTCCAATAAGGTATTCACTTCTTCTTCAACTGGAAAATTGGAGAGGGGCATTTGATTTGGGAATGAGTGATGTTATGTTTTCTCCTTTCAAAATATACCTCCTACATTAAGGAGGTACAAAATAAAATTGGGCACAAACCCACAATGCCCAGGAAATTAATTACATTTGGCTTACTTTAATTATGAGGTTTTCTTTTTTTTTCTTTGCTGATATTTACAAGTAAGTTTCATATTCTTCTTTTCCTAATGTTTTGTTAATTTTAGCTAAATATTTTAGTTATCTGTAAAATAATGTTTATTTTTGTAGAAATATTAATTATAAAACTCTACTTCTTTAGATGAAAGAGGTTGACAAACGTTATATAAAACCAATTACAAAATGTGAAACTGGCACTCAGACGGATACGCACTTGTTGCCACCAACAATTGTGAGATCGTATGAGTGGAATGAATGGGAATTAAGAAGAAAAGCTATAAAATTGGTTTGTAACAATATTACCTTCTAAATTATTTATAGTTGGAGAATTTTTAAGAATTTTAATCTGTTATTCATAGAGTTGGTATGCTAAATTATTTACATGAAATAGTGAGTTGTACAGTTTTTTTGCTAAAATAAAAATAACTAGCATAATTTATAATTTTCTCTACAATGTTAGCTTCTAGTATTAAGCATATGTAGAAATATAAAAGCCTGAAGCTGCTCTCAAATTTTATCAGTCAGTAACTATAACAGTAATAGTTGCTATCCTTCTGTCTCTCTATTGATCTATATAATGGTTTTAATCTGTCGTGCCAACCTGTGGGGTGCTAGTATTTAAAGCCCTCCAGCTTCTTCTAATCATTTAAAGCATGCTTTTCTCCTTTATGGACTTTCTTGAGAAGCAGAATGCTACCTCTATTATATCATAGATACATTCTCCTCTTATTGTCAACTTGTTCTTTCCAGACACTTGACACGCCTGTCCTTCTGATTCTTTGTCATCTTGATCACAGCAGATACCTACCCTTGGGGGCTTCCCAGGTGATGCTAGTGCTAAAGAACCTGCCTGCCAATGCAGGAGACATAAGAATTTCAAGTTTAATCCCTGGGTCGGAAAGATCCCCTGGAGGAGGGCATGGTAACCCACTTTAGTATTCTTGCCTGAAGAATCCCTTGGACAAAGGATCCTGGAGAGCTATAGTCCATGGGGTTGCAAAGAGTTGGACGTGACTGAAGTGACTTAGCACTCAGGCCTGCACCTACCCTTGAAGTCTGTCTTTAAAACTTTCATCCTTATCTGACTTAGTGGAATTCCTTCCACTCATCCTTTTTATAGCATCTTGTCATTTTAAACAGCAAATACAGTGTGAAGGAACAGACTCTCTTTTATCTGTAGCCTTTTCTCAGTATATTTTACCCATCTCTTTAACTGAAATAAGGTATGGAAATAAACGAAGACTACTCATGTGAGAACAGAGGCTATTTATTTAAAGATTGCTGTATCCAGGGAGTCAGTCACCATCACTTGCGTTGGGCAGGGACTCAGAGTTGGGGAGAGGAGTGAAAAAGTTTTATAGTGAAAAAGGGGGAGGTTTGGGTATTCCTCTGGAGGAAGTTGACAGGAAACTCAGTTCAGTTCAGTCCCTCAATCATGTCTGACGCTTTGCAACCCCGTGGACTGCAGCACACCAGGCTTCCCTGTCCATCATCAACTTGCAGAGCTTGATCAACTCATATCCATCAAGTCAGTGATGCCATCCAACCATCTCATCCTCTGTCGTCCCCTTCTCTTTCTGCCTTCAGTCTTTCTCAGCGTCAGGGTTTTTTCCAGTGAGTCAGTACTTTGCATCAGGTGGCCAAAGACCTCGAGTTTCAGCTTCAGCATCTGTCCTTTCAATGAATATTCAGGACTGATTTCCTTTAGGATTGACTGGTTTGATCTTCTTGCAGTCCAAGGGACAGGAAACAAGAGGCAGGCTAACTAGAGGTGGGCTAACTAGCAGCAGGGCATCTTATGTGATTGGCTTAGTGAGCATTAAGACCCTGATGCTGGGAAAGATTGATTGCAGGAGGAAAAGGGGACAAGAGAAGATAAGATGGTTGGGTGGCATCACTGACGCAATGGACATGAGTTTGAGTAAACTCCAGGAGTTGGTGATGGACAGGGAGGCTTGGCATGCTGCACTCCATGGGGTTGCAAATGGTTGGACACGACTAAGCAACTGAATTGAACCTAAGATCATTTTATATATATATCCTGTTAACATTATTGCAAAATTTTTCAGAGTTGGAAGGGGAGGTAGCCGGGGGCGGGGCGGGGGGGGGGCGGGAATAGGGCTGTTCTGAGCTGATTGCTACAGCTACTGAGGTTGTGGTTTATCTTCTGAGACTGGTTGCTGCAGAGGTTGTAGGTTAGAGTACTATTTCATATAAAGTGAAAGTGAAGTCGCTCAGTCGTGTCTGACTCTTTGTGACCTGTGGACTGTAGCCCACCAAGCTCCTCCATCCATGGGATTCTCCAGGCAAGAATACTGGAGTGGGTTGCCATTTCCTTCTCCAGGGGTTAGGGTTAGGGTTAGGGTCCAGCCTATGTCTGTTTGTATATTCAGTCTCTCTTGTCACTAACCATATCAATTCCCTTGTTATCCTCTCTGGTGGCAACTTTTCAGCCCCTGATTTCTTGAGATGAGAAAGCTGCAGCTTCCTGGTGTGCCTTCCAATCATCGTCCCATTAGCATTCTCACCAGTTACTCTTTGTAGTTCTTGAAGTTCCCATTCCCTGTATTCTTTTCTATCATCTGCTAGACTGGCATGAAGTCATCAGATGCGTACTGGGTAGCTTACATACCCTGCTGCTTTGTTCTTCAGGAGCTAATAGTCTAGCAGGTGACGTTGATACATTTCTGTTAAGTGGTTTAACAGAAGTGAAATAAAAATTCTATCCCATTGACATAGGTGACTTATTAAGTTGACCTTGAGGTACAGATAGGCAATGGAGAAGAGAGGAGTGATGGTTAGACAGACTGTGAGAAGTAAATGTTAGATCTGGGCTGGAAATTTTAAAGAGAATGGAGTGTTCAGTGGGGCAGAACTTTGTACTAACTGGACTCTCTGTTCTCATTCTTCAGCTTCATTCTGGTCCCCACCTTAGACCAAATTACCCCTAGATTTGCAGCATGTTGAAGGCCAGCTCCCCATATATTACCCAGTACAACTTGTTAATAAGACAAAACTGAGTATATCGCTTACAGTGATGAGGGAAACCACCCCGTCAGCAGAGATTTGCAGTGTCTCGGAGTGGGGAAGAGTAAGGTCAGGATTTATTGAGACTTCGAAGTTTGGTTGAAGGTAGGTGTTCCAGTGCCTGGGATCAGCTGGGGGATGGGTTGGGGGCTTGAACTGGGTTGGGTAAAATCATGAACAAGCAGTCCAGGATTGATGGAAATAAGCAAGGTGAATCTGAAGGCAACTTATACAAAGTGTCCTAGGGTTTCTTCTCTGTGTTAATGCTTACAACTGAAGAGTTGATGCATCTTTCAGGATGCTCTATAATGAAGTCAAGTGATTTGCTTTGGCAAGAGACTCTCAGAATAGTAAAATTATGCTAATGAAGACATAGGAATAGTAAAACCCTACTAATGTAGACAATAAGTTGTGGGCAGAAGTAGTTCTTCATCATCTGCAGTTTCTCAAACTCTGAAATGTTTCCTCTAATTCTAGGTCTCTCTTTCTTAACTCACATGTTCTAATCCCTTCTGAGTTTTTTCCTGGGGCTTCACCTCAGCTTCAGTAAAACCCTTATTCTCCTTTATATAAACTCTTCCTTGCTTCCCGGCTGGAGTAATCTGTTTAACCTCATGTTTACTAGTAATCTGTAAAAGGAGCAAGCAAAATGTAGAATAATATAAAATGTTATCTGGAAACATCTGAGCATTTCAAATTAAGTGCTGGGTGAAGCCCATTTAAGTAAGACAATGGAAATCTTAAAATTTTTGTCTTTTAAACAAATAAACCAAGAATGGTGGAGAAAAAAATATCCAAGTGGTATGACTCTCAAAGTACAATAATGAATTGAGCTCACTGTACATTTGAATCTGTATGTTTTCTCTTCAGGTTTTTATGTCAATTTTCATTTATCTATTTTCCTACTTCTCAGAAAAGGGTATTTATTTTCTAATATGCTCTAAATTGTCTAATATTTTAATGTTTTATAGAAACATGCTGTGTTGTAGGACTAATTTCTTTGTGGATGGAGAGGAGGAAAAAGAAAAGGCAGATATTAGCTATTCAGTTCAGTTCAGTTCAGTCGCTCAGTCGTGTCCGACTCTTTGAGACCCCATGAATTGCAGCACGCCAGGCCTCCCTGTCCATCACCAACTCCTGGAGTCTGCTCAAACTCATGTCCATTGAGTCGGTGATGCCATCCAGCCATTTCATCCTCTGTCGTCCCCTTCTCCTCCTGCCCCCAATCTCTCCCAGCATCAGGGGCTTTTCCAATGAGTCAACTCTTCACATGAGGTGGCCAAAGTACTGGAGTTTCAGCTTTAGCATCAGTCCTTCCAGTGAACACCCAGGACTGACCTCCTTTAGAATGGACTGGTTGGATCACCTCGCAGTCCAAGTGACTCTCAAGAGTCTTCTCCAACACCACAGTTCAAAAGCATCAATTCTTTGGCACTCAGCCTTCTTCACAGTCCAGCTCTCACATCCATACATGACCACTGGAAAAACCATAGCCTTGACTAGATGGACCTTTGTTGGCAAAGTAATGTCTCTGCTTTTTAATATGCTATCTAGGTTGGTCATTGGAGAAGGCAATAGCAACCCACTCCAGTACTCCTGCCTAGAAAATCCCATGGACGGAGGAGCCTGGTAGGCTGCAGTCCATGGAGTAGCTAAGAGTTGGACACAACTGAGCGACTTCACTTTCACCCATTGGAGAAGGAAATGGCAACCCACTCCAGTGTTCTTGCCTGGAGAATCCCAGGGACGGCGGAGCCTGGTGGGCTGCCATCTATGGGGTCACAGAGTTGGACACAACTGAAGCGACTTAGCAGCAGCAGCAGCAGGTTGGTCATAACTTTCCTTTTATTAGCTTTTACCTTAGAGTAAAAAGCAGATACTAACTAATATCTTAGAGTATTTTATTTGTTCTTTAGAGGAATGTTCATTCCAGTGTAATTCTCTTTCTACTTAGGCCAATTTGCGTCGGAAAGTTACTCACTCGGTACAGACTGATCATAGTCACATGAGAAGAGAAAACTATTCCCAGGTGTACCCTTCAAAGGATGTTGGTACGCAGTCCATGAGGGAGGGCAGCAGCCGAGTGCCCCGGCCCCAGATTTACATAGCTGGTCTCCGCGGGGGCCAAACTAAGACCACCTATGGAGTCAAGGTGAACTTAACTAGAGCGGTTGATGAAACCTAGTTAGAGACCGGGTTTTTAATGTGGATGCCACAACTGATGAACAGTGGCAAGTATTTAAGAGTATGTTTGCATCCGTGAAAATTCAGTGATTTTTGGGGGGGCTGGTACATTCATTGGTGTTATGAATGTCTTTGGATTCTCATTTATATGTACTGTCAAACTCCAACAATAAAGGAAACATTGTTTTCTGTAATACATTTTTCATTCTATTAAAATTGAAAAGTAAAACTCTGTCCATTCCTCTTTGACTTCTTAGAAAACGTTTGGCAGCATCGAGACTGAAATTATTAGATATTATTATATTAACATATGATTAGATATTTATATATATAATATTATTATGCTTGGGATGGAAATTTATTTAGATAACTTTTTATACATTAATATCAGATTATTATGCCTGGGATAGAAGTTTATCCCTAAAATCACAGTTAATGTTGAACATTAAAAATTTAAAATGTAGTGAACATTTTCAGCTTCATTAGCTATCCAATGTAACATGAATTAAATTGGTATAAGATTTCATTAATTTGGAACAGTTAGAACAAAGGGCCACATAATGTTTTTATTTTTATTTATTTATCCCAATTGAGGTCTTGATTTTAATACTTCAGTATTCCTTCACTCAGATTATTTTTCTGTCTATCTTTTATCTAGCACAAATTTGTTGAACACTTCTTCATTATTTTAACCTCTCATTTCTGTTTTCTACTTGTAATAGTACTTAAAATGTAATCCTAAATCATAGTTGTGATCACATGATGTCTTTTAAAATCTGAAAGTTTTATATGGAGTCTGGCTTATGGCCCCTTGAAAAGACCGGAATATCTGGCAGCACTTGGTCAGCCTTCCGTAAGTAGTGGCTCTGCCCTTTCGTAGGGCAGGTGCATCTGGTTGCAATGTAAGGGCAACTCCTGCTGCCTTACGGGGCTCCCACTTCACTCCTTTGCCCTGTTTGCCTGACTCCACGGCAGCTGTGTTTCAGGTCCCTGTGAATTACTGATAGCTGAATTTTAGAGCCATTGTTTTGTTACTGCCTTACATACTCCCAATACACATGGATGGGTAATGAAAACTCTCAGATGGACGGGCTGTTAAAACTTGCCTCGGCAGCTGGGGGTTCATTTATATTTAATACATTTTTTTGACTTAGGTGACTCTTACACCTAAGTTTGTATAGTTTCTTTTCTATATAGGTTAAATGTTACTTATATTAATAGCATGATATGCTTCAAAATCCATTTTCCACATATATTATAGAGGTAAACTTCAAAAAACAGATCTACTTCTAAGTTGTCATGATTTTCACACCTATAGTTTAATTTTTTAATTGATGTATAGTTGATTTACAATGTTAAGCAAAGGGATTCACTTATAACTTTTTTATATTCTTTTCCATTATGGTTTATCACAAGATACTGAATTTAGTTCCCTCTGTTATACAGTAGGACCTTGCTGTTTATCATACCTGTAATTTAAAAGTGATGTTAAAGATAGGTTGGCTAGCTATTGAGGCAAAACCCTGGGGGTGAGAGTCGGGGTGAGAGGGCTCTGTCCCTGAAGACGGTGGATGGTTAAAGGTAGTACTAAACTTTACAAATTCAGGAATTTGATTTTACCTAATCAACCCTCTTTTGATCTTACAAGATTCCTAAACACAGAAAAGAATGGCCGATAAACCACAATTTGGGGTTCTGAAGTTAGGGCTGAAAATAGAATTGCCAAGCAAATAAAAACACGAAATACGATTTGAAAAGCTAATATCAGAAAGTCATCTGGTAAGAATAAAAGAATCAGAATAAAGGGAGCTATGTCACATGGTCAACTCGTCTTCTCCCAGGACCTCTCTAAAGAATTCTAACTGCATGTTGGACCCAGTGTCAGTTGGTCAACACCATTTCAGCAGGTCATAGCCCAAATTCATTTTCTCTACCAAACTTGTTTTTCCCTCTGTATTTCCTTCTGTGGTCAAAGGTATCACCACCTACTCAGTAGCATAGATTAAAAACTTCTGGACTGTCTCCCACAGCCCCTACATTTAACTAGTCATTGCACCCCACTGATTTGGCTTTAGCTGCCTTCAAGGTCCGTGTCTTCCTATTCTTACTGCTGTTGTCATAATTTAGATTTAGAACTATTGCCTGATTCACTAGCATAATTTTTGTAACATATAAATCTGATCAGATCACCTGGCTCCCTCCCCGCCAACCCTCACTCCCCTTACTTAAAAAGACACTTTTTTCATTATCTAGGGGATAAAGTAAAAATTGCTTAACACATGTGAGACTTTTCAGAATATATCCCTTTATCTTTCAGTCGCATATTCTGCCTCCATGATCTGTGTACACATTATATACATAGTAGGCAGAGTCCAAACAGTCTGAATGTATTAGAGTCTTTAATATACTTTTGTCCCCTGGACTAGACTCCACAGACAGCCCTAGGAAATGTTTGTCCCCATGAAATCTGTTCATCAGTTCAGTTCAGTTGCTCAGTTGTGTCCAACTCTTTGCAACCCCATGGACTGCAGCATGCCAAGCCTCCCTGTTCATCACCAACTCCCGGAGTTTACTCAAACTCATGTCCATTGAGTCAGTGATGCCATCCAACCATCTCATCCTCTGTCATCCCCTTCACCTCTTGGCTTCAATCTTTCCCAGCATCAGGGTCTTTTCCATTGAGTCAGTTCTTTGCATTAGGTGGCCAAAGTATTGGAGTTTTAGCTTCAGCATCAGTCCTTCCAGTGAATATTCAGGACTGATTTCCTTTAGGATGGGCTGGTTGGATCTCCTTGCTGTCCAAGGGACTCTCAAGAGTCTTCTCCAACACTACAGTTCAAAAGCATCAATTCTTGGGCACTTAGCTTTCTTTATAGTCCAACTCTCGCATCCATATCTGACTACTGGAAAAACCATAGCTTTGATTAGATGGACCTTTGTAGGCAAAGTAATGTCTCTGCTTTTTAATATTCTGTCTAGGTTGGTCATTAAAGCTCAACATTCAGAAAACAAAGATCATGGCATCTGGTCCCATCACTTCATGGGAAATAGATGGGGAAACAGTTGAAACACTGTCAGACTTTATTTTTTTGGGCTCCAAAATCACTGCAGATGGTGACTGCAGCCATGAAATTAAAAGACGCTTACTCCTTGGAAGAAAAGTTGTGACCAACCTAGATAGCATATTCAAAAGCAGAGACATTACTTTGCTGACTAAGGTCTGTCTAGTCAAGGCTATGGTTTTTCCAGTGGTCATGTATGGATGTGAGAGTTGGACTGTGAAGAGCGCTGAGCACTGAAGAATTGATGCTTTTGAATTGTGGTGTTGGAGAAGACCCTTGAGAGTCACTTGGACTGCAAGGAGATCCAACCAATCCATTCTGAAGATCAGCCTTAGGATTTCTTTGGAAGGACTGATGCTAAAGCTGAAACTCCAGTACTTTGGTCACCTCATGTGAAGAGTTGACTCATTGAAAAAGACTCTGATGCTGGGAGGCATTGGGGGCAGGAGGAGAAGGGGACCACAGAGGATGAGATGGCTGGATGGCATCACTGACTCAATGGACATGAATCTGAGTGAACTCTGGGAGTTGGTGATGGACAGGGAGGCCTGGCATGCTGCGATTCACTGGGTCGCAAAGAGTCGGACACGACTGAGTGACTGAAATGAACTGAACTGAACTGAGGTTGGTCATAACTTTTCTTCCAAGGAGCAAGCGTCTTTTAATTTCATGGCTTCAGTCACCATATGCAGTGATTTTGGAGCACAAAAAAATAAAGTCTGCCATCTATTTGCCCCATCTATGAAGTGATGGGGTCAGCTGCCATGATCTTAGTTTTCTGAATGTTGAGTTTTAAGCCAACTTTTTCACTCTCCTCTTTCACTTTCATCAAGAGGCTTTTTAGTTCCTCTTCACTTTCTGCCATAAGGGTGGTGTCATCTGCACATCTGAGGTTATTGATATTTCCCCCAGCAATCTTGATTCCAGCTTGTACTTCATCCAGTCCAGCATTTCTCATGATGTACTCTGCATAGCAGTTAAATGAGCAGGGTGACAATAGACAGCCTTGACATACTTCTTTCCTGATTTGGGACCACTCTGTTGTTCCATGTCCAGTTCTAACTGTTGTTTCTTGACCTGCATACAGATTTCTCAGGAGGCAGGTTAGGTGGTCTGGTATTCCCATCTCTTTAAGAATTTTCCATGGTTTGTTGTGATCCACACAGTCAAAGGCTCTGAGTGCTGCCAGATATTCCAGTCAATAAAGCAGAAATAGATCTTTTTCTGGAACTCTCTTGCTTTTTTGATGATCCAGTGGATGTTGGCAATTTGATCTCTGGTTCCTCTGCCTTTTCTAAATCCAGCTTGAGCATCTATTGATTAGATTTCATTTTTTCAGTGAAGGTTTTCCCCATCACCTTTGAGATAATTTTTTTTCCCTTGTGTTTTCACAGGAGTTTATACATACTTTTACTATAATAGCGCTTGAAGTAAAAAGGTCTATATGTGTCCCTCTGTGTTCTCCCTGTTAGACCGTGCATTTCTTGAGATCTAAGTTGTATTTTAGCCATTTTTACATCCCTAGTATTGTTATTGTATCTTGTTGGATGAATGAGTTTTTTAAAAAAGGAATGAAAGAAAGGACAGACTGGAAGCAGCATATTGGTTGAGTGATTATTTTAATAGTCAAGGTGGTAGTTCAGTGGCAAAGTAGTTATTGGAAGATAAAAGGAAGAAACACAGGAAAAAGGAAATCATCTTTGGGGAAGTTGGTGGAAAATAAAGCTGGATGAGGAGGGTTGGCATAGATTTTGGAGAACTCTGAAAGACAGAGGAATGTGTTGCCTTTCTGTAGTATGATATTTAAAACAACAACAACAACAACAACAAAAAAAACTGTGGCTGATCCTGGAACAGAAGATCCACTGAGGGAGAGAGATGCTGGAATTGGTGAGATGGAGAAAAGTGAAAGTGAGAGTCACTCAGTCGTGTCCGACTCTTTGTGACCCCATGGACTATACAGTCCATAGAATTTTCCAGGCCAGAATACTGGAGTGGGTACCCTTTCCCTTCTGCAGGGCATCTTCCCAATGCAGGGATCAAACCCAGGTCTCCCGCATTGCAGGTGGATTCTTTACCAGTTAAGCCGCAAGGGTGAGATGGAGAAGAAGCTGTTAACAAGGGTTAAGGCATCGTGGTTTTGGATGACAGGAAGGGACAAATGTGAGATTTAAGGAAGGAGATATAACAGCCCGGGACAGAGAAGAGAAAATCAGAGTTTCTACCCTGAGAAACAGAGGATGATGTGAGAAGGGGAAGTGGTTGGTCAAAAAAGATAATGTGTTCAGTACTAGAAATTTTGCATTTAAGAAATGACAAAGAAAAGCAGAGGTGACTAGAATTCGATCTGGAGAAGGGTAGTTTGGGGGATCATCACCAATGAATGGGGATGGAATGAGGAGGAAGAGAGAAGACAGAGAAGCAGTCGGAAGAGTAGGAAAAAATGTAATCTCTGTGATCACGGAAGTATGGTCTCGGTCTTCTACTTATTGTTAGCTGTGTTATCTGGTCTCTCCCCGCTGAGTTTCTTCATCATCAAAATTGGGATAATGGTTCCCAACTCATTGGCTTGTCTGAGAGGATTAAACCAGTTCAGTTCAGTCGCTCAGTCATGTCCAACCCTTTGCGACCAGGCCTCCCTGTGCATCACCAACTCCCAGAGTTTACTCAAACTCATGTCCATTGAGTTGGTGATGCCATCCAGCCTTCTCATCCTCTGTTGTTCTCTTCTCCTCCCACCTTTAATCTTTCCCAGCATCAGGGTCTTGTCAAGTGAGTCAGTTCTTCACATCAGGTGGTCAAACTATTGGAGTTTCAGCTTTAACATCAGTCTTTCCAATGAATATTTAGAACTGATTTCCTTTAGGATGGACTGGTTGGATCTCCCTGCTGTCCAAGGGACCCTCAAGAGTCTTCTCCAACACCACAGTTCAAAAGCATCAGTTCTTCAGCACCCAGCTTTCTTTATGGTCTAACTCTCACATCCATACATGACTATTGGAAAATCCATAGCTTTGACTAGACGGACCTTTGTTGGCAAAATAATGTCTCTGCTTTTTAATATGCTGTCTATATTGTTCATAACTTTTCTTCCAAGGAGAAAGCGACTGTTAATTTCATGGCTGCAGTCACCATCTGCAGTGATTTTGGAGCCCCCCAAAATAACGTATGTCGCTGGTTTCCATTATTTCTCCATGTTTCGTCATGATGTGATGGGACCATGATCTTAGTTTTCTGACCAGTTAGCTAACATGTGTGAAGCATTTGTCTGGTAAGTGCCTTGTTAATATCAGCCAAGAGAGGAGGGATCCCCCAGTGTTTTGTTTCTGCTGCACCCCATCCTCATTTTTCCTGATTTTTGTTTTCTAGATCTCAGTACTTAGAATAATGCTTGGCACATTAGGACTTTCCTTAAATGTCTGATGAACAAACACAAGAGGATGAAGAATGGAGTTGGCAACTGCCAGGCTGTTTTAACAGTGTTGGCCTGAGTTGAAATAAGATTGCAGCCAGCAAAGCAGAAAATTGTAGAATTAAGTACAGACTACTTATCAGTGACTGTTTGGCAGGAAAGGAGAAATGAGATTATGGTAACTAAAAATGGCAGCAGAAGGAAGGGAGAGTTAAGCTCAAATAAGAAATGTTTAACCTGGAGTGAGGGGAGGAGGGGATGAGGGGGTAGGGTGAGAGACAGAGGTCCAAGAGGGAGGGGATCTATGTAGACATATGGCCGATTTACTTCATTGTACAGCAGAAACTAAGACAACATTGTAAAACCATTATATTCTAATAAAAAGAAAAAATAAAATTTATTAACAAATAAATATTTAGATACTGACGATTATTACTCATTTAACTCTTTCAGTTCAGACACTGAATTTTACGTTGTGTCTTTGTATTTTTAAAACAAATTTTCTCAGTTCTAAAATGCAGCAATCCTTCTGATTTGTCTTTAGTAATTTTTATACCACAGGAAAGAATTGTTTTAAAATCACAGTGAAAGTGAAAGTCATTCAGTTGTGTCTGACTCTTTGTAACCCCATGGACTATACAGTCCATGGAATTCACCAGGCCAGAATACTGAAGTGGGTAGTCTTTCCCTTCTCCAGAGGATCTTCCCAACCCAGGAAGGGAACCCAGGTTTCAGATTAGTTTGGGTTTTTTTTTAAATAGGAGAATGAGAGTAATATGCTTAATCTGCATTTGTCTACACAGTTCTTTAATGGTTTACTATACTTTAAACCTTGCCACTTTTAATAATCTATCGTACAAATACCATACTTGAAGTGAGCTACAATCCCCTTAAGCCTTTTGGTATTTGCTTTCTGCACAGTCTTTTTGTTTAATGAAGTTCACACTTTTACTTTGTTACTAATGGAGATAGTAGTGGGCTTCCTTTCATACAATTCATTGAGACTAGGGTAGCTCTCAGAGAAGGCAATGGTACCCCACTCCAGTACTCTTGCCTGGAAAATCCCATGGACGGAGGGCCTGGTGGGCTGCAGTCCATGGGGTCGCTAAGAGTCAGACACGACTGAGCGACTTCACTTTCACTTTTCACTTTCATGCATTGGAGAAGGAAATGGCAACCCACTCCAGTGTCTTGCCTGGAGAATCCCAGGGACGGCGGAGCCTGGTGGGCTGCTGTCTATGGGGTCACACAGAGTCAGACATGCCTGAAGCAACTTAGCAGCAGCAGTAGCAGCAGGGTAGCTCTGATACCTAAGCAGAGATAGAAGTGACAGGGTATCGAGACAAATACTTCAGTGTGATAGTGACAATCAGAACAATCATTGAAGTCTCAGATGGAAAGAGCAACAGCTGCTGTAAGGTTATTTCATCATCAGGCAAATGATCTTATGGCTCACATGACGGAGATGTCTGTTCCTTGCTCTAACCAAGGTTTGTACAGAAAACTAGACATACATAAAAGAAACACATTGAACTGATACTTGTCCTGGAAGACTTAGGATAATTCGAAATGAGAAAGTAAAAATTACCTTAAACTAAGAATGTAAATATCTGCTTGGCCATTCACTGGGCTGGGATGAGAAACAAAAAAATTCCAGCTTCAAAGTTAACAGGAAATAATATATCTCTCAAGAATATGCTACAGTTGTAAAGTATAATAACACCCCCCCTTTTTTGAGTGTCTACTTTCTAATTCACTGAAAAGTTTTGTTCTCTGAAATCATACACTACTAGGAACACTGCTGTGGAAATTGTATCAGTAACAATGAAACACTCTATTCTTGCTTGAAGGATTTAAGTCACTTTGATCCAACGACGCAGCTTCAGTTTCCAACCTAGTTCCAAAGCCTTCATTTAGGGGACTCCTGAGTCTAACAGTCCACATATATAGTAACTTTGGAGTTTCCAAGAAACAGGATCCTGAGACTATTCAGGTCTGATGTTGAGTTTTTCACACACAGCCCTTCTTTGAATCTAACAAAGTACTGCTTTTTAAATTTCACCCACTCTAATATTCATGTCTAGAAAATCCCACGGACAGAGGAGCCTGATGGGCTACAGTCCACGTGGTCGCAAAGAGTTGGACATGATTGAGCAAACATACACAGTAAGTCCATCCTTCCCCCAGATTCTGTAACTGTCTTTTCCTTTGTTTCCCGGGACCTCCTACAGTTATTCTGATGTGCAGTCTCCTTCACTGGAATGGACCAATCATCCTGACGTGATCTGACTATAGGTTTGTCCCTGGTGGGTTTTGGGCTGATCATGTTAGGACAAGAGGCATCAGAATCTAGTCAAGGCTCATGGTAATGGAGCAGAAAGTCTTTGCAGGCAATGAAAATTTTAAGAAGGAAAATTTACATTATGTGAATCAGAAATGCCACAAACTAGCTCTAAAGCATCTTACCCACCACCCTAATTATGATCAGTGTGTATGTGTGTAATACTGTTCTCCCCCAGAAGGAACCATAGTTTCTTGAAGTGCAGTTGATCCCATGGCTTAGAAAAGGGAAAAAATCAAGATTGGCCTGGAACCTGGGACCTTGTTGCCAGAAATCAAAAATGTTTCAAAAAGTTTCTGCAGATTTAAAGAAAGGAGTGGACTTATAGGGTCCATACTGTGGCAATTTGAGTGTCCAAAGAATAATTATAGTTAATTGAAGTAAGTTGAGACTGTAATGATACTCCAAAATAGGAGATAAATAAACCATATAAAACAATATAGAACAAAATAAATGTATGATAGAATATTTTTAATTTTTACAATTAATTTCAAGTACAGATATGAGTTTTTAAGTGTATATGGGTACGTATAAGAACATACAGCAGTGAACTGAATAATTGCATCAGTGAGAACTGTACCAATTACAAGAAGAGGTGATCAGCACCAGTCAGCACACATACAACCAGGCAGAGGGAAGGAAGATTCAACATTGCTCTGAACTGAGATTAATCAAATGTCTCACTATATAAACTATGGTCTCCTGCTGTGAGTTCCTTCTGATATTGTTGTTTAGTTGCCAAGTCATGTTTATTTGCCAAGTCCTGCTCTTTTGATACTCCATGGACTGTAGCCCACCAGGCTACTCTGTCCATGGGGTTTCCTAGGCAAGAATACTGGAGTGGGTTGCCATTTCCTTCTCCAGGGGATCTTCCCCACCTAGGGATAGAACCTGCCTTCTTTACACTGAGCTATCTGGGAAGCCCCACTCCCCCCTATTAATGTGATGCTAATAAGGAATGAAAAATTTTATAATAATGTTAACAGGATATATATATAAAATGATCTTAGGTTCAATTCAGTTGCTTAGTCATGTCCAACCCTTTGCAACCCCATGGAGTGCAGCATGCCAAGCCTCCCTGTCCATCACCAACTCCTGGAGTTTACTCAAACTCATGTCCATTGAGTCGGTGATGCCACCCAACCATCTTATCTTCTCTTGTCCCCTTTTCCTCCTGCAATCAATCTTTCCCAGCATCAGGGTCTTTTCAAGTGAGTCAATTCTTCACATCAGCTGGCCAAAGTGTTGGTGTTTCAGCTTCAGCATCAGTCCTTCCAATGAACATTCAGGACTGCTCTCCTTTAGGATAGACTGGTTGGATCTCCTTGTTGTCCAAGGGACCCTCAAGAGTCTTCTGCAACACCACAGTTCAAAAGCATCAGTTCTTTGGTGCTCAGTTTTCTTTATAGTCTTTGTTTCTTTATAGAGAAATATCCATATATGCCTACTGGAAAAACCATAGCTTTGACTAGATGGACCTTTGTTGGTATAGTAATGTCTCTGCTTTTTAATATGCTGTCTAGGTTGGTCATAGCTTTTCTTTGAAGGAGCAAGTGTCTTTTAATTTCCTGGCTGCAGTCACCTTCTGCAGTGATTTTGGAGCAAAAAAAAAAAAAAAAAATTCTGTCACTGTTTTCACTGTTTCCCCATCTACTTGCCATGAAATGATGGCATCAGATGCCATGATCTTAGTTTTCTGAATGTTGAGTTTTAAACCAACTTTTTCACTCTCCTCTTTCACTTTCATCAGGAAAGTTTAGTTCTTCTTCACTTTCTGCCATAAGGGTGGTGTCATATGCATATCTGAGGTTATTGATATTTCCCCCAGCAATCTAGATTCCAGCTTGTGCTTCATCCAGTCCAGCATTTCTCATGATGTACTCTGCATAGAAGTTAAATAAGCAGGGTGACAATATACAGCCTTGATGTACTCCTTTCCCTATTTGGAACCAGTTTGTTTTTTCATGTCCAGTTCTAACTGTTGTTTCTTGACCTGCATACAGATTTCTCAGGAGCCAGGTCAGGTGGTCTGGTATTCCCATCTCTTTAAGAACTTTCCATGGTTTGTTGTGATCCACATAGTCAAAGGCTTTGGCATAGTCAATAAAGCAGAAATAAATGTTTTTCTGGAACTCTCTTGCTTTTTCCATCATCCAGCGGATGTTGGCAATTTGATCTCTGGTTCCTCTGCTTTTTCTAAAACCAGCTTGAACATCTGGAAGTTCATGGTTCATGTACTGCTGAAGCCTGGCTTGGAGAATTTTGAGCATCACTTTGCTAGTGTGTGAGATGAGTGCAATTGTGCGGTAGTTTGAGCATTCTTTGGCAATGCCTTTCTTTGGAGTTGAAATGAAAACTGACCTTTTCCAGTCCTGTGGCCACAGCTGAATTTTCCACATTTGCTGGCATATTGAGTATAGCATTTTCACAGCATCATCTTTTAGGATATGAAATAGCTCAACTGGAATTCTGTCACTTCCACTAGCTTTGTTTGTACTGATGCTTCCTAAGGCCCACTTGACTTTGAATTCCAGGATGTTTGGCTCTAGGTGAGTGATCACACCATAGTGGTCATGATGGGTCATGAAGATCTTTTTTTGTACAGTTCTTCTGTGTATTCTTGCCACCTCTTCTCAATATCTTCTGCTTCTGTTAGGTTCATACCGTTTCTGTCCTTTATTGTGTCCATCTTTATGTGAAATGTTCCCTTGGTATCTCTAATTTTCTTGAAGAGATCTCTAGTCTTTCCCATTTTATTGTTTTCCTCTATTTCTTTGCATTGATCACTGAGGAAGGTTTCTTCCCTTTCCTTGCTAGTCTTTGGAACTCTGAATTTAGATGGGTATATCTTTCTTTTTCCCTTGCCTTTCACATCTCTCCTTTTCGCAGCTGTTTGTAAGGTCTCCTCAGACAACCATTTTGCCTTTTTGCATTTCTTTTTCTTGGGAATGGTCTTGATCACTGCCTCCTGTACAATGTCATGAACCTCGGTCCATTTAGTTCTCAGGCACTCTATCAGATCTAATCCATTGAATCTTATCTGTCGCTTCTAGTCTGTATAAGGGATTTGATTTAGGTCATACCTGAATGGTCTAGTGGTTTTCCCTACTTTCTTCAATTAAGTCTGAAAGTCATGTAGGGGAAAGATCATGCTACAGAAGGTGTAGGCTGCTGGGCATCTCAGAATATTGTACCCATGTTCCTGTAAGAATGGAGGTACTTATATACAACAGTATTTTTAGCCAATCCACATATCTTGAAAACCATTTGACAGTGAATTATTTCTAATATCACTTATGCCAATTAACATGCTTCAGTGATCGTGGAGATTATAGCGGTTGAAGTCAGTGCCTGTTGATATGCCTAAGGTTTTAAAGCAAAGATTGTGCAATTAGAATGTCCGGTAAAGATGATGCTGACGATGAGGACACAGCCACAGACTTTGAACAATATATAATATAAACTATAAGCTTAAATAAGAGGTAACAACAGAAGTTAATGAGTGAGGAAGTTAATGCAAGTTACAGAAGTTGCCTAGTTTCTGTTACTTTCCGGGTTTGGGGAGGATCTAACAACAGCTTTGCCAGAATCCTTAAATCGAAGACCAATTCCTATTTGCCGCCAAATCACCTGGTGAGGACTACAGCTCCCAGAAGGCAACGCTCGGCTCTCGCGACTCAGCCTTCTTAGCCGGCCGGGAGTTGTAGTTTTACAAAAGAGCGCCGTGGAACCTAAGTTTTACGCGCTTGTCAACAGAAACTGGGCGGTACCGGTCTCTTCTCCATCCGGGTCCGCCCCTTTTCTGCAGCGGTCGAATTCGTGAACCTAGTCCAGGTGCTTGGCTGGGCTGGAAGCCGCGGCCAGTCGGCTGGCGGGGCGCTCTAGGCCGCGCGGGTTCGTCTCTATGACCCCAGGAGGCGGTCCCCGGTGCCCTCAGCGCGCGCGGAGGGGGTGCGGGTCAGTTCCGCGCGGCGCTGTCGGGGAACCATGGCAGCCCCAAGAGGTGAGGCCGGGGCCCGGCGGGACTGGGGGACCCGGGTCGGGGGCGCTATGCAGAGCGAGCCTCAGCGCTTGTCTGCATCTGTCTGCGGGCGAGCATCCTCCGAGCCTGCGGGGCTCGGGTCTCCGAGGGGTAGGCCCGGGCGTCGGGGATCAGGGGTTTGTGTTGAGCTGCTCCCGGGCTTGAGTGCGCGCTGCCACGGGTCAGGGCAGCGCTGGGCAGCCAGCCTCCCACTGCGGCTGCCTTCCCGGGGGGCGGACTCAGGGTCAGCTGGTTTGGCGGCCGGAGACCGCACCTGCCTGGACATGTAGGTGGGAACAGAATTCAGACAGGCCTGGGCTGTAGCAGACCGGGTGAGGGGTCGGTGCGCCGGGACCTGGCTGGAGCCGCATCACCCAGCAGGAGGCAGGAACGGTCTCAGTGCGGGCCGGGGTCACCGCGGTTGCGGTCTCCGCGGTGACTTTTACACTGGGATGCTCAGAGCCTTAAGGGTATGCTCCGGGTGCAAAACCTAAGCAGCGGCTAGTCCACCTAACAGACACTGAAAACATCCTTGGGGCAGGAGAACAGCCTTGCAATGTGACGAGACGGAGAAAGCTGTTGTTAACAGTTGCTCTCCAGAATGTTGTTATGTGGTTAGAAAGAACACTTGAATATTTTGTGGGAAGGGTGATATCCATCCTCCGCCCCTGCCCTTGCCCCTTCCCCAGGGATAGCTCATTAGAGTAATAATGTTTGATGACTAATTGCCTTTTCCTGAGTGTAAGTATCATTAACTCTGCATCTTGTTTGCTTTGCTGAATGGGATAAGTTAAAACCGGAGTTGAGTTTCTGGATGGTGAAGCTACGAGAGATTGGGCAACACCCGGATTCTTCTCCACATTTCCTCCATAGAGCTGTTGGCTTCACCCCTGAATATACGTTGAACAAATATTTGAACAATACCTTTTTGCGTGGGTGGCGAATTATTTTCCTGGTTGGAGAGGCCACGTTTTCCTTCAAGCCCTGCTCAGGGGCATTGTCTGCAATTGCATATGCTTCTCGCATTTCAAATAAGCCCACCGTTAAGAGTCTTTTATAGCAGTACCCGAAATAAAGGAAAAAAGTAGATTTTGATAATTGACATAAAATGAAAATAGCAAGGTGAATGGTGAAGGCAATTGTAGAATTACCTAAGTCAAATAATCTGAAATAGTTGCTCAATTTACAGATTTAGGTTTATTGCCAATACATATTTGTTGTGCCTGGGTTGTGTGATAAATCTTACATGTCCGCTAGAACTGTGTAATACAAAATTGCAATCCTGAACTTCCTGATATTCACAAAGGGTTTATTTATCTGGGACTTCCTAATTTCCACCTTCTCAGGTGTTACAAATAATGTCCCCTCTAAAATACAGTAAACTATAACTGAGAAATGGCACCCCACTCCAGTACTCTTGCCTGGAAAATCCCATGGACAGAGAAGCCTGGTAGGCTGCAGTCTATGGGGTCGCTAAGAGTCGGACACGACTGAGCGACTTCACCTTCACTTTTCACTTTCATGCATTGGAGAAGGAAATGGCAACCCACTCCAGTGTTCTTGCCTGGAGAATCCCAGGGACGGGGGAGCCTGGTGGGCTGCCGTCTCT
Organism: Ovis canadensis; assembly: GCF_042477335.2. NCBI lineage: Eukaryota > Metazoa > Chordata > Mammalia > Artiodactyla > Bovidae > Ovis > Ovis canadensis. The sequence continues at coordinate 60,658,834 of NC_091252.1, read as the reverse complement.
GGGGTCGCACAGAGTCAGACACGACTGAAGCAACTTAGCAGCAGCAGCAAAACTGAGAAAAATATACAACTCCAGATTGTAAATTTCTTTTGCGGGGCGGGGTGGTGGGATTCTCCACATAGAAACAGGTGTGTGGGAGCTAATGGGAGCTTTGAGAGGAGAAAACAGTGCTGATGTGCCACTGTGCCCACTCAGCAATGCAGGTGAGCTGTGACTTTTTGCCACCGCATGGATCTTAGTCCCCGTCTAACGACTGAACCTTTGTCCCCTGCAGTGAAGCTCAGGAGTCTTAACCATTGCACCCCCAGGGAAGTCCCTGTATGGACTTGTGATATTACCTTGAAACAAACTGAAATTGCTAATAATTGCACTTTCATTATACAGATATCTAAACTTATTTGCCTGCTCTTCTATTTAATCGGTATTTTCAGGAATATAATATATTCCCATTTAATCACTATGCTAATAGGTGTATTTTCAAAATTTTAACCATTCATTGTGTTGTTTTGGAATCAGGAACCTATATAATCACTGACATAGTTTTTAGTTTAGCAGACCTAACCTCTCTTATTTATGAAAGTATTGATAATCTAGGACATGTGGGTTGGTAAACTTTTTCTGTTAATGGCTGATGGTCTCTGTCATAACTACTCACTCAGCTGTTGCAGGGCAAAAATAGCCATACATAATTTGGAAACAAAGGATATAAGTATGTTCTAATAAAACTTTTTTTGTGACACTGTAATTTGAATTTCATATAATGTTCATACATCACAAAAGGTTATTTAAAAACTTTTTTCCAACCATTTAAAAATGTAAACCTATTCTCAGCTTTCAGATCATAGAAAAATGAGAGGAAATGTACTTTGTTCACCCCTGATCAAGAAGATGGGAAATGCTTTCTCCTGTACTGCTGTTTATTTTTTGTCTTACATTTCCTCTTTGTGTAGGAGAGTTTTAGGGCAAGTGAAGTATTACAGTGATGCCCTTCAGTCTCTTTTACATTAACATTGCCTTTTGGGTCCTCAAGATCGATTGAAACTTTAGGCAGAGAAAAGCTCTATTTTTTCTGTTCTGCCTTTTGCAAATAATTCTTTAATTCACCCAGGGAAAAATATTTATATTGAAGAACCTGTTTTCCTAGTAAGTTTCCACCTTACCATAATAAAGATTATTTGTTTGAAACTTTTATTTTCCTGTGCAAGTCACCTTTGAATTGTGGTTAGGCTTCCAAAGTAGTTAAGAAGCATACTTAGATGTAATGTAGTTGTAGTAGCAGCCCAGAGCAACTTCTGTCCCTCTGGTTCTTAACCCAGGTTGTCAAAGTATGGCCCATTGGTCAAACCCAGACTATCACTTTTTTTTTTTTATGGCCTGTGAGCTAAGAATGGTTTTTACAGGTGAACCTTTGCAGTTGATCTGATGGAACACCAACTTTGAAGACCAGTGAAGCACAATGTTACCTGCCTCCACCTCCACCCCCAGAATTCCCGTCTTCTCAATACAAGAAAGCATTGTACTTAATTATTATTATATTTTGAATTTTTCCAATTAAATATAAGTTAAATGTGAAAATATGTTTTCTCTCTTGTCACCTAAGTACCTACATGATATCCTTAATTTTGCCTCGTGGCCTAAAAAACCTAAAATGTTTACTGTTGGCCCTTACAGAAAAAAACTTGTGGATCCCTGTTTAACATGTGCCTGAAGATTTGAAAGAAGGTTAAATATAGCTGGGGATGAGGGAAGTATGAAGTGGGTAAAAAAGTAGAAATAGTTTGAGTATTAGGTGATGGTTGTCTCATAACAGGGCTGGGAGTACTGAAGGAGACCTGGCTCCCCACTGCTTGTGGTTTTACTGAAGTTGGTGGACCGGCCTTGGTGCCTGAGTGATGGCTGATGCTCAGATATACTTAGAATAAGTACTTAAATTCAGTGTTCATAAGAAGTGTATATTTCTTGGATTTCAGGTTTACAGAACTTCACTCTTAATACTCTTCTTTTGTGTGTGTTATGAGTTATCTTTCATATAATGCTGTGAAATGAGAGGCTGGATGTAATTTATAAAATTCTGTATTATTTTATCGTTCACTTATTCCTTTTGTTTTCTTCCTACTGCCTCTCTGTTTAGAGTATACATTGCTGTTATTGTTTTTATCCTGCTATCATGTTTTGCTTTCACAAGTATGAGTTATAAAGATACATAAAGTGTGTAATCTATAACATCCTAAATTAGAGTTAGTTAAGCCAGATATCTCGCAATTGAGCCCTCCCCAGGAACAAAATCTGTGCCTAACCAGTTGATATTGAAAGTCAGCTGTGTATTGTGTGTGTGTGTTTGTTTCTTTTCATGTAGTTAGAGAGCACTGTTTTGAAAAAAATTTCTTTAATGTATTTTGTGCTTGAAATTGGAAAGCATCTTGAAGTATAACACTGACTAACTTTTATATACACAATGTTGCCTATTAAATAATATCTTTGCACATATTTTCCAGAAAATGTCAATTTATTATTCAAGTTATACTGCTTGGCAGTGATGACCCTGGTGGCTGCAACTTATACCATAGCTTTAAGATACACAAGGACATCAGACAAAGAACTCTACTTTTCAACCACAGCCGTGTGTATCACAGAAGTTATAAAGTTATTGCTAAGTGTGGGCATTTTAGCTAAGTGAGTATAAATACTTTTTAGTGTATTAAATTATTGCTTTTTACTCAGTTACGTTCTTTGTTAGAAAATTCAAGCTATATCTTCATATGTTTGGTTGCTCTAGAGCAAGCTTTCTCAGCTCAGGTCATTTTTGCTCCCCAAGAGGTATAATTTTGGTTGACCCAACTTGGGGGATGCTACTTACATCAAGCGGGTGGAGGTCAAGGGTGCTGATAAACATCCTGTGATGCCGTGTCCTCCAGGGCAGCAATCCATAACAAAGAAGTCTCCATCCCCAAACATCAGTGGTGCCAAAGTTGAAAAACCACTGTAAAGCAGGTGGAGTTGGCTAACTATGGCCCACTGGTTAATCCAGTTTTCTGCTTGTTTTTGTTGCAACACAGACTGTATGGCTCACACAGCCTAAACTACCATAGGGTTCTTACAGAAAATGTGCTGACTTCTGTTATAGAGGAATACAGCAATCATAATAGTTAACATTTCTTTAGTATTTTCTATGTTAATTGTCAGACACTGTACTAAGTGCTTTTCATTAGTTATCTCGTTTGGTCTTAATACATTCTTTAGGTAAGTATGATAATTACCCTTATTTTACCTGTGCAGTGTCTGAGGTTCCTCACTATCATGTTGTTAATATGTGGTAGCACTGGGGGCTTTGGATCAGAAATATTGGGTGAAAATTGTTTTAGCAAGGCTGAAATATAAGACGGGGTTGAGAACAGTGCCTTTGGAGTGATACAGACCTAATTTTAGTCCTAGACTCATTGGGATTATGACTTTCCATACATTCCTTAGCTTCTCTTCTCCTAAACTTCAGTTTCTCTATTTCTTTTTCTTTTTTTAAAGTTCACATTTTAAGTCTTCAGTGCTGCCCATAAGCCCAGCAGTTTTTTACTTGTCTATTTTCATTTCCCACATTATATTCATAGACTGGAATATTTTAAGTTTAATAAAAATCAGGTGACTTTCTCACCACCAGTAAAGAAAAGTGGGAAATATATGCAAAGGGAAGTTCTGGACACTGTGTCTATAAAACCAGGGGTAAGAGTCCATTCAAGATAGAGGAAAATAGCCATAGGCTGTGGATCAGAGAAAGCAGTAACAAAAGAAATGAGACAAACAAAAGAAGGCAAGCTTCGAGTTACATTGTATAGATTCTTCAGTTTGTAACTGGAAAAAACAGAGTTGTGAGAATTAAAATCTGGTAGGAAATTACCTGAAAAGTTTTTTTAACTTTTTTTTTAAAATTTACTTTTTTGGCTCTGCCAGGTCTTAGTTGTGGTACGTGGGATCTAGTTCCCCGATCAGGGATCGAGCAGGCCCCCTGCACTGGGAGCCCAGAGTCTTAGCCACTGGACCACCAGACCCCATACTTGGGAAAGATGTACGAGATGGGGACTCACCTGGGTCATGTGGACAAGTGAATTCATATAGGTTTCAAGATGTAGGCTGGTGAACGTAAGAAGCAGTGAAGAATAGGATGTGTATAATTTCATTTAACAAATATTTATTAAGTGATTTCTGTGTGACAGTCTTATAATAGGTGCTGGATATAGAAATAGACTGGAGAAGGAAATGGAAACCCACTCCAGTGTTCTTGCCTGGGAAATCCCATGGACGGAGGAGCCTGGTGGGCTATACAGTTCACGGGGTTGCAAAGAGTTGGACAGGACTGAGCGACTAAACAGAGAAGGCAATGGCAACCCACTCCAGTGTTCTTGCCTGGAGAATCCCAGGGACGGCGGAGCCTGCTGGGCTGCCGTCTGTGGGGTTGTACAGAGTTGGACACGACTGAAGTGACTTAGCAGCAGCAGCAGAGCAACTAAACCACCGTAGAAGTAGACTTGGTATGATATGAAATAGATACAGTATAAATAAAATAGATGTTGTGGAATGAATGAAATAGATATGGTTCCTGCTTGCTTCAAATTTAGGTTTAGTGGAAGAGACAGAAAATATACTAGAAAACACATGCATGATTACAAATAACCCATCTGAAAAAAATATTTTAAAAATGGTGTGGAGAGGGAGAAAAGAACAGAAAAATAACTTGAGGCTAGACAGTGGAAAGCTTTAATAAAAAATCTGTGTTTGAGATTTGTCTTATAGGCAGAGCTACTTGTTTCTTTACTCCTAAATTGGTGGTGGTTCTGGCATTTCAAATATAGAGATTCCTGCCTTTGGAACATTGCACAGAGCTACTTGTGGCAGTCTAACTTGTTGGGTTGCAAGTAGGTTAAAATCTCAGGCGTTTACGGTTTCTTACTTAACAAGATCCATTTTTAAGGAAATTTGGCTCCACTATTCTGGAGAATGTCAGGTAAAGGAGAGGCCTCATTGTATCTTTAAAAGGCAATGTTCCAAAGGCAAGAATCTCTATATTTGAAATGCCAGAACCACCACCAATTTAGGAGTAAATAAATTAATAAAAATTGTATGGCTTAACTTCTTTTAATACAAAAATGGAGATAGTGGAAAAGAGGCACAGGGAGCACATTTCTTCTCCTTATCCCCCGGCTTCCTTAGGGAGAAAAAAATTATGACCCAGGAATGAAATAGGACTGTTAAGCATGGAATCCGCTATTTAAAGCTTAAGTAAGATCAAATCATGGTTCAGCTGTTTTGTAACTGTTAAGAATTTGTTAAAAAGCAGTGAAGCCTTTGGTTTAAGTCCACAGTTGGGCTAGTGTCCTGCCAGCCCACTGCTTAGACTTTTTGTCTTATTTTGATGCTTTCTCAGCTTTGCATTGCTTGCTGTATAGTATTTCTTATTCTTAAGCTCTTTAGTGTTATGGGTATGGTCAGTTGAAGTTTGTTTTGTGAAAACTTTCTTTGAAATTAATATAAAAGCAGAACAGTTTCCAAGAATTCATCAGATAAGTTAGATAATGGTGTTGAAACAACAACTGTGGGAAGCCAAGTACTGAACTTCATTGTCATCATCATCAATAACCAGATGGCTGTTTATGTCACCAGGATAATGCAGCGAAAGTGAAAGTCGCTCAGTCATGTCCGACTCTTTGTGATCCTATGGACTATAGAGTCCATAGAATTTTCCAGGCCAGAATACTGGAGTGGGTAGCTGTTCCTGTCTCTGGGGGGGTCTTCCCAACCCAGGGATTCAACCCAGGTCTCCCACATTGCAAGCCGATTCTTTACCAGCTGAGCCACAAGGGAAGCCCAGGATAATGTAGAGCCTCATTTATAAACATTACCTGCAGAGTTCACAAGACCAGGGACAATCCGAAAAAAGTAAAGAATTATGAGACAGAGTTTTAATGGCTGGCATTTGACATGACATGGCTAGCAAGAGTTTGGCTGTGAAGAAAAATCATTTAAAACACAAGGAGTTTCCAAGTGGGAAAAAACACTTGGGAAAAAAAAATTACAAAGCATGAAAGAAGTGAAATGAATTTGAAGTTACTGGATTTTAAAGCAAAACGTAATTTTTAATGAGAAACATGTTGGCAAATTATGTGGTTATTCAAAACACGCTGGTAGGACAGAATTTCTTGGAGCAAATAAGGAGGGCATCTGTGAAAACGTTAATTTCTTGGAATGGTAAAATAGTAAAAGAATTATTTTACAATGTTAAGTCAAGGTTGATAGCTGCAGAATGAAGTGGAAGGACATTGTGCATTACTTCTTCAGCTTATCCAGCAATATGTCATGAGACAGTTGCTAATGAAACTAAATCAGAGCTGTGTGGGAAACATAACCAGCGAAAACGTTGCAGGTTGATTCTAGATCTTGAAAGGACAACTAGCTTATAACGGTTCACCTGAAGCAGTTTGGAATATGGAAAAGGTGAATAAAATAGATGGCTGGACTATGATTGAACAGTTAAGAGTTGGAACATGTGCAAGTGCCTAGAACTTTATCTTTTTGATGCAGTTGTGTGAAGTTTGCGAAGTAGATTTTCCAGATATTCTCTATGCTGTAATTTCTTTATACACATATTAAAATCAGTAATTTTAAAAAAGTGGATCAAAGGCAACTAGGATGTTAAGTAGTTTGTCCAAAAAAAAAAAAAAAAAAGCCAGGTTGGATGTCAGTGCTTTATTTGCTGTGATAGAGAGACTTTAAATATCAGAAGGTACTTATTACTCAGAAATTTTAGGAGTTGCTTTGTTGGTACACATAAGAAACAGATTGATTTCATAATTTTGAACTTACATTGTTTGAAAATGCTTTACCATGTGATGTTAAACTAATTCCTTCTATAAAGCTAGAAACAGGACATTGGACTTTTTTACTCTGTTTTCAAAGTAGAAGCAACACTTTATCATCTGAGAGAAAGGATGACGACTTCAGGATATTGTGGGAGAATGTGCAAGAATTATGTTAGAAATAACTAAAGATTTAGAACTTGGAGAATCTTCTGAGAAGAAAAAGGAAAAGTTAGATCTTCATGATTAATACATTTTCGCTATGTTCCAAAACACTAAGTTAATGTAAAAATTAGATAATACTAAATTTTGATTGGAAAGTTTTAGATAATGACAGAAAAGGAAAAAAGTGAACTACCATGTCAATGGAAAAAACTGTTAAAGGAGGTAAAAGCTTATTTGCTTCTTCCCACTCTTTACATTCTGTTAAAGGGCAATAACTTTATCGAGTTGATAACTCCAGAACCTCACTTGTTTCTGATGTGTGCAGAGCTTGCCCCGCTTACTTAGGATGGCCTCTCCAGTAATGTTCTTTGCTCAGTAGTATGCTTCAGTTCAGTTCAGTTGCTCAGTTGTGTCCGACTCTTTGCAACCCCATGATTTGCAGCATGCCAGGCCTCCCTGTCAGCCTGACAGGCTGCAGTCCATGGGGTTGCTAAGAGTCGGATATGACTGAGCGACTTCACTTTCACTTTTCACTTTTATGCATTGGAGAAGGAAATGGCAACCCACTCCAGTGTTCTTGCCTGGAGAATCCCAGGGACGGGGGAGCCTGGTGGGCTGCCGTCTATGGGGTCACACAGAGTCGGGCACTATTGACGTGACTTAGCAGCTTAGCAGCAGCAGGCCTCCCTGTCGGCTAATTTGTTAAAGTACATATCATTTTACACTGTGTGGAGATGGGGGCAGAGACTCAGGACAGTTGTTAAAAGGTCTTAACGTCTTGCTTATAATTAAGTTCACTTAAAGAGAAATGTGTCAGTGCCATGTCCAAATAATCTGTCTCACTACCTTCAAACATTTTTTTCTAAGTTTTTTTTAGATGTGGACTATTTCTAAAGTCTTTATTGAATTTTTTACAATATTGCTTCTGTTTTATGTTTCGGCTTTTTTAAAGTTGAATTTGTTACAGTATTGCCTCTGTTTTATGTGTGTGTGTGTGTGTGTGTGTGTTTTGTCTGTTTCTATGTTTTATGCTTTGGCGATGCATGTGGGGTCTTAGCTCCCTGACCAGGGATGCAACCCTTGGCCCCTGCATTGGAAGGCGAAGTCCCAACCACTGGACCACTAGGGAAGTCCCAAACAAACATTTTAAATAGTCATGCTTTGTTTCAATATATTGCTAAAAAGATGTAGTGTGATAGTCAGATTCATTCATTTATCAAGCCTCAGCTATTTGCTCAGCACTTCTCAGGATGTAAGAAATAGAGCTGCAAATTAAAAAGATCTATTCTGTTCTCATGGAGCTTGAGTCTGATGGAGAACTGGATATTAAGCAAATGAATAGTCAGTGGGTGGTGGTAAGAGGATAAGTAGTTTGTTGCATAGTTGCTCAGTCGTGTCTAACTCTTTTGCAACCCAATGGACTGTGGCCCACCAGGCTCTTTTGTCCATGGGATTTCTCAGGCAAGAATACTGGAGTGGGTTGCCATTTCCTTCTCCAGGGAATCTTCCTGACCCAGGGATGGAACCCATGTCTCCTGCTTGGCAGGTGGATTCTTTACTGCTGAGTCACCAGAGGATAAATAGAGGATGCTGTAAATAAGTAAGAGGGGGGGTCTCCATTTGAATATGAGGAAGTTATATTTAACACAGACCTGAAGATCAAGCAGAAGATGGGCAAGAAAAGAGCAGGGAGAAGGTAAAGAGATCAGTGTGTTACAGAACAACAGCAGATCACTGGAGTGCTGTGAGAGTGGAGTGGTACTAACATGAAGCAGGAGAGGTGGGCAGGGTATCAAGAGGAACTGTGTGCCTGTGAAGGAGTTCAGATTTTATCTCAAGTGCATTAGGAAATCACCAAAAGGATGAAACCAGGGACTAACAAGGCGACCCATATTATGGTGAGTCACTTTGACTCCTTTGAGGAGAATGGGCAAGAAGGGTGTAAGAGTTGGGAGTAAAGAAGCTTATTAGAGCCTGGGGATTGTGGGCATGATGACAGTGTGATGAAGAGAAGTCAATGAAGAGAAGGTTCTGCTTCTCAAAAGTAGAAGCTACAGGACTGGTGATGGCTTTGGATAAACAATTGATTATGACTATCTCAGTAGTTCCCACCAACACTGAATTAGTGATTACTGAACTTGCTCCTAGAGGAGCAGGGATAGGTTCCTGTGAGCCTCTGGTCACAACATTTTCATCAGCTGATCACCACAGAACCTTGTTTCTGTTTAAAGACATCTCATTTAATATGTATTATTGACTTAATAGCATTCAACTCAGGGCCAGGAGTGCTGTAATTCATGCCTGGACAAAGCTTATCTAATGTGTTTTCTCCATAAGGCACACCACAACTTTCTGGCACTAAGGAACACTAGCCAGCACTTTAGCACTATTGCTATAATGTATAGTAAGTTGAAATTTGGTTAGAAAAACCAAAGAATAATACTTCTTTGGGTGTCTGTTGAGAAAAAAATTTTTGAAAACCCAATATATCTAACTTATTTTCTTTGGAAGGAAGTGACCACTCTCTGGAATACTGGCTGTTAATCACTGTCAAAATGTGTTATGTAAAGTGCCAAACATCCTCTTTTAAGATTGCAGCAACTGCTCTTGCTGTCTTCAGACAGTCAGGATTGTTGCTGTTGAGAGTGGCAGGCTGTCAGAGAGTAAAGGTGTTAAGGAAACATTCTCCACTTAAGAACAGGTGAGGGAGACACACAGGTAAACACAGCTTATTTTCGTTTGATTCTTGTTCCACTGTTTTAGCCTTAGGTATTATTTCATCTTCTGTAATGAGAAATCTGAGGCTGAGGGAAGTTTTAATTTGCCAAAGATCCCTAGAAAGTGACTGGCAGGGACAGCATTAGAAAGTTCCCTGATTTTTGCTTTTCAAATTATTAGTCTTTTAGAACAATGAAATAATTGAGCTGTTATGTGATTAGCCAGGGCAAAGATAAGCATTGTTAGACACCTCAGTAATTTTATTTTTTGTTTTCTTAAGTTTTCATTTCCAAATGTTAACATTTTACCATGTGTGTTTTATCATATTTTTGATTTCTGTGCATTTGTACGTGTGTATAAAGTTTCTATGAACCGTTTGAGAGCAAGTTTTATACAAGATGCCCTTGTCCCTAAATTCTTCAGTGCATGTTTTCTAAAAAGCATAACATTCTCATACATACTCACATATATCAAATTTGAGGCATTAGTATTGGCGTGATACTGTTACCTAATTCACAGGCCTTAGATAATTTTGCCAGTTGCCCACTGGTGTCCTTTAATAGTAGAATAATCACACTTTAGTTTTATCTCTAGCTGCCTGTAACCTGAGACTGTTCCTCCATCTTTTTTTTTCCCTCACGTGTTTGCCACTGTTAAAGAGCATAGTCCATTTGCTTTGTAGAATATCCTTCAGTTTGCTTGTTGAATGCTTTGTTATGATTAGGTTTTTGGTTAGGAATATCACAGAAGTGATACTCCTCAGAGCAGCTTATCAAGAAGCACATAATGTCTATTTGCCCCCATTACTGGTGATTTAACTTTGATTTCTTGAAGGTAGTGCCTGCTGTGTTTCTCCAAATAAAGTCACCAATTTTCTCTTTGTAACTGATAAGTATCTTATGGAGAGATATTTTGAAACTAGGTAAATTTCCTCTTTCTCTTCATTTTTTGATTTGATGTTTCCAAGTGGTAATTTCCCAATTCTAACACTCTGTACACATTGATTGGTTGGCCTTCTACTCTGAGGGTCTTCCGTGGTGGCTCAGACAGTAAAAAATCCGCCTGCAATGCAGGAGACCCAGGTTCGATTCTTCGGTCGAAGATCCCCTGGAGAAGAGCAAGGCAACCCACTGCAGTATTCTTGCCTGGAGATCCCACGGACAGAGGAGCCTGGCAGGCTGCAGCCCATGCACTTGCATGAGTTGGAAACGATTGAGCAACTAACACATACGCACACATTGTACTCTGAGAAGCTTTTCCTTCTTTCTGTCCTTCACTCCCTCCATCCACCTCTCACTCTCAGTGCAGAGTCATGGATTATTTCATTATGATGGCTGGAATCCATTATTATCACTCTTTATTTCTGTGCTCACGTTGTCCAGATTTGGACAGTGGGATCATACTCAAGCTTCCCCGTTTTTTTTGTGTGTGTGTCTTTTTTCCCTTCTTCTGTCTTTCTCATATTCTTACCAATCTTTGAGTAGTTTCTTTTAGCATAACAAAGGGTGCATTCCCTGCCCCAATCCTGAAATCATACATTTCTCTAGGAAACCTTTCTTTTTTACAAGGATGGTATTTAGAAACCAGAATCTGGATGCATGATGTGCACATTGGTACTGGAGGGATATCATTACTTCTGGGTCCTTTCAGTAAACAGAGCTGGGTAACATGTGTTAAATGTATCTGTTACTCCATTTCTATATATGTATGTATATAACTGTGAGTTATATATTGTTTGATACCTGCAATTCTGACCCACTACCACAGAGTTCATTACAACTTCCCCCTTTTCTGTATTTTCTTTTCCAATGATGGTAAGTTTGACTTCCATTATCTTAAAGATATTTACTTATTTGCTCAGTCCTAGAATATATAATAAGTAGATTCAGAATTTCTAACACAGCTCTGGAAAAGCAAACCAGTAACTAAAGTTCAGTATTTGTATGTAGTTCTTTTTGCATTTAGTTTTGGAGCATACAGTAAAAAGACTTGTGTTTTAGAATACTTGGGTTAGTTCTGTTTTTCTCCATCAGTGTTATTTTGGTATTCATGGAAAAAAACCAACAGGTTTGTTTCTTCTTTTTGATTTGTTTGTTTGGAATTAATTTGGAGTTTTCCACCATCTTTGTTTGATTTTACTTTTAAGTTTCAGTAATTTCTGGAATATGAAATTATACTTGTTTTTATCATAAGTTAGAACTGCAAAAAAATGGGGACTGGGGGGAAGAATTGATGGAAGGAAATGGCAACCCACTCCAGTACTCTTGCCTGGAGAATCCCATGGAGGGAGGAGCCTGGTAGGCTACCGTCCACAGGGTCGCAAAGAGTCGGACACGAGTGAGCGACTTCACTCACTCACTCACTCACTCACCCTTACTTTGATAAATAAGGTTTACATGGTCTGACTGGGGAATTTTAGGGCATGTGACTAAAATGCATGTACATGTATGTATGTACAGTGCTTGTAATTTTGTGTGCATACAAAGTTTACACTGTGCTTTGCTTTTTAACTTTTTTCCACTTAAATGTTTTATCTTAGAGATGGTTCCATGTCCATACATAGAAATCTGTCTTATTTTTAAGAGCTGTGTGGTATTCTGTTATACAGATGTATTATATAGACCAGTTTCTATTGATGGACATTTGGATTGTATCTAGCCTTCTGCAACTATACAACAAAGATGTAATAATTATTTTTTAATATACACTGTTGTGCATATGTATGAATTATGTCAGACCATTCTCATATGGCAAAGGAAATAAACATCCTATTTTGTGGAAAGGGGAGCAGCTTAGCAGTGTGATGCAAAAGCAAGTATTTGAATGTTAAGCTATTGATTTCTAAGTTATCCAGTTGAAACATAACACAGATACATGTAAAAATGTTTTAGGTTCATAAAATAATTACAACAACAATTCACAGGAAAATTGCTAGTTAGCTTTACTAAACTGTCATAGCTACTATTAAAATTAACACTTTTGATTTGCATCTGTCATTTGTGATATGAAAAAGGAAGTGCAGACATTGTCACATTGTCTTAGAACAAGGTCAGCTTTTTGTTATTTGCTGTCCACCACAGCCTGTAAAGACTAAAGAAACCTGGAAGGATGTGTAAATATACATATTACTTTGGGTGTGTCTAGTAATAAATACATCTTAAATCTTTGAACTACTTATCCATATAAGACTGGAGAAAATTATTTTACTATTTCATAGTATTACCTAGAATAATGAATGAAGATTAACTTTGCAGATAAGAAATTTGTAAGCAAAACTGAAATTTCTTAAGCTCATGAGTAACTTGTGCTGTATTATTATTCCGTTTTGCACAGTGCCTTGGTAACCTAGCCAAGGATTTTAGGTCTCCTAGTAGTTCTCGTCAGATCAGGAGCTGGAAGAATGAGGCCTACTTTTGACCAAACATAGATCAGAAAGAATTGGTTTCAGCCGGTTGGTAGGAAATTTAGGGGGATAGGCAGCAGCAGAATCTGTCTACAATCAACACGGAGCTTCAGCATTTCTTCAGGTAACAAGAGGCTGAACATAGATTATTTTCCAGTGATAAAAATCAAACAGTAAATTTAATGGGACAGACTATTTTTTTAAAATATGCTTTTTGATTTTAAACATGCTTTCTCTTATCTCATAATGTCATTTATATAATTAAATTCAATAAATTTGTTTTTAGCAAAATGTACTCATTAAAGTGCATGGGATTTGATTTCCAAGAAAATATCAGGGTGGGAAAATGAAGAAAAAATGGCCTTTGGTTTTTATGTGTTCCTTTCACTAGTATATTCAAGGCTGTAGTATATTTAAAATTGATCATTTATCTTTGTCTGCTTAACAGTAAAACTAGTGTTTTCTGGAAGATACATTGGTGTGTGTGTGTTTACACATATATAAACTTTCATGAGTAAAACTAAGTTTTAGAGCTGTTTTCTTAATGTTAAAATTAAGCAAGATTTAATCTCATACTGAAATATTTCAGCTCTTCCTTTAAAACTTTCTGTGTGTTAAGATTCCCATATATTCTTTGTTATACCTCTTAAGTCTCTTTATTCTACTGTTGTTGTTCAGTTGCTAAGTGGTGTCCAACTCTTCATGAACCCATGGAATGCAGCACGCCAGGCTTTCCTGTCCTTCACTATCTCTCGGAGTTTGCTCAGACTCATGTCCGTTGAGTCAGTGATGCAATCTATCTCATCCTCTGCCACCCTCTTCTTTTGCTTTCAATCTTACCCAGCATCAGGGTCTTTTTCAGTGAGTCGGCTCTTTGCATCAAGTGGCCAAGGTATTGGAGCTTCAGCATCAGTCCTTCCAATGAATATTCAGGGTTGATTTCCTTTAGGATTGACTGGTTTGATCTCCTTGCAGTCCAGGGGACTCTCAAGAGTCTTCTCCAACACCACAGTTTAAAAGCATCAATCCTTTGGTGCTCAGCCTTCTTTATGGTCCAACTCTCACATCCATACATGACTACTGGAAAAACCATAGCTTTGACTATATGGACCTTTATTTTACTATACAATGTCATTAATTATTCTTGAGCTTTTGTTTTCTTTTACAAGTTCTTCTAGCAATCTCTGCTATTTTTTGTAACTTATTTCCAAATGTCTTGTTATAATTACATAATATTGATATAATCCTATGGTGAAGCTTGAGCTTTCAACTAATAGCATTCTGGTAGACCTTGGCTTCTCTAATATCTGAATTAGAGAAGAAACCAGAAAAAGATACTAAAGCCTTCTTGGCAGTGAAGTAGTAGTAATTCCTAAGCATCCAAGAAAAAAGATCCGATAAAAAGGATCTAATAAGGAGCCACAGACCTGAAGGACACAGTACACCATACTTTGCTGGTTTGCCACATTGAAAAAGTGGAGTATTCAGATTGACTGGTGGTGTCTCACAGCCCTTCTTTTGATGTGAAAGCTGACAAGTGTAGAAGTGATAAGAAAAAGTGACATGGAGAAAAGGTGCCACAGCAACCCTGATTATTGTTGCAGGCACGGTGGTTAATACAAGAAGCAATCAGATCTCTGAGCAGCCCATATTCATGCAGAGCAAGAGAGTCAGTGATAAAGAGACCAACTCTGGTCTCTGGATAGCCAAGTAGTTCACTTGATACTCTTGAGGGTTTAGAGTATCTCTATGGAGTGGATGTGGGGTGGCATTGCCCATACATGGGATTAGAGGAGGGGTAAATAGCCACTAAACTAGAGCTTGAGGAATCATATATGGGAGATAAATAGACATGAAAGGAAGTAGAACATAAAAGATGGGTACAAACTGGTACCTATCTTTCAGGAGTTCCTTAGGGAACCACTCTGAAGACACATCAGTAGAAAAGTAAGTATTCTGGAAGGATATAAAGTAATGGTTCAGTGAAAGCAGTGTTCTGTAAGATTTGTATTTCTTCTATCATAAGGTGCTTCTTAGAATTATGACAAAATGTTCAGTTATGTTTTCTAATATATCACCTGTTAAAATGGTTCTTTGAGTTGGACCTCTGTGATTCTTTTTAATCTTTTTTTTATCTTCAGTTTTATAACGGGAAATTTGAGAAATTTTTCTTTATACTCTTTCAGGATGTGGAGAATTATATAGAACATCATAGATTTGTGTTAAAAAAAAAAAAAAGAATGTTAAAGGTTTAAAGGGCCAAACTTCAGGTGTCTGGAAATCTCTATGTAGATTTTCCCAGTACAGTCATCTTTCTTGTATTCTCTCCCTCTTCTGGACGGCATTTGTCCTCTCTAGGCTGTGTGTGTGTTACTTTTCAGCATGAGGGTTTCCCATTGTGGTGTGGAGTGTATTAAATTTGGCAGCA
This sequence comes from Ovis canadensis, assembly GCF_042477335.2. Taxonomy (NCBI): domain Eukaryota; kingdom Metazoa; phylum Chordata; class Mammalia; order Artiodactyla; family Bovidae; genus Ovis; species Ovis canadensis. Next base: position 60,643,278 of record NC_091252.1, on the reverse strand, counting down.
GATGGTCTGTAACTAAGGACATTTTGTGTTTCTGTGGTCCAGGCCAACTTTCCTGTCTTAAGTATTTTCTTGGAGGCTGTAGTGTTCTGTGGTGAAAAGGCATGAGTAGTCAGTTCAACATTATGGACTTTTTGCTCCCTCTCAGAACCTGGGTAATTATTTTTGCCCTATTTAATATGAAGATATCCAGTTAGTGACTGTTGATTCTAATATGTTAACCAAAAATTTGGAGGCTCATTTTGAGTTGACATAGATCGGTCTTCCCAACGAAGCATTATGGTCCTCTTAAGGATATTTTGAGCTGTAGATAGGAGCCTTTTGATGTAACATTTTTTGGTGTTGATGCTTATAAAAGTGTTCCTTTGGTATGTATTTTCAGGGAATAAATGAGCTAATTTATAGCAGGGGAAAGTATGAATCAGATTAGCTATTAATAGTTCCTCTTGCAGAAAAATAAGAATAATTAAGAGCATGCATTAATCAATATGCAGTCAAGTAGTGAACTTTATGTACATTGTAGATATAGTTTACCTTTACTGGTATTAATTATTCAGATTTCCTGCAAAGTTATATAGATACATACTTGAGTTTTATGAGATTATGGTTATCTAAAGATTTACTGTCCACCGTATTGCACAAACACTGAATTAGTTTACAAATAATACTGACCTACATCACTCAGTTCCTATTCCTATCTCATTGAGTGATGCAGGTCAATATTTATAAATTAATCTCAGGTAACTTCTTTAAGTAGTAAAGCTTTTTTCTTTTGTTTGCAATGTAAATCTATTGTAATTACAATTGTTTAAAATGGATATGCAGTCTGATTAATCTAAAAAATAAGCGGGGTAAACTTGATGTAATGGCAGTTAAAGTGGCAGGGATTAATATTTTATGGGTAATATCAGCAATTCTGGTTTCCTGTTATCTGATAACTTCATATACTAGAAACCTCTGGAGCTTTGACCAGAGGTGGATGATGGTAAACCAAGTTGTCATTTTCCCAAATAGAGATTGTAATTGTTTTCCACTTATTGTTGGTATATTTCTTTTAATAAATCTAAAATTAGTCAAAAATTCTAAAAATAAACTAAGTTTGCTAAATTCTATCAGTGAACTTAACACATTGTAGCTACCCTACCTGTGATGGTATCTAACAGGATGACCTTTCACTTTCTTCCTCACCTCCTCTCATTTCCCCTTTTTGTTTTCAAAGAGAAACTGGTAATCTGGGTAGATTCAAGGCATCTTTAAGAGAGAATGTCTTGGGGAGCCCCAAGGAACTGATGAAGTTGAGTGTGCCTTCCTTAGTGTATGCTGTGCAGAACAACATGGCTTTTCTAGCTCTGAGCAATCTGGATGCAGCGGTGTACCAGGTAGGTGGTAATCAAAAGTGCAGAATCTTTAAAAAACATGTTTTTATGGTGAAAGGATTTTTATTAACCCTTTATCTCACTATCAAATATTTTTCTCAATTCTGTTAATGATACCAGATATATTTGTGTCAGAGTCTAATATTAGCTGAGTTGATTAGTTCATTGTTTTGTTCTTAGGTGACGTACCAATTGAAGATTCCCTGCACTGCTCTATGTACTGTTTTAATGTTAAACCGGACGCTTAGCAAGTTACAGTGGATTTCAGTTTTTATGCTGTGTGGGGGAGTCATACTCGTACAGTGGAAACCAGCCCAAGCCACAAAAGTCATGGTAAGAAACAAAATGCTTCATGTAACTAAACTAGGAAACTTTTTAAAGTCTTATGCACTTCAGACAGTCACACTGATGCATGGAGCTTGATTATATTTCTTTGAGTGAAAATAACCTTTGCCTTACATATATCCTTTTTCCCCCCTCAGGAAAATGTTATTGTTAAGGAGAGGTATACTGGCTTCTTTTTTTTAAAGAGGAGAATATGCATAAAATACGTTAGAGATGGATGGTATCTTAAACTCAGTATAATGCCCCTCCTTCATTTATGGATAACAAAATTGAAGTAACTTCAAAGAGAGGAAGTAACTTATCCAAAGTTCCACAGTTAACAGCTAACCTGTGACTCAGATTGTGCAAACTTCCACACAGTGTATATGTTCAGAACTTCTAGGCCTCTTTTAGACGTTTTCTCAGAAATACTGGGCAAAGTTTTCTCCATCTAATTTTCATGTTCTCCTGAAGTCACAAAAATTTTTGCTTTGTATATATAACCACTGTCAACAATTGGGCTTATAGAGGGGTAGTAGTGGTTTTCCCGATAATTGATAACTAAAATAGGGCAAAAGGTGCCTTCACGTCTGTTAGTCCAAGAATTAAATATTAAGGTTTATACCTGATTTTTTAAAAAAAGTATTATATGCTTTAATTGCTTGTTTTCCCAAAGAGAAGTAGGAAGTAGAACCACAGTGGAGGACCTGAAGGTCAGGAGCTTCCTTCTGTATATGCTTCCCAAATGAGAGACCATGGGTTCTCCCATCCAAGTACTAACCAGGTCCCACCCTGCTTGGCCTCCAAGATCAGAGGAGTTCAGAGTGGTAGGACTGTAGGGGGCCCATGGTCTTTTAGGAGCAGAGGGCAGCCAGGGAGGTATGCAGAGCTTGTGAAAGTAGAAAAAGTCAGCTTTTTATGTACTTTCTGGTCTGGTGGAAGAATTTTTTTTCTCAGAAAGTGAGTTTTAAGTTAGTTTTTATTGTCTTTACATGATGTTTAAATGTGCTTATATTCTTGCTGACATTTCAAACACTGATCAAATATGTACTGCACTGTAACTCGGATGTAGACCACTGGAGAAATAATGTTTTGGGAAATAATACAAACACTTAAAAGTTAAGTATGAACTTCCAGGACCACTTTACATGTTTAGCAAATGTCCACCTCACATAGGTAATATGTATGAAAAGCTTAGTGAACTAAAGCAGAGAATTCGACTACTGGAGCACTCTAGAAAGTTCTTTCATATCTTGAACGGAGTGCAGCTTCCTGTAACTGCCTCTTGTTCCCTGCTCTCATCAAGAGTAACTCAGATCCCTGCTAGCTCCACATGATGGTCCCTGGAATGTCTGAGGACAGTGTCACAACCCTACCCTCTGTGTCTTTTTCTGTCCCCCTATTGAGGGAACCTTGTTTCTTTCTAGAATATGCCTTCTGGAGACTTTGTGATCCCTGGCTCGTGCCAGTGCTGCCTTGTATTTCTTTTCTGGATGCCTTTATCCATTGTTTTTCCTCAGTATGTCCCCAAAGCTCATACCATCTCCAGATGTTGACTGAATAGTGTGGGTTGTGGTGGTGGTTGGTGGTGGTTTAGTTGCTAAGTTGTGTCTGACTCTTACGACCCCATGGACTGTAGTCTACCAGGCTCCTCTGTCCATGGGATTCTCCAGGCAACAATACTGGAGTGCGTTGCCATTTCCTTCTCTAGGGGATCTTCCCGAGCCAGGGACAGAACCCGGGTCTCCTGCATTGTAGGCACATTCTTTACCAACTGAACTGAGTTGTAGTTCACGAATTACCTCTAGACTTGTTCAGTCAGCCTAAGGTTATATCAGGGTGTTTTTTTTTTTTTTTTTGGTTGGAGGTGGCTATCCATTCTGTAACTGATTATATAGCCACATGTAGCTGTTTGACACACACACACACACACACACACAGTTTTTCTCAGATGTGTTTTGTGCAGCAGGCTTTACAAACACACACACACACACACACAAACACACAGAGTTTTTCTCATATGTGTTTTGTGTGGCAGGCTTCTAAGCCAAAGTGCAAGATGTGTTTATATTTATTAAGACCATCTTGTTAGCTTTGGGTTAATGTTCAAGCCTCTAAGGTCTTTCCAGTCCTTACCGGTTGTTAGCTTTTTCTTGAAATGTTATTATGCTTTCTGCAGGTGCAACACATATATCTTCTGGGTCTTCACTGAAACTTTTAGACAGGACAGGATCAGAGTTCTGTGGACATGCCTTTAGATCTCTCTTTGACTATTTTTTTCTTCTTGCTTAAGAAACATTTGTTATCTCTCTCAGTTTTCATGAATCAGGAATTCAAAGGTGCTGGGGTCTGGCTTCTTTTAGACATTCTGGTTTGAGGGGTCTCATTAAGAGGCTGCAGTCAAGATATCAGCCAGGGCTGCAGGCAGCTGAAGACTCGCCTAGGCTGAGAGGAGCTGTTTCTCTGGGTGGCTCATTCATATGCCTGGCTGGTTGATAGTGGTTGTGGGTCTAGCTTGGTTTTATTCTATTTATTAGCACTTTGCTATATAAGCATTCACTCAGCTATGAATAGAACTAGTTATTCTCATTCCATTTCTCTTAGTAACAAAAATACTATGCAAATCTGTCAGATTTCTCACTGAACATTCAGTTCAGTCACTCAGTTGTGTTCGACTCTTTGCGACCCCATGAATCACAGCATGCCAGGCCTCCCTGTCCATCACCAACACCCAGAGTTCACTCAGACTCATGTCCATCGAGTCAGTGATGCCATCCAGCCATCTCATCCTCTGTTGTCCCCTTCTCCTCCTGCCCCCAGTCCCTCCCAGCATCAGAGTCTTTTCCAATGAGTCAGCTCTTCGCATGAGGTGGCCAAAGTACTGGAGTTTCAGCTTTAGCATCATTCCTTCCAAAGAAATCCCTGGACTGATCTCCTTTAAAATGGACTGGTTGGATCTCCTTGCAGTCCAAGGGACTCTGAAGAGTCTTCTCCAACACCACAGGTCAAAAGCATCAATTATTCGGCACTCAGCCTTCTTCACAGTCCAACTCTCACATCCATACATGACCACGGGAAAAACGATAGCCTTGACTAGATGGACCTTTGTAGGCAGAGTAATGTCTCTCCTTTTTAATATGCTATCTAGGTTGGTCATAACTTTTCTTCTAAGGAGTAAGCGTCTTTTAATTTCATGGCTGCAGTCACCATCTGCAGTGATTTTGGAGCCCCCCCAAAATAAAATCTGATATTGTTTCCACTGTTTCCCCATCTATTTCCCATGAAGTGATGGGACCAGATGCCATGATCTTCGTTTTCTGAATGTTTAGCTTTAAGCCAACTTTTTCACTCTCCTCTTTTACCTTCATCAAGAGCCTTTTTAGTTCCTCTTCACTTTCTGCCATAAGGGTGGTGTCATCTGCATATCTGAGGTGATTGATATTTCTCCCGGCAATCTTGATTCCAGCGAGTGCTTCTTCCAGCCCGGCGTTTCTCATGATGTACTCTGCATATAAGTTAAATAAGCAGGATGACAATATACAGCCTTGACGTACTCCTTTTCCTTGTTCCATGTCCAGTTCTAATGGTTGCTTCCTGACCTGCATATAGGTTTCTCAAGAGGTAGGTCAGGTGGTCTGGTATTCCCAACTCTTTCAGAATTTTCCACAGTTTCTTGTGATCCACACAGTCAAAGGCTTTGGCATAGTCAATAAAGCAGAAATAGATGTTTTTTCTGGAACTCTCTTGCTTTTTCCATGATCCAGCGGATGTTGGCAATTTGATCTCTGGTTCCTCTGCCTTTTCTAAAACCAGCTTGAACATCTGGAACTTTACGGTTCACGTATTGCTGAAGCCTGGCTTGGAGAATTTTGAGCATTAGTTTACTAGCATGTGAGATGAGTGCAGTTGTGCGGTAGTTTGAGCATTCTTTGGCATTGCCTTTCTTTGGGATTGGAATGAAAACTGACCTTTCCCAGTCCTGCGGTCACTGCTGAGTTTTCCAACTTTTCTGGCATATTGAGTGCAGCACTTTCACAGCATCATCCTTCAGGATTTGAAATAGCTCAACTGGAATTCCATCACCTCCACTAGCTTTGTTCATAGTGATGCTTTCTAAGGCCCACTTGACTTCACATTCCAGGATGTCTGGCTCTAGATTAGTGATCACACCATCGTGATGATCTTGGTCTTGAAGATCTTTTTTGTACAGTTCTTCTGTGTATTCTTGCCACCTCTTCGTAATATCTTCTGCTTCTGTTAGGTCCATACCATTTCTGTCCTTTATCAAGCCCATCTTTGCATGAAATGTTCACTTGGTTATCTCTAATTTTCTTGAAGAGATCTCTAGTCTTCCCATTCTGTTGTTTTCCTCTATTTCTTTGCATTGATCACTGAGGAAGGCTTTCTTATCTCTTCTTGCTATTCTTTGGAACTCTGCATTCAGATGCTTATATCTTTCCTTTTCTCCTTTGCTTTTTGCTTCTCTTCTTTTCACAGCTATTTTAAGGCCTCCCCAGACAGCCATTTTGCTTTTTTGCATTTCTTTTCCATGGGGATGGTCTTGATCCCTGTCTCCTGTACAATGTCACGAACCTCCGTCCATAGTTCATCAGGCACTCTATCTATCAGATAGAGTCCCTTAAAAATATTTCTCACTTGCACTGTTTAATCATAAGGGATTTGATTTAGGTCATAGCTGAATGGCCTAGTGGTTTCCCCTACTTTCTTCAATTTAAGTCTGAATTTGGCAATAAGGAATTCATGATCTGAGTGACAGTCAGCTCCTGGTCTTGTTTTTGCTGACTCTATAGAGCTTCTCCATCTTTGGCTGCAAAGAATATAATCAATCTGATTTTGGTGTTGACTATCTGGTGATGTCCATGTGTAGTCTTCTCTTGTGTTGTTGGAAGAAGGTGTTTGCTATGACCAGTGCATTTTCTTGGCAAAACCCTATTAGTCTTTGCCCTGCTTCATTCCGTATTCCAAGGCCAAACTTGCCTGTTATGCCAGGTGTTTCTTGACTTCCTACTTTTGCATTCTAGTCCCCTATAATGAAAAGGACATCTTTTTTGGGTGTTAGTTCTAAAAGGTCTTGTAGGTCTTCATAGAACTGTTCAACTTCAGCTTCTTCAGTGTTACTGGTTGGGGCACAGACTTGGATTACTGTGATATTGAATGGTATTGAACATGGTAATGATATTGAACATTATCTCTGTGGAATTCCCCTCATCATGTAACTAGGAATCCTTTCAGTAAGACAGTTTGGTATGTTGTCTTCTTATTGAAGCCACACCGTGTGTGTGTGTGTGTGTGTGTGTGATGACCATTAGACTTTTTAAGCTCTACAAGTCATCTGTTCTGTGATTTTGCTTGTATTCAGTAACAACACTGCAGTCACATTAGTTATTAGCAATGTTCTAAGTGCTTTACACACATTAACTCACATATGCCCACACCAATCATATGAGATGTGTGTCTTTATTTCCATTTTCATATGAGGAAACTGATAGGCAAAGAAGCTTAGGAGTGCGTCCACAGTGACCTTCCTTGATCCCAGGCAGTGTGGCTCTAGAGTCTGTGCTTTTGTTAAGTGTACTGGCCTGCTTTCAACATCTCAAGCTGCTGTTGATAATTTCTGCAGGTTTTCCTCCCTTCTGCCTTTCTGAAAACCAGGACAGTATTTGCCCAATTCAGATTTTCTGGCATAGTTTCCATGCCCTAGTAATCTTCACAGACATAGTGAACACTACCTTGACTTGCTACTGTTCTTGGTCAAGATGCTTCTGAGTTTAGGTAGGTGCTTTTATGACAGCAAACCACACATCTTGGACTTAACTTCCCATTCACTCATTCATTTAAAATCATTATTCACAGAGAAAGTGGAAACTATATTTGGGTAACTTTTATTTTCTTGCCCTCTAATAGAATGTCATTTAGCCAAACAAACACTTTTTTCTTCTCTTTTAAAGGCCTTGAAAGATTTAAAGTATTTTTGTAAGCCTCCACTTATTCTGAGTTTTCAATTTTTTGATACTAAAATTCCTGGTTGGTTCCTCTTGGTTTTGTATACTGTAGTTTTAATTTTTTTTCTTAGTGTTCCTATAAAATAAAATGAGAATTCATCTAAGGTGCCCTTAACTAGTGACACCCGACTTCTTTACTATTCATGAGAATCTCATTCTTATGAAACTCTTATCCTTCTTGAACCATCTTCCCACTAGCTATGGAATGTCTCTGTTTTATTTCTTTGAATTTTCATTTATTCAAGACTGGAGCTCAGGTCTTCTTAACTATCCTGTGTTTGGCTGTTGCTCATCCTCTTAAAACACTGCCCTTAAGTTTCCATGACTTCTGCTTCATTGCCTGGTAGTTTATCAGTTAGAGCAGTCAGTGTTTATCACCATTTTTCCTAACTGTAGAGATTAAACTGGCAGAAAAGCCAAGAATTTGTCAGACATTATATTTAGTAGCTTGAGCTTTCTAGTGTCCTTCCATTATTTTTTCTCATCTCTATGCCAGTCTTATAGTTAGGAAAGCATACATGTTTATCCATTGTAGTCTATAGCAGTGGTCCTCAAAACAACAGTGTGCATCAGAATTAACAGGAAGGTTAAACAGATTATGAGGGTGGAGGCTAACAGTTTATGATTCGGTAGGTCTGGGGAATGCCTGTCAATTTTCATTTCTAACAGGTGATGCCGCTGCTGCTGCTGTTCCAGGGACCATACTTTCAGAATCATTAGTTAATAATATCTTGTATTTCTTCTTTTATCTTCATGCAGATATTTTCTCTCTCAGGTCCTTAAAGTAATACTGTCCTTATATAAGGCTTATTTGTTTTGAACAAGGTATGTGCTTATCACATTAAAGGATTGAGACACGTGACTGTAGTTTCTGAGTGCTACCACTCAGATAATATTGATCTCTGAGAAAAGACTGATGAAAGCTCCTGAGGATTAGTTTAGGAAAGAGGAAATAAAGTTGAAACAATAGGTTGGGGGTTCATATACCTGTATCTGTTAGCAAAGTATTATGAATATATATACATGTTAATCTCTTACATTAGTGACCTGTTTAAGAATCAGAGCTGTGTGTCAGCTTCCTCTTTATTCATTTAGTATCTAAAATAGTGTATATAGTACATAAAAGTCATGCTATTAATATCTGATAAAAATTCAGTAAAGCTGGAAATCTTACAAGTCCTTTATCCCATAGGTGATAGGGAATAAAACAGGTCAAAGTGTCATCATTTCCATGATTGATCCTATAAGGGCTTGCGTTATGGTGGTGTCAGAAGTTAAAGCTGCTTGCATGCTAAATTGTTGCAGTCGTGTTTGACTCTTTGTGACCCCATGGACTGTAGCCCACTAGGCTCCTCTGTCCATGGGATTCTCCTGGCAAGGATACTGGAGGGGTTGCCATGCCCTCCTCCAGATCTTCCCAACCCAGGGAGCGAACCCGTGTTGCTTATGTCTCTTGCCTTGGCAGGCAGGTTCTTTATTTACCACTAGCGCCGCCTGGGAAGGCCAACAGGTGGTTGACGATGCACAATTCTGTGCTTGGGTGCCACTGTTATTAGGAAGAAGGTACACATGGTTATCAAGCATTTATTGTGGCTGTGATTTGACCAGTATGTTTTTAACTTAATTCTTTTGTTTGTCCCTGGGATGGCATTTTGTTTGGTCCTGTCTTATTCTCTGGAAAATGTGTCTGATACACATACTTTCAGTAGAACTATAAACAGATTTTTGTATTCATTTGTTTGGTCTCTTGGATGAGTTGTATTTTTAGTTACTAAGAATAACTTTTAAAACATTACTATTGCAGGTGGAACAGAATCCACTGTTAGGATTTGGCGCTATAGCTGTTGCTGTATTGTGCTCAGGATTTGCAGGTAAATCATAAAAGCACCACTTTATTCAGTTGTCAAATTGTTTTTCTAGGAAGCATGTAGTAGTGTTAACTCAGCTTAGATCTCAGTCCTTACTCATTTTTGCAGTTATCTAAGAATGTATTTGTCATCGTTCACTATCCCCAGTCCATCTAAGAACCCCAAAATAAATGAAAAAAGTCCTCTGAAAATGGAATAAGTTAGCCATCAGAAAGCTCAAGTACTTTTCTATTTTTCTGACACTGACCTCAGGCTAGATTCAGCTGCTTTAGGTTGCTAGTTACCAGCTTGCTATCTGTATTTCCCTGGTAATCTCAATTTCTTCCTCTGCTTCAACAGATTAGGAATTATGGAGTAGGGAGGAAAGGGAGGTGGAAAATACCTCAGAAAACCTAGTACCCAGAAGTAAGAGCCAAAAAGGGAGAGAAGAATCAAAACCACTAATATCAGATAAACATGGAAGTCTGGACTCACATGTGTGGGGAAAAGCAGTCCTTCACTGAATCAAGAAGAGACAAAAGTATGAGTGTTAAGTGCAATATAAGAAATGAGATGTTTTAGAAATAGTTCCTACAGAGAAGAAACTGAAAGGGTTTATTAGTTATAGCTATACATCTTTATTATTTATTTGTGCTATTTCAAGAGTTAAGACTATTTTTTTATTTTGATAAGAGGGGAAAATCTAAATTTAGGAATAAACCTAGTGACAGCATTATGCTAGACTTTTATTCTTAAACAACAAATCAGAAACAAAAATTGACTTACACTTGGAATAATATACTGTTTGATTTTTAGCACTATTTTGAACAGTTAAAGTGTGTCCAACATTCTGTTTAGTTCAACCTCTCAGTACACAAGTGAGGAAACAGTAGGTGGTTTAATACCCCTCTATGCTTGGAGTAACTGAGAACTGAATAGTTAAATGGTTTTTCCAGATGAGGAAAATCAAAGTTAGAAATAGAGTAGCCATTATGTTCGTTTCCATTCTGTGGCTCTTTCCAACACAGGTTCATCAAAGAAAAAAATCTTGGTTTTCATTTCATTTTAGTTGAGGGGTACTCCAGTGGCAGAGTCCCTAGCGTTTGTAACAAAACTCTTTAATGTTCTTGTTAAACACGCATTCATTTTAAGTACAAAACTTAGAGCTGTGCTATGTGACTTTTTGAGGGAGAAGTTATATGCTCTCTTAGAGTACCTAAAAAGCTACGGATCATCAACTGCAGAAAAACGCACATATACACAAAACATATTGTCTAGTTAGGGAATTCATGCTCCTTCTGACAGTGTGTATGAGCTTGGCCTGTGGACCCCTGCTTGAAAGGAAAGTGGCTTCACTCAGCAAGTTCTATTTAAATTTTATTTTGGTTGTGTTACTTATTCTGAAAAAAATTCCTGGTGGTGATTATATAGGTTATTTTGCAAAGTGGAGAGTATTCATCATTAAGCAGATACTATAGGAGTATGATTCAGATAATTGACTCTTAACAGTATAGTTTTCTAGCTGACCACACCAAGTGTTTCAGTGGCATTAGTAGACAGCTTTGGTGATCTAGCTCACTGCTATAATAAAGGCAGAAACTTAAGAATTTCTCATTAAGTGTGGGTTAGAAAGCTCCCTCTTGGTTATTAATTCTATATGCTTTGTAAAAACAAACTGGTAATATTCAGTGTGCCATGTGTCATAACCAGCATAATAAACATGCATTAAATTAATGTGAAATGTTTCGTTTCCTAAATCATATACTTTATATCTTTAGATTTTTATTCTAAATGAAAGACATTTTAATTTCTAATAATATCTATTTCATATTTGCATGCTTAATTTTCTTTCAGGAGTATATTTTGAAAAAGTTTTAAAGAGTTCAGACACTTCCCTTTGGGTGAGAAACATTCAGATGTATCTATCGGGGATTGTTGTGACATTAGTTGGCGTCTACTTGTCAGATGGAGCTGAAATTAAAGAAAAAGGATTTTTCTTTGGTTACACATATTATGTCTGGTTTGTCATCTGTAAGTATCTAGGAATTAAAGGTTCTAGGTAGATCGTTTTTTAAAAAAATATAAAATATAATAATATAGTATATATTATGTAATATAAGTTAGATGTCTTTTAAGCCTTTATAGCATTTTAAAATTGTTCCTTTGATACTGAGAATACTAGGTTGAAAATGTAATTTTGATTTTATTGACTTACTTTTGTGGCAAAGCTATCCCAAAGCAATTTTTGCCTTCACAATCAAAAGTACCTAATGTGTTAGCAATAAGTGTGTACAGTTTAGTAGTAGAGTACATAGCCCTTTGGGTATCTGAAAAACAATGTTTCGTAGGAATTACGACTCACTTTTAGTACAAACTCTCTCAGATGGCTGCTTCTAAGGAAAACAGCATTTTCCTAGGTAAATTAGTATGGCATCTCTGAGGATGAAAAGTGCCCCACTGTCAAAGAATGTTTCATATGAGTGTTAAGATTCTCTTTCTTTCTGTACACAAGTCCTTGCCAGTGTTGGAGGCCTCTACACATCTATTGTGGTCAAATACACAGACAATATCATGAAAGGCTTTTCGGCGGCAGCTGCTATTGTCCTGTCTACCATCGCTTCAGTGATGCTGTTCGGATTACAGATAAGTATGTTTTAGTTTGTACTGTAAGTTTTTAACAGGGAAGAGCTTCTCATTTCCTTGGTTCATCTTTTATTAAATATGGCAGTTGCTTATAGTGTTAACAGAAATTCCTTAGTTTTGCTATAATTTATCCTGGAAGTACAGCAGTTCATATATGTGTGGAATGTGGGGTTCACGGTACTTAGGTTATTTAAATGGTTCCAGAGCTTAAACCAAGGGTGTTACTTCTGTGTGAGAGTGAGCAGGCTACTCAGTAGGAAGAGCATTTTTGCAGTCAGGGCCTTCCTGTTTCCCAGGTATTATCTACAAGACAGCTTAAGTGCTTCAGTGTGAATACAGTATGACTAGGTACACAAGGACAGAAACAGAAGGACTTGAGGAATTGATTACTTACCACAGGGAATTACAGTAAACTTGACTTTTTTTTTTTTTGAGGAAAAGAATAGTAAAACTTCTTTCATTTCCCCCTTAGTTTGTACCTTCCTGTTTTAGACTTGGGTATAAACTGCTTTTGAAACTACAAATCTAAATTTTCTTTCATAAAGCTATCTTTATTTCATTTAATATGTAATTAATAAATTCATTACTGTAGCTGGCATTATGGCACCTCCTTTATGCTTGTCCTTCTAATACAATTTTCCCTAGCCATATCCACTATTAGTTGGCTTCTGAATTATTTAAGCAGAGATACTGACTTATCAGTTATACCATAAACTAACACATGAGGAAAACCTGTCGAATATCAACATTCAGTAAAAGAATCAGATCTGGCCTATATTTACATTTCATTTTAAAACTGACTTTTGTTATAAATGCAAATAGAAGAACATCAATGTTGTACATATCTTAGAAAAAAAATTGATAGTATGGTTCAAATCTTGCTTTTACCATATATTAGCTGAACAGCCTTGGGGAAGTTACTTAACCCATGTCTCAGTTTCTGTGTCTGTAAATTGGGAACAAGATCACCCATCTCCTAGGGTTATTTTAGGTGAAGTGCTTATTCGAACAGTGCCTGGCACACAGGTGTTCTGTATAGAGGCAGCCGCTTACCACTTCTAGGCCCTCCTTTAGATGTTTTTTCTTCTCTTATTTTCACTTTGCATTTTGATCCCTCTTTATGCTCAACAGATCCCTATGCCTGTACTCCTAATGAATATCTGGGAACAGTGTAAATGCTTTCTGGTCAGTGTTCTGGCTGACTGATGTCAAGGAACTTAAGAATGTCTTAGCAATCTTAGTTTCCTATTTAATTTACCCTCTTCTCCCCTTTCTGAAGGAAAAAAGCTAGTCTGTCTTAGGGATGAATTAAAATCCATGGCTCGATGTCATTTCTCTGCATGACATTTTTTTTAAAGATAGTAAGACTGTGCCATTGTACTCCCTAAGATAGAATATGGCTTAGTTTTGAACAGAATATACAGTGTGACACAAATATTTAGTTATATAATGCCTACTTTGGGCAAGTAATTCAATTATGTCCTGATTTTCAGAATTAAGATTTAAAAAAAGGTTAGCAGAAAATACAAGTTTACTGATTAAATCACCACCTCATTTGCTACTCAGGAATCCTCAAAGGTTTGAATCATGTCACCTAACTTTTTGAATTTGCTAACTACCTCTTATTCTAAACTTTAACTCTAGTATCATGGAAAATCCATACTCCCCTGCTCTTTCAGTCAGCATATAGGGATGCTGGTATGCTCTTGGTCAGTGACCCAAGACGGTGATATGTGTGTTCTTGAAAAGTGTGTAGTCAGTGATTGTCACTCCCTTGACTTTACCACGTTTTTTTGCGGTGGGGGGGGGGGGGGTGGGGGGTAGGGGTGGCGCTCGAATTGATTACTTTTCTAAACCTTACCATCAAAATACAGAACACTTAAAATTTATTTTCCATATTTATTTTCCATACAATCTGATAGTGTAAACCCACAGTTGAAAGTCTTCAAAGTTTTAAACTAATCATTATTATGTAGTTTTAAGGGCACAAGTACAGATTAAGCTTTTTTTTTTTCCTTTCCAGCACTCACCTTTGCTCTGGGTACTCTTCTTGTTTGTGTTTCTATATATCTCTATGGCTTACCCAGACAAGACACTACGTCCATCCAACAAGGAGAAACAGATTCAAAAGAGAGAGTCATCGGTGTGTGACTTTAGCCCCAAAAGAGAATCCTACTAAGACTAAACCATTTATATTAAACTAGAGCCTTAAGTCAATTTCAGAAGGTAGATTTAAAAAACAAAAACTGTTGGCCTAAGAATTAAGAAGAAAGCTATGTGAATGAATTGCAGAGTTTTAATGTGACCTGTTTGGAATCAACCTGTTTTAAGAATGAAGGATTTTTATTATTGTATATATAATAATGTATATATAAAAGTATGGAGATGATGTGGTGTTTAAAAAAAAATCATGCGAGGCTGCAATATTCAATTAATGAGGTTTGGGATTATGTTAAAGGTTAAAGTGCCAAAGCCATTTCTGTACTAACTGTTCTCTTGTTCAGGTACCAGGGGAGAAGGGTTGACCCCTCCTTATTCTCCAAGGCATGTACAGTATTTAGTCCCAGCAGCAATGAACCTAACTTTTTTCTTACAAAAGGGAGGCAAAAACAAGACAGGCTAGTTCAGAAACAAACTGAATGTGTAACTTCAACTGAATCTATTTAGAAACTCAGACAATGATGTATGGGTGGTGACTGAATACCCCTTTAAGTGCTGTCTTTGTGCCATTCATTGTCTGGATTCATATTTCTTTGCTGTTAGAGGATATACTTTTCTTCAAAAAATATTTCTAATGTCACTTTTGTACTTTTTTTAATAAAGTATGTAACTGTCGGGCTCTCAATAATTTGTGAAATTTCAGTGTTTTTTAAAAAAATTTCTATGATATGGGAAAATTCAGCAATAAACTTAGTTTATTATATGAAATCGGTTTGCTCACTACTTGTATTGTAGATATGACCATTAAGATAATACTTAAGCATAAACACAAGCCCAAACCATTAAATTTTTTACTTTCTATATGTGGACTTCTATCAAGTTGCAAAAAAGGGCTATAAAGCAACTCTGCTGCTGCTATTGTTATCGCTTCAGTTGTGTCCGACTCTGCGCAACTCTAGCTAGCATTAAACAACAAAAGGAATTTGTAAGACTGTAGAGCTCTAGGCTGGATCATCGAAAAAGCAAGAGAGTTCCAGAAAAACTTCTATTTCTGCTTTATTGACTATGCCAAAGCCTTTGACTGTGTGGATCACGATAAACTGTGGAAAATTCTGAAAGAGATGGGAATCCCAGACCACCTGACCTGCCTTTTGAGAAACCTGTATGCAGGTCAGGAAGCAACAGTTAGAACTGGACATGGAACAACAGACTGGTTCCAAATAGGAAAAGGAGTACGGCAAGGCTGTATATTGTCACCCTGCTTATTTAACGTATATGCAGAGTACATCATGAGAAACGCTGGGCTGGAAGAAGCACAAGCTGGAATCAAGATTGCCGGGATAAATATCAATAACCTCAGATATGCAGATGATACCACCCTTATGGCAGAAAGTGAAGAGGAACTCAAAAGCCTCTTGATGAAAGTGAAAGGAGAGGGGAAAAAGTTGGCTTAAAGCTCAACATTCGAAAAACTAAGATCATGGCCTCTGGTCTCATCACTTCATGGGAAATAGATGGGCAAACAGTGGAAACAGTGTCAGACTTCATTTTTTTGGGCTCCAAAATCACTGTGGCTGGTGACTGCAGCCATGAAATTAAAAGACGTTTACTCCTTGGAAGGAAAGTTATTACCAACCTAGATAGCATATTAAAAAGCAGAGACATTACTTTGCCAACAAAGGTCCGTCTAGTCAAGGCTATGGTTTTTCCAGTGGTCATGTATGGATGTGAGAGCTGGACTGTGAAGAAGGCTGAGTGCCAAAGAATTGATGCTTTTGAACTGTGGTGTTGGAGAAGACTTTTGAGTCCCTTGGACTGTGAGGAGGTCCAACCAGTCCATCCTAAAGGAGATCAGTCCTGGGTGTTCATTGGAAGGACTGATGCTAAAGCTGAAACTCCAGTACTTTGGCCACCTCATGTGAAGAGTTGACTCATTGGAGAAGACCCTGATGCTGGGGAGGGGTTGGGGGCAGGAGGAGAAGGGGATGACAGAGGATGAGATGGCTGGATGGCATCACCAACTCGATGGACATGAGTTTGAGTAGACTCCAGGAGCTGGTGATGGACAGAGAGGCCTGGCGTGCTGTGATTCATGGGGTCGCGAAGAGTCGGACATGACTGAGCGACTGAACTGAACTGAATTGAGGGCTCTAGGCTGTAGGAATTAATGTACATTTCTTTCAGGGAGCTGCTTTTTCAAAGACTTGGCTCTAACAATCATTGCCCCTGTGTCATTTTACTCAAGATTCAAATACTAAGGAAGCTAGGAATACTAAGGATCTGGGAAGGGGAATGTTTTTTCAAAGAAGAGGCGGGGGATACTAGACCTGTAAAACATGTCCCAATTTATGTTTTTATTCCATAGCTGATTTATGCTGAAGAAATATTAATACTTTAAGAAGAGAATTAGCAATCTGGAAGCTAATTCACTTAAACTTGGAGTCTTTTCTAAGATTAACAATGTATACGATACTTGGCCAATATAAACCTAAGCTCACTCAACTAAAGAAGCTTTAGTTCATGCTAATTGGCTTCTCTATGCATAAAAATAGACTGTCATTGGTATTCAGAAGACTTCTGGTAGCAATAGTTAGAATAAATTTTAGCAGATCAGAATGGAAATTCTCAGATGAGGATAGCTGAACCTATCAAACAGGTCACATCCTACTCATGTTCCCTAAGCAGGTAAATGTACCTAACAATATGCAGATACACGAAACTGGGAAACTCCATTTCAAATATGCTTTAATGGACTAATTTACAAAGATCCTAAGTCGGTATCTGTAAAGTAATTCCTTGTTATTCAAATGTATTCAGTGCCCCAGTTCATGTAGTGTGCTAAGAGTTACCTGTACACAGCAATGAAAAGATAAGTACAAGATCTGTTCTCTGGGAGTAGTCAACTGTATTGGCAAAAAAGCTTAATTTTGGTCTCCCTAAATTTATTAAGAACACTCATAATCCTAAGAAAATTGAGATTTTTCTTCACAAGTTTTAAAAAAACCAAATAATCTTATTTATAAGAAGAGTTTCTAGATGAATGGTCTAGTAAGAAACCTCAAGCCAGAACTCACCTCACCCCACGAACACATATACATCAGCATGTGGAACAGGTCTCACTGAGAAGTAACTGGAAATGGGCAGAAAGACTTATACACCAAGGTTGTAAGAAACATCCACCCAGAATCAGTAGGAAGGGAGGAGAAGCAGCAGTTTGGGACTGGTGCCCCAGGGAGGGGACTCAGAAGAAGGGAGATCACACGGGTGGAGAATCCTGGGAGTGAGCAGTTCAACACACATACTGGGCACCTCAGCCCTGGGTCAGACACAGCCAGCGCCCTTGGCTGGTCGGGGGGCTGGTGGGACAGGAGGGCCGGGGGAAGCCTAGGTGCCACTAGAGTGGAGTGTGTGCACCTGTGCTCAGAGACAGTAGGGACTACCTCCCCCTGTTGGTGGGAATGTAAATGGGTGCAGCCACTTTGGAAAACCATATGGAGGTTCCTCAAAAAACTAAAAACAGCTATGATCCAGCAATTCTACTGGGTATATATCCAAAGAAAAACACCAAAGAGCTATGCCCCCCACCCCCACCCCCAGATTCACAGCAGCATTGTTTGTAATAGCAAAAATGTGGAAGCAACATAGTATCCAGCAACAGAAGATGTGTATATACATGAATATTAGCCATAAAAAAATGAAATTTTGACATTTTTGGCATTTTCAACAATATGGACAGGCCTAGAGTTATTATGCTTAGTGAAATAAGTCAGACAAAGACAGATACTCCTGTTATCACTTATATGTGGAATCTTAGAAGTAAAACAAATGAATACAACAAAGACAGATACTGAGAACAAACCAGCGGTTACCACTGGGAAGTGGGGAGAAGCGAAACGGGTAGAGCTTAAGAGATACAAACTACTATGTATAAAACAAGTACAGGGGAAAGATATGTTGCGTTGCACAGGGAAATACAGTCATTATTTTGTATTAACTTTAAATACAGTGTAATTTACAAAAATAGTGAATCACTATGTACACCTGAAACTAATGTAATATTATAAATCAACTATACTTCTATTAAAGAACAGAAACCCTCAAGCCAGAGTTTAAACTCTAGTCCTTTGTTTCCAGTAGACCAAAGTGACTTTAAAAAGACTTCACTTAGTTTTATCAAAGTCTGTTTAGTACTTATTGACCATGAGGGAACTCAGATGATTTTTTTTAAAAGATAAAGATTTAATAAGTTGACAAATCACTTAATAAAATGTAGACAATAAAATAGATTCTGACACAGAATAACAGTTTCAATTCTATTCTAAATAGCAAGGCATATAAGAATAGATAACTAGAATTTAGTATTTTAAAAGCAATTTAATTAGAAATTACATTCTACATACGGGTGTTATTCCAAGAAGTTTCATTCCATTGGCTAAGACTGAGCGGACAGCTCTGAAAAGGTGAAGTCTGGCCTACAAAATAAAGAATGATCAAAGGTCAAGCCAGTAACAGGCTAACTATAACTGAGTAAGTAAAATTGCTTTTAGAAGTAATTCTAACATGCTTCTAAATTAAAGTAGGAAAAATTTCTCCAGTGCCTGAGGGTTGGGTGTGAGCAAAAAAAGACAAATTCCTAGAGTTTGTTTTAGGAAGACTGGTACTCAAGGGTGCTGGGATGGGAGTGACAGAAACACTGTCAAGTACAGCTTCAGATGAGGGGAACTCATCACTCCATCACCTGATGCAGGAAAACGTCTTGTCGTATGTTGGAAATAAATGTTGATTGTTACAGCCTAATTCCAATTATTGCCTGAGTATATAAGTACACTGCTGTAGTCTGACAACAGGATGCTATTTTAGGAACATTTACAAGACTGAGTCAGTAGTAACAGTCTGCGGATGCTAGAGATGACAGTGAGAAACTGGATACGACATACCCCGGCCACCTCAGGAGGACTGTTTCTGATGTGTAGTGTTCTGTGTGCCACCGCAGCGAGGTGACTGAAACAGCAAGAGAGAAATCAGGATCAGAACCAGCAGGAGTTTCCTGGGTGACATACAAGCTTGACATCTAATTGCACTCCTTCAATTTGGACAAGTCAAAGCCCAGAGCCACTGAAGGGATTTCCAAAGCTGAACGGATGAGACTGAATTCACTGCTTGTCGCTAACTGGCAAAGTGAAACACACGAAACCCCGGTCTTAGACTTTTGGTCCTGGTTCTACTACTGGGGCTTCCCTGGTGGCTCAGATGGTAAAGAATCTGCAATGCAGGAGGCCCAGGGAAGATCCCCGGATCGGGAAGACCCCCTGGAGGAGGGCATGGCAACCCACTCCAGTATTCTTGCCTGGAGAATCCCACGGACAGAGGAGCCTGGTGGGCTACAGTCCATGGGGTCACAAAGAGACACGACTGAGCAACTAACACTAACACTACTATTAATAATACTGGGTGGCATTATGATTACAAGTTTGTTGTTCTTCAAGGTTACGATTTCACTGTTTTATAAGTACAGGGGATTATTTTCCAATAATTAGCTTTCCTTTATTTAGGCATCCCTCAGGATGAGATGTAACACTGCCTGGCCTGTCTCTGTATAGTGAGGTGGTGGCACAAGACTAGTTATCAACCTACTGTGCACACACTGGCCACTCTTAAAGTATTTTTTCTGTTTAGGTTATGGCAGCAAGAAGAATACTGTGCCACAGAAATGATGCTTATGACATTGGTTTCAATGATTAAGTGACAATAAAGATTTTCTGGCTTCTTCATCTCTATGTCTAAGTGAAAATTAAAAAACAAAAATCTATAAACCTGGTAAAAAGCATGATCAAGAAAAAAGTCCCAGTAAATCTCTGATTTCAATAAATCTTGAGTAAAAGCAAATACTTCCTTTCTTAAATAGCTTTATGAGAAGCTACAACTTTGTTGCTATAAGACGCAACCTCTATTCAGAGTTTCTAAAACAGCCACTGCGAAACTTCTATCAAAGTGTCACCTGCTTGCTTTCCAATTCATCCTCTACCCTCTATCAGACTGACTTTCCTGTGCCTGTGCTTAAAACTTTGTTTATGGGCCTCACTGTCCTGAACATAAGCTGGAACGCTTCAGTGCACGACAAAAAGGCCACGCGTTTGTTTCTCATTCTCCCAGAACTGCGTTTGTAGTTCCCTGAATGTGTCACGTTCTTGCCCAGCTCTGGGCTTTTCCTTCCTCTGCCACCTTGTTTCTCCTGGCTCACATCTACTCCCCTCCTCTGATCCCTCGAGGCTAGGCTGAGAGCCCTAACCTCACCCCTCATGTCCACTCTGTCCTAACATGCACTCTACTGTGACCATCCATGATGGAGCTATTGGTTCCCATTCACTGGACGATAGTGACAGGACCTTCAATCACTGAGTGAATGAACATTAACTGCTAACATGCACAGATGAAGCAAGAAGTCCTGTAACTTAAAGTGTGTAATTTTTTAGGCTGATGGATTTGTCTATGGGAAACCTTTAGAAAGAAAGGTCCTTTGTCATATCAGGTATCAAACACTTAATGCCTGAAAATAGCAAGTTTATAAAGTACCTTAGAGTTAGAAGGTAGCTGACAATGTGCCTGGGCTGAAGGTCTTGAGATGACCTATAAAGTACCTCGTCGAACCTAAAAGAAATATGAGAGGAGTGTTTGGCAGGGGAAGGGTGGGCATATATTACACTCAGCTAAGATGCTAAGACAAAGATGGTGAAAGGTTGACTTGATATCATTAACAGTATTAGACATATGAAAAACAACCTTGTGTAAATTTGAAGGTGAAGGCATATTTTTCTTTCTTACAAATTCCTCCATGGCAGGTACTTTTAAAATTATCTTGAAATCCTGTAGGCCTAGCCTAAAGCAAGGACTTAAATCATATCTGTTAAATGTACACAGTCTCCAGCCATGTTTAGGAACATAATCGAGCAGAGGCTATTCACTGCCAAGAAAACCAGGTTGGCTTATTTTTTCCTCAAAAGTAAGACAAATGTAAGTAAACTAACCCCTCTTCCCAGGAAAGAACCACAGACCACTGTGTGGCAATCAGAGAAAATGCCCTTGTTGTCAAGCCTCCACATCCCTTCCAGATATTCCGTAGATTAGTCAGTTTCTCCTGACAAGTACGGCTTCACCGATGATTCTGGTGAGAGCTCAGAAGTATGGTCTCCTGCCCAGTGTATTTGAGGCTGCACTGAAGCCAAGAGGCAAATGAAAGGCTTATGGTCTCAGGGAAGGTGCCCAAAGGCAGGGATTTTCCTCCACTTATCACGGAGGGTGAGAAGATGATCGCTTCTGAAACTTAAAAGTTTTTGCTTTTACTAGGCTTTACGTTCTCATACTTTGATCTAAAGGATGTTAGGCATCTGGGCTAATTTAATGGTGATACTGTATTTAAAGCCTCAGGATTAGCCGTGAGCATGCCCTCTGTCTGCTCTCAAAGGGTAGGCACTCACTTTTTGGTCACATCTTTGGAGAAGTGCTGTCTATAGTCACCTCAGTGGTCAGCAAATGACAACAGTCCCTTCATGGGGCAGAAGCAGATTGGATCTTGTTAGGACACCATACCTGAGAAGATGCTGGAGAATGGAAACAGATTGTGGCTCCTGTAAGCAGGCAATGTTGAAGTCATTGAGATAACCGCATCCAAAAGTCTCTTCCAGACTGTTGTCAGAAGTTTAAACACAACAAAGGATTAAGCAAGTCAGCTGGGGTATGAATAATTGCAAGTAAGGAGCATCATCCCAGCATGCATACTCTCACTCTCCTTAACCTAGTCCTAGAGTTGGAAGCTAACATCATTTGACTCAATGCCTCAATTTTTCCTAAATCTGTTTCTTCATCTGAAAATGGAGTATATTCCTTGGCGGGATTATTCTGAGTGCTAAATAAGGTAATACACAGAAAAGCATTGTTATATAGGTGTGCAATAAATAAATGTTCAAAAACCCCCTCAAGATGCAAATATAACAGGAGGTCCACCGGACTTCACCTAGCTTTGAATGTTAGATGTTGGAGAAGTACAGAAAACAGAGCCTTTGGTCTTGGAATCATTCCACCCAGGCCTCACCCTGAGAAGGCCAGAGCCATCCTGTATTTCCCTGCAGCCCCTTGTCACCTGTGGAGGCGGGCGTGTGTGTACTGCAGGAAGACTCCCGTGTCCCCGCGGCTCTGGAAAACCCGATCCCAGCTGAACTGATAGTCAGACAGCAGGAAACCTCTGAAGTCCTAAAACGACAGGAAATCTTCAGCGTGAGGAGTTGTTACAGCACCAAATCAAAGGCTCTCCCTCCCAGGAAGCAGTTTACACAGACCTGAATGATGAGGGCTGCGAGTCCCACTTGCTCTGCTGTCTCCTGGGGATTCTCCAGCTCTTTGGTCGCTGAAACACACAAAGGTAGCTACTTTCACCTTGCGTGAAACTGTACAAAACCCAGGACTGAAGTGGAGATGTGCTGTGTGTGCTAAGTTGCTTCAGTTGTGTTCAACTCTTTGTGACCCTGTGACTGTAGCCTGCCAGGCTCCTCTGTCCATGGGATTCTCCAGGCAAGAATACTGGGGTGGGTGGCCATTCCCTTCTCCAGGGGATCTTCCCAACCCAGGGATCAAACCTCTGTCTCTTACATTGGCAGGCGGTTCTTTCCCACTAATGCCACCTGGGGAAACCTGCCAAAACATATGTGGACAGCATCAGGAACAAACAGGTGCACAGTGGGTACTTTACTTGCCTAATTTGGGCGGACTTAACTTTGCTAATGATGTTTCCCAAGCTGCCTTTAAAAGGGAAGAGACATGATTTTTCTTACAAATATCCCATGTAAGACATTAGACTTCTTTACTTCTGTTACTTCTTTTTCCAAAGGTGAAGCTTACACAAAGCCATGAGGACTTGTGACTTGCTTCAATTATGGAATACAGGGACCCCGCATGACCACTCCAGCCGTGGAGTGACGATGCTGGAGCTGCCTGGGCAAAGAGGCTCAGGGTGTATCGATTCACATTACTGGACCAAGCCACAGCCAAGTAGCAACCCACAGCCAAGTAGCAAGCACCAAACCCTAGCACCCTGAATTAGTGAAGCTATTTTTGACAAGGTTAGTGAAAGTTCCAAGAAGGATGGTCAGAATAAATCACACTGCACAAGAAGTCTAGCAAAACATAAGAGTGGACGTGAGTTATGCCTGTAACAAAACAATGAATTTACTCTTAATAGAAGCCATGTTCTGTAGCATCCTCAATCGAATCTCATTTAGAACATCTTCCAGAAAAGTAACATCTCCTCGCCGAGTTTTCATTCCCTGCACTACGCCAAAGGGCACGTGCTGGCACCTGAAATGGAGCAGCAGGCATTTAGTTCACTGAAAACTGAAAAGGAGCTTCTGATCAAAGTATGTAACAAGATACTTATAGAGAACAGTTTGAACTTTTAACTCCTGTAATCAATAAAAAGTGAAACATGCTGTGATGTGTTGTGTGCCACAGAAGACGTTAAATACACAACCTCATTTCATAGTCACAGGATATGATTAGATTGTTAGTTGCCTTTATGAAAAAAGGAGATGGGAATTAAGCATTCTGAAAATCAAACCATTGAGAGCAGTTATCTAATAAAACCATTTATTAAATGTTTAGATGATAGAAATTAATTAACCATGTAAAACTAAGTGCAAAGAACAAGTGTTTTCCCACACTAACAGCCTGAAACAAAAAAGTAAAGTTTGAATGAAAATCTTTAACAACCTGGTACATTTTTGGACATGGCTGACCTAGCAACAGTTGAAAGCTTTTGAGAAGGCAATTTAGAACCACGTGGCAGATTCATGTTGATGTATGGCAAAACCAATACAATAATGTAAAGTAATCAGCCTCCAATTAAAATAAATCTATATTTAAAAAAGTAGAACTCAAAAAAAAAGAACGTTCATCAAATTAAAGAAATTAACTTTGTATAATAAAAAAAAAAAATAGAATCACACAGACTGTACCTTTCTGCCCAGTCATATCCCATGATCTGCAGCATCTGGAACACTTGCTGAAAATGCTTTTTTTGCCCTTTATCTGTCTTGAGAAAAAAAAGTGTATTTAAGTAAAAGAACAGTGATAAGTTAAATCTACAGTGTTGTTGTTTAGCTGCTAAGTTGTGTCCAACTCTTTGCGGCCCCATGAACTGTAGCCTGCCATGGTCTTCTGTCCATGGGATTTCCCAGGCAAGAATACTGGAGTAGGTTGCCATTTCCTTCTCCAGTTGATCTTCCAGACCTAAAGGATCAAACCCACGTCTCTGGCATTGGCAGGTGGATTCTTTATGACTGAGTCACCAGGGAAGCCCATTAAATCTAAAGTACGTTGGACATAAATCATACTAAAATATTTGAGTTTTGACAGACTAGAGTCATTATCAGTGGATCAGTTTTAAATAAACATATAAGGAGGATGTCACTGGAAGAATGTCTAAGCAGAGTGCTCTACAAGAGCAGGAAGAGCTGCAGCACTCCACTGAGTATTCTACCTAAATTACTCCTTTCTCAGCTATTGTGACCTTTATCTCCAAGAAGGCCAGAACTAAGCACTAAAAAGACATTTAATAGCAATTTCTCCCACTTAGGAGAAACGAAGGTTTCACATGGAAAGAAAGGAAGGGAAGAGGAGACCAGAATATTACTCAGCATAAAAGGACTAAACCACTGACATATGCAATAGTTTGGGTGGATCTCAAGGGCATTCATTATACTGAGTGAAAAGAGCCAATCTCAAAAGGTTACCTAGCGTGAATCCATTTATAGAACATTATCGAAGTGACAAAACTGTATTGCGAAGAACAGGGCAGTGGCTGCCAGGGGTGAGGGTCGGGGGAAGGCACGATTACTAAGTGGTTGCCATGAAAGAAGTTGTTTTGTGATGGCACAGTTCTGTATCATGAATGTGGTGAAGGTTACACGAACATACATGTGATAAAATTTCACAACCATCCCCCCATCCTTCCACAAACCAGGCCCTAACATAAGTGTCTGTAAATATTGTTGACATTTAATTAGGGTCTCTACCAATGTTAGTTTCCTGGTATCGACAAAGTATCATTGTTATATAAGATATTATCTTTGAGAAGACTGAAGGTAATATGCTGCTGCTGCTGCTAAGTTGCTTCAGTCGTGTCCGACTCTGTGTGACCCCATAGACAGCAGCCCACCAGGCTCCTCTGTCCCTGGGATTCTCCAGGCAAGAACACTGGAGTGGGTTGCCATTTCCTTCTCCAATGCATGAAAGTGAAGCTGCTCAGTCGTGTCCGACTCTTAGTGACCCCATGAACTGCAGCCTACCAGGCTCCTCCGTCCATGGGATTTTCCAGGCAAGAGTACTGGAGTGGGGTGCCATTACCTTCTCCGGAAGGTAATATGGAAACTGTACTATTCTGAAACTTGTGAGTCCTAAAATATTTAAAGTAAAAAGTTTTTTAAAAAAATGCATTATGACACATATATATTCATTACACGTAACCATTCTTTTGTGTAATTTTCTTTTAATATGAAGCAATGTGAACTCTTTCATTTTTAAAGTTTTTTTTTAAACATAGTGGTTGCCACCATAAACACACTTACCACTGAATTCTTTCTATAGTTTGACAAATTATTTTTGCATAGTTTTTCAACAAGGCTTTCAGTTTCTATCTTTGCAGTTTTCATGAGGCAGGCATCATAACCTCTTGTTTTTGTACTGTGATTACTTACCACATAGATCATTTTATCAAAATTATACTTTTCCATTCTATCTATAGCAGCTGCAAGATCTCTGAAAAAAAAAAAAAGGCCATAGATTAAGTTACTATGCAGATCTGGGTAATGATTTGTTTCACCTATTTAACAGTAATGGAACTTTTCTAATTAAGAGCTATTGGTACTCCTCAGCCTCAGGTATAGTACCCATGCTACAAAGCAATTAATAACACAATCAGCTTTGGGAAAAGAATTATGGAAGTGCTGTGAAAAGATAAAAAATAAATAAAAGCTCTGGAACAAGTAGTAATAATAACTAAATAGCTCTAGGCAAAGTGTTTCTAGGTAAACGCTTTACGATTTGTTAAGCCTTTACTGGAAAGAATTGTCTTCCTGTCACTTTTCTGCAATATGCTTTCCTAAAGAACATATTTAAAGCATAGGTGATACAACACCTCAACAAGTATCTTCTAGCTACTCTCCAAAGCCTTGGATCACTCATAAGCAATATTTTCTAAAGTATTTGAAAAATACCATAAATTCTTTGACTAAAATTCTACTTTATCTCTGGTTAAGTATCCAGTTTGCACACAGTATGAAATATTAAAAGTAACAAACCAATAAAATATGAAATTTTAAGTAAACATTATTTAAATATTGAACTTCAAAATTATTTTAATTACCTTATGGGGAATACAGTCAATAACTAAGTAATACCTTGTATTGGTAACATACTGTACCTAGACTTACCATGGTGATCATTTTGAATATATAGAAAAACAAAATCACTTACACTGCTGTGAACTGGGAACTAACAGGGTAGTAGGTCAATTATAATTAAAAAACAAAATCACAGAAAAAGAGATCAGATTTGTAGAATTTCAGAGGGAAGGGATAGGGGGGTAGAATTGGGTAATGGTGGTCAAAAGGTATAAACTCATAGGTAAAAGATAAATCTAAGAACTAGGGATATAATGTACAAAATGATAAATTCACACTGCCATGTCTTACATAATGAAGTTGTTAAGAGAGTAAATCCTAACAGTTCTCGTCACAAGAAAAAAAATTAAAGATATTTTTGCTTCACATTACATGACGCTGGAAGGATTTTTAAAGTCCCTAGGTCTTTCGAAATGTTGAGTCATCAATATGTCATTTGTACTCACCTCATGCTCCTGATAAAACAGAGCATGCATCCTGAATGGAGGCAAAAACTGTCTTGTGAGGGGCCAAAAAAAATTCTTACATGTGTATAAAACACATATGTATATAATCCAGACAAATATGTGGTATTAAAATTTCATGAGGGTGGGCACAAAGAAAAATATGGCTAAAAAAAGCTCTTGAGAAGGCTTATAATAAAAGATGGTTGTAAAACACTGATATAGATTATCCCAAAAATGAAGTCACAAATATATACCTCCATTATATTTTTCTATTTGACTCAAGGACAAAAATAAAGAGAAACTTTTTGATCCAATGAAAAAAAGAGATGAATGCAAGACAAAGTCCTAGGCTGAGTTTGTAGAATCTGAAGTTGAAAGCTGAAAGCAATGCCAGGTCATTTAGTTGAGGTCTCTTTTCGCCCAGTAGGGAATCATGGCCCAGAGAAGTTACGTGATTGATGACTATGGTCTCAGAACAAAAATTCAGGTCTCTAGTCTCACCCTGTGCTCTTGTCGGTACCATCCTGTACTTTCGTTTGTCTGTTACAACAATTCCTTTAACTCACATGCACACACATAGTTTTATTCTGTAAGAAAACCATCAGGTGCTGTCAGGTAGAGAGACGGATTTGTAAACCCCAGAGCGAGGTTCTACCTACCCGAGGCCCCTGGTGTGCGGAGACCCCGGGGGAAACCACCGTCACCATGTCTGACCAGGAAGCAAAACCTTCAACCGAGGACTTGGGGGATAAGAAGGAAGGAGAATATATTAAACTCAAAGTCATTGGACAGGATAGCAGTGAGATTCACTTCAAAGTGAAAATGACGACACATCTCTAGAAACTCAAAGAATCATACTGTCAAAGACAGGGAGTTCCCATGAATTCACTCAGGTTTCCCTTTGAAGGTCAGAGAATTGCTGATAATCACACTCCAAAAGAACTGGGAATGGAGGAAGAAGATGTGATTGAAGTTTATCAGGAACAAACAGGGGGTCATTCAACGGTTCAGATATTCTTTTTATTTTTTTTCTTTCCCCTTAATCCTTTTTTATTTTTAAAAATAGTTCTTTTGTAATGTGGTGTTCAAAACATAATTGAAAACTGGCACCCCATCTCTTTAAAACATCTGGTAATTTGAATTCTAGTGCCCATTATTCATTATTGTTTCTTTTCATTGTGCTGATTTTTGGTGATCAAACCTCAGCCCCCTTCATATCACTCTCTCCTTTTTAAAAATTATATGTGTGCACAGAGAGCCCGCCTTTTCCAGGACTGTGCATTTGCAGGCTTGTGATAAATAAGATCAACTAATGCAAGTGTTCTTAATGACTTTCCAATTGGCCCTGAAGTTCTAGCATGTGATTGCTTCACTCCTGGACTATGACTTTCAGTGGGAGATGGAAGTTTTTCGGAAAACAGAACTGTGGAAAAATGACCTTTCCTTAACTTGAAGCTACTTTTAAAATCTGAGGGTCTGGACCAAAAGAAGAGGAATATCCAGTTGGAGTCAAAATGACAGAGAATAATGACTAACTCCAAAGATGGCTTCACTGAAGAGAAGCATTTTAAGGTGAAAGAAAAGTCTTGTCAGAAGATCCCAGAAAAGATCTAATTTTCATTAGCAGTTAAAGTTATTCATGCAGAAGTGTATACAACCGAACACTGCTCTTTTTGACTTTATTTGTACTTTTTGGCCTGGGATATGGGTTTTAAATGGACAGTGTCTGTACCAGCTTCATTAAAATAAACAAAATATTTGTAAAAACTGTAAAAAAAAAAAAAAAAAAAAAAAAGAAAACCATCAAAAGGGCAGAAACAACTGAAATTAGAGCAAGGTGAAAAATCAAACATTTCTACACCTGGCAAAAAGACAGTTATTCTCTTAAAGAAAGAGTGGAAAGTACAGGTATTAAGGTAAATACACAGAAAAATCTGGACCTAATGATAGCTCTGCAAAAGATATCAGATAAGAATAGCTACAGAGTCTCCATTCTGAGTGGACACATTTCTTTCCTTTTTGAGTACAGTGGACTTGCAATATTATATTAGTTTCAGATGTACAGCATAGGAATTCAGTATTCATGAAGAATACAGTCCAGATCAGTGGAGAAACAACTCCAGAAAGAATGAAGAGACGGAGCCAAAGCAAAAACAACACCCAGTCCTGGATGTGACTGGTGATGGAAGTAAGGTCTGATGCTGTAAACAGCAATTTGTATAGGAACCTGGAATGTTAGGTCCATGAATCAAGGCAAACTGGAAGTGGTCAAACAGGAGATGGCAAGAATGAATGTCAACATTTTAGGAATCAGTGAACTAAGATGGACTGGAATGGGTGAATTTAACTCAGATGACCATTATATCTACTACTGTGTGCAGGAATCCCTTAGAAGAAATGGAGCAGCCATCATAGTCAGCAAGAGTCCAAAATGCAGTACTTGGATGCAATCTCAAAAACGACAGAATGATCTCTGTTCATTTCCAAGGCAAACCATTCAATATCACAGTAATCCATGTCTCTGCCCCGACCAGAAACACTGAAGAAGCTGAAGTTGAACGGTTCTATGAAGACCTACAAGACCGTTTAGAACTAACACCTAAAAAAGATATCCTTTTCGTTATAGGGGACTGGAATGCGAAAGTAGGAAGTCAAGAAACACCTGGCATAACAGGCAAATTTGGTCTTGGAGTACAGAATGAAGCAGGGCAAAGGCTAGCACAGTTTTGCCAAGAGAACACACTGGTCATAGCAAACACCCTCTTCCAACAACACAAGAGAACTCTACACATGGACATCACCAGATGGTCAACACTGAAATCAGACTGATTATATTCTTTGCAGCCAAAGATGGAGAAGCTCTATAGAGTCAGCAAAAACAAGACTGGAAGCTGACTGTGGCTCAGATCATGAACTCCTTATTGCCAAATTCAGACTTAAATTGAAGAAAGTAGGGAAAACCACTAGACCATTCAGGTATGCCCTAAATCAAATCCCTTACAATTATACAGTGGAAGTGAGAAATAGAATTAAGAGACTAAATCTGATAGAGAGCCTGATGAACTATGGACAAAGGTTTGTGACACTATATAGGAGACAGGGAGCAAGACCATCCCCCAAAAAAAGAAATGCAAAAAAGCAAAATGGCTGCCAGAGGAGGCCTTACAAATAGCTGTGAAGAGAGAAGCGAAAAGGAAAAATATACCCATTTGAATGCAGAATTCCAAAGAATAGCAAGGAAAGATAAGAAAGCCTTCCTCAGCAATCAATGCAAAGAAATAGACGAAAACAACAGAATGGGAAAGACTAGAGATCTCTTCAAGAAAATTAGAGATACCAAGGGAACATTTCATGCAAAGATGGGCTTGATAAAGGACAGAAATGGTATGGACCTAACAGAAGCAGAAGATATTAAGAAGAGGTGGCAAGAATACACAGAAGAACTGTACAAAAAAGATCTTCATGACCAAGATAATCATGATGGTGTGATCACTCACCTAGAGCCAGATATCCTGGAATGTGAAGTCAAGTGGGCCTTAGGAAGCATCACTATGAACAAAGCTAGTGGAGATGATGGAATTCCAGTTGAGCTATTTCAAATCCTAAAAGCTGATGCTGTGAAAGTGCTGCACTCAATATGCCAGCAAATGTGGAAAACTCAGCAGTGGCCACAGGACTGGGAAAGGTCAGTTCTCATTCCAATCCCAAAGAAAGGCAATGCCAAAGAATGCTCAAACTACTGCACAACTGCACTCATCTCACATGCTAGTAAAGTAATGCTCAAAATTCTCCAAGCCAGGCTTCAGCAATATGGGAATTTGAACTTCCAGATGTTCAAGCTGGTTTTAGAAAAGGCAGAGGAACCAGAGACCAAATTGCCAACATCCGCTGGATCATCGAAAAAGCAAGAGAGTTCCAGAAAAACATCTACTTTTGCTTTATTGACTATGCCAAAGCCTTTGATTGTGTGGATCACATCAACTGTGGAAAATTCTGAAAGAGATGGGAATCCCAGACCACCTGATCTGCCTCCTGAGAAATCTGTATGCAGGTCAGGAAGCAACAGTTAGAACTGGACATGGAACAACAGAGTGGTTCCAAATAGGAAAAGGAGGACGTCAAGGCTGTATATTGTCACCCTGCTTATTTAACTTATATGCCGAGTACATCATGAGAAATGCTGGGTTGGATGAAGCACAAGCTGGAATCAAGACTGCTGGGAGAAATATCAATAACTTCAGATATGCAGATGACACCATGCTTATGGCCCAAAGTGAAAAACTAAAGAGCCTCTTGATGAAAGTGAAAGAGGAGAGTGGAAAAAGTTGGCTTAAAACTCAACATTCAGAAAACGAAGATCATGGCATCTTGTCCCACCACTTCATGGGAAATAGATGGAGAAACAGTGGAAACAGTGGCAGACTTTATTTTTGGGGGCTCCAAAATCACTACAGATGGTGACTGCAGCCATGAAATTAAAACACTCTTACTCATTGGAAGAAAAGTTATTATCAACCTACACAGCATATTCAAAAGCAGAGACATTACTTTACCAACAAAGGTCCGTCTAATCAAGGCTATGGTTTTTCCAGTAGTTGTGTATGGATGTGAGAGTTGGACTGTGAAGAAAGATGAGCACCGAAGAACTGAGCTTTTGAACTGTGGTGTTGGAGAAGACTCTTGAGAGTCCCTTGCATTTCCTAAAGGAAATCAGTCCTGAATATTCATTGGAATGACTGATGTTGAAATTGAAACTTCAATACTTTGGCCACCTGATGCAAAGAGCTGACTCATTTGGTAAGATCCTGATGCTGGGAAAGATTGAGGGTGGGAGGAGAAGGGGATGACAGTGGATGAGATGGTTGGATGGCATCACTGACTCAGTGGACATGAATTTGAGTAAACTCCGGGAGTTGGTGATGGACAGGGAGACCTGGCGTGCTGCAGTCCATGGGGTCGCAAAGTGTCGGACACAACTGAGCAACTGAACTGAACTGATATTTTATTACAAGATAACAGATTTAATTCTCTATTGCTTATGAGTAAACATATTTCTTATAACAACTACTCAAAGGTTTATTTAATCTGTCCAGCAATAATTGTCTAGCATCAAAAAAAATTTCTACTGTACATCTCTATATCTAGAAAAAGAAATGTACCTCTCAGATATACAGGTGCCTAAGTCCAATTATATGGAACTGATAAAAGGAAATGCCAAAAAGTAACAGAAAATAAGAATTTTCTAAGGGACAGTAATATATTGGATGGTTTTTTACAGTTGTCTGGGAAAAAAATGATGGTAGTTAACAACAACAACAAAATATAACGACTTTATACCAAAGAAGTGGTTTGTCTTTTAAGACTCGACACTAGAACCTTCTGCCAGCAGTGCCTGATTGTGGCTGTGTTTTGCTTGTGTGGTTTTTGTATTGTCCTGCCTTCTCCTTCCTATTAGCTTTGTCTCAGAAATAAGGGTGCTTGATAAACCTGTGCTGTACTTAGTTACTCAGTTGTATCTATCTGACTCTTTGCGATCCCATGGACTGTGGCCTGCCAGGCTCCTCTGTCTATGGGGATTCTCCAGGATAGAATACTGGAGTGGATTGGCCTGCCCTCCTCCAAGGGATCTTCCCAACCCAGGGACTGAACCCAGGTCTCCTGCATTGCAGGCAGATTCTTTATCGTCTGAGCCACCAGGGAAGCCTGATAAATAAAGACTGCTCCTTTTCACAGGGTTTGGTCATGGAGACAGATGACAAAATGTAAGCAAAATGGCCTACTTCCCCCATGGCCTATTTTACCAACAATCAGAATGAGGACTGGCACTCATGTGCCTGTTAGATGATCTTTATAGAGTGAGGATACCACTGAGCCAACATGAGCTCCTTGTAGCGTACATGTTCTGGCAATGTGCAAATATAAAATATTTATAGTCGGCAACAAGGTACTTCAATTTTATAGTCTGTAGAACAGTGTATTCATCTCTGGAAGTCTTATGATGTTTAATGATAAACAGTTTTCCACTTACTTTTCTGATGATATTAAACCTTTCCAGGAACTATAAATGGCAATAAATATAAACTCAATAAAAATATCTTGAGTGATGAGAAGAGATTTTAACAAAGTAGGATTTGGTAACAGTTTTGAGAATGAAATGATTTGTCTTAGCATTAATCCTAGAACAAAGAACATGAAATCATACATTCTAATGATGAGCTTCATATAAGACACAAACCTGGTTGCATACAGAGACGTCCCATCACTTCGCATTACAGTACATATTGAGGAGGGGTCACCATTCCCTGAAAGATCTACTACAGCAGTGCCTTTTCTAGAAAATGCAAAAAAAAAAAAAAAAGGTAATTCTGAAACAACATAATGAATTAAGACCTTTAACAATATAGTATCTATAACCTTATCTTTGGCAAACTGGAAGCTATTTTTATTCCTTATGTAGCAATAAGCAGTACAACCAACAATGAAGAAAAACATGAGGCAATCTGCACTGAATGACTATTAAGAGTAGGTATCTGGTTTAATATTTACTTATCTTTTAAAATTCTGTAGCTTTGGATGAGGTAACTGAAGTCTTTAACAAACTGAGTTGAAAACGAGATTTCAACTGCAGTTTAACCATGAAACATGTTCTTCAAATCCAAGTTATTATAACACTCAATATTGGGTTAGTTTTTAACATGCAAGAGTAACTATGAGTAATAAATTAACCAAATTTTGTTACCGTCTTTCCTGCCCAATCAAAAATTAGAATCTGTACAAGGCAATCTAAAAATTTTCCTTAAGGACACTACTGAGGATGCTGTGAACCACATCCTCTTGTCTTTCTTAAAAGGATGAGAGAAGCTGCTCTTTGGTGATACGAAAAATGGTACATCTAAGCAACTGGTTTGCTTCTGTGTTACACATGCCTGGGCTCCTATGAAGGTACCGTTTTTCTGGCTGATGAGCTAAAGTGGAAACCTACCGTAAGCAAAGCAGCAGAATCCCAGTGTGTGTCGCATGATGCACTAATATCATTCCTGACTTCTTATTATTTTTTCTGCTCCTGCTTCTTGATTTCCTCATTTTACTCTTTCAAAAGCTTTGGGTTGTATTATAGCTATTTTCAGAAGCTGTTTTAAATCCTTTTGAACAGGATGGGATCTTTCTAAACAGGCAGGATTGAGTATGAAGAGTTCATTTCCCTATTCCAATTATACCATGATCAGCTTGTGTGAGCTTAGACAGATCACTTTACACTTTCTGTGCTTGTTTCCTCATATGTAAAGACAAGATAATAGTCTTTCTCCCAAGCTTACCAGGATTTTGCTTTGGCAGCACAAAACAGCATGTGGGAAACTAGTCTGAATGGCAAAAAGCATGATAACAAATGCCAGGAAAGCTGCATACAAGACTCTGCTGTCTTTATGGAGAGAATACATCAATACTAACTTCAAAGAACTACAAAGAGCTTTCTAAAGAACAGGAACCTGATCATACAGTGTTTTCTGTAGGAGTCCTTTACTGTCCAGCAACTTTAAGACTTCTTGAGATTTTTCACGATAAAACGATTCTCCTGAATATTCATCAAAGTGTACTCCTAGACGCTAAGAGGGTTCAGAAACAAAAGGAAAAAGAGTTACTTACATGTCCTATTAGCTTACCCTAAGACAAAATAGGATGCTCTACAGTCTGTCATACAGATGGGGAAAAAAAGAATTAAATCAAGTCACTCTGGCACTCCAACCTTCTAGTGGCTCCCCTGTATCAGTCAAGCCCCCACAGTGGTACTGTGCTGTCCAGGAGGGGAGTTGCTAGGCACCTGTGGTTATTCAAATGCACATGAAAGAAAAGTGAATATTTAGTTTCTCCGTCACACTACTCACACTGAAGTGTGAGCCCTTGAAAGTGCTCAATGGCTACGTGCGGCAGGAGGCCGCCATACTGGACAGCATGATATGGGACGTTTCCACCGCAGCAGGAAGCTAGCCATTTCCACTGCACAGTCCTGGAAAATGTCCTATCTCCTGCGCTACTCTACAACCCCTCGGACACTGCTCCTACTGTTTTTCATCTCACTTCCTTACTCCAGCCATGTGGGTTCTTTGCTGAAACCCTGCTCAGGCAGCCCATCTGATCCTCCCTCCTCAGTTTCACTTTTCTCCATGCATGCATCACCATTGAACACACTCTCAAAGTTCTTGTTTAATCTGTATTGCCGTGAATTTGTTTAATTTGCTGTGTCCATGTGAGAATGTAAAGTCCATGAGAAAAGAACTTCTATGTCTTTTACTAAGTGTTGTATTTCTCCCATTCCCAACAGGTTATTAGATGAACAAATTTATAGCCATCACATATATGCCTAAGGAAGCAAGAGAAGAAACAATGGTTAAGAAAAAGTGAAGGGATGATAGAAGAAAGAAAAGAAATGCCAGGCTGAAACGAAGTATCAGGATATCACTTCATATTCAGCCTGTGAAGTTCATTTTTTTATTTCATAGCTCTAACTTTCAGCCCAAAGAACAATGTGAGTCCCAACAATATGTATGTCACTATCAACTCAGTGACAAACAACAAATCTGAGCTTCAGAAGCAACCTTTCCGGCCAGGAGTGCCAATGAAGAGCTGTATTACATGACAGGATAGCAGGAGAGTGGGTGGGCACCTTGTAAATCCGCATGTACTCTTCTATGCTCAGGTCCCGAAATTTCTGCCACAGTGCAAGTGCTTGCATGTCGCCTAGTTCCAGTCGCTGGAAGAACTCATGTGCTGACTGTGCTACGTTTTTATCATCCGCTGCTTCTTTATTAACTTGTACATAAACCTAAAGGCATAATAGTGTATTAAATGAAGTACACTACTAGTCACTGTTACCTTCAAAACAGAAAAGAGGAAAACAAAACAATCTGGAGAATTTTCATTTAAAGGTTACACAAGCGCCCTTCTCACGAGTGTAACCTTTTTTTTTTTTTTTTGCTATGGACCCTTAGTGAGCCCTACCTACCTGTTCTCAAAATGCATATACACAGGATTATACAATACAGGAAATAATCCCATTCAAATATTTAAAAATATTTGTGATATAGTAACAGGGGAAAACATTAAATATCTGATTGAGGTTAATGAAAATAATGCATAATTTTTTTCTTCTCATACAAGTTCATATATTGTTAGGTCAAGAATGCCTAGTTTAGACTAAGCTAGCGTTTCTTCTTAAAAAAAAAAAAGTGAAATTATTATTGCTGTGACTTCTCTGAGAAAAGGCTGAAGACAGTAGACTAGTTCAATCTGGGAAAGAAAAGGCCAAAGGATGATTTAGCAGTTATGTAGCGGTAATGAAAAACATTTTGAACTCTTCTCTAAATCTGCAAAGACCAGGGGAAAAAAAAAACCAGAACAGGTGATATAGAAAGACCTTCGGGATAGTTAGCTTAATTATGCTCCAACTTGGGCTCTTGAGAACCGTGAGAAGCACTCACTTCAGTGTGCTTTTGCATGATTCATCCTGGCTGGCTTAGCTCTGCCCCACCCAGTGATGGGAGTGCAGGTGGATGGCTTATTAAGGGCTCTTCCAGTGCTAGGATTTTGTGTTCACAGAATCATTTTCCAGTCTCTAAACCACAAGGTTGATAAGTGATATAAAAATATCAACAATATAGCTCAAGTAATATTGAAGTGATGCATTATGGACCAAAAAGTTGTAACTCACTTGCAGGGTGAAACATGAACAATAAATTTACTATCCTCATATTTTTTCCAGCAAGCTATTAAAGTAGCATGATATTATACAAAAAATTGGCAAATAAGCCACCCAAAAATATGAGACCTCTAAACCCTTACATACTCTTAAAATATCATGGTAGCAGACCTTAGGTAGAAAAAAGTGATTTTATTGCTGGAGAATACTTTAGGACAACCATAATGTGGCTTATGGCCTCTCAGGTGGCTCAATGGTAAAGAATCCACCTGCCAACGTGGGTTTGATTCCTGGGTCGCGAAGACTTCCTGGAGAAGAGAATGGTAACCCCCTCCAGTATTCTTGTTTGGGAAATCCCATGGACAGAGGAACCTAGAGGGTTACAGTCCATGGGGTCGGAGAGAGACAGACATGACTTAGAGACTAAACAACAATGCGGCTTATACCCTCTAGACACTACTAACGAAAAGGAACAGGGTATTGAACACTTATCTCAAGCTAAAAAGGCCTCAGCTTTCATAGATGGCTCATGTTAATTAATGGAATTGCAAAAGTGAACAAATAAGTGCTTTCAAATAAAGGTTGCTGTTGTTTAGTTGCTAAGTTGTGTCCAACTCTGAAAAGAGTTAATAACACAGCAGGTCTAAAAACTGCTATCCCTAAAATGTGTTGTCTGCAAGGTTAGCTCTTGGCTGCCATCTGGGGAACTTGAATTTTGACAATGCTCCTACCAATCTAACCAGTAAGAGTGGATCACAGTGCCTCTAAACTGCTTGTTCAAACAATATGGTTTATGCTAAACACCCGCTTTTCTTCCAGGAGTTTGGAATTTTGGTACCAAGCTACACAGAGGGGGGCTACGTAATCAGCCTCCAATGAGCTTCCCTGGTAGACAACGTTTCACACAGGCTGTCACAATTTGTTGTAGGAGGAATTAAGTACATCCTGGGTGACTCTATTAGCAAAGGACTTGGAGGCTTGGGCCTGATTTCCTCTGGACTTGCCCCCATGTGCCTTTTCCCTTTGCTGATTTTGTTTGGCATCTTTTTGCTATAACAGATCTTAGCTGTGAGTTCAACCATATGCTGAGTGTTGTGAATACTTCTAGTGAATCCTTAACTTGAGGGTGGTTTAGGGAGACCTGATACTTATCATAAAGAATTAATTTCTACATGGTCCTATGAATAAGTCAGTTAGAACACAGAGAAAGATTTTTGGTAAGGTGTACGAAAAAAGAGAGTCACTGCAAAACAGTAATCTGCAGACTTCCCGACTTCTGAATGACCTATCCAATGACAACTGCTTAACAGTCCAGCCTGCAGAAGTAAAGGCATACATGTATCTATGAATGGCTTGTTACTCAAAATTAATACCTCCACCAGCTCCCTCTCTCTTGCCCCTCTTCTCTATCTCTCTCTCACATACATGTATGTGTTGTGTGTGTGTGTGTGCATGCACATTCAGCTCAGAAGTAAATATATTAAAAACCCTTATTTTCAGAAGAGGAAAGGTATTAGATTTTTTAAAAAAAGTCTAGGATCCTAAACTCAAAGAGTCAAACGTTAAAAAAGCTAAATATACACTCAAAATACTGATAAGAATATTTTAGGAAAAACATCACCAGAATCTTTTTCTCCCTTTCTTAAAATTTAAAATAGAATTAATTAAAACAAAAAGCCACTCCTAACTCATGACGACAAGCTTGGCATTTCAGCAATTTGTAGGGA
This sequence comes from Ovis canadensis, assembly GCF_042477335.2. Taxonomy (NCBI): domain Eukaryota; kingdom Metazoa; phylum Chordata; class Mammalia; order Artiodactyla; family Bovidae; genus Ovis; species Ovis canadensis. The sequence continues at coordinate 60,604,592 of NC_091252.1, read as the reverse complement.
GAAACCAAACATTACTGAGAATCAACTGACATTATCAAACAGAACAACAGAAGAGCCTTAATTGGTATTTAACAATCTGCCTGTAAACATACTATATAAAACTATTAACATTCATTAGCATATTAGAAAAGAAATACTTTTTCCTTCAAAGTAAAATTTTATACAATGCATTTCTGAAATTACACTTTTCAATTTACAGTTAGTTTGAATCCATTACCCTCAGAAAGTATGTATTCTGAAGACAGCCCCCTTCTGAGGTTAGATTCAGACTCAAAGGGAATAAAAATGAAATTTTAAAATTGTATTTGATATGTAACAATGTGGCTGAATAAAAGTGTTTTAGAGGATGGTTGAAGAAAAATGTTTTTGAGGATGGAGATGCAATTTTTCTTTTAGGTTACTAGAATGCAAAAGCCAGCTGTATTACTAGTTAAGAGAATAAAATAAATGTCTGAGACTTCCTGAAAGGAGTATTAATCATTCCTTCTATCTCTAAATGTTGGGATTGCCAAAAAGCATGACATTTTATTTCTAATTTAATTAATTATAATCAGCTCTTGGGATGACCTGCCCAAATGTAAGAAACAAGTGTGAAAACTTATAGTAGATAATGCTCTCTCACTCCCCGCTCAGTCCTTAAATTTGATTCTAGAATACAAGAGCCGCATAGGCACACCTGAATTCCTTGATGCAGGGTTCTAACCCCACTCTTGGTTATTTTTTGCTTTTAAAACTGAAAGTAACTGCTAAGGATGGTTAGCATAACTTTGACACTAAAGATTCTTTTATCTCAATATTTGTTTGTCCTCTTATCTTAAAATGCGTTTAATTTTGATCTCATATTTTAGAAAATAACATGTAACAAATTCCTGACTATAATCCAAACAAGTTCATTTAATGTTTCATGTATTGATCAGAAATTTCTCTGGTTGAGACCAATTCCTAATATTAAATGAAATATCAAAGAAATTCAAATTCATGTTATTACAATTTAATATATCAGTTAATACAGTCAAAACTTCCTAGGTAAAAAAAGAAATCGTTTGATGTAACTAATATATTAATGACCAACCTTCTCCTCATTAGAACATCATTAGCAGCATATAAACAGCATTTTACCATCCCTTTATCTTCTTTTAATGTTTGGAATTTCTGATTTTTATTCTCTGCGTATATATAATTACATTCATGGTATCTTACACCTCTATCAAAGGGTGACAGTTACTGACTTGCTGTGGGTCACCATGCACATGCCTAATAAATACTGCTCTCTGCTGAAAAACCTGTTCTTCCCACATTTCAGTGGGGTGAGATAATGGCTGAGCTCTTAACATGTTTAGTCTGGCCTTGCTCGGTATTTCCATTTTTGCTCTAAGAACACCCAGAGAACAATGGGACACTGTAGCGCTGTCTGAGGGGAGTGAGAGTGAGGGAGAAAGCACGTGGCTTTGAGGAAGACACGTCATGAGCAATGGTGAAGCAGAGAAGTTGCCAGGAGAGAGGAGAGAATTGCCCAGACTAAGAAGGGCGTGAGGGAGAAACTCCTGGGGATAGCATAGGCTGGGCAGCCCCTCAGGTGGCGGCAGGCCCTCACAGAGCAGCGGTTCACAGTGTCCCCACACATGGAGGCTGGCCTCCGGGCCTGTGGAACTGAGGCACAGCAGGACCTCCCAGGTGAAGTCTGTCACACAAGCAGAGCTGGGTGCCTCCAGGGCATCATGTAGGCTTGGATCCTGGGCATGTCAGTCAAGAGTAGTGTGCACTGAAGCCAAGAAGAGGTCTCGACAGCTCCCTTGGGATGCACACAAGAGCCTCTGTGTGACTGGGGAGGTGGGAAATCCCTAACCTGACTTGAGTTGGCTCCCACCACTCTCAAAAGTGATGGCTGGGTTCAGACTCAGGTTTATAATTTAAAAGCTATTTCTTGTAGATGTTATAACAAGTAAAATCCACCTCAAATCACAACAATCATTTTCCCTGAAAAAAGTAATGTGGATTAAATCAACAGATTACATTTGAATTCAATTCTTTAAACAGTATGAATATTAACTGCATATATAATCCTATATAGGTCTAGAATTGATTTAGGCTTGATTTACTTTGAGAAATTGTTTTGAGATTCTTAAGTCAGAAAAAAACATGGTCTTTGGATTTTAAAAAATGGGAGCAAGCAAACATTATCACTTATTAAATTTGTGGTTTGGTCCTGCCTTACCTTGTTTTTATTATTTTACTACTGATATCGGGAAACTCGGGGTAAAGTCTCTTACATACACATTACCTAGTAATACATTATCTCCAACTTTCTATGTTTTTTTTGTTAAATGCCCATCACTGTGATTACCTCAAATCCTTTTAGAAAAGGGGCAGGGTAAAAATAACGAAATACTACAGGGATCACCCTGAATCTTTACAAATGCCAGTGCTAGGGGACTTCCCTGGCGGTCCAGTGGTTAGTACACGGTGCTTTCCTTGCTGGGGCCCAGCTTTGTTCCCTGATCAGGGAACTAAGATCCCACAAATTGTGTGGCATGACCAAAGGGGAAAAAAATGCCAGTGATAGGGTACAAGGCTAATGCATACTGTATTGGCATATTTACCTCTTATGAGAGGCTGCTCATATTTCAGAGGAATCTCTATAGTTCTCAAAATACAATTAATATGCAACATCAACAAGTGAAGCTCTAAAATCTTCTGTAGCAAAAAACAAACAAGCAATAAAAGCCACCAAACCAAAAAACCGAAAACAGAAAAAAGTGACTGGGTTCTCTGTTCTTAAAGGTACAGAGTTAGCTTTTATTAAGGTCCATTCAAGTAGCTTAAATCTAGGAGGAACTCTGAGAAATTACTTTTAAAACTCATTAAACCTGAGTAAATGATGACCCCCATATACCTATGATTTAGATTTAACATTATTAACATCATAAGAACTATTTCTTTTATGTTAGTGGGAAGGCTTTTTGAAAAGTATTTCAAAACTTACTACTAATGTCTTCTTTGAATCAGTAGTGTGAATTTTAAACAGCAAAAATATTATTTAACTCATCAGCCAATTTGGGGGAGGGGAGGAACTATTAAAAGCCACTTCTCTGGTTCGTGAAAAATTAGTAGAACAATGAAAAGGAAAGGTTTCGAATGTTGGCTAAAAAATTGTCCTAGGTCAATGCACAGCATGGCCAGATGTCCTGGTTAAAGAATGACTACAGGTGCAGAGAACAATCATTTTAGATAGAGCAAAGCACAAGCATGGAAATGCAGCAGAGAAATGACTACATTAAATATTTTCATCACAGAAAACAAACGCTAAAACTATGATATAATTGATAAAAATATGATATAATTTCTAACCTGGCTAAGAAACTGAAACTGGGGGGATACTGATCATGGTGCAAATTAGAGGCACCCAGGCCATGAAATCTACTCCTGGATGGCCAAAGCCAAATTCAAAACAAATACGCTAGAAGACTGAAACTGTGACAGCTAAACTACTAATTGTGCCTGGGGCACAGCAATTTAATTTTGAAAGAAAGGAAAATGCTTTGTAAATAATGACAGCCAGTGGAAGTGACTGGCTCAGAAAGGCACTCTGCAGTGCCAGTGGTGGGGTGAGGCAGGGCAGCACACAGAGCACTCTGGAGCAAAGTTGCCTGTGGTGGATTCTTGGGCTTGGCACTTGGCTTCTTCACCAGTAAACTGCATGGTAAGTTAAATTTTGGACAAATGCTAAATAGTGTATCCTATGATAGTCAGCCCTTCCTTGGAGCTTTACAAAAGGTTTCTTTATGCCACAACTTAAACAGAAGCAGCAAATTCATTCAAGCATTTACTGTAAGGCATGGTGTCTGAGGCTGCAGATAAAAGACCAAGAAGACAGATCCTTCCTCTAAAAGAGCCCTATCTGTAACTTGAGAAGGAAAAAAAAATGGGTTTGACCAAGGTTCAGGTTTTCTGATTAGAAACAGGACAAAATCATTAACATTTGCTTACCATTCAAAAAGGGACAAACGTTCTCATTTATATTAAAAACTGTTGCTGGAAGTAACCTACAGTGACAACTATAATTTTAAAATGAAACTGGGTCTGCAAAAATAGCACAAAGATAAAATAACCTAGAGTCTGCCATAGTAGGTTCTGCATTTTTCTCCATTCAGCAAAGGAAGGAGGAAGAAAGCAGATAAGTGCTCTAATGGATTGCTGTCTACTATTACAAACAGCAAGGTGGGTGTATTTGACTAGCTCTCTTTTGCCTATAAACACTGCTCCTCTGTGAAGCTATTAGGGCTTCCCAGGTAGTTCAGTGGTAAAGAATCACCTCCTAAGCAGGAGACACAGGTTCGATCCTTGGGTCAGAAAGATCCCCTGGAGAAGCAAATGACAACCCACTCCAGTAATCTTGCCTAGAAAACCCCATGGGCAGAGTAGTTTGGCAGGTTACAGTCCATGGGGTCACAGAAGAGTCAGACATGACTTAGCAACTAAAACAATAACACCATGAAGCTATTAGGCAAAAGAACACTTAATGAAAGCAATACTATTATGCCTTGAGTTTTTTGTTATTCATGAAAGTACCCCCTTCGCCTGTTCCTTATGTGTGTCTGCCAATCAACAATCTCTAATGTAGATGTATGATACCCCTCTTATGAGTCTCAAGAGACAGGAAACTATTAAACTGCATAGAATAAAATGTATGTTTAGGTTGCCAGAGAGTTTAAGAACAAATTTTACTACAATATTTAAAAGATTATGCGACACAAACATTTACTATTGTCAGGATTAAATAAAAAACTTCTGAGATTGGGTGGGAGAAAATGCCAGGAGTAACTCTCATATGTCAAACTGTACTCTAAATTCTTAAAGAATGTGCTCTGAACAACACAAGGTCTCCAAGTGGTTTCTTGCGTTTCTTGCACTGTGGGTTTGTCTTTGAGACCTGGATCTGATGAAAGGCTCATTAAGCTCATGGTAAAAATAATCACGATTATTCATAGTTTTAGAAAATAATACAGTAAAATGCCAGGCACTAAGGCAGCATACTTTATTGACAACCATAAAGATTTACTAATTTTTAAACTCTCGACTATCCATAAAACTCTTAATGGGAAAGAGGGGGTAAAAATCTTTTGGTTAACGGTATAAATCAAATGGCTCAGATGGTAAGAGACTCGGGTTCAGTCTCTAGGTCAGGAAGATCCCCTGGAGAAGGGAATGGCAACCCACTTCAGTATTCTCACCTGGAGAATTCCATGGACAGAGCAGTCCATGGGTTCGCAAAGAGTCAGACACGACTGAGTGACTAACACTTTGACTTTCATAAATCAAAACATAGGCATTTAAAATGCAACTGAAGGTACAAACTCAGGAGGAAATCACAAATGTTAAAGATCTTTAAGAATCAGATGTGTTTTGTTAAATACAAAATAATTTAATAAAAATGAAAACGACGCGCTCTCTGTGGCTCTGGCTAGAGGGGTAAAGCGTTGCTTGGCAAGCGCGCTTCCTTACACACAACCTTAGTCTGATCTCCCATATGTCACCATAGTGGCTGGTAGTATCTGTGCTCTTTGTCAGGCCCAGAGATAACAACTGGGACAATGAAAAGGAAACACATTCCTGGAGATTAATTGGACAGGAAGAGCTTTATTAATAAGCTCCAGGAAGAACTGAGGACAGAAAAGCAGAGTGAATGGATTAAATGAGGTAGAATAGAAAGACGTGCACATTGGGCAAAAGCCAGGAAAAGGAGCTGAAAGACAAATGACAAAGGATACACAGATTTGGAGAAACACATATATGCCTTCCCTCTACAACAGAACAAGGGCAAAAACGTATATGCTCATGTTTCTTCAAGTCTAAATGAATTATAGTTATTAGAGCAAAGAAAGCTGCAGTACATAACAACAAATAATAGACCAAGAGAATTCTTAGCTGAATGTGATATTCTGTATGTTTATGCCAAGATTCCATACCTGAATAAATACTGTCCCAAATCAACTAAAATAGTTATAAAAGAAGTATTTGGATAAGAAAATTAAAGAAAGTCCTTAGTAAAATATAAGCAATATTTTCAATAATTTTGGGTCCTTGTTTTAAGAACAGTTTCGTTGTTTTTTTTTAAAGCGCCTGGGAGTAAAAATGTGTTACCAAGCTGCACTGTACTCTGAAAAAAGATGAAGCATTTTCCAATTTTTTTTTCATCAACTTACTTCAAAGAGATGCTGTAAAGGACTGGACTGGAGTTTTTCTTCATAGCCAAACAGCTGGAAGCCAGTTCCCAGAAGACCTACCACAATAATCCATGAGAAAGTTAAAAAATGGAACAGTAGAGAACAGTCATGGCAAGCAACAGGTATGCATCCTAAGAATACTGCAAAATACACACTATTATGTCCTGCTACCCTATAAACTGACACAAGTCAAATTCAATATATTGAATCACAAATTCAATATATATAGAATGGCTCACTGAAATTAATTCCACAGAAACCAAAGACTATGAGCTCAAAGGCAGAGTCTGGGACTAATTTATCTTTGTGCTAACAGTGCCCAACACCTACCTCCCTACAAGACATCAGTAAAACAAGCATTTATTGAGCCACTACTCTGCGGAAGGACATCGTGCTACCAGGCACTAGACACACTAGACACTCAAAATTTGTGAAAAGACAATGATGGGAAGTGATTTCAAATATCTTTTAAAATTTGTAGATGTGAAAATAAAGATAAGAATCAGATTAGTGTTACAATTATTAGTTCTCAAATAACTGAAAGTAAAACTGATTACTCTTCTCATTCAAGGTGACAAAATGCTTTTATCTGACTATATATTTGTCTTTCACTTGCCATTGTTTTGTTTGAGTTTTTGTGTTTTTTTTTAGTCTTTTGTAAGTTCAAAATTCAGAGATGGTATTAATTTGAACTTTTAAAAAAATAATAGTTGAGGTTTGAAAATGACAATGAAAATTCTTAATACAGACTGTCAGTATTTATGTTCTTAAGACATTTCGCTAAAAGGTGACTGCAACTTTGGATTTGAAGGGTATATGTAGCCTGGGCCAAGAGTAATTATAGGTAGTACAATTTTAAAAAACTAATTTGTTTCTATGTCAGTTACGTAGCTTTAGATCTAAAGAAGCTATTGCTGCTGGGCCTTGCTGATGTACGTTTTTCTATACAGCCTCAGCAGAAAGTGGAATGTTGCTAAACACAAGGTAGGTAATCTTTGGAGCTTAGCCAGGAACTAGAAGGATGACTAAAATAAGTACCAGCACTATACACTTTTAAGCAAAAGCAAATGTGATCATGATTCAGGGTCCTAGAAGTTGGGTGTGAAAAGACAGCCAAAGCATTCTAAAAAATGGAGACAGGAAAAGTAAAGGCCAATTCCATTTGACATTCAACCTAATACATTTTCAAAAATTAATTCTGTACTTAAGAACTGTTGGCCAACTTTTAATCTGGGATAGGTGAACAGCCAAAATTAAAACTCTTTTAACAATGACGGTTTGATGGAAATGTTGACAGACCATTAACCATAGTAGTCCATTAGAGAAAAATCACTACAATAAAACCCAGCAGCTAAAATTTAATGAAAATCATAATCACATATTTGCTAATGGCTGTGAAGTGCCTGAATCAAACTCATATAAAGTGGATGCCATCTATTAAATCTGACTGTTGAGCTTAGAGCCCAAAACTCTAAGTGCCCACTGTGAGCCGCAGGTGGGTTTTTTAAATGCAAGGCATGTTTTCTGTTCCTCCACAGTGAATAGTAAGGGCACTGTTAGGTTCAAGTTCTATTCTTTTTAGTGTCTAAAAAAGGATAGAGGATAACATTCATAAGAGAAGATCATGATAAATTTATCTTTCAAAAACTCTGATTTCATTTCAGTAGATACAGAACATGGTATTTAGTATTGAAAACGTTACCTAGCCTTTCTTTTGGAATAGATTCTGAAAGACTTTCCAAGACAGATTCTTTCATCATTCTGAGTGCCTATTATGTGCTAAGCATGATGGATACAAAAATAACTAAGACATAGCCCATGCCTTCATGGAACATTTCGCCTAGCAGGGGAGAGCAGCATACAAAAGAATACAGTTAGAAGAGAAGCCCATTTGGGTAGAACTGGATACTAGGAACTTGGTGATGTGAGAAGGTGGGCAAGGGTGTGTCGGGGTGTCAGAGAATGCTTTTCCGAGATGACACAAGGGCTAGATCTTAAAATGCACATGGTAGCAGCCTGAGATTTTGATAAAAACTTTGCATTTTACATGCTACTAGTCCTTCCCTACCACATCAACGTCATTTCTCTTGTCATTCCACACCTTAACTACGGCAGTATATGAGCTGCGAATGGTTCTGAGTGAACTCAAGACATTAGACATAATCTGTGGCATTCAACTCTTTGGGTCTCATTCTTTTCTTCCTCTTTTCATTTGGACCAATCACCCACTCCATGACTTGTACAATTTAAGAGGAAGCCAAAATATCCCAGGTTGTTTTTCTTCTAGGCCACTGGCTCAGGGTATGACAATTCCCATTTCCTGTAGGCTGGCCCGGGGAGGCTGTTGAGAAGGGTGTATAACTAGTCTTGCTGCTGCTGCTGATGCTGCTAAGTCGCTTCAGTCGTGTCTGACTCTGTGCAATCCCATAGACAGCAGCCCACCAGGCTCCCCCGTCCCTGGGATTCTCCAGGCAAGAACACTGGAGTGGGTTGCCATTTCCTCCTCCAATGCATGAAAGTGAAAAGTGAAAGTGAAGTCACCCAGTCGTGTCCGACTCATAGCGACCCCATGGACTGCAGCCTACCAGGCTCCTCTGTCCATGGGATTTTCTAGGCAGGAGTACTGGAGTGGGGTGCCATTGTCTTACTTTTCCTCTAATACTTACATCTACATTTAACTAATGAATGTAAGCTACTTTAATAAAAGCACAAAAGTCTGTATTTTTCAGAACTTGTTCTGTATGTATGAAGTTTCCTCCCCCCAAAACTTACTTGTATGATGAGAATTATTCTAATAAGCAAAATACAACATTTATGGAAAAGAGCCATCAGGAAAAAAAAAAACAGGTAGGAGGCACTACTTCATCCAATGGGAGTTTGACCATATTTTGTCCAGATGATCAAGTAACGTGATATTAAAACAAATTAAACTTAACAATGATGTGAAAAATAAAACCTCAAACTTACTTACCAAACTGCAAGCCCCAATCGCCAAGATAGTTTATTCTTGTTACTTGATGTCCTAAAGCTTCTTTGAGATTTGCTATAAAATTTCCTAGTAATCAATAAAATACATAGTTTCTCATTCTTATATGTTTTGGCATAAGAACCATCTAATATCAAAGCATAACAGAAAATTCTCTTGACAAAATCTACTAACTTTTTTTAAAAACAAAAATATTCATTATTGTGTTTTCATCTATATTACGGAAAGGGAGTAAAAATTATTTTGGAGGATGTAGTTATTCTAAATCTCACAATTTTCATCAACATTAATGGAGGTTATGAATACACAGAGTAATTGTGATTCCAAGTCAATTCCAAGGCCAGAAAATAACAGAATCTCAGTAATTAACAAAGAATATATAATTTGGTTGTTCCCTAAAGAACTTAGCCATATGGTTTTTTTTTTTTTCAAGTAGCTCACTCCACCTTCTTTCAGTTATGAAGTCCAACCTCTCATGCTGCTCCCTAAATAACAGCACACAGGAATCCAAGGCCTCCACCTTTCTGTACTGCTGATGCATTCAGGTTTGACATTTGACATCTATTCCATTCTGCACATACTAAAGCTAAAAGTAACAGACCCCAGAACCTCTTGCAGTTAGGGTTCCAGAAGTCATGAGCAATCAGATACACTTTGCTTGTGATCTAGAAGGTGAAAAGCGAGTTACCTTTATTTTTTTCGGAAAAGCACAGTGGTGGAGGCTTTAACTTTTAGTGGCATCACTACTAGAGGTCCCAGTGCCCTGCCATATAACTTCCAAAGGAAGTGAAAGATAGGATATGGGTGACCTCTTTTGCTTCTCTGAATTCTCCAAGGTACAATAAACCAGGAATAATGACAGGTTCCTGACTCTGGCAGTGGCAGTAATCCAAGAAAAGGCAGAAGCTCCCTTGATGATGAAGTTCTGTGGTAGTTTTGGGCATCATCTATGTCAATTTAATCCAAAGCGTCTTTAGCACTCCCAACAACTGTGCAAGCTATTCAATATCCCACTGTAAATTCCCTCCTGCTTTTACTAGAGGAGATCTAGTTTTCTGCAAATAACCCCTAACCAATAGGTATAGCTGACAAATTACAGTAGCTACTTCTCCAGTTTCCCTACTTCCAGACTTCCCCAAACTCTATAGTCCCAGCAAAAGAATTCACCTTTAGCAGCTGGTACTCAGACTGTATCCCTATCTTTTTGTACTACCTTACTATCTTATGTGTGTCCTTAGTCATTTAATCGAGTCCAACTCTTTGCAACACCATGGACTGTAGCCCATCAGACTCCTCTATCCATTGCTTGGGGATTCTCCAAGCAAGAATACTGGAGTAGGTTGCCATGCCCTCCTCCAGGGGATCTTCCCAACCCAGGGATCGAACCCAGGTCTCCCGCATTGCAGACAGATTCTTTACCATCTGATCCACCAGGGAAGCCCATGAACACTGGTGTGGATAGCCTATCCCTTCTTGAGGGGATCTTGCCGACCCAGGAATCGAACTGGGGTCTCCTGCATAGCAGGCAGATTCCTTACCAGCTAAGCTACCAGGGAAGCACCTATTATCTTATAAATCCAACTAAATGCCTGAACCTACGCTTTCGGAATTAGGCTACCTAATTTCAAATCCCTGCTGCTATACTTTACTAGCATTGTGATTTGGGGAAAGTTACTTTTGGTGTCTGAGTTTCCTCATCTATAACCAATAGAACTTACTAATCAGGGCTACTGTGAAACTAGTTCAGATAATACATGAAAACACTTAACATGGTAAGTTTCAATAAATATTATCTCTTCCTGGTTCAAGCATTTCCCTTAACAACTGTCAAACAAGTTTATCACGCTTTACCCGTCAATTATTCCTATGCTTTTGATTTATGTAGTTTTTCTTATACAGTATATTTCTTTTTTTTTTTTAATTTTTTTTGTCAGTTTTTTAGATTTTATTTTTTTATTATTTTTTTTTAGTTTTTTATTTTTTAAATTTTACAATCTTTAATTCTTACATGCATTCCCAAACATGAACCCCCCTCCCTCCTCCCTCCCCATAACATCTCTCTGGGTCATCCCCATGCACCAGCCCCAAGCATGCTGCATTTAAATCCTGTCATTTCCTCTCTAATGCTGCTTGAGAACTCTGTAACAACAAAAGTTGACTGTAGTGCAATATAAGCTATTCCAGAAGTACAGACATTCTCCAAATCTTTAGAGTATTCCAGTATGGATTAAATCACTTTCTTATAAGTATGCAAAAGACAGATTTCTATACTGGAAGACAGATTATATGAGATAAACTCTAAAGTCCCTTCCAATTCTAATATTACACAATTCTAATTGCAGTTTTAAGATGGGCTACTATATAATGTCATGTTTTAATAGAAATTATAAGTCTACTGTACACTCAAACATTACAACCAAGAAGTATTATAGTAATCTTTGTTAGGATAGTCCTGTTTCAATTTGCAGTCTTGAAAACTCCAGTTAGTACTCATATGACTCAGACTGAGTTTATTTTTTAAAACAAAATATATGGACAAAAAAAATTGGCAGGATGACCATCAATCCCATAAAACTGTTTTCATTTATGCATCTTTCAGTTCTTCTTTATATGCATACATACTTTTAACAAGTTAAAAATCAAAATATACATACCTGGTTTCTGAGTCAATCTTTTGGTTTTGAAACAAATTTTTTTCTGTCATTTTTAAAACAATTTTTTTCATTTTAGGGTCATATTTAATTAGCATTAAGCTCATATACATTTCACTTTTTTGTTTCTTTGTCCTTTTGCTACTTAAGCATTAAACCAATACCTCTCCAAAAGTCATGTTCAGTATTTTCTGTGAAACTAACAGCACTTACCTATGATGGTAGAACGCAAATGTCCAACGTGAAATTTTTTGGCAACATTAGGTGAACTGCAAGATAATTGTAAAAGTTATTTTTTTCTGTTCTACAAACAAGAGTTCTAAAATGAATTAGGTCATAGCTCTACAGTTTAATATAATTGCGGACTAAAGCCTTTGGTATTTTGGACAAAGACAGTTAAAAATTAGACATTTAGAGTACTTCCCTGCTGGTACAGTGGATAAGAATCTGCCTGCCAGTGAAGGAGACACAGGTTCGATCCCTAAGCCGGGAAGATTTCACATGCCAAGGAGCAACTAAGCTTACATACCACATCTACTGAAGCCCATGAGCCTAGAGCCTGTGGTCCACTGCAATGAGAAGCCCGTGTTCTGCAACAAAGAGTGGCCCCTGCTCGCCAAAACTAGATAAAGCCCGTGCGCAGCAAAGACACAGTGCAACCAAAAATAAATAATTTTTAAAATCAGACATTTAGAGCAAAGATAAATTAGATCTCAGAAAGAACCATCTTTAGGGAATTGATCCTGTGACTCAAGAGGTAGTCACATAACATACACAGAAGTGGCACACTCAGCAAGCAGATACAGTAGGGGCTTGGTAAAAAGATGAAGAAATTCAGAGAGGATTGTTTTGACACAAATAAGGTACATTATTAGGAATTAAGTTTAGTGTGCTAGTTCTCAATTCTTTAGTGTCTAAAAATTATTGTGGACCCCGAAATAATTTTATTTATTGAGTAATATCTATCAATATTTATAGTATCAGAAATTAAAACAAAAATATAAAAATATTTATGTGGAAAGCTTCCCAGGATAACCAGAAATAGAATTTACCATTCCAAATTCTCAAGCAACACATTTGTTACTCTTGGTGGTTGAGAAGTTGCAATTAAGATTTAACAATACCTAATGCTTTTCACTTTCATGCACTGGAGAAGGAAATGGCAACCCACTGGAGTGTTCTTGTCTGGAGAATCCCAGGGACAGGGGAGCCTGGTGGGCTGCAGTCTATGGGGTTGCACAGAGTTGGACACAACTAAAGCGACTTAGCAGCAGCAGCAGCAGCAATGCTAGCTGGAGAAGACTCTTGAGAGACCCTTGGACTGCAAGGAGATCCAACTAGTCCATCCTAAAGGAGATCAGTCCTGGGTGTTCACTGGAAGGACTGATGCTAAAGCTGAAAATCCAATACTTCGGCCACCTCATGCGAAGAGTTGACTCACTGGAAAAGACTCTGATGCTGAGAGGGATTGGGGGCAGGAGGAGAAGGGGACGACAGAGGATGAGATAGCTGGATGGCATCACTGACTCGACATGAGTTTGAGTGAGGTCCAGGAGTTGGTGATGGACAGGGAGGGTCGCAGAGTCGGACACGACTGAGCGACTGAACTGAACTGAGTGCTAGTAAAGTAATGCTCAAAATTCTCCAAGCCAGGCTTCAGCAATATGTGAACTGTGAACTTCCAGATATTCAAGCTGGTTTTAGAAAAGGCAGAGGAACCAGAGATCAAACTGCCAACATCTGCTGGATCATCAAAAAAGCAAGAGAGTTCCAGAAAAACATCTATTTCTGCTTTATTGACTATGCCAAAGCCTCTGACTGTGTGGATCACAATAAACTGTGGAAAATTCTGAAAGAGATGGGAATACCAGACCACCTGACCTGCCTCTTGAGAAACCTGTATGCAGGTCAGGAAGCAACAGTTAGAACTGGACATGGAACAACAGACTGGTTCCAAATAGGAAAAGGAGTACGTCAAGGCTGTATATTGTCATCCTGCTTATTTAACTTATATGCAGAGTACATCATGAGAAACGCTGGACTGGAGGAAGCACAAGCTGGAATCAAGATTGATGGGAGAAATATCAATAACCTCAGATATGCAGATGACACCACTCTTATGGCAGAAAGTGAAGAACTAAAAAGCCTCTTGATGAAAGTGAAAGAGGAGAGTGAAAAAGTTGGCTCAAAGCTCAACATTCAGAAAATGAAGATCATGGCATCTGGTCCCATCACTTCATAGCAAATAGATGGGGAAACAGTGGAAACAGTGTCAGACTTTATTTTTGGGGGCTCCAAAATGACTGCAGATGGTGACTGCAGCCATGAAATTAAAAGATGCTTACTCCTTGGAAGGAAAGTTATGACCAACCTAGACAGCATATTCAAAAGCAGAGACATTACTTTGCCAACAAAGGTCCATCTAGTCAAGGCTATGGTTTTTCCAGTGGTCATGTATGGATGTGAGAGTTGGACTGTGAAGAAAGCTGAGCACTGAAGAATTGATGCTTTGGAACTGTGGTGTTGGAGAAGACTCTTGAGAGTCCCTTGGACTGCAGGAGATCCAACCAGTCCATCCTAAAGGAGATTAGTTCTGGGTGTTCACTGGAGGGACTGATGCTGAAGCTGAAGCTAAAATACTTTGGCCACCTCATGCGAGGAGTTGACTCATTGGAAAAGACCCTGATGCTGGGAGGGATTGGGGGCAGGAGGAGAAGGGGACGACAGAGGATGAGATGGCTGGATGGCATCACCGACTCAATGGACATGAGTTTGAGTGAACTCCAGAAGTTGGTGATGGACAGGGAGGCCTGGCATGCTGTGATTCATGGGGTTGCAAAGAGTAGGACACGACTGAGCGACTGAACTGACTGAATGCTTCTAGAGCACATTCACTCTCTGACAGGCACAGTCTGACACACTTTACATGCATTAACTCAACAGTCAGAAGAACTGTGATGTAATCTCTTATTTTTGATGAGAAAATTGAGACACACAAAGGAAAAATGATAATGAAGTACATTTGGCAATATCTTGAGGACTCTTGAACCTAGATGATGAGCATATGGGGCTCTCTTTACTCTCTTTTGTGTATGTTTGAAAATTTCCTAAGTTTTTCAATATTAAAAAAGACATTAACTAGGACACAGCTGGTTAAAAGTGGTAAAAACAAGAGCTTACTTGTGGTCTGTCTCCAGAGCCTTGTTATTTACCTTTTTAAAGGGTATTACAATTTAAAACCTTGATCTGACAGATATCTGTATACAATTGTGAAATTATGAAACTATAAGGAAATTCATATAATCATTATTTAGAAAGAAAGCAAATATTCTTCTATGGGATTAAAAAAATAAGTAATCTCCTGCTTCTAGTCAAGAGAGAAGAACAAGGCTTAGGCTTAATTACCCTTTTGCCTTAAACAACTAGAAAACTAAAGATTTATGGAACACTGGTTTCATGAAACTGAACAGGACAGTGAAGGGCTGTGATCCCTAGGAGAAGGTCAGCCAACAGGGTGACCCTTAGCACTGCTTTACTAGCAAATTCATGAGATGTAGCTAAAGCAGACCAATCTATACCATGAAAGTGTATATATCAGAACAGAAGAAAGGTTTCAAATCAGTGATTGAAGACTCTCCTTTAAGAAACTAGAAAGGGAGGCTTAAACTAAATCCCAAGTAAGCAGAATAAAAGGGAGTTAAATAAAATGAAGGTTAAAAAAAAAAAAAGAGAAACTGTGATATCATAACTGGTAGTGGTGGTTATGTGACCTGGCATCTTTGATAAAACTCGTTAAACTGCATGTTGAAATACAGTTATTTGCACTGTACTATATACCTTAATGGAAAAGGCAATGGCAACCCACTCTAGTACTCTTGCCTGGAAAATCCCATGGATGGAGGAGCCTAGTAGGCTGCGGTCCATGGGGTTGCTAAGAGTCGGACATGACTGAGCGATTTCACTTTCACTTTTCACCTTCATTCACTGGAGAAGGAAATGGCAACCCACTCCAGTGTTCTTGCCTGGAGAATCCCAGGGGCGGGGGAGCCTGGTGGGCTGACGTCTATGGGGTCGCAAAGAATCCGACACGACTGAAGCGACTTAGCAGCAGCAGCATATACCTCAACAAAGCTGATTTAAAAAAAATACCATAAAAAACTAAAAATAAACTGGCCATGGATGTGCTGATATTAAAGGAATATATAAGATACATTGTTTAATGAAAAAAGGAGAACAATGTATAATGTGCATGATCTCTAGATGGGTAAGCAAGAAACTGATATTGGTGAATGTCTGTATAAAGAGAACCAGGAGACTGGGGTAGGGAGGACACTGCCTTCTCACTGCACTCCCTTTTGTCACCTTTGAATTTTCAAAAACTAAGGTTATTATCTAATAAAAATATTATCTAATAATATAGTTTTTGCATAGCTTTTGCATTTTTAAAAATGCAAAAAGGTATAGTTGATTTACATTTTATGTTTCAGATGTACAACAGTGAATCACAACCTTTTAAGAAACTATTCCATCTAAAGTTATTATAAAATGTTGCCCTGTGTGGCATAATATATCCATGTAGCTTATTTCATACATAGTAGTCTATATGTCTTAATCCCCTATTCCTACCTTGCCCCTCCCCACTGGTAACCCCAAGTTTGTGCTCTGTATCTGGGATTGTTTCTTTTTTGTTGTATTCACTAATTTATTTTTCAGATTCCACATATAAATAATAATGTAAGTATTTGTCTTCCTCTGACTTATTTCATTTAGTACAATGCCCTCCAAGTCCATCTATGCTGTTGCAAATGGTAAATTTTCATTCTTTGTTATGGCTGAGTGGTATTCCACACAAACCTCATCTTTATTCATTCATCTGGTGATGGACACTTTAGATTATTTCCATATCTTGGCTATTGTAAATAATGCTGCTGTGAATGTTGGGGTGCATGAATGTTTTTAAATTAGTGTTTCTTTCTTCAGATATATACCCAGGAGTGATATTGCTGGATCATATGGTAGTTTTATTTTTAGAGAAACCTCCATACTGTTTTCCACAGTGGCTTTACCAATTTACATTCTCTCCAACAGTGCACCAGCGTTCCCTTTTCTCACATCTTTGCCAACATTTGTTATTTGTGATCTTTCTGATGATACCCATTCTGATAGGTGTGAGGTGATATCTCATTGTGGTTGTGATTTGCATTTCTCTGATGATTAGCAGTGTTGAACATCTTTTAATGTTCCTGTTGGCTAGAACTTTTGTACTTTTTTAGAATTAGAAGAACTGAATCTGTCTAGAGCTTCAAAAAACCTCCCTTGAACTATCAATTTGACATTCTCTAGCACCACATTCCTACTCAGAAGGGAATACAATGAAATAGAAAATACAAATTCAATTCCTTTGGCAGCCAAAGTAACTACTGTGGATTACAACTTGTATGCTTTACTAGAACTCTGAACTATTACTTCATGTAATTTCCTCAATCTTGTAAGAAAAGAGATATTATTACTCTTATTTTCCACATATAAGAGACTAGAGAAATAAACTGTCCCGTCCCAGATGACCAAATCAGTTACTAAGTGAAAACTAGTACCCTGATCTCCTGGACTCCCATTTTCCCAGAGGTCAATTTGTTTTGTGGGAACACTTCACATCGAGGAACAGCAGGGTGGGGAACACGTGTTGATAAAAGAGAAGAATGGCTACCACTGCTGACTGTGCTCCTGCAGATTTGATCTGAACACAATAGGAAGGGCTGACTCAGGAGAGAGGCAACCGCTGCTGATGCTTCAAGTCTTACTCTACCCACCAGGTCGAGCCAAAGTCCGAGGTAGACAGTCATCTACTCTGGCACTTTATCACACTCCTCCTGGATCTGACAAAATATAGGGAAACCAACCATATATCACTATATCAGGGAGGCAGTAAAGGTTAAACATATAGGATTCAGAGTTAGCTCTGTGACCCTGAGCAAGCTCCTTGACCTAGCATCACCATCATCATCTCAATTTAAGGCCCAAGTTTCTATTTTGCAACGATTTCTTTTGATGTGGACCATTTAAAAAGTTTTCACTGAACCTGTTACAATACTGCTTCTGTTTCATGTTTTGGTATTTTGGCCCCAAGGCATGTGAGATCTTAGGTTCCTGACCAGGGATTGAACCCTCACCCCTTGCACTGGAAGGAGAACTCTCAAGTACTGGACCACCAGGGAAGTCCCTGGGGCAAGTTTCTTGAACATAGTATTTCTTTCTCTTTACTTTGGGGTGAAGTCACCTGGTCTATTAAAGATACTACACATTTAAAGAAATTCTATCTTCCCATCTCTTTCATTTTCAGAATAAATTCAGGAAGGATGTTTTCTATCAATTTTTACCCTCCTGTCTACCTCTCTGTCTCCCTTTTGAAACCACAATAAGAATCACAGATCTGGAATACTTCTAAGGGAGGAAGCAGCTCTAGTCCCTCACCAATGCCAGATGAAAAACAACAGAAAGCAGAGATGACTGCTGGGAAATGGACTCTGCTTTCATTAATGATCAGATGCTTATAAAAGTTCCAGCCTTCCTTAACTGCTTTGGAAAAAAGTTGAGAGAGGCAAATCTGTAAGTAAATAAACTGCAGTTCAAAAAGCCTCCAGAATACAACTCAAATGGAACAGGCTATTTTTAGACATTTCTTATAAGCATAAACAAAAAGGAGTATTATATGGGAAACAAAAACTTTGGAGAAAAACCAGAGACTCAATGACTGAGAAAGACTAGTCTTGGTATTTTGATTTTGGTTGGGGAGAAGGGATGGTAAAGAGGAAGTGAACATTAAGAAGGTGCATGGGTGGCAACTTTTCACACTTCAAGAAACTGGCAATAGCACTATTTCAAGGGTAAATGTGCAGTAACATACTATTCTACTTTCCTACTGATATTCCTTTACTGCTAGTTAGGTAAGAGCAAGGAGTGTAAGAGTACTGAAGTGCCTCCCCAGAGAAGGGTATGTATACTGCATCACTGCAAATATATAATGAAAAGAATTAAAAGTGTCTACAAACTCTCTGCCACTCTCGTTAAGAGATATAATCTACTTCCCTGGCCTGAGTCAGGGATGATCTTGTTACTTGCTTTGACCAGCAGTGACATAAGTGATGATACACCTGTTACAAGACCAGATATTTTACTATTTTGGAGTCCTGAGCACCTTTGTAAAGAGGTCTGGCTACTCTGCTGGAGAGAGAATACAGGGAGATGCCTGGCCAGCCCACAGGTGAGACACCAGAAAAGTAAATGAGTTTCCTGGATTTCTAGTCCTTGTATAATGTCTAGATGACCAGAGTTGCTTAAGTGACCACAGGCAAGCAAAAAAACCATTAGGCTATGCTCTTCCCAATTTCCTGGTCTATACATGAAACATAAAACAACTGTTGCTTTAAAACACTAATCAGTAGTGTGGTAAAGTTTTTCTTAAAGAGTCAGACAGTAGATATTTTAGGTCATCTAGTCTCTATCTCAATTATTTGTCAATTGTACTCAACTGCCATTAGAGTATCAAAGCAGCCACTCTGAAAATAGGTAAATGAATATCTAAGACTGTATTCCAAATTTACAAAAATATAGCAGGCTGGATTTTGCCGATGAGCTAAAGTTTGCCATTCCCTGTATCAAGTCTTATAGTGGCTTGTTAAGCAAGAGATAACTGAAACGACAAGCAACTTTCTTTGGGGGATGGCCTTAGTGTAGTTCTTCTCTGGTGTGAGGATACTGCAGAAGTCTCTGTTCTTTTGATGCAACAACATTTATTTTTTTTAATTTTTTTTAATTTTTGACGCAACAACATTTAAACTTTAAATACCTTGACTGGAGCATACTGGTAGAATAAGATTTATTCATAATTTATATCTGCTCCATAAGAAGGTTAGCTTACTCAACAATCAATCCTTGTCATAAACAGATGAGTTTACCAAGTCTTAGAGGGTCTGCTTTTTCTAAGAACAGGATTGAGTGGCAGAAGACAGTACAAATAAATCCCACTCACCTCTGATTATCCAGGTGCTAATCATAACTAAGTTTAAGTTATCACCATAAATTATAATAATGAGTTAAGAAACCAAAAATAGTATTTACCACGTCCACTTAAAAAAATCTTCCACAAAAACATATACTAAGACAAAGGCTCTAGCAAGCTCTAGCTAAGTGAGAAAACAGCTCATCGACACTTTTCCTTAGCTTTGAAAAAGGCAAATACAATTTCTCCAATAATGGTCATGAGTGGTCACCTGCCAGCCATACTCCAAAAGTGATCTTTTTCTTTTTTGGTTACCTAAGAACAATTCAAAGATTAGACGGTTTTATTGATGGCATGGCATATAAGAAAGTTATCATGAAGACTATTTAGAGCCATATAAACATCAAGCTATTTTTCTGGTAATTTTAAATAATGTGCATTTCATGTAATGGACCCTGGGATATTGGATCTGAATTGGTAACATCAGTAAAAACTGAGTTCCAGTAGTAATAAGCACTCCTGTAGCCAGAACTTGGCTTCTAAATAAATACCTTCCCTCACAAAAAGGGAACTAGGACTTCTTGGGGGAAATGGACAATTCCAGGTCTGAGTAAGACTGGAACATCTTATGCCAAAAAGAAAGTACACCAGGACTTAAGGGAACATGCAAAGAGAATAAAGGAGCCTGATCTGGGATAATTTCAATATGTGTGTGCTTAGTCACTCAGCTGTGTCCAAATCTTTGCAACCTGCCAGGCTCCTCTGTCCATGGGGATTCTCCAGGCAAGAATACTGGAATGGGTTGCCATGCCCTTCTCCAGGGGATCTTCCCAACCCAGGGATTAAAGCCAGGTCTCCCGCATTGCAGGTAGATTCTTTACCGTTTGAGCCACCAGCAGTCCCACTTTTGGGCATATATCCAAAGGAAACAAAATCATTATCTTGAAGAGATGTCTGTTCTCCCATGCGCACTGCGGCATTATTCACAATTGCCAAGGTATGGAAACAGCCTAGGTGTCCATCAGTAGATGAATGGATGAGGAAAATGTGGTATGTACATATAACGGAATATTATTCAACTTTAAAAATGAAGGAAATTCTGTCATTTGCAACAACACGGATGAAACTGTAGGGCATTGTGCTAAGTAAAATGAGCCAGACAGACAAAGACATACTGTGTGCTACCATTTAAATGTCAGATCTAAAGACTAAAAAGTCAAACTCTTAGAAACAGAATAGAGAAGTAGTTGTCAGCGGCTGGAGGCTAGGGGAAACAGGAAGAGGCTGGTAAAAGGTTCAGACTTTCAGCTGTAAGACAATAAGTACTGAGGATCTAATGTATAACGTGGGGAGTATAGTTGATAATACTGTCTTATATAATCGAAATTTGCTAAACAAGTAGAACAAATGTTCTCACACAAACAAAGAAGTAAATATGAAAGGTGACAGCTATCAACTAACTCAATTGGGGAAATCCTCCCACAGTGTGTGTGTGTGTGTGTATATATATATCAAATCATGCTATACACTTTATCTTATAATTTGGTCAATTATACCTCAATAAAGCTAAAAATACATACACATACATCACAAACACAACAAAGCTTGTTTTCTGGTAATTATATTACTTTGCAATTCTTAATATGATAGTAACCATTATATGTACCTTAAGAGTCTACTAAAACGAAGAACTAGATCTTCTAAAAAAAAATCTATCAATACATAATTAATAATGGAAAAAATCCATAATAACCATTAGGTACTTTTTTGATTAAAGTTAAAAAGTTTTATTCATGGTTTAATGATCAACTCACTGTGACTTTAATTACATAATCTCACTGATTTTTCATTTTTCCACATGTAATTTTGTGAGACCCAGATGATAACAGTAAAATACCCACCTGCCCAGTCAGTTGATCAACCAATGCATATGATCAGTAGGTACTCACCTGAATTCAACCACGATCCTCTTCTGGGGGAGGCCAGAAAAAAGTTCACTTTTTAATCCATATTTTGAGCCATCTTCAATCACCTGTTGCAGTACTGTCTGTAGAGTAAAAGGTATGGGATTTAATGATACATAAAAATTGCAATTTTCTTAATTACTTTGTTACTGGGAACTAATTCTTGCTAATTTTCTCATTCTAATTTATGGAGCTGACAGTTTTACAGCATTGTTGGCAGCACTGCCTTCTTTGATCGCTAATGCTAATCAGAGCAGTCATGACACAAGTTAACACCTACAGGGCCTCTGTGCCCTGTTATACATCATGTCTATTCATCCTTACAGCAGCCAGTGATGTAGATATTTTACAGATGGGGAAACTGAAGTTTAGAGAGGTAACTGCCACAAGTCCCATAGCAAATAGCAACAATAATACTAGAAGCAGCATCTAATATGCATTGAATGCAGATTTCAAGCCAGGCACTGTACTAAACATTTTACATGTATTACATATATTACTCCTCACAACTACCCTGAAATGAGTATTATTATTATTATGAGTATTATTTTTACAAGTGAGGGGACAGAAGCTCAGACTGTTAAGTAACTTTCCCAAGGTCACATTGCAAAAACTTTGCTCACTCCACAGCCTAAGTGTTATCTTCTGTGATACTGATGATCTCAGTAATGGTAGAAAACAAATAAAACAACATAATTCAAGTGCCTCTTGGCTACATAAGAAATGAGGCAATACCACAGAAACTGTCAAAACATATTCCAGGTTAACTTTTAGTTATTAACCACAGAATTACTATATAGGTTACAAAATCCATACTTTATTTTTTGCTGAGTGATGATGCATTTATTCATTATTTATTTTTTATTGTAGGATTCTGAAATGACTGATAGATTTTTATTTACTCTTATATTGATTTTGTTCCACAAACAGGATTTTAAGTCCTAAAAATATAGTTTCTGACATGAAGAATTCTATCATTAGAGCTGGTTAAGACAGTCACTAAATCAAAAAGGCATAAAGGGAGTAAGAGGCAACAAAGCAACACTTTTAAGAAGCCTTTATAGAGTGCCAGGTTCAAGTCTAGAAGCTTCTTTGTTATCTTTAAGCCTTACAATCTTAATATGGTCAACATTTCCCATTTAACTGATGCAAGAACTAGGTTCAGACATAGAGAAAATCCTTCATTGACACTGTGCATTAAGCCACATAGAGAAAGGATCATATAGACATTAAATACAGTATTGTCTATTGTACACGAGGGACTCATTCAATGTTTGTTATTCCAAGAATATGGGTCACAAGAAGATTGCAAGTAGGGCAGTAAATGTTATAGGTAATTCATACTTGGATCATTCAGAAGTTAAGGCTTATCCATCCTTTTCACCTTCTATCTCTTTTTATGTAAGGGATGGCAGACTCAAAAAAGGTAGTAGCAGCTAGAATTCTCTTTTAACAAACGACTCTTGAATAATTGATTTCTCTGGCATAAACAAACAAAAAAAAACTTTAAGACTATCTTGTGTGTGTCACTTTCAAAGCATTCACTGACAATTGAACCCACCTGCTAACTAGTTTTTTCTCTACTACTTCACTGAAGGTGCTCTCAAAATCAGTATTTTAAATGTCAACCCAGCTGAATACTTAAGTTGTGTTTATTAATCAATGCATTTTTTGTAAAATTAAAAAAAATTAAATTAAGATAGGGCTAAAGTTTCTCGTCCCTTTCTGCCTTCCCCAGGGGTAACCACTTTTAAGCATCATTTTGGTGGATGACGACTCCCTCCTCCTTGAAACAAGCCTTCCTTCCTTGGTTGCAGTGACATCATTCTACTGACTTTCGCTTTCCTTTGCAGATCCCTCTTTCAATGCCCACCCTGAGTCCCTCGCTGCACTCTTTTCTCACTTCTGGCTCCTTACTTACACTTCTCCTTGGTGTCAAGTCCTAAGACTTCACCACTTACCTACCAGAATCTTGTGCTACAGACTGATCTACACAACTCAGGACTGAGCAACTCTCTCAGGCACTTCAAACAGAACATACTCTTCTCCCTTTTACATTCTTCATTTCCACAAACTTCACTCTGAAACCTCCAGCTAACCAAGTCAGAGATCTGGGAGTTCCTAAGATCTGCTTTTTCCCCTCAACCTCCAGAATCAATCATCTGTTAATCACCAAGCTGTCTCCTACATATCACTCTAGTTTTCTCCTCTGGTTTAGGCCCTCATCATCTGTCAGCTACACTACATCTGTCAGCAAAAACTAAAACAGAAAAGTAACACCATCTTACATAATATACACATTTAATCAGGTCTATGGGCTTTCCTAGTGGCTCAGTGATAGAGAATCCCACTGCCAATATGCAAGACACAGGTTCAATCTCTGGGTTGGAAAGAGCCTCTGGAGAAGGAAATGGCAATCAACTCCAGTATTCTTGCCTGGGAATCCCATGGACAGAGGAGCCTGGTGGGCTAAAGGCCATGGGGTCACAAAAGAGTCAGACATGATTTACTTTCTGTTTAAAGGTTTCAATGATTTCTTACCACTTAAGTGATTTTACCAGTTTCTGGTTTGATTTTTAAATGCATATCATTTTTACTTTTTTAATTTTGAGGAAATTGATTTGTTGAAAAGCACACTGTAATACTGATAAAAATCACAAGTTAGAAGTGTTTTATAATAACAGATAATATATAATGATTAAAATGAAATAAATGTCATTAGCATAATACCAAAAAATCCTAACAGGTATCACCTTTGGTACACATAACATACCATGGAAATAATGACACAGGAAAAAGCTGAAGCTGTTATGCAGAGAATGTAAGGCCCTTCCCACTGTGTAATTTCATATCCTTCCCCACGCCATCCAATGCACAAATCATACTCAATCACCTTCTGACTTCCAAACAATGCCATATTTTTATTTGTACCCTGGCCCAGCTGTCCCCTCTTCCTGGAATGCCTGCCCTCATAGCTCCCAAGTATATTCTTAATTTTCATTATAATTCAAGGTTATCTTTTGCCTCCTCAAGACGGATTTACTTTGAGGGAGTAAAGGAAAAAAAGAAAAGATTTATGTGCTTCTTTCTTTCCACTGGGGTTGCATCTTATACACGCCTTCATTATATGATTCATCCCAGTGTCTAGCCATTACACATTACCTTGTGATTTTTTTATGCTTTTCTTTCCTTGAGGCCAGGACACATGCCATTTTGTCTCTATATTTCAGTAATATAGTCCCTGGCAAATAATAAGCAAGGAGTTTATTGAATTAGTGGGCACAAAGAAGAATGTCAGAGGGCTAGTAAAGTTACCTGATATTACAAAAGAGAAGTTAGGGGCCATCTATTCACCAATATTTAAGTTTAAAGGTAAGATATACTTGGTAATATAAATGCAGGTACCTAAAGAACTTATCAGAAATTAAATCTTTCAAAAGTTTCACTTTTTGGAATGCTTTAGCCACCCACTCCAGTATTCTTGCCTGGAGAATCCCAGGGATGGGGGAGCCCGGTGGGCTGCCGTCTATGGAGTTGCACAGAGTCGGACACGACTGAAGCAACTTAGCAGCAGCAGCCGCCAATTAATGACTATTCCAATTGGCTGGTACTTTCTGTTTACCTACCACCATTCCATTTTCTGTGGATGAATTTTGCCATTTTATTGAATTCTTTATTGGTTGGTATTTCTCTACAACTTTCAACAGAACTTCTAATGAAGCTACTACCATTGCTTGATTAACAGGTCAGTTCCTTAGTAGCTGAAACGTGCTTAATCATTCATTCTTTCCCTGTGTTCAACTGACACTACACATGACTTGAATGTAACCACTGCCTACTGACATAAACTCAATTAGTGAAATAATGAGCAAAGTTAGAGCCACTTAAATCAGTCTTTTTTTTTTCCTTTTCCTTAAGTTTTGGAAGAGCATGCACAATTGAATTTGGCAAATAAAACTGCATGTATGTGAAATAAAAAATGAGGTTATTCATTGTGTATTTCTAAGGCACACCAAAAAAACCCCCAAAAAACCCAAATAAGATTTTGTTTGCTTTTTCCCTATGTGGTTAAACTCGTTTTCTGTTTTTCCTCCCTGTAAACCAAATTAACTATTAATTGAAGCTATAGTTCCTTCTGAAAGTCATCTGTGAAAAGTGAAAGTTGCTCAGTCATGTCTGACTCTCTGTGACTCTATGGGCTATATAGTCCATGGAATTCTCTAGGCCAGAATACTGGAGTGGGTAGCCTTCCCCTTCTCCAGGGGATCTTCCCAACCCAGGGATGAAACCCAGGTGTCCCGCACTGCAGGCAGATTCTTTTACCAGCTGAGCCACAAGGGAAGCCCAAGAATACTGGAGTAGGTAGCCTATCCCTTCTCTAGCAGATCTTCCCAACTCAGGAATTGAACCGGGTCTCCTGCATTGCAGGCATATTCTTTACCAATTTAGCTATCAGGAAAGCCCAAGGAACAAGTTTGGTACCAAAGAGATAGTTCTTCATAGAGATAAGTTCTTCTAGCACTGAAAAACGTATTATCTAGTCCCAAAGATCTGGCAGTTTGCACTACTTTTAATTTCACATTTTAGCCTCCTACCTTTGAGGATGATTTATATGAAGACAGTATAAACTGCTATTAGTGATCCAAATCTAAGCTAACATTTAATCATCCCAATTCTGCCACTATTAATAACTCAATTGCAATGCATGAAAGACACATTTTATGCAATGCTAAATTTGTACATGTGTAAGCAATGACAAACTCATAATTCTCTGCTTGATGATTAAGTTTTAGACATAGATCATTGGCTACATGTTAATCTTGATAACTTCAAAGTGGAAAAATAAAGTTTTATAATGGTCCTGAGAGGGTTGAATTTTCTTTTTAATGTGATCTGGAAACTTGAGACTCACAAATGAATATTGTTTACGGCCCCAAAATAATGGAGTCAAGTGTAGAAGAAATTAGGCTTTGAGCAGATAAGAATTACTATTAAATCATAACTTATAATACAGGTAAAATGCTTAATATTCCTTTCTCAAACTATGGGTACTGCTCTAGGATGTATCTTTACTGTGACACTGAGCAGGGCTGCTGTAAGCAATCTGCTTGTCCTTTCATGAAAATCACATTATTATCCAGATCCTCAAAGTTGTTACAAAGAAGAGAGGGTTTCCATGTGAGGAAGAGCAGCTGGACCTCAAAGCTCTCACTCTTTCCCTGCATTGTCAACTGAGAAGGATTCGCAAATATTTTTAATAAGTGAGCCAGTGGGCATCCTTATACCACAGAAAAACCTCATAATTAATTGTAATAAAGCATGAAAACTCACGACCATTGAAATTTTAAATTATTAACAAAATATATGCCTTGCCTCGAAATATAAACTACATTTCCTTCAGCTAAGCTGGCTATAAAGGCAAATTTGATCTACCACAGCACATTGTCCCATCTCAGGGAAAACAAAACAAGTAAAATACTGGTGTCTATCAAGGGGTCTAAAATTTGGAAGGCACACTAGTGAGCTGCCTTTCTCCTTCTACAAACATTGAAACAGCAACTGGGAAGAAAGAGTCATTTATTTCAAAATGGGACATTAGACTCACTGGTTTGCTAAGTTAACATGAAATGTTGTCAAGAGCCCAACAAGATAAAGACACTTTTTAACAAGCTCATAACAACTTTCTTTCTTGTTCCTGTGACAGATTTTGGTTTAACAAGTTTAATCTTGAAATAACAGTGGAAAAAAAGATAAAAGAAAAAAGTTCAAAGATCAAAAGACAAGCATGAAACACCAACTCTTTCAGAAGAATTATAGGGCTGATGGGTAAATATCTGAAAACTACATAACCTTGGTAAGAAACTATATTAGAAGTTTTGGTTTTATCCTTATTTGAAATTAAAGACCATAGTATATACAAAGTCTGACCTACCAAACAATCATGGTTTTTTTTTTTTTTTTTTTAATAATAGACCAAACAATGCATTATGAGAAACTATAACATTCAACTGAGATAAAACTCAAAGGGTCTCACACCACTGCTTATCTAGGATTACCTGTCCTCCACACTCACTCAACAGAGACCCAATTCCTCTAGGAGGTTTCCCCATCTCCTTCAGGTCATCCTATTTCGCCATCTCTTACGCTTACTGTACCAATCACTTTAAGAAAATTCATATTGTTTTATTAAAAGAAAAAGTCTTATGGTTTTTCTCATATACATCTTATGCTTCCAATAGATTACAGGCTACTAAAGAGTGGCAACCAGCTACTGCTTTCAATGTATTCAATGTACTACTCTGTACATTGTACAATGTACTTTCAATGTACTGCTTTCCTGTATTCAATATGGAGTCCAATGATTCATTTAAAAATGGTTATCTCGCACTTACTGCATGCCTGGTGCTGTGCTAGGAACCGGATATGTGAGAAAAACAGATGCTATAAGCCCTAATGGAAATTAGAGTTTAAAGGGCAAAAGGCATTCATCAAATAAGAAAAATGTAAAATAGCAACTACAGTTAAGTTTTGTCAAGGAGGCATATACAGTGTTAAGAGCATGTATGAATGAAGGGGTCAGAAAGGCACTGCTAGGGAAAATCAAGATGTGCAGGATAAGCGGAACTTGGGGTGATTTCCAGGCAGTAGGATCAGAATGTGCCAAAGTTCTGAGGCAAGAGGAGGCAGGATAAGTTTAAGAACCGGAGGGAAAACACTGTAGCTGAAGCAGAGGCAACGAGAGAAGGTGCAACAGCTGCACCGTAACCCGTTCTTACCTTTGTTAACAGTTCTCTGTTGATTTTGAAATTTACGGTCCCTTGACCAGTGCTGATTTCACTCACCACTGTGTCACATTTTAGCTGAAAAGATATAAAGTAAAACAGGAATGTTATAAACCAGGCCTAATGAGTTTTGCAGTTCTAATCCTATGGGACTGGCTTCCAAGGACAGCAGATGTGTCCTTTCTCATAGTCATGTGTCTGGACTTGGGCTTAGCTCTGTCATTATATTTGTGTTCACATGTTTTCTTCTTTCCCGGCTGGAATGCTACGTCTATTCAGAGACTCTCTCTCCTCTTTCCCATTCTCTCACTTCAAATTCTCTAATGTGGGAAAAAGGGAGCCATCACTTTACCCCCACCTTATGTACTGTAACATGCAATGAACTCTTTATTTTACCCACCTTTCACAAGAGTGATAGAACATGATACTCTGTAAGGCCTCAGCTAAAACAACTTACACCCCCATAAAATATGTAAAAAAGTTTAAATATTTGGTCTTTAATGAACACGCTTTACATTTTTAACCAACCAGATGTTCAAAGCAGCCGGGAGACTCATGAAGTTTATTTAAAGAGATACCTGCTGTTACTGAGGAGCCACCAGCTTTCATTTTTGAGAACTCACAGAAGGAGGAGGAAATAAATATTGTAGTTAGGAGAATTTTATTCCTGGTATGCTTCCTGATAAAAATCTGGGTTGAGAGACTATGGGTTCAACCCCTAGTTGGGGAACTAAGGTCCCGTGTGTAGTGTGGCAAAAACAGAAAAAAAAACGGGGGGTGATTTCTGTGGTCAAATACACATTTACTTAGCTACCAGAGCCTCTTTATCATACTCATTCTTTAAACATTTTTCCTGTGAAAGTGACTTTCATTATTTGGACTCTTCAGTGTGCCCATGCCTTCCTCAGTGTCACATGTAGTAATCCTATTTAAAACAAAAACAAAACAACTTTGTTTTCCTTTTTCTTTCTGAAGGTATTAAACACGAACAATTTAGATGTGGTCATTCTCCACAGTCCTTTCAATTGCTCTCTTAGACACTGAGCCCATCAGAGAAATTAGAAATGAAAGAGGATTATTAAATTATCTAACCACTTCTTCTCTGAAATCATGGTTCTATTTACATCTAATCATTTCTTCTCATATTTTAATGTTCATCTTCTCAGAAACTCATTTTTAAAACTGCAGCCCACTGTTCTAATTTATCAAACTTGTTCTCCTCAATTCAGAACTCCATCCAGCTTCAATCTATAAATTTAATTAACACTCAGTCTTCCTATAAGTAGTTAATCAAAAAACTGAATACTGTCAGCTCAAGAGGAGTGTTTCATAACTAATTTCAAAAACCATCCTAACCTTATAGTATGCAGCTAAAGTAAATTTAAATTATACTTTCCAAGGTGTCTTGAACAAAAATACTATTAACTCCATTATTGTGGCTGACACAGCCTGCAGAATATTTTTTTATTTAACATGTTTATTATAATGTCAAAAGAGATAATAGTGCCAAAGTACCTTCTCTGCCAGTCTCATGGCTTGAATTTGAATATCTGGTCTTGAATGGTCATTGTTGTTTTCCAATAGAGAATCCACAGAAAGCTGGAAGTCAGCTACCTCTCTAAAGACAGATGTGAACCAGGAAAAGACTGTTACCTTAAAAACGTTACCAGAGTAAAAACAACAACAGCAAAAAGACTAATCACTTTGAGTTCTCTACACTGACATAATCTTATCAGAAGAAGTTACACTTTCAAAATATAAAGCAAGGCAATTAGAAATATCATCACTATGTACTGATTGAGGACTTTATCTTATAAAATTCTTCCTCTTCCATCACCCAGCTGTAGCCTTATGGTATCTCTGTAAGAGACACACAGCAACCACCTTATTTGACAAATGTGAAAAATGATGTCTGGCAAGTTCATTGTCTCCCCTAGAAGTCTACTGCAACTAAACAGAGTCAGAAAAAAGCTCAAGTCTCTTGACCTCTTCTACAAATCTTCCTCCACTATTTCAAATGCTTCCTTCTTTCAAGCCTCTTCATTGACCTTCAGATGACCAAAGCAAAATTTTTAAAAACTGGTGAAATTTGAATTTTTACATGAGAAAAGTATTATTCTTAACACTCAGTAGTTCTTTAAAGAGACAGACACTGCCATTCTTTTCACTGGGTTGGTGATGAAACAATGCAAAAACAAAGAAACCAAGAAAGAAACTAGGCAACCGATCAGTGAAAACAATCATTTGCTTCAAACAGCAGTTATCTCTAAGGAAGGATGGTATACAGGTGGCTTCAACAGTAATTAATGTTTGATTTGTAGAGAACAAAATTTGGAAAAAATTAAGACCTAACATATTAGAAAGTGAGCGTGAGTTTTCATTACATTATTCTCTATAAATCTTCTATAGTTTGAAATTTTTCAAGGTATTAAAAACAATCTATAAACATCCACATAATTACCGACACTGAATGTTTAATAACAAAGTAGAGAATGAGACTCTCTGGGCAGAATAGGTGGGCTGAATCACTGTCTGTCTAGCCCATTTCTAACCCCTTCACCTGCTCTTGGGCTTCCCTGGTGGCTCAGCTGGTAAAGAATCCGCTTGCAATGTGGGAGACCTGGGTTCGATCCCTGGGTTGGGAAGATCCCCTGGAGAAGGGAATGACTACCCAGTCCAGTATTCTGGCCTGGAGAATTCCATGGACTGTATAGTCCATGGGGTCGCAAAGAGTTGGACACGACTGAGCGACTTTCACTTCAACATAAAACAGGAGCACAAATAACTTCCTTATTATTCTTGAAATCCAGGCACATGTCTAAAAAATTGTGTAACTTCTGATCACATTAAGGAATCTAGTCAGTAATAACCACTAGGAATTTTCCTGAGCCTTGAGCAGCGACCAAGGTGGCAGAATAAAAAGACCCTGAGCTAACCTCCTTCTGCATGCACACAAAAACTGCAACTATGTAACAGAGCAACTATCCACTGAAGTCACTGGATGACTAGGAGAAAAAACCTGGCGGCTCAGACAGTAAAGAATCCGCCCGCAACGCAGGAGATTCATTACGATCTCTAGGTTGGGAAGATCCCCTGGAGAAGGAAATGGCTACCCACTCCAGAATTCTTGCTGGGAGAATTCCAAGGACAGAGGAGCGTGGTGGGCTACAGTCTACGGGGTCACAAAAGAGCTGGACACAACTGAGTGACTGAGTATGGCAGCACAACTTGGGACAGAGATACGGACAGCAGTCAATTTAGGGAGCTCATTCATGAGGATACTAGTGCTAGTAAATACCATTTTTAAATTCGCCTTCAAGCTTATTAGTGCTGGGTCCCAGCTTCAGGTACCAGCCAGTCCTCACCAGTTCGGGGGTATTCCAGGCCAGGTACATGGCCCCACCCAACAATGGGCTGACAATAGCCAAGGGATCCCCAGGCTGCCACAAGTGGTCATAGGGATCCTCCTTCCTCACTGGGGTGGGCATCAGCCCTGGGACTCCTGGGCCCTGCAGCAAAAGATATGGCTCAGCCCACCAGTGGGCCAGCCCACTAGGACACAGCCTTACTCAACATAAGGCTGACACCACCTCCAGGATACCCTGGGCACCTCAGCCAGCCGGGTCAGGACATGGCCACACTCACCAGTAGGCGATCACCAGCCTTGGGTCACTTTGACCCTGCCCTCCAGGAGGCCATCACCAGCCCCAGGACTATTCAAGGATGTGGCCCTGTTCATGAGCAGGCTAACACTGGCTCTGGGACTGCGGGCCCTGCAGCTAGCCACCCTAGGACTTAGCTCCCTAACAGAGAGGCAGTACTAGTCTCAGGATCCCTGGGGCCCTGTAGCCAGTTGTCTTGTGACCCAGCCCTACCCATCTGCTGGCTTGTACCAGGCCCTGGGGTCCCCTGGCCATACAGCCAGCCACCTCAGGACCTAGCCCTGCTGACAAGCTTGTCAGCATCAATAATGGGACACATCAGGCCAAGTATATCTCTGGGCAGGAACACAGCCCCACCCAACTGAAGGTCAGGTATCTCAGGACCTCCAGAGTCCCAAGCTTCCCTGAGACTTGGTCCTGACCACCAGAGGGCCCAGGACCCACCCCCTCATTGCTGGCACTACTCCTGGACCCTCAGGTTACATTAGACCCAGTACCATCTACCAGTGGGCTGACACACTGGGACCACTAGGGGGGCCTTGCAGTTATAGACTCCAGGACCTGGCTCTGCCACCAATGGGCCAACACTAGCCCTTGGACCCACTGGGGCTCTGTAGTCAATTGACTTCAACCAACCATGGATCACAAAGTACCGCAGTTCATGCTAGCTAAAAAAAATCCACATATAGCTGCACCCATGCAGTTCAAACCCACGCTGTTCAAGGGTCAACTATATAATTCAGAAAATTAGACTACCTGAACAAATAGATCCATAGCACATTAAATAAACCACATTAACAAAAATAGTATTTCTTAATTTTCCTGGCATGTTATAGCACTTTAGAATCAAATTAGAAATACAGAACAGTTAGGCTTTGTTTCAGTACTCTAAAGGATAACTGGGGTTATGAAGACAAAGCAGTAGCAATTCCTTTATTTTAAACAATTTCAATATGCAGAATTTTCGACTGGTAGACTAGAGAAATTGAGGCCCTCCTCATTATTTATTTTCTATGAAACAAAGTCTTAGTATTTCAGACTGCTAAAGTGGAACTGCCTAAAGGAACTCAAAGTAGGTATAGAAAATCTTATTCAAAAGAGGGGCCAAGACAACAGGCAAGTGAAAAGATGCTCAGCTTCTCTATTCACTAGGAAAATGTAAATCAAAATGAAGGTATCACCTCTCATCAGAATAGGTACTGTCAAAAAAGTGAGAAATAACAAGTGTTGACAAGAATGTGGATAAAAAGGGACACTCACACACTGTTGGTAGGAATGTAGATTGGTGCAGCCACTATGGAGATTGCTCAAAAAGACTAGAACTACCGTATAATCCAGCAACTTTTGGGTATTTATCCAAAGAATATGAAAACACTAATTTGAAAAGATGTAAGCACCTATATGTGTACTGCAGCATTATTTATAACAGCCAAGGTATAAAACAAACTAGTGCCCATAAATGAATTGATACAGAAGATGTATACACACACACACACACACACACACGAACAATGGAATGCTACTCAGCCATAGAAAAAGACGAGATCTTGCCATTTGGGACAATGCGGATGGACCTTGAGGATATTATGCTAAATGAAGTAAGTCCAACCAAGAAAGAAAAATATCATATGATTTTGCCCACATGTGGAGTATAAAGAACAAAAAATAAGTGAACAAATCAAATCAAACATGCAGATACAGAGTTCCAGTTACTAGAGGGGAAGGGGTGGTGGGGAGAATTAAATGGGTAAACGGGATCAGCTGTATGATGACAGATGGAACACTAAATTTTTGGTGGTGACATAGCACGCTATAATGTATACAGAATATTGTCCACGTGAAATATATATAATGTTACCTCATTAAAAAAAAGAAACAAAAGATGGGTCAAGACAGTTCAGCTTACTAAAGGTCTTTGAAACATAAAATAAAAACTGAGACATTTCCATTATTATGCAAAATGCCCTTTACAGATTCATAAAGTAGGTAACTGTTTGCAACATTGTATCAGTTTACATATAAGGCCCATCTTTTGGTCAGTGGTTTCCTCTATTCTTGGAACTCACTACAGATGAAGTTGTAACAGGCTATTTTAAAGATGCTCTTTTACAAGACCATATGTAGTTTTCTACTTATCCATTTGTCCTATGCTAGGAAAAAGAACATTCATTCTACTTTGTCTTAAAATCTTAACAAAGTTAAGGGGACAAAATATTTAAGGACGTGATGGTATAGTAATAATGGTATCATTATATGCTAACAGTATAATGATAATTTAAGCTTAAAGCATTAAGCCTACTATGTAGCTAATTTCTTGCCAGTATTAATTAACTGAGAGGTATTTTATTCAAATATTGAAATTTTCTAGTCAACTGGTAAACAAGTATCAATGAGAATGACCAAAATCACAAAACAGATCTCTCTGAATCCAAGTAGCAACTATATAGATCATATGTAGCCCTAACCAGTAGTTCTCTATCACTGGGGGGTTCTCAAATGGAAACAAGCAAAAAAACTGAAACAAACAAAAAAAACCCACCAAAAATCTAGCAGTAAACATGTCACAATAGTATTCAGGCATTAGATAGGTGTTTAGTCTCTAAGATCTCTTCAAAAACTCTGATTTTCTAACTAGAATCATAGTTCTTTTATTTGCTGTTACAGAATTAAATCAAATCTCATTCCAAATTTCTCAAAGACTGCCATATAGTTATTACACTAACATCAAAACAACATGAGAATATTAATATAATCTGCCATGTCAGCGTATTAAAGTACAGAATTTTTATTATTTAAAGCCATGGAAATAACACATGAAATCATGTATTAAAGGATAATTTCAAGGACTATTTTGTAAACTGGAGAGTAACTGCATTTTTTTGTTAACTGACAAAATCAATCACATTCTAGATCATTACAAATATATTATACTTAACTCTTTTCTGGAAATAGGAACTGCAGATATTGACTTGATCAAGTTTTCTGGTGGAAGATCCAACACTCTGGAAAGCTAGAAATAAAAAAAAAAAGAATAAAACAGAGCAAGATTGTTAATATATTTGTTCCAGATTAACAGAATGCTACTCAACAATTAAAAAAAATGGTGAACCACAACACAAATGAGCTTCAAATGTACTTTCTTTCGTGACAAGCGCCAGACTCAAAAGACTGTATAATGTACGATTCAACTTATTAGACATTCTGGAAAGCCCAAAACTCTAAGATTGAAGATTAGATCAGTGGTTGCCAGGAGTTGAGGGTGAGAAGAGGGTTTGACCATATATTGGCAAACAGAACTGTTTACTAAAAAGGAAGAAATTTCATATTTGCAAATTTAAAAAGCTTTTCTTCAAAGAGTAGGGATAAACCACTGAGGACCAAAGATAATTTCCTTTTATTCATTCATAAAGTCTTTTTGTGCTAGACACTGTTTTAGGAGTTGTGGATACAGCAGTGAATAAAAGACAAAAATCTCATGCTACTTAAACAAGCAAACAAATAAATAATGTGGGGGGAGGGGGAACCTGACCCCCAGGCTCTACCAAGTTTCCTCCCTTGCATTTTTGAAAAGCTCACTTACTGATTATAACACAGTCACAGTGAACTATTGCCCTCATCAGAAACTCAAAGTTTGTTGGAGGAGACATTCCTACTTATTGAATGATTCTCAAACGACAGAGATTTCTTACATGCCTAGTTTTTCTCCCAAACAATCCCATGGATCACTATTGTAGACTTCACTTCATGAGTGGTGAAACTGAAGTTCAGAGAATTTATGTAATCTGCTTAAGCAGAAAAGCAGAGATGTGAACACAAGCTATCCTATAAGTAGAACCTACATTTTTAATCTCTATGCCACATCTATATCCTTTCAAAGAGAAATGCATGAAAACAGAACAGGGAAACAGCAGTACAGTCACAATGAATTTGAAACTGTCTTCACCTTTCTCCCCTAATTCCTCAATCTTTATGCAGCCTCTGCAATGATCAAGTCATAGCTGGTGACAGCAATGGGGTGAATAAAAAAAGAACGCTGGAAGAGATTAAGAGGCAATCTTAATCCTCTTCAGAGGTGTTTGTAAGTGTTCAGAAGGAGAGGAATGAAACTAAAGCCACTATACCCATTATGAGTAATAATATCTATCCTCCTAATATCAACAGAAATTGGTAAATTTCATAAACCTAAAAATGGTTAAAACTTGCAGACCTGGAGCTATCATTTATGTTTAGGATACTCTGTATTTCTACTTTGATCTAGCATATGCTTATTCTTTAAGTTTAAATCTCAGAGTGCAGTCTTTATTTTTAAATTCTAGCCTTTAGCAACTGAATTACTGTATACTTGACAAAAAAGGGTTTTTTCCTTAAGACACTTGCCCAGAAGTGGATAAATAGTTCCAAAGCATTTACCAAATAAAGACTGTAATAGTTCATGTTTATATTGCAAAATGTTCCTGCCAGTACAGCTACATCAATAATAAAGCATCCACTTTTACTATCTATGAGTCCTTGAGAAAGTCATTTTACATCAATGAGCTTAAGTTTTCCTATCTGAAAAGCAGGGATAACAAATCTATTAGTAATAAACTAGGGCTCTTGTAGGGAGAAGGCAGTGGCACCCCACTCCAGTAGTCTTGCCTGGAAAATCCCATGGGCAGAGGAGCCTGGTGGGCTGCAGTCCATGGAGTTGCTAAGAGTAGGACAAGACTGAGGGACTTCACTTTCACGCATTGGAGAAGGAAATGGCAACCCACTCCAGTGTTGTTGCCTGGAGAATCCCAGGGACGGGGGAGCCTGGTGGGCTGCCGTCTATGGGGTTGCAGAGAGTCGGACAGGCCTGAAGTGACTTAGCAGTAGCAGGGCTCTTGTGAGGACTAACAAAATTGTGTCACATAACAAGCATGTAATAAATATTATTTCCTTCTTCCTTTAAAGGGTTTTATTTTGGCCATGTCTTTCAAACTTACCCATAGCAATAAGATCTTCTGCCTATTCTTCTATTATATTTTTGCCTATTTTAAATATATCTAAACTCTGCTAAAAAATAAAAGACTGTCACTCACCATGCAGTAATACACAAATTAAATCATTAGCCACTGTAGTTGCTGACCAATAATACACCTGACAAAAAACAGAATGAGGCACTCTGTGCTTTGGAAAATCAGGCCCCTTAGAAAGGTCTATGTACATCTCAGCAAGAATTTTAAGTCTAGATTCTTGAATCTTCCCATATCTGAAGAAGCACTGAAATAATTAACTGAGACATTTGTTCCTTGTGATTAGCTATAATCTCTTACTGAGATGTAAGCTTGATTGTATGCATTCCCTAGCCAACAACCATGAGTCAACTGGCTTCTCTTCCTACCTCTTTAGAGCAATCCACTCAGCGCTGCGAAGTGGCAGTCTCCCAGGCTACAGTCATCAGTAAGGTCCCTGAGTAAAACTGAAACTCACACAATGGAACACTACTCAGCCATAAAAAGCATAAAGCCATCTGCAGCAACATGGATGCAACCAGAATTTATCATAATAAGTGAAGTAAGCCAAAGAGAACGACAAATAACATATTGCTTATATGTGTAATCTCCAGGAGATGGTGAAGGACAGGGAAGCCTGGCGTGCTGCAGTCCATGGGGTCACAAAGAGTCGGACACAACAGGGCAAATGAACAACAAATCTGTGGAATCTAAAAATATGACACAAATGAACTTATCTACAAGACAGAAAGAGACTCAGGACAAACAGAACAGACTTGTGGAGGAGAGGTGGAGTGGGAGGCTGGAGTTAGTAGATGTAAGCTATGATATATGGAATGGATAAATAATATCTGTATAACATAAAGAACGACTGACATAGTATCCTATGATAAACCATCATGAAAACATAAGAGAATGTATATATATATGTGTAACAATTACCTTGATATACAGCAGAAATGAAACACTGTAAATGTTTACATTGTTTAAATGTTTACAATGTTTAAAAACTGTAAATCAACTGTACTTCAATAACAAAACACTATAAAAGACATGGTGAATTTGGTTGTGTTGTTGTTCAGTTGCTCAGTCGTGTCCCAACTCTGCGACCCCAATGAACTGCAGCACACTACGCTTTCCTGTCCTTCACTATTCCAGAGTTTGCTCAAACTCATGTCCATGGGGTCAGTGACGCCATCCAACTATGCGCATTTGCCCGCTATGTGTATTTTCCCACAATTAAAACCCAAAAGACAGACCTGCGGATTAAGTAGTAGAAAGAAGTCTTCTTTAATCATCTCCCATTTCCTACCCATTAACAAATTAAAATAAAAAGGAAGGAAGAAAGAAGAGAAGGTTAGAGGTTGGCTGGTTCTCCATCAACAAATACACATGATAGGCATGGCTCAAAGTTACAAACTTCAAGAATGGAAACCAAGGAAAGATAAAGCAGATTCTGAGAAGAAATGGAGCAGCCCTGTTTGGCAAGACTCCTAAACTGAATAAACAATCTCATTAATACACCGAATCTGGAGAGAAAACATTGAATTCTTCCCCCCACCCCCTAACAACCCATCTATGACTGATAGATGCTACAGAACTGCAGGCAAGCATGGGTAAAACAGAGAAGTGATTGAGGGCATTTTCCAGCAGAAGTGAAGATTCTAGGGCTAGAATCTGAGGGTCTCCACAATGGAAACACAACATACTCCTCAATCACAGGCAGTAAATCCTGATACTGTGTTGCACGGGCAGGAAGAATCATAGGAGAAATTTTTATAGGAAGATGGAAAAATGTCAGAACTAGCAGCAAAAATATGCCAAGTCAGAGTTCAGGAGCAATGTGTACAGGTCACCACGACCTCCTGGAGAGACAGAACAGGAGTGGAAAGCTGCAGAGTGTATATTTTGTAACCACAAAAGTGAGCTGAGCCAAGAATAATGCTGATATGGAGAGTAAGGAAGTTGCCCACACACTGTGGAATCAAATATAAAGTCTGGGCAGAGGTGTCAAGCACTAGTAAGATGAAAAAGAACAGGCATGAAAAACAGACAAACTGAAAGAGAGCTCGATAAGGAGAGAGAAGGGGTCCCTACTGAAAGGGAAAAAAAGACAGAATGAGAGGAATGTGGCATACAAGAGATCAAAGAACTCTAGAAGAAAAATACAACTTAATACAAAGACATTCTTCACAAGGGTTTCAAGATGTCTGAATATAATAACAAGAACTAAACGACTGAAACAGAGTCTGATGATCAAACATTATAGAACTAATAATTAAATACAAAGGAAGAGTGTAGTCAGAACTGAAAATAGAACATAAAAGGGCTAAGATAATCAGAGAATATACATTTTAAAAAACATAAAGCACAGACAAAGGTAAATAAAATTGGGTACAAGATAACTCAACCTTAGAGTAACTTGTGTCCCTAAAATAATAGATAGCCAATGGAAATTTGCTGTAGGACTTAGGGAACTCAAACTAGGACTCTATAACAACTTAGAGGGGTGGCAAAGAGCAGGAGGTGGGAGGGAGGGTAAAGAGGGAGGGGACATATGCCACCTATGCCTAATTCATGTTGATGTATGGCAGAAATCAAACCAATACTGTAAAGCAATCATCCTTCCATTAAAAATGTAAAAAACAAAACAAAACACCAGCAGCAGAAAAGCAAGTGAACAGGAAGAAGAGGTACACTGCCTCTACAGCTGCAGTAAGTCTAGAGAGACAAAGCACAAACCCATGCTCCAGCGTGTCAAGAAGAGATGCAAAAGATTCTTAAGCAGAATGGAGCAGCCTTATTTAGCAGGGCTCCTACCTTAGTCTCATTTACCAGCAGTCATAGAAACGGATGAACAAAACCTAAGAAAAATAGAAAGTACTCATATATACCGTGGCTCCCCCAGAAGCAGGGCCTGGGAAAAGGACTGCATGCAGGCAGTTTATCTGGGAAGTGATTCCTGAGGGCAGAAGTGATATATTGGGGAGAGTGAGAGAAGAGAAAAAGTAAATATGAGATAATGCTATCAAGGTCACTGATTCAGGCAATAGCGGCTTAATTTCTATCTTACTTTTGTATACAACGTATACCGAAAGTGTCTATCCAAAAGTAGGGAGCAGGAGCCTCCATCCCTCAGTGATCCAGCGGGAGGTCCTTGAGAGTGTTCACTCCACTCGAGCTGAGTCTGTGTTGGTAGCAGGCTTTTTGACAGGATGAAGTGCTGTCGATGCTAAGTAAATGGAAGCACGTGTGAAACTGTTCACATCAGTGGCAGCTAGAATCAGGTGTGACACAGGTAACAGGGCATAATTGTCAATAAAAGGGAAAGCATCCCTGAAATAAAGAACTAAATCTAAATTGTGTATTACTAAGGTTAAAGCGTCTGCCTGCAATGCGGGAGACCTGGGTTCAATCCCTGGGTTGGGAAGATCCCCTGGAGAAGGAAATGGCAACCCACTCCGGTATTCTTGCCTGGAGAATCCCATGGACGGAGGAGCCGGGAGGGCTACAGTCCACGGGGTGGCAAAGAGTCAGACACGACTGAGCGACTTCACTTCACTTTCACTGCCATGGCACACCACTCACCAGTAAAATGAAGGAACTCGATCTCCATGCACCATTATGGAGAAATCTTTTAATATTTGAAACAAAGAAACAAAAAAAACACCCCAACATGCAGAAGGATAACTAAAGTTTGCTTACTGCCTACATAAAATTTAATAACTTGCAAAAGAATACTATATAGGAGTACTTTTGTAAGTAGTAAGTCACATGCACAGATATGATAAACACAAAACCTCATATGTGAAGAGAGTTTGCAACCAGAGATGGATACCCAGGGGATTTTTAATAGTATTGTAACAGTTTATTTCTCAGGTTGGGTGATGGGTACATGGGTATTAATAGTATTCTTCTCCATGATTAAAGATTGTCTTAAAAAGAAAAAAAGAGACAAACAAATGGAATCTACAGATCAAATACATGACTACATCAGCAAAACACAATACAGAAAATGACACATCCTGGTCAAGTCACCACATTTCAAAAATAAAGCACCCAATCAAGAAGACTCCAGAGATGAAATAAATGTATTTTACTATGTCACCATGTTACTTATTCACAAAGATCACATTCTGGTTAAAGCAAATAACTTAGAATTTATATAGGGTGAGTTTCATCTACTGGAGAAGCTACAAAATGATACACTTGTTTCATCTGCTCAGTTGGTTTTTAAATTGAATTAGTTGCCAATATATGAAAATCAGAAAAAGTTAAAATAACATTAGATTATTGTATACTGTTTGCATCTGTGGTATCAGACTTTGGAAAATCAAAATCAGAACTAAACAACCTGGTGTTATGCTTTAATTCTAAAATGAAGATTTTTAATATTATTTCTAAATCTACTATTTTCATTTTATTTTAAAACATGCTAATTTTCCTTTTGATATGTCTAGGATTTTTTATCTGAAAAGTCATAATTTCTTTTTTAAAAAAGTTAAAAAAATAATGCCCTTCTTGAAAAATCTACTCATAAAGAAAGGCAGCCAATTAAGCTATATATCAGGAAGACTGGTCATATACCACGTAAGCACTATATTTAATTAAAGAGAATAGAGGTATGTAGATATCATTAATAAGTGTTACTTTGACAAAGTTACTGAAACAAATTAGGAAAGGTAGAGGAAAGTTACACCAGCCATAAGAGTGTCATGTATACTGCCTAAATCTGAAACAGCAAGATTTTAAGAAATTTATTAACATTCAATGTTATATTAGTTTCAGGTGTACAACACAGTGATGCACGAAATGACAGCCAAAATAAGTGCAGCTAGCATCTATCACCATACAAAGTTGCTACAATATTACTGACTATATTCCTTATGCATACATTGTGT
Organism: Ovis canadensis; assembly: GCF_042477335.2. Lineage (NCBI taxonomy): Eukaryota > Metazoa > Chordata > Mammalia > Artiodactyla > Bovidae > Ovis > Ovis canadensis. The sequence continues at coordinate 60,562,447 of NC_091252.1, read as the reverse complement.
CTGGTGACTTAATTATTTTACAGCTGGAAGCTTGTACCTCTTAATTCCCTTTACCTCTTTTGTCTGATTTCCCCAGCCCCTCCCCTTTGGTAATCACCAGTTTGTTCTCTGTAGAGATGAGTCTCTGAAACATTAAGATTAAAAACAAAAACAAAACGCTCCAAGTTGTGATGCTGTTCATGATCTCTTAACTGCTCATTAGAAAATGAGGGCTCATTTAGAAAATATATCAATAATTCTCTGAAATGTACTTTTGTTGCTGCTGTTAAATTCACGCTAAACTGTGTTTAACACTTTTTACTTAAAACTACATTTAGGTTACGAATATATGAGGAATCATGATAGCATACTTTTAGCAGTTGGACATTATTCATTGTAAAACTTAAAAAAAAAAAAACCTGGTTACAATACAGCCCAATTTTTATAAAAAGCCTATCTATCCTTCCTTTTTTCCACCTGTATACCTGCAAAGAAATGTATCTAAAATAAAGGTCAACATTAGTGATGATAACTACTTATGCGGGAGATTTTAAAAGATATTCTTGGTACCTTTTTTATTGTAATTCTTTACAATAAGCAGGTATTACTTTTGGAAAAATGAGAAAGGTTTTCTCTTTTATGCACAACTTTATAAAAGTATCTGCTGCTGCTGCTAAGTTGCGTCAGTCGTGTCCGATTCTGTGTGACCCCGTAGATGGCAGCCCACCAGGCTCCCCCGTCCCTGGGATTCTCCAGGCAAGAACACTGGAGTGGGTTGCCATTTCCTTCTCCAATGCATGAAAGTGAAAAATGAAAGTGAAGTCGCTCAGCCGTGTCTGACTCTTAGCGACTCCATAGACTGTAGCCTACCAGGCTCCTCCATCCATGGGATTTCCCAGGCAAGAGTACTGGAGTGGGGTGCCGTTGCCTTCTCCGATAAAAGTATCTACTGTTAAGGAATTCCTGTTGAAAATTAAGCAGTATGGTTCAGATACACAGTTTTCTGGTTACCTAACTTCATGTAGGGTTGTTGCACCGTACCCTGCAGGCCTGAAAGCCTTGTGGTTGCCCAACCTGGAGACCAAAGAAAGGGACCAGGAGACAATGCCAGACACTAATGATTTATCAGATAGAAAAATCTTACATGTCTGAAGCCTGGGACCTGGAAAACATCCCACCCTGTAGAGCAGACAAGACACGGCAGCCATTTTTGCTACTTGCGGGAAGAAGGAGCTACCATTTAAAGGCGGAACTGCCGCCAGGTTGGCTCACCAGTTACCAGAAAAACCAGCAGCTGAGGGAGGGGGCAAGAAACTAGGCAGTAACTGATTAAGCCCTATAATTAAGAGGACTGGATAGTCATTTGAGTGAAGCAGGGCCTGGTCAGCAGAGAATACAGAGAGCAAGGGAACAGCCATCTTGAATGGCCTGACCAAACAGGTGCTCAAGTTTTTAGCTAGGCTAGTGGATAATGATTAGGTCCCCAACTCCAGCCTCTGGGGGTAGTGGTGTGGAAAGGTGGTTCAAAACACCACATTCTCACAACTCTAAGATAATAATGACTAATGAGTACTGCATTTATACAATATATAAAACACAATCCTGAGCACTCTATTAATTCTTAATGACAAGTCTATAAGGTAGCTAAATAATTTTCCATTTTACAAATGAAGTACAGTGAACTTACCTACTTATCAGAGAAGCTGGATTTAAACCTGTATCTTCTGTTCTTAATCACTATACCAGGGATTCCCACATTTTGCTGCCCATGGGAATGACCCAAGGATCTTTAGAAAACACTGGTGTCTGGCTCCCACATGCAAATATTCTAATTAATACAGGGTGTGACCTGAGCAACAGATGTTAAAAAGTTCTTGGGATTGATTCCAATGTGAGGTAAAACAGGGGGACCACTATACTATATCTTTCCGCTGCTGGTCATCCTTAGCTAGCTGCTATCAAACCTGAGTGAATATCAGAATCACCTGATAAGGTTTAGAACTTCAAGGCCCCTACCCCATCACAGCCCAAGGGACCTGGGCTGACGTATTGTTTTTAATGCTTCTCAGGTGATTTTCACCTCATGTAGACAAAGTGAAAGTGAAAGTGAAGTCGTGTCCGACCATTTTCGACCCCATGGACTGTAGCCTACCAGCCTCCTCTGTCCATGGGATTGTCCAGGCAATAGTACTGGAGTGGATTGCCATTTCCTTCTCCAAGCTAGAGACAAACTGCATAGGGAGATACCAGCTGCCTCCTGTGTTAACAATCAGTAATTGAGGGAGGGTTTTTAATTAATTTGAAGAGTATAATTCAAATAGATGGGGCATACACACAAAAATAAGACAACGTTAAGAACCACTGTCAAATATTGGAGAGCATGGTTTTTCATTTCCTTATGGTCTTATAGGTTCCGAATTATTCTGGAAATAATAGGACTTTCTTCAACTGTCTCTGAGATTGAAATTAGTGTTTTCTCTGATGAGAAAGTGACCTAAGAGTTTCCTTGGCTACAGATTTCCTTTTATTCCCCTTTAGGTAAAGGTGTTCTCCTGGGTTTCATCTGGGGCTACCACAGATACAACAAGGGCATTTTGCTAGCCATCCATCTGAGGCCTCATAATAGTGAAAGAAAAATTTTTTTAAGAATATGTCAGAAATTTACTTAGTTGAAAATAAAACACTAAAAGAAGAATAAGGCTCAAAAATTTAAACCTGAAGACAGAGGAATAAAATCCACAAAACGTTAGGCACAGTCCTTGAAAAATAAACTAAATAACTTACAACTGAGCAAAGAGGAAACCTGAGGTTGAGAGCAGAACCACGTCTAAAAGGGAGAATCAAAGTGGAAATTCACATATGCCAGATCTGGTTTGGGAACCTACCATCACAGAGTCTCATGTATTACACAATAACAACACCTACTGAACGCTTACAGTGTGCCAGGTACAATTCTAAGCCTTGGACTTGGCAATCTAAAGTCAAAGATTCTAATGTAACAGAACCTGGCTCCAGGATACCTGGCATTAAAAAGACAATAATTAATCAGCTTGAGGGCAGTTCTCAACAATTTGTTTCCCTTACACACAGGCACACATAAGTCCTACATTTGATAGTCAGGAACTGAACACAGAGTCAAAAAAAATATACTATCAGTGTGGCTAGTCTACATAGACTTGAAATTCAGTTAGGAGTTTAACTTGCCAGGTTCAAGATCAAAATCTCCAATAACCACATAAAAAATCCTAATTTAGCTGATGAAAAAAGGATCCTTATGCTTTAGCAACCATATAGGTGGCAGAACTGATACCTTATGAAAATTAGTTCTATATTTTTATCCAGATAACAGTCTACAAGGCAATGAGTTTCAAAATTCTTGAAAGATCAATCACTTTTCAAGATTCTGAATTACTTAAACTATAAATTATCCTTGGTTATTCCTCATTTCTGACTCTACTATAACCAGATCCTAGGTGTATGTCTGCCAGCAAGAGCCAGTGCACCAGTATTACCATACATGCAGAATTTCTTTAGGTCTGAACTAGTTCAAAGACTCAAACAGTCAGCAAACAAGGTATCAACTGAAACTTCAGTTCAGTTCAGCCACTCAGTCATGTCTGAGTCTTTGTGACCCCATGGACTGCGGCACACCAGGACTCCCTGTCCATCAACAACTCCTGGAGTTTACTCAAACTCATGTCCACTGAGTCAGTGATGCCACCCAACCATCTCATCCTCTGTCATCCCCTTCTCCTCGTGCCTTCAATCTTTCCCAGCATCAGGGTCTTTTCAAATGAATCAGCTCTTCACATCAGGTGGCCAAAGTATTGGAGTTTCAGCTTCAGCATCAGTCCTTCCAATGAATATTCAGGATTGATTTCCTTTAGGATGGACTGGGTGGATCGCCTTGCTGTCCAAGGGACTCTCAAGAGTCTTCTCCAGCACCACAGTTCAAAAGCATTAATTCTTTGGCACTCAGCTTTCTTTATAGTCCAACTCTCACATCCATATATGACTACTGGAAAAACCATAGCCTTGACTAGACGGACCTTTGTTGGCAAAATAATGTCTCTGCTTTTTAATATGCTGTCTAGGTTGGTCATAACTTTTCTTCCAAGGAGCAAGCATCTTTTAATTTCATGGCTACAGTCACCATCTGCAGTGATTTTGGAGCCCCCCAAAATAAAGTCTGTCACTGTTTCCATTGCTTCCCCATCTATATGCCATGAAGTGATGGGACCAGATGCCATGATCTTAGTTTTCTGAATGTTGAGTTTTAAACCAACTTTTTCACTCTCCTCTTTCACTTTCACCAAGGGGCTCTTTCATTCTTTGCTTTCTGCCATAAGGATGGTGTCATCTGCATATCTGAAGTTATTGATATCTTCTGCCAGCAATCTTGATTCCAGTTTGTGCTTCATCCAGCCCAGCATTTCTTATGATGTACTCTGCATATAAGTTAAATAAGCAGGGTGACAATATACAGCCTTGACGTACTCCCTTCCCGATTTGGAACCAGTCCATTGTTCTGTGTCCAGTTCTAACTGTTGCTTCCTGATCTGCATACAGATTTCTCAGGAGGCAGGTCAGGTGGTCTGGTATTCTCACCTCTTGAGGAATTTTCCACAGTTTGTTCTGATCCACACAGTCAAAAGCTTTGGCATAGTCAAAGGTATGACCTAAATCAAAAAAGAACTTCCCAAATGATTTGACAGTAAGTTACCTGCAGTTATTTATAATGAAAGAAATTTAGCATGGCTCTTACAGAACTTGTGCTTTGAAGCTGAACTGAATGCGGGTGAGCCTGTGAAAATAGGTTGGAAGCAAAGTACACACTTAGATAATATAGTTGTTGCTGTGGTTCACCCAAATGTGTGAGAGCATCTTCCTAAATTACCAGGCCTAAAATTACCAGGCAGAATTTATGTTGGGGAGATACTCCAGCTTAGGACTAGATGACAACTGGACTGGTTTAACGGTTCCTTGAGGTCATGAGATTTGACAACACAACTCAGCAGTCAGGGAGCCGTGTCTGCTGTTCACTGTTATCAGTGTATCTCCTCTATCAATTTATATATTCAACAGATAATAAATTAATGAGGAGGGGAGCTTAAGGTCTTTAAAATGTAACAGTCATATAACAATGAAATGCAGTGAGCCTGTACTGGAAAAAAAGGCTGTTGAAAAACATCAGCAAAACTGGAATGGATTGTAAATTAAATTTTAGAAAAAGTCTATCAGTGTGATATGAATCTAGTAACTGAACTGTGGTTATCTAAGGTAAGCCTTGTTCTTAGAAGTAAACAATTGGGTATTAGGAGGTTCAGGAGTATAATTTATGAAACCTACTTTCAAATGATACAGCAAAACAGATCATACAAATATAAAGATAATGATGAAGCAAATGTGTAACACATTTATTGGTGAATCTCGAAAAAGGGTGAATGGAATTCTCTCTACTACTCTTACAACTTTTCCATAAGTTTGAAATTGCTTCAAAATTAAAAGGAATTAAAATGAACTAGCTTAATTTATCCTCAACATCAAAACCTAAAGGACAAACAAGTGAGAAAGGGAAACAAATCTATACCGTGTCATTATGTTTCTGAGCCAGAGAGTGCTGAACATTTTACCAAGGTCATTGTACAGAATCCAAACAATTTGTGTTTTGAGTCAGTTGGGTTGGTTAGTCACTGAACTCCACAGTTTTGTAGCTCTGTGACTTTATTCTCTCCATCTTCTTGAGTCTAAGTGTCCTCCTCTATGAAGTGGAGATAATGCTGCCAAGAGCACAAGATGAGTGAGATGATTAAATGAGATGCTAATATCAAGTACTGAACACCTCATCTGCATACCACTGTGCTGAGGGTTGGGAGACAAATCTCTATGGGACTCTAAGATTCTGCAAGTCTTATGTAAAACCCAACTGCTCTTTGCCCTGGACTATCTTTTCAAGGATGCTTGTATTACAAATAGCTTTGTGAGACAAAAACAGTGTTGTACATCAGAATAAAGGGGAAAATGCCTGCTGTCATTACAAAAGTCTCAGGGTCCTCTCCTATATAATACACATCATCTGACCCTCTGCACAGAGCCCTCTGGGAAGAGTTGGAGCTTGGGGAATCCACACAAGAAAATGTTGATACTCTGGCTACTACTTTTGCTGGGAATAATGAAATAATATAATCCTTTCTCCCAGGGCTCTTATTTTCTGCCACTGTCCATGAACTGTGGCTGACTAACTTGTAGGGTAAAATCACAAACTCTTCACAGTTTTCAACACCAAGCCCTCTGTGTTAATATTATATTATTAAAGCTTATCAATAGCCCTGTAAAGTTCAGCAAAATGCTGCATGGTACAAGTAAGATATTCCATATCATCATCATCATCAATCCTTGCAATAAATTAGCAATCAATACCATCATCTGATAGCTGACAGATTAATTAAAAGCTGCCAAGAGTAAATCTGTTACATTAATGAAAGGACTGGAGTTTGAATTCTTTGCACTTTTACCATGTCATCTCACAGTCTTAAAATTACGAACTTATTTGGAGAAGCTGAAAAGTTTATTACATCCCAACAGGTATGATTCAGGCACTTTGCTGATCTGGGGAAAGAAAAGTGAAGAAAACAGGCTGACTTCGTGACGCTTATAACATACACCAAAACAAGTAAAACATGACAAAATAATTAACTCAAGTGTTATGACAGAAGCAGACAAGGGACTGAGATAGAGAATAACTGGAGGACCGTATTTATCAAACTATAGGTTGTCAGTTGGGAATAATTCAGTGAGTTACAACCAGCATTTCTAAAGAAAAATGAAGCAGTACAGAATAGAAAAGAATGCACACAGATTACAAACTATTGTTCTGTGCAACTTCCATCTAGTACAGGAAGTCATAGCACAAACTGCATTTCTTCAAGGCACAGGGAATAATCTATGCAATCCGAATGTGATGGCAATGGAAAGAACTTACTAGGTTGGAAAACAAGAAAATTATAGTGTGGTTACAATCCTACAGAAAGAAGGGCTAGAGTGGCATGAATTACTGTTAAGGTTCTGACAGTGAGTTTGTGTAGTTTTAAACAGATAAGTGATCTGATTTATGCTCTAGAAGTCACTTTTGTTGCTATAAAGAGAATGCATTGGAGAAAGGGCAAGAATGAAGACAGAAAGACCCATCAGAATGCTGCTGTAAGTAGCTGATGCAGGTGACAATGGTAGTTTGGCCTGGGGTGGAGGAAAGAAGGAACAGCAGCAATGGGAAAAGAGTGGATGAATTCAAGATATTATTTTGAAAACAGAATCAAAAGAACTTGATGAAGTAAGCATCAGAGGTATACTCTAAAGAATCAGTCATACCCAAATATTGTGGTTCCATGAGCATGCCATGCTCTCTTATGTATCTATGGATATGCTCTCCATGAAAAATCCTATCCCCACCAAGCTTTCACTCTCCTCACTTAGTATACTGCTACTCAACCTCTCCTCAACAGCATCTTTTCCACAAAGCCTTCTCTGACACTAACAGGCTGTCTTCTCCATATTCCCTCAGCATTTCACACATGGTTTTAATACAGTGGTTACAGACTGCACTGCACCAACCTGTTTATATGACTGTTTCTCAAGTTAGTCTGGAGCCATGCCAGGAAAGAACCCATATTCCATTTACTTTCAGCTTTGGGTCTGAGGTGCTTAAACACTTTAGGTGCTTAGAAAGTGCTTAGAAAACTTTAGACTCCGAGAACCAGAGAAATGGCAACATAAAAAGATCTCAGCTGGGTCGCTAGTGTTGAAGATGGAAAGATGAGACCATGAACCAGTTAGTAGGAGTGTCCAAGATGACCGGGTAGGAAGACCCTGAACTCACCTCCTCCCGTGGGTATAGCAAAATTACAACTATTTACAGATCAACTATTGAAGAGAAAGACCTGAAGACTAGCAGAAAATGTCTTCTTACAATTAACGATATAAAGAAGGAACCACAACTACAATGGGTAGGAGAGGTGGAGAAGAGTATAATCCCATACTCCCAAACCGACAGGAAAATTACAAGACCAGAGGTTCTTCCAAAGGAGCGGGGGATCTGAGCCTCACATCAGGCTCCCCAGCCTGGAGGTCTTGCACCAGAAAAACAAGTTCTCAGAATATGTGGCTTTGAACAGTGGAGCGGTTAACTTTCGGGAGAGCCAGAGGTTTGCAGGAAACAGACTCCACTCTTAACAGGTGCACACAAACTCTCATACACGCTGAGACCTATGGCAGAAGCAGTACTTCAAAAGGAGCAAAAAATAAGTGAGTGAGCCTGCACGAAACTAAATAACTTTTGCACCGCAAAACAAAAAAGGTCACCTACTGAACGGGAGAAGATAATTGCAAACGATACACCAGACAAGGGGTTGCTGCTGCTGCTAAGTCGCTTCAGTCGTGTCCGACTCTGTGCGACCCCATAGACGGCAGCCCACCAGGCTCCCCCGTCCCTGGGATTCTCCAGGCAAGAGTACTGGAGTGGGGTGCCATTGCCTTCTCCAGACAAGGGATTAGCATCTGAAATATATAAAGAATTCATACAACTCAAAAACAAACAAACAAAAAAAAACTAATTAGAAAATGGGCAGAGGACTCGAACAGATGTTTTTCCAAGATATACAGAGGGCCAATAGGCACATGAAAAGATGTTCAGCATAACTAATCATCAGGCACACGCAGATCAAAACCACAATGAGATGTCAATTCACATCTGGCAAAATGGCTATTATCAAAAGACAACAAATAAATAACAAGCGTTAGTGAGGATACGGAGAAAGAAAACCCTTGTGCACTGATGTTGGGAATGTAAATTGGTGAAGCCACTATGGAAAATAATATGGAGATTTTTTCAAAAATTGAAACTAGAACTGCCATGCTGCTGCTGCTGCTAAGTCGCTTCAGTCATGTTCGACTCTGTGCGACCCCACAGACAGCAGCCTACCAGGCTCCCCCATCCCTGGGATCCCCCAGGCAAGAACACTGGAGTGGGTTGCCATTTCCTTCTCCAATGCATGAAAGTGAAAAGTGAAAGTGAAGTCGCTCAGTCGTCTCTGACTCTTCGGGACCCCATGGAGTGCAGCCTACCAGGTTCCTCCACCCATGGGATTTTCCAGGCAAGAGTACTGGAGTGGGTTGCCATTGCCTTCTCTGAGAACTGCCATACAATCTATGAATTTCACTTCTAGGTATATCTTCAAAGAAAATAAAAACCCTAGTTCAAAAAGATATATGCACTCTTACGTTCATTACAGCATTATTTACTATGGCCAAGATATGAAAGCAATGTAAGTGCCCATCAATAAATGTATGGATAAAGAGCATGTGGTATATGTATACCATGGACTATTATCCAGCCATTAAAATTAAAAAAAGGAGTCTTGCCATTTGCGATGACAAGGATGGATCTAGCGGATATTACACTATGTGACATGTCACACAGAGAAAGGCAAATATTGTATGGTTTCACTTTTATGTGGAATCTAAAATGCAAAACAAATGATCAAACATAAGCAAAAAGAAACAGTTACAGCTAAAGAGAACAATCAACTGGTTGTCGGTGGGGAGGTGCTGAAGAAAAATATCAATAGGTAAGGGCGATTAAAAAAAAAACTAGACTCATTAATCAAAATTTGCAGAATTAATGTGTTCTTTCATGTAACACATTCCTTCATTCCTAAATTAGGTAAGGAACCCCATTCATAAAGGTATGTATTGCACATATTATTTTTATCCTCGTCTCAGATCATCTCTCAATTATCTTGTTTGGGGAAAGATGTTTGCTTAGTCTTAGTTTATGTTGTCACACAACTCTGCTACATTCTGTTTAATGATCAGATTGTGCTCCTCACCTTCACAAACTAAACAGCACAGTGTATAGGAAGGAGCTGATTTCAAATTTAGATCTCTGTTCATGAACCAACACTTTGGTAGGTTATTTAATCTCTCTGAATCTCCATTTGCTCAACTGTATCACAAGGTTAATACTTCTCTATTGTAGGGGTGTCCCAAGGTTTAAATGTGAAGTAATTAGCACAAATATACTCAATACATATTTATTCCTGTTTCCCCAGCTTGGTTTCTCTATAAGGAAGAATACAGCCTTTGCAAAACTAAACATAAAACGTTTCTGGTAATGGCACTATCTTGACCTCAGGGCTTTGAATGAAAACCAACTCACATACACACAAAAACTTGGATGCTGAGGTCCAAAGCTACCTACCCCAGACATAGTTTACGTGATTAACATGTTTTTATTATTCATGTTAACATGATTTTATTATTTCTTTGCTTTCAATAGCATGATTTTACTTTTTTGGAAGAGTGAAAAAAAAACTATTTTTGATGAACTCTAACGTTCCAGTGTTTTATTCCCATCCTTACTACAGAGTTGTTTAAATAGTGAAACTGATTCTCCCTAAAACCGAGTTCCTCTGCCAAGTTCCGATTAACCTCTCAATCCAAAATATTATTCCCTTTCTTGTCTAACACCTGATCCCCTCAAGACTGAGGAGGAGCATCAAAGAAAAGGGACTGAAACCAACCAGGACCTTGTGGGTCCCTCTTGGGTATAAAAAAACTTTTAGTTCCCTTCAGCCCTCTAGCTCTTCCTTGAGTTCCAAATAGGCAGTTCAAAAAGTTATAAATCCGGAAAGTGAGGGAATACAGAAGAAAAGGAAAAGCAGTCAATCAGGCAGGGAGAAGGCAGAATCCTAATTACCCCTCAGAGGATACACAAAACAATCTACTTTGAATTCCTCTACTGGAACTAGGTGTCCACCCAGGTTAAGGAGGGTTAACTGCCTGCTAGCTAAGAACTCAGACTGTTTAGAACCTAAGGAATGAAGATGTTGATCCTTTCTGACCCTGGTGATTTCAACTAAACCTTATACTCTCAACCACTGACTCAATCTGATATGGAATTCACCTGCTCAAGCACCTTCACGAAAATGCACAATACCTTTAGCTTAAAACCTCCCCGATTTTGCCAGCTGATAAGATTATGCTTTGGGAAAGGTAACCCTTGGCAACCCCCACTTCTCCGTACTTGAGGCAAGTAATAAATCCTTCCTTCTCATCTTTGGTTTGGCTGCGTCTTCTGCCCCTACACCCCTCAAGAGGCAAACTGTTTTCCAGGAACAATATGCCTCAAAATCAAGACAAATAGGGCCTCGTGTTACATTTGGAGTTAGCAAAAATAACGCTAGGACGGGCAGCCAAAATGACTGCAAGAGAAATGACTGGTTTTGAAGTTAGCTCTTTTCAAATGGAAATTCAGATCCATCATCAACTACACTTAGAACGGAACACTAACTTCTAGAGGGTCTAGGCATGGCCCACTGACTTTCTATCCAGCTAACGCTCACTGAGCTGCGGGGCGGTAAGCCGTGAGCGAAGCAATGTGCGCCTTTCAAGGTTTACTTTTCACCCTGAAAACTGATCTGGGCCGCAGGCTCAACCCTCTACCGGGTTTGCCTCGGCCGCTCCAGCACCTCCTGAAAGCCGAAAGCAAGCGGGAAAAACAAACAGGGTATCAGCAGAACCCGCGCGGCCTCCCGGTGACTGGGGGCTGGCTCGCAGCGGTGAAAGGGGCTTCGTGGCTCAGGGGTCCACCATATGCCAGTTCCCGTGCCCGTACCTGACTGGCGATGGACCTGCGGAAACCGCACGCCATGTCTGACTCCACGAAGCGGGTTCCAGCTGGAAGGTCCAGAACTTCGCTCCTCCCTTCTCTGCACGCCCCGCCTACGCGCGCCGGAAGCCCGCCCCGAAGGGTGCTGCCAGCCAATCAAACAGCAGCGTGGCCCGCTACTAACCTCCGCCCCGCTGCCGCGAGGGAGCGCGGGAAATCCCGAGTGCATCTGGAGTTCCACCGGTTGCAGGAGCCATGGCTACCTCTTCCGTGTCCAAGGTATGTGGGGGCGGGCGCCCATTAGGACTCCATAGCTGCCTCATTCTCTTGTGAAGGAAGGATGAAGCAGAGGTTACATTGTCCAGTTGTCCTGGCTCGAGGGGCAGGAGCGGCGGGCCGAGCTGAGGCATCTTTGCTCTGCGTCTAGTGGAGGCCAACTTTGCTTGGGGAGCGAAGACGCCGAAATGCCTTAGTGTTTTGCCTCGGAGGAGGTTTTAAGTTCTGCTTTGTGGAGGTCGGATCCCGGGAGGATGTGCCCTAGTCTGCCCTCTTTTTTCCTTCTGTTGTTTGTTGTAGGCCAAACGCTGTTGGGTACCGAGATACAAGTGGTAAACAAAATAGACGCAGATATTTTCATTATTACCAAAAGTTCTTTTAGGGCTTCTTTAGACACTGAGTGCCGCTTAATAATATTAGGAGTACAGCTGGAAGCTCCTGAAACTTAAGTTGTGTGATAAACCTGTGAATGCAGATACAGTTGCAAAGACTTTTCTCCCGTTCAAACAGTAAATTAATGAAGGATATACCATGGATTTAATTGTTAATTTTAATTAAAACCACGTTAGAATAAGATTATGAGATTCAGTACTTTGCAAGACTACATATTTGGGAAAAACTACAAACCATAGGATTCAAGCATACTGAAGTTTGAGCGACTGTGATGCTAGGTGCAAATGCCAGATGAGCTGTCACTGCTAGTAATTTTTTTTTTTTTAGGGTTGATGCTGTTTGTATTTTGCCCTGGTTATAAAGTTCATACGTTTTAAAAAAGTTTTATTGGGAGTATAGTTGTTTTACAGTGTTGTGTTCGTTTCTGTTGTTGTTCAGTTGCTAAGTCCTGTCCTTGTAAAACAAATGAATCAGCTATATGTATACCTAAATCCCCCCTTTTTTGAATTTCTTTCCTGTTGGTTCCATAGGTTTTGAGTGGTCTGTCCCCTAATCCTTTTTGTTGCTTAAGCTTTTCTTATTTTTGTATATTTTGCAGGATTGTGAGAGATTTATGGTTTTTTCTTTTTTCAGGAAAGCATTTATGACATAAGAGATGCTTGTATTGACATAATTATGAAGGACACCTTACGTAAATGAGAATCTTTAAGGACTGTTTCATTGGTTTATGGAACTGTCATCTTCCTTTTTGCTTTAAACTAAACTTCTCTTTCCTTGTCATGTTTTCTGGCTGTTGGCTTTCCTCCTGTCTTCTTCCATCTCCAACACCATTTCTTGACCAGTAGGTCAAAGTGAATAATGGTATTACTCCCGCTGCCATATATTGGGATCCATTTCCAGGGCTCTTCATGGTTCCTTTTCCTGCTCCTGAATCGCATGTGGCTATAGAAAGGAGGCAGTGACAAGCTTGTCATGGCACCAAAAGATTTTTCTTAAAAAAAAAAAAAAAAAAATTTTAAAAATACTTGTGTATTTTAAATCATTCGGTTAGTTGCAGATAAAATTGTTCAAGACACAATTCTTATTTTGGACCCTGCTTCCTAGGTAGCTCAGTGGTAAACAATCTGCCTGCCAATACAGGAGACATGGGTTCAATCCTTGGGTCAGGAAGATTCCCTGGAGAAGAAAATGGCAACCCACTCCAGTATTTTTGCCTGGAAAATCCCATGAAACAGAGGAGCCTGGCGGGCTACTGTCCATGGAGTCATGAAAGAGTCAGACACAACTTAGTGACTCAACAACAATTCACATGGCCAGTTTATATTTGTACAGCAGTCCTTGGATCTATCCTGAGATGGGTTTTCCTAGATATATTTCTTTCATTTTCCATAGAAATGGAAATCTTGAAGAAGCTGTCCATGATACAGCTTTAGGATTGTAGAGCAAACATAGGGCCAGCAGCTGGTGGCCTGTGTATCACTAGTCAAATAATATGAAACTCAGTGTAGCTAGGAAATTACCAAAAACATTATTTGACAAGTATTTATCCATTTTGTATACTGATTGCCTAATGTATATGTTAACACTGTCCTAAACACTGGGAAGACAGTTATGAGTTAAATGCAGTCTGTACTCTGAAGGTGCTTACTAACTGGGGAGACACTCATAAATAGCTATCTTACATAGGGAAAATAATTTAAAACAAAGCAAAATAAAGATATACAAGTACTGTGAGATATTAAGGGAAGGAATAATTCTTCTGATTAGAGAAATTGGGAAAGGGTTCCCAAAGCAGGTGAATTGGAGTCAAACTTTAATGGATAAATGAGTAAGGATTTTTTCAGATGAAGAAAGATATGTAAGGTGAATCAGTAGCCAGAATTGTCTGCCCTGCCAAGGTTCTAGATACTTGGAATTTAATTAAATAATGAATGTTTCTTTAGAGATGGGAAGGTGTCAGTATTTTTTATCATCTTGATGTTCATATTAATGTTCTTTTTTCACTAGGTTTTATAAAAATGGAGCTTTAATGGGTTTAAATTTCATCAGTTTTTATTTTCTTTGTCTCTTAGATTAGCTCCCAAAGAGTAAAATCAAAGAAGAGCTCCCCATGGGAGGGAGGAGAAAGAAGTGTTAAATTCCCTTGTTGTTTAAGAATTTCCCTTCTGTAATTCAGATTGAAGAAAGATGATTTCCTAGCACTTTAAAGAAATGCCTTAAAAAAATCTGTTTATTCATGAAATACTTTGTTAATCAGATTTGTCTACTCCTTGGCTGCTTTGACTTTGTGCTATTTTTTCTCTGTCTTTTTTGTAGGGTTGCTTTGTGTTTAAGCCAAACTTCAAGAAGAGAAAGATCTCTGTGCCAATAGGTAAAATATCTTAATATGAGATTTGTTAGTTTTCCTCCCTCAAGTGTGAACTAACCTAACTTCTAATGAATTAGTAATTCTCTTGCCTAAGCTTGCTTCACTTACTGTGTTGATATAGCAGTTATATTCTAAGGCATAGGACAAAGTGGTAAGGGCACTGCCCTAGGCTCTAAAAGAAGATGCATATGTACCTTCAAAAGACAAATTGAAATTTCCTTCAAAGGGTTACCGTTCTTCAAGAGAGATTGTCTTAAAAATCCCAGTGATTTCTTGGAATGAGGTAGGGAGAATTGACTGCACAAATGCAAGAGGGATTTTTTTGAGTGATGGGTTATGTTCTCTAGATAGGATGATTACGTAAGTGTAAACCTTGGTTAGGACATATCAAACTCTTAAATGGGCATATTTTATTATTTGTAAGTTATACTTCAATAAAATTAAATTATTAAAAAAATACTATCTTCTTCTTCTGAAAGTGAAGTGGCTCAGTTGTGTCCGACTCTTTGTGACCCCATGGACTGTAGCCCACTAGGCTCTTCCGTCCATGGGATTTTCAAGGCAAGAGTACTGGAGTGGGTTGCCATTTCCTTCTCCAGGGGATCTTCCCAACCCAGGGATCGAGCCTGGGTCTCCTGCATTGTAGGCAGACGCTCTTACCATCTGAGCCACCAGGGAAGTCCTTCTTCTTCTATTTATATCCAAATATCTGTTTAGTGGTCAAGTTAGAAGGCTTGACTACTTCAAACAAATCAAGATGTTGTTATCAGTCAGAAAATGTTTATTGCACTGGTTCTCAATTGGGGCTGCAGATTATTAGTTATTTTTACATATGTATTTAATTGCTTTGGGTCTCAGTTGTGGCACACAGGATCTTCATTTGCCACATTCGAATTCTTAATTGCAGCATGTGGGATCTAGTTCCCTAACAAGGGATCGAACCTGGGCCCCCTGGCATTGGGAGCATGGAGGCTTAGCCAGTGGACCACCAGGGAAGTCCCAAGATTAGAATCACTTGAGCAACTTAACCAAAAAAAAAAAACTGATTATTTTTTCAGTGTAATTGTAGATTCATGTGCAGTTGTAAGAAAAAGTGGAGAGAGTTCCCTTGAACTCTCACTCAGTTATCCCTGTTGGTAGCATATCTCGTGCCTGTAGTGCAGTTTCACAGCTAGCAAGCTGACAGTGGTCAGTCTGTCAACCTTATTCATATTTCAACTTTCTTAAAAACACTGATGCCCAGACCCTATCCCAGACCAATTGAATCAGATTCTTTGGAAGTGGGACCCAGGTGTTTATTTTTTTAAAAGCTCCTCTCAGGCATATTGAGTATTTCCACTCAATATTCAGTACTACGAAGATTCATTCTGATGGGAAAGTTATGTGCAGTTAAGTATACTCATGCGAAGAGTTGACTCAGTGGAAAAGACTCTGATGCTGGGAGGTATTGGGGGCAGGAGAAGAAGGGGATGACCAAGGATGAGATGGCTGGATGGCATCACTGACTCCATGGACGCGAGTCTGGGTGAACTCTGGGAGTTGGTGATGGACAGGGAGGCCTGGCGTGCTGCGATTCATGGGGTCGCAGAGTCCGGCACAACTGAGCAACTGAACTGAAGTATACTCATGCACTAATTTCATATTAAAAAAGAAAAACTGGACTATCCTATTGTTTGACTAAGAAAATAAACAGTTCAAATATATAAAATTGGATTTTTCTAAATCATCACAGAAAGTAGATCTTCAGAGTGTTAATCCTTCAGTTTGAGACCAGCTGGGCTTCCCTGGTGGCTCAGTCTGTGAAGAATCCACCTGCAGTGCAGGAGACTGGGGTTTGATCCCTGGGTTGGGAAGATCCCCTGGAGAAGGAAATGGCTACCCACTTCAGTATTCTTGCCTGGGAAATCCTGTGAACAGAGGAGCCTGCTGGGATACAGTCTATGGGATGGCTGAGAGTTGGACACGACTGAGCGACTGGCGCACACACACACACACACACGTGTTAATTTGTTTAATCCTCTCAGCAAACTATGAAATCAGTTTTAAACTGTTTTCTCCACTAAAGTATGTGAGGATACTTAGACTAGAAAGAACTTTCTCAGTGATAGTGCTAGCAAGTGGCAGAGCTGAGATTTGAAATCAAGCTGATTCCAGAGCCTACCGTCTAACCACTACTTAATACTGTCTCTCATAATGTGAGGCAGGTTTTTGCTTAGAACTTTTTGTGTTGAATTTCACCTGTAACTTACTAAGATTTGTTTAAAGATTTTTAGTATTAATGAAGCTAATATGTATAATTGTATAGTTTGAACTTTGAAGTACCTGAGGTGGTTTTTTGGGGGGATTGGGGGCGGTATTTATGTGCTGATTAAAGGCCAACAGATACTGTTTTAATATGAAACTCTTAGGGGGAACTGACCCTGATTATAAGATGGAGCAGAAATGAGGAAAATAAATTCAGATTTTAGCACTTGCTTTTGCTGGCTTCAGTTCTTGAAACAAATTGCCTGAAGAAGTAGGAAGATGCTCTGCATTCCTCACCATCTGTCCCCTTGGCTTGAAGACACTTGGGCATATATATAAAAGAATGGTACCTCTCCCTCGCCTCCACATTGTGCGGATGACTGCACATCTGTAACCCAACTGGGCAAGGGGTGGAGAGGGAGACAGGGAGGGCCAGGCAGCCTGGCACTGTAGGGAGTGTTCACCCGAGTAAAGCCTCTAGAGTAGGAGCAGGAAGGAATCTCAACAGCAAGAGCTTACCTCTTTAGCTCATCTTAATACCTACTTTTTTAACTTTTTACCTACCAGATCTACAAATGACAGCAGGTTAAAGTGTCCTACTGGTGTTTTTTCCCCTCCAAATTCTAATAGTTAGAATTATATATTTTGATGTAGCATAAAAAGTAATCTCTTGATTTACCACTTTGTTTTATATGCTTTTACTCTTCAAATTATAATGACTTTTTCACAATTAAAAAATAGATAAATTTAAAACATAAATAAAATAGCTTTTTCTATTTAAGGACCTGTGTTGTTCTGTTTTATCTCTTAATAATAATGTATCTTCTTGCTTTTATTTGGTTTGCATTTTTATTCTATATTCTTGTCTATCCTTTTACCATATGATGACTTCAGTATATTCTAAGGCTTTTGATAAATTTTAAAAATCAGTACTTGTCAAAAATTGAGTAACAATTAGAAAGAAGAGTTCCTCAACTTGAAAGAAAATTTCTATTCCAAACTATCAGTTAACTTTAAAACTTTTTCAAAGGATACTAGCAGCATCTCAGTGAAATCAGAAAAAAATATGTACTTTCTCAATTATTTTTTAATACCATGACACTTGTAGCTGCTGCAATAAAATATCTATCAGTAAACAACAGGAAATATGAAGAGAAGTGGAAAACTATAAGGCCAATAAAATATTTGAATATTTTACATATTCAAATATTAAAAGAGAGACCTGTAGTATTTTGGGATGTGAATTTTTTTTAGCATATTAAAAATGTCACTTCTTCCCTAGTCAATCTATAGATTTTACTTTATGCAGTCCAACACCAGTATAATTGTTTTTGAGAAGTGACAAAATTAATTTGAAAGAATGTCTTAAATTTTTTTGAAAGAGAATAATGTTTGATGGTGGTAGGGAGAAGCTGCATCTATTTGATATTAGAATGTACTACACAGCTACAATAATTAAAAGAGTTCAGAATTGGTATGGGAGTAGAGTTGGATTTGATAGAACAAAAGAAGTTCAAAAACAGTTTCAAGTGTATTTGTAAGTATTCAGACCATAAGGGCATCTTACATTGGTGGGAGCAAGGATGGATTATTCAATAAGTGAGTATTTTCTAAACTGAAAGTTTGCAACCCAAGTGTGAGTCATGAAATCAATTCAGTGGGTCCTGACAGTTTTAAAAACAGGTTGGAAAATGTTTGCTATCACATGAAAATGAGAAGTACTTTTATAGGACTTTTTGTTTTTCATAGATGTACATGTATAGGATGTAAATGTGTTCCTTAGTATGGATCATGGTTTAAAGAGTTTGAAAACTGTTGCAATAAATAGTATGTTGATAAATGTCTAACCATTTAGAGGAAAACATTCAAGAAGGATGTAAAATGCAGACTAAACAAAAGACTGTGCTATACTATTTCAGCTGAACAAAGAATAAGAATAGTAGCAGTTAAATGAATGAGAATTAAATGAATGAAAATAGAAAAAGAATAGTAGCAGAAAAATTAATGAGAATCATTTAGTAAAGGAGAATTAAATGAATGAGAATCACTTAATAAAGGAGAGTTCAAATATGTGAAGTATACAGAACCTTATAATAAGAGCAAATAGAGAAAATATATTAATACTAAATGTATGTACCTCAAACCAAAACCATTAAATAAACTATTAGAAATTTTTTAAAAATGATAGAAATACAATCAAAATTAAAAAGATTTTTGAACTTACAAATACCATTAGTATAATAAAAATATAGCTATAAATAAAATTAAATATAAAGGATACTGAATGTTACTTATTCTAAAATATATATATTTCTGGTGTTTATTAAAATTCAATTCTGTCACTTCCTGTGTGATTTTACACAGAGATTTCCTAAGTGTTACCATGTAAAAAAGAAACTGACTGATTTCTTTCTGTGTTTTTAGAGGACTATTTTAATAAAGGGAAAAATACATCTGAGGACAGTAAGCTTCGCTTTGAAACTTACCAGTTAATATGGCAGCAGATGAAATCTGAAACTGAGGTGAATCCCTTTTATTTTTTTAAATAAATAAGGTTTCTTTAATATCATACATCTCATGTTTGTTGGCTTCCCATTTTACTTTCTACCAATTTATAAGAGTATTGATGACATATAGTTAATCTTGGTTAAGCATAATATGTATATCCTAAAACAAACCACAACACCCTTGTTTCAAGTATTAAGCCTAGCTTCAGGTATTGGGATATATATTTACAGTGGTGGCTCCTATGCATAGGCCGTTTTCATATCGTCACTACTTTTAAATAGTGGCACTCTTTTTATTTTTTCAGTTAATTTTATTGGAGGCTACTTAGTTTCCAATATTGTGGTGGTTTTTGCCATACAGCGACATGAATCAGCTATGGGTATACATGCGTCCCCCATCCCAACCCCCTGACCCACCTCCCTCCCCATCCCATCCCTCTGGGTTGTCCCAGAGTGCTGGCTTTGAGTGCCTTGCTTCATGCATCGAACTTGCGCTGGTCATCCGTTTTACATATGGTAATACACATGCTTCAGTGTAAATAGTGGCACTCTTTAAATTATCCATTCAGTTACACATTTAAGAAATCAAGCTAATTCTAAGCTACTTCATTCTCTCATCCCCTTTTTCAGTTGCCATGTTCTTAATATTTCAGCACTGAAAAGTTTCTCCACCATAGCAGATTTATAGATGTGGGGCCAGCATCTTGAGGGGACTTGTTTGGTTCGACCACACAGGATTGTATTTCTTGTTCTTTTGTGTCTTTAGGGGGCAGAGTTGTGCATTTCCAGTGTATTACTGCTCCCCACCGCCCTCTGTTGCTTTCCCCCTGATGGCTTTGTTCCTTCCTGTATTCTGTGGGACCCTTGAAGCAGTTTGGATTTATGGTTTCTAGTTTAAAAAATCTAAATGGTCCCAATAGATTGTCATTGTATCCTCTTAACTGATGTCCCTGCCTCTGATGTCAAACCCTTCGGGTCTGTCGCTTATCCCTATGCCACCACTGGCCAAATCCCGTGGGGGCAGATCCAGCCCTATGCCAGGCTACAGGGGTTTTCCAGCCCCACTACCAGTACAGCTCCTGTGATCCCATCTAATCTGGCCTTCACAGATTAACCAGATTAACCCTTCTTAACCCCGATTTAATCATACCTCTGCTCCAAATCCCTTTAATGGTTCTCCCCACAGGACAAAATCCTAAGGCTTCAACATCAGGTATATATTTCCTTGGTCTGGTCCCTTGAGTGTTTTGTCCAGTCTCATCATTCCTGGCCACTTCTCATGTTCTTTATGCTTAGGTATGTCTTTGGTTCTCCAGATGATTGGTGCTTTCTTCCTTGTTTGCCTTCTCCATTGCCCATTCCTATTCCTTGTTCATTTTTTTTCATCCACCATCACCTCCTGCATCACCTGCTCGGTGCTTTGGCTTAAGTATATTACCTGCTCAGCTTAAGTTGGATGGTCCTACTTTTTGCATAGATTGCTACAACAATATTGTAACAGTGTATTTTAATTTAGTTGTAAGTGTTCTATCTCAGTTCTTCTCTTTTCTTAGGGAAGAGATCTTTTCATTTGTAAGGTGATTAGAAAATGCTTGTTGAATAAATCAGATATTTTAAAGGAAAGAATCTCAAACACTGGATATTTAAGGAAAAGAATTTCTAAATTTCATCTAATAATCATTTTATATGTGATCTTTAGAATTGAAATTATGACTGTTTTCTTTCTCAGATTTGGAAAGATGTATCAGATTACTGCTAAAAATAACTTGTGAAGTTTTGTGTTTTCTTTGTAGCGACTACAGGAGGAATTAAATAAAAACCTATTTGACAGTCTCATTGAATTTCTGCAAACATCTCATTCTGGGCTCTGGAAGAATTCTGAAGACTGGAGCTGTGAAATAAAACTCAGAGAAATTCCAACTGCTGCTCTTATTCTAGGTACAAATGTGTGTGTTTGTTTTTTTGTAAATAGTGGTTTTGTTGTTGAGAATAGAATGGAATCACCTGTTCTGATAAATTTGTTTTGTCTTTTTCATTTGCATAATTACATTGATCAAAATTTGCATACTTTGAAAACCAATTAAGTGTTCTTACATTAATCATACATCTGTAAATTAAAAGAATTGACCGAGGGTTAGTCCTTACCTTTTTGTCAGAAAAATGAAGGGGCAATAAATTTGTATTACTACTACTCTTTCTTCATTAGTTATTTTAATATGAGATTTGAATTCAGTAATGAACTATCAGTATATTGATAGATGTGACTTTTATATATTTTAAGTCATATCTTCAGTGAAGTTACTCTGACCTTAATTTTATTTCCCTGTGCTTATTTTTAAAAATTTTGTATTGTAATATTGTGTTAATATTAACTGTTTGGAGGGGGAGGTTGGATGAAATAAAAATATGTTACTTAAGTCACTTCAGTCATGTCCGACTCTGTGTGACCCCATAGACGGCAGCCCACGAGGCTCCCCCATCCCTGGGATTCTTCAGACTGCAGATTGTAAATTTTTTAGGTGCTTAAGAATCCATTACTAATATCTCATTTTAATTAAACATCTAGAATGCAGGATATTGGAAACAGTTCTTTGGAATCATTTCAGTTTAGTTCAGTCGCTCAGTCGTGTCCGACTCTTTGCGACCCCATGAATCGCAGCACGCCAGGACTCCCTGTCCATCACCAACTCCCGGAGTTCACTCAGACTCGCGTTCATCGAGTCAGTGATGCCATCCAGCCATCTCATCCTCTGTGGTCCCCTTCTCCTCCTGCCCCCAATCCCTCCCAGCATCAAAGTCTTTTCCAGTGAGTCAACTCTTCACATGAGATAGCCAAATTACTGGAGTTTCAGCTTTAGCATCATTCCTTTCAAAGAAATATTAGCAACTTTTCTTCATTCCTTTTGAAAGGAAAGTTGGATTTATTTGGATTCAAAACATACTCTTCATTGTATTTCCAATTTATTATTTATTCAAGGTATTTATATTAGTGAGCTCTCAGATAAGAAATTAATTCTGTTATTTAATACTGTCTCTAACACTGTTCATTACCTAAATATTCTTCCTGATATTCAGGTCAATACCTCTCAAACTTTAATGTACCTACAAATAATCTCCAGGGATCTTAGTAAACACAGATTTTCATTAATAAGTCTAGGGTGGGGCCAGACTTATTTGCTGGTTATTTAAGCTTGCTCATTTCTAACAGGCGTCCGGCTGATGCCCATATTGCCAATCCCAGGACCACTCTGAGTAACAAAACTCCAGCGAATGATTGTTGTAATGCTGTGGACCAGTTTTTCAGTGCAGTTTTAGTTTTAAACCCCTTCTATCTGCTGATGAGAAACAGAGGCCTAGTGATGGCTGGCTTGTACTCTCGGGTGTTTTGTTTCTCTCCTGCCAGGTTATACAGCCTGATAGATGGCTGTTGTTGTTCAGTCACTCACCTGTGTCCAGCTCTTTGTGACCCCATGGACTGCAGCATGCCAGGCTGCCCTTTCCTTCACCATCTCTTGGAGCTTGCTTTTTAAATTCATGTCCATTGAGAAGGTGATGCCATCCAGGCATCTCATCCTTTGTCCTCCCCTTCTCCTATTGCCCTCAATCTTTCCCAGCATCAGGGTCTTTTCTGATAAGTCAGCTCTTAGCATCAGGCAGCCAGAGTATTGGAGCTTCATCATCAGTCCTTCCAGTGAATATTCAGGACTGATTGCCTTTAGGATTGACTGGTTTGATCTTGTAGTCCAAGGGACCCTCAAGAGACTTTTCCAACACCACAGTTTAAAAGCATCAATTCTTTGGCACTCAGCCTTCTTTATGTTCCAACTCTCACATCTGTACATGACTACTGGAATAACTATAGCTGTGACTATATGAACCTTTGTTGGCAAAGTAATGTCTCTGCTTTTTAGTATTCTGCCTAGGTTTGGTATAGCTTTTCTTCCAAGGAGCAAGTATCTTTTAATTTCATGGCTGCAGTCACCACCTGCAGTGATTTTGGAAGAAGAAAAAAACTCTCACTGTTTCCACTGTTTCCCCATGAAGTGATGGGACTGGATGCCATGATGTTAGTTTTCTGAATGTTGAGTTTTAAACAAGCCTTTTCACTTTGTTCTTTCACTTTCACAAAGAGGCTCTTTAGTTCCTCTTCACTTTCTGCCATAAAGGTGGTGTCATCTGCATATCTGAGGTTATTGATGTGTCTCCTGGCAATCTTGATTCCAGCTTGTGCTTCAGCCCGGCATTTCGCATGATGTACTCTTCATATAAATTAAATAAGGAGAATGACAGTATACAGCCTTGATATACTCCTTTCCCAATTTGAAACCTGTCCATTGTTCCACGTCTGATTCTGATTGTTGCTTCCTGAACTGATTACAGGTTTCTCTGGAGGCAGGTCAGGTGGTCTGGTATTCCCATTTCTTGAAGAATTTGCCACAGTTTGCTGTGATCCATGCAGTCAACAGCTTTAGCATAGTCAATAAAGTAGAAATAGATGTTTTTCTGGAATTCTTTTGCTTTTCTGTGATCCAGTGGATGGTTGCAATTTGATCTCTGGTTCCTCTGCCTTTTCTAAATCCAGCTTGAACATCTGGAAGTTCTCGATTCATACACTGTTGAAGCCTAGTTTGCAAAACTTTGAGCATTACTTTGCTAGTGTGGGAAATGTGTGCCATTCTGCAGTGGATTGAACATACTTTGGCATTGCCTTTCTTGGGATTAGAATGAAAACTGACCTTTTCCAGTCCTGTGGCCACTGCTGAGTTTTCCAAATTTGCTGGCATATTGAGTACAACACTTTCACAGCATCATCTTTCAGGATTTGAAATAGCTCCACTGGAATTCCATCACCTCCACTAGCTTTGTAGTGATGCTTTTTAAGGGCCACTTAACTTCACACTACAGGATGTCCAACTCTAGGTGAGTGATCACACCATCATGGTTATCTGGGTCATTAAGATCTCTTTTGTATAGTTATTCTCTGTATTCTTGCCACTTCCTAATATCTTCTGCTTCTGTTAGGTCCATACCGTTCCTCTCCTTTTTTATGCTCATCTTTGCATGAAAAGTTCCCTTCAGTTCAGTTCACTTCAGTCGCTCAGTCGTGTCCGACTCTTTGCGACCCCATGAATTGCAGCACGCCAGGCCTACCTGTCCATCACCAACTCTCAGAGTTCACCCAAACTCATGTCCATCGAGTTGGTGATGCCATCCAGCCATCTCATCCTCTGTCGTCCCCTTCTCCTGCCCCCAATCTCTCCCAGCATCAGGGTCTTTTCCAATGAGTCAGCTCTTCTCATGAGGTGGCCAAAGTATTGGAGTTTCAGCTTTAGCATCAGTCCTTCCAGAGAACACCCAAGACTGATCTCCTTTAGAATGGACTGGTTGGATCTTCTTGCAGTCCAAGGGACTCTCAAGAGTCTTCTCCAACACCACAGTTCAAAAGCATCAATTCTTCGGCGCTCAGCTTTCTTCACAGTCCAACTCTCACATCCGTACATGACCACTGGAAAAACCATAGCTTTGACTAGATGGACCTTTGTTGGCAAAGTAATGTCTCTGCTTTTTATTATGCTGTCTGGGTTGGTCATAACTTTCCTTCCAAGGAGTAAGCATCTTTTAATTTCATGGCTGCAGTCACCATCTGCAGTGATTTTGGAGCCCCCAAAAATAAAGTCTGATACTGTTTCCACTGTTTCCCCATCTATTTGCTATGAAGTGATGGGACCAGATCCCATGATCTTAGTTTTCTGAAGTGTCTCTATTTTTTTGAAGAGATCTCTAGTCTTTCCCATTCTATTCTTTTCCTCTATTTTTTTACATTGATCATTTAGGAAGGCTTTCTTATCCCTCCTTGCTCTTCTTTGGAACTCTGTATTCAGATGGATTTATTTTTCCTTTTCTCCTTTGCCTTTTGCATCTCTTGTTCTCTCACCTATTTGTAAGTCCTCCTTAGATAACCATTTTGCTTTTTACATTTCTTTTTCTTGGATATGGTTTTGATCACCACCTCCTGTACAATGTTAGAAACATCCATCCATAGTTCTTCAGGCACTCTATCAGATCTAATCCCTTGAATCTGTTTGCCTAATATATGGTTGTTTGATAAAGTCAGGGGTCTGAGGAGAACATTTTTCCAGTTAAAGACAATGTTGATTATCATGTTTCCAGTAGACAAATCTATTGTTTTAAGGAGCTAGTGTTAAATAGCTAATGAAGGCAGTCAGTGAAAGATAAGATAAGCCATTGTTTTATTAAACTCCCAACTTTGTTCAGAGATGCATTGTCACACTTGTTGGCCTTTTATTCAGTCCAGTTCAGTCGCTCAGTCGTGTCTGACTCTTTGCGACCCCATGAATCGCAGCACACCAGGCCTCCCTGTCCATCACCAACTTCTGGAGTTCACTCAGACTCACGTCCATCGAGTCGGTGATGCCATCCAGCCATCCTATCCTCTGTCGTCCCCTTCTCCTGCTCCCAATCCCTCCCAGCATCAGAGTCTTTTCCAGTGAGTCAGCTCTTTGCATGAGGTGGCTGAAGTACTGGAGTTTCAGCTTTAGCATCATTCCTTCCAAAGAAAACCCAGGGCTAATCTCCTTCAGAATGGACTGGTTGGATCTTCTTGCAGTCCAAGGGACTCTCAAGAGTCTTCTCCAACACCACAGTTCAAATGCATCAATTCTTCGGCGCTCAGCCTTCTTCACAGTCCAACTCTCACATCCATACATGACCACAGAAAAACCATAGCCTTGACTAGATGGCCTTAGTCGGCAAAGTAATATCTCTGCTTTTGAATATGCTATCTAAGTTGGTCATAATTTTCTTCCAAGGAGTAAGCGTCTTTTAATTTCATGGCTGCAGTCACCATCTGCAGTGATTTTGGAGCCCAAAAAAATAAAGTCTGACACTGTTTCCACTGTTTACCCATCTATTTACTATGAAGTGATGGAACTGGATACCATGATCTTCGTTTTCTGAATGTTGAGCTTTAAGCCAACTTTTTCACTCTCCTCTTTGACTTTCATCAAGAGGCTTTTTAGTTCCTCTTCACTTTCTGCCATAAGGGTGGTGTCATCTGCATATCTGAGGTTATTGATATTTCTCCCGGCAATCTTGATTCCAGCTTGTGTTTCTTCCAGCCCAGCGTTTCTCATGATGTACTCTGCATATAAGTTAAATAAGCAAGGTGACAATATACAGCCTTGATGTACTCTTTTTCCTATTTGGAACCAGTCTGTTGTTCCATGTCCAGTTCTAACGGTTGCTTCCTGACCTGCATACAGGTTTCTCAAGAGGCAGGTCAGGTGGTCTGGTATTCCCATCTCTTGAAGAATTTTCCACAGTTTATTGTGATCCACACAGTCAAAGGCTTTGGCATAGTCAATAAAGCAGAAATAGATGTTTTTCTGGAATTCTCTTGCTTTTTTGATGATCCAGCAGATGTTGGCAATTTGATCTCTGGTTCCTCCGCCTTTTCTAAAACCAGCTTGAACATCAAGGAGTTCTCGGTTCACGTATTGCTGAAGCCTGGCTTGGAGAATTTTGAGCATTACTTTACTAGCATGTGGAGGATGAGTGCAATTGTACGGTAGTTTGAGCACTCTTTGGTATTGCCTTTCTTTGGGATTGGAATGAAAACTGACCTTTTCCAGTCCTGTGGCCACTGCTGAGTTTTCCAAATTTGCTGGCATTTTGAGTGCAGCACTTTCACAGCATCATCTTTCAGGATTTGAAATAGCTCCACTGGAATTCCATCACTTCCACTAGCTTTGTTCATAGTGATTCTAAGGTCCACTTGACTTCACATTCCAGGATGGCTGGCTCTAGATGAGTAGTCACACCATTGTGATTATCCGGATCGTGAAGATCTTTTTTGTACAGTGCTTCTGTGTATTCTTGCCACCTCTTCTTACTATCTTCTGCTTCTGTTATGTCCATATCATTTCTACCCTTTATCGAGCCCATCTTTGCATGAAATGTTCATTTTCTTGAAGAGTTCTCTAGTCTTTCCCATTTTGTTGTTTTCCTCTATTTCTTTGCATTGATTGCTGAAGAAGGGTTTCTTATCTCTTCTTGCTATTCTTTGGAACTCTGCATTCAGATGCTTATATCTTTCCTTTTCTCCTTTGCTTTTCACTTCTTTTCACAGTTATTTTTAAGGCCTTCCCAGACAGCCATTTTGCATGCTAAATATCATTTTGATATCTGTACTCAGAGGATCAGAAATATATCCATTTAAAAATAGCCTGCCAGCATTTTCATTTGTTTCCTGGTAAAAAAATTGCTTACTGGTGGTCTAGATAACTCTGAACTTTTTTTTTTCCTTCCAAGCAGTTAAAGTTTTATAGTAGCAAGTCTTTCCCAGGGTCTGCTATTGGAACTTGCCTAAGCATCAAGGCACCATCTAGAAATCACAGATTATGATGTTAGGGAACTTACCAATAGATAGAATTTTTTTAGTGGGGAAATGGCCAGTCAACTCTGATAACTGCATGCAGAGCACCCAAACTGATTTGTGGAAATGAGACCCAGGGATACAATAAATTCTGAAAGAACCTAAAGTTTTAATTTATTTTTAGACTCTTCCCTCAAAAATCAACGTAGCACGACTTTTTTTTTGTATTTTGCTATTTTCATTTAGTAGTAGTAATGTTTGGATTCTCCTCAGTTGTTAAGTTAGGGTCACACTAAGGGCCTTATTTTTGAATGATTATTTTAAAAGCTCTTTATGAGTTTGAAATTCCTCCTAAGATGTTTTCACGGGTCATCTACACATCCCCAGTAGTTTTTTTTTTTTTTTTCTTAAAGGAAAGTTGTGTTAAATACCTTTCCTGACAGGTATAGTGCCTGCCTCTTTGAATCTGTTTGTAATGGAGATGTTTTCATTTATGCAGTATATTTTCTTATTTTCTATTATTAATCATGTTTTGAAAATGTTTTACTTAGTAATTCACTTGGTGTGTAAAGTTGCTTTTCTTATAGTTAAATTATTAATGATAAAAATGATGGTATATATTGGTTTATTATCCCATAGGTGTGAATGTAACAGATCATGATTTAACACTCAGAAGTCTAACAGAAGTACTTCAGAATAATGTCACTCCTTATGTAGTCTCATTGCAAGCTAAAGATTGTCCAGGTAAAATATAAATGCTCTAACAGCCTTGATAAGATGTTGCAAATCTTTTCCATCCTTTTCTGTGTCTCGCTTTCATTATCCTTTTCTGTTTGTGGGAACGGCGTGGCACTGCACTTTTGGCAGGATGAGGTTTTTTAAGTGCCTCTCAGAGTAACCTTGACTTTTGCAAGACTCTTGACCACTTTTGTTCAGTTTATTCTTGCCCCACCCCTACCATATCAGCTTCACTACCAGTGATCATTCAGGCACATCCCATGATGTGTTCCTGAAGCCAGTAAAATGTTAATAAGTTGGACAGTTTGGAACAGGAAATTGAGAATTGAGGAACTTTTTATTTAGCCCAACAGAGAAGAGACTACATACATAGGCTCATATTCACAGCCTCAAATCATTGTATCATCCCACTTTGGTCAAAAAAAAAATAGTCCATTGCCAGAGCTAATCTTGATGGAGCCATTAAATCATGAAAAATGTGGACACTAACAGAGTCAGATGTGCTTCGATTTCGATTGACAAAAGGGCTTCAAGTGGTTACATTCATGTTCATATACTATTTGGAATTAAAAGTCCTTGGGACATCTTTAAAATGACTATAGGGACTTCACTGGCGGTCCAGTGTTTAAGACTGCACACTTCCAGTGCAGGGGGCACGAGACTGATCCCTGGTTGGAGAACTAAGGTCCCATATGCCGCATAGCACGGCCACCAAAAAATAAAAAAGATGATTATAAGGAAGAGTTTAATCAGTAAAATAACTTATGTAAGTAATATTGTTGATCTCTTTTTAGGGGCCTTAAAAACCTTTTGCTGTCCAGTGTAATTGTATATTTTTCCTAATATAATTTGTAGTTTTCATGTTTACACATTTGCTTAGGTAACACTTTTATTACAATAAATAAATACAAACTTTGTCCTAGTATTAGTCTGAATTCATAAAATTTAAATATTAAGGAGAGAATACTAATGAACTTTAATAATTAATATGTTAAATGTTATGTTAATATTAAGTGTAGGAAAACACGTTCTACTGAGATAGTGATCAAGAGGTTTCAGGTGTCTTAGATTTGTTTTAAGGGAATATTCTTTCTTATGTTTTATGTTCTGTAGATATGAAACATTTTTTGCAAAAGCTGGTCTCACAGTTGATGGACTGCAAAGTAGATGTGCAATCCAAAGAAAAAGAAAGTGTTCAGGTCATCCAGAAAAATGTACATTATTCAATGGATTCTCTTTCCGCTTGGTATATGAGTGTCACACAGGTAAATGTAAACTGACAGTTTTTTTTTTTTTTTTGCCAAGAAATTGGTGTATGATTGAAGAGGCTTGTAATTACAGTGAACTTAGTACTGTTTTCATCTACTAATGGTATGTTTATGCAGCACTAGATAGCTAATTTAGTAGTAGCTACTTATTTTTCCTAAGGTTACTAGACTCTAGAAGTTTTCTTTTATTGGTATGCAACCTAGTTCCTGGGAAGTGTTTAGTTTTTTACAGGATCATTTTATTTGTGGGAGAATGTTATCTAATGACAAGACAGCATCAGGAATTTGTTCTGCTGCAGATTCTATCTCTATGACAGTGGCCTTGGGTTCCTCGTTATTTACTTTGGTGAAGTAGAACCATGCTTTCAGTACCCATTGTTTGATGAGGAATAGTCATATATGTATATATTCAGTTGAGTTCATTCGCTTAGTCGTGTCCAACTCTTTGTGACCCCATGGACTGCAGCACACCAGTTTTCCCTGTCCATCACTAACTCCTGGAGCTTCTTAACTCATGTCAGTCGAGTTGGTGATGTCATCCAACCATCTCATCCTCCATCGTCCCCTTCTCCTGCCCTAAATCTTTCGCAATATCAG
The DNA here is from genome assembly GCF_042477335.2 of Ovis canadensis. Classification (NCBI taxonomy): domain Eukaryota; kingdom Metazoa; phylum Chordata; class Mammalia; order Artiodactyla; family Bovidae; genus Ovis; species Ovis canadensis. Next base: position 60,532,017 of record NC_091252.1, on the reverse strand, counting down.
GATCTTTTCCAGTGAGTCAGTTCTTTGCATCAGGTGGCCAAAGTATTGGCGTTTGAGCTTCAGCATCAGTCATTCCAGTGAATATTCAGGACTGATTTCCATTAGGATGGACTGGTTGGATCTCATTGTAGTCCAAGGGACTCTCTCGAGTCTTCTCCAACACCATAGGTCAAAAGCATCAATTCTTCAGTGCTCAGCTTTCTTCACAGTCCAGCTCTCACATCCATACATGACTACTGGCAAAACCATAGCTTTGACTAGACGGACCTTTGTTGGCAAAGTAGTGTCTCTGCTTTTTAATATGCTGTCTAAGTTTTTCATAGCTTTTCTTCCGAGGAGTAAGCGTCTTTTAATTTCATGGCTGCAGTCACCATCAGCAGTGATTTTGGAGCCCATAAAAATAAAGTTTCTCAGTGTTTTCATTGTTTCCTCAGCTATTTGCCATGAAGTTATGGGACCTGATGCCATGATCTTCGTTTTTTTGAATGTTGAGTTTTAAGCCAGCTTTTTCAGTCTCCTTTTTCACTTTTCATCAGTAGGTACGCACACAGATATATATATATATATATACACACACATAATGTATACATGTATAAATCTCATGTGTTCCATGTTTGGAGTTCTCGAGGAATAAGTGCTCTGTAAGTAAGGTATGTTTAACAGGCAGATAATATAAATAGAAGTTTCATTCTACCATGACAGCTCTGGTGAAACTGAATAACCTAGATGATTCATGAGTAACTGCACCATAAAAACCGCAGTCTTAGTTTATGATGCTGTTGTAGCCAGATAGTATGGGAAAAGTTACTGTAGTAACGTTTTCTGCTGAATATATTTGCTGAAGTCATCATAAATGAAGTTTGTTTTGCTTTATATAGGGATTAAACTGATTCTAATGCTTACCAGAATATGTTAATTTGATCCACAGTTTGTTTCTGGAAATCAAATACTGCCTGAGATTTAGGTCAGAAATCTTAAAAGTTGGGATTGAATTAGATGATATTTAAGATGTTTTTCAGCTTGAAATTTCACAGTAGTGGAGCAGCAAGTAGTGTTATTCATTACAGTTTTTAATTAGAAACACTGGTTCTCCCCGTAAAGCAAAGCAAAATATAACATTCTATGAACAGAAAAATCAATTTTATAGAAAATATTCTCTTCTCCCCATGCTTTTCCTGTCATTTTCTCAGATTGAAGAAAATATAAATATTTCATATGATTTATAGATTTTATGAATTTTTTTCTTCTTGGTTATTATTCCCATGTCAGACACAGAATGATTCTGCTAATAACTGTTGGAATGAATTTCTCTTTATTACGTGGGAGAAATAACAGAAATAATGTTACTGTGAAATATGAAGGACAGTATATCAACTTGTGGCATTATAGCATTGTTTGGGTGGTAAAGCTTACTTTTAACTCTTTCTTTCCACACGGCTCGTAAGAAGACAGACCCCAAAATGCCAAGAAAAAAGAGGACTTTTTCTAGCCAGTGGCAGTCTCCTCCTGTTGTGCTTATCCTAAAGGATATGGAAAGCTTCACCACAAAAGTACTTCAAGATTTTATAATTATCAGCAGGTAGATGGTGTATCTTTTGGCTTTTTCACAAAACTTTTTATTAAGAAGATGTATAATTTTTAACTCAAAAAACAACCTTTTGCAGAGAAAATGCATAGCAGTTTAATCTTCATTTTGATGCTAATGGATTGAAACCAGGATGGTTTCAAACTGTTTATAAAATTGAATGTTTAAAACCACCTATCAGATTTTCATGTGCTTTTTGATCTAAAAAGGAGACTCAAAAGACAAGTTAGCCAGTTTTTAATTAGAATGATAAAGCAGAATGAAATGTAGTTTCTCTCCCAAGGTTGTCTGTTTCTTACTTGCCCACTAGATGGATAAGCTACTCCAGGTTGAGCTAGTCTTGTCGTGTCTTCTTTTCTGATACCTATCCACTTAGAAGGTCTGAGTTACATATGTCTCTACTGAGCAAGAAATTTCTTTTTAAATATTATTTTATATGGATTTCTAATGAGAAACAACTTTATGACCTTACTGGAACTTCAAGACAATCCTGTGAGACTTGGAATTAAAATAAATAACCCTATTTAAAAACCCAGTGACATGCTTTTCTCATGCTACATTTTTTTGGATGTAATTTATATTGGTATCTTCTGTATGTTAACTTGCTTAATAGTTACGGCTACATTTGCCTAAACCTATATTGTGTGAGAATCTACTAATATTAATATAATTCTTACTTTGATAGTCCTTCCCCAACCCCCCATTTGAAACTAACATTTCCAGATTCTTAAGACGTCTCTTAATGTTGACACTGAACAGATTTAACATGCTGAAAAAATGCACAGTACAGAATAGTGATATAAAAGCTATACCTTTTAGAACTCAGACTTGTGACTGCTTTTACTATCGAAAGTAAGGGAGAGAACCTTAAGCAGTAATAGAGTGCCAGGGCTTTATACCATGATGGTTGTAGACCTGCATCCACATCCGGTAGAACACTGAGAAGCAGGAGCTAATATGAGGGAGCAAACAAATGATCAGCCACGATACAGAGGCTCTGACCCACAGGGGCTCTAAGGGATATTGCTGCTCTAGTCTGTGGAAGTCATTTGTGTTCCCACTGGTAATGCTAAGAGTAAATCGTGTTCAGTAAGTTTGAGTTAAGAATGCAGGGAAAGGATGTAGCATTTTTAAATTATGTCCATTAAAAATATCTTACATGTTTTTAAGAAAATTTTTCTAAAGCTTAGCTATTATGACGGGATTGACATAGCGTGTAAAAATGTCCATAAGTTGGTGAGCTTCATGTCACTGAACTCTTAGGCTAGATGTCTGACCATGAGGAAGACTGTAGTTATGGCTCAAACTTTGGATGAGAGTTTGAATAGTATCTGACACTTCTTTTAACACTTGATTTTGTATAACCTAAGAGGGAAGCACTTGATCTCTCTGGAACACCATGTTCTTATTGCTAATCTATTAAATAGATTGATTTCAGAGCTAAAATATCCGGGAAATAGCTAGTTCTGTGCTGCCGTAACAGAGGAAAATGAGTGACCTAAAATTTTTTATTATTTAGAATGATCTTCCTTAGCAATGTGTTATAAAGTAGGCATTAAACAAAGTTTGTCTTATTTTAAAATATGATGTATTGAAATGTATTTGCTAAAGACTTTCAATTTTTGTAACTTCCTTTGAAAACTAGTCAACATCTACATGAATTTCCACTAATACTCATTTTTGGAATTGCCACATCCCCTGTTGTCATCCATCGGCTGCTTCCTCATGCAGTATCATCTCTATTGTGTATAGAACTGTTCCAGTCTTTGTCTTGTAAGGAGCACCTGACTACGGTACTTGATAAGGTAAAAAGAAAAAATTGTACCAGTGCAATAGGATGAAAGGAAAACTTGAAAGAATAGACTATAAATGTAAACGTTAGTGATAAATTTCTGTGTCTCTCACTATGATACTGTATATGTTCCTACACATATTTTTGTATTTTTATTTATTTTATAATGTATAGTTTGGCCTCTTCACTTAAAATATAAGCTTTATGGAAAAAGTAATCATATCTTTCCATATTTACCTACCTATTAACCCTATTAACTAGTCATTACTCAATGGAAAATTACAGGTTTTTAAAATAAATTTTTACAGAATTTAATGACTCCCTAGTAACAGTAGCAATATTTTGACACTTACATTTTATGTTAAATGACTTGGAGTTTTTATGGACTCTTTCTTGTCATGCTGCTCATGACAAAAAGTAAATACTAAGGTATTCCCAGACCTTAGCTCTGTGTTTCTACCTAAGTGGAAATACTCTACGTTAGTATTGACCTTCTGTGAATTGTTGCTGAACTCAGCTCCTTGAAGATGTGCTTTGTGCTGCTATGTAACTTAATAATGAAATTCCACTTATTTAATAACCACTTTGACATTTTTTCCCCTTAAAGGTGGTATCCACTGACAGTTTAGGGAAATTTTTCCAGCTACAGTATTTAAAGTTGCTTGGTTGTGACCAAATTCAGTTGGCCTTCTATAACTCTGCTTCAGCTTGAAAAGCCTAGTATGACTTCATTTTCAGATTTAAAAACTTCAGTGTAGCCATTGAAAATTAGCTGAGTGATACAAATTTACCAATTTAATATTTTTTAAGTAGACACCTGTTAATTTTAGGTTTCTCATTCAACAGTACATAATGCGTTACTCTTCATTGCTGTGCATAGATGAAAAAGAAATCTTATCAAATAAAAATTGCCAAAGCCTACAGCTTCTTCAGTGACTTCTGATGGGAGGAAAGAGACTATATAGATGAGATTTTTTGATAGAATTTAATAGAACTTTTACAAATTAGGAATTGAATGAAGGATGATGGACATCTTTGATTTGAAGATGTAGAATGAATAGCTACTTGTGTTGTTGTTACTGTTTTATAAATTATTTTAAAGTTTTGGTTGATATTTGTCATACAAAAATCTAGCTACTGGTATAGCTTTCATAGGTACTGTGTTACAGTATCACTTTTTGCCTCATTATTTACTTGATGTTTATGAAGAGTCAAGACTAACAGGGAGTATGTCCTGCCTTCCTTTCTCTCTTTCAGCTTCTTCTTACAACTCAGTTTCCATTTAAGCTAAGTGAAAAAGTGTTGCAGATTCTGACTAACATCTTTTTGTATCATGATTTCTCAATTCAAAACTTTATAAAAGGACTTCAGGTAAGAAGACACTAGTAGGTTTGAAAGTTCACAGGCTGATTCTAAATAAATTTGTGTGTTATTTCAGACTGACTTTTGAGTGTAATAATTAGGCATTTTAAATGACAAGATCTGGATAAGTAAATTCAAGTTATATTATTCTGTGTTCAATGAATCCTTTGCTATCTTGCATCAAAATGTAGAGAATATGTTAATTCGAATATTAAAACTTGAAAAAGACCTCTCTCCTTTGCAGTGATTCTTAATCATTTGGTTTGGGGATGTGGGGAGGACATACTTTTTTGAGAATCTGATGAGCACTAATGGGCTTTTCTACCCAAGAAATGATATATATAAAGGGTCAGCAAAGTTTTTCTTTAAAGGGCTGTATATTAAATATTTTTGGCTTTGCATGGTACATGTGGTCTCTGTTGAACGTCTTCTTTTTTTTTAAACATAACCATATTGGGACTTCCCTGGTGGTCCAGCGGTTAAGAATCTGCCTTGCAGTGCAGATGTGGGTTTTATCCCTTGTTGGGGAACTTAGATCCCAAATGCCTGGGAGCAGGGAAGCCCATACACTGTAGAGACCTGGTGTGCTGCAGCTAGAGAGTCCATGCACCTCAGCAAAAGATCCTCCATGGTACAATAAAGATTCCACATGCCACAACCGAGACCCCACATAGTCAAGTAAATATATTTTTAAAACAATCCTTTTAAGGTATAAAAATGATTCATAGTTCTTGCTGCTGCTAAGTCGCTTCACTCGTGTCTGACTCTGTGCGACCCCCATAGACGGCAGCCCACCAGGCTCCCCCGTGCCTGGGATTCTCCAGGCAAGAATATTGGAGTAGGTTGCCATTTCCTTCTCCAATGCATGAAAGTGAAAAGTGAAAGTGAACTCGCTCAGTCGTGTCTGACTCCTAGCGACCTCATGGACTGCAGCCTACCAGGCTCTTCTGTCCATGGAATTTTCCAGGCAGGAGTACTGGAGTGGGTGCCATTACCTTCTCTGTCATAGTTCCTGAGTCATATAAAAATTGGCTATAGACTGTAGCTTGTGGTGCCCTGCACATGTGTTTGTGTTCATTTTATTTACTCCTGTATACTGTGAATGCATTTTCACTAAGGTTTCATAACTTGCCAGAAGAAAATTCATGAACCTAGTCTAAATAACACCTAATCTAAAAACGGACTCCATTCTCAGTAATTTAAAAGTTAATAGTACTTCCTTTTCTTGGCAGTTACCTAAAATACCTTAACAAAGTGTAATTGTTGTGAACACATGCTATTTGTCAAGTTCATTAAAACCTATGTATTAGTAATATTGAGCCCAAGAGTATAGTAGGATATTTCATGTTCATGTAGTGCCTTAAAGATTACAAATTATTTCGTTTCTCTTATGTATTCTTCCTTTACATTAAACACAATAGTGTTGTATTACATAAGAGTATTAGCTCTTATGGCGAATATGTGTCTTGTTTTTTCAACTTAGACTTTTTAAAAAGAGTATTTTAAAGCAAGAAAATATTATTTACCTTAGCAGTGAAAAGAAAGTGAAAGTCGCTCAGTTCAGTTCAATCGCTTAGTCATGTCCGACTCTTTGCGACCCCATGATTCCCAGCATGCCAGGCCTCCCTGTCCATCACCAACTCCCGGAGTTACCCAAATTCATGTCCGTCGAGTTGGTGATGCCATCCAGCCATCTTATCCTCTGTCGTCTCCTTCTCCTCGTGCCCCCATCCCTCCCAGCATCAGTCTTTTTCCACTGAGTCAACTCTTCGCATGAGGTGTCCAAAGTATTGGAGTTTCAGCTTTAGCATCAGTCCTTCCAATGAACACCCAGGACTATTCTCCTTTAGGATGGACTGGTTGGATCTCCTTACAGTCCAAGGGACTCGCAAGAGTCTTCTCCAGCACCACAGTTCAAATGCATCAATTCTTCGGCATTCAGCTTTCTTTATAGTCCAACTCTCAGGGCCATACATGACCATAGGAAAAACCATAGCCTTGACTAGATGAAACTTTGTTGGCAAAGTAATGTCTCTGCTTTCTAATATGCTGTCTGGGTTGGTCATAACTTTCCTTCCAAGGAGTGTCTTTTAATTTCATGGCTGCAGTCACCATCTGCAGTGATTTTGGAGCCCAGAAAAATAAAGTCAGCCACTGTTTCCACTGTTTCCCCATCTATTTGCCATGAAGTGATGGGACTGGATGCCATGATCTTCATTCTCTGAATGTTTAGCTTTAAGCCAACTTTTTCACTTTCCTCTTTCACTCATCAAGAGGATCTTTAGTTCTTCACTGCCATAAGGGTAGTGTCATCTGCATATCTGAGGTTATTGATATTTCTCCCAGCAATCTTGATTCCAGATTGTGCTTCATCCAGCCCAGCATTTCTCATGATGTACTCTGGATATGAGTTAAATAAGTAGGGTGACAATATTACACCCTTGACATACTCCTTTTCCTATTTGGAACCAGTCTGTTGTTCCATGTCCATGTCTATATGCTTCCTGACCTGCATATAGGTTTCTCAAGAGGCAGGTCAGGTGGTCTGGTATTCCCATCTCTTTCAGAATTTTCCGCAGTTTATTGTGATCTACACAGTCCAAGGCTTTGGCATAGTCAATAAAGCAGAAATAGATGTTTTTCTGGAACTCTCTTGCTTTTTCGATGATACAGCAGATGTTGGCAATTTAATCTCTGGTTCCTCTGCCTTTTCTAAAACCAGCTTGAACATTGGAAGTTCACGGTTCACGTATTGCTGAAGCCTGGCTTGGAGAATTCCGAGCATTACTTGACTAGCGTGTGAGATGAGTGCAATTGTGTTGTAGTTTGAGCATTCTTTGGCCTTGCCATTCTTTGGGATTGCAATGAAAACACATTTTACAGTCCTGTGGTCACTGCTGAGTTTTCCAAATTTGCTGGCATATTGAGTGCAGCACTTTCACAGCATCATCTTTGAGGATTTGAAATAGCTCAACTGGAATTACATCACTTCCACTAGCTTTATTTGTAGTGATGCTTTCTAACGCCCACTTGACTTCACATTCCAGGATGGCTGGCTCTAGGTGAGTGATCACACCATCGTGATTATCTGGGTCATGAAGCTCTTATTTGTACAGTTCTTCTGTGTATTCTTGCCACCTCTTCTTAATATCTTCTGCTTCTGTTAGGTCCAGACTACTTCTGTCCTTTATCGAGCCCATCTTTGCATGAAATATTCCCTTGGTATCTCTACTTTTCTTGAAGAGATCTCTAGTCTTTCCCGTTCTGTTGTTTTCGTCTATTTCTTTGCATTGATTGCTAAGAAGGCTTTCTTATCTCTCCTTGCTATTCTTTGGAACTCTGCATTCAGATGCTTATATCTTTCCTTTCCTCCTTTGCTTTTCACTTCTCTTCTTTTCACAGCTATTTGTAAGGCCTCCTCAGACAGCCTTTTTTTTTTTTTTTGCATTTCTTTTCTATGGGAATGTTCTTGATCCTTGTCTCCTGTACAGTCAGGAATCTCCATCCATAGTTCAGGCATTCTGTCAGATGTAATCCCTTAAATCTATTTCTCACTTCCACTGTATAATCATAAGGGATTTGATTTAGGTCATACCTGAATGGTCTAGTGGTTTTCCCCACTTTCTTCAGTTTAAGTCTGAATTTAGCAATAAGGAGTTCATGATCTGAGTCACAGTCAGCTCCCTGTCTTGTTTTTGCTGACTGTATAGAGCTTCTCTATCTTTGGCTGCAAAGAATATAAGAAGTCTGATTTTGGTGTTGACCATCTGGTGATGTCCATGTGTAGAGTCTTCTCTTGTGTTGTTGGAAGAGAGTGTTTGCTATGATCATGCATTCTCTTGGCAAAACTCTATTAGCCTTTGGTCTGTTTCATTCCATATTTCACGGCCAAATTTGCCTGTTACTCCAGGTGTTTCTTGACTTCCTACTTTTGCATTCCAGTCCCTTATAATGAAAAAGACATCTTTTTTGGGTGTTAGTTCTAAAAGGTCTTATAGGTCTTCATAGAACCGTTCAACTTCAGCTTCTTCAGCATTACTGGTTGGGGCATAGGCTTGGATAACTGTGATATTGAATGGTTTTCCTTGGAAACGAACAGAGATCATTCTGTTGTTTTTGAGATTGCAACCAAGTACTACATTTCAGACTCTCTTGTTGACCATGATGGCTACTCCATTTCTTCTAAGGGATTCCTGCCCACAGTAGTAGATATAATGGTCATCTGAGTTAAATTCACCCATTCCAGTCCATTTTAGAAAGTCGCCCAGTCGTGTCCAATTCTTTCCAACCCTTTAGACTCCAGAGTCCATGGAATTCTCCAGCCAGAATACCGGAGTGGGTAACCTTCCCTTCTCCAGGCATTTTCCCAACCCAGGGATCGAACCCAGTCTCCTGCATTGCAGGTGGATTCTTTACCAGTTTAGCCACCAGGGAAGTGTGATGTTAAATGAAATTGAGATATAACAACTTTCTAATTTTACTTCTCTCATTCATTTCATTTCATTCATTTGTTTGTTTACTTCTTAAGCGCTGGGCTAACCCCTGGAGATACAGAGGACAAAGAAATCTGTCTTCAAATTGCTTATTGTTTACTGAAAGAGGCAGAAAAGTAGAACTGTAGCTCTTGAGTAGTCAGTGCTATTAGAGAAACATGCCTGGGGATTCCATAGAGAACAGAAGTGTATCCTAAGGAACAGGAGCTTGCTGGGTCAAAGCTGGAAAGGCAACAGTAGAGAGAGAGAGAGCTCTGTTGGAGGGGTACTACTTCCCTGGTGGCTCAGAAGGTAAAGAATCCACCTGCAATGCAGGAGACCCAGGTTTGATCCCTGGGTTGGAAAAATCTGGAGAAGGAAATGTTTACCCACTCCAGTAATTCTTGCCTGGAGAATCCCATGGACAGAGGAGCCTGGCAGGCTACAGTCCATGGTTTGCAAAGAGTTGGACACAACTAAGCACAGGATAATAGTCTAGACAAGTTAGGAGAAGGGCTAAACTCAGGTAGTGATGATGAGACTAGGGAGAAGGAGATAGATTTAAAGATGAGACAGAATCTTGTGGCTGATGGGATATGTAAGAGAGGAGCATCTTACATACACACAGGTTCTAGCTTAGCAGATGGTTTGGTACCATTTATTAAGTGTATGTGTTTAAATAAAGCCAAGAACCCATTTGTCAGAAAAGGATGTTTCTTTCTATGTATGGTAAATTTAGGGCACTTTGGATATAAAAATTTGTACCCAGGAGAAAGATCTGGACTATAAATACTTAGGATTTCTCATTGAAAGGTAGGTGGTTGAAGCTGTGTCATGAGGATGAAGTATCACCTAGAGGAGTGAGGAAAGAACTAAGAACAGAACCCTAAAGCAAGCTAAGTATAAGAGTGAGCAACAGAAAAGGAGACTAGAAACAGTAAGGAAAGCCAACAGGAAAATGTTTCACTGAAGTCAAAGGAAAAGGAAATATACACTGTAGGCTCACATACAATTGAGAAAATGAGTAGAAAAAAAAGCATGTTAGGGCTTTCCTGGTGGTCCAGTGGTTGGGAACCCACCTGCCAATGCTAGGGACACGAATTTGATCCCTGGTTGGGGAAGATGACACGAGAGCATTAAGCCCTGGTGCTGCAACTACTGAAACCCATGTGCCTAGCGCCTGTGTTTGCAACAAGAGAAGCCACCGTAGTGAGAATCCTGCATACGACAACTAGAGAATAGCCCCCACTCACTGCAACTAGGGAAAGTCTGTGCAGCAATGAAGACCCAACACAGCCAAAAATAGAAATCAATGCATATGAATAAAGATTATTTGTTAATATATTAACCAGGTTACTTAATCTTTCTGTGTCTCAGTTTTATCATCTATAAAATGAAGGGATCTGATTAGATGATTTTTTTAGGTTCCTGATTATTTATGTTAGGTACTTTATTAAGTATTAACATTGCTCCATTGATATGTATTATTATCTCCAGTTTTGCACTTGAGAAACAGAGACTTAGATTAAGTAGCTTGGCCAAGATCAGACAGCAGAATCTCAGTACCCCATTTGTCCAGTTTTCCTAATCATCACTTGTTCCATTGCTCAGTCGTGTTTGACTCTTTGTGACCCGATGGACTGCAGCATGCCAGGTCTCCTTGTCCTTCACCATCTCCTGGAGCTTGCTCAAACCTCATGTCCATTGAATTGGTGATGCCATCCAACCATCTCGTCCTCTGTTGTCTCCTTCCCCTCCTCCTGCTTTCAATCTTTCCCAGCATCAGGGTCTTTTCTAATGAGTCAGCTCTTCGCATCAGGTGGCCAAAGTACTGGAGCTTCAGCATCAGTCCTTCAGTGAAATTCAGGATTGATTTCTTTAGTATTGACTGGTTTGATCTAGGGACTCTCAAGAGTCTTCTCCAACACCACAGTTCAAAAGCATAAGTTCTAAGGCTCTCAGCCTTTTTTATGGTCCAGCTCTCACATCCATACCTGACTCCTGGAAAAACCATCGCCTTGACTATATGGACCTTTGTCAACAAAGTAATGTCTCTGCTTTTTAGTACGCTTTCTAGGTTTGTCATAGCTTTTCTTCCAAGGAGCAAGTGTCTGCAGTCACCATCTGCAGTGATTTTGGAGCCCAGGAAAATAAAGTCTGTCACTGTTTTCACATCTGTTTGCCTGGAAATGATGGGACTGGATGCCATGATTTTCATGTTTTGAATGTTTAAAGTTTAGCTTTTGAATGTAAATTTTAATCATCAGTGGGAAATACTCTGTGTAAGTCTTTATTTCTATAGAAGGTGCAATAGAGCATGTAATCACTGTATGTTTAAGTCCTTCCCTCATTAGGTAGATATAACCAACTTGTTAATTGACCCAAATATTGACAACACACTTGAACTAAATAGCTGAGTGTCACTGGGTTCTTGACTTTATCTACAGCTGTCCTCTAACTTAGGTGACTTAGTTCCAGCCCTCTTCCCAGCAAGTCCCATATTGTGTTTGGTTTTTACTTTTCTCATGTTTAAAAAGTAGTATTAACATTGAAATAAATATAATCACATTAATATAACTATATATAAGCAAGGAAGAAGACTGTTAGTATGTGGAACGATAATGTAGCATTTGGCACGAACAGTCTCTTTATTTTGTACTTGTTTCCAACTTAGGCTGCCCCTTTGCATTATAGCCCTATACCTCCTGTAGAATGGACTGTTCTGGAGGGTTTTCTTTAGTCTTGGATATTTGGTCTTCAGCTCTACAGGCTCAAAAATTCATTATCAGTTTATGCATGAAAGGTCAAGCTCAAACACCTTAAGACTAATATGTAAGCTAGCATGTTAATTTATTAATTTGTGGTGGGGAATACTGTTTTCCAGTGATCAGAATTTGTTTTCTACTCTATCTAGGGAGCTCTCTCTTTGGTACAAGGTACCTGGAAAAACCAAACTGGTCATGAGAAGCTTGCTTAGAGTCAGGAGTTTTTAACATGTGCATAGTCTTGTAAAATACATCTTACGAGTTATGGTAGAAGCTGGAAAATCAGTCCCCCTTGTACTGGAGAGACCACAGCATTCTACTTACAGGACTACACGTAGCTACCAAATATATGCTGTCTTTTCCTCCATGACAAAACTGAGTTTTGAAAGATACACTTTCTTTGGACATGTCTCATTTTTTGTTATTTATTTATTTATTTATTTATTATTAGTAAGCAAGCCTTCTGCTATTGTAGCATTTTTTTTTAATTTAGCAGACCAGTTTTTACACCAATTTTAGATTGGTATTTTTTTAGGAATATTTGAGCATCTGTTAGACTATTAGATCACACCACAGTCACATTTCCATCACAACTATTGTTAATTGTAAGTGAGCAGCTTCTGCAGATAGCTGATCTATCCACTTATGTTCGTTTCTTTCAGTTTATACTTCAGAGACTACAATTTTCTGACCTTGTCCGCAAAATTGGAGCCCTAAAATATTCTAGGTGTATAGCCATTTATGCATTGTTTGTAGTTTTATTGTGACATTATTAAATATGTTAGTGCCATAAATACTTTCGCTGTTTAAAAAAAAACGTAATATTGAGCAGACATGGGGCAAGAGATTTACTGTCAAATATAGCAAATATATTTAATCTTCACTTTTCTTTCAGCTTTCTCTATTAGAACATTTTTATTCCCAGCCTCTCAGTGTTCTGTGCTGTAATCTCCCAGAAGCCAAGAGAAGAACACATTTTTTATCTGCTAATCAATGTGAGAACATCCGACGTCTTCCATCATTTAGAAGGTAAAAAGAGAAGTACATATTTAGTATATCTTGTAAAAGAGTTGGGGCAAAATAAGGGATTTCAGAGCCAGTTAATTTTGAAGTGGGTAAAGGAAAAAGAACTTTTTTTTTAGAGCAAAATAAAACACTTTGTTTTTAATTGAGATATTTGGCATAAAGAAAAATATTTTTGCAGGGGGGCATAATTTGCAGTATTGTTACTTTTTATAAGTAACATTTCTTGTTTGTGGAGTTTATGGCCTTTGTTTAATATTAGACCCCTAGACTAAGAAACCCACCTGATTTAAGGACTTGACCATGACTTGAATTTATTTTTGAAAAGAAAGAAAAGATTGTAGCCACCAATCTAGGTAGTTCTTTATTTCCATATGCTATTCAAGTATTTAAAATTTTCATTCTCTGTTTTTGTGTATGCGGTGGTAAAAATTTTAGATATGTGGAAAAGCAATCTTCACAAAAGCAAGTTGCACTGTTGACCAGTGACAGATCTTTGAAGGTAGGAATATGGATATATTTGTTGCTGTTTTATTCTTTTTTTTTCCTTCATGAAAAAAAATATGCACAAAAATTTACTGAGTTTATTTTTAAAAAACTGTACACTCTAATATGCATTGCATAGTGAAGTATTGGATCTTGATAATCCTATAGAAATGTGATTGTTAAAGGTGGTATAAAACCTCAGTTCTAAAGGAAGACCTTTTTTTTTTTTTTTTTTAATCAAGAAGGAAAAGCTAGAACATGAGGTTTCTCCTGTGGTCTGTTTTGGAAACACTTGCAGATCTCAACTTTCTTTTCCACATAGTGGTTTTGGAATCTGTAGGTGGTCTCATTTTAATGTTCTTGTAAGGGCTGTCAGAAATAGAAGCCATGCAACTTTGGGCCCTACTGCTAAGTGGATATTGATTTGATTTGGGAAAAAATATATCATTACATATTGATAATATAGTGCCAGGAAAGATGTAATGAGCTTAGAAAATTATGAGTTAACTATACAGCATGGGGAATATCAAAAGAGGGAGTTTTTTTCTTTCTTAAATAAATAATACTTGGACCTGGTACATAATTCAAAGATAAAGATAATATACAGTGAAAAGGTTCCCTCCTGCCTTAGTCCTCCACTACCCACTTACCCTCCCTGGATATAGCCAGTGTTGCTAGTTTCTTATGTATTAGTCTTTAGATATTTTCCACATATACAAGTAACAAGTAATTATATATATTTTGGAGGTTTGTTCCCCTGTCTTACAGAAGATAAACACATACACTGTTTTGTATTTTGTTTTCTTAATCTTGGAAATCATTTTGTATCACTACTAAAGAATGGCATTGTATTTTTTTTTAGATTAACTTTCTTTATTATGATGTAGTTGATATGCAATATTGTATAAGTTTCAGGTGTACATCATACAGCTATTTATAATTTTTAAAGGCTACACTCCACTTACAGTTGTAAAATATTGGCCATATTCCCTGTTGTACAGTATATCCTTGCAGCTTATTTATTTTATACATGTAGTTTGTACCTCTTAATCACATTCCCCTAACCCTTCCTTCTCTCTACTGGTGACCATGTCTGTGAGTCTCTTTTTCGTAACATTCACTAGTTTATTGTTTAGATTCTAGGTATAAGTGATATATAGTATTTGTCTGACATATTTCCCTTAGCATAATACCCTGTAAGTGCATCCATGTTGTTGCAAATGGTAAAAGTTTCATTCTTTTTTGTGGCTGAGTAGTATTCTACTATATATGTATTCCCACATCTTTTATCCATTCATCTATTGATGGACACTTAGGTTAAACATTCAGTGCGTGTATCGTTTCAAGTTAGTAGTTTGGGGTTTTTTTCAGATACATATCAAGAAGTGGAATTGCTAGGTCATATAGTAGTTCCGTTTTCAGTTTCTTGAGAAACCTCCATACTATTTTCCACATTGTCTGAACCAATTTACATTCCCCTTGACAGTGTACAAGAGTTTCCTTTCCTCCACATCCTTGCCAGCATTTGTTATTTGTGTTCTTTTTGATGATAGCCATTCTGATAGGTGTGAGGTGCTACCTCATTGTGGTTTTGATTTGTATTTCCTGGTTGATTAGTGTTGAGAATCTTCATGTGACTGTTGGCTGTCTGCATTTACTCTCTGGAAAAATGACTTCAGTTCTGCCCATTTTTTAATCAGATTATTTATCTTTTTTTGAAGTTGAGTTGTATGAGCTGTTTATATATGTTGGCTATTAATCCCTTATCAGTAGTACCATTTGTAAATATTGACTCCCATTCAAAAGTTGTCTTTTCGTTTTGTTGGTTTTCTTTGCTTTGCAAAAGCCTTAAGTTTAATTTAGGTCCCATTTGTTTGTTTTTGTTTTTGTTTCCTTTGCCTTAGGAGACAGAGCCAAGCAAATACTACTACGATTTATGTCAGTGTTCTGCCTGTTTTCTTCTAGGAGTTTTATGGTTTTCAGTCTTATATTTAGGTCTTTAATTCATTTTGAGCTTATTTTCATATTTAGTGTTATAGAATGTTCTAATTTTATTCTTTTACACATAGCTATAAGAGTGGCATCATATTTTATTGAATGAATGTACCTTCACGTATTTAACAAGTCCCTTACAATTAGAATGTGTGATGTCACACTTATTTTCAGACTCTTTATACCTTTTTAAGGAAAAAGTTTATTAGAAAATTGTAGTAAAATTAAGATGAGATTGAGGTTAAGCCCTAGCACTCTGTGGGTTTTACTGATACAAACTATTTTTTTTTATTGGAGGATAATTGCTTTATAATGTTATGGTGGTCTCTGCCATACATGAATGTGAATCAGTCATAATTATATACATTAATATATCCCTTCCCTCTTAAGCCTCCCCTGCCACTCCACCCATCTAGGCTGTCACAAAGCACCAGGTTGGGCTCCCAAAGTATTAAATTTTGAATAAAAGAATAGTAGTTCCTGGAGGGCATATGTTCTATATAGGTAAAGACTAATTTACCTCCTTTTAAAAAATTCTCAAAATATATTGAGAATGGCTTCTTTTTGATGTTGTTCAGCTATAGTTTACATACGTAATTATAATGCAAAATGGCTTTTATCAAAAATTATTTCTGATGCAGAATCCACAATAGGCCATAATATAAAATCACTTCTAGATTGGATTTAATAATCATTTTAATAAACTCTGTAATCTTTTCAGAGCAGTATAGGAAGTCTTCAGACACTAAAGTAGGTTATTTCGATACAGAGGAAATTTAAGAACCAGTGGGAAAGGATGTGTGCATGTTATTGAGTTTTTTGAGATTAGACAACTTAGCTATATTGAGTCAGTGAGTTGCCAAGTGTATTTCCAGCTAGAAGTTTCTGTCAAGAGTGTACTTTCAGAGGTCAAGAAGAGATTTTTAAAGAGTACCTTTAGCCATTAAGATGACAAAAGGAGAGAATGTCTAGGCTGGCCTGTTGCAGAAATTTGCTGTGTTCAGTAGCTCAGTAGTGTCTGACTCTTTGCTATTTCATGGACTGCAGCACTCCAGGCTTCCCTGTCCTTCACTGTCTCCCTGAGTTTGCTCAAACTCATGTCCATTGAGTCGCTGATGCCATCCAACCATCTCATCCTCTGTTGCCCCCTTCTCCTCCTGCCCTTGATCTTTGCCTGCATATTTGTCTTTTTCAGTGAGTCAGTTCTTCACATCAGGTGGCCAAAGGACTGGAGCTTCAGCTTGAGCATCAGTCCTTCCAATGAATATTCAGGGTTAATTTCCTTTAATCTCCTTGCTGTCCAAGGGACTTTAAAGAGTCTTCTCCAGTAGCATAATTTGAAAGCATCAGTTCTTCAGCATTCAGCGTTCTTTATGATCCAGCTCTTATATCCATACATGCTGCTGCTGCTAAGTCGCTTCAGTCGTGTCCAACTCTGTGCGACCCCATAGATGGCAGCCCACCAGGCTCCTCTGTCCCTGGGATTCTCCAGGCAAGAATAACTGGAGTAGGTTGCCATTTCCTTCTCCAGTGCATGAAAGTGAAAAGTGAAAGTGAACTCGCTCAGTTGTGCCGACTCTTAGCGACCCCATGGACTGCAGCTTACCAGGCTCCTCCGTCCATGGGATTTTCCAGGCAAGAGTACTATTAGGGTCCATGACTACTGGAAAAACCATAGCTTCAACTATATGGACCTTTTGTTGGCAAAAATTATCTCTGGTTTTTAATATGCTGTTCAGGTTTGTCATAACTTTCCTTCCAAGGAGCAAGCATCTTTTAATTTCATGGCTACATTCACCATCCACA
Organism: Ovis canadensis; assembly: GCF_042477335.2. Taxonomy (NCBI): domain Eukaryota; kingdom Metazoa; phylum Chordata; class Mammalia; order Artiodactyla; family Bovidae; genus Ovis; species Ovis canadensis. The sequence continues at coordinate 60,514,734 of NC_091252.1, read as the reverse complement.
GTGATTTTGGAGCCCCAGAAAATAAAATCTTTCACTGTTTCCACTTTTTCCCCATCTATTTGCCATGAAGTGATGAGACCGGAGGCCATGATCTTCGTTTTTTGAATGTTGAGTTTTAAGCCAGCTTTTTCACTGTCCTCTTTATTAGAGTGGTATCATCTGCATATCTGAGGTTGTTGACATTTCTCCTGGCATTCCTAATTCCAGCTTGTGATTTATCCAACCCGGCATTTTACATGATGTACTCTGCCTGTAAGTTAAATAAGCAGGGTGGCAATAAACAGCCTTGGCATACTCCTTTCCCAATTTTGAACCTGTTCATTATAGTCTAATATTAACTTTGCTTTTCAATAACTTTGTGTATTTTCTAAGCATTTATTTATACTGTGCTTATGTTTCTTACAGTTTTCAGACCTGTTTGTTATCATCTTTGCCATATTCACTTTGGGATTGCATATTTAGTCATTTAGAGGTGTATTTTCTTGGGACTTACATAGTAAGAAATATGAAGGAGCAACAAAGATTTGCACCTTAAACCTGAAAAAATTTTATGTTGGCTGCCTGCTGAATTCAAGGGACAGAAGTTATCTCTGAAAAATTAATGTGCTGGTTTTTCTAGTTTAGGCCAAAAGTATCTTTGAATATTGTATTCTTATTATAGTGCTTTTCTTTTTATCTTTTTATAGTTTTGGTTTAAAATTCATGATAATTTTATATGTATTTTTCTACAATAAAAAAGATTGGAAAGAAATGCCAGATGATAATCAATAATATAGTGCTGCATGATACAGGGGAAGATTCATCTCAGAAATCTTGTGTTTGAACTCCAGCTGCTCAGTAGCCATGTGTACTTAAGGAAATCACTTACCCTGTTTAAGCCTTAATATCCTTGTCTCTGAATTTATATTAATCCCTAGTAATGATTTCTCCATAGGGTTAGTGCTAATCAGTCTATTCAGCAAATGAGAGTGAGTTTAAAACAAACAGAACAATAAAACTTTTATAAATGTATATCAGAAATAGTTACTATTTATTTTTCACCATGATAAAAAGATATAAATTAAATATACTGTTTTATATATTATATAACATATAAAATACAAAGTGTATATAATACTCTTATATAGTCATATAGAGTATATAGTTATATAGACTTACCTCCTATTAGTTTTGTGCTCATTTTCTACATTTATATTTCTGAGACATAGATCTCAAAGTGTAATCTAGTGAAATTTATATTCTTTATATCGGGATTGTTTCTGCCCTAAAAATCTACTGGTTGTCTACTCTGATGAACTAAGTGATTGCTCGAGACCGTAGCATATGTCAGAATCACTCGGAGCACTTGTAAAATGCAGGTATCTAGGCTCCATCCCCAGAGTTTCTGATTGTGTAGCCCGGTGCTCTGCCCCAGGAATTTGCATTTCTAGAAGGGTCCCAGGCAGTGCTGATGCTGCTGGTCTGGAGGCCTTTCTTTGAGAACCGCTGACGTAGACCACTCCCTAGAAGAGAACATCATCTATTGTCTCCCTTTACCCTGTTTTCTTAGGTCTAGAAATAAGCTAGTAAATGCCAGCCTAAACAAATGATTCATCTCAGCTGTCTTCTGACTAGACTCAAGATGTTAAAAAAAAAAAAGGCAGAAAAACTCACTTCAACTCCCTTAAGATTAGGGACCCTTAGTTTCGTAGATAACTGCTTTAAAATTGTATACCAGCTTTGTATTTCATAAACTTCAGGAATGAGTTTTTTGAATGTACTTAAATCTAAAAATTTAGCTAACTCAACCATGTACATTTGTAGAAGATTCATTAAGAAGTTCAAACTAAGATGAGACATTAGAAGGCACATATAGTTGATGAAGGAGTCAAGATTCTGTGCATTTTCTCATTTCTGAGTAGTCTGTCCCTTGAGCAGCTGTATAGTGCAGCTGTGTACAATGCCTGGAAAGTACGCTCTCATAGCTAACAATTAGGTTCTTCTAAGTTTAAACAGAGTAAGATTGTTCAAGCTCCGATTAATTCAAACTCTGATGTCCCAATAGCTTTCAAAGCCTATAATAGAAGTTTAACAAATAATCTTTGACGTTTCTTTTAGAATACTAAGATTTTATTTACTTGTTCATTAAACAGATTAATAACTTTTCTTCTGACTGGTTAAATCATTTACATTCCTCATTGAAAGTTCATTTTAGTGTATAGGTTTAAATGAAATTAAATCAGGCAGTCTATTCTGGTAAACAGCTATAGGATTTAAATGAAACAGCAAGAACAGTGACTGGATATATTTTTACAGTGTTTCGTCCCAAAGTTTTGCTTTAGTAATGAAGCTTTCTTTTTTTTTAATATAAATCTTTAATTTATGAAACTCTGTTTCATGAAAAATTGAGCTTTCAGACATGCCTTAAACAGAACTTTCAAATTCACCATGATAAGAGATAAAATTTTTACTCTTTCTTGTGCCTGAAATTTTGTTTGAAGTCAAATATTAAGGAGAGTTTAGATTTTAGCCTCATATCATATTTGCATAATTTTTATCTGATAATAAAAAAACTGGTTTTTGATATACTGAAAAGATTTTTTTTTAGTAAGTAGTGAAAAATTATCTTGCTTTCTATGAGAAAATGTTTTGGTGGCGGGAGAATATTAACAGCTTTTCCCAATTAGTAGTTTTTATGTCTGTCCCAACACTGTATCTAAGATTAGGTCTATTTTAATCTTGTGCCCTCTAAACCAGCCACATTCTATATTAGTAATAATGATTTGCTATGCATGTTGATCCTGTCTTGTCAAGTAATTAATTATGCTCATTATGTAATGAGTGACTAATTTCATATACCTTGTGTAAGAAAATAAATTTATGTGTTTTTATTCAAGTCTTATTTAAAGCTGTGTGGCATCTTCTTAAAGCATTAAACTTCATGGTATGTAGAAAAGTGAAATTCAGTCTCTTGCAGGTGACAGCTGAAGTTTTATTATTTTGACTAGTCAGTATTTCATGTCTCTAAGCTTATGTGCCTAAGTTGATTTAAAGGCATAGATCATGGCATCTGGTCCCATCACTTCACAGGAAATAGATGGGGAAACAGTGGAAATGGTGTCAGACATTTTTTGGGGGGGCTCCAAAATCGCTGCAGATGGTGATTGCAGCCATGAAATTAAAAGACGCTTACTCCTTGGAAGAAAAGTTATGACCAACCTAGATAGCATATTCAAAAGCAGAGACATTACTTTGCCAACAAAGGTCTATCTAGTCAAGGCTATGGTTTTTCCAGTGGTCATGTATGGATGTGAGAGTTGGACTGTGAAGAAAGCTGAGCACCGAAGAATTGATGCTTTTGAACTGTGGTGTTGGAGAAGACTCTTGAGAGTCCCTTGGACTGCAAGGAGATCCAACCAGTCCATTCTGAAGGAGATCAGCCCTGGGATTTCTTTGGAAGGAATGATGCTAGAGCTGAAGCTCCAGTACTTTGGCCACCTCATGCGAAGAGTTGACTCATTGGAAAAGACTCTGATGCTGGGAGGGATTGGGGGCAGGAGGAGAAGGGGATGACAGAGGATGAGATGGCTGGATGACATTACTGACTTGATGGACGTGAGTCTGAGTGAACTCCGGGAGTTGATGATGGACAGGGAGGCCTGGCGTGCTGCGATTCATGGGGTCGCAAAGAGTAGGACACAACTGAGGGACTGAACTGAACTGAACTGAAGAGCTGGGAGTAAGAGAATGTCTTAAAAGTTGTAACATAATTACTATTAGAAAGATAACCTGGTACAGCATGCTTATTTTATTGAATTCAAGTGAGGAACTGGAGCCAAGAGAAAGTGAAATATCTGAAGTCACAGGTGAGTTAGAGGTAGTTTAGTATGCTTATCACAAGTTTGGTGGAGACCTGCCTTTCACCTTTCTGCCTACCTCTTTCTGTTTTTTTGTTTTGTTTTGTTTTGATATAGAACTAAAGGATAAGAGGAGGGGAAAATCTATTTGAAAAAATAATAAAAGGGGAGGAAAAGAGAAAATCTCTCCAAACAAACTACCAAGTGTGATCAGACAAGCTAGGTGTTAGCAGGGTAATGTGTGAGAAATTGGCAGTTTCAATCCAAACCCTTCCTCAAGTGTTTCTGATATAAATGCCAGGGTAGCAGTATGGAGGCCAAAGGACTGGGAGAGACAAGAAGATTAGCACTCCTTCCACCCAGGGAACTAGGAGAAAGCCATGGTTTGCTGTTCTCTAGGTAGCTACCATGTGAGAAGTCAAGCCTGGAATCATCTTCAGCTAAAATTTCTCTCTAATGAGAAAAATAACGCTTAGTTCTATCAAGATGATAAATACTGTGTTCTTGGACAGCTGATGCATTTTAATCCTAAAATTTGTTTGTTTTACCAGCTTTCAATGAGCAGTGAATTAATTGAAAGGAATAAGTTGCATAAATTTAGTCACTTTTACATACTTTGATTTAGTTTTCTTGAGCTCACCCTTTACCCCATGCATATAATTCTAGACACAAAAGGAAAGAAGAGAAAGAAATGCAAGAACTAAGTATCGTGGCACATATTATTCTACTAATCATGTTTTATTTACCTATATATATATTTAAGTTTTACATAGTCATTGGCTTCTGTAAAAAAATGTAAATAATCCTTAATGATGGAGGCCTTGTCATATGAGTAAACAGTAATGATTTTTGAATGAATGACGGACAGACATAATTTATGTGACTGGAAATGGCATATTTAAATGGTTGTATTGTACATTGCCAGCACTCAATATGCCAGCAAATTGGGAAAACTCAGCAGTGGCCACAGGACTGGAAAAAGTCAGTGCTCATTCCAATCCCAAAGAAAAGCAATGCCAAAGAATGCTCAAACTACCACACAGTTGTACTCATCTCACACACTAGTAAAGTAATGCTCAAAATTTTCCAAGCCAGGCTTCAATCGTACATGAACTATGAACTTCCACATGTTCAAGCTGGATTTAGAAAAGGCAGAGGAACCAGAGATCAAATTGCCAACATCCGCTGGATCATTAAGAAAGCAAGAGAGTTCCAGAAAAATATCTATTTCTGGTTTATTGACTATGCCAAAGCCTTTGATTGTGTGGATCACAATAAACTGTGGAAAATTCTGAAACAGATGGGAATACCAGACCACCTGACCTGCCTCTTGAGAAACCTATATGCAGGTCAGGAAGCAACAGTTAGAACTGGACATGAAACAACAGGCTGGTTCCAAACAGGAAAAGGAGTATGTCAAGGCTGTGTATTGTCACCCTGCTTATTTAACTTATATGCAGAGTACATCATGAGAAATGCTAGGCTGGATGAAGTACAAGCTGGAATCAAGATTGCTGGGAGAAGTATCAATAACCTCAGATATGCAGATGACACAACCCTTATGGCAGAAAGTGAAGAAGAGCTAAAGAGCCTCTTGATGAAAGTGAAAGAGGAGAGTGAAAAAGTTGGCTTAAAGCTCAACATTCAGAAAACGAAGATCATGGCGTCTGGTCCCATCACTTCATGGCAAATAGATGGGGAAACAGTGGAAACAGTGGCTGACTTTATTTTTCTGGGCTCCAAAATCACTGCAGATGGTGACTGCAGCCATGAAATTAAAAGATGCTTACTCCTTGGAAGGAAAGTTGTGACCAACCTAGATAGCATATTAAAAAACAGAGGCATTACTTTGTCAACAAAGGTCCATCTAGTCAAGGCTATGGTTTTTCCAGTAGTCATGTATGGATGTGAGAGTTGGGCTATAAAAAAAGCTGAGTGCCGAAGAATTGATGCTTTTGAACTGTGGTGTTGGAGAATACTCTTGAGAGTCTCTTGGACTGCAAGGAGATCCAACCAGTCCATCCTAAAAGAGATCAGTGGTGTTCATTGGAAGAACTGATGTTGAAGCTGAAACTCAGTACTTTGGCCACCTGATGTGAAGAGCTGACCCATTTGAAAAGACCCTGATGCTGGGAGGGATTGAAGGCAGGAGGAGAAGGGGACGACAGAGGATGAGATGGTTGGATGGCATCACCAACTCAATGGACATGAGTTTGTGTAAACTCCCAGAGTTGTTGATGGACAAGGAGGCCTGGCGTGCTGTAGTTCATGGGGTTGCAAAGAGTCACACGACTGAGTGACTGAACTGAACGCACATTGACTGGCAACTGACAGCTGGCTATCAGTGTGATTTTTTACGTTCTTGGTGGTTTTATTTTTTTAATCTGAGCCAGCATGTGCAAATAGAGAAATTTTACATCATAAATTCAGACTTCTGTCTTCTTTTGAAAAACTAAATCTGGCTCATATCCGGCAAGACAACAGTGGTTGGTCTTTTTTTTCCAGCAGTTGCTCTTACTGAAGAGAGAGATTGCGTGTTGGCTTCCTTTCATTCACGTACTACTTCATTCAACAAATACTTCTTGAGTGCCTACTGTGGGCCAGGTATTAATCTAGTACAGGAGTGAACAAAACAGGCGAACCTCCCTGCCTTTGTGGAGCTTACCTGCTATCAAAGTGAGTAGGTAAAACATTTTTGTGAGTAATAATTGCTAAGAAGAAAACAGTGAAAGAGAGAAAGGGAGTACTGGCAGTGTGCACAGGGAATGAAATTGAAACTTTAAATAAGAGCCTCTTTAAGAAGGTGAGCTTTGAGTAAAGAGGAAGTTATAGGGCACCCCATTCAGGAATCCAGAGGAAGAAAATTCTAAACAGAGCCACAACAAGTGGAAGGGACATGAGGTTGGAGCTTGTCTGGCATGTTTGGGGAAGAGCAAGGGGACTGTGTTTGCTGTTTTTCCTACAGCTCACTGTTTTCCCATATCTGTCTCAGAGATCAGTAGAGACCAAGAGGTCTTCATGTTTTAAGAACAGAAGAAAACATTTCTTTGGTAAAGAATAAATATTTCTAGGCAGTGCATCTCTGTTGAAAAGACCATCCGAACACAGTTAAGAAATAAAACCGTGGCAGCTATGACTATGGTATGGAAAAGATTCTGGAGGAAAAATTTAATGAATAGAAAACAGGAGAACTATTTCAACAGGCTATGTTTCTGCATGAGTGTGATGTGATGCTGCTGTAATGTATGAAGAGGGAGATTTTCTCATGCATCAGGACCTCTTACAGGCTGAAGTTTTTGAAAATATGTTCATACAGTGCTTTAGGAATTGTTGCCCTGCACACATAAAGGCATTTGCAGGTAGCTGTCGCAGTAAGACAAAGAACTTAGAGGACAGGTTACATGAAAAAGTTAAATTAGTCATTGGTGATGTTTTCTGTTGCAGCTGATAAACACACAGGTATAAATAACAGTGGAATCTTTCTTATATGGAGTTAGGTTCTGAAGTCAGCACATTAAGTCAGAGATTTTGGATGGTCAAAATTACTGTTGAAGATCCCTTAGAAAGGTATAACAGATCTCTCAATTAGTCCAGTGTAGCCAGTTTTATTTCCAGCGTTGGAATCATAACTCCCATATCCTCAGATGAGATAGTCTGCCATGTTATAGGAACAAAACAAAAGAAGACAAAATGTTTTTTAAAGGCTAGAAGTCTAATCATCACAGGGATGTGAGGCACAGTGGAAAATGTGAAGGTACTAAGACTGTCTGGGAGAAAACATGTTTGTATCTTTCCTTTTCCACTTACTCCAGGGCATCTAGTTCCTGGAGTGTGCAACATTGCCCATACTGTGTCAAGTATTTCTTTTCTTTCCGCATCCAAGTAAATTTAGTGAAGATGTCATTCATTTCTACTGTATCACCCAGTTATTTGTATTCACAGTTAGTCCACAAAGCAAAAGTAAGAGGTAGTACGTGAAGCATAGTTATTATTCAGTAATAGATTCCTTTTTCTCCAGAATATTGCCTCTGTTTACATGCTGTTTACTCACATATCAAGATAAGCCATTAGTGGCTTAATGCAGTCTCTATGTTATAGCTTACAGTGAAAATAGAAATTAAGTATACTCTGACAGTGGCAGTTAAAATACCCTTTGTTATGATAGAAGACCTAGATTTTTGAAATTACCAACTAACTCAAATACTGGTGGGAAAAAACTTTGATACTAAAAGCTTTTCTTTCATTTGCCCTATGCTTTCAGGTAATGACTCAGATTGCTGACCAAGGAATTGATTTCTAAGTGAGTTAGAGTTCAGGAAAATATATCGGATTTGTTATATTAGATAGTTTAGATTTGTTTGAATTTATTGATATCGGTTGCTTTCCGGGTAGCACAGCTGGTAAAGAATCTGCCTGCAATGCAGGAAACCCCAGTTCAATTCCTGGGTTGGGAAGATCCCCTGGAGAAGGGTATGCCAACCCACTCCAGTATTCTTGGGCTTCCCTGGTGGCTCAGATGATAAAGAATCCACCTGCAATGTGGGAGACCTGGGTTTGATCTCTAGATTAGGAAGGGCCCTGGTGTCCTGGTGGAGGGCATGGCAACCCACTTCAGTATTCTTGTCTGGAGAATTCTCAGGGACAGAGGAACCTGGCAGGCTATAGTCTATGGGGTTGCAAAGAGTTGGACACAACTGAGTGACTAAACGTAGCACATTGATATCTGGAGGTGTTATTTTCTGCATGGTTGACCACTGAAATATTGAGTATCTGCAGAATATTGCAGGAAAAAAGACAGCTCAGTACTTTTGAAGATGGTACCACAGATCATAATCCTCTTAAGAAAATGTTACAGAAATAAGTGATAAAAGTATTTGAAGTATGAAAAATGCATGATAGGGTGTAGTAGTATTTTAAAATCCCTTTTAAAACATTTCATAAAGTTCTAGGAAACTCTCCTAATCACCCCTCCAAAGAAAAGCCTTTTGAAACTGATTTGTGAGATTGGTCATCCTATAGGTTTCTTACGACTGCCTCCCATATCACTCTTCTTAGATTCTAAATTATAAAGCTTGTTGGCTTCAGGGTTCTAATTTTCAGTTTCATCTGCTTAATTGCTAAAGTGAACAAAACCGGTATTGGAGAATCCCAATGAAAAAGCAGTCACCTGCAGTGTTTCTACTACAGTCTCCCCTTCCCTTTCAACACAACTTTAGTAGGACTATGAGAAAAGCATACAGGGACTTCCCTGGTAGTCCAATGGTTAAGACTCAGTGCTCCCATTGCAGAGGGCATTGGTTTGATTCCAGGTCAGGGAACTGAGCTCCTATACTGCTGCATGGTGTGGCTTAAAACATCATGGAACCACAGCAACCATTAATTACATTGGTCCTGGGGGCTCTGGTGATCTCTTCACCCTTCTAATGCCACTGAAGCTAGAGGATGATGGCCATCCTTGCTGTGGTATATACCAGGTGACTGACATAGGCAAGCATCCAGCAGGTGCTCTTTCGCACACTTGTATTTTGGAGGGGCCAAGTCTTTGTGGCAGTGCTTTAGACGAGAGGAAATTAAATTAGTTACAAAGTTAGTTTTGGTATGTGTAAAATATCACCAGACTTGATACTAAATAAAAAGTATCCAACTGTTATCCTAGATTTTGTGTGCATGATGAATTCTCAGACTTAAGGTTAGTTTGTAATTCTGAATCTTCTCTCATCAGTTTTCTGGAAATTAGATTTTATTATTCTACTAATTGCTGACTTACATATTTGTAATGACTTTTTTAGGAGGAAACACAATCATTACTAGAAAACCTGCATGTTTACCATACAAATTACTTCCTGGTTTTGAGATGTCTTCATCAGTTCACCTCTTCTCTTCCCAAGTACCCATTGGGTCGACAGGTAAGCAGAACTTACTCATTTGGAATCTCTGATGTAGGACTATTACTGGTTTTTCCCTTTGAGTTTAGTAGCATTCAGGCCTCAGAATTTGCAGTGGATCCACATCTTGCTGTGTGTGCACAGTCTAAATCCATTCCAGCTGTACATGTTACTGGTAATTGAAACAATATTTTTTGTTCTGATGGCCACAACTAGAAACAGCCATGTGAATCCAAGTGGTGGTGCTTTCCCTTCAGTGTGTTTGTGCTAAGTCATTTTAATTTATTTTCTTTAATACTTTGTCACTTACACTGAGAGAGCTGATCCTCCACTGTAGTGAAATAAAAAAGGAATCTGTTTGAGACCGCCTAATGGTTAACCTTGCATTATACCCAGAACTAAAGGAAAGTAGTACTTTTGCTTCTTGCAGAATTATGCTCTGCTGGCGTTTGGGTCATAACATAAGCCTGTGAACCATCTTTAGAGTGGATGCAAGGGAAGAATTCTGTATTCCTAAATCTTTGCATTCTTAACTCAGAGGTTTGGAGAACAAATATAAATATGTAAGAATAACTTGTTTGTTTTCTGCCATTAAACCTTCTTTTTAGTAATCATGTCATCATTTTGATAATTTACTTATTGCAAAGTGACCAGTGATATCAGCCAATCCCAATATGATCACATTTTGCTACCATGTGAATGATGTTTTATGTAAATGCCTGATCCATGTGATATGTGCCCAGACTGTTGTCATCTATAGAAAATGGCTGTTTTTAAAAAGAAATTTTTTTGACTTGCTCGTTTATGATTTTCCCAAACTAGTAATGTGCAAACTTAGTAGATCATTTTTGGTCCCTCACAAGTATGCTGTTCACTTCCAGATCAGAGAGCTGTACTGCATGTGTTTAGAAAAGAACATATGGGATTCAGAGGAGTATGCATCAGTCTTGCAGCTGCTGAGGTAGTTTTTTTTTTTTTCCTTTTTTATCTACTCTAAGCCTGCCAATAAATAACACCTGCTTCCAGAACTCTGCCTGCCAAGGAATTTCATAAGTAGCCACGTTGTAACTAATATTTGTATATATCTTGAATTTTATGTTTGTAGTTATTGTAGAAACCATCCATTTCTTTGCTAGTTTTACCTTGTTTCTGAACTTTTGATTTTTTTAAGTAAAATCAGTGTTTGCTTTGTGAATTGTTGATACCACACAGGGAGAACCTTGTTATTGATCATTTCAGTTCAGCCAGCTTGCTATTATGATAGGGAAGGTAGTCACAGCAAGCACGCTCACATGGCTCCAACCTGGTTGGGTTGAAGAGCAGCATCACTGAGTGAAATGCATCCTGTGAAGGAGCCCACTGCTGACCCAGATGAGGAGTGGCTGCCACTGGGCAGTGGTCTTGATGCCTTCCCCAACCCGAGCTGACCGTCAGCATTAACACTGGCTAAGCTGTAAATTTTTTCCAGTATTATATGAATAAATAAGGTATCTTGGTGCTATTATCAGATATCAAAGATCACTTATTCCTGACAAATTTATCTTTTAAAGTTATAATTATTTGTTTTCTTTGGCTTTACGTCATATATGTATGGTGACTTCTTAGTCTTTCATAAAAATAATGACCACTTGGGTAGTAAAAGAAGGGAATCCAAGTGTGAGCTGTTTTTTGCACACAGTCTTATAATTTTCCTCAGTGGATATAAATGTTCATATGAAAATATCATAAAGAAGTCCAAGAACTGAATATTTACTAAGCCTTGGCTTCCCCTGGGTCCACAAGAAAAGAACAGATGGGCACAGTAGGAGGAAAATTCACATTGAAAGCACTTTCAGTCCCGAGGCTTAATAATACAAATGTTAGTTATCCAGCAGGTGCAGCTTAAGATAGGAAACTAATTTTATGCTATCTGGAAAAATAACTCCCCATGGAAACTAGATTGCCACTAAAAAGCTATGTTTTATTTCATTTTCTTTAAATGCCAGTAAGAGATTTCTGTATATTTATATACTTCAACTGGAATGTTCCTGAGATTTCTTTTGTTTTCTATTCAAGTCAGCATACTTATCTCAAGCACCCAGTTGATTCTTACTGGGTTTCCTTTTTAACCTTCATGATTAGTAACTGCCTTCCTTGTCCAGTTGGGTATTTCTAAATTCATAGATTTCTTTGTCAGGGAGAGTCACAGATCAAGAATGCCAATTCTAAATAAGAGTAAGGAAATGTGAACAATGATAGTTACAGTATGCACTATTGGATAGTACTAATTAGGGGTCATGAAGTCTTGCTGTGTCAGGTACTGTCGGTACATTTTCCAGTCTAATACTCAAGTGTGCCTTTGTGGCAGACACCATTAGCCACACTTTATAGCAGGTGAAACTAAAGCACAGATAGGGTTTAAGTAATTTGCCTGAGATCTTACAGCTGTTGATAGAACTAGGATTCTAATTCAGATCTGACTTTAAAATTTTTATACTTTCCACTTTTCTTTGCTCAGGTTTAAAATAGGGATTTGGGGATCTGGGTAAAGCAGAACCAGTGAATAGAAAGCAAAGTTTCAATCATATTGCTAATCTGAGGTAAGGAACAGGATTATTAAAACCACTGAGGATGAATACAGCAGTTACAGCAAGGACAGGCAAGAATCTGGGAACTACCAGAGAGAAAGAAATCTGCCACCCTTCAAACTGGAATTCTTCTTTTCCCCTTTGTATAGATAAGATGTTGACAAAAAATCAGGGACACTTGTCGGTTTAGTCATTCTAAATAGGAAACATCTGAATTTAGGAAACCAGACATTCTTGTCTCCTGTCTTCAAATAATTGAAGTCATAAGAGAAAATTAAGTTAAAAATGATCACTGAATGTTTCTTTGGAATGAAAATATGTAGTACTATTAGAAACATAGTCTAGTAACATTTCCAATTTGAACTTTCTGTTAAGAGTTACTTGAATGGCAGTATTTCTCTTGAAAAAATCCCTTTTATCTGGAAACTGACATGTTTAAGTAACCAGAGGTCTACTTGATGAAATATTTTGTGACCATTAAAAAGTACGAAATTCCTAACATTTGTGTGGAACTGCAAAAGACCCTAAAGAACCAAAACAGTTTTGAGGAAGAACATAGGTGGAGACATCCTTCTTGATTTCAGTGTATATTACAAAACTGTAGTAATCAAAACAGTATGATATTGGCATGAAAACAGACACACAGATGAATGGAGCATAATAGAGAACCCAGAAATAAACTCATGCTTACGTGGGCAGTTAATTTATGACAAAGGAGACAAGAATATACAGTGGGGCAAGAACAGCCATCAACAAATGGAATTAAAAAAACTGGACCACTAATCAACTCAAAATGGATTAAAGATGAACACAGAGTTAAAACCATAAAATAGAAGAAAACATAAGCAGTGAGCTCCTTGACATTGGTCTTGGCAATGGTTTTTAGGCTTTGACACCAAAAGCAAAGACATAGGAGTGGGATTATATTAAACTAAAAAGCTTCTGCACAGCATAGGGAACCATCAACAAGATGAAAAGGCACCCTACAGAATAGGAGAAAATATTTGTGAATCATATATCTGATGAGGGATTAATATCTAAAATATATAGAGAACTCATACAATGCAATAGAAAAAAAATCTGATTAAAAAATGAGCAGAGGATATGAGTAGACATTTTTCCATAGAGGACATACAGATGGCCAGCAGGTACATGAAAAAGTGCTAAACATCACTAATCATCAAGGAAATGCAAATCAAAACCACAATTAAGATATCACCCATTAGAATGACTGTTATCAAAAAGACAAGAAACAACAAGTATTGGTGAGGATATGAAGAAAAGGGAACCCTTCTTCCCTGTTGGTCGGAATGTAAATTGTGCAGCCACTATGGAAGACAGAATGGAGATTCCTCCAAAAGTTAAAAATAGAGCTCCTTTATGATACAGCATTTCCACATCTGCATATTTATAAGAAGGAGAGGAAAGCAGTAACTCAAAAAGATACCAGCACTGTGTTCACTACAACATTGTTTACAATAGCCAAAACATGGAATGAACCTAAGTGTCCATCAGTGGATGAATGGATAGGCAGATGTGTGTGTGTGTGTCTGTGTGTGTTATTCAGAAATAAAAAGAAGGAAATGCTGCCTTAACACTGAACTTACAGAATCAGAGAACAAATTGGTGGTTGCCACGGGTAGGGGGTGGTCAAAATCAGTACAAACTTCCAGTTACAAAGGAACCCTAGGATTGTAATGTACAGCATGTTTACTATTAATAATACTGTATTGTGCATTTGAGAGTTGCTTAGAGAAACTATTTGAGATGACAGATGTTAACCAGATTTATTGTGGTGATCATTTCACAGTAATACATATACTGAATCATGTCATATACCTGTAACTAATGTCATATGTCAGTTATATTTCAATTAAAAGATACTTACAAGGAACTTACAAGAATGTTGAAAATGTCAACTATTCGTAATTGGAAAAAGACCTATAGAATTTTTTATCAGTTGTTTTTAAGTGTAAATAACAGATATTGATGTGTGGAGAGTATGCATTTATAATGTGTCATAATCTGACATGAGTGCAGTGGTTCTGCATGTCTTCCATAACCTTTCCTCTGTCAGTCAACTCTTGGAGCCTAAAGACCACATTCCTATACAGGATATGAGTTGGTTAATTTTCACTCAACCATGTGTCATTATAAAAGGATATATTTAAGTTTAAACACTGTTGGGGAACAGAAAGTGGTAAAAAAAAAAAAAGTTACACTAACTAAGCAGTAAGCTAGGTGAGTGTCTTTTTCTGGTCAGCTGTGAAAGACCTTAAGAGGAAAATTTTAGCTTTCTATTGGAGAGAATTTCTAGACAGCCACCTAAATATCAAACACTAGACCAAGAATTTTTCAGATTTTAAAATTTGAAAAATCATGCTTCAATAATAAGATTTAAAGGGTTAACATAAATCATAAAGTCCTCCACTTCTAGGCCACTGATGGCTCAGCTGGATGGAGGCACAGTGCCCTACTACCCCAGCAGTACCAGTGGAGCCCCATAGCAATGGTTCTCAGACTGGGCCCTTCTTATGAGAATTTACTGTCCCTTGGCCCCTCTGCCATCAACTGAGAATCACTCACCAAGAGTTATCACATTGTTTTTCTCTAATAAGGAAACCAAAGCCAGAAACATTGAGTGACTTTTCTGCGGTTGGTAGAGCTGGAATTTAACTCCAGATCTTCCATGTTCAGTCAGTTTTTCAGCCCTATTCCAATTATTTGAGTGGTGGTACAAAAGGAAATTTATATAGGTTTGTGGCCAGAAGTCCACGTTGAGAGGGTACCCCAAGTTTTAAAATGAGCCAGCTGAGCAAGCTCCTGTGGACTCAGCCCACACTCCATCTTGAGGACATGTTGGCACAGTGTGCAGACATCTTTAATGAATGGAGCCACAGTGTCTAGTCTGCTTATCCCAAGTGGAACCTTATGAGCTTGCTGCAGAAACAGATTTTTTAATTCAAGTTGATTGATAGGTGAAAAATTTACTTTAGGCTGAAAGAGATTATTTTAATTTCTGAATAAGGCTTTTGAATTAAACAGTAATATATTGGCAGGTCAGCTCAGCTTTCATTGAGTTTAGGAAAAAAAATGACTGAAGTAATAATACTGACATTTGATCACTTTCAGTTCAGTTCAGTCGCTCAGTTGTGTCCAACTCTTTGCGACCCCATGAATCGCAGCACGCCAGGCCTCCCTGTCCATCACCAACTCCCGGAGTTCACCCAAATTCATGTGCATCGAGTCGGTGATGCCATCCAGCCATCTCATCCTCTGTCGTCCCCTTCTCCTCCTGCCCCCAATCCCTCCCAGCATCAGGGTCTTTTCCAATGAGTCAACTCATCACATGAGGTGGCCAAAGTGGAGTTTCAGCCTCAGCATCAGTCCTTAGCTTAGTTCAAAGAGACTAGAGGTTTAGAATCTAAATAATGCATTGTTCCTGACTTTGCAGATTAACTTTTGATAATAATGAAAGATCTTGTTATGAAAAATGACACAACTCCACAGTCTGTGAGGCACTTGCTTAATAATAATAATCTGACTTCTCATGATCAAGACTTATCCATGCAAAAGCTCTCTGAGACTGCAGCACTAAAATGCAATTTCTTTATAACAGGGATTGCTAATCCTCAATTTGCATCGTATCAAGCCCCTCACAGTTTTCTGTGGGCTGCTGCTTAACTCAGACAAACAGCTGAATTGTTGAAGCTCATTTTAAAGCAAAAGATGCTGAGTGGCTTTAGTGCATGTAAAAATCAGCTGAAGCATTAAACATACAGATTCTACCCTCTCCCCAAAGATTCTGAGTGTGACTGCTGGAAACTTGAGTGTAATGGTCAGCAGAAATCAGAATTTAAGAAGCACTTTACATTTGGACAGGTGGTCTAGGGGCCACACTTTGAAAAATGTGCTTCTAAATAATAATGGAGAATAAGAAAGGAATACAAAAAAATTGAGAGAAGAAATGAAGCCGAAAAAGAAGCTGGATGGCTTTAGGCAGTTGGTGTCAAATTAGTTCCAAAACTAGACCAAGGTATTCTACTGCTAATAGTGAGCTGTGGTTTTTATCTCAACAGATAGAAAAATGATCTGCATTTGTGTTTTAAGTTTTTCTTTATTAAACATTTAGTGCTTACTACCACCTTTCTGCTAGTGAAATGAATGGGTAGCTAAGAAATGATTAATTTTAAAAATTCAGAAATAGCTAATTAAACTGTTTGAAAGCTTTACTTCTGATTTCAGGGTTATACCTTTGTAGTGCATCAGTAAAAGTATTTACGTATTTTATCTTGCAGAAGTGTCTCTAACCATATGGTAGAATTGACTCATTTTGACATAGTACAAAAAGCTTGAAAGTAAAAGTGTTGGTTGCTCAGTCATGTCCGACTCTTTTGTGAGCCCATGGACTGTAACCCACCAGGCTCTTCTGTGCATGGGATTCTTCAGGCAAAATACTGGAGTGGGTTGCCATTCCTTTCTCTAGGGGATCTCCCTGACCCAGGGATCAAGCCTCGGTCTCCTGCATTGCAGGCAGATTTTTTACCATCTGAGCTGCAAAGAGCATGGTGCTCCATGAGCCCTGTGACTTCAGGATACTCCCTCCAGGAACCAATTTGAAAATAGAGAAATTATTCTTCACCTGAGGTCGTGAAATTCTTTTTCACTGCATGGCCACTATCTTGTTTACCCATTCAAAAAATATTTTTAATACTCTGTATGTGGAGTCACTGACCTGTTGACAGTGATGACCCTGGTCCTTACCCACATTGAATCTTGGCTGAGTAGGGAGATTAAGGTGGATAAGTAGACAGACAGGTACAATACAGGATAATAAGGCCTGTGTTGGGTAAGGTCTAGTGCGCTAAGGAACTAGTAGACTGGACAGTTACCCTCTGTTTCTTGGAGGAAAAGACCTCTAATATGAAATATCAAGGCTTAGAAGGAATTAGGCATATTTTGGTTTCTATTTCACTTGTTACGATCATATGTGATTGCTTTGTTATATTGTCTTGGAAGAAGACAGTCTCTGTGAATGTGTTTTTGGCAAGCCTTTTCTTTTTGCTTTCTTCTGGTCTTTGTTGATGTACTTGCAGGTTTGAGTCTTTAATATTTGAGTATTTTTCAAAGCTGTGCTGGTAGTATCTGTCTAGAACTTGAGAACTCATTATTCAGAAGATCTTTGCGTTAGCCATGGATTGACCAGTTTCTCCTCTAGCCTGTTCTCAATCAGATGTTTATATAATTAGTACTTAACCGGAAATGACTGCCTTTCTGCATGATGAAACAGAACACTTATTGCTCTTCAGGGTGATTGCTCTTAATGGTTGCTAAATGATTCTCTTTCTGTCTTAGTTTAGGGAACTTTTTTTTTTTTAAATAACAAGCTATAAAACTTTTAACACATTAAGTATCACAAGCCTTTTTTGAACCATTTACCCTAAAGTGATATAATCACTTAATCAAGTTGGTTCAAGATAGAATAGCTTTTTCAGCACTAATGAGACCTGTCTTAGATGTGTTATTTTTTCTTTGTCTTTAAAGTGGTGGTCCCCAACCTTTTTTGCCACCAGAGATCAGTTTTGTGGCAGACCACTTTTCCACGGATTCAGGGTTGGGGCGAGGGGATGGTTTCAGGATGATTCAAGCGCATTGCATTTATTGTGCAGTTTATTTCTGTTACTAGTACACCTCAGATCATCAGACATTAGATCTTGGAGGCTAGGGACCCCTACTTCAAACTGGTCTGGTGTGCTGACTTTAAAACTTGTAAATTTTGATGCAGTTTGTCCTCCATATCTGCAGGTTCCACATCCATGGATTCAAGCAGCCACAGGTTGAAAATATTTTTTAAAATTCTAAAAAGTTCCAAAAAGCAGGGGGGAAAATGCATGTGAGTTTACTGTGCACTGGTAGCTATTTACTTTGTATTCATATTGTATTTGCAACTATGTGCATAGCATTTACATTGTATTAGATTCTATAAGTAATCTAGAGATAATTTAAAGTATCTAGGAGGATATGTGTAGGAGATATGCAAATACTGTGCCATATAATATAAAGGATTCCAGCATCCTCAGATTTTTGTATCTGCAGGAGTCCTGGAACCCATCCCCCACAGTACAGTAAGGACAACAGTATTTTCTTCTCAGTTTTACTCTGTTTCAAATGTAGATGGAATTCACAACAGTTTGAAGTGTCTCACACTGCCTCCAGGTTCCCTTCAGTCTTTCCGTAGCTGATTTAGTTTCGGCACGCTTTCGGTCAGGGTCCACGGTGACCCTCATGTTTCTAAGTCTCATGGTCAATTCTGTCTTCATTTGCGTTAACCTGTTGTCAGCATCTAACACAGTTCACCACTCCTCATTAATGACTTTCTAGGGCCTAGATTCTTCTGGTTTTCCTCATACTTCAGTGCATGCTCCTCCCCCTCAGTCCTCTTTGGTGATTTCTCTTCTCCCTAACATTGCAGTCCCTCAGGGCTTAATCAGAAGCCCACACTTTTCTCCTGAGTGTCAGACTCTTAGGTCCATCTACCTGTTTACATCTCCACTTGGATATCTGTATATATCTTAGAATTGGCATGTTTAGAACTGAATGCCTGATTTTCCCCGGAAACCTAGAATCTTCCCGCATTCTTTCTATCCTTCCAGTTGTTCAAAGCCGAAAACTTGCATTCTGCCTTCAAAATATTTCAAGAACCAGACCTCTTCTTAACACCTTTCCCATTGGTACCACCATTGTCCAAGTCACTGCCATCTCTCATTTGGATTATTGCCATCACCTCCTAACTGACTTCCTTGCTTCAATGCATGCTCCCTTCCAGGCTTTTCTCAAAATAGAAGTCAGAATAATCCTTTTAAAATATGCCAGATAAGGACATTCCCTGGCAGTCCAGGAGTTAGGATTCTGTACTTACAGTGTCAGGGCCTGGGTTCAATCCCTGGTCAGGGAACTAAGATCCTGCAGGTGGCATGGTGTGGCCAGAAAACGAAATGAGATGACATGAGATGAAATATAGTCAAATCATGTCCCTCCTTTGCTCAAAACTCCCATTTTCACTCAGTAAAATCGCAATCTATACAGTGACTCTGTGATCTAGCCTTCCATTCCCTCTCTCTGATTTCATCTTCTGCTTCTTGTTCTTGCCTTCCACTTGTGTGGCAAGTAATTTAAATGAGAACATAATGCTACTTTTCTGACATTAATACTTATGTTACATAACTCTAAAAGCCAGTCACTTGCTGGTGGCAATTTGTACTTTGAGATTTTTCCTGGTACAAACATGTTAAGTTGTACTATATACAGTGTTCCACAGCTTGGATTTTTTTGTTGTTGTTTTTTGGGTTTGTCTGGTTGGTTTTTATCATTGTAGTTACTTGTTTTGCACCTAGTATTCTACTTAAGGTGCTTCTATAATGTCGTTGGTAAAAGCATAGATGCCAAGCCAGACTGGGTTCAGAGCCCAGCTTGCCAGTTACCAGACTCTGGACAAATTGCCTAAGTTTTCTGTGCTTCTGTTTTCTCGTTTCTTAACATGATCATAGTATCTGTATCATGCAGTGTTGTGGAGATCAAATGATGCCTGGTATATTGTGTGCTCAGAAATATTAGCTGTCATCACTTGCATTACTTCATTGTTTATCACTGCTATAAAGTATCCCTTGTTTTGAAAGTGTAGCACTTGATTTTATTAGTCCCTTGTTTGAAATATGTTTAGGTTGTTTATAATTATCTATTGTTACAGTTATCACTGAGGGTGAGTTTGTGTTTGCACATTAGTATAACTATTTTCACAAAGTACACATAGAATTTTTGAGTCCAAAATATAAACACAATTGTATTAAAGTACACTTGCCCCAACAATGTATCAGTGTTTGTTTCCCCACGCCTTTGCTGATGCTGGATATTATCAGACTTAAAAAGCTTTCTTTTTTCTTCTAGTATTTCATGATTGATGGAATAGTTCTTTCCCCATTTCTCACACCACATTCACATTTTTATTCTTTCTGAAAAATGCTGAGGTAGTGGTCAGTTTTTTTCAAGCTAGTTATTTCTGATACTCCCATCTCTTCCCCACTGATCTGAAGTGCTACCATTATGTCATGTACCGAATTCTCATATATACCTCTCTTTGTAGACCCTTATTTCATTCTGTTGGTCTGTTTCTGTACAAAGTACCATCTGACTTTAATCACTGTAATGTATCCCTTTTGATATATTAGTAGCCCCACTACACATACTCAAGTATACAAACATTGTTCCTCAGTTTTAGAAACATGAATTTTTTTTCTAGATAAATTTTAGACTGTTTCTTTAGGCTTTTAAAATATGCCCACTGGAATTTTGTTTCAGAAAGTGTTGAGATATGGATTAATTTGGAATGAATTTATTTACAGTATTGAAGGTTAGAACTGGAAATGTCTATTCAGGATTTTAATATTTTGCTGTCTTACACATTTGTTATAACACTCTATAGTTTTTGTTGCCATTTTGAACATGCTCTTTTTTTCCATAGTTAGGCTTCCCTTGTGGCTCAGCTGGTAAAGAATCTGCCTGCAATGCGGGAGACCTGGGTTCGATCCCTGGGTTGGGAAGATCCCCTGGAGAAGGGAACTGCTATCCACTCTAGTATTTGGGCCTGGAGAATTCCATGGACTGTATAGTCCATGAGGTCACAAAGATTCAGACATGACTGAGGGATTTTCACTTTCACCTGTAAGATATTAATGTGTGTGTACATATACACACATATATGTATTTACCTTATATCCAGACACCTTTTTATATGCGTTAATACTTTTGTAGCTTTCTTAGACGTTCTAACCCTACAGTCATATTATATGCAAATAATAAATTTCATCTTCCTTGCTTATATTTGTACCACTTGCTTCTTTTTTCTTAATTCGTTATAGAATAGATTCTAGAATGAATGATGTTGAAGAGTAGCGATGATAGCAGGTATCTTTGTTCGTTCGTTATGTAAATAACTGAACTGAAAATTTTTAATTAATAATTTTATTGGATTGATCACATTGCTAGCTCTAATCAGTGTTACTTCAGGTCTTATTTTTTATTAAACCTGGAAGTACTTAAGAAAGTATAAGGTCATTTCTTATTCTGGAAACAATAGGAACATAGTCTTTGGCTAATAATAAAAAGAGGAATAAGTATCCCAATCTCTAGAAGTCTTCTATACCTGAGATGAAAGAGCCACCCTTTCCAATCAAATGTCATATTAAAAATTATGGCTAGTAAAGTTTGCTTTCAAAATTATATGACACAATGCCATTTTCCCTGCATCCTAAAGATGAATAATAGGGTTCACCCTTCTCAATATTCAGTTTTGTAAGCTGCCCAGGGGTAAGAGGTGTGGCTGCCTGTGGCCTGAGAAGCTAGTCAGTCCTCAGGGGTGGCTGGTGTGGGTTCCACCAGCATTTCCTCAGCCCTGCCAGCAAGCCAGTGCCTGTGATTACTTGGAGCCTGGCAATGCAGCTCTCGCCTGAGTCTCTCGTCCATCTGAGTCTCTCATCCGTCTGAGTGGGGCTAAAGGTCGGGGATGACAGGTTGTTCAGGTGTGTCTGACTTTGAGTTAACTCTCTTCTCATCATAGTTTGACTCTGTCTGGGCAATAGGAAGCCAGAAGTTTTTAATAATCTCAAATGTAATCAAGATTTTAATGTGTTGGCTTGGTTTTCTTTAACCTGTTAACTGCCTTTCATTCAGAAATAAAGATTACACTTTGGATAATTAATCCATTGCTGTAGAATGAGGAAGAGATTTTTTCTTAAAATGAGGAAAAAGTTTGCTTTTTGTCCACCCCTCTCAGTTTCTACATTTATTGGTTATTTTCTTCATTTGTTTTTGTGTTAGAGTCTTTGTGGTGGGGCTTTGTTTTTTTGGTTTGGGTTTAAATTCTAGTTGAAGTAATCAGCTTAATTTCTAGGTAATCATAGTCTACTTAGCTTTATTTTTCTCTAACTTAATAATATTAAATTTTTATTTTGAAAAATTAATTTTTTACCTTGAAAATTTCAAACATAAGATAGTTTTTACAGAATCACTCAGATTCTGAATTTGGTTGTTTTTTCCTGATTAATTTAAGAACTGGTAATCACTGTCCTGTTACTGTGATCTTAGGGGAGAGATCCTCTAAGTAATGACCCTGAAAACAGGATCTTAATTTTAGAATATGTGTTTATTCTCTGTTTCCTTTAAAATTTTCTTTCATTTTATTTAATTTTTTTGGTTGTGCTGGGTCTTCGTTGCTATGCATGGGCTTTCTAGTTGAAGCAAGTGGCGGCTTCTCTTTGTTGTGGTGCCCAGGCTCTAAGGCACACAGAGTTCAGTAGTTGCAGCTAGTGGGCCCTGGAGGGTAGACCCAGGAACACAGGCTTTAGTTGCTCCATGGCGTGCGCAGTCTTTCCAGGCCGGGGATCGAACCTGTGTCCCCTGAATTGGCAGGCGAATTCTTACCCACAATACCACCAGGAAAGTCCCCTTCTCTATTTCTAACAGATTTTTCTCTATGACCTTGAAGGAGTTGTGCAATCATTCTGCCTATGCTATAGAATAAACGCAGTTGCCTACCAGTTTAAAGTTCAGTAGATTTACTGATTGGTGTTAATAAAGCTCATAGAAGACATAAAACCTAGCCAAATTGATAATAAGGAAATCATTGATACACTTTTTGGTTATTTCAAATGAGCTTTCATTTAGCATGTGTTGTTATATCCTCAATGGATGTTTCTTGTCTCTTAATTTACATTTAGATATGAAGGAAAGGAAAACTAACTTCCAGTGCCTGCTGTGTGATAAATAAGCACTGTGCTAGTCTTCAGCTGCATCTTCTCATTGAGTTCTTAAGGCTCCATCTCACTTGTGAAATTTGTGAGTTCCTGTTTCCACTTTAGAGACAAGGAAGCCAAGGATCAAAGATGTTTAGTAACATGTTCTTTATTACATAATAGCAAGTGCCAGAGCCAGGCTACAGACCCAGATCTTTCTTTGTAAACTTTCCAAGTTGAGCTTCAACTTTTCAAGTTGAGAACTCTTCTGAGTACTTTTCGGTACTTCTGAATATCACAGCCATTGAGGAAAATCTCTCCAAAAATAGTTGGTAGCTACAAATAAAGGATTTTACACTGTCTTCTGAGCAGAAACATTTAATATGTAAGCACTGTTTTTTAAGTATATTGATTTTCCAGTTATATTACATCTCTTGTCACTGATTCTGTTCTAGGTTGTTGGCAAAGGATGAACTGATGGCCATGCTTCAGAACTGTTTCAAGGTTTTTCAGTCCTCTTCTGCAAAGGAGCTTGGCAACACAGCAAAGAAAATAGAGGAGTTTCTGGCCCAGTTTCAGAGCCTTGATGGTGAGAATATAATATCTTGCCAATTCTACTGGCTATGACAGTCATTTGACTAGAATAACATGGAAAACCCCGTGTTTTGATGCACTGAAAGATGAAGAGATAATGAGTTTTTGATCAGTCAGTATACCAAGCCTCAGAATAGCACATCTTGGACAATCACAATTAGGCCAAATGGTTCTCTTCCAGCTTTGGTTAAAACAATGAAAACTGTCAAATGGGCAAGAAAAAATATTACTTTCTCCAGATGGACTGTTTGGAACACTCACCTTTAAAAAAAAAAGGCAGCAAAAAGAAATAAAGATTAGAGGGAGTAGAAGGGCATCATAATTAAGAACTCCTTTTAGATGTTGTTTCTTAAGCATTTCATCAGTTCTTTATAGATTTCAAAAACAGTGCATAAAGTATTTGTAAGCCTGAAAATTAATAGCTGTGAACTGCTTTCCCAGCAATGAGGCTCATTGATATGCTGATTACCAAAATATGCTTGAGGTTTGCTTTAATCAGATTTACAAAGCTTGGATCTCTCAGTCCTCAGTGAATTGCAGCAGCCTGTCATTCCTCAGTGTCGGAGGGCACAGTTTGCTTTATCTTGCATGATCTGCACAGGAATTGGTATGTTTGCTGAATGCTGGAGCGCCTGCTTGTGTGCAGGCAGCGCGTCTTGTGCTCTGATGCACCAGGACTTCTTTGTTCTAAGGGGGCTCCATGAGTTGATACTGACGTTTAATTTTTCGTGGGCTCTTCTCTTGCTCCAATTCTAGCACCAAAGTATGGTACTCCTTTGGTAAAACAAAATGACTATGCCCTTCTTATTTTCCCCTATTTAGGAAATTTTAGTGGAGCCTTGGGAAAAGAAACAATCTGGTGCGTATAAGCACATAGATTGGACATGGCATGGTGAAAACATTTCACATGGAATGTCTCTGTCAATTTTTCCTGTGTTTGGCAAGTGTTCCTTTGTCTTGAAATCCTTTGGATTTAGGAAACTGCTTTTGCTGAAGCCAGTGGAAGATGAAAGAGCCAGTCTGCTTGACTGGAAGGCCACCCCACAGTACAGGGGCTCCCTCCAGGTCATGCTCAGGCTTTGCTCTATACTGCATTTGCACAAGAGTCTGAGCTGAACCAGTTTCAAATCATAAACATTGTAAAGGACTAAAAACTGGTATCACAGAGATTATTGAGTCCAGCTGCAACAGAAACTAAAGCCCAGGAAGAGAAGCCTCTGAATTGAGATCTCACCCAGGATAGCATCCAGCCTAGAGCTCACGTATTTCTTAACTACCATCTCATTATTTTTTTTCTCTCCGATTCAGTCACCACCTAATTATGGTCACTAGGACAGTGAGGGACCACCCTTAAGCATATAAATAGGGCAGAAGACTTAGAAGAATATAAGATAAATTAGCTAAATTTCAATCTTTTACAAAATTGGACTTGGATTTTTGTGGAATGAAATTGCAGATATAATCATTTTAATTAGAATTTGTGTAACATAAGCTAGCGAACAAATCTTGTGATGTGCTAATACTAAATAAAGGAATGTGGCTTTTAGAAATGGGAAGGTTGGTAATTAAGATAACAGTCTTCTTCAGAAGAATTTTATAAGTTGAAGCAAAACCGGTATCTTGAATAAATTGTGCTTCTCTGTTTTCAAAAGCGCCATGTTGTCAATAATAAAGTGAAATTAACCCTCCCCTCCCATACTAGACCAGTAGTAATATTTGACTATATGCTATCTCTGGTTCCTTGACAGTTATTACGTATTACAGTTTAGGTTTAAAATTACATTTGGAGGGTTTGGTAGGTGAGAGTGTCATGAGATTTATTTTTAAGGCTCTGCAACATGTTATTGAAATCAGATAAAGAGTTTATTAGGTGTTTTAACTTTAAATCATGTCTTTCTTGAACCAAGAATTATCACTAGCTGAAAAAGAAATTTATTCTTTGAGAACAAAGCAGATTCTCCAGCTGCATCTTAGGTTTGGCCAAATAAGCCTTGAAAGTGAGATTCCAAAACCTGCCCTGCACCAGGAAGAGGCTTTCAGAGTTTCATGATCTTTAGAAACACAACTACACCTTTTACAAGATATAGTTTTCTGTTTCCTATGCTAAAGAACCATGCTGCATTTTGTGTTTTCATAGATTATCTCAAAACTTTTATGTACTGCCCATTTTAGATGTAAGTAGCATTGTGTCAAATACAGTGAATCAGAAGATTGAGGCTAAGTTTGCCAGGGTGTTGGTTTGTATTGTTTACATCAATCATGGCATAGTCAGAGGAACACAGTTTTACTTTTTTTAAAAGCTATTTATAATAATATAAACATTTGGAAATTATTTTCCTGTCAGTTTGGAGGAGTTTATTTTCATTGTGGTCACATTTTTAAAATTCAGTAGCTGCTTTTTTTCAGTAGACCTCTCTGTAGCATAACTTACGTAATGTTTATTGACCTTCAGTCTCTGGAAGAGATCATTTATCTGATGGAACCTTGATCTCTTGCCACATTATAAAAAGAAAAAGGATGAAACTTTATTCCCCTTGAAGTAGTAGAAATGTTTGTTCTCTTGAGTGGATTTACCCAAGCTGCTGTATATCGGTTTTGTATTAAAAGCAGAAACCAAAGAGGAAGAAGATACTTCTCAGTTGCAGTCAAAGGGGCTTCAGAAGACGGACCTCTATCATCTTCAGAAGGTCAGATCACTCTCTTTTCCTTCCAGCTACATCCCCTGATGCTCCTGTGTGCTCTTGATTAGCTCTGCCCGGATGTTTTTGTTTTCCGTTTTAAAATCACAGCTAGGAATAAAGCAGACTTTGTAACTCACTTATAAATTGAGCATCCTGTTTACCCCATAGCTATCTTCATTCTCCTTGTAGAAATCTGGAACTTACTAACCAATAAAGATAGAACCTGTTCTGATAGCCTCAGGGAGAAAGAGAATTAATTAATATCAATAACGGAAAATGAGAACATGGTTGCAAAAAGAAATCTGATTATTTATCTGATGTATTTGATTTTCAGTTTGGTCACATTGAGACTCCAAAGAGACTAACTCATTAATTTTATATATGTTCCTTGATTTATTTATTTTTTAATGTATATTGATCCATACAGTGTGTCCAATATAGCCTTTTTCAGATAGTTCTCACTTTAGGATCTTGGTTGGCAAAATAAAGAACCTCTGTACCATGATCCCAAGTTATGATCACATAGAATAAAACATCAATCTAAGCAAAACAAAACACATGGAGTCCATCCTGTTAATATGGCAAAGAGCAAGGATTTTTTCTTCTTCTTGGAAGTCCTTTTCTTAAATGAAGTAAAGAGTTGTGGCTAGTTAGCGCACTGCCATATAACACAGTAATGAAGTAAACTGCCCATCTCCTCATTCCTTGAAAAGTCACTTGATGTTTTTTTGAAGCAATATGCCTAGGAGGAGAGATTCTTCCCAGTTCTTAAAGATGACAGATAAACACAACCCATCTTGATTTGGTTCTGTCTCTATACACCCTGTCATACGGAAGGCATTGACTGCTTCTGCCTGAGCAACAGAGCTCCCCCTCTGAGGGGCTTCCTGTCTCCGAAACCAGAGAAGGTCTGTTCTTTCCTCCATAGTCCTTACTGGAAATGAAGGAGTTAAGAAGTACCAGTAAGAGGCAGACCAAGTTTGAAGTCCTCAGAGAACAAGTTGTGAGCTTCGTTGACAGTCTGGTGAGGTGAGTTTGTTGTTGCTCTTCAGAGCTAGAAATCAGGCTTTTTGCCCAAATGACACTGGTGTGATAGTCGTCTTCATTCAGTGCGGGACTCTTCTGGTGTAGGCTTTATGCTTCTCACCTCCCTCTGTGCAGCTTAGACTTGTAATGTTGATTCCTTTCCCATCCGTATTAAAGCAGCTAACCAGATGACTTAGTTCACTCTTGAATAGAATGCAGGCTTAAATTTAACCCTGATCATTATGCTGATGGTGGAGAGGGGAAGTGGGGTTGGAAATACAAAAGGATTTTTCCCCTTTCTAGTAACAAGGTGTTTTCATTGTGCTTTATCCTTGCTGCGTCTTTGCTCAGAGCATGCTGGATCTCGGCCAAGCCCAGAAAACAGACAACCCAGCCCAGCCAAGCTGTAATGCCCTATTTTATTCTGAGTGAAGGGTTTCTAAGGGAGACCAGTGCAGCTCATGATCATGTCAGCACCAGTGTATGCTGAGAAAGGCACTCAGAGTCCATTTAGAAGTACACCACTCCTACCTGTATTTTAAGATGATCCCTTTCTTGAGAAACTCAAATCATTCTAAGTTTGAATTTCCCAAAAGTCAGCTCTGTAAAATCACCCACCTAACCTGCAGTTGGGACATGCCATCTAGAAAAAAAAGTGAGAAGTCATAAAAATAAAATGATCAAATAGTTTAAAAATAGGGAAAGGACTATTCTTTATCATTGCTTATCCTATTTTTTAATGGCAGTTCAGTCTTTGCAGCAGACTGGGTACTGAATAGAATCAAGTACTAAAAAAGCAATTCAGCTATTGAAGATGAAGAGTGGTTTTCTGATAAATTACCTGTCCTTGTAAGTGAACAGTTCCATTTTCCAGGACTGTGTGGGAGCAGTCATTGTTCCTGGTCACTGGGGAGAAATTACTAATGTCAGGGCAGAAGTCAAAAGGATCAACCAAGTGTGACAAAAGGAAGGTTAAAGTGAGAGAAATGTGTCACATAAAAGTGATACAGTGCAACGCTAAAGTGACCTCCTGGCTAAAAATGACCTTGGAGAACTCACAGAATTAACCTTGCCCTACCGGGCTTTCCTGTGCTTATAGTTTCTAGACCCATGTGCCTAGTTCTCTTTTCCCAAGTTGTGACCATTGTAGTTGCTAAAACTAATTTTACAGTGTAATGTGGCATAATTTGTAGGTCGAATGTCATTTCTTTCCTGAATTCCCACAGATCCCAAATTGTAGCCTCTGCAACCAACCAGCCATTCCCTTTTCATGACCTTTGGTCTAATTAATATGTCTGACTTTTCACCTTTCTGAGTAGTTACTGAAATAAAACTGACCATGATTGAACTGCATTGTGTTGTGAAATCACAAAAATTTCCATACCAGGATTTATTATCTTTCCCAAGATTGAGTGTCCCTGCAGGGAAGAGGATAGGACTGCATAGCATGTTAGAGCTATATAGGACCAAGTCATGTGGCAGCTAAAGCCCAGAGAGAGGTTGTGACCTGTGCAAAGTCAAACAACCGCAATCTGCTGACATCTGACAGAAGGCCCATTCCATTTCCCCACACTGTCCCCAAGGCTCACACCACAGATGTTTACAACAGAGCTTGGAGTTCTGGAGAAAAGGAGTCCTTAAAAGATAAATAACAACCTTTAGACTCCAAGAAGCAAGCAGAGTTCCTAGTATACCATGAGCAGCTTTTGCTGAAACTACTGAGAAATGAGAATAACTTGCCACTGAGTTAACTGTTTTCACCAGAATGCAAGCTTCAGCTTTGTAACCCTTGTGGATACTAAAGTGGTCATACCAGTTCCCTTCATACCACCTCTTTTGCTTGTAGACTCTGATCTGAGCGTCATGTAGAGTTCCAGTGCCAGACTCACTGCTGATTTCTGTGCCAGTCTCCATATTTGTATTTGGATTAAGAATTCTAATACATGGTGATGTTTTATCACTGTTGTGCAACTAACATAGTCCAGTGGAAACAAAATACAGGCAAATATTTAGACTCTGATGGAAGTCCTTCAGATACCCATCTAAAAAGTTCATCGACGTTGGTAATTACCTGAATCTCTAAACATTAAATATGAGGATTTTAAAAAGGGAGAGAAGGACAAATATGAGACAGTCTCTTTTCTGAAACTGACCTGCTTTGGTTGCCTTGCTAGATTTCCAGTCCTTATTACAGAGTAGGGACTCCAGGATGATCTTTTAATGACCATCATGTATGATGATTGGGGACAGCCTGAGGTTCGGATGGGGAAAGTTTGTGGTCAGAAACTACAAATGGGTAGCCAGCCATCCAGGTAGGCAGCTGGCATCACAGAAACCATTCCCAGGGCTACAGCTAAACCACCTGATCCAGTTGACTTGAGAAGGAGCAGCATCTTGGAGCAGGGGGTCTGGGGCACTTGAGATGGGCAGGATGGAGTTGGTGGGGCATGATATGTATATGGTTCGGACCCTCTCTGCTTCCTCTCTTCCTCAAAGCCAGACCACGCAGGTGGAGCAGGTGTCATGGGATTTTTCTAGGCAGTGTTATCCTCTCCGGGGGTGGGGGGGGGGGGGGGGGAAGAAAGCCAGAACACTGGAAAGAAGAGTAATTTCCCTGGTGGATGGGCTGAAGAAGCTGCTTAGCTCTGCCTGCACTGGTGGGAAAAGAGCTGATACAAATCTGTCATGTGACCAAAATACTTCAGGCCCAGGACTGGCTAAACCCCAGGAATCTTTATGAAGGCATTGTGAATTAACTGCTTTAATCGAGTTTGTGACTTACTACTCTGCCTTTGGGTTATGGATGCCAAAGTTTCCCCTTTCTGATTTGCAATCCACTGGGCCACCCAGGAACCATGTACTTTCATGGCTGAGACCGGCTGACAGACTTATTATATATTCAGAGTGAAGTTTTTAATGCTTTTTAAAAAAAATTCAGATTTCATTAAAATTGGTTTATTACCTAGTCAAATAAGACAGAAGACTCTCAAATTAGTGATTTTTTTCAGTAACTGAAATTTTAATGATAAATGATTTGTTTTTTTAATACTCTGAAGTGAAACTTTAGCCTTTTCTGCTTATAAAGAGGAATTCTAACACATAAAAACTTCACATATATTTTCTTCTATGAGAGATATCTCCATGATCCAAAAAGATTTCCTAAACTCTTAATTCCAGGTCTGAGGCCTGTGTTTAACACTGCCAAGAGTTAAATGTTTGCTGTGGTAAGAAATATGACATGTTTCCTAAATAATTTAAGGAAGTATTCATTGACACTTTAAGAAATGCTACCTTAAAGATTTTGAGCAAAAATGTAATTTGTATACATTTGTTCCTAGAGATTTGAATCAGAACTAAGATATAGTTTCCTTTACTCCAGAGAGTAGAAGTTTTAAACAATATTACATGGAAGAGGTGGAATTGAGGACAGCTGCACTGGATTTTTGAAGACGGCAATGGCACCCCACTCCAGTACTCTTGCCTAGAAAATTCCATGGATGGAGGAGCCTGGTGGGCTGCAGTCCATGGGGTCGCGAAGAGTCAGACACGACTGAGCGAATTCACTTTCACTTTTCACTTTTATGCATTGGAGAACGAAATGGCAACCCACTCCAGTGTTCTTGCCTGGAGAATCTCAGGGACGGGGGAATCTGGTGGTCTTCCATCTATGGGGTTGCACAGAGTCAGACACGACTGAAGCGACTTAGCAGCAGCAGCACTAGATTTATACTTATTTTGTTTTGGTTGTTGTTGATTTTGCTTTTTAAGTAAATTGCTCAGTCCTCCACAGAAGAGTAACAAAAATATTATATTGAAAATGAACCTGTGCTCATCTAAAAGCTGATACCTGACTTTGACGGTTTCAGAGAGTACCTCCTGCCTCCAGACACCCAGCCTCTGCACGAGACGCTGTACTTCAGCTCTGCCCACACCCTTCGCCAGCACCTGAATGCCGCCCCTCGCATAGCCCTCCACACCGCACTCAACAACCCCTATTACTACCTCAAGGTAAGAAGCGGACATTTCTCTGACAGTTCAGTTCAGATTCCAGGCTTTATGTAACTTAGTGTAAATTTGCTGTTCTAATGAGCAGGGAGCAGGCAGCTCAGGGTTGTACCTTTTTCAGATATTTTTAAAAACTCTATTTAGATTTTAGAGGGCTTTTTTCTAAGCCTGTGAACTAACACTACCAACTGTTGATCATGTGTGATTGTCTTCTCTTTCATGTAATAAAACCAGGCCATAGGAGTAACTTGAGTATAGTGCTACTACTCTTGAAAATAAGGGAAAGGCTTCTTACAGATGTAACAGCAGATAATTGGTCAAACCGTGTGACTCAGTGAAATTACTTTAAAAAATCCAAATGATTATTTCTGATGGAAAAAGGAAAAACTTTGCAATTTCATCTTGGATTTTAAACCAAAGAAAGATCTACCCTGAGAGTATCTCCAAAACTGAATGTAGAGGCCAGCCAGCAATCTGCTGGAAATAAAACTCCTAAACTCCAGACATATCTGCCAGTTCCAGGTTATTCTTTAAACAAAAGAGTTCAATGAGAGATAACATGATCACTTTAAACATTTCAAAAAGCTGAAAGTGTCAGTTTTTATAGATACACATAAAATAATTTGTTGATAATTTGCTAAGTTAATATTAAATTGCTAATTTGTTAATAAGTTATCAACTCAAGCACCTGGAAATCTTACAACAGAGGATACTTAAGAAGTGACTCCATAAAACCTATGAAGAGAGTTCTAATGTACTGGTTTCCTGTCTGAAAGGGCACGCAAACTAACATGCTAAGTAAGCATTGTGAGAGAATGCTGAGTAGGAAAGTGTAAATCATGGTTTTCAGTAATGTCAGTAGTGGGGTAATTGAATAATTTCATGTTTAAGGCACAGAATATCAATTATTTTTATTATATAAGCCATGAATTAAAACTCTACAAAATCCATCTTTTTTTTGGCTAGTATCAAGTCACAGAAGAGAACTGGTGTGATTTCAGAAGTTTGGGGAAGTATATAATTCAT
Organism: Ovis canadensis; assembly: GCF_042477335.2. NCBI lineage: Eukaryota > Metazoa > Chordata > Mammalia > Artiodactyla > Bovidae > Ovis > Ovis canadensis. Next base: position 60,482,327 of record NC_091252.1, on the reverse strand, counting down.
GTGTGTATATGAAAGAGATTTTGTTTCTTAAGAAGAACCGTCGATTTCATATAGGTTGAAAAAACACCGATGGTTTTGCGGGGGATAGGATCTGCAATGCTGACAACACAGTCTTCTTTGAGCGACAATCTGTAGTCCTGGTAGTGGTATGTTGGTATTTACTAGTACAGTATAGTAATTGCTAGAATTCAGGTAATTAGCATTGTTGGAAGTGGCAGTTTATTGAAAATCTACAATTCCATAAAATTTTATGGAAACCAGAAATGCATCAGAGTCTCAGTAAAGAATAATATATGATTTAAATGAAAAAAGAGATTAATAATTAATGATGAAAATGAAAAATATTCCTGTTTTTTGATCCTGGCAATATCCATCCAGTGACTAGGCACTAGGGAGATTTTGACCAACAACCAGTTAACTACTGGAGAATAAATACAACTCACAAAATAAAGGAAACCAAAGACTTCATTTATTAGCTTAATAATTTCAGGTTAGGAGGTTAATTAATTTGTGATTTTGTTCCTCATGATTTCTGAAAGGTAGTTATCTTAGTTTACTGTTATTTTTAGAATGAAGCACTGAGAAGTGAAGAAGGTTGCATTCCAAATGTTGCCCCAGACATCTGCATAGCATATAAACTGCACCTGGAGTGCAGCAGGCTAATCAACCTTGTGGACTGGTCGGAGGTAGGTCAGGGGGAAGGAGCATGCTGTCTGTGTGTCTAACCAACCATGACACCTTTCTTGGGCTGTTTTTATACTTTTGGTACTTTGGAGGTCATCTCTTATTTTCTCAGTCACCTGTCTTTGGTTTGGAAAGCATTATAAATCACCCGGCAAGTTTCTCCAAAAAGGCACCTAATGGCTCAGCAGTTTCCCCAAGCCCCAGAACGCGGATCCCACATGCCTCAACCAAGCTAATTCTGTTAATGATGCTGTATCCTTGCCAGGTCAAAATAAGTACATTTTAGTATGTTTAACAAAAGCTAAACAGCTGAGGTCAGTTCTGTTATCCCACAAGATGAAACAGTATATTATTAACTAGCATTTCCCTTATTGGATGAAAGAAAAGAAAATATTGGAATAACTGTATAACAGATTTGTCAGAAAGTACAAGGAATACTTGGCAAGGCAAAGGACAGCTGTTATTATTCTTTAATAATTATTCTTTCCCTCTTCAGAATATTAAAAGTTAACTTTGTTAAAGGCCCTATTTGAAGTATGTCTTGTCACTATTTAAATATATGGTAATTGGTTGCTTCCAAGAAAAATAGGCATTTTCCTGAGTGATAGAGGTTGGGAGTAGAGGATACAGGACAGCCTCATGCTTTTCAACTTTTTCAGCTTCTCAACTTTTTATTTCTTGTTTTTCTCTGCACATTTCTTAGTTCTCTGAAATATAAGATTATTTGTGAACATTCCACTTTCTTTTAATGTGTACTTATTTAAAGTGATCATCAATGTAGTTCTAAGACCCTGAAATTTGGTACAGTTTTAAAAAATATGTCAGCTACCAGCAGCAGCAGTGTTTGGCTTAAAAATACAGAGCCTTTAAGTGCAAAAAAATAAAAGATGTTTGACAACAGCAGAGTTTATCTTCTTCTGTCCTGTCTCTCAAAAGGCTTTTGCAACAGTTGTGACAGCTGCTGAAAAAATGGATGCAAATTCTGTAACCTCAGAAGAAAGGAATGAAGTTATCCAGTATCCTTTTAAAATCAATTCTACAACGTCCAAGTAAGCATACAGAATACTTTTTAGTTTCTCCAGATCTACACTAGAGATAGAACCATACCATACCAGAATAAGTTGTTCCTTAATACTTATTTCGAATTTAAAATGAGACAAATTGAAACTGTTTGGTCTAAAACTTATATAAAGGTCGTTTTTCAAAGTTCACCAAAAATGTCCCAGAACCATCATTATTGAATTCTCTGTTTCTTAGGTTATTGATGTAGTTTAAGAAGTTGGCAGGGAACCAATTTCCATACTCCTTGAAAGATAAGAACTAGATAAGTGGTAAGCACTTTTCCACTTGTATCTTACTGACAGTGGAGTCTAATTATACTTAATGTTTTCCAATAAGAGTTATAGTTTAATTTAGTAGTATGCATTTGAACTGTATTTCAGCTTACCAACTAACGTTTTAACACTGAGATTTTAACTCCCTTTTTTGGGTCAGAAATACGTGGTGAATTTCCTTAGCTATAGCCTCCAGTGCTCGATTTATTAGAGCTGTCTCTGAATTAGAACTTTTGGGATTTATAAAGCCTACCAAACAGAAGACTGACCATGTGGCAAGGCTAACATGGGGAGGCTGCTAGACAGCAAATGAGCAAAGCCAGAAAGATAACAGTTAGCTTAAGAAGACCAGTCATATTTTCATATGGCTCAAAGAAGATTGTCTGGCAAGAAGAGAAGCGTGGAATCCCTGTGTGGTGTTTAAACAGAAAAGTAGACTGGTAAACCCAGATAGGAATGTATCAAAGCCCCTTTGGAGAACTTTGAAATCCAACAAGTAACACGCAACTAGAAACTTTCTCAGACTATAACTGCAATTCTCAGTTATGGAGAAATTATGAATAAATTGTTCTTGAACATGAATAATATATAAATGTAATAAATTCCTTTACCTAGGAGAATCAGTTGAGTGATCTAATAGTATTAATACTTATTTTTGTTCTACCAGTTTCTTGCACTGGTATTCTTCACTTGTGTAAATTATGTAATAAGATGAATATTCTAGAGGATTTTCTCCTCCAGAGGTTCTAAAACTGCCTCTACTGCCCCATTTCCTTTAGTCTTACAGCTTAAAAAGTCTCAAGTTGTTTGGCTTTCTGATTAAAGGCAGTAAATATTGTACTTCAGGTTGACCATCATGGAGTCTTAAGAGCCTCAAAGATCTTTACAAATCACATCAACCCTTAAGGCTCAGATGAAATGACACCTGAATGTCTTCCATAATAAGAATTCATATCAAGATAGTGAAACAGAGAGACCTCAAGTTCATTATTTAATGTTCTGGTTCCAAGAGAATTCTGGGATGTGTCTTTAAGTATACTAACATACCAAAATTACCATGCAAATATGACTGGGAGGGGAAAAGTCCAAATTCAGTGAGGAATATTATAGTTGAAGACCTTAGAACTATGCACTTGTAGGTCTGTGTGTTTAGAGGACAAATTTAATATAAACAGACTTAATATATAACTTAAGCCTCATTAATTCTAGAGTAAAAGGAGGTATTATGTAAGTATAAAGGGCTCCTTAGCCCTGTGGCAACAAGGTGAGCTGAGATGACATTAATGGATAACCCCTCCCTTCCCCACTTCCCACTTCAAAAACTTTTACATGCTAGATGAAATGTACCCCCAGACAAATTGTCATAATGTTGCCAGGGTTAAAAAGAAAAGTAAATCCCAACGTAGCAGAAATAAAGAATCAACTGCAAGCCAGAGCAGAGTGTCTCGCCCGACAAAGCCTTGAGATAATTACCAGAGTTGCACTAGTTCAGATAGATTAAATGTCTTATCTTCATCTAGGAGATACTAGGATTTCTTATTCAGAATTGAAACACATGTACATATGCACAAAGGGCTGTCAACTTGGAAAATAAGGAATTCATGATGCAAATGAATGTATAAACACAAACACAAGAGGCTTTTGACACCTTGGAATTACCAGGGTCATCTAGTGGTCCCTGAAATGAGGGTATAAGCAGAGCCTTTGCCAAATGGACGTGATCAAAGACTAGATTTCTGTTGTGAGACATTTTCCAGTGTATCTTCACAACAACTAGGTCACTATTTTTTCCTCAGCATTTCCAGCCCCCCTTCAGAGATGTGCCCTCAATCATGTGTTTCATTTTTGACTATGGTTGGTAAAATCTAGGTAAAGAATGTATGATTGATTTGTTCACAGATTATTTATTGAGCATGTATCATGGGACACTGTTGGAGCACTTGCAGTACTTCAGTGAGCATAGATCTATGCCCTCACTGCATTCTATAAATAGCAAAGAACAATTATACAGTGTTAAAAAAAAAAACAGCAAAAGGGAAGCAGATCGTGCTGAACATGGCTGCCTGAGATGGCATTTTAATAAAAAGATTTAGCCATGATTTTTTGGAAGAAGAACAGCAATAACAAAGGTCCTAAGGGAAGTACGCAAGCTGCACTGGAGGAACAGCGAAGTTGGCCAGTGTGGGACACACAGTGAGCAAGAGGGAAACTCAGAACTGAATGAGGTGGGGTGGAGAGCAGGAAAGTTATGGGCGTAGACCACTGTAAGGTCTTTTTTAGGTAGGAAGCCGTCTAAGCCATCCTTTCAGTTCAGTTCAGTCACTCAGTTGTGCCTGACTCTTTGTGACCCCATGAATCACAGCACGCCAGGCCTCCCTGTCCATCACCAACTCCCAGAGTTCACTCAAACTCATGTCCATCGAGTCGGTGACACCATCCAGCCATCTCATCCTCTGTTGTCCCTTTCTCCTCCTGCCCCCAATCCCTCCCAGCATCAGACTCTTTTCCAATGAGTCAACTCTTCGCAGAGGTGGCCGAAGTACTGGAGCTTTAGCTTTAGCATCATTCCTTCCAAAGAAATCCCAGGGCTGATCTCCTTGCAGTCCAAGGGACTCTCAAGAGTCTTTTCCAACACCACAGTTCAAAAGCATCAATTCTTTGGCGCTCAGCTTCTTCACAGTCCCAACTCTCACATCCATACATGACCACAGGAAAAACCATAGCCTTGACTAGACGGACCTTTGTTGGCAAAGTAATGTCTCTGCTTTTTAATATGCTGTCTAGGTTGGCCATAAGTTTCCTTCCAAGGAGTAAGCGTCTTGTAATTTCATGGCTGCAGTCACCATCTGCAGTGATTTTGGAGCCCCAGAAATAAAGTCTGACGCTGTTTCCACTGTTTCCCCATCTATTTCCCATGAAGTGATGGGACCAGATGCCATGATCTTCATTTTCTGAATGTTGAGCTTTAAGCCAACTTTTTCACTCTCTGCTTTCACTTTCATCAAGAGGCTTTTTAGTTCCTCTTCACTTTCTGCCATAAGGGTGGTGTCATCTGCATATCTGAGGTTATTGATATTTCTCCCAGCAATCTTGTTTCCAGCTGTGCCTCTTCCAGCCCAGTGTTTCTCATGATGTACTCTGCATAGAAGTTAAATAAGCAAGGTGACAATATACAGCCTTGATGTACTCCTTTTTCTATTTGGAACCAGTCTGTTGTTTAGAAAGACCTTTAAAGGATCACTGGCTATGAGAATAGACTCGAATAGGTGAGGAGACACAAATGAGGCAAAACAAATACCAATTTGGAGGTCACTGAAATAATCCAGGCCAAGACACAAATGCCTCCTACAAGGGTAGTAGTAGACATGGTTGAGATTTTAGATGGAAATCAAGATTGGATGAAGGATGTGGGGAATTCAGGACTCTTTGAAAAAAGCTTCTGAATGGTGATGCCATCAACTGAGGAGTTGATACTCACCAAAGTGAGTATGAGCAGAGGCAAGGAGCCCCAGGTCAACTCTAGGCATGCTTCAGAGAAAGACTGGGCCAGCAACCAGCAAAGCAAAGAAAATCAGGCCAGTGTGGTGGTATCTTGCCACGAACTGAACAAAGTGTTTCAAATGTTGATTAGATTAGCAATGCACAAAATGTTTGTGGCTAATGAGTGGCTGAAGAGTGAAAACAAAGCCTGGCAGGCATCACCTATCATAGCACTTTGTGTGATATAATAACAGAGATCATAGCATCATCTTATACTATGAAGTCTTAACATGAAATTAATAAATGCTTTAGACTTAACTTCCAGATTACAGTATGTTTAAAGGAATAGAAGAGTTTAATGACATTAATTAACAACAAATATTCAATAAGATGACAAGCTTAGTTGTTCCAGAAAGTCAGAATCTTAATTGAATTCTGCTTTAGGGAGGAAAAAAAGCTGCAAAAGACATTTTGAGGACAAATGGGAAAACCTGAATATGGATTAGATGTTAAATTAATTATTATTTAATTAAATTCCTTTAAGTAGGAGGTAAAAGAATCCACCTGCTAGTGCAGGAGACCTGGGTTCAATCCTTGGGTCAGAAAAATGACAACCCACTCCAACAGTCTTGCTTGGGAAATCCCATGGACAGAGGAGCCTGGTGGGCTACATGTTCTTATACAAAGCAAAAAGGGGCAATAATTGGTCCCTTTAAGAGGATTGTTCGACTGAATTTTTAGGTTTTGACTTTCTAGTAAAAATTGACCAAAAAAGTGGGAGAAGAATAGAAGTTTAGAAAGTTCTTCTGAGTTTTCCTTTAAAGATTATAGAACACAAAAATAGGTAACACCTAGAGAGGGATTATAGGATCAAAGACTTCGTCTTTTGTTAGATTTTTAATGAGAATTACATATATAAGGAAAATGGGTGCAGGAGAGAGGACTGTTGGCCCTATCTTTGAATGAGCTAATGCTCCCCAGCTGGGGCAAAGGTAGGAGTCGATAACTGCTGGAGCCCTATCTATGAGTAGACAGGGACAGGCTCATCAAGTGCTTTAGCAGGATATTCACTTATTAACACCAGTTACTGTGTAATTTTGAAGGGAGTAACCCAAAAAAGGCAGATACAATCATTTCCAACCTTGGATCAGCTGGGGAACGTGTCAAACAGATTCCAACAGTCTTCACCTCCCGTCAGTCTTCTAAAGCAGTCTCTAGGGGTAGAACCTGTAAAGGGCTCCAGTTAACACTGCTGATGCAATAAATGTCTCATTTGGAAATCATTTTCTTTAGGATATAAGTTCGTGCCATAGGCCAAAGATAGCACTGATATTTTTAAACTTACTGTATTTTTTTCACATTGCCTGTGCCTGCTTTTCCTATACAGAGAATTATATTTGATTTACCCTAGTTACATTACAGTAACTTGAGTACAGCACAGTACCAGCACTGCCTTTTACCGTAAAGAATGACATGACTGTTGGCTAAATTCTGTACTTATTGGAAGCAATTTCAGAGCTTTTTGGGAATTCAAAGTGTGGCTTGTATCTGTACTAATCACCACCTACTGGGTCCATCTAAATCTTAACTGTTAATAAATCCAAGAAGTTGCCCACATTTTTCATTTTCTGAAATTACGTCACACACTAAATCAGTTAAAATCAGGAAGCAGCCCATAAGAATTTTGGGGTAAGGTGGGATAAGCAGAAATGTGGCTGTAGGGGAAATTTTGTTCTTGATCAAAGTTGAATCTAGAATTAAAGTTTTGAGGTTCCATTCAGACTGCCAGCACTAGTTTTCCTTATAGCATATCCTCTAAAACAGACCAGTTCTTTTATAAACTTTAAATCTACATGAAAACTCACATGTGCTTATTATATAAAAAGAATGTTCATTTTGGAGTGAAGAAGAGGTAAAGCATATTTACATTCTATCCTCACACCTCTATAATTTTTACTTACTCTTGCATTCTAAAATGCTGTCCCACTAGACCAGTGGTTCTCAGCTGGGACCATTTTAACCCCCCTGCCCTGACATTTGTCACCGTCTGGAGGCACATTTTTTGGCTGTCAGGACTGGGGGAGGGTGTTACTGGCATCTAGTGGTAGAGGCCAGAGATGCTGCTCAACATCCTACATGCAGTAGTCTCCCTACAACAAAGATTGAATCTGGCCCCAATTGTCAGTAATATGCTGAGGCTGAGAATCCATCAGTCCATTAAAACCAGGTAGGATTATCCACCTTACTTATGGCCACCCTGTGCTATACCAATGTTTCTAAAGCACTTAATGGACATATGGATTACTGGAGGATCTTGCAAAGGCCCTATACCACTTTTTGGCCTTGTTTTAGACAAAGAATACAATTTTGGTGAAATATAATCACTAAAGTTAAAAAGGAAGAAAAATCCCTTTTGTCTTCCACTAATTAGGTCAATTATAAACATATCCCAGTATATTTATGACTTAATTAGTAGAAATATGTTAATAGAATTTAAAACTTCACTGAAGCACCTTTTGGTCACTTCATTATAGGAGAGCTGTATCTGGAAAGCATGTATGGAATGGGAATTAGATGTATACAGGTTTTAAGTATACAGTTGTTAAAACTAACCTTCTATCAGGCAATGAGAAGAGAGACAATTTGGAATCAGAACTCAGTTTATGAAAAGACTGACTTTGATTCTTATCAGAAAATCGATTCCTGGAAAATGCTTACATTTAAAACACTGGCTTTATTCAAATACTACCCATCTGTACATTAAAAACAAGCAGATTAGAAGTAAATGTTTTATTCTTCCAACTAAATTCCAGTACTACAAGGGCAATAAAACAATGATACACTGGGTGGAGGGTGGGGAGGGAAATGCAGCTATAAACATTCGTTAAAAAGACTGATAGAATAAATAAAAACTACCAAAAAAAAAAAATCCCAACAGGGAAATCATATAAACCCATTTGAAACCCCAAGAAGTCCTGGAATACAGAAATGCCCTCCTCCTTCACTAGTTCATAGGAAGCACTGTAGGCTATTTGCTTAATAATGTCCTGGAATTACATCTAAATTATTAACAACTGGTTATAGCTTGGTTGTAGTGCACAATTAAAATCACACTAACTTCATCTGAAGTGTCTTTCTACAGTTTTATTTACACAACCAGTGAAGGGCATGTTCTTAGAATACCAGCTTTAATCCTTTCCAAACATTAATAGAAGCCAAATTGTAATGATACAGCAAATGAGGCCACTGGCATTAATACAGGTAGCAAAGGTCCACATCCGGGTGGTATTGACATCAAGGAAATTTCCGAATCCGGTTGCTGCCTAAGAGTGGTTGCCACTGACGAAAGCTTGAAATAACCTGTATTCACAGAGGGGTATTGGCATTGCTGCATGTCATAATTGGGACCTCTTGCAACAACTCAACAAGGAACAAGGCAGCCCATAAATGCAGAAAACGTGATTCATGAAACATCTAAAGGGAGAGAAAAGGAAAATGAGTGCAAAGTTCAGATCAAAATTTAAACACTCGCCAAAGCTTCATCCCTAATATACTGCCCTAGATATTTAAGTAAGCAAAATTAATAAGCCAAGTACAATTTTACTATTTCCTCCAAACTTTTTCTCCTTGATATTATTAAGTTCTCTTGTGTATGAAGATAATTATAATAAATTATAACAAACATCTCCATAAGATTGTCTTGTATTTGGTTCAAAGATGAAATACTTACAACTAGCAGGCTGTTCTCCATATCGTCGCATTATCTGATCATGTGTAAACTTCACAAATGCATCATATTGTTCTATAAATAAAGGTAATTATCAATTACATGATTTGTAAAAATGCCCTCTTAATATATCAAGGCCAGAGAAACTCAAAAGTCCAATATATATAGTGAAATAATTTTAAGTTGACACTTAAGACACACAACCTCAGTAGTAATAGCTTATCAAATGGAAAGAGCACGGAGCTTAGGAAACCCACACATCCGCTCAAATCACACAACCTCATGTATAAGCTGGGTGGGGCTTATTTCTTTACTTATTAAAAGTAAAGATATTTTTCCTCTGAAAATTATTATAAGTGGTCTATGAATGGTAATGTACTGCAATGAGAGGAAACAGGACAAAAAGGCATAGTAAAGTATGTAATTAATCCAAATATCCACCTGTAACCTAATTAGATGCCACAGAAAAAGATGTTATATAACTAACAAATTCTCTCACCTATATTAGCACTTCAACTCCCTAATCATGAAGTTTACAATATCAATATCCATTAAATCTGTGGCTTAAAAATCAGGGGGGAAAGTCTGATTATGTTAGCATACATATTTTATCTACTACACTTAATTATCAAATTTTATGGAAAAAAAATTCTGGATAATTAAAAGAATGCAGCAGATTGATACTCTAATAAAATTATGTACACAGTGCCACTTAAATTTCAAGTGTTCAGACTGATGCAAAATTATAATGAAAGGTACAAAATCAAAAATCTTTGCAAACAATGTGACCAATAATTAATCTCCAAAATTTACAAGCAGCTTATGACAATAGCATCAAAACAAACAATCCACTCAAAATGGGCAGAAGACCTGAACAGACATTTCTCCAAAGAGGACAAACAGATGGCCAATATGCACATGAAAACATGTTCAACATGGCTATTTATTAGAGAAATGCAAATCAAAACTACAATATTACCTCACAGTGGTCAGAATGGCTATTACCAAAAAATCCAAAAACATGCTAGAAGGTGTGGAGAGAAGGGAACCCTTCTACACTGTTGGTGGAATGTAAATTGGTAGAGCCACTATAGAGAACAGTTTGGAGGTTCCATAAAAAAGTAAAAATAGAGCTATCATGCTGCTACTGCTGCTAAGTCACTTCAGTCGTGTCCGACTCTGTGCGACCCCACAGACGGCAGCCCACCAGGCTCCCCTGTCCCTGGGATTCTCCAGGCAAGAATTCTGGAGTGGGTTGCCATGTCCTTCTCCAGTGCATAAAAGTGAAAGAAGTCATTCAGTCGTGTCTGACTCTTAGCGACCCCATGGACTGCAGCCTACCAGGCTCCTCCGTCCATGGGATTTTCCAGGCAGGAGTACTGGAGTGGGGTGCCACTGCCTTCTCCATATGACCCTGCAATCCCACTCATGGGCATATATCTGGAGAAAAACGTGATCCGAAAGCATACATGCACTACTGCAGCACTGTTTACAATAAGACATGGAAGCCACCTAAATATCCACTGACAGAGGAATGGATAAAGATGTGGTGTATATATATACAATGGAGTATTACTCAACCATTAATAAAAGTGAAACAGTGTCATTTGCAGCAACATGGGTGGACCTAGAGAGTGTCATACTAAGTGAAGTCAGAGAAGGAGAAATTATATATATCTGGAATCTAAAAAGAAACAATACACACTTAAGAAAATGAACTTATGATTGCTGAGGAGAAGGAAGGAAGGGTTAGTCACTCAGTCAAGTCCAACTCTTTGCAATCCCATGGACTGTAACCCGCCAGACTCCTCTGTTCATGGGATTTTTCCAGGCAAGAAAACTGGAGTGGGTTGCCATTTCCTTCTCCAGAGGATCTTCCCATGCAAGGATTGAACCCACATATATTGCACTGCAGGCAGATTTGTTACTGTCTGAGCTACCAGGGAAGCCTGAGGAGAAGAGTTAGTTAGGGACTTTGGGAAGGTCATGTACACACTCCTATACTTAAAATGGATAACCAACAAGGCCCTATTGTATAGCACATGAAACTGCTCAAAGTTATGTGCCAGCTTAGATGGGAGGGAGGAGTTGGGGAGAATGGATACATGTATATGTATGGCTGAGTCCCTTCACTCTTCACCTGAAACTACCTCAAACATTGTTAATTGGCTAATACCCCAATACAAGATAAAAAGTTCAAAGTTTGGAAAAGTAAAATAACTTAAAGAAAAAAAGGTAGAAGCAGAACCTAAAAATAGAAAAAAACAAGAGTTAAAAAAAAAAAAAACAACCCACAAGCAAACTGTAGCCCACTAGGCTTCTCTGTAGACAGCCAAAGGATAGGGTATTATCCAAAGAAATATCTAGTTTCCTAATATTGCTGTTCATCTACATGGCTAATAAATACTATTTCTTAAAGTCACTAAGGAGGGCCATGAGCTATAGCCAAGTTCATTTCCTTTCTTGAACTGAAATTCTCTGGTTCTTAGAGAATATGCCTACCAGAGTATAGACGGGGTAATTTAATTGATGTGTAAAATGTATGTGAGAAAGAATGCATTTCTTTGGATGAGTTTCTGGAAAGACTCTAAAACTCATCTCTTACCTGCAAGTTTTGTGTTCAATATTTCTTCATATTCTTCTCGAACTTTCTCCTCACGTTCTTTCAATAAACGTTCACAGATCATCCCAACCTGCCGTAGAGTGAATAAGGGCTGTTCTTTTTTTAATGGTGAGGATGTTCCTGATGGAGTCCCTATGTACAACATGAACAAAAACCTCATCAGATTTAGAGCCATCACAGAAAAGCATCATCTAACTGAGGTGGTTTCATGTGAGTATTTTCAGTGCTCATATAAAAGCATTTTTCTATCAGTCTTTAGCACAGTTATTTCCCTAGTCTTAAATCAGGTTTAATCCTATCAGCTTACAACTTTGGAAAGAAACAGCAAGACGTATGCCATCAAATATAAGGGGGGAAAGTGTGAAGGTGAGTTGAGAGAATAACAAAGTATAAACAATAAATTTTTTGGTTTTAAAATAATTATTAGCTACGAGAGACTTTGTAAAAATAAATACTGAGAATATATTCCTAACATTCAACATTAAATTTTACAGTTCAACATCCTTAAAGACTATTAATGTAGCAGCCACTTAGACAGTGATAGATTTCTTCAGAATGCATTCCTCTTGATGTATTTACTTAGGGTACTTTTATTTTCCAAAAACATCATTCCTCTTTTCTTGAAAAGAACATCTGAAATTAATATTTTTTAGAACTCAGGGTTATGACAGTCACCCATGATTAACACTGCTGCAAGTATTCTATAAACAGAAATACACAGATTTGCAATCAATTGCTTGTCCTGTTTATCTGCCCCAATTCCTCTTTATACTTGCTCTTTATTAACTTGATGGCTGGAACCAGTAACTAAGTATGTTTGTCCTGTGTCCAGCATCAGCTCTTAACAGAATACCAGAATTCTTGTGTACTGATATACAAGAATAAAGCATACCAGCTTTAGTCCACAGTTACCAAACTAAGGCTATCTTTATTTACTTTCAAAATCTCAGCTTTGCTGAGGCTGCCAATTTAATTGATCTTATAAGAAGTAAACTGACAAATGAGAGGAGCTTGCTTTCCCATGATACAATCGTGTCTCTACCCTCACCTCCCCTTACCAAAATTTCACCAACTTATCCCCTTCACTGGAGAGTCCCTTGGACAGCAAGGAGATCAAACCAGTCAATCCTAAAGGAAATCAGTCCTAAATATTCACTGGAAAGATTGCTGCTGAAGCTGTAACTCCAACACTTTGGCCACCTAACGTGAAGAACTGACTCACTGGAAAAGACGGAGATGCTGGAAAAGACTGAAGGCAGGAGAAGGGGATGACAGAGGATAAGATGGCTGGATGGCATCACCGACTAGATGGACATGAGTTTGAGCAAGCTCCAGAAGTTGGTGATGGACAGGGAACCCTGGTGTGCTACAGTCCATGGGGCTGCAAAGAGTCAGACCGAGTGACTGAACTGACTGACTGATCCCCTTCACTTCAAATAGCCCTGTTTTACACCTTAAATTTTAAGAAGTGTATTTGCAAACTATCCTCTCCAATAAAAGGTAGGTAAAAACAGATGTAGCATCGAAATAATCAACCTTTAGGCATTATCCTAAAAGACAAGTGTGTGTGAGGGTATATGTTCAGGGACATTTTTGTAAATATGGTAATAGAAATTTCAAGTCTATCATTATTAAATAATTATGGGAAATCCATAGAATGCAGTATTTAGCCAAGACAAGGTACATCTATACCTGACAGAGAAGCATATGGCTGTATTTTTTTTTTTCTTTAATAGAGGCTACGAATCATAGCATTTATGGGGAAGTCCACTTAGGGGATGTTACCTACAGATGGCTGTCTTTGAGTCATGGGAATCCAAGTGGCTATTACCTTTTTTGTACCATATTTTTAAGAGATCATGAGTTACCTGTATAAATGTTTTTTCAAAAATCAAGGAGAAATAAGAGCTTGATGACTAAAGGCAATTTGTTTTCCTTTTTCCCATGCTAAGTAACATTTCCTTTCACACTTATCAATTCTTTTATTACCTGGTGAAGCTGGTCCACTGAGGAGAAATGCATGTGGCTGTGCATCAGAAGTACAACATGGATCTGTCTGTTGAAAACTAGTTTCTAAATGTCTTCTTTTCTGCATGCGCTTATACTCTTGTTTTATGTTGTACAGAATTTGTTCTAGAAGAAAAAAAGTCAAAATTTGGCAAGACAAACACTTTCAAGTTAAAAAATAGGTTGGGTTCTACTGAAAATATTCTCTTCAAATATCTAGAAAACTTATGTTTTGGGAGGAATTCATTTCAGCATAATGGGGACACTCAATCAGAAATAGCACATGCATACGACCTGGAATCCAGCTATTCCAAAATGCCATTCTTTCTGAGCGGTCATTAGTTTAAAAAAAAAAAAAAAAATTTTTTTTTTATTCAATGGTAAAGATAAGGGAGTCTGAACTGAAACATGTATTTCACTCATATTCTAAGAGTATCAGACTCAAAGGTCATTTATTCACCACACAGAGAACTATTAAACAGGCTTTTCCAAGACCATAAATAATTAGAAGCAGGGAGAAGTATGTAAAATACAGGTACACAAGAGTGACAGGTGGCAGCAATAGGTCAACAAAATGACAGAGTTGATGTGAACTAAAAAACCATTATACATTAAGCAACCATGGCCATTAATATTAAGCTTAACAGAACTGATGAATATCACAGCCTTAGCAGCAAAGTTTTGTCCTATATCTTTGGGGTAAAAACCCATGTAAAGTGATTGGCACATCACTCATTAAAAGATGATTAATTAAAAACCACTACACTACAGTGCCATCCTCTTGAACCACAAACATCAAATGAGGAATGAAAAATAAGAAGCATATCCTTTAGGCCAGTATAGTAAGTTTTAGAAGACTTCTAATTCAAAATAGTGACAGTTAGCCAGCCTCTTCAGAAAATTCCTCCCTGAGGTTCCCACTCCCTCCAAACAGACTTTCTTACCACCACCACAGTTCTTAAATTCATAGGATATCCATGGGAAACTACATCCCAGGGAGCTTGTTATTCCCAACCCAAAGCAAAAGTAAACAAAAATAACAGGCAATAAAATGTTTCGTAAATATAATGGAGTGTAATTCCACACCATTCTAAAATGATGCAATTTAAAAATAAACTGAAATGCAACTGAAGGCTAAAGATGTATGTAAAATGAAAACAATCGTTTTTGAAAAATTTAATACTAGAAGTTGTTTTTAGGTATACACTTAAATCTCACATCTCTTTTCTCAGTTTATTTCCCCAGTAAGAACTTTTAGAGCTTTTGAGAGATAGACTGTGAGGGGTATCAAGCAGTCCCTTAGCCATTTAGATTCTGCCAGTTTCATTACTATAACTAGAAAGTAATTAAAAAATAAAGTCTTGCAAATAAAAGAAAAAAATTTTTAATGTCTTGCAAAAGACATCTAGTGAAGATTCCATTTATGTAAAATTTTGTGCGTAAACAAATCTGTTTTAAATATACATGAATACAAAAATCACACACTGGAATGACTAACCTCAGGATGGTTGAATGTCTATATTTAACATTTCTCAAAATGTTTTAACATTTGTTTATTATTAAACATGGTCATCATTTTCAGTCCTTTTCCATTTATGTGAAATTGTAATTTAAAACAAAGTAACCGATGTGAAATAAAATAGCTGTCTACTGAGCAGCTAAGCACCATAAGAGAAACACACTTCCTAAGATTCAGAGGTGTCCAATAAACCAGTGCAACATCCTGTACCAACCAGGTCAGGCACACATATCCTTTTTTAAAAAAATAACTCTTTCAGTAGCAAAATCCTTTAAGAGGTTTCTAAAATAATGATGTTTCAATCTCATAGCAAGCTTCACTCATTTATCATTTTATGTTCAGTTACCATCATGCTGATCAAAAGTGCCATTCAAGGCATTCAAAGTTTACTCACGAAGACTTCAAATATAGCAGCACAAAGTAATTTGGCCTTAACTTCTTTTGTGTGACTTACTCTTTGATCAGTATGGTGACACAACTGTTCTCAAGATTACTTATTCTTCCTTTTGCTTCACCTGAAGCACAACCAAAATGTACCAAAAGATAGCTGTAACAATTTGTTCATTTGAAAGTCTTGAACAAGTTCTAGCCTAAGAAGAAAGATACGGTAAAACTTTTAAAAATTTAGCTTTATACATCTCTGTACCATCTAATGAAAGTAGGGAAAACCACTAGACCATTCAGGTATGACCTAAATCAAATCCCTTATGATTATACAGTGGAAGTGAGAAATAGATTTAAGGGCCTAGATCTGATAGAGTGCCTGATGAACTATGGAATGAGGTTCCTTACATTGTACAGGAGACACGGATCAAGACCATCCCCATGGAAAAGAAATGCAAAAAAGCAAAATGGCTGTCTGGGGAGGCCTTACAAATAGCTGTGAAAAGAAGAGAGGTGAAAAGTAAAGATATAAGCATCTGAATGCAGAGTTCCAGAGAATAGCAAAAAGAGATAAGAAAGCCTTCTTCAGTGATCAATGCAAAGAAATAGAGAAAAACAACAGAATGGGAAAGACTAGAGATCTCTTCAAGAAAATTAGAGATACCAAGGGAACATTTCATGCAAAGATGGGCTCGATAAAGGACAGAAATGGTATGGACCTAACAGAAGCAGAAGATATTAAGAAGAGGTGGCAAGAATACACAGAGGAACTGTACAAAAAAGATCCTCACGACCCAGATAACCATGATGGTGTGATCATTCACCTAGAGCCAGACATCCTGGAATATGAAGTCAAGTGGGTCTTGGAAAGCATCGCTATGATGGAATTCCAGTTGAGCTATTTCAAATCCTGAAAGCTGATGCTGTGACAGTGCTGCACTCAATATGCCAGAAAATTTGGAAAACTCAGCAGTGGCCACAGGACTGGAAAAGGTCAGTTTTCATTCCAATCCCAAAGAAAGGCAATGCCAAAGAATGCCCAAACTACCGCACAATTGCACTAATCTCACATGCTAGTAAAGTAATGCTCAAAATTCTCCAAGCCAGGCTTCAGCAATACGTGAACTGTGAACTTCCTTATGTTTACGCTGGTTTTAGAAAAGGCAGAGGAACCAGAGATCAAACTGCCAACATCTGCTGGATCATCAAAAAAGCAAGAGAGTTCCAGAAAAATATCTATTTCTGCTTTATTGACTATGCCAAAGCCTTTGACTGTGTGGAACACAAAAAACTGTGGAAAATTCTGAAAGAGATGGGAATACCAGACCACCTGACCTGCCTCTTGAGAAATCTGTATGCAGATCAGGAAGAAGCAGTTAGAACTGGACATGGAACAACAGACTGGTTCCAAATAGGAAAAGGAGTACGTCAAGGCTGTATATTGTCACCCTGCTTATTTAACTTATATGCAGAGTACATCATGAGAAACGCTAGGCCAGAAGAAACACAAGCTGGAATCAAGATTGATGGGAGAAATAGCAATAACCTCAGATATGCAGATGACACCAACCTTATGGCAGAAAGTGAAGAGGAACTAGAAAGCCTCTTGATGAAAGTGAAAGTGGAGTGAAAAAGTTGGCCTAAAGCTCAACATTCAGAAAATGAAGATCATGGCATCTGGTCCCATCACTTCATGGGAAATAGATGGGGAAACAGTGGAAAAAGTGTCAGACTTTATATTTTGGGGCTCCAAAATCACTGCAGATGGTGACTGCAACCATGAAATTAAAAGATGCTTACTCCTTGGAAGAAAAGTTATGACCAACCTAGACAGTATATCCAAAAGCAGAGACATTACTTTGCCGACTAAGGTCCGTCTAGTCAAGGCTATGGTTTTTCCTGTGGTCATGTATGGATGTGAGAGTTGGACTGTGAAGAAGGCTGAGCACCAAAGAATTGATGCGTTTGAACTGTGGTGTTGGAGAAGACTCTTGAGTCTCTTGAACTGCAAGGAGATCCAACCAGTCCATTCTGAAGGAGATCAGCCCTGGGATTTCTTTGGAAGGAATGATGCTAAAGCTGAAACTCCAGTACTTTGGCCACCTCATGAGAAGAGTTGACTCACTGGAAAAGACCCTGATGCTGGGAGGGATTGGGGGCAGGAGGAGAAAGGGACAACAGAGGATGAGATGGCTGGATGGTGTCACAGACTCGATGGACATGAGTTTGAGTGAACTCTGGGAGTTGGTGATGGACAGGGAGGCCTGGCGTGCTGTGATTCATGGGGTCACAGAGTCGGACACGACTGAGCGAATGAACTGAACTGAAGGCATAACTTACAAATGAATTCACCAATTTAAATGTACAATTTGATGAGTTCTGACAAGTGCATGCATAGAACCACCACACCACAATAAAGAACTTTCTCACCCTAGCTGTTCTCAGTCACCACCTTTACCACCACCACTTTCTCTGCTGCCATCTTAAAGAGTAGATTTTTGTCTTCACCCAGCGAAATGGTTTTGAGATTCATACACGATGTTACATCAACCAGTAATCCCTTTTTATTAATTAGTATTTCATTGTGTATATATGGTATACATCACACCTTATCCATTCTCCTTTTGGTGGACATTTGGACTGTTTCCAACTGGGGGCTATTACGAATATTCAAGTACAAGCCCATAGGCGGACAGGTTTTTATTTCACTTAAGTAAATACCTAGGAGTGGAACTGGATGGACTGATTATACGGCTAAAAAATTGACAAACCATTTTCAAGAGTAACTGTATGTTTTGCATTCCCACCAGCAATGTGAGTTTCAGGTGCTCCACATCTTTGTCAGCACTTGTCAGAGCTGAAGAATTCTGAATGCTACGGCACTGCTTTTTATACCCATTAAGATAGAACTATGTCATTTAAGCCTCACTGTGCTCTTAAGATGCTTTAATACTGGTAACATGTGATCAACAATGTTACTTAGTGAATGGTCCAATTTCAGTTCAGTCAGTTCAGTCGCTCAGTCATGTCGGACTCCTCGCGACCCCAGACTGCAGCAAGCCAGGCTTCCCTGTCCATCACCGACTCCCACAGTTATTCAAAGTCATGTCCATTGAGTCAGTGATGCCATCCAGCCATCTCATCCTCTGTAGTCCCCCTCTCCTGCCTTCAATCACTCCCAGCATTAGAGTCTTTCAAGTGAGTTGCTACTTTGCACCAGGTGGCCAAAGTACTGGAGTTTCAGCTTTAGCCATCAGTCCTCCCCAATGAATATTCAGGACTAACTTCTTTTAGGATGGACCGGTTGGATCTCCTTGCAGTCCAAGGGACTCTCAAGAGTCTTCTCCAACACCACAGTTCAAAAGCATCAATCCTTCGGTGCTCAGCTTTCTTCACAGTATTCCAGAATTCACAAGTTCAATTTACATATCTGGTCAACTTAAGGTGCTTCCATATCAGCAAGATAAAGGCCTTACATACATCAACAATGTACCTATATTCACTTAATCTTAAACTAAAATCTAGCCATCTCTTATGGAACTAAAATGACATTCTATTCCAAGTACATGTGACATCTGACACTGTGTTGCCAACAAATTTACTAGTCCACTGAAGAAAGTCAAGTGAAGCTTCACGAACATTATCAGTTGCACATTCCAGTTTTAATCATGCAGACTTCATATTTGGTTTGTGAAGCATAGATTAAATTTGCAGCAAATCACAGAGCAAAGAATGTATTTTCACAACCTACACTCAAATGATTGTGGTATATCCCTTTCCTAAATCCTTAAAACTACATCATCCTTGTTCTTACATATATCTTGAACAACATGGGGATTTTCAGGGTGCAGAATTCCTGCTGTTTAAAGTCTATGTAACTTGTAGTTCGACCCTGTATCCAAGGGTATGGTTCCTCCACATCAGCTTGGTTCCACATCCTTGGATTTAACCACCTTTGGATTGTGTATTTACTATTTACTAGTGAACATTGTTTGCTAGTAAACGTTGTATTTACTAGTACACATTGTTCAAAGGTTAACTGTAAAATATTTAGACTTTTTGCACTTATTAGGTTAAGTGAAAGTCAGTATTAGAAGATTTATGACTAAGGGCATTTTTATTCCCAAATCTAGTAAATATCACTGAGGTTGCTAAAGAAATTCTCTGTAATAAGCAGATTATCAATGAGCCTATTCCTTTGGAATATTTGAAATATATATATATATATATATATGCAAAAAGCTTAGGTAAATGTGAAAAGAAAAGGCCTGGCCTGAGACAATAAAGGCTGTTTACTCATCTTAGTTGCCAATGACTGCTTTAAAGACCCTGGACACAATGAATAAGGTCAACAATATAAACAGGAGAAAGCAGGGATTAAAAAAAAAAAAGCTGCTGATGATGGTAAAAGAAATAGCATCAAGACAGGACTGAGAGTGAGGGGAAAATGGAATTAGAAGCAATCAGAAATGTGTTTAAAGGAGAATCTTGAAATGGGGGATGGGGGTGCAGGGTCATCACCAAGTATCTTTCTAGAGTAGAGTCCATAACCGTAAAATGTCTAAAAATTGGTGATACGTGAAAACTAACTTTTTTGCTCCAGACCTGTATGGACCTCCTGTTTTCCAACTGACATAGTTACTAGATCAAACATTAACAGTTTCAAATTTGGTATGAAAGACCCACTTGTTATCACCTTACATGCTAATTTCTCTATGGAGTATCTTTGGAAAGAAGCTAAAAGTTCATCTAAACAGATTAGCTCAAACAATGGGATTAAAAATGAAATAAATCTTGAAAGTCTGTCAGTTCTAGGGAGGAACACAAATGAAATGGAAAATCTGTACACAATTAAGTACAGAAAACCTGCAGTAGCTATTAAGACCTAAAACTGAACTGTTCCAAATAAAATAACAGACCAAATCTAGAGCTCTGAACTACAGACACTACCATGTCTGTATTTTAATTTATCAAGTAGACAATTTGGAGTTGCTATGGAGACCCACCTTTGTAATTTCAACTATTCTCCTAGATCATCTGATCAGAAACTAGAATAGTTCTTAAGCAGTCCTTTGAGGGAAACTTAAGGATAATATTCTTATCCAGTCAAGAGCTATCCAATTTTAAAAAATGAGCTGATGCCATTTTAAATTTACTTTACAATTATTGCTATGTTAAAGGAACCTGGAACCAAATTTTAACAGAAGATTGTCAAGGTATATCTACAGTTTTAACTTCTGTTTGGATTACCATGAATCCTAATAAGCATAATATATCTGCATATATTTATATGCACACCAGGGTATTGGCTACAGTATCTTAAAGGCAACTGACTCAGATTCTAAATTTACATTATATTTCACTGCATTAGAGTCATCCATTTATCCCCTACAAGAAGAAGGATAACTATAATTAGTACAGGTCAAATTCTATTACTTCACTGGTACTACATAGTAATTACTTATTTGAGGTAAATGGCTCAATTTATTAAATTCTTCAGGTCTAAATATAAATTACAAGTTAACTGCACAATATGAGTCACTAATGCAAGGAATCCAAACCATGCTCAGTCAGCAGGTAGCGCCTCCCTGACACACGTTAAGTGTCACTCCTCTATTTTATATGACATTAGATTCTATGTGCTAGCCATGATGCTTTTGTTGTTTACTTCTTTACTATCTTCTCCAGTAGCTTACAAGCTAGAAAAAGAGTAATAAGAACAAAAAATGAAAGTAAATGGTGAAGAGAAAAAGGAAACTGAACTATCCAAAACCAAATATGCAAGCTTTGGAAAACATTTAGTGCCAAGTTTCAGCTTATATTTCAAATAACCATGGGCCATCAAAACAAGATAAGGTCTGGAAGGACAAAGAGCAGACTCCTTGAAGAGGACTGTAGGGCAACACAATCAAGCTAAACAACTAACCTGTTTTTCATAACAACTTATCAGGGCCCCCAAAACACACTTACCCACATAAATATCAAGATACGGCCTATCTGGAAACCAGAGGTTGCAAACTGATGATTCATGAATTAAATGGAGTCCAAAGACATGTCTGGCCTGAACTTTTTTCAAAACAATGTGGCCAACATTCAAGAGTTGAATGATCAGATTCCTGGCTACTACTGATGGGGAGGCAGTGGCTGGGGGTGGGTACTGGACTATGTGGCAAAGTTCAGTTCAGAGTGGCTGCTGCCTTTTGGGTGTAAGTTCTCAAGTGCTTCTAAAACTTTAACGCACACACAAATCACCTAGGGATTCTGTTAAAATGAACCCTATAAAGGATGGAGCCTGGGTTAAGCATTTTCTAATGAGTTTCCAGGTGATGCAGCAGGTCAGGAGCAAGACTGGAATTCACAAGTCCCCATCTTGTTTATTTCACTCATTACTTGCCTGGAACTATGGACATTTAAGTTTCTATCCCCTGCTTAAAATAACTCTACTGGCAATTAAAAAGTGTTTGGTTTATGTACTATTGGACATGCCAGGAAATGGGAGAGGAAGAGAAGGAAAGCAGTAGCAGCTGAGATTATTACAAGCACAAAAACATTAAGGATGATCTAATTTATTTTGCCACTCTCACCTGGATGGTGTTCGTAATTTTAACACATATCCTTCCTGAGCAGGAAAATACCTTGTAAACCAATTTAAACTTCACTGGCCCTACTTCAGGAGATTCATCACATGACATTAACATAATCACTATGTTCATTACGTGACTGATAGTGAGTAAACACGTTTGCTTTTTGATTTCTGCTTTATATATACCCGTGTGTGTATATATATAGGTATATACACTTAAAGGAGCTATTAAGCCAGCCAGGAGTGGAGCTGAATGAACTTAGAACTAATGAACTCATGGCCAGATGAAAACAAAAAGAACACCTGGAGAAGTGGAAGAAAACAGTGCTGTCAAAAAAGATTAAAATACACAAGTTATTTCAAAAAGAAGGGAGCGTCAGCAGTGTAAATGCTATAAGGAAGGTCAAACAAGATGGGGACTGATTGTGTGCATGGAAGTCATCACTGGCTTGACAAAAGCCATCTGAGGTACAAATATACTAGGAGTAAGTTGAGAGCCCAGTGGAATTAAGCAGACTATCTGAAATCTAGTTTCGAAATGGAGGAATCTGGATGACTGCTGGAGGAAAAATGAGGATGCTTCATTTCCTTCATAATGGGAGGCTTGACACTATTTAAAGCCAAAAAAGCAAAGATCTAGTTGACAGACAAAAATCAGAGGATAAAAGGTTCCTCTGGAGACAAGTGGGATCCTTCCCTCACTATGTAAAGGGCTTTAATTATCTCATTTAATCTTCCTCAGTGATACTAAAAACAAAATATGCAAAAACACTGGTAGAGTAGGTACTGGGAAAATTAAGACACTGCCATTTGATGGCCTCTATTTTTTCCATGAAGTAGAAGTAAAAGGCAAGGTTATTCACTGAATAAACGGCAGGACTGCTGGACAATGAAAAAGTCCCATTTGAGGTTGGCCAACTGCCCTGGGATTTCTTTGGAAAGAATGATGCTAAAGCTGAAACTCCAGTACTTTGGCCACCTCATGCGAAGAGTTGACTCATTGGAAAAGACTCTGATCCTGGGAGGGATTGAGGGCAGGAGGAGAAGGGGATGACCGAGGATGAGATGGCTGGATGGCATCACTGACTCGATGGTCGTGAGTCTGAGTGAACTCCGGGAGTTGGTGATGGACAGGGAGGCCTGGCGTGCTGTGATTCATGGAGTTGCAAAGAGTCGGACACGACTAAGCAACTTAACTATCTCCAGTACGCAGGGGCAGGAAATGCTCTTAATTCTCATGAAATCCCCAGAAGGCAGATACTACTATCAAATGCATACTTTTACAGATGAGGAAAATAAGGCTTTACTGCAATGTCTTCTGAAAGGTCATACAGCTGGAATAAGGCAAACCCAAGCCTTATTTAACTTATATGCAGAGTACATAAAGAGAAACGCTGGGCTGGATGAAGCACAAGCTGGCATCAAGCCAGGAGAAATATCAATAACCTCAGATATGCAGATGACTCCACCCTTACGGCAGAAAGTGAACAACTAAACAGCCTCTTGATGAAAGTGATAGAGGAGAGTGAAAAAGTTGGCTTAAACAACATTCAGAAAACTAAGATCATGGCATCTGGTCCCATCACTTCATGGCAAATAGATGGGGAAGCAATGGAAACAGTGAGAGAGTTGATTTGGGGGGGCTCCAAAATCAATGCAGATGGTGACTACAGCCATGAAATTAAAGGACGCTTGCTCCTTGGGAAAAAAGACCAACCTAGACAGCATATTAAAAAGCAAAGACAATTATTTTGCCAACAAAGGTCCATCTAGTCAAAGCTTTGGTTTTTCCAGTAGTCATGTATGGATGTGAGAACTGGACTATAAAGAAAGCTGAGCGCTTAAGAATTGGTGTTTTTGAACTAAGGTGTTGGAGAAGACTCTTTAGAGTCCCTTGGACTGCAAGGAGAGCAAACCAGTCCATCCTAAAGGAAATCAGTCCTGAGCATTCACTGGAAGGACTGATGCTGAAGCTGAAACTCCAATACTTTGGCCACCTGATGTGAAGAACTGACTCATTTGAAAAGACCCTGATGCTGGGAAAGACTGAAGACAGGAGAAGTAAACTCTGGGAGTTGGTGATGGACAGGGAGGCCTGGCTTGCTGCAGTCCATGGGGTTGCAAAGTGTTGGACACGACTGAGCGACTGAACTGAAATGAAGCCTGATCTCAGAGCCTAACCTCTTAACATCTACTACCCTTCTCCAGTATCATACTAGCACACCTAGTCAATATTCTGTGAGTACCTAAAGTGAAAATAAATCAGAAAAACAGAATGTCAGTTAGAATAGAGGGATCCACCGCCATGTACTACTAAGACTTCATACAATGAAACATCAAACTCTATGACTGTTAAGGTAGTAAGCTTTTGGCACATAACTCTCATCTACTTAGAACCCTGCAAATACAATCACTGACTGTAACAGGATAATTATAAAAAATGTTTGTATTACATTCAGATATTTATACAAGGGATGCTTCAAGTGTCTTTAAACTGCTTCCTCTGAGGATAGGCATCTGTAACTAACCAGAATGATTTATTGGTGTTTCAACAGTTAGGAATTATTCTAAACTGACAAGTCAGCGTTACCACACATGCTGAGTATAAGAACAGCCTCTGATAATGTACTATTTCACCCTGAGCCATGGATCAGGTTCCCCCATCTGTCACAACCACCTAAAACCTCCTACAGTTTTAACCAATTATACTGCTTAGAAAAGTTTTTCTTCCAGAGAATTATGCATCAGCATTAGGAACAAGGCAATATTTTGTAACAAAAGGCAAAGTTCAAGGAAAGTAATGTTTGAAAAGCTGGCTTTCTGTAACCTTTCAAATTCTACTCCCATTCTATTAAACTGCTACATCAGTTCAATTATGCTATGCTTTTTTAAAAAAAGAAAAGAAAGAAAAGCAACTCTTCCAGGTCCATCTCTCCAAACTTCCTCCCTTTAGTTCGATTTTTAGAGCGAGTTTTCTAAGAATTAACATTAAGGGAAATGAAAATAAATACTAAACCAAAGTCTGCATGTACACTACAGACAAACAATTTCAGAAACAGTCAATAAATAAGCTTCAGTAGTAAGAGTGTAATGTACTCAGTAAGCCAATTTCAATGCTCAAGCTGTCAAGGTGAAAATAATGCTAATATGGACAACTGTCCACAGAGAATTAAAATAGGTATTTGATTAAGTTTATGGTATTTTTCCTCACGTTTAGATAGTTTTATAAGTACCAGCAGTTGCAGCTCTTGTCAGTACCCAGAGACAGTCTTTTCTTTGCCTAACCAGCCTAGAATCTGAAACTCAAAGAGGGTTCACAAAAACCTGAATAAGTGACTTTCAGAGGAAGTACTTACATTTTTTAATAATGGTAAGAAAATCCAGGTACATAAACAGAGAATTTAAAAATACTGTCAAACTCAAAAACTATTACTGAAAAAGAAAATCATAGGTTTAATAAAATCAAAATGTTGTAAAGCACTTCTACTTCAGGATGACCTATGATATCTGTGACATATAAAAATTAGTGACTTACAGTTTGTAAAGAGAAGAAAGCAGTTATACTCTAAGACAAACTACAAGGATATTGTGAGCTATTTTTCTAGTGCTGAAAGGATAAAAACCACTACCACTACCCTCAAAAACCTATCATCACAAGAAAGATTATACAGTCTGGCACAATGCAAAACTATGACCAAAGGGCTCAAAGCTGACACTAGAATTTTAATTTACCTGCAAGGATTCTCTCCCTGCTCAATTATAATTGCAGTATCTTCCCATCAAAAAAAAAAAAAAAATTGTTTTAACTTAAATCATTCAATTCCTTTAGAAATGAAAGCTCAGAACTTCATATTACAAATTATTTTTCCTAAAAATCATGTAAAATCTTTGAAAACGGTAAAATCCTTGTAAATGGGGCTATTTCAAATATTGTAATACACATAACCATGTGGAGAAGGAAATGGCAACCCACTCCAGTACTCTCGCCTGGAAAATCCCACGGATGGAGGAGCCTGATAGTCTACAGTCCATGGGGTCAGGAAGAGTTGGACACAACTGAGCAACTTCACTTTCACTTTTCACTTTCATGCAATGAAGGAAATGGCCACCCACTCCAGTGTTCTTGCCTGGAGAATCCCAGGGACAGGGGAGCCTGGTGGGCTGCCGTCTATGGGGTCGCACAGAGTCGGACACGACTGAAGCGACTTAGCAGCAGCAGCATAACCAGGTTTATCATCACTATTCAGAAACATGAAGGAATACTTTTGGTGTACTTCAAGAGCCTCAAAATACTATTCGAAGTCTTAAAACTAAAATAAATGCTGTATTTCTTGTTACTACTCATCTGTCTGAGTCACAGTTTTTAAAAATGTTGTCACATATTGTGGCTTTACTGTCACAGAAGGAGAAGTGAAATTATATTTTTTTCTTAAAACTGCCCAAACATTAATTCAACAAATACATTCAGTAGATATTTTAAAACTCTATATAAGACATTAACTGAGAGAAGGTATAGCAGGTAATTCTCAAACTAGACAAGTCCCAACTATCCTCTCAAAATTCAGAGGACATTCCTTTTCACTAACAGTCTTTGCTCCAAAACTGCCACTGGTATTTCTCAGGTGTGTTTTAAAAGTTGAGAAACAAGGTAAGCTGCTGAGTTCTAGAAGTCCTATGCTCAGTAGTAAAACTGAAGATGCATCTCTTAAACTAAGGTCATTTATGAAGACCTCTTCACCACCTGCAGATGCCAGACAGGTTCATATAGGCTTTAACAAGTATTCCACTCTTCATATTTTCTGAAAGTAGGCAGTCTTCTCAAAGTCAAGAAATGCACTGTGGTTTCAGATATGCATAGACAACATTTTGTACTAGCACAGGGTTAGCAGTAGTAACTGTTAATGCTACTAAGTACTAGCAAGGACCATAAGTTGCTGGTTAATTCACCTATGGGGCTTCCCAGGTGGCTCAGTGGTAAAGAATCCACCTGCCAAGGTAGGAGACGCAGGTTTGAAACCAGGGTTGGGAATGGAGGAGGGCAGAGCAACCCACTCCAGTATTCTTGCCTGGAAAATCCCATGGACAGAGGATCCTGGTGGGCTACAGTCCATGACATCGCAGTCAGACACAACTCAACCTTGTACACAATTCATTTATGGGCACTTGAAAAGACCCAACACCTTTCATTTTCTTGTTTCGTGAACCAACTACCCAAGAGGTCCAAACTTAACCTATGCTATCATTATACATTTTTAAGTGGAAGAGAATCATCAAAGGTTTCTTTTCAAAAAGCAAAAACATACAAAAATGGGCACTTCCAATGAACCTTTTTCTCAACCTTTCAAAACTAAAGCATTTTTATCACTGTCTTCCTGTCTATCTAAACACTTAGGAAAAGGCCTATCTGAGTAATACACAATATATTCTTTTTCCTATAAAGCCATTCAAGAAAACTGAAGAAATTTTATTATTCTCCTTTACATTGGAGCATTTTCACCTAACAAAGAGTTAGCAAATCTCTTCTCTAATCTAGACATGTTTACACTATGTGTTTCTGTGCTCAAGACAGGCTTTCATTTTTCTACTTTCAAAACAAAATAGCTTAATGAATACAACTGCACTCTGCTTTTAATGGCGTATAGACTTACATGATTCTTAAATGCATAATTCATAGAACTATTAAATAACTGCAGCTACATACGCAGTCCTAAATAAAATATCAGGTTTAAAATCCAAAGTACAAAGACCATTAAAAACAGTTTATTTGCCAAATCCACTGAGAAACTAGAAGCAACCTAACAGCTGTCTAAATAACCACAAAATATTAAAAACACTTCTGGCTCAATATAAATGACATCTGAAGTGAAATGTTGCCTCCTCCAACAGACATCTCATTTGTTTGTGTAGAACCATTTATACTTCATTTAAGCCAGCTGGTGTCTCCATTTGCAGGCATGCATCAATGTCTACAGAACAATCTAAGTTCCTGTAAACCCTTCCCCATTCACAAGCTGCAATTTCCATTCTTAATGGCAAGTTTCCAGCAAATACAATGAGCTCTTACAAAGGAATTTAACTCTTCATCCAACTCAATTCCTAAGGCAGACTAGAGCAATGGTAGCAAGTCAAATGATGTGTATAAACCTGTCTAGCAAATTCACAAATAGGTTGAGTTCACAGAAGGATCACTTCATTCAGCCACTCATTCATTCACTACACAATTATGAATAACAATGCGTTAGGTTTGATCGACAGTCTCATACATTTTGATTTTATTAACATACGTTTGCTCTAGGGAATGTCATGATAATCTTTTGTCTAAGTGATAATATTGAGAGGTTTCAAAAACCAATCAACAAGGATAGAACTCTTTGAAATCAGTTTTCAATAAACTTGCCAGGATGAGTACTAATAAAGCTAAGTAGAGGCATTCATTTTTCCAACCACAGCAAATGGTTCCTGCCACTCCCCATCTCCAGTTATCATGCACTTTTCTTTTTCCACATCCTGAGATTACTACAAACTGCCAACACCCTCAATGAGGACTGGACAAACGTTTTCTGAAAAGAACCAGACAGTAAATATTTGATCTTTGGGAAAATACAATCTCTATCACAATTACTTGACCCCTCTGTTGTAACCGGCAAGGGATATGGACAATACTTCAAAAAAAAAAATGAACATGGCTGTGTTCCAATAAAACTTTAATTGCCAGTTCTTTTCTTTGTCCTATTAAGTCACAATAGTTTGAAAAATATTGATTTAAATAACAGTTATCAAGTCAAACCTTCCTGAGATGACTAACAACCAAAAGAAACAAAGCTAGAGTTTAAAAGATACCCAGTTCCTGAAGTGACAACATGACTTCAGCAACATATCAGAAAACACATATATAAATATATCCAGAGAACAAAAGTAAATTCATAATAAATTATACACATGCTCTGAAAAAAACTGCACTTCAGTAGTCTAGTTGTAAATTGTTTAAATTATATTTGAACCCACAGAAATGAAAACTCCATAAAGAACTTCCATAGAGCCCCAGTCAATTTCATTTTGGTAAGTTGCTTTCCATTTCCAACCCTAGCTACTTATTTCTGCTAAAGATATATGGTATTCATTCTAGACAAGTTTAAAGAATCACCACTTTTAAAACAGGAATTTAAAAGTTAGGTACTTGGAAAATTATTTCCAAGTTAGAGGACATGAAAACTGGGAAGCTGTTTGATACCTGCACAACACTGCAGCTCCCATTATGACACCATTACCAAAACCATACAAGAGCAAGCCCAAAACTGACCGTGTTAACATAAGGCTAAATTACATGTAAAATGTCATTCCAAGACCACAGTTAAAAAGGTAAATTTTAGCAACTCAAAAGTTAATCAATTTTAACTGCTGTTCTCTAATTGAAATAGCTAGGGAAAAAAAACTTTTCAGAGACTCAATAAATATCAGTTAGTGTGTGACTTTAGAATTCAGGATATGATCAAAGTTACAGCAGATGCCAAAAACACCTTGAAAAACAGAAAACATACCAATATGTTGGAAAAATGTGAATTTGAATCAGCCGGCTTAAACAATTTCAATAATTTCAGTCATTTTACTATTATAATAGTAATGGTCCACTTAACCGAAATATAAAATGTGGAGTCACCTGCATTAGTGAATGCTTTAAATACATCAACGAAATGACAGATCTGCAAAGAATCACAATTCTTTCTGAATTAATTCCCTTTGAAGTGAGGACAAATATAGCCCCTAGCTGACTTACTTTATATGCTCAAGACTATTTTAGCACTTCAATATACTTTAACTCCCAAACCTAACACTGTATTAATTCACCCCCCTCAAATGAAATTTATTGCTGGTTAGCTAGAGCTATTTTTAAGTGGCCTTATTAAGTACAGATTCCACAGTATCATTTCAATTTTCAGTGATAGTCTTTCACTAAAAAGACAAACTCTGAAAATAGTATTAATCCCAGGAACTCATTCTTGACACTGTTCCAACAGCAAAAGATGGTAGCCTAGGCATCTGAGAATCTCCCTATGTATTTGGAAAAAGATATTTTAAAAGTATGACCTGAAAAATTACAAAACTTATGTCAATTCCAAATCAAGTTACCAGTAGAGTTAAATACTGCCCACAGATTTTCTTTTTAAAGCTGACGATAAAAAAGTAAATCAAGCTACGAAAAGGCTTTGTCTACAGATCTTATTATCACCAAACGGTCACACATGAAACCTTTGCATGCTACACACACAAGGGAAGCATTTACACTACTAGTCCACATAAGCCTATCTTAAGACTATGCCAGGGGCACACAAGGATTTTCAAAGTATAGGAAAAAACGGACACAAACGCAGTACAAAGCAGTCAAGAGGTAGCTGCCCAGTCACTTTCAGGAAATGTTTCAAGATGAACAGCAAAAATATTCTGAAGTCCCTTGGAATCTTGGGTTGATTTATTATTTTCAAGGCCTAGCCCTTTCCTTCCAAAGTACTTTCATGGGCAAAAATAAAGCACTTTTAACTAAAGCAACTACTCAGCCCCGAAGTTCAATACAACTTGCTTTTCATTAAAAGTTCAAGTTTCTCAAGGTCTAGACATATATAGTGTGATCGTATTACAGTATTCGGGAAGAGCATTTTCTTTGTTGTTGACCCTGCTAGGGAAACAGGTCTTGACTCAGCCAAAGTGGCGTTCTTGTGGGTGATTAATGACAGGCCTAGATCTCGCCCCAGTGACATCCCTCCCCCACCCCACGCCCTCCGTACTAAAATCAGCCCTGTCTGAACTGGAAGAGGGGCGGCCGCCTAGCCTCAAACCACCCAGTTCCAGAGTTAATAGGTGCAACCCATCGATTCTGGGAGACAGCCATCGAGATTCGGGTGAAATGTGTGACCCTTCGTTTGCCTCGATTTCCGTGTAGCACTCTCTCTGATCATTTCCGCTGGGGCTCTCCAGACTACGGAAACGCTCGATTCCAGTCATTCGGCCCAAAGAAAAAGACCTTCCTCTACCCTACAATACCCGGCAAGGCACCATCCCTACCCACCCCACCCCCGACCCCTCCCCCGATATCAGGCTATTCCTATTGTGTCTCCGACACTGAAAGAGCTCCTTAAGAAAAATGTGGCCGCCGAGGACTCTGCTAAGACCGGGGAGCCGTCCTGCACCCCTAGTCCCGCGGCCTCATCCCTCGCCCTCCACCCCCGGGCGGCCGCAAGACCGAGTCCCACCTGTGGTGAGACGGGAGGAGACGTCGCCGAAGGGAGATGGCTCCATTCGGAGATACTTCTGCGGCGAGGCGGCGGCGGCCGAGAAGGAAGCGGCGGTGGCCGCGGCGGCCGACGACGGGGTGGCGGCGGCAGAGGTGGGCGCCGACAATGGCGCACATCGCCTCCGCTTCGGGGACGCCGGGCTCAGCAGCGGGTCGAAATCCAGAGTCCGTTTCAGAGTGGCTCCGCACGCCATGGCCGGGGCGTCGGGCTCGGGTGGAGTCAGGAAGGGAGGGCGAAGGAAGCGGGTAAAAGCGGAGCCCCGAAGAGAGCCTAACCGACGGGCTCAAGAGTGGAAAGCCGGGTGGCGGAGCGCCGGCGAGGGGAGCAGAGCCGCTGCCGCCGCCTCCGCGGCAGGGGCAGTGGCCCGGGCCGGCCGGGGCGAGAGCAGGAGGGGCGGTGGCGGCGGCTCACGCTGGCGGCGTCAGGGGGGCTCTTCCGCCTCCTCAGGCACGGCTCCCCCGGGAGACGCTCCGGCCGCCCCCGCCGTCCGTTCGGGCTTTGCGCCGCGCCTGAGGCGCTCCTGCGCGGAGACCGGCTCCTTCAGAAGTCAATACCAGCCCCGTGAGATGTGAGGCTAGAACGCGGCTCCTAAGACGCTCGAACAGCGGCCGAAGTTAGAGAGCGGTGGTCGATGCGGCGAGATTGAGAGGCTGCGGCAGCGGCAGGAGCTCCAGCAAACACATCCAGCCGCTTCCCCCTCCACTGTCTGACTTCCACCCGCCGCCGGCCCCAATATGGCGTCAATAACAACGCCGCCGATTCAAATCCTGCGGCCTCAGGGCGCGTGCGCATAGCGGGGGGCGGGAGCCCGAGCATACATTCTGGGAGTTGTAGTTTATCACTGGAGGAAGGACTCTGCGTGAAAAGCGGTTAAGGAGAAGTCATGAAAACTACGAGTCCCGTCATTCAAGGCCAGCGATTCCGAGTTCCGGATTGGAATTTAAATCCCCCTACACATCTTGAGTGTAAAAGGAACTGAGGGTAAGAGAAAAGAGAAAAACCCGTTAGAGAGTGGGAGAAAAGAAAGCCGACCGGTGGGGAAAGCAGGTTTTGAAAAACCTTTAATATTCAGGTAGTAGTTGTCGTGGTACGCTCCCACAGTGATTTACCAACCGGGAACTTGAAAACGAAGCTAACCTAACAGTTCAAGACTGATTAAAACAGTGCCAGAAACAAAACCTGTCACATCGACTGGCTAGGAAATACTAAGATTTTGGGGACCTATTTAGAATTGCAGGAGAGAACAGTGGTACTATCAGGTTATAGGAACCTTGAATTGAACTTTATGTGTTGCCCTTTCCAGATAGCTGCTTTTAGCCACTTATTCGGCAAAGCCAGCTGTACCCTGTAAATGACTAGGATTTGAACGACGTACAGAACTAAATTGTTCTGCTTTGAATAAAAAGCTAATAGCAGAAGTTGTACTATCTCAATATTGGTGTATATCTTGTGAACGGTAAAAATTAAATCGAAAGACAATGGAAGTCTAGAGAGTAGATATTAGACCCATTTTGTAAGCAGAGAAAAAAATTTTTTATGAAAGTTCTACTAGTTTTGTATTGGACTGGTGATAGCTTCCATATGCAAAGGCCAAAGGATAGTTTTTCACGCTTTACCGGCTGAGCCACCAATTTGGGACGCACCATACTTCTAACCAGGTACCTAAAATGCAAATCAAATACAGCATTAGTAAAAAAAAAAAAAAAAAATTATTTATGTGAAAAACTATCCTTTGTCCTTTGCATATGGAAGCTATCACCAGTCCAGTACAAAACTAGTTATCTATGTGAATGCCATAATTATCTAATGATAAGTATAAAATACAGGCTTCCAATGCTTATTCTTATTATTTATTAAGTAACTAAAAGATGTACCATTTTGTGTATTATTCTTTACACCATTTTTGGACAATAGTTTAATACATTTATTCTTGTTTTACAAACTGTTCAACTCCTCAAAGATCAGCAGTCATCACTCTGTGTCAACAACTAAGCTGTGCTAATTTTAACATACTGTTTGGAATAACATTTAATGCAATAGCAGCTGAACTATGACATCTAATAGATACATTTTTACTAAATTCTAAATACTCCATGGAATCTATGATATGATGAAAATAACACAATATACATATTTTATGTAAATGAGTAGAAAAAGCTAGATTAACCTATGGAAAACAAGCAACAAAGCATTTATATCCCTGGTAAATATTTTCTGAAATTAAGATTTAACCTGAAATTATGGAACTTACATTGGAAAAGGAGTGTTAGGAGTTGAATTGTGTCTCCTCAAAATGTATGTGTAGTCCTAATTCCAAGTATCTTGGAATGTGAGGTATTTGGAAATAGGATCATTTCAGATTTAATTAGTTAAGATGATGTCATACTGGAATAGGGTGGGTCCCTAATCCAATATGACTGGTACCTTCTGTAAAAAGGGGAGATTTGGACACAGATAGGGAGAACACCATGGCACATGAAGGCGGAAGCCTAGATAATGCATCTGCAAACCAAAGAAAGCCAAAGATTGCCAGGGAATCGTCAGACTAGGAGAGAGGCGTGGGACAGATCCTTCCTCATAGCCCTTGGAAGGAACTAACCCTGCTGATAATCTTGACCTCGGTGTTCTAGTCTCCTCACAATGAGACAATAAAACTGAAAACTGTGTTGTTTAAGCCACCCACTTTGTGGTACTCTGTTATTAGAAACCTAATAAAGAGGCTTGTGTTTTTTTGACTTATGATGATTGCCTGGAAAATGAGGAAAGAGTTGTATGTAAAGGTGGCAGGGATTATCTGGTAAACTTGACATTTTAGTCATAATAACTACCCTTGTAATCACCCCTGCACTGCATATCTGCTAAAGGCTCTCTATTAGGATTAAAACAGTGGGCGGGCTGGGGCAGCCTTTCCTACCAGTGACTAAGGAACCTGTTTAGCTTAGAGGAACAAGGGCAACTTTGCCAATTTACCTGTGTCTTTGCTCAGGTTCTCTTCCATACCTTTTGTCTAACTACCGTAACACTCAACCTAGGCATTGTCTTCTATAGGAAACCTTCCCCGAGCACATCTAGGCTGAAATCATTTTATAGATTCATAGAAAAAGAGACACCTATCTTCATTATTACCCTCTCCGTTGTAGTACTGTTAATTCTTTGCTCTTGACTCTGCCACTCCCACCACTGGGTTAGCTCTTGGCCAATAGCTTAGTACCTTGCACACTTCAAATACTCGTTGACTGTTTCTTAAACATTTTTAAATCGCCTTATCCACCCAGTAGTCCACATTATACTTATTCCTTAAGATAGATACCTATGAAAATATTACAGCAACCATTTTAGGGTAGAAGAAAACTGTTGAAGGAGAGGAAGAAAAAAAAAATACCTAAACAAATTTCTCACACTAAAAAAAAAAACTTGAAAAGCTGTAAGTCTTAACATGGCCTTAAGTCTTAATGAATTTAAAAATGAATTTTTATTTTGTTAATCAACAGGCAAAGAGAATTATATTCAATGCATTAAGTTGAATCAGGCCATGTGAACCTAAATATGCAGTACAGCTAAAGGCTTCGCTGACCTACACAGGCCAGAATTCTCTTGTGGCAACTACAAGTCTCCTGCATTGTAGGCAGATTCTTTACTGTCTGAGCCACCAGGGAAGCCCCACAAGGCCTATAACAAGTTTTAAAGGCTTGAAATATTTAGAATAGTTTTGCAACAATCTAGCAAGTATTTTCTGATTGGTACAATCTCAGAAGCCTCTGGAGAAAATCACACTGCATTACCAAGATGCTAGTCTCCGCCTGGTATTAGACTTTCCTGCTGTTGCTAAGTCGCCTCAGTCGTGTCCGACTCTGTGCGACCCCATAGACAGCAGCCCACCAGGCTCCCCCGTCCCTGGGATTCTCCAGGCAAGAACACTGGAGTGGATTGCCATTTCCTTCTCCGATGCATGAAAGTGAAAAATAAAAGTGAAGTCGCTCAGTCGTGTCCGACTCCTAGCGACCCCATGGACTGCAGTCTACCAGGCTCCTCCGTCCATGGGATTTTCCAGGCAAGAGTACTGGAGTGGGGTGCCATTGCCTTCTCTGAGACTTTCCTAACTACTCCCAAAATATTACCCAGGATCTGATTCTGATGAGTCATTCTTTCTCTAAAGTCAGTAAAAGTATACATCACTGGATGACACAAAATACCTCATCATCTTGAGCCTGAAGACCATCTTGTACCATAAATCATTTTCTTTTTTTTTTTTTAACTTTACAATATTGTATTGGTTTTGCCATACATTGACATGAATCCGCTACGGGTGTACATGCATTCCCCATCCTGAACCCCCTTCCACCTCCCTCCCCATATCATCCCTCTGGGTCATCCCAGTGCACCAGCCCCGAGCATCCTGTATCATGCATCAAACCTGGACTGGTGATAGTATACATGTTTCAATTTTTTTCTGATGTCAAATGAAGGCAAGTGCAAATATGTAAGGTGGGGAGAGGTGTTTGCTGACTTTGCATATTGAGTTTGAGTAATCATATGGTTCAGCATTAAGACTAGCAGCTCTAATTCAGAAGTCACTTCAAATCTATATTCAGAACAGCCATTGCCTAAGGCCAAAGAAATGTTTAGTCACTGTGTAAATGAGTGCAGTAGGGAAGAATAGACATTGTAATTCCTTCCACATAACATCTTGTAGGCTGGCTGGAGTCTCTTCTAAGCATGTTAGGCATACTATTGTACTTGCTCACATACTCTTTTCCACTGTAGATATGATGCTGGCCAGTATTAAATTTTCATTATTTTGGTTGTGGTCATTATTTTGACCTTTTGATTTGATTGGATAGACCATAGTGTTATAAAAATCATGCACAGATACGTGGTTTCTAGAGGTCGCCTATTCTAGTCCCCAGCCTCAAGGTATAGTTAACTAGTGAATTTCTCAAGCCAAATCAGCATGTCTGACTCTTCCTAAATATTTTCAGAAGCAAATTCCAAAATTCTGTTGTATAGGCAACTGCAAAATCTCTAATATTTAGCTTTAACCTCCTCTACATCACAGGCTGGTTTCAACTTGTATAGTACTTTATCAAGAACAATGCAGAAATTAATGCAACTTGGTAAAGCAGTTATACTCCAATTAAAAAAAAAGAACAGTGCACTCCAGGAAATAAGATGATTCATGATTCATTTATCCTGAGGGACTTTGAGAGAAACCACAGAATAATCTCTGGACAGTCAAAATAAGCTTTTACAAAGTCCTTTAAAAATTTTTTTGCATATTTTCCTCAGGTTTGTGCTCTCAAGGACCTGTAGCCTTATAGAAACTGTTTACTCTTTACAGAGAAGTCAATTATGTCTAAGGACTTTATTTCTCAGTCCAAACCATTTAGAAGAGGGGAAAGGGAATTGAAGATGCTATGTGCCAACTACAAGTAATGCAATCATTGGATAGCAAAGAGAGGTGGTAAAAAATAACTACAAAATTCAAAAACCATTACAGCCTTGAACCTACAGCCTTGAGCCTTGAAACTCAATGACACCTTGAGCTCAATGATACCTGAGGAATTGCTGTATTATTACATCACCATATAATAAGGGTAGGGTTGCCAGATAGAACAAATAAAAATATAAGATGCCCAGTTCACTTTGAATTTCAAATAAGCAAGGTACAATTTGTTAGTACAAGTATGTCTCAAATATTGCCTATGTTTATCTGGAATACAAATTTTACTGAGTGTCCAGTATTTATTTCATCTGGCGACCCTACATAAGACCAGGACCCCAAAGTCATCAATAAACTCCGCTTAGTATACAGCTCAAAAACTGTCACTAATATGATATTAGAAAATGTTTCATTGATAACATCTAAGATTAAGAAAATAAAAACTTTTAGTCATCTTTGAATAAACATTGGATGAAGAGTGAAAAGCTTAAAACATCATCTCCCATGCGGGAGCCCCTGCATGCTGTCCCCAGCCCCACCTGGTCATTTAGTTTTAGAGTTCCTTCACACCTTCTCCTGTAGATGTCAGTTCTGCTGTCTTGCTTGAGTCCAGGCCTGACTCAGAGGTGCTGTCACTGTCCCCGTCGGGCTCCCGTGCCCTCTTGTGTCTGTTTTCTTGGGCTTCCATGATGCCACGTGAACCTTCCCTGATGTGGCTTTTCAAGAGAATGAGATGATGCCTACACTTCCCTGGTATTTTGGGTTCCCTCTGTAAGCTCACTGATATAAGGGGCACTCAGGTGTGTGGTGTGAAGGAAATGAAGGAACAGGCCCTGCTCTTCCCCCTAGGAGAAGCTTTTCCAACCCCACACCCTGATAACAAGCACCAGCCTGGGCCAATGACTGGTCACTTGCAACCCTCCTGGCCTCTGTCAAGGGCTTCATTGGATGACCAAGAAAGTGCTAGATTTCATCTGGAAGTCACCTCCCACATTTATTCTTTGTGCTCTGATTAGTCCAAGAAATCATCTCTATCTGAAAGGAGATAGTCTGTAATTCTTAACAGGATTTGCCTCTGAGCAGTGGAACATGGAGAGGGTCTATGGCAACCAGATGAGCAAGACATGGTTCCCACCCTCAAAGAAGCTTGAAAGTGAAAGTGGCTCAGTCATGTCGGACTCTTTGCAACCCCGTGGACTGTCCCCACCTGGCTTCTCTGTCCATGGAATTCTCCAGGCAAGAATACTGCAATGGGTTGCCACTCCCTTCTGTACAGGATCTTCCCAACCCAGGGATCAAACTGAGGTCTCCTGCCTTTCAGGCAGATTCTTTACCATCTGAGCCACCAGGGAAGGCTCAAAGAAATTTACTTCCTACTCTGTATGCTTATCTGAAGATACTTTTACAAGAATTCCCTTTATCATAATTTTTTGAAAACTAAAATATAAATTTATGGAAATATCATCTCATTGATCAATCTGAAAATTAAAAGCCTATAACAGTACGTAGTACACAGTAAACCTATAGTGAGTGATGGTTGTTGTCATCATGCTAAGGCAAACTCCAAAATTTTCCCAAACCAAAAGTAGTAAAAGAATATAGAGAGTACCTTATTATTCTGCAGAGGCCTGTCACAGCTGCTGGGGTCTAGTTTCTGAGATCACCTCTCCCCTCTCTTCCATCCTGTGCCGCTAGGAGGAAACTAGGCAAGATCTAGGTTCTTAATTGGTATCATTGGGTTACAGGGTGTGCCTCACTGTGATCTCATTTAGACAGGTGAGTTAGAGTCTTGGTCATCAATATTGGGAGGAATACAGTTATTGTTTTCAGGGACCCCACCCCCCCCCCCCACCGTGGCCATGTACTTTCTCAGTTCATTCTAAATAAAAAATCCAAGGGAGTAGTGTTGACCCCATTTTACTCCTGACCCTGCACATGTGTGCTAAGTCGCTTTAGTCGTGTACAACTCTGTGCGACACCATGGACTGTAGCCCACCAGGTCCCCTGTCCATGGGATTCTCCAGAAAAGAATACTGGAATAGGTTGCCATCCCCTCCTCCAGGGGACCTTCCCAATTCAGGGATTGAGCCGAGGTCTCGTGCCTCTTCTACGTTGGCAAGCAGGTTCTTTACCACTAGTGTCACCTGAGAAGCCCTGGCTCAGGCCTAAAATCACAGTCTTAAATGGGTCAGAGTTGGGACAATCACCCAGGTGTGTAAGATCCCAAAGGCGTGGCCTTACACTCCACGATGTTGACTTGGGCAGTGAAGAAACCTGGAGAGAAAGAGATGGATTAATTTAAATTTTACAAAGCATCATAATGGAAATAAGCAGCAAGTGGTCAATCAAAAAAAGTGTTCTTTTTAAGGACAGTGTAAGCGAGTGTTCCAGATGACACAATAGAATGTATACTATGACTGTTACGTTTTTTTGTTTCCCCATGGAGTCTGATCCTTGAGTACCAAGCTTTGAGAGATGATATTGTGGGATCACATTTCTGTTCTGAGGCAATTGTGAGATCCAGGAAGTGTTAAGGAGGTACAGATAGTCCATGTGACTTATTTTTTTTTCTTAAGAAGATCTTTCATCCTGTCTTCACAACAGCTAGCTACTGATACCAAAAGTGAAGTGAAAGTAAAGTCACTCAGTCATTTCCGACTCTTTGCAACCCCGTTGACTGTAACCTAGCAGACTCCTCTGTCCATGGGATTCTCCAGGCAAAAATACTGGACTGGGTTGCCATTTCCTTCTCCAGGGGGTCGTTCCCCACCCAGGGATCGAACCCGGGTCTCCCACATTCCAGGCAGACACTTTACCCTCTGAGCCACCTAAATATCAGGCCTAAATAATATTAACCACATCTTTTACTTAATTTGCTAACAGGCAGCTAAATAGAAATTCAGGTTCCTTTCATTCCTCCTGATTGCTTGCTATGTAAGATGTGGCCCAACGGTGAGAAAGTTGGCCTGCACCCAGATGACGCCCAACTTTCTCATTGTTGGGCCACATCTTACATAGCAAGCAATCAGGAGGAATGAAAGGAACCTGAATTTCTATTTAGCTGCCTGTTAGCAGGGAGAAGGCAATGGCACCCCACTCCAGTACTCTTGCCTGGAAAATCCCATGGAAGGAGGAGGCTGGTAGGCTGCAGTCCATGGGGTCACGAAGAGTTAGACACGACTTAGCGACTTCAGTTTCACTTTTCACTTTCATGCTTTGGAGAAGGAAATGGCAACCCACTCCAGTGTTCTTGCCTGGAGAATCCCAGGGATGGGGGAGCCTGGTGGGCTGCCGTCTCTGGGGTCGCACAGAGTCGGGCACGACTGAAGCGACTTAGCAGCAGCAGCAGCAGCCTGTTAGCAAATTAAGTAAAAGATGTGGTTAATATTATTTAGGCCTGATATTTAGGTATCTGTCTGGTGGCTCAGAGGGTAAAGTGTCTGCCTGGAATGTGGGAGACCTGGGTACAACTGCATAAAAATCTGCATTGTAACAAAGCTTCCCCAGGTGATTCATGGACACTTTTTACACTTGAGAAGCTCTGCTCTAGTTCACTTAGCCTCTCCCTAGCAGATGTGTTAAAAACACTACACCATGGTCCTCAGGTGTACACCAGACCCTCCATGAAGCCACAGTGATACTGAGATAATGGAGACATGGCTCCTGTGGTAGAAAAGAATACAAGAAGGAGGTCCAGGCAATCTAAAAATGCTCACCTAGATCAGTGAGAATTCCTGGATCTAGATGTCTTTCTGCTCATGAAAGAGTGGAGTTCAGAATGGCTTTCAGTAGAGACAACACACCTGAAAGCTGTTTGCTTTTCAAGAGATTGTAACTCAGGAAAAGAGTAAGAAAAAGAAGAAGAGGTGAAGAAAAGGAGGAGGAGGAGAAAAAGAAGAGGTGCATGCATCTTCCATGCTGCTAAACGGTTCTTTCCTCATAACTAGCCTTCTACAGCACTCCAGCAGAGACCTAAGACCGCTAAGCTTCTGAGAATCCGCTCACTTACACCTTTACTGAGTGATTTCCATATGCCCATCTCAGTGCCAGTTGCTCCAGTTTCAGGTAAAAACTAAGTGGTCCTAGCCTTCCTGAAGCTCACTTGTAGCTGTGTGTGGACAGTTTTTACCCAAATCTGGACTGGGAACGAAGGCTGTGTGGCTTGCAGTTTGAGAGGAAAGGGCTAATTCTGCTCCAGTTTTCCTTCCTTTATAAATTTTGTAACGTTACTTTCATGGCTTAAGTGTTCCTCTCAAGAACTGCTTTAGCAAGTGAAATGCAAGTGTATGAGTAGGAGACAGCTACTTTCTTCAATAGTGGAAATAATCTCAAAAACAAAACAAAACCTGAAGCATTATCTGCCACCCAACAATATTTCTTCTAAAATTAGGTAACTCACCATTCTAGAGCTGGGTTCCTTATCACTGCTACTCTAAGTGTGGTCTGTGGGTTTGTTCCCAGACACGGCAGGATAAGTGTAGACATAGACAATGGTTTAGAAACTTTTAGAGCAATTTGACATTGTTACATCATGCACAGCATCACCAGAGGATCAGTTTCATTGAACAGGGTACTATAGATTGTTTGTGCTCCCCTCTCCTCACCCAAAATTCATATGTTAAAACCTAATTCCCAATGTAATGGTCTTTGGAGGCATTCCTCTGGGAGCTGGTTAGGTCATGAGGGCAGAGCCCTCGGGAATGGAATTAGTATCCTTATAAAAGCCCCAAAGAGCTCCCTTGCCTCTCCTACTGTGTGAGGACACAGAGAGAAGGTACTGTCTATGAAATAGAAGTCTGGATACTGATGTCTTGATCTTGGACTTCCCAACCTCCAGAACTGTGAGAAATGTTTGTTGTTTTTAACCCATCCAGCTTATGGTATTTTGTTACAGGAGCTGAACTAGACACGAGGTCTAGTTCAGGCATTGCACTGGAATGGCTGAGTCACATGTGACACAGTCTTCCTGTGAGCCATCCCAACATGTGTGAGATTTTAAGTTTAATGTGTCCACTGTCATCCCAAAGTGTATAAATCCCAGAATCCATCTTGTTCACTAGTTTATCAAAGATAATTTAAATTTAAAACTGATCTTTTAACTTTAAAAGATCAGTTTTGGAATTGACTACTGATGAAGGATTGAAAGTGAGTGTTGACTATACAATATCATGGATTTCATTTTAGACAAAAGTAGAAAATGAACATCCAGAGCTTACAGAAATGGCTTTATTTTTCCTTTCTCATGAACCTACCTCTGTAAGACTGGTCTCTCTACTCTGACTGTTATTAAAACATAGAGGGACTTCTCTGGTGGTCCAGTGGTTGGGACTCCAAGCTTCCACTGCAGGGGCTATGGATTTGATCCCTAGTCAGGGAAATAAGATCCTGAATACCTCGAAGCATGGCAAAAGATAATAGGAAGAAACTTTAAATATACATGATCCCCTCTTTGTAGTGCTTTCATCTATACAATCTAAACAAATTAGTGAGCAAAAAGCAGGCTCACCTATCACATGAAAAATTTTAAATATTAATATATAAAATGTTTGTTTCAAGTACCCATATCAGCATTTACCATGGAGAATTGCTATTTTCCTCCTAATTTTTGTTTCACCACAACTGTGGAATGACAAAAAAGTACTGAAGCTAAACTGTTAATTGCCGGTACTCAGGTGTGCAGTGAACAGCAGACACATTTTTGTAATTTATTTTTTCCTGTGTTTTGTTCTTTGATTATCTCAATTGTAATATATATGCCTGTTGAATCTAATAAAATATATAGGCTTGTGTTATATATTTTCTCTTATTTCTTTTTTCTATTAGCTCATTTTTTCTTCTATTTCCAAATGTACTGATCCACATAGATTAGAAGGGAAACCCTGGTCCTTCATGTCAGAGTTTGAGAAAAACTTCTCCAGAGTAACCTGTGTGTTAATGACTACTGTCAAGCCCAGCTCATGAGAAAGAAAGAATGTTATTAATATTAGCTCATATGTGTATAGCATCGGCTACCTGCCAGGCATGTCCTGTGTGCTTTACAAGTATTAGCTAATTTGCTCTTACCTTGTGAATTAGGTGCTATTGTATCACCATATAACTGTTGAGAACACTGAGGTTCAGAGAGGTTGAGTCCCTTGCTCAAGGTCACACAGCTCTAAAGCAGAGCCTAGTTCCAGAGTCCATGCTCTGATCCACAGAGGGATGCAACACAGGTATCGTAGTCATAGGCCTCCACTAAATAACTATGAATTTATGTGAATCATTTAATTCATGAGGGGGGAAAAAGGGAAGCATTAGAAAAGACAACAAAAGCTCCAATGCAGAGTCCCTCCCAGGTCCCAGGCATTGAGTTAAATGCTTTCCATGCATGATCTCAATGTCTCCTGAGGGCGGGGTGCTGGAGGAAATGGCTTAGGTAGTAGGGGAGATGACTGAGTGGTGTATGGGCAAGGCAGAAGTCAAGCTGCATCAGATAATGAGAAACTCTTCCTTCTTCAAGCCTGTGACTCCTTCTGATCACATCTGGACAAGTCTCTTTGGTACAAGTCCTATATGATTTTATCACATTGGCTTATTTCTTTTTGTTCCAAAAGGAGAGCCGGACTGAGCTGAATACCTTCTCTGGAAACAAAATCTTTTTTATTTCCACTGCACCTTCGATTTAGGGCAAGTCATTCTCCATTGGCAATAAAGATGTAAAATTTTCTTTCAAAATGTATTTAAGTTTCAGAAGTGAGCTTTGGAAAAATACAGAGAGGATATAGTTCTTACATGGACTTAGCAAAAGTTATGATGAATGAAGTTTGACAAATACTTCCTTATCTTTCAACCACCTGGGAAGACAGGTACAATCGTTCTCCATTTATAGGTAGGAGATCTGAGGTTCCAAAAAGTTCAGTAAACTTCTGAAGGCTATTCTATAGGAAGGTGACTACTGGGATTTCAACGTAGAAGTGTCTGCATCCAAAACTAGTGAGTACCCTTACCTGTTAGGTACACTGCCTTCCTTAGATGGCAATCGTGCTTGTTTCCTCCTAGGACTGTGACTCAGAGCCCTCTCATTGTATTTCACGATAAAACCAGCGGTTCTCACTGTACGCGCCTTTCTGCTGGATCTCTGAAAGGTCCTCCTCTGGGTATTTTCATTGTAATACTAAGATGCTGTTTATCTCTTTTGCTCTTGTTCTCTGACAAGTGTACAAGGAAGTTTTTCCTGAGGCTGCATGCCATGCACTATCACGACCTATTGAATGTAGAAGTAGATAGGAGAATCCAGCTACCTTCAATTAAGCCAAACGTTAAA
Organism: Ovis canadensis; assembly: GCF_042477335.2. Classification (NCBI taxonomy): domain Eukaryota; kingdom Metazoa; phylum Chordata; class Mammalia; order Artiodactyla; family Bovidae; genus Ovis; species Ovis canadensis. The sequence goes on along the minus strand of NC_091252.1, from coordinate 60,437,956 downwards.
AGGACGAACAAAAACGTAAAACAATGTCATTCTTTTCATGAAATCTTTTCAACTTGTTGGCTTGTTTTTTGTTTTCGTTTTGTAACTTTTAAACTTTATTTTGTGTTGGATGGCATGGCAACCCACTCCAGTAGTCTTGCCTGGAGAATCCCACGGACAGAGGAGCCTGGCAGGCCACAGTCTATAGGGTCTCAAAGAGTCGAACATGACTGAGTGACTAACACACACACAGCCAATTAACAATGTTGTGGTAGTTTCAGGTAAACAGCAAAGGAACTCAGCCATACATATTTTTATTGTTTTAAATTGGAATAACTTACTTTACAATGTTGCGTTATTTTCTTCTGTACTACACGGTGAATTAGTTATATACATACACACATCCCCTCCCTCTTGGATCTCCCTCCTCCCTTCCAATATCCCACCCCTCTAGGTCATGACAGAGCAGCAAGCTGAGCTCCTTGTGCCATACAGCAGCTTCCCACTGCTTTGCACATGGTAGTGTATATTTGTCAATGCCCCTCTCTCAGTTTGTCCCACGCTCTCCTTCCCCTGTCCCTGCTCTGTCTCCACAGTTCTGTTCTCTACATCTCCATTTCTATTCCTGCCTGCAAATAGGTTCATCAGTACCATCCTTCTAGATTCCATCAGTTCAGTTCAGTTCAGTCGCTCAGGCATGTCTGATTCTTTGCAACCCCATGAATCACAGCACACCAGGCCTCCCTGTCCATCACCAACTCCCGGAGTTCACTCAGACTCACGTCCATCGAGTCCGTGATGCCATCCAGCCATCTCATCCTGGGTCGTCCCCTTCTCCTCCTGCCCCCAATCTCTCCTAGCATCAGAGTCTTTTCCAATGAGTCAACTCTTCGCATGAGGTGTCCAAAGTACTGGAGCTTCAGCTTTAGCATCATTCCTTCCAAAGAAATCCCAGGGTTGATCTTCAGAATGGACTGGTTGGATCTCCTTGCAGTCTAAGGGACCCTCAAGAGTCTTCTCCAACACCACAGTTCAAACGCATCAATTCTTTGGCGCTCAGCCTTCTTCACAGTCCAACTCTCATATGCCTTATTGTATGACATTTGTTTTTTCTTTCTGACTTAACTCACTCTGTATGACAGACCCTGGGTTCATCCACATTACTACAAATGATTGAGTTTTGTTCCTTTTAATACAGCTGTTTTAAATTTTTAAAAAAAGTGACTGATGTTAATGTGTATCGGTTTATTGTTCTTTTTAAGTGAATAAGTAAATACACATTTATCCATCTTAATTTTGAATGAATTAAACATCAGCATGTACTGGATAGCCCACATAAATATTTTTTAGGAGGCTGTCAAGAGCATAAAGAGGTCTTAAGATGTAAAGTATGTGGTAGGATAATATTTTTTAATATTAATGGAAACTTTTTTCCCCCAATACTTCCACCCTTCCTTTCCTCCCCTCTCTATTTAAGTAGGTAACTGTGATTCATGGCTTCAGGGGAGGGACACTACCCAATGGAAAAGCAGAAATAGGGCCTAGCTTTTGTCAAAGCTGAAACCTACTAGGGAAGCTCTGCTAGGTGCTTTGAGGCTGAAAAATCAAAATACAACAAGTGCCAGTGAGAAAACATAATAGCAATATTGAGAGAGGGCAGTTTTCCCAGGACTAGAAAAAATAATTCTCATCTCTTTAGGGTGGGTGTAGGAAGAACAAAGACGAAAGAGAGATCAGGAGAACTGAAAGAAGACAGCTGAAGAGGCCAGGAAGTCAGAAAGTAGGTACTGCTCAGCCACAGGGGCCATCTTCCATTGTCCTGGAGCCCTGTGGAAGCTGGGAAGTGTCACTGCCTAAACCCAGCGTCTTTGAAGCCACTCCCCCTCCATCCTCAGGCCCATGCTCGGGAGTGGCATATTCTGATTCCCCCAGCCTGGACACCAGCACCCCCAGGACATCTCTGGACCATCAGAAGCCCAAGTGGGGGAGACTGGGGCTCCGGGTGCCTGGAGGGGTAGTGGGGGGCCAGGTAAAAGATAACAGCTCTGGGCCCCCTAATTGCAACATCTGATTGGAATCAGCTGCAGACCGCCCTGAGCTGGAAGAGTAGGTTTTGCAAATTTTAGGAGCACCAAACATACCTGTTGGCTGATAAGCAAATAAGAGCTTGAGTTCTAGCAGAAACTGCCAACTGATGGCCATGTCCTCGTTTGACCCCAAGTGAGTATTCTTGGTCCAGTACAGGGGATTTTCTTATTTGGTTGGTTTGTTCTCATTAGATGCTTTGGGAGGAGTTCATGCACCATCCAGGGCCCACTGTCCTTTCTCCCACTCAGGCCCCTGCACTCACCAACATTCCCTGCCAGGCCCCTGAGGACATCTGACTTTTCAGAGCTCTGAAATACGAAGTGAGTGATCTACAATAGGAGGACTCCTCAAGGGGAAACCCTGAAACTACATGGAATTGTGAACCTCTGCATTTTTCTGAGGACAGCATCTAAACTTTTATCAGCTACACAAAGGACTCTCTGATACCTAGGTTAAAATCCTGGCCACTGGTTTATTGGCTACGTGACCTTGAGCATGTCACTTAACCCGTCTGTGCTTCATTTTCCTCATCTGTAAAATGGGGTTGTTAATAGTATTTAACTATCAGGGTTGATGTGAAGATAAATGAGCTGTGTGTGTGCTCAGTCGTGTCTAACTCTCTGTGACCTCATGGACTAAATATAGCCCACCAGGCTCCTCTGTCCATAGACTCTTCCAGGCAAGAATACTGGAATGGATTCCAGGCAAGAATCCTTCTCCAGGGGATCTTCCTGACCCAGGATCAAACCCTTGTGTCTTGTGTCTCCTGCATTGACAGGCAGATTCTTTACCAGCTGAGCCACCAGAGAAGCCCATATAAAGCACCTGGAATGGAAAATTCTTCAGAAATGTTGACTATCATTATTATCCGGGAGGTAGACTGTTGTGAGTTGGGTGGAAATCCAGTGTCAGGGGGCCAGCCTAGAGCAGAGAGATGAGTGAGGGCCCATCTTCAAGACGTAGCCTGTGCAGCTCTCAGAACTTGCTCATTCAGCACATTGTCCAGCACACTGGAGACAAACAAGTCCTCTCTGCATGTGACCAAAAAGGCTGCCAGCAGCTAGGATGTGTGTGCCTCTCTTATCCTGGGAAAGATAAAGATCTGTGGGTGGCAGTCAGAAGGACCTGGAGCCATGACCTTGGAGACCACAGTTCTGCCCTGCAGACCAATGCTGCCTTAGCTCTAGGCTCGAGACACACAGCTGGGCAGCCCAGGGAGCAGAAAGCATAGCAGAGTCCATCAGAAACTGGAATCCTGTTCCACCACTTTCTAGCTGAGTGTACTTGAACAATTTACTGTAAGCCTCCCTAAGCCATAGCTTCCTCTTTTGAGAAATTGAGGAATAATATACCCACTGTACTAATTCGATAATATAACATACATGAAACACTTAGCAAGGACAGAGTGCTCAGGAAATGGAGCCAGGGTTCTGGCAAAGTGTGTATTCCTGAGGCAAGGCTCATGGAGTCTAATTGGATGTGGGCCCTCAAAGAACAAAGGGGAGACAGCCTTAAACATCTCTTCCATTTTGGCACGTGGGATCTTAGCTCCCCAACAAGGGCAGTCTCTCCTTTCTCTTCTTGATGATGTGACCGAAACAGCTGACCCAGCCCAGCTTTGCCTCATTTTGTGGTTGAAATGCAGTATATTAGAGGTTCCTTGTTCTCAAACTCAAGTTCCCAGAAGAGGAAATTTATTGGCTAGCTCTTGTAACATACTCGGATCTGCCACTGCCAACCAAAGGTGTGTACATATGGGGTGGGAGAGGGAGGAGAAGAAGTGAATGTTACGAATACACAGGTTCAACCAGTTCATATAAGAAGAAAGCCAAAAGGCTAAGGGACACCTGAAAAGATACTCATCTTCACTAACATTCAAAGAAATGCAGATTAGCCAGCAATGAGAAGTGCTCATTTTTTTTTTCTTTTTTGAGATCATATTGGCAATTATGAAAAATAATTATAGGAAACTTGTTAACAGTATAAAGTGATATGACTTTTCTGGTTTGCTATTGAACATCATGTCATATTTTTAAAATTAATTTTTATTGGAGTGCAGTTGTTTTACAATGTTGTGTTCGTTTCTGATGCATCAGACATACACATGTGCATATCCCTACCCTCTTGGACTTCCTTCCCACTCAGGTCACCACAGTGCATAAAGTAGAGTTCCCTGTGCTATATGGTAGGCTCTCATTAGTTATTTATTGTATACACAGTATCAATGGCATATATGTTGTCATATTTTAAATGTACATAAACTTTAACCCAGAAAGTCCAGTTGTAGGAATTTATCCTAAACAGATAATTAGAATATGCCCAGGCATATATACATATATGTACATATAGGGCTTTCCTGGTGGCTCAGATGGTAAAGAGTCTGCCTACAATGCAGGGGACCCGGTTTCAATCCCTGGGTTGGGAAGATCCTCTGGAGAAGGCAATGGCACCCCACTCCAGTACTCTTGCCTGGAAAATCCCATGGACGGAGGAGCCTGGTAGGCTACAGTCTATGGGGTCGCAAAGAGTCAGACATGACTGAGGGACTTCACTCACATATATAAATATACACATAAATAGGGCTTCCCTGGTGGCTCAGATGGTAAAAATTCCACCTGAATGCGGCAGACTGGATTCAGTTCCTGGGTTGGGAAGATCCCCTGAAGAAGAGAACGGCGAATGGCAACCCACTCCAGTGTTCTTGCCTAGAGAATCCCCATGGACAGAGGAGCCTGGCAGGCTGTAGTCCACGGGGTTGCAGAGTCGGACACAATTGAGCGACTAAGCACAGAGAGAATATATTTATACATATATATAGATAGATAGATAGATACATATGCATATATGCATGCTAAGTCATTTCAGTTGTGTAGAACTGTTTGTAACCCTATGGATTGAAGCCCATCAGGCTCCTCTGTCCGTGGGATTCTCCAGGCAAGAAAACTGGAGTGAGTTGCCATGCCCTTCTCCTGGGTATCTTCCAGACCCAGGGAGTGAACCCACATCTCTTATATCTCCTACATTGGCAGGCAGATTCTTTACCACTAGTGCCACCTGGTAAGCCCGTATATAGGTATTTATTGCAATATTTTTAATATTAAAGAAAAGCTTAGAACACAATAGATGCCCTTCAATGGAGGGTAGAGATTATGGTAAAATACTACTGAGAGGTTGTTATAAAAGGTGAGGTAGAGTCATATGCAAGATGTGCATGGCAAGCTGTTTAAAGTAAAAAAAAAAAAACAAACAGAAGAGAGTAAACAATGTGATTTCATTTTTGTCAAACATATACAGTATATAAGACACACTGTACATACTATCTTAGAAATATGTCTGCATACACACTGTATTTGCCTGTGTATGTTTGTGTATATTACATAATATATAACATTATTTGTAGTATAACAGTTACATATTATATATATATGTATATACATGTATAGATGGTGGTACTAGTGCTAAAAACCCACCTGCAAATCCAGAAGGTGTAAGAGATTCGGGTTTGAACCCTGAGTTGGGAAGATCCCCTGGAGTAGCAAATGGCAACCCACTCCAGTAGGCTTGCCTAGAGAATCCGATGGACAGAGTAGCCTGGAGGGTTATGGTCCATGGGGTCGCAAAAGAGTCAGACACATCTGGAACAACTTAGCACAGCACACATAGATATCTGCAAAGTGAAAGTGAAAGTGAAGTCGCTCAGGTGTGTCTGACTCTTTGCGACCCCATGGACTGTAGCCTACCAGGCTCCTCTGTCCTTGGGATTTTCCAGGCAATAGTACTGGAGTGGATTGCCATTTCCTTCTCCAGGGGATCTTCCCAACCCAGGGATCAAACCCAGGTCTTCTGCGTGGTAGACAGACGCTTTACCATCTGAGCCACCAGGGAAGTCCTAGATATCTGTAAGGATAGATATGAAACTAATCATTGTGTCCATCTCTTGGAATGGGTAGAATTATGGAAAGCCTTCACTTCCTGCTTTATCCATTTTTATAGGATTGAACTTTTTAAAAACAACCTGAATTTATTTTTATAGCTAGATAAAAAGAAAAAAACTAGTAAGATACTCTATTTCAGGGGGTCAAGAGAGTACAGATTTTTTATATAAAAGAGAAACATTTGCTATTTTAAAATTAAAGAAGGACAACACAAATCCAGTTTTCCAGTGGTAATAGACATAAGAGGAGGCAACACAGGCTGCTCTCTACCAGGGCCTGGGGTTATTGAGTGAGAGCTTTTCCTCGGGTAGAAAGGAGAAAAGTCAGCTTCTTCTGGTACCACAGAGTACATTAACTCTGTCCTGTTGGGAGATTTTGGCTTACCCACAACTCAAGGGATGTTCCCCCTTCTTCAATAGATGAATTAAGGAACATAATTGAATTGAACTCTTCAGCTCAAATCTACAGATAATATACTTTTGTATTTACATATGAAAAGAGGAGGAAGGTAGTAAGTGGAAAGAGCTGAGGTGTACCGTTAAGTGAGGGGGTCAGATACAGAAAGAACCAGAGGCTAATCTGGGAAAAGTGAAGGTGGCCTTGTTCAATTTCAGTGACATGTTTATCTGCTGTCCATCACAGATTTGTGTGGGACCTTGGGGCCTTTTATAAGGAACTTGAATAGGTTGGGAAATTGAAACTCTTACTGGGATTATTATTACTTTTTAAGTATTTCCCTTCAGATTCTTCCTTTTTTGACAGGAATATGCTAAATATTAAAAGAGGCCATTGTGGGAAGTGGGGAAAGATAAATTAGAAGTTTGGGATTAACATATATATACTACTATATATAAAATAGATAACCAACAAGGACACACTACAATATAGCACAGGCAACTCTACTCAATATCTTATAATAACCAAATATGGAAGATAATGTAAAAATAAAATATATATTTAATATGCATATAACTGAATCACCTTGCCATATACCTATAACCAATACAACATTGTAAACCAACTATATATCAATAAAAATGTTTAAAAAATCCAATCCAACAGAAACAAATAAATGAATAGAAATAAAAGAGCCATTGTAATTTCTTTCAATACCATAGTGAATTTCAGTGGTAAAACAATGATTGTTGTTGAGTAGGCCACTTTACAAGAATGCCTCAAGTTCACACATGGCAGGAGAGCTGTATTAATTTGGCATAGATAGAAAACAATTTCAACGAACACAGTCTTTTGTCTTTGTAGTAGACAGTTCACCAATAATGCATTTTAGAGCGCTATTCACCAACAGCATTAGAAGTCAATTTCACCATATTACTTTTTCAAACCTCTAACACCTCGACAGGCAGACTCTTGGAGAATAAGACCCATTTTCTCCTTCTCCTTTTCTTTTTGAATTCTACTCTAAGCAAGAAACATTTGTTTAATGCCTACCTAGGGACTTCAACATTGCTAGCTCATATAATGGCCTTCCAAAAACGTCTACAGTAATGGGAATGTTGGGGATAATATACCCTCGGCCATACTGCAAAGACAGCTTTTTGAATGATTGTTCATATAAAACCTGCCAAATTGCTGATATTAGCATTGGTCATTCCTTACACTATGAGATTTTGAAGATGAAAATAATAACTGGAGACAGCAAGAGCTGGCAGGTCATCTTATTCAGCTCCCTCAGGTAACACATGATAAAATGAGCCTCTGAGAGAGCAGGAGCATTGTCTAGTTTCATGACTGAAGAAGTGGCAGAGATTTTTTTTTTAAATTCCAAATCCTATGCTGTTATTATTACCACCCAGCCTGCCTCTCTCAGACCAAAGTCTGTCTCAGAAATGCCAGACATTCCCGTCTCCCTACCTTCATTCCACATTGGAGTCTTTGCCCCACTCCTTACCCTGGGAGGAGTGGCACTACCTACCATGTGACTGCACCCCACCAGTCTCAGCGACTGACCCAGGGATAGACGTCTGACCTCAGCTGGGCTGAACGGATACTCTCCCAAGAATTTGGAACAGGGACAAGGAGGCTGAGTCACTGTGCTGTGAGGAGCCAAGCTGCAAGGTCACAGCCAGCGGGTCTCCCACAGCAGCCCCAGGCCTCGTCCTAATGAGTGAGGGGAAGCTGAGAAATCATGAGTCAGCAGAAAAGGTTCATCTACAGAAGGATGGAGCAGGCGCTCTGAGGCAAATAGAGACACTGTGCATGTCTGCGGACTAAGTCGCTTCAATCACGTCTGACTCTATGTGACCCTATCGACTGTAGCCCGCCAGGGTCAGCTGTCCATGGGATTCTCCAGGGAAGAATACTGGAGCGGGTTTCTGCACCCTCCTCCAGGGGATCTTATCGACCCAGGGACTGAACCCATGGCTCTTATGTCTCCTGCATTGGCAGGCAGTTCTTTACCACTAGCACACCTGGGAAGCCCAAAATAGAGACACTATATACCTCCAAAGGTAGAAGAGAGACAGAGGGAGAAAAAAAATCTACATAATCCCCTTTTGGTCCCCAAACTCTCAGCTTTATCTCCTGCACTGGCTTATTGTAACCCCATAATGAACTCTGCCTTTCAATCAATCCTCTTTTGATTTGAGCTAAGTGGAGTTCTGTTCTTTGCATCTAAATTTTTCCTAAGACATTCCAATTCATCATGAATGTATTTTTGGGTGAAAAGACTGCTCTGTTTTTTATGAAGATTATGGAAATTGAAGTCTTATCTCAAAACCCACAACGGAATGATTGGTTTTCTGCATTCTCTTCATTAATTATCCAGACCCAACAGATGAAGCTTTTTAGGTGAATAATTTCCAGAATTTCTGATGGAAGTTAGCCCAACTTTGGGTCATCCCTCAAAATATGCTTAGAGTTGTTCTGTCCAGAAACAGAAATCTTGCTGGAGTCAATAGCTGCCACCTTGGGAAGATATGTCAGGACTTCCTAGAGTATTTCCATTTAAAGTTTCCAATGCTTGAGCCTATTTTCTCAGAAAGAAAACTGTTCCTTTAGAGGTACTTGTAGCCCAACATTGACCTAGCCAGGAAATGGCCATATCTGTCACAGGGATATTTGTGTTATCTAAATAAAGGAAAGAGCCTTTAAAAAAATCCTACTTATCTTTCCAAAATTCTTAAAACTAATATAAGTATAAAATAATGGAGAAATGATTGAGTGCTTTAGGTTTCATTATATACTGTATATATGTGTATGTATATATATATACATATATATATGTATATATATATATATATATATATATATATATATATATATATACTTCCCTGGTGGCTCAGACGGTAAAGCGTCTGTCTACAATGCAGGAGACCTGGGTTCAATCCCTGGGTCGGGAAGATCCCCTGGAGAAGGAAATGGCAATCCACTCCAGTACTATTGCCTGGAAAATCCCATGGACAGAGGAGCTTGGTAGGCTACAGTCCATGGGGTCGCAAAGAGTTAGACATGACTGAGTGACTTATATATATAGTATATATATCTCTATAACTATGTGATCTCAAATAATGGAAAGAGCCTTAAAAAAATTCTAATTATCCTTCTAAAATTCTTAGAACTAATATAAGTATAAAATAATGGAGAAATGATTGAGCACATTCAGTTCAATTCAGTCACTCAGTCGTGTCCGACTCTTTGTGACCCCATGAATCGCAGCATGCCAGGCCTCCCTGTCCGTCACCAACTCCCAGAGTTTACTCAAACTCATGTCCACTGAGTTGGTGATGCCATCCAGCCATCTCATCCTGGGTCGTCCCCTTCTCCTCCTGCCCCCAATCCCTCCCAGCATCAGGGTCTTTTCCAATGAGTCAACTCTTCACATGAGGTGGCCAAAATATTGGAGTTTCAGCTTCAGCATCAGTCCTTCCAATGAACATCCAGGACTGATCTCCTTTAGGAGGGACTAGTTGGATCTCCTTGCAGTCCAAGGGACTCTCAAGAGTTTTCTCCAACACCACAGTTCAAAAGCATCAATTCTTTGGCACTCAGCCTTCTTCACAGTCCAACTCTCACATCCATACATGACCACTGGAAAAACCATAGCCTTGGCTAGACAGACCTTTGTTGGCAAAGTAATATCTCTGCTTTTGAATATGCTATCTGGGTTGGTCATTACTTTCTTCCAAGGAGTAAGCATCTTTTAATTTCATGGCTGCAGTCACCATCTGCAGTGATTTTGGAGCCCCCCAAAATGAAGTATGACACTGTTTCCACTGTTTCCCCATCTATTTCCCATGAAGTGATGGGACCAGATGCCATGATCTTAGCTTTCTGAATGTTGAGCTTTAAGCCAACTTTTTCACTCCCCTCTTTCACTTTCATCAAGAGGCTTTTTAGTTCCTTTACACTTTCTGCCATAAGGGTGGTGTCATCTGCATATCTGAGCACATTAGTGTTCATCATATATAGTGTATATATATATACATATACTCATATATAATGTATATCTGATGGAATGCTATACAGATATTTAAAACAGTATAACTAGCAAGATTAAACATGGAAAGATATTTATGATTCAGCGAACAGAGAGAAGAATATAAAGTTGTAAGTATCGACCACATGAAAACAGATGCACATAAGAGACATTTTTTTTCTTGATAGTCCTCAACAAGGTAGTTGAGATAGCCCCAACCAACCCCTAGATCCTGGTATTTAAGATAAAAATCTATTGGGCCTTTCCCCCTAGGATGATTTTGGCTAGGCAAAAGTTGCTGACCTGGTTCAGGTCCTACATTTTTTCTTATATTGACCTGGTTCCAAGCCTTGTGCTGGTCTATTTTTCAGCAGGTCTATAGTACTCTCAAATGATATGACCTCCTGATGATGGAGAGTTCTCAGTATCTCTTTGCAATGACTTGAGACCTTTTGCTTTGTACCACACAGATTTCAACAACTTTTAGAACTGGATTGCTTTTTGTTCTTTTTTTTTTTTTTTAATTTACCATTTCTCAAAGCTGTGACAAGGTGGAAATGTGACTTTCCTTCAGTGTGCTAATAACTTCTGCAAAGTTTCTGGGAATAGCCTCCAAAGTTGAGGTGAGATGGAGAGACACTGAATCTCTTCTTGCATTTGGTAGGAAAAAATAATTTATAGACCAGCTACCACCTCTAAGACTTTCATTACAGAAAAGTTCTTCCATGGCTATTTTCATGATGCATCTCCTCACCAAGCAGAGGGAGTTAAATACTGGCCTCTAGCTGCCTTATAAGGGTTTGATTGCCTAATTATTTCATACCTACTCCAGCAGACATTTGTTATGTTTGTGGCCACATGTCATCTCTTGGAATCCTCTCTCATGTCAAGGAAGCTTATACTTCCTGAGTCCTACCTTCTCAAGGAGAAATGAGGAATTACTATTCCAGCCTTCTGTGCAACCAGGGTGTAAGCATGTGACCTTGTTTCTGCCGTCAGGGGCAGTCATGTAAGACTGCGGTGCAGAAGAGCAAAGTGCAAGAAGCCAGATGTCATGCAGAGTCAGTTTTCTGGTTAAGGCTGCGGAGCTGGACAAAGGCGCTGAAGCAGAAATGGTAGCAGCCCTAGTGGTGGCATCCCTTGCGGGGGTGGTTGGTGCCCCTGCAGTGCCCATGCCAGTGTGTGACTTGGATATAACTTGCAGCATAGCCTCAGAGTATGATTCCCTGGCCCTTCCAGGAGTCTGCATGCTATCTAATATTCTTTAAAACTTTAAACATTTTTCTTAAAAACTAGCATGGGTAGATTCTGTTGTCTGCAACTAAAAATCTTGAATAATATACCGACTGTCATGTTTTTATATTAGGCTGAAGGACTGAGAGGGGCTTCCCAGGTCATTCAGTGGTAATGAATCCTCCTGCCAGTGCAGGAGACACAAGAGACTCAAGTTCAATCCCTGGGTCAGAAAGATTCCCTGGAGAAGGAAATGGCAACTCATTCCAGTATGCTTGCCTGGGAAATCCCATGGACAGAGGAGCCTGGCAGTCTACAGTCCATGGGGTCACAAAGAGTCAGACATGACTGAGCATGCACACTGCTGGAGTGAGAAGTGATTAATTTTTCTTATTCATTACACTTCACTGGTAGATACAATTAAGGTCATAAGAATGACAGTTCTAAATTTGCCTGGCTCTTGCTCCCACTTACATAATGCAGACTTTTTGGCCTCATGCAAAGTCTCCTTAGAATCCCCAGAGTTGTCTCCTATGTACTCACAGACAGTTCTTGAACGTTCTTCTCCGTGGCTGCCTGTGTCTTTGGCTGTGGCCTAAGAAGCTATGCGCAGGTCAGAATCCACATCAGTGCCAAGCATGTTGAGATTGATACCCCACAACAGATTTGTACTGCCTCTAATACTTTCACTCTGTGTCACTCCTGGACAGAAAGTCCTGCAGCCTGTGTGCACTTATTTTATAGGTATCCTTTATAAACATACATGCTTTGCTGACCACGTAAAGCCCTTCTCTCTAAGACACAGATGTGAATACCTGGGACGAAGCCAAGGGATCAAGCAGGTTGCTGTTTATCATTTCCACTTCCTTATTCCTTCCCCAACACACATGCTCTCCTCCGCCTCATCTTTCATGCAAATCAACTCAAGCACATAGCCATCTGCAAATAGACATTACTGGCTGTAACATTACAGTTCGGCCCTCAAGCCTTGTCCTAGCAGTATCCTCAGAGTGGTAACAATTTCAGGCCAAACTGATGGACTTCAGAAGCATGATTTTTATTTTCAACATTTTACAGTTGTTGTGATCATGCTGTTTCTCAACAAGTAGAAAAGCATGACCTGAAACAGTCAGTAAGTCCTATGAAATGTATGTTGACAGAGCCTGCCTTTGCCAGGATCCTTTCTTACAGACATCTTCTCCTACACCCTCCCGTGTTTCTCTATTAATGGAATATAGGCAACTTCTTTGGCAAATAGATACAGAATGTCAATGCCTGGGATGAGTCTTAGGAAAATGAAACAATTAGGGGATTTTTCAGCAGTCCCACTGCCAGTTTTCCCTGGACACTTCTATCAGTGTTTCTGTTAATGACTTTAATCAGGGCATTTTACTCACCCTAAGCAGAGGCTCAAGATTTGAGAGATCGACAGAGGATTCAATGTATTATAGTCTTGCTTTGTAGAATTTATTGGGTGGAGTTTTTCTGTGAGTAGATGCAGCAGTAAAAATCCCTTCTTACCACTACTTTCCATCCGGTTTTGCCACTTGGCATCTGTCCATCTGTCGTTATTATAACAATTCCAGCTTACAGTTTGTAAAATATCATAAAGCAATATTATGCCCACAGATTGAGCCCCGCAAGTAGCACCCCCAAATCTCTCTGCTAGAAAATATTAAAAATGCTTCAGAATTCTATATTTATAAGATTCCCATTGCTTTTTTGGTCTGTGTTATGCTTTGGAAGGAAATAGGTTTGCTCCTGTACAGTGAATTCCTATAACCATTTCCAAATTTATCAAAGAATAAAAGAAAGGAAAGACTGGTAAATGTGAGCTGGGACATCCAGCCATGTGCAGAGGGAAAGATTTCACAAGCTGCCAAAGTGGTCCAGGGACTTCCCTGGCAGTCTAGAGATTAAGAGCTAAACTTCCAGCACAGGGGCGGTGGGTTCAATCCTTGGTCAGGGAGCTAAGATAAAAAATCAAGACCGAAAAATCAAAACATAAAAAACAGAAGCAATATTGTGACAAATTCAACAAAGACTTTAAAAATGGTCCACATTAAAAAGTAGTCCAAAAGGATTTAAAGGAAAGTGACACTCCAAGGAAGGCATAAGCCTTCTGGTTGAATTCAATCTAAAGTTGCCCTCCAATGAGATCTGACTGTTGAAAAATTATCTTAAGATACTTACTTAAGTAAGCTATATGAGAAGGGCTAGTAGGAGATGTAGGGAGAAATCTATGTGGGGCAGGACTTCCCTGGTGGTCTAGTGGCTAAGACTCCATGTTCCCAATGCAGGAGGCCTGGGTTCAATCCTTGGCCAGGGAACTAAATCCCACATGTTGCAACTAAGACTCAGTGCAACAACAACAACAACAAATGTATGTGGGGATGGTTTCATTCCCAGAGAGACTTGATTCTTTCATCAGTGCCTGTTTCTATCACTATTATCTCTGTAATGAGATACCTACCCTCTCTTACATTTTCTGACAACAAATTTTTCCAGACACCCACAAGATATGTATAAATACTCATTTAAATTATCTAACCACACATGAGTCAAACTTCATGTTTTAATGTATCTGAAATACACTGTCAGGGGCTTTGTTGGTGGTCCAGTGGTTATGACTTCTTACTTCCAATGCAGGGGGTGCAGTTTCTATCACTGATTGGGGAACTGAGATTCTACATGGCTCATGGCAAGGTAAAAAAATTTTTTTGAAAGTGAAAGTGAAGTCACTCAGTCGTGTCCAACTCTTTGCCACCCCATGGACTGTAGCCTACCAGTCTTCTCCGTCCATGGGATTCTCCAGGCAAGAGTACTGGAGTGGGTTGCCATTTCCTTCTCCAGGGGATCTTCCCAACCCAGGGATCGAACCCAGGTCTCCCACATTGCAGGCAGATGCTTTACCATCTGAGCCACCAGGGAAGACTTTATACTTGAAATATATTATCAGTTTATTTTAGCAGTGGTTGTATTGAAAGTGTAGAGTAAAAAGAGATAATGAGGGAATAATATACTGAATATATCAAATATTTTAAATAGGGTATAAAACATCTCATGGTACATGTTTGGTTAACCTGAAAGCTTAAAGTGCATTAATCATAAAACTTGAGTTTTGAGATAGATATCATTTTTGCTTAGCCTATAAAACAAACTTTGAGTCTGGGGCACAAGAAGCACTTTTCTGAGATATTATGTTTTCTTTTTATTTTTCTTATTTTTATCAGAAAAGCATAAGAATAATGTACAAAATTTATGGAAAGATGAAAATTTGCTTGCGTCTTTCTGATGACAAAAAGGTGAGTGAGTCATTTGCTCAAACACCAGCCCAGAAATTTTATCTCATGCATCATTGAATAAGAAGACTCAGCTGGGCGCCCCTCCAGTAAGTAAGAGGATCTCTGGGTCGCATGATGAAAGAGGGAGGGGCTGAACCTGCTGCCCTCCCTTGCTCCTCCGCCTGGTTTCTGGCAGCTTTTCTGCACACAGATCACCCTCTACCGTGATTCTCAGGCAAGTTTCCAGTGCCATTCCCCTCAGCCCACTTTCATTTGTATCAGGACCCTGAGTCTCTGTGGAGATGCAAAAGTCGACAGGTCTAACTCAGCCTCATTTTGACCCTAAGGGTTATGACTTTTAGTTTCCCTGGGAATGGTTTATACCATTGGCTGAGCCCCAAGATCTAGGTCATCAGTATGATTCTTGGAAAGAGATACAGAGTGTGTATCTCTAGTCTGAGCCAGGTGTCTCAAATCCTAAAATTTTATTTTATTTCCTTTAGAAGATTTTTTGATGTAGACCATTTTTAAAGTCTTTCTAGAACTTGTTACAATATTGCTTCTGTTTTTTTTATGATTTGGTTTTTTGGTCTTAAGGCATGTGGGATCTTAGTTCTCTGACCAGGGATCAAATCCACATCTCTTACCCTGGAAAATGAACCGCTGGACTGCCAGGGAGGTCCCTCAAATCCTAAACTGTTAGTATAGTCAATGTATGCTGTGGCTCTTGAGAGGAGCAGGCAGTGAGGAAGGCTGCAGGGAGGCATGTCAACCCTTCCACTAGGGAGACATGTGAAGAGGTCACTTAGCCCAGACAGGTCACCTACACAAAAGCAGCTCAGAAGCATAGACTAGTCCCAGGGCAGCCTAGGCTACGCTCCTCTCCAGGAGAGCCAGTTCCAGTCACTTTCCCTTGCAGAGGAGGCAGGGAAGTCCTTCCTTCTACTTTGAATTTCCATCTTGATAACTATGCGTTTGGAAAGGAACTCAGATGAAGGAAACTCTGTGGCTTTCTTGGTGAAGTAAACTAGTTTGGGCCAGAAAGAGGTGAGTAGCCCGTGTTAGAGTAGGAACCCTACTTCCTGTCTCCCCTCCTGAATCATCATGTAATAAGCTTCTGACATGCAAAAAGTCCTGAAGAAAGGCAGCGGAGGAGGAAGTGAATGAGCCAACTGCATTGGCTCCAAGCCTGAGGAACACCCTGCTTTGAGGATAAAATTGCTACTCTCGTGCCAACAGTTCAGGCAAGGACACCTACATGAATAATGTTTGGAGTTCAATGGAGGAACAGGTCAAAGGGATCTTGTGGTCAGTATTTTTGTATTGGCCTCTAAGAGTGCTCTTTTACTTGCTTTGTTTGTTTGCCTGCTTTTGCTCAGGTGATGAAAAGTGGAAGTAAATAACCCACATGCTATTGGTTCTGAGTAGCATCTGTTTAGATGACACAGAAAGATGTCAGGGAGGTAAAAAGGGGTGTGGAACCCTATCACCTCATACCTCCTTCCTGAGTACATGAAAAGCTGAGGGCTATTATAAAAAGTAATTTGTGTCCAGCTCTTGGGGGAGGGAAGTATATTTTCACACCCAGAATGTCACACTCCAAATTTTAACCTAGTGCTGTTTCCTGCTCTTACTCATAAAGTGACTCACAAGACTTCTGGTAACTTTAGCGTCTTCAGAATGGAGGAACAAGCAGGCCAATGACCACCTGATGGATTACACAACATAGCTTATTTTGGAGGAAAGGGAAGTCAGGGTGAGGATGGTTTATTTCATTGGCCTCATGATCACAAAAGTGATCCAGGCTAAACACAGTCTTTAATCACTCTGCCATTTACATCAATACTTCTCCCCCGAGCTTCCAAATTCTCATACTTTAATTCTCTTTTTAGGAAAGCTACTTTTGACTTTAAAATTCTTCCTTCTGTCCATACTTTTCTACCACTTTTTCTCCTCATTGAATCATTTCCATTATCCAATAATAGAAATAGGCTAGCATAAGGAGTTGAGGAGGTTTCTTAACTCAACCCAAAACCAAAGAGTAAGAAGAAAAATGGAAGACTCTCATACACCAGTTTCTGGGCTATAACTAAGAAACCAGGCTGTCACCAAGTCCAATCAGTTAAATAAAAGAAAGCTGTAGGTTGGCCATGGACGTTACCATCAAACTGAAGTCATGATGATGCTAGCATGGAGGTTTGACAAAGGATACCCAAAGATGAAGAATTGCAGGATCTCATTGTGAATCCAAGGAAGAGAGTTTATTGTGTGCTGGGCACTTTACACATATTAACTAAGCTACCAGGTATTTGGACTTCCCTCAAAGCTCAATCGGTAAAGAATCTGCCTGCAATGCAGGAGACCTGGGTTCGATTCCTTAGTTGGAAAGATTCCCTGGAGCAGGAAATGGCAACCCACTCCAGTATTCTTGCCTGGAGAATCCCATGGACAGAGGAGCCTGGCAGACTATAGTCCATGGGTCGCGGGGTCGGGCACGACTTGGCGACTAAACCACCACCACCACCACCACCACGTACTTACCATTATGATCCCCATTTTGCAGATGAAGGAAACAGAAGAACAAAATGGTCCCTGTGATGCGTATAGAGAGGCCCAGTCCTTCAAAGGATTTTCTCTCTAGCTGCCTTCACCTGTGAGTGCCTTCAGGCTCTGCCTCTGCTATTTGGCCCGAGGTCATGAACTTCTCAGGGCACCCTGCACTGGACAGAGAGACAAAGTATAAAGCCTCAATTATTGTCCTAAGAGTCATCCCAAGATGGGACTATTCTCATGGTAATAGTCACAGCAGAGCTCCCTGCCTGGTTGGTAGAAGCTTTGATGAGCTGGTACCATATTTCAAGCTGTGCTCCAGTGAGGAAGACTACCCATCCCAGTGTGCCTGAGAATGTCCTGGTTTTAGCACTGCAAGTTCTGTGTGACAAGCTCTCATCCCAGAAAACCAGAATGGTTGGTTCCTTCAGACCAATCCTGCTTCCTTCCCCTTACTTTGAAATATATTGATCCCTAATAATGATTTTGGGCTTCCCAAATCCCAGGTGGCTCAGTGGTAAAGAATCTGCCTGCCAAGGTAGGAGACACAGCAGATGTGGGTTTGATCCCTGAGTCAGGAATATCCTCTGGAGTAGGAAATGGCAAGCCACTTTAGTATGCTTGCCTGGAAACCACCAGGAATGGAGGAGCCTGGCGAGCTACAGTACACCGGTTTGCCAAGAGGTGGACACAACTGAGTGACTGAGCATGCAGGTAGTAATAATTTTGCACCCCAAACTCCATCTCAATGGAGTTTCCTGAGAACCCCACATGGACAGAGTACTGATCACATCGCAAACAAAAGGGATTCTGGCATCAGACTGTGGGCTTCTAATCTCCAAGCATCACTCATCCATTATAGAAGTGTTCTGGTCACTAAAAAGGGGTACTCAACAGAGAACAGAGGCAGATTCTGAAGTTCCATTTGGCCCAGGGGAAGTATTTCTCAACAAGAATGAAAGTAGTTCATGTTACTCACTATGCTTAGCTTATGAAGGAGCTATCTATCAATATTCTTATTTTACAAATGAGAAAGCCGAGGCTTAGAGAATTTGCTTGCCCTAGGACTTTAATCTGGGCACTCTGCTTGTATGTGAGTTTAGATAAACCTGAGTAGCTTAGCATGATAGAACGGAGACGATTTTGGGGGGATAGAGGTCATGACAACCCACTCCAGTATTCGTGCCTAGAGAATCCCATGGACAGAGGAGCCTAGAGGGCTATGGTCCATAGGGTCTCAAAGAGTCAGACACGACTGGGACAACTTAGCACACAGCGCCGATAAAGTGGGTTCAGTGAAGGTTCTAAACTTCAAAAAAAGGCCCAGAAACATGGCTACAATCCAATTTATTAATAAAAGCTAAAAGAGTTTAAGAGCAGGGATTTAAATAATTAGATGTTAGTTGTTTATGTTGCATTGAAGAAAATCTCTGTTGCTCTCTCCATCCTCTTGAACTTTTCAAACTCAAATCTTCAGTAAAGTTTGGCACAGAAGAGCCTCATGTTCTGGATGTGTGTAAACCAGCAGGGGCTGCCTGAGCAGAGAACAGGAACTAGTAAAGGCAAAAAGTCAGACTTAATGGGGACATGAGGCAGCCAGCTCCAAATTCACCTCATCCCTACCTGCCACCAGGCCTGGAGGAATTTCAGAAATATTCAGGAGGTTATTAGATTTTCCACAGGCCTGGAAGGAGATTGGAGCCTAATTTGTTTATATCTCTGGGACTAGAGAGATTCCAGATGGCAGCTGAGATGCGTGTACAGGACAAGAGCTTTATTAAGATAAATCAAAATAATAAAGGCAGCTCTCTGGGAGAAGGAAGTAGGAAAATGGGTCATTTGTATTTTCTTTGTGTGTGTGTGTTTTTAAGATTCCTGCAATAAAATCGTGTTACCTCTGTAATCCGAGAGAAGAGCAATAAATGATCAACGTCTATTTCTTCTGTGTTCCTGATTATATAGACTCTTCTGTCTCTTGGGTGTGCCTTGTTGCTGAAAAGAAACAGATGAAACAAACACACATAAAACCATGTCACTCAGCCTAGATGGGTGGGATGAGGAAGGAGGTAGGAGGGAGGTTCAAGAGGGAGGGGATATATGTACACCTATGGTTGTTTCATCTTGCTGTATGGCAAAAACCATCCTAATATTGTAAAGTAATTATCCCCCAATTAAAATTAAAAATTAAAAAAATTGTGTCACTGAGTCACACAGAGGTATTTCTTATAGTTATAGAAATATAGTCTACGTATTAAGTGAGGCCTCATTACCTTAGTGCAAGAACACTGAAAATGTTTCAAGTCAGTATCCTGGGTCTCGGAAGAGCAAAAGGTCTTTAAGATTTTACGTTAATCCTTCAGACTTTAATCAGGTCAAGTTGACATCGATCAGATCAAGGTTCAATCTTGACTTGATTTCTGGCTCATGTAATTTTTTGAGTGTGCAGGTCATTTTCTCTTTTTAACTTTCCTCTTCTCAAAGTGACACACACACACACACACACACACACACACACATTTATTTATTTATTTATTTAGCAAACAGATAATGCTTACAAAAACCTTTGAGGTCTCTGGATTAAAGTCCCTGGTAACTGAGGAGCCCAAATGATGTCAAATCTCTACTATAAATGGTGGCCTCCTTCACCCTCGAGCAGTGAGGACTGTCTTCATGTCCTGTCTGCCTGCGGCACACGATGGAATGTCGCTCCGGGACCTTCCTCAGCTGTGTTAAGATCCCCCGTCCAATACACGCTGATGCCTCTGCACTGTCTCTAGGGTTCTTTCTTCGGTCTTGGGGTTGGGCAACTCCAAGACTCGCAGGCCTGTGGGGTGCAGCCCAACAATCATTAAAAAAAAAAGGAGAGTGATGACCGTGACATATTTCTATGTTATTGATCAAATGAGTGACCAATATTCAGCCAAAACCAGAAACAATGGTAAACAAGTTTCTTTACTTCTTTCGAGTAATACAGGTGGTAGACATGAAAGAAATGGCTAATCTAAAACATAAATGTTTTCCCTCTCTTCATCAGAAGTGTTTAACAGAAAAAAAAAAAAAAAGGCATAGTTTATTACTTTGAAATAGTTTAAATACTCTGGGGTACAGAGGGCTGAAATTTCCCTGATGTTGTGTCTTGGAAATATCATCTTTTGCTTGCTAATTTCTACACTTGAGCAGAGAGTGGTTGAAAAATGAATACTCCTTGTTTTTTTTAGAAAATGAAGAGATCCTAAGTGAAGGCATGAAAAATTTAAAGTCTCATTATAAAGAGAAGAGATTCTGCAAGCATTTATATCCATGTCTTGTTTCTTTCTTTCTTTCTTTCTTTTTTCTTGGCTGCGCTCCATGCTTTAACAGGATCTTAGCTTCCTAACCAGGCATTGAACCTGGGCCCTGAGCAGTGAGAGTGCAGAGTCCTAACCATTGGACCACCAAAGAATTCTCGAGATACATGTCCTCCTGACTGACAGGTCGAAATGTATTGTTTCTCTCATCCCTGAGGTTTTAGCCTAAACCTGACCATCAAGCTTTTTTTCTCTGCTGCTGAAATGGTACTTACTGCCCAGGAGCTGCTTCTGCTTCTGTTCCCGAGTCATTGAGCAAGATTTACTTCTGGCGCCTAATTTATAAACAAACATATTTAAATCTTACAGTGATTTTGAGGTTTCTTTATTACTAATAAGGTCTCAAGAATCGTGAGAATAGAAATGTTATCAGTTATGGTCAGCTACTCTAGAACTGAAAGAACTTGCAAATATCTTAACCAGATGCATGTGACATTCATTTATGGTAATGACAGCAATAAAATTAGTGGGTAAGGTAAGAAATTAAAAGGAAAAGTTTGTAACTAGGTGATATACTGTAAAGTTTTTGTATGCTTGTTTTAAAACCTGTTTCCCTGGTTTAGATCCAGGTTTAGAAACTAGCTGTAAAAGACATTTGGGGATAATTAGGGGAAAATTTGAACATGGACTGCATGTTAGATTATATTAAGGAATTAATCTTAATTTTGTTCAGTGAGATAATCTTATATTCACCACGATGGAGAATGTTCTAACTTTTTAGTGATGTGTTCTGAAGTATTTGTAGGTTGGATGTCCCTACATTTCTAATTTGCTTTAAAAACTTCAGCATAAGAGAGTTAAAAAAATTAAAATTTGTTTCATGCTGTTTACATTTTAATTCATGATTGTTTCTTCATAAAACATATCACCTTATTATACCCTTATTTATTTAAACATTAATTTTTATTATAAAATTAAGATAACAATACTACAAAAACTGAAAATTCATAATTCCACCTCCCTCCCCAAATATTGTCAAGAGATGTATTTTCTCTCCATTTTTCCTCCTAAATTATATATATATATATTTTTTACTTTGATCAGAGTATATATGATTCAGTCTTCTATGTTTTTGCCCTTAGCATTGTATTTTGAGTCTTGCCTCGTCTTAAATTTCCAAACATACATCCTTTCAGTGCTTCTAAAGGACAAGGTATTTTTAACTTCACTACAACCTATGCCTGTCCCTACTGTCTGTCTCATGGCCAGTCATGCCTAGGTGACCCCTTACTGAATGCATGTGGCTTGCCTCATGGCCAGTGAGGCACAGCTGGAATGGACATGGAAGTGCGCTATTGCAAGAGGAAGTCTGGGTTCCTCCCTTCCACCTCAACCGAAACAGAAAGGCAGACTTTAGGTCTCCTGCAAGAAGGGGAAAAGTCAGTTGTATATTTCCATGGGGCAGGAGGATGACTCCACAGATGATGCCAATTATAGGGAGAAGTCAGAACTTTCCGATGGTGAAATCCGGGGGTCACCAGTCAAATTCTGTGACCAAATTCTGCATCACCAGTCATGGCACACTAGACATTATGTATCTCTTGATATGGTGCAATCTGAAGTACAAATCTTCATCTGTGAAATATTGCTGCCAAAGTGCTTAATCTACATCTCATGAAGCCATCTGTATCTACGTTTCAGTTTACAGGAAATCCAGGGGCTTATAAGAAACACGTTAAGTGGTACCATGAAGAAACAGTCATACAAATCTAGGTCTGGACATTCCACAAAACAACTGGTCTAGACTTCTCAACAGGCCAAAATCATGTGAAGAAAGGGGTCTGTTTTATATTAAAAGAGACTTGAGATTCAGAATAGCAAAATGCAATGTGTGATCCTTGTTTGGATCCTGGTTTGAATAAACCAGATATAAGTGAAAGTTGGGGAAAAGATAATAGTAGAAATTATCGAAATTTTGTTAGATTTGCGATATAGGAGAATCCTCTTTTACTTATTGAAGTAAAATGTTCATTGTACAATATTTATTTTTCAATATATTTGTTAGGTACAGTTAATTTATAATATGTTAGTTTCAGGTATACAGCCTATGGATTTTTTTAAAATTATATTTCATTATGTGTGTGCTACAAAATATTGAATGTATTTCCCAGTGCTATAAAGTAAATCCTTGTTGCTTATCTATTTTATATATGGTAGTTTGTATCTGTCAATCCCATACTCCTAATTTGTCCCCTCTCCCGTCTTCTTTTGTAACTATAAGTTTTTCTATATCTGTGAGTCTGTTTCTGTTTTGTATATACATTCACTTGTATTATTTTTAGATTCTACACATAAATGATATCATATAGTATTTGTCTGTTTTATTTCCCTAAGCGTAATAGTCTCTAGGTCCATCCGTGTGCTGCCAGTGGCAATATTTCATTCTTTTTTATGGCTGATTAATATTCCATTATATATATATATATGCTTAGTTGCTCAGTCATGTCTGACTCTTTGCAACCCCAAGGACTGTAGTCCACTAGTCTCCTCTGTCTGTGGAACTGTCCAGGCAAGAATACTGGAGTGGGTTGCCATGCCCTCCTCCAGGAGATCTTCCCAACCCAGGGACTGAACCCAGGTCTCTTGCATAGCAGGAGGATTCTTTACAGTCTGAGCCACCAGGGAAGCCCATATATGTGTGTATATATGTAAATATCACATATTCTTAAGCCAGTTATCTGTTGAAGTGCACTTGAGTTGTGGCCATGTTTCAGCTATTGTAAATAACACTGCTATGAACAGTGAGTACAGGTACATTTTCTAATTAGAGTTTTTACCCAGGAGTGGAATTACTGGATCATATGGGAACTGCACTTTTAACTTTTTAAGGAACCTCCATACTGTTTTCCATAGTGGCTGTACTTTCTCAATATATTTTAAGTATTTCATCATTAAAAAGGTCTTCTGTGAATGGAGTAAAGGCAGGAGAAGAGTAATTCTTTCACTAGGAGTGGGCTGAGATATTTCTATTATTTTCTGTTAAATAAATAAGTTACTACTCAAGACATGAAAGATGAGATAATAAATAATAATTATTATTTATAATAATAATATAATATTATAATCAAATAATATAAACATAAAGATATATTTGTATATTAATATTGTATAAATATTAATATTATTTAATATTTAATGTTAATATTAATTTAATAATATAATCAAATATAAATATAAAGTTATACAAAGTTAAACAGTCTATATTTTCAAAGTGGTAGAATTTTAATTCATTTGCTTCTCTTGGAGATGAGGATAACACAGGTAGGCTTAAAATAGGAACAGCTAATACCTACTGCACAGGAGGATAGAGACAATAACTACAATGTGCAGATATTCAGGACCTACCACATCCCAGGCACCATGCCAAGTGTTAAAGATACTACAAGAAAGGCCAGTGTGGTCCCTGCCACAGTGGGATGTCCTCTCTGAAGGGGAAGACAGAAGAAAACAAGCAAACAGACAAGCGATATAACAGGAGCCATTCCTCTTGTGGGAGAAACAGGGCTGCAAAAGAGAACCACGGGGTGGTGGTCAGGAAAGGGTCTTCCTGGAGGCATAGTGAGGCTGAGTCCTGTGAGAGGAAAAGTAAGCCAGGGGACTGGCAAAGAGAAGAGCCATCTAGATGGAGGAAACTGTGTGCAAAGGCCTTAACTGGGGAAAAGGAATTGAAGAAAACCAGTGTGACGTAGATGCTGTGAGCACAGGGCACTGTGGTAAGTTGGAGAAATAGCTTTTAGGCCATGGCAAGGAATTTTGGTTTTTCCCTAAGTGTGATGGACAGCCATGTTCAACAGTATTCATTTATTTTAAAAATTCCAGTTTGAAGAAGGTTTAAGGAAGTTGCCAACACACTAAAAGCTTAGGGACCACATGTTCCATACTTCAGCCACGCTCAGTATGACCATTCAGTGTAATGCTCTCAGCTCTTCTAACTGGATGTCTCCCACCCTTCAACATGGCCAATGGATACTTATCGGTGCATCAGGAATCTATTGCTTGATAACAGCTTATCCCAAAATGTGGTGACTTCAACCAATAATGAATATTTATTATTTCACAGTTTCTGGGGGTCAGGAGTTCAAGAGCGGTTTAGCTGTCTGATCTGGTTTGGGGGTCAAGATGTTGGCTGAGGTCGTTGGACATCTTGGTTGGGACTAGAGGAGTCACTGTCAAGATGGCGCCCACACAGGGCTGTGGTCAGGAGGCCTGGCTTTCCTGTCATGTGATCCTCTTCATAAGGCTACTTGAGCATCCTCATTGCATGGCAGCCGACTCCACTCAAGCGAGTGATCCCAGTAAGAGTAAGGAGGAAATTACAGTGCTCTTGATAACCTAGTTCTGGAAGCAACATACACTGTCACTTCTGCCTCGCTATGAGATGGGTTGCTAAGTCCAGTCCACATTCAAGGGGAGGGAAATTAAGTCTTACCTCTTGAAAGGAGGTGTTTCTAAAAATTTGTGGACATATTTTAAAACCACCACATTCAGTGACCCAACACATGTCATCCTCTGTGGTAAGCCTGCCTTAATTTTTCTGAGCAGAGCCAGTCACTCTCTTCTCTGTTTTCAGAGCACTTCATTTCTGTCTTTTACAGCTCTTGCCTTGTTTATGGAAGTCTATTTACTCATCTATCTTTCTCACTAGACCAGAAGCTCCTTCAGGCCTCGGAACATGTCTTCTGGATCCTCTGTGTCCTCAATCTGCTCATTAATGAAATTCTCATACCATCACAGGACACTACCATCCACCCCTCCTGAGTCAGGGTGTTTAAAAGAGCCTTTCTCACGCGGTCCTTTTCCTGCCTGTCTTGATTTACGCATTGTATTATACATAGACATATCTTCTCAACAAGGTGATAAACTCCCCAAATAGGACTATCTCAGTCATCTCTCTTTTTAAATTCCTCATGGTTCCAAAAGCATAGCTCTGTATTATAATAATAAATATCCTTTTAGAAGAATTAAACAGGAGAGGGCCCTGCACAGTTAAACAAATCTTTTCAGCTTCTTTGGTAATTGAAATATCTTCTGGCTAGCTCAGCTCTATGTAAACTCTAATAAAGAAAAATGACCTCAGTTCATAATGCATGAAACATTCAGTGTTGCAAAAGGAACTCTGAAGCACAAGGAGTCTTCCCTTCTGTTGTGTTTGCTTCCTTATTGTTTGAGACTCAAGATCTAACACTGTCAGGATGTCCTTAGCGTTCAATGGAAAGAATGTGAGGAGATCTTTTCATTTTCTCTCTAAACACTGAAAAGCCATATTCCCTCCTAGAGTCACAAAGTATCATCCCGCCCTTGGTCTTAGTTTCTAAGTGTGTTAAGTGTCGCTCAGTTCTGTCTGACTCTTTGCAACCCCATGCATTGTAACCCACAAGGCTCCTCTGTCCATGGCATTCTCCAGGCAAGAATACTGGAGTGGGGTGCCATTCCCTTCTCCAGGGGATCTTCCCAACCCATGGATCAAACCCAAATCTCCCAAATTACAAGCAGATTCTTTACCATCTGAGCCCAATAGGATGTTGTCAATTCAGGTAGTTTTATTGAGATTAAGTTAGAAGCTTAGCTGGCCTTGGTCCTGATTTTTAAGAATCTTGGACATCCAGAGAAGTCTTCTGGGGCAGATTTCTTTGGGGTTTGGAGAAATGGTTGGACCAGCTCTGAGCCTGTGAGAGGCCCAGGTAGGGGCAGGGGGAGAAGAGGTGAGTAGAGTCTGGGACATGACCTGCCCCTCTGCCCTGCTTCATCTTGACAAGGAAGTTCTTTCTTATGGTTCATCATTAAAGAATCGAGGAGACTGCACATTAAAACAAAAGAGAAATAATGGAAGAGCCTTCAACAAAATAGTCAATGCCGCATTTTAAAGGGTCACTTTCTTCTCAAAAGAAAAAAAATAAATGCATGTCTACTCCTTTCCTTTCTGTGTCTGACCTGTAAAAACAGACGCCTTAAAAAAAAATTATTTGACTGCAGCGGGTTTTAATTGTGGCGCATGGGAACTTTGATCAACATGGGATCTTTAGGTAAGGCTTGTGAACACATGGTTGTGGCATGTGGGAACTAGTTCCCTGATCAGGGATTGAACCTGGGCCCCCTGCACAGGCAGCCTGGTGGAGTCTTAGCCACTGGACCACCAGGGAAGTCCCAAGACAGGTCTGCTTTGACAGAACAAAAATGCCTGCTTTTAAGGGACTCTCCTATTTGTCAGAAGATGATCTCTTCATGCTAAATCAGAAGCCCAGGTTTCACACTAAACATGGAAGCTCAGAACGTGGTATCTGGCACACAGTAGGCTCTCAGGCAATGGTGACTGCTTGGATGGTTATAGTGCTAATGCTGGTTGGGTTCTCTGCTACTGTGACAACGAAGTTGTCATAAAATTCCTGGACTACTTTTCCAACAAGAGAGCAAATAGGTTCTAAAGGAAGAGTCAGAGAGTCTGGAGTTCACTGGGTGGTATTTATTTGGCTTTGACACATTTGCATTCAGCACAACTCAATTAAACAGCAGAGTAAACTTGAAAGAAAGAACTAGGCTTTTAAAGATGTTTGAACGAAGTGCATCCTGGGAAACCTCTCCTCCTCTGGGGAGCGTGGCAGGAGGCCTCTTGAAGGAGAAACACCTCCACCCTTCTAAGGGAGGATAGGAGACAAGAGGGTGTTTGTTTCACAGAGAAGTCGGCAGCACAAATTACTGTTTTCTTTGTTAAACCGATTTCTGAAACATGTTAGTACTTTGCCTGACTGCTGCCTGAAAGGATGGAGGGCAGAGAATAAAACTGCAGATTGCTGGTTAGTTGTACAATATTTGAGTTTTGACAAATCTGGAATTCATGCTAAAATTGTATTTCATTTCAAAGGTAATGTGAAACTTGGGAAACTTAAAATCTTGGTGATAATAAATGAAGTGATAAATATATTTAAAATTCAATGCAGAAAGATCAAGAGTTAAAAAGCAAAATCATCGCAGTTAATACATGTTCTCCTCTGTGGTTCTCTTCTCTAAGTCAACTTAAAATATTTAATCATGTGCCTTTAATTAAAGCTCTACACCCATGGAGTAGAACAAAGTGGAGTTTGTTTCACTTAGACAAGAATATCTAATGGTTCCATCTATAAAATTGATATTTAAAAATATACATTTCTAACAGACTCCATTTTGTTTCAAGTTGTGGAAAAACCGAACCTTCCTGAGGGGAAACAGCCTTAAACACCTCTTCCTTTTTTTTTTTTTTTTTTTGGTCACACGGCATGGGGGATCTTAGCTCCCCAACTGAAAATCGAACCTGAGGCCTCCGACATTAGAACACTGCGTTTTCACCATAAGACCGCCCAGGGAAGTCCCCATCTCTTCCTTTGTGTTTTTGTTGTTATTTTGCCTTTCAGTTGTATCTCATTCACAATGCTTATTACTGTATTAACTTGGCCTGAGCAATTACATTTACATAATTGTCAGAGTGGGATAAGCAACCTGAAATTTATTTGCAAAGAAGCACTGACTAATTTCACCAACCACCCCCAGACCAAGCAGGAGAATTCACAGGAGCTCTGTGTGACTCACTGGATGCTGCATCGGGGAGATGGAGGAGAGGACTCTGTCATGGTGGAAGGCAGGCTGGCCTGGGTCCTTCGTTCTAGCCCAGCCCTGCTGGGAACAACCTTTATAAATCAGGACAGGCCATTCCCCATCAGTGTTCTTCATTTCCTTCTCTAGACTTTGAGTGGGTTGATTAGATGGCTCTTAAGATGCAGCTAATATTTAACGAGTCTTGCACATCTGTACACATCAAGATTCCATGATATCCAATGCGACGTAGAGCATAGGCAAGTCTGCAAACAAGTCTGGAGCAAGATAGTCTTGGCGCAGAGTGACTCAAGTGAGTGCCTCACTGCCCTGTTCCTCATTTATAAAATGTAGACGATAATGAATCCCATGATATAGGACTGTTGTGAGGTCTAAATGTGATAAACCTCTTAGAATAGAGTCTGGTGTAAATGCTAGCTGACATTTGATTTAAAAAAATACTTTCCTTTCCAGATGGGTTTAGTGCTTTTGCCTGGTCACCACCCCCAACTGTCTGGAGTGTCCATATGTCTCCTGTGAATATTTTGAGACTTTTATTATCCCATGGAAGTGTTTGATGGATGTTCTGCATGGTTATTAGAGATCTAATTTTCAAGCTGTGAAAAAAAAAAGTGAAACTTGTTAGGGAAAAGAGCCTTAATCTTTAAATACCTCTAATGTTCTTTGGTTTTAATCTCATGTGCAGTGGCTGCTGTTTAATGCCTCTGTATGGCATTAAGTATCAGGATCTGAAGATTAAGTGTCAGGATCTCAAGAAGGGTATTAGAAATGTTGCCGATGGCTCCCACAGTTTTACAAGTCTAGACCCCAACTCAAAGGCCTTTTTTCATGCACTCATTCACTCTTTCACTCACAAGCTTTTATTGAGCACTTACTATGTGTGAGTTACTGGAAAAGAGAAATAATACATGATTTCTCCTTTAGAAGAGCTCAAAGCCTATGGGAAAGACAGATGAACAAATTTATAGATTACCAAAGTGGTAAGCACTGTTTAGGAACATGAACAAAATGCTGTGGGAGCCCAGAGGACTGAGCAACTGATTGTGCCTGGAGGAGTCAAGAAGAGACAACCGAGCAAGTAAAGCCTTTGTATGTGATCGTGCATGTGTTTATCTGTCTGGGTGTTTTAGGAAGAGACAGAGCAAAGGCAAGGTGAAGGAGGTTGAGAGTCACTGAAAGCACAATCTGCATTACATTCTTGGGAAAGAATTAGCTTCTTTTGAAAGTGATGGGAGAGGGCTTCCCTGGCGGCTCAGTGGTAAAGAATCTGCCTGCCAATGCAGAGAGGTGGGTTTGATACCTGGTCCAGGAAGGTCCCGCATGCTGCAGAACAACTAAGCCCATTTGCCACAACTACTGAGCCTGTGCTCAAGAGCCCAGGAGCTGCAACTCTTGAAGCCTGCATGTGGAAGAGCCTGTGTTCCACAAGAGAAGCCACACCTGAATTTGGCAACTAGAGAGTAGCTCCTGCTTACCACAACTAGAGAAAAAGCCTCACAGCAATGAAGAACCAGCACAGCCAATAATAATATAATATAATAATAAAATAAAGTGGTGGGAGAGAGAGAAGGAACAAGCTTATCTAACGTTCCAGCTTCTTCCAGGATGAGAACATTTATATCAGATATCCTGATCGCAAAGGTAATAGCAATATGGGTACTTAAGTGTTAAGTCTAGAATTTAAAAGCAGGTGTATAATGATTTTGAGGGCTTCCCTGATTGCTCAAGTGGTAAAGAATTTGCCTACAATGCAGGAGACACAAGAGACGTGGGTTTGATCCCTGGGTCTGGAAGATGCCCTGGAGGAGGAAAATGGCAACTCAGTCCAGTATTCTTGCCTGAAAAATCCCAAGGATAGAGGAGCCTGGCAAGCTATAGTCCACAGAGTCACAAAGAGTTGGGCATGACTGAATGACTAAGCAATGATTTTGAGACCACCTGTCTTCCCCTCATAAACAATGTGGTATTACCACCAGCTAAATTCATCCTGAAATGTATGTAGCATGGGATGCATCCACAATTCCCCAAGTCTTTTTTAAGGTAGGCTTGTGAGTGAGGTAAAGAAGATAGATGTTAGAATATAGAAGATAAACAGAAAGATTTTACAATCTCACAAAAAACTCATATACCTACCACTTAGATTCAATCACAGTTAACAATTTTCCATTTTACTATATTTGATTCACATAAAGATATGTCTGTGTGTGCATATATACTAATTTTGGAGCCATTTAAAATAAAATTGCTAATATCATGATATTTTATACCTAAATACTCTATACACATGCTACCCCCCTTCCCTAATAAGGACACTTGCCTCCTTACCTAAATACCGGTATCATGTCTAACAGAATAAATTCCCTAATTTCTAATACTGAACCAGTATTTATTTCCCCCTGGTTGTCCCAAATTATCTTTTATAGCTCCTTTTTAAAAAACAAGGCAAAT
The DNA here is from genome assembly GCF_042477335.2 of Ovis canadensis. Classification (NCBI taxonomy): domain Eukaryota; kingdom Metazoa; phylum Chordata; class Mammalia; order Artiodactyla; family Bovidae; genus Ovis; species Ovis canadensis. The sequence goes on along the minus strand of NC_091252.1, from coordinate 60,407,073 downwards.
ATTTGTTTTTAATGGGTGGCATAGATTTTTGGATGGACTCCTTGGAGAGACATGGGCCAGTATAATTTCTACTTTAAACTGTATTTTGCACTCTGCCAGATTTCTCTGAAGCCTGAAATATCACTTAGGCTTGTCTAAGTATACATAAATGCTCAAGAGAAATGGGATTAATCTGCCAAGGAAAGCTAAAGAAAAGAAGATCTGGGATTTAGAAATCAGTGACGTACTAAGACCCTCAGCCCTTCAGGCTGAGTCTCTCAGAAGGATTGATCGTTTTTTTTTTTTTTGTTGTTGTTGTTTTTAAAGAGAGCCCTGGTGATATTAAATTGATGGTAGAACAAAAATTTTAACAGATAACACTCAACTTTTTTTCTTGACTCTCCATGGTGAGCTTGGGTACTTTAATCAGATGTTAGGAAATTTTTAAAAACTGAAGCAAGAACATTTTGACTGCTTTTCAAAATCCTCTTTTCACACCTCTCCTTACTATCTCACGTCACCCAGGATTCAATCAGTGCCGCTGCCAGCCCTGCCAGGCGCTGTGCCCCAAACATGAGACATTCTCCAAGGTGAGCAGCCAATGGAAGATGCTCTGACTCCTGGGACAATGGAAAATGTTTGTTTCTACCAAGAGAACTAAAGCTACAGTTGAAGGGAGAAGATCTTATTACAGAATAAGAATTGGAGACTAAAGGTGATACATTTAAAATGTTTTGAAATGATCTCCAATTTACAGAAAAGGTATAAGCAAAGAATTTTGTTCCAAAATCATATAAGAGTAACATAATCCCTCGGAGAAGGCAATGGCAACCCACTCCAGTACTCTTGCCTGGAAAAATCCCATGGATGGAGGAGCCTGGTAGGCTGCAGTCCATGGGGTCGCTAAGAGTCGGACATGACTGAGCAACTTCCCTTTCACTTTTCACTTTCATGCATTGGAGAAGGAAATGGCAACCCACTCCAGTGTTCTTGCCTGGAGAATCCCAGGGACGGGGGAGCCTGGTGGGCTGCAGTCTGTGGGGTCGCACAGAGTTGGACACGACTGAAGTGACTTAGCAACAACATAATCCCTAATACTTTATTCCTTTTTGGCACCAGGGACTGGTTTTGTGGAAGACAATTTTCCTATGGATCGGGGCCAGGGGGTGGGTGGCTGCTGCTGCTGCTGCTAAGTCGCTTCAGTCGTGTCCGACTCTGTGCGACCCCATAGACGGAAGCCCACCAGGCTCCCCCGTCCCTAGGATTCTCCAGACAAGAACACTGGAGTGGGTTGCCATTTCCTTCTCCAATGCATGAAAGTGAAAAGTGAAAGTGAAGTTGCTCAGTCTTGTCTGACTCATAGCGACCCCATGGACTGCAGCCCACCAGGCTCCTCCGTCCATGGGACTTTCCAGGCAAGAGTACTGGAGTGGGTTGCCATTGGGTGGGTGGGGTAGGTTTTGAAATGATTCAAGCACATTAATTATTGTGCACTTTGTTTATGCTAGTATTACATCAGCTCCACCTCAGGTCATCAGGCACTAGATCCTGGAAGCTGGGGACCTCTGTGACCTATGGAATCACAGTACATCTACCAAAATTAGGGAATTAACCCTAATAGGTTACTATGATCTAACACTCAGTTCTCGTACAAATTTCACCAAATTCCTTTATAGAAAAAAGGTTCAGTTTGGAATCACATGTTGCCGTTATTTGTCACATCCCTGTAATCTCCAATCTGGAAAAATCCCTCAGTCTTGACTTGAATTTTGTGATTTAAAAAACTCTGAGGACTCTGGACCAGTTGTTTTGTAGGATGCCCCTTGGTTTGTTTTTGTCAGATGTTTGCACACAAGTAGATTAAGTTTGCACACCCTTGGCAGGAATACTACAGGGCTGATGATGATGTGGTCTTCTAATTGCAACCCATTTGGGTGGCAAGATTTTGATTTGTCCCTTTAGTGACAATATTCACTTTGATACTTTAAGATGTTATCTGCCAAGCTGCATTGTTGTAAAGTTACCTTTTTCTCTTTTGCAATTATTTAGTATTTTGTGAGGAGGTATTTTGTAATGATGCAAATGTCCTGATTTTATTCAAGCTTCAAATTCATTCATTTATTAATTTTTGTTCTTAAGGTTTGTATTTCCACTTTAGTCAATGGTTTATAATATGTTACTATCACTGTGTATTTTGATGCTCAGACTTTCCTGGATTTGTTTAACCATAGCCCTTTTGAGCTGACTTATATGGCCTTTTGATAAAGCCTCATCATTCTTTGAGCACTTCTTTCTTTCTGACATAAGATATATTCCAAATTTACCTATACTTTCCAGGTTCCAGCCCTGAACCAGCCATTTCTCCAAGGAGCCTTGGTTCCTTTTAGTGGAGAATGGTATTTATTGGATTGACCAAAAAGTTTGTTTGGGTTTTTCCATAAGATGTTACAGAAAAATCTGAATGAACTTTTTGGCCAATACGATATAAGCCGAGTATGCTTCTGTTGGGTTTCCCAGGTGGGGTGGTGATAAAGAATCCACCTGCTCATGCAGGAGATACAAGAGATGTGAGTTCAATCCCTGGGTCTGAAAGATCCCCTGGAGGAGGAAATGGAAACCTGCCTCAGTATTTTTGCCTGGAAAATTCCATGGACTGAGGAGCCTGGCAGGCTACAGTCCATGGGATCACAAAGAGCTGGACCCGACGGAGGGACTAAGCGCACATCCACATGCTCCTTGTTACTGGGGCTCTTCTCTCAGAGTCTCTTATTGTACAGAACTCACCAATATGCATGTGTACTACTTTCCTATTGCTGCTATAATGCTTACGACAATACACATTTATTATCTTAAGCTCTGGAGATCAGAATGCTTCAAATCAAGGTGTCAGCCGTGCCATGTTCCTTTTGGAGGCTCTCAGAGAGTATTCATTTCCTTGCCTTTCCAGCTTCTAGAAGCTGCCTGCATTCCTTAGCTTGTGGCCTCTTTGTCACAAATGTCCAGTAGCCAGCCAGCACAGCATCTTCCAATCTTTCTCTCCTGCCTCTACTTCTGGTCATAACGTCTCTGACCCTCCTGCCTTGCAACGTAATAATCACAAGTACCCTTGTGATTATATTGGGCCCTCTGCCCCCTAGATAACCCAGGATAAGTTTCCCATCTCAGGATATGTAATTATATCCACAAAGTCCCTTTTGCCCTGTGAGGTAACACAGTCACAGATGCGGGGCATTAAGATGGAGACATTTGGGGAATCCATTATTCTACCTTCCATGGTAGGTATGTGGGTATATACACATTGATTTCTGTATCTATATGAATACATTAGAAACCATGATTCACCTAGATACTGCCAATTCTGACCAAACAACTGCAGAGTTCATTTCTGTTTCAATATTTGCAACTCTCTTATGGCTCAGCTGGTAAAGAATCCACCTGCAATGCAGGAGACCTGGGTTCAATTCCTGGATTGGGAAGATCCCCTGGAGAAGGGAAAGGCTACCCACCAGTATTTTGGCCTACAGAATACCATGGACTATCTATGGGGTCACGAAGAGTTGGACATGACTGAGTGACTTTCACTTTCACTCTTCACCAACAGTGAGAAACCTAGCTCCCCCTGTCCTTGGTAAGTTAACTCATGTGATTTATCACTTGTGTGTAACCAGTCTCTTATTCCACTCCCGTCCTCTGACCCCTGCAGGAATGTCCTCTGATCTTCCTGGACTCTGATATGTTACACTTGGCTGCCCTTCCTTGGGGACACCCTCTCACTCCACGTGGACTCTGCTACTCCAAGCCCGCCTGCTGCTTGCAGAAGCAGCCCCAGCAGACCCACTATGGGGACACCCTTCTCCCCCTGCTGGGGCTCCAACAGCCAGTTCTGATCACCTCTTAGATCCGTGGCTTGCCCCACCTAACGGATTTAGGAGCAATCTGTTGTGAGGAGGAAGAAGAAAAGTCCAACTGGCATATTTTTAGGAAGGAGAAGGGGCACTGAAATCCTGGTCCGAATGAGGGTGGGCAATGTGGTGTGCTGTTGGGGTGGAAGAAGAGTAAACTGAGAGAAAAGGACCAAACAACTGGGGACTTGAGGCCTGAGAAATATCTGTGCAGTAATGTGGCCCTGTTCTTTGGCCTCTGCATATTTGAGGAGTCGCCGCATATTTTTCTGGGCTGAGAAGGCTGCCACCAGCCTGGAGCCGCATCAAACCACTTTTTATTTAAAAACCTCCCTTTGGCTCCTGGTGTTTTTTATGCTGATTAAGAACACTGACTTGGCTACATGAGCAAGAGGGCTGATTGCTGCTCAGTCTCTTGAAGCAGAAGAAGCTTTTGATCACGTTGAGTGGGAGTCGATGTTTGAGGTACTTTAAAAAATGAAGTTGGGAGATAAGCTTATGAACTGAATTTGAACTTCATTCCAAGTTCATTGAACAGAAAGGTTTCAAATCCTTTTAATCTGGAGAAAGCCCATCGTAATCGCCCTTTTCATCCCTTATTTTTCTTTAAGATAAAGTTCCTTCTCAAATTGCTGAGCGTTTATCTAACTGCTGAGAAGGGCACTTCAAAAATAAACTCTGAGGCTTAAAGATGTATGAGTTTCTTTCTTTCTGAGGGGATATTTGGCATCTTAGCTCGGCTGCCTTCTCTTTTGACCCCCTAGCACCCAGACTAATGATGCTGTCTGCAGTGACTAGGGAGGACCAGTTTTCCCGAGAGGGTCTGGGGTTGTGCTTGACTTTGCAATAAGGGGCTGTGGGTTGGCTGCACAGAAAGAAGAAGCTTGTGGGTTCTAATCTCAGTTCCTCCTCTGACTTCTCAGTGACATTAGGCAAGTCACTTCCTTTCCACATGTTTGGTCTACTTCATCCACCATATGGAGCAAATGATACCCACTGTCCATTTATCTCATGGGGATGTCGTCACGGCTGATTAATGTACAGGGCAGTCAAACTTTGCATACGTGTGATGAGCTCAGAAAAGTGAGACCATGAACCCTGAGACTTCTTCCAATTAGGGGTGATCTTTCCATTCAGGAATGAGCTCTGTTTATAGTGCTAGTAATTTGGGGCCATTTCACTGTTTGTCTTATTAGTTCAACTCATGCTATCATTAGTTATATACATAATAATATGCTTGGCTCAATACAGATGAAGTCATCCACTTCAGTATTTTTTGTGTACTTCCTGTGTGCTTGGCACTCTCTGTACTAGACTTAAAAACCTAAGGAAAAACCAAATTATGGGAAGGTCAAAAAATGTGAAATATTTATGAGCAAATTCATGTTTATGTTTCTACTGTTCCCTCTGATGATTTATTTGTTTGAACCGAGGTGCCTATTTTTTGTCATATAACTTATCTGAGGGAAGCTGAGCTTCAGTTTCCTGAGTATTTGTGAAAGACATAGCTTAGTTTTTTTTTAAAAGGAAAGGCTCCGTGTTAGCCAATCTCTCATAGAATGACAGTCCCCCTAAAGACATGGTGTTCCACTTAATTTCCACATAGCTGTTCCCTGCTAAAAAGGGCATTAACCCAAATCAGGCCTGTCCCTTTGCAGTGCTAAGCAGGTAGTAAAATTGAATACCATCAAATATTCTCAACACAGGGAGGTTAAGCCAAATTGGACATGAATTGAAAACTAAGCTAAAAATGATTATCTCATCCTCCTGGAAAGTCTTCACCCTGCCCATGTGGAAAAAACTGCTTCCCACTGGCCACCACCCCCTCCCCATGCAGATGGCCTCTGCCTTCAATGACATGACCTTTGTAAGTGCAGCAGCAGGAAAGCCTTGTGCTTTTTGTATCAACCAGAGCTGAGGTCTAAGTTTCAAATACCAAGGGGGAAAAAAACCCACAAAATAATACAAGGCAGAGTGGGAAAGAAGGGTTTGGCAACTTTGTTTCCAGTTGCTGGCTTTGGTTCTGAGTAGGGCTTCTGACTGCCACTTCTGGAAAACCTTTGGACTATTTTCGACAGACGGAACAGGCCACATGAAATGTCTATTATTACTTCAGTCTTGGCTGGCTCTAGCACATAGCATTGGCTGCCTTCTGTCCTCGTCCTGCAGTCTGATTACTGAGGGTAGTTCCCAAACATGGAGACATTCCCCAGAGCCTCACTGCTTAGCGGTGAGACCACCCCCTGTTAGAGCTTCTCCACGTTGTTGCTGCTGATGTTTCTGGAGGACAACAAAGCCCAGCCTGATTTTTCTTTTTTAAAACTGTGTCTGAATCTAAGGTACCAGTGAGCCCTTCAGTTGGAAGCCAAAAGAAATTCTCTAGGATTGCAACGTTTAAGATGCCCGGGTATTTCTAATACGCATTCGAAAAGAAGGGACACTGTTATCAGTTCTTTAAGCAACTCCCACATCGAGAGCTTGGTTTTTCTCCCCAAACTCTATTTTCTCTTTCTTGGTGAAGGAGGAAGGATGAGACTTTAAAAAGAATCCGTGAAGTTTCAAGTGTTTAAAAGTAAAATTCTCCTGTCTTTACATGTGTAATCTCAGGACTGAAAAAAGCCCAGAGGCCTGCGGTCTAACCTGTTGATGTTGACATTCCCTGGGCTCCTACAAAGGAGGAGGGGCTTGTCCATTTCCTTGGGCTTTGGACCCTGTAAGATCACTCTGTGGTGTATCAAAAGGCTAGGACTGGCTGTTTTAAATTTTTACTAGGACTCCTGAGCTTTAGGAAAATGGCATTTTAGCTGGAGGATAGAGCAGCTTTGTTTTTGAAATGTATTTTTGTTTCTTCAATCTCAAGTGTCACTGCCTTGGGAACCATTAAAAATGGAAGCATGATGACAAGATGACAAGCATCTTTAGACAGATCAGTTGGTAGAGAAACTGAGCCGAGGAAAGGCCAGGGTTGGTAGGGTTACGGCTTTGTCACTGATCTACTTGTGCAGTGAGCTGAACCCACTCTTGATTGCTTCTCAACTCCATTTCTCTCTCTGTAAAGTCAGGATGAAGTCAAGATGCTTACCTTCATGGCACCAGCAATATGACAAAAGGATTGTTTAGAGGCAGATGCCCTGTTTGAGTTTTAACCCCACCCCTTCTAAGTGTTCAACTTTGAGCAAGTTAACATATCTCTGTGCCTCAGTTTCCTCATCTGTAAAATGGGGATAACAACAGTACCTTACTTCTTAGGACTGTTGTGTAGACTATGTGTCAGAATACAGATAAAATGCTTGTCCTGTCAGCATTAGTGTTGTTTTATGTGTCTGGAGCTAGTACTGGTATTACTATTATGATCTAACCAGAGATACTGAGGTTCAAAGAAGTAAAGCAATAAGCACAAATAGAAATTTACCTTGAGTCTACGTTTTTTTTTTTTTTTAATCCAGGCATTTTATAGACAAGCCAAGAACTTTTGCAAATGTGAACTCACTGGGACTATTTCACAACTTCCTCCCCATGATGTCAGCAAACATCTAAAGAATAAGCAGAGTGCCACAAGATCAAGGAGCAGACTGGGAGGTCCCTGCCCCTATCACCACATCCAGGCTTAGGCCGAAGCATTTACAGGATCTCCAGCGAGAGCCTCATAACAACTATTTTAGATGGCATTTGCATTTTACAAACATTAGTTAGTTTCTGGGGTGAGGTGTGCACTGTGTCACTCTCTGGACTGGGTTCATTCAGTTACAAATAAACAAAAGCTTTGAGATGTTGTGTTCTGAAGGATTCACTTACAGAGATGAGAGAGTCCAAAGCCACGGAGTCAGGGAAAACCTGGATCTCACGTGGGTTTTGTCTTTTTTTAACTGGCCCTACTGTTCCTATTTGGGCTGATTTTCTGCTTTTCCCTTCATTTGCTTCAGCTCTGCCTCCCATGGTCCCAATGTCACCAAGTACTCAGGCTTTCATCATGTTGGCCATCTTGGAGAGTTTCCCTTTCTTACCTTCCAATCCACATTCTGCTTATCTTTTAAGGCCCCCAAAATCAGCTTTCCTCCCCATGTATATCTCCCTTTCTATGCTGCTCTCATGATTTCTCTCAGCACCTAGTATGTATGTAAAAACAATTATGTATGTAAAAAAAGGCTTCCAGGAACTTCGCTGATGGTCCAGTGGTTAAGAATCCACCTTCCAGTGCAGGGGATGTAGGTTTGATCTCTGGTCAGGGAATTAAGATCCCACATGCTGTGGGGCAACTGAGTCTGTGCACCATGAAGACTGAGCCCACGCCACAATTAAAGAGATACCTGTGAGCTCAATGAAGATTCTGAGTGCCAAACTAAGACTTGATGCAGCCAAAAAAAGGCTTTTTAAAATTTTTGCTATTGACAAAAGGGTCCCTCCTTGCACATTTAATGAATGCTTATGGCATGACACATCTGTGCTAGTAGCCAGATGTGCTAAGTGGATATTATTCCCATTTCACAGATTGTTTTTTTAATGAGACTTTAAGGTTTTAAGTTATTTGCTCAAGCTGGCAAGTTACAAGGAGGGAACAAAAATTTAAGTCAGTCCTGTTTTCGTCTTTCTACAGAGAATCTCATGAGCTGAATGTGAATAAGTCATGATGAATAGTTGAGGGGGACGAAAAGGGCTTCTTAGATCTGGAGATGAACTTGACAAAGGAATTAGACTTGGTTACAGATTCAGTGGGTGGTTGGGTGGGAGTGGAGTGAAAAAAGTGTTCAGGGCTGAGAATATGAGTGAAGGAGAGGCCAAAAGGAATATTCATGGAAGACCAGAGGGAAATGGGGCCTCAGAGTTGGGTAAGGGCCACTGCTGTTTGACTTTTTCTTTTTTGTTCACGCCGCTGGCATGTGGGACCTTAGTTCCCCAACCGACCCATCCCGCCTGCAGGGGAGGCTCACAGTCTAAACCACTGGACCACCAGGGAATTCCCATGATCTCCTGTCTTGTGGGGAAACTTGCCTAAGTTTGGCCTGAGCACTGGCCAGAGGCTTGGTGCCAGGCTGAAATTTTCTCCAAACAGCAAAGGAGAGATTTTAAGGGTGAATGCAAGCTTTGCCCTTAGGAAGGAAGGAAGCCAAACTGGGCTGCTCTTTCAGTGGGGCCATAACTGGGAAACCAAGCTGAGTTTCGGAAGTGAGCTGAACACTAGGATGGGGTGGAGAGGTAAGGGTAAGTGAAGGGCCAGAGCCTGGGTCCAAGCATGTCTGATGAATAGAGCTGGTAGGCTAGGGCTTGTTTGTAATAACTGCAAGAAGCAAGATTGTAAACCAGCTATACTCTAATATAAAATAAAAATTAAACAAACAAACAAACAAAATCAATGTTAAAGAAAAAATGAAGCAAGAGTAGGCCTGTGTGGCTCATGGGCACAGGATCTGAAAAGAGAAAACACTGAGGGTCTTAGTGGACCACATGAAGGGGCAGTCTTTAAAAAGATCTCTCAACTCCCTTCTCAGAGCTAGTTGTCAGGGGTGGAGGTGGAGGTAGGGGGTAGGAGTGATGGAGGCAGAATCAGTCAAGGGTATCTGTAGAATTAATGGATTGGGAGCAGCAGGGGCTTCCCTGGTGGCTCGAATGGGAAAAAAATCTGCCTGCAGTATGGGAAACCTGGGTTTGATCCCTGGGTTGGGAAGATGCCCTGGAGGAGGGCATGGCAACCCACTCCAGTATTCTTGCCTGGAGAATTCCCATGGACAGTGGAGCCTGGTGGGCTACAGTCCATAGGGTCACAAAGAGAGTTGGGCATGACTGAGCGACTAAGCACAGTACAGCAGAGGGAGGGGCAGCGTGCCCTATCCCCCCCAAATTTCACTAACTGTGGAATGACATGCCTTTAGGAGGAGGTCTGTTGGGTTTTCGGGAAGTCTCGTATTGTCTATAGGAAGGCTTCTGCAAGACATGTTTGGGGGATTTATGATTCCCCTCCTTTCACAAATATTCATCTGCTCATTCACTAACTATTTGTTGAGCACGTCACATTATACTAGATACCACTCTGAGCACTGGGAACAATGGGATCCAAGGCATCAATGTCCATGTCTGCCTGGAGATTGATTATAGTGAAGTAGATAGACATGGGACAAATTAACACACAAGTTAAGGTATAAATTTGGAAAGCGAGTGCCATGAGAGATGATAGAAAGCTCTGATAGGCAGAATGAGTGGAGAGGCCTCTTAAGGAACTGATACTTAAACTGAGATGTGATGGATGAACAGGAGTTAATCAAACAAAGCATGAGGAAAGAGTATTCCAGGCCAAGAGAATAATGTGTGCAAAATCTTTGAAGCAGGAAAGAACTTGGAGTTTCAAGAGAAGTCAAGGTCAGAATATTGTTGGGATTTAGAGAGCAAAGCAGGGGCTGGAGAAGTAGGGAGGGGCTTCAGAGCCCATGTTGGGGATCCCAGATCTTATCTTCTCATTCAAGGGAAGCCATTAGAGAGAGTTAGATAGGGGAAATGATGTTGTAGCTCTGAGTACTGTGCAGAGAATGGATTGGAGAGGTGAAAGTGGGGAGATCAATTCAGAGGCTCCTGAAGAAGTCCACGCAAGATACGACCACATCCGGAAAGAGAAGGGGCAGGACCAATGGAGAGACGAGGGTAGATGTGGGGAAGAATCCATAGAACTTCATGATATACTTTAATCTCTGAAAGTGAAATGATTCTTCAAAATGACATGGAACGTGGAGGCTCTATAACTGTAAACTTCGCTTTGAGGCCAAAGTTTCAGTGAAGATGCTGAAAGTGTTCATATTTCCCCCAACACCTACCAAGATAGAAAACAAGTCATGTGTCTTCTCTTGATGATCCTAGCAAGTCAGTGCATTAGTTGATGGGCAGTTAAATCTGGAGGGTTGTGTGATGTACTAATGTTCTCTTAGTTTGGGTCATTAATTTCTTATCTGCTCCAGTTGTATTTGTTTGTATAAGACTGCAGGCTGGATGAATTTCACTAGATATGTGTCTCCTTGGTGAGAGGGTCACAGAAGGACACCAAGGATGCTATGTGAGCTGATATTAAGACAAGACACACATCACAGGGCAGACAGGATGTGTACTCCTCCAGGATTGCTTGACACTGCATGAATCTGCTTGTGTTTTCAGAAGAGCATCTCCTTAGGAAAAAACTCTCTCTACTTGGCCAAGTAGCCTGCTAATGTTTATTTGAAAATGTAACTAATAATAACTTAGTAATTTGGTCTACCCTGATGTCTCACATGGTAAAGAATCTGCCTGCAATGCAGGAGACCAGGGTTTGATCCCTGGGTTGGGAAGATCCCCTGGAGAAGGGAATGGCAACTCAGTCCAGTATTCTTGCCTGGAGAATTCCATGGGCAGAGGAGCCTGATAGACTACAGTCCATGGGGTCGCAAAGAATCGGACACAACTGAGTGAATTCACTTCACTTCACTTCACTTCAAGAGAGATTAAAGAAGGAGAATGGGAGGTGGAGCCAAGAAGAAGCAAGTGACATCCTAGTGGGAATATGTCCATGTTCCTCAGTCCTCAGGGATCTGAATGGTTCTAACTGCCTGATAAAGGGGCTCAATCGGCCTCCCGTTAGGTATCTTTGCCTACAGCTAGAAATCAACATACTGGTTGTATTGCCAGCAGATAATAGAGAGCTTCATTGAACCGATATTATAGTACAATTTATTGTTAGTGAAACATTTAGGGTCTTCTAGATCACTTTTTAAAGAAAACAGTAGCCCTTTCCTGTTCAGTGCGTTGCAACAGGAGAGTCTAGTCTTTCTAGCTGAGGTTTACCAGCTGTGTGAATTTGAACAAGTTCCTGCTAGAATATAAGTTCCCATTAGCCTGAGTTCACTGACAAGCCAGTCTGTAATAGGCACTCAATAAGTACTTGCTAAGTGAGTGAAGTCATATATGGTTCTGAACCTTGGTTTCCACAAATGAAAGAAGGAAATGTAATACTTCAAAAAGTTGTCACGGAGATAGGAATTGATGTTTTGTAAAATACCTAAGCAGAGAAGACAGTCTGAATTACAGAAGACTTTGGAATAACTTCAGTGGTATTGTTGTCTTCAGGTAAGTTTGTTTTTCATTCCCTCTGTCTCTCTTTTAAGCTTTATATTTTGGCTTGCTTTTACCAATTTGCTCATGAACCTTTTGTCCCTCTCTCCTGGTAGATTTTAGCTCTATTGCAGAACACAGGCAATTCTTCATTTAAAACTATCAACAAGAGAGTAGAATCCTATCACGTATGCTACCACCGGGCAACTTCTTAATGATGTGCTAAAAGAATATTTATGTATGAAGATAGTGCCTTTCTCTTTGAGGGACTTTAAACTCATCTAAACAAATGCTTTTGAACAAGCAGGATCTTTCAGCCAAGTCCTTTTATTTCCATGACTGCCTCTCTGCATAGTTTCTGTTTTCTGGCCATGATAAGTTCTCACTGCTTGAATAAACCACATTCTTTCTTGACCTCTAGCCTTTGCATGTCTGTTTCCTCTGCCAAGACTTCCCATCACTGCACCCTGTCCTGTAGGTTTCATTTTAAATGTCATATCCTCAAGGATGCCTTTTCTAGTCTCTCATCATATTATCCCATAATATCCGTGCTTCCCCCTTTATAATACTAAGCACACCTGTCATTATTCCATGACTTTTCCACTCTTCTGTGAACCTGTTAATGACAGAACCTACTTTATTCACCAGTATTCCCAGTAATTGGCACAAAGTAAACACTCTGAAATTTTTGTTGAATTGAAATTTAACAAGCTAAACCAAGGCAGTGAACAAGTTTCAAGTTAAAGTTAAATAAAGATAGTCTTCTTGAGCACTGAAGAATTGATGCTTTTGAACTGTGGTGTTGGAGACGACTCTTGAGAGTCCCTGAAACTGCAAGGAGATCCAACCAGTCCATCCTAAAGGAGGTCAGTCCTGAGCGTTCATTGGAAGGACTGGTGTTGAAGCTGAAACTCCAATAATTTGGCTTTGATGCAAAGAGCTGACTCATTTGAAAAGACCCTGATGCTGGGAAAGATTGAAGGTGAGAGGAAAAGGGGGAGACAGAGGATGAGATAGTTGGATGGCATCACCGACTCAATGGACATGAGCTTGAGTAAACTCTGGGAGTTGGTGATGGACAGGGAGGCCTTGTGTGCTGCAATCCATGGGATCGCCAAGAGTTGGACATGACTGAAGGACTGAACCGAACTGAAACTAAAGCAATACCTCAGAAAAGATTTTAGCACCAGGATGGAGGAATGGATCTCAAAAATATAGTGGCAATATCTTCTTGAACAACAACAAAATTATGTCTGATAAAGGATTTTGTTTTTAATTTGTTAAATTTCTTATATGAAAATTCAAATAAACCTGAAAATTGAAGACTCTTCAGTTATATATTTAATAATTTGCCTTTATTAAAAATATTAAAATTACTTGACAAGAAATATCTGATATGAATGCTTCTTACTCCTATAATTATCTAGAGTTCAATAAAAGAAAAGTCTATGTCATAGGTTCTCACCCAAGGTCAGGGGTGGCACCTGAGAGTGCCAGGCTGTGTCAGCACAGGAGCGGCCGCGAGGAGCTACCGCACGTCTGAGGTCAGGGGCGGCAGCCGAGACAAGCTACCCGACGTCTGAGGTCAGGGGCTGCGGCCTAGAGGTCAGGACGGCGGCTGAGAGGAGCTACCACATGTCCAAGGAGCAGCGGCTGCGCGGGTGCAGGAGGGCCGAGAGGAGCTACTCCATGTCCAAGGTCAGGAGGGGCGGCCGTGAGGAGATACCCCATGCCCAAGGTAAGAGAAACCCAAGTAAGACGGTAGGTGTTGCAAGAGGGCATCAGACGGCAGACACACTGAAATCATAATCACAGAAAACTAGTCAATCTAATCACACTAGGACCACAGCCTTGTCTAACTCAATGAAACTAAGCCATGCCCTGTGGGGCCACCCAAGATGGGCAGGTCATGGTGGAGAGGTCTGACAGAATGTGGTCCACTGCAGAAGGGAATGGCAAACCACCTCAGTATTCTTGCCTTGAGAACCCCATGAACAGTATGAAAAGGCAAAATGATAGGATACTGAAAGAGGAACGCCCCGGGTCTGTAGGTGCCCAATATGCTACTGGAGATCAGTGGAGAAATAACACCAGAAAGAATGAAGGGATGGAGCCAAAGCAAAAACAATACCGAGTTGTGGATGGGACTGGTGATAGAAGCAAGGTCCGATGCTGTAAAGAGCAATATTGCATAGAAACCTGGCATGTTAGGTCCATGAAACAAGGCAAATTGGAAGTGGTAAACAGGAGATGGCAAGAGTGAATGTCGACATTCTAGGAATCAGCAAACTAAAATGGAATGGAATGGGTGAATTTAACTCAGATGACCATTATATCTGCTACTGTGGGCAGGAATCCCTTAGAAGAAATGGAGTAGCCATCATGGTCAACAAGAGAGTCTGAAATGCAGTACTTTAATGCAGTCTCAAAAACGACAGAATGATCTCTGTTCGTTTCCAAGGCAAAACATTCAATATCACAGTAATCCAAACCTATGCCCCAACCAGTAACACTAAAGAAGCTGAAGTTGAACAGTTCTATGAAGACCTACAAGAACTTTTAGAACTAACACCCCAAAAAGATGTCCTTTTCATTATAGGGGACTGGAATGCAAAACTAGGAAGTCAAGAAACACCAGGTGTAAGAGCCAAATTTGGCCGTGGAGTATGGAATGAAGCAGGGCAAAGACTAATGGAGTTTTGCCAAGAGAACGCACTGGTCATAACAAACACTCTCTTCCAACAACACAAAAGAAGACTCTACACATGGACATCACCAGATGGTTAACACTGAAATCAGACTGATTATATTCTTTGCAGACAAAGATGGAGAAGCTCTATACAGTCAGCAAAAACAAGACCGGAAGCTGACTGTGGCTCAGATCATGAACTCCTTATTGCCAAATTCAGACTTAAATTGAAGAAAGTGGGGAAAACCACCAGACCATTCAGGTATGACCTAAATCAAATCCCTTATGATTATACAGTGGAAGTGAGAAATAGATTTAAGGGCCTAGATCTGATAGAGTGCCTGATGAACTATGGAATGAGGTTCCTTACATTGTACAGGAGACACGGATCAAGACCATCCCCATGGAAAAGAAATGCAAAAAAGCAAAATGGCTGTCTGGGGAGGCCTTACAAATAGCTGTGAAAAGAAGAGAAGCGAAAAGCAAAGGAGAAAAGGAAAGATATAAGCATCTGAATGCAGAGTTCCAAAGAATATCAAGAAGAGATAAGAAAGCCTTCCTCAACAATCAATGCAAAGAAATAGAGGAAAACAACAGAATAGGAAAGACTAGAGATCTCTTCAAGAAAATTAGAGATACTAAGGGAACATTTCATGCAAAGATGGGCTTGATAAAGGACAGAAATGGTATGGACATAACAGAAGCAGAAGATACTAAGAAGAAGTGGCAAGAATACACAGAAAAACTGTACAAAAAAGACCTTCATGACCAAGATAATCACGATGGTGTGATCACTCACCTAGAGCCAGACATCCTGGAATGTGAAGTCAAGTGGGCCTTAGAAAGCATCGCTATGAACAAAGCTAGTGGAGGTGATGGAATTCCAGTTGAGCTATTTCAAATCCTGAAAGCTGATGCTGTGAAAGTGCTGCACTCAATATGCCAGCAAATTTGGAAAACTCAGCAGTGGCCAGAGGACTGGAAAAGGTCAGTTTTCATTCCAATCCCAAAGAAAGGCAATGCTAAAGAGTGCTCAAACTACTGCAAAATTGCACTCATCTCACATGCTAGTAAAGTAATGCTCAAAATTCTCCAAGCCAGGCTTCAGCAATATGTGAACCGTGAACTTCCAGATGTTCAAACTGGTTTTAAAAAAGGCACAGAACTAGAAATCAAATTACCAACATCCACTGGATCATGAAAAAATCAAGAGAGTTCCAGAGAAACATCTATTTCTGCTTTATTGACTATGCCAAAGCCTTTGACTGTGTGGATCACAATATACTGTGGAAAATTCTTCAAGAGATGGGAATACCAGACCACCTGACCTGCCTCTTGAGAAACCTATATGCAAGTCAGGAAGCAACAGTTAGAACTGGACATGGAACAACAGACTGGTTCCAAATAGGAACCAAATGGAGTACATCAAGTCTGTATATTATCACCCTGCTTATTTAACTTATATTCAGAGTACATCATGAGAAACGCTGGGCTGGAAGAAGCACAAGCCGAAATCAAGATTGCTGGGAGAAATATCAATAACTTCAGATAGGCAGATGACACCACCCTTATGGCAGAAAGTGAAGAGGAACTAAAAAGCCTCTTGATGAAGGTAAAAGAGGAGAGTGAAAAAGTTGGCTTAAAGCTCAACATTTAGAAAACTAAGATCATGGCATCTGGTCCCATCACTTCATGGGAAATAGATGGGGAAACAGTCGAAACAGTGTCATACTTCATTTTTTTGGCTTCCAGACTCACTGCAGATGGTGATTGCAGCCATAACATTAAAAGACGCTTACTATTAAAAGGAAAGTTATGACCAACCTAGACGGTTTATTAAAAAGCAGAGACATTACTTTGCCAACAAAGGTCCGTCTAGTCAAGGGTATGGTTTTTCCAGTGGTCATGTATGGATGTGAGAGTTGGACTGTGAAGCAAGCTGAGTGCCGAAGAATTGATGCTTTTGAATTGTGGTGTTGGAGAAGACTCTTGAGAGTCCCTTGGACTGCAAGGAGATCCAACCAGTCCATCCTAAAGGGGATCAGTCCTGGATGTTCATTGGAAGGGCTGATGCTGAAGCTGAAACTCCAATACTTTGGCCACCTGATGTGAAGAACTGACTCATTGGAAAAGACCCTGATGCTGGGAGGGATTGGGGGCAGGAGGAGAGGGGACGACAGAGGATGAGATGGCTGGATGGCATCACCGACTCGATGGACGTGAGTTTGATGATGGACAGGGAGGCCTGGTGAGCTGTTATTCATGGGGTCGCGAGGAGTTGGACATGAGTGATTGACTGAACTGAACTGATGTCGTGGGTTAATATTTATAAAATACTAAATGACGTATTGTTAATTCTAGTAATTTTTAGTTTTTTCACAATTCCTCAATGGCCACCCACTCCAGTACTCTTGCCTGGAAAATCCCATGGACAGAGGAGTCTGGTAGGCTACAGTCCATGGGGTCGTGAAGAGTCAGACACGACTGAGCGACTTCACTTTCATTTTTCACTTTCATGCACTAGAGAAGGGAATGGCAACCCACTCCAGTGTTCTTGCCTGGAGAATCCCAGGGATGGGGGAGGCTGGTGGGCTGCCGTCTCTGGGGTCACACAGTTTGGACACGACTGAAACGACTTAGCAGCAGCAGCAGCGTGGCCCTTAATTCTAGAGCCAAATAGCCTCAGTTTAAATCCAGTTTCTACCACTTGGTTCTTATTTATTTTAGGCAAATTATTTGAACAGCGTATACTATATTTTCTTTGTTTGTGAACTGGGATAATAATAGTACCCATCTAAAAGAATTATTTTGAGGATTAACTGAGATAATACATGTAAATATTATCATCATCTTAGCCGAAAGCAAAATAGTCATGCTTAGCTTTACATTTAAAAATACTTAAAAAAGAAAGAAAAATGGCAGAGCCAGGACCTGCAAATATTACACGAAAGCAGCAAGAAAACTAGCAAAAGATAGAATCAATTTTTGGGAGAACTTTAGAAATTAATCAAAGGCTTGCAGCCTTCCAGGGAGCATTCATTAAAGAAAACAGCTGACTCTCAATAAGAATAGCCAGCTTTGTGGCTTTTTAACATACCCCACTGTTCATGTACATGGTAGCCAGAAATCAAAGAACCCACAAACGAGAGGAAAAGCAGCAGTGTTAGCCACTGGAGAAGGCAGAATGGTGTTGCGACTCCTTTAAAGCCTCATTTCCAGAGAACTGTCATTATTTGACTTGTATAACGGTTCCTTCATAATAGTTTCTGTTATACTATAATGGTTCCTGTATAATGGAAGACTCATTTCAAGACTGTATTTAACTTCAGCTTGGAACTTGTTCACTGCCTCTGTAAAGAGTCCTTTCCCGTGGCATGAGATGTTTGTTGAAAAATTCAGAGCAATTGTTTAACTTTGCGGCTGCCTGAGGCAGTGGATAACTGGAAAGCTTTAAAGGAAAAACTGAGGAGTGAGGAGGCAACAGGGGCTTTTTCATGGATAATTTCTATTGATTTTTCCCCTATTTCCACACCGTCCTGGGAATGTGGAAGGCCGTGGGTGTGAGTAGGGCTCTGGGCATGTCTAGACCTGTGTACATGTTCAGGAAAGACCTGAGAAGGTCTTGAGCTCTCACGACTGACTGATCTGAGGCTCTACAGAAAGTGAAGGCTCAGGCAAAATTGTCAGCTTCCTGGCTAAATACTGAAGGCATGCCCCAACAGACGCAGAGACCTCTAGCAAAGCCGGGAAAACTTCTTAGTTCCAGTTCTTTAAGTTTGCAGATGTCCAATCGTTAGCTGACCACTGAGCTAACTAAGCAGAGACTTCACCAGCCAAGCATGAAAATAATATAAACTTTAGAAATTTTTTCAGAAAAGTCAGTAAGTAAACAACAGGAAACCCCGAGCAGGGAACAGCATTTGGTCTCCAGAGCTACCACAATATATTATTTTAAATGTCTAGTTTTCAGCAAAAATTATAGACTGTCAAAGAAAAAAGAAAGTGTTACCCATAGATAGGGGAAAAATCAATAGAAATTATCCATGAAAAAGCTCAGACATTGGATTTATGTGAGACTTTAAATATATTCAGAGAACTGTTGAGAATCAAATCTAAAGAAGTAAAAGAAAAATAGGAGAATGACATTTCACCAAGTAGAAAATATCAATAAAAAGATAGAAATTATAGAGAATGAAATGGAAGTTCTGGATTTTAAAAGTACAATAACTGAAATGAAAAATTCACTAGAGGGACTCAATGGCAAATTTGAGCAGGTAGAAGAAAAAAAAGCAGCAAACTTGGAGACACTTCAATTGAAATTATTCAGTTTGAGGAAGAGAAAGAAAAAAAGGAATGAAGAAAAATGATCCGAGCTTCAGAGCCTTGTGGGACATCATCGAGTATACATATTTATAATGGAAACCTTGGAAGGAGAGGCAAGGAAAAGGAGCAGAAAGAATACTTGATGAAATCTCTGTAAACTCTTCAAATTTAATGAAAAGTTTATAGCAGATGATAGCCTGAGAACTAAAGAGCTTTTGGTTTGCAGTTTGGGGGAAGAAAAGCCTATTTTTATTTAGGGCATGTCATTAACAGAAGGTGCAGGAAGCATAATGACATCAGAGGCCAGACAGAGAATATATAAGACCCCTTTCTGGACTGGGTGGGGGGGGCTCAGGACATTGAAAGAGGATACTAGAGCTGAGATGTTAGAATGGAGTTTTGCCTTTACACCTTTTCTCTCGAAATAAAAATTCTGGTTGGATGTTGATGGAAATCTCAGAGGGATTCCTCAGTCCATCTGGAGCTCTGGGAAATGTGCCCTGGACTGATGTGTGGGTCACAATAGGGAAGAAAAGGAAGGGCAGTATGTTTAGGGGGAGAAGACGTGAAATAATTGGTCTGTTTATCCTCTCCTTATCTGTATCCCTCAGTCCATGGGGCAGGGACAGATCTGATGATTATTTTTCATGTCTTCAGGGGATCCTGAAAGAGATTAATAAATGAGGGTGGCTGTGTCCATCCAAGCCACCAGGATGTATGCAAGGGGACCCAGAGAAGAAGTCATAGGAAAACAGTCCAGCCAAGGAGCAAAGGGATGGGATGAGAGATGTGGCAAGGGTCTGCAATGCCATTGACAGCTCCTGTGAGAGAGACCACCATGTTCCCAGGCTGTCCTGGAGCACCAAAATGGCAAAGAGGTTACTCCAGCCTGACTTTGGCCATGATCACAGCAGAAACAGGCTGATGCTCAAGACTTGGTGAAAATAAGTTACTCCTCGAAAGGCCAGAGATGACATGTGGACCAATGTCCTTCCTTTGATGCCAGACTGATATGGAATTTCCCTGGAACATAGATTATTCTGGGAAGAAGAGGAAAAAGAGAAGGGAAAGGAAGAGAAACTTAAGAGACTACCTTTTGAGGTGAGAATGACTCAGGTCTTTAGAATTGGCACAACTAAGTGTTCTGCTCTCTGAGGAGATGGGATCTTGGGAGGTAAATTTAATTTCAGCCGCAGACAAAGAAAATTCTATCCCTTAACATCTGGACTCTTGTACTGAGGAAAAATTTTCTCACTGTACCTATTTTGATTACTCCTCATCTAATTCCAAATTACATGTATTTTGTGTTATATATGCATTTAATTGTGCAAATTACAAACTCTGAAAAAAAGAGAAAGAGAGACATATTTTTTGATCATTGTATGAGGGTTCACCCACCATTCTACTCAGTGAGCGTATGTCCCTCCTTTATGTGAGCTGACATGTGTGAATAAGCCATTGCCTAGCTATGATCAATTTCTGAGGGCTTCGCATAGAGTGAAAATCTCACCAAACTGAACGCAATTCTATTGCTGAAGAAACTTAACTTTTAAAATCCAAAATGCATGTTAGCAATTTCATCTGGTGCTCGGCTCAAGAGACAACAATCTGTTCTAGCAGTGGAGCAAACAGTGTCTCTATGGAATTTAGGGAGGAAAAGTAAGTGCAGTTTGTTTACAGAGAGAGGATGTGCAAGAGTTTGTTTGCTTATCCTCTCCCTATCTGTATCTCTTCCTATCCCTGTATCCCTGCAAGAGTGTGATAGTCTCCAACATGGAGTTTTCTGAGGATCAAGAGAATTTGCTGACATGTGTTTTTCTCTGAATGTGGTAACATTTGAGGAGGATTCCCAGGTGGCTCAGTGGTGAAGAATCCATCTGCCAATGCAAGACCCAAAGGAGATGTAGGCTCGATCCCTGGGTCGGGAAGATCCCCTCGGGGAGCAAATGGCAACACACTCCAGTATTCTTGCCTGGAAAATCCCATGGACAGAGGAGCCTGGCAGGTTGCAGTCCATGGGGTCACAAAAGAGTCAGACACAGTTGAACAAGGACATATGTTAACACTTGAACCTATGTTCAAAGTAAGGTAAGACTTCATTTTAGATTCAAGTTTTTGGCTGAATCTCCAGAGAACAGCTTAAGACCCACTGCCTTTAAAAAACTTATAGTGGCTTTATGTTTGTAGGTTAATTTTTCTTCAATAACTTACCAGATTAAGTTAAATTAATATTTACCTTTCTCAAAATGTTGGGATGATCACTCTAAATTAAGTTCAGATGTGGTAGTTTAATATCTTCTTGTAACAAAGTCCTAATGTTTGAGGAAAAAGATTGCCTTGTGGATTTAGTTTCATATATACTGAGGTCTCTCAAAGATGAACAAACATTTGGAGGCAACTGGAATTCCACACTGAGTTAAAGCATTCAGCTGGCTGAAAACAGTTGCCAAGGCCTTGGGCAGCGATCCTGAATGGGGGCTGTTGCAAGTGGAGCCCTGTTTCTAAGTCTGAACAGACCCTAGAGTATACCTAGGCATTTTCCCTTCTTCTATGGGTCAAAAAGGGGAATTCAGCATTGACCTTGTTTGGGGGGGGAGGTGTTTAGGAAGTCCTCATTTAAAACTCAATTTTTATTAAAAAGAAATAAATACATGCACATAATTTTAAAAGTATTACTGAATTCCATCTCTCTGCATCTCCTAATTCTCTTTTCTAAAAAAAATAAAAACTTTCAAAAACCTTAAAAAATGCATAAAAAGCTGGCAATTTTCTGGTATTTATGTATTTCTGAATAATACTGAGCTTATCTATAGACTTCCCAAGGGACTTTCTTGGCAGGCCAGTGGTTAAGACTCCTGCTTTCAATGCAGGGGGTTCAGGTTTGATTCCTGGTCAGGGAACTAGAATCCCACATGCCATGTGGTGTGGCCAAAAAACTGAAATAAAATTAAATGAGGATTTAGCTTTCTTACCACTTATTCCACTGCAATACATGCATGGGCTCCATAAAGAGCCACAGGTATAGAGAGGTTATGAGATCTTAGTCTCCTCTGTTTCATAGTTCAGGGAAAAGAGCTGCTGCCCAAATGCCACAGCCCAGAAATGAGGGTAGGATAAGGGTGGAGTCAATATTTCAACCTCTCCTGCCCTCTGATTTCTTGATGTAGATATTGATAGCAGTTGGAGACACCTCACTAGCTGAGCACAGCTAGAAGCCAGAGGACAAATAATATCAGTGGAGATGATGGTATTCCAGAATGGTAGAGGTCAGACGGTGGTACTTAATTGTCCAAGGAAAAAGGGCACTTCACATCATGGACCCAAGCTTGGGTCATGCAGTCTACAGAGAGAGAGAGCGTAAACCCAAGATGGAGAGAGAGCAGAGAAAGCTAGCACTTATGATGGTTTCATTTCCCTGAAGTTAATAATTGCCTCCCTTCTGTTTGTTTCTGTTTGTTTGCAAAGTACTATTGACTTAAAAAAATAATATTTTTGCTTTGATTCCAATAAGACTAAGAACTTTTCATCTAGAGACAATCCCAAAATAATAGGGTCTGTCTGGTTCTTGTCCCTCAAATAATAAAACCTTGAATATTTCTTGTAAACCTGGACTCCCTAGCAAAACAATTTTGTCTTTGATGTTTACTATGTGGATGCCTAAAGATGAGTCATGACCTTTACAAAGGAGACAATGATGTGAGAAAATTATTTTTTCCATCATGAACAGATTAATATAAACTTGGTAGCTTGATAATTTTGTGATTTTTTTTTCCCTTTAAAAACCTGTGTTTTAAATTTTGTGAGCTAGTCCTTATGGGTCTGCCTTGCCTGCTGTCTTTTCAGGTGAAATTTATTCACCTTTACTAAATGCTTCTGTTTCCAGGTCCTCTCTTGATAGGACCTATCAGTAATTCATCCAAAAGTTGCTGACAGTAATGAAAATTTCTCCTCAATGTTTAAATACATTGGGTGCTCAATCAGTTTCTACCCTTGGAATCTGTCTGGTTCAACCTCTCCAGAAAGTAAGCAACAGTCTTTTGTCTGGATAGGGAAAGAGTGATTTTTGACTGCACAGGGAGGAGGGAAATGATGGCAGAGACAGTATTAGGCATTCTAAATCTTTCTTACACTGATTTACACAATGATTGTATTCTCTGCTCCATCTTTTTGCTTGCTTTTGATGTTTCTTGGTATCTTCAATTTCTAAGGCTTTCGTGGAAGTTTATCATGGACTCTCTAACTGCCCTCTTGAAAGCTTAGATTTCAGTTTTTTTCCACTCTGCTAAACCAATGACTGGGCTTCCCAGATTGTTCAGTGGTAAAGAACCCACCTACAATGCAGGAGATATGGGTTTGATCCCTGGATCAGGAAGATCCCCTGGAGAAAGGAAAGGCAACAGTATTCTTGCCTGGGAAATCCCATCGACAGAGGAGCCTGGCAGCTTACAGTCCATGGGATCTCAGAGTCAGACATGACCTAGAGACTGAACAACAGCAAATCGGTGACTCCTTATCCACTTGTATTATAACTTCCAACTTTACTGTTGATTTCTTTTTGTCTGAGCTCGTCTTCTCGCTCATTTTCTTTGTTCCTTATATCTAAAGATAAGATCATGACTTATCTTTAGACATCCACATAGTAAAAATCAAGGACAAAATTGTTTTTGTTAGGGAGTCCAGGTTTACAAGTAATATTCAAGGATTTATTATTTGGGAGCTTTTCTATTCTTTTACTTTCATTTGGTGAGATTTTGGCAGGAGGAGTAAAATACAAGTGTTCAATTAGCTGTATTTAATCAGGTGTCAGAACTGCTTCTTTGAGGCAGAAAGACGCTAAATTCCAGGATTCAGCATTCTTCTGCACATATGCATTTTTGGTTTGAGTCAATGTGTTTTTGTTTCT
Organism: Ovis canadensis; assembly: GCF_042477335.2. Taxonomy (NCBI): domain Eukaryota; kingdom Metazoa; phylum Chordata; class Mammalia; order Artiodactyla; family Bovidae; genus Ovis; species Ovis canadensis. Next base: position 60,383,213 of record NC_091252.1, on the reverse strand, counting down.
CTAATATAACAGTTTTTGAACATTTCTTGTGTGAACTGTACATATTTCTGGTTCCACCACTTACTCTGGCCACTGCTGTGGTAGCTAGTTCCCTGTAGGTTTAGACTAACTGCATGCAGTTTTATTCTGATACCACCTTATTTCAACCTCTGATAGCTGCCCTAGAGCTTCTCTGATACCCACAGAATCTCTGGACATTCATGAATGGGAAAACAGGAAGTCCAGGGGAGTTGGTATCCATGGGGTCATCCTTGACCCATGGGGAATGGGAGCCATGGAACAACTGCTTCCTTCTTCTGTACTTGGCAACCAGTTCTGAGATGCTTTTCAGGAGTCTTGTTCCTCTCACTCCTCTTGTACCTCAGTCCAGCTCATTAGGATCATTTCCCAAATAACTCCCTATACACTGATCTTGTTTGAGGTTCAACTCTCAGGGCAACCTGGGGTGAGATAGTTGGTGTCAGAAATGACATCAGAAAGCAAGCCCTCATGGGATTTCAGAGGGGGTCATTTGCCAGTCAGATGGCGATAAGAACTCTGTTGCTGGTAGTGGTTGGATGGTGATTAATCCTGGTGTGTAATAGCATCACAGTTACTAAGACTCATTCATGGTGAGTTAGGATGAGGTCCCAGTGGTAGGAAAAGCATTGTTATTAGTGGTTATGCACTTGAACGTCACAAGGGCAATGAAAATTATCAAGACTGTGGAGCTGCGATTGATTGCTATGGAAGCCTTGAGAAAAGAATAACTCAGGTCTCGGTCAGCCAGCTTTTGACTCAAGGCAGAAGGCCTCCAAGGCACAGTTTAAGAAGACTTTTATCTCTTGTGGTTGTGGGCATATTCTGCTGAAAATTAGAACCAAGGTTTAATTGTGAAGGGGGCAGAATTACAAAGGAGCCTGAACGTGTGGTTTGACAAGTCTCCTATGTCAATGTCAGGATCCTGATGAGAAACAAGGGTAACTCTGGGATCTAGGACTGGGATATCAGGGAGAACAAGCCTGAGAATATGGAATCTTTCCAACTGTCTTAAACTTCCAGGTTGGTGAAAAAATCCTTATTCTCTTTGCTAAAGAGAGGAGACTTCACTTACTTGGAGACTATGTAATTAGTTTACCTGAGGCAGGTGACTCTGTTCTCACCAAAATCTACCGCTGCAGGCAGAAATGAGGGTCAGTATGAGAACAGCCCAAACAGAAAGTGCAGTTTTTGCTTCAGGAAAAAATAGCGTATGTATTGGAGGAATTGCTGGAGCTGATGAATACATCTGAGTATTAGGTGGATGTGTGAAGGGGTAAATCTTAAGGGAACTGGACCATGAAGGGGTGTGGATCTTGTGAACTCTTACTTCTCCATCTCCGCTAAAAAGGGAGATCAAAAGTAGTTCACCGTCATATAAGGGCGGCAGTAAAACATTCGTGCTCTTGCCCCAGGACTAAGCAGATGCTCCTGCTTTCTATCACATGGACTCAATCAGGCAGTCATCAGATTGCCATGTGGCACTTGCTGAATGGATCTTGTGAGCAGGAAGTAGAAGATACCTTAGCAGAATCACACGTCTCAGAGAAAGAGAGAGAAGTCCCCAGAAGACTCAGGGACTTGCATATTGGTGAAGTTTTTAGAGATCCAGTGATCTAGGGCATTCCAGGACATCCCTTGAAGATAAAAAGCAAGAAGTCTTACCTCTGCCCTCCTACCACTAGGCATGAGGCCCTGGACTTGTCTCCCTAGCAGCTCTGCCTTTCAGTGACAGGAGATATTCTTAAAAGTTACTCCAGACCAGGACTCAAACCCATGTCCCCTTGCATTGGAAGCATAGAGTCTTAATTACTGGACCACCAGGGAAGTCCCTTGACATTCCTTTTTATCTGGAGAAAGCTGAAGAAGGGGCTACAATTTTACTGTATTTAGTTATTCTATTCACTGTATCCTAATAAGTCGGACACGATGGAGTGACGTCACTTTCCCTTTTCACTTTCATGCATTGGAGAAGGAAATGGCAACCCACTCCAGAATTCTTGCCTGGAGAATCCCGGGGACAGGGGAGCCTGGTGGGCTGCCGTCTATGGGGTCGCACAGAGCTGGACACGACTGAAGTGACTTAGCAGCAGCAGCAGCAGCAGCAGCATACTTTCCTTGACAGAGATCCCCAACTGCAGTTGCCAAATCTATCTTATTTGCTGTTAAGCAGGATATCTAATCATGCTGGAGCATCTTCATAAAAATTGTTCTAGGTCTTTCTGGGCAAACTTTGATGTCCCAGAGCAAACTATTCACTGTCAACTCTTTTCTGAGTGTGACAGTTTTCTCTCAGAATTTTCAGTTTTTCCAAACATGGTTTCTTATTTAATACAGAGTTTGATTGGAAAGTGTCTGGAGAGAGAGATACAGCCCTTTGATCTCCAAGAGTAAACATAGATTTGTAATAGCAACTGTTTTGAAGTTCAGATTATACTTTTGTGTACTCACTTTGAAGAGTTTACAGCTTTTTCTTTAGTCTCTTGGCCCAGGGAAGTGATAGACTTTCTTCTGGTGTTATTGTTGATGATGATGGTGAAGGTAATGATTATAACAGAGAAAACGTTTCCCTAATGACCTTCAGCAGTTTTTGCCTAATGTCTTCTTGGCTGGAACACTATCCCCTTTTTTTAGCAACAAGAGAGGCTATGAAAAGCATTTTCACAGGCCGTAATGGTAGTTAGGTTCTGACAATGGTAAAGAAGGGAAAGGAATGGCTGTGCGAAAGACAAGCCATCTTTTATATTTCCTATTTTTAAAAACTTCCTTCAGCACTATAGGAGGGAGATTCACTCTAGATTATTCGACTAACGCTAGAGGTAGTGACTCCTCAGCCATAGTCTTAGTACAGACCCGTTTTCTTCTGATAGCTAATCTCATCCATTATGTATTGACTCTTGCTAGGGTCACTTTCAGAGGGCGACCTTGCATTTAAGTTTAAGAGGTACTTTTCTCTCCCTCTAAATGTTGATTAAGAGTCACAATTTTCAAACGGTTTGAGTCTGAATCTTGACTGTGTTCTGTGTTTTTAGTTTCATTTCATATGACTGCTTTATACATTTGTTACTTTACATGTTGGTTTGATCCCCAAAGCATCTGAGCTTGCAACTGCTTGGCAAGAAATAGACTACAAAAGGCATTGATCCATCATCACTGGGCAAAATGCCCAGATTAAAAGATTAAAACTACTATGTAGAAAATAGATAAGCAATAAGGATATACTGTATAGCACAGGGAATTATAGCCATTAACTTGTAAAACCTATAATGTAATATAATCTACAAAATACTGAATTGCTATGCTGTACACCTGAAATGGATATAATATTGTAAATAAAATATACTTCAATAAAAAGAATAAAAGTAAGCAATATTTGACTTGTAGATTCTTGTAAGTTTCTCATCAGTGTCTGCCTAGGACAGCCGCCAAATGAGATAGGTCTGCATTTGATTTCACTGCCATTCAGGAGGGGATCACCTTGGGAAGACCAAGGGTGAAGGAAATCTTTGAGAACGTCAGCCAATATCTTGTGTTTCTAATACTATTGCCTCATTTTATTTTCACTTTATTTATTTTATTTTATTTTCATTTTATTTAATGCCACTGCGTTGTGTGGCATTCGAGATTTTAGTTTTCAGACCAAGGACTGAACCTGTGCTCCTTGCAGGGGAAGCACAGAGTCCTAACCACTGGACTGCCAGGGAATTCCCACTCCCTTTAATTTGATGGAAAACCTTGTCACATAGTCGTTTAGTGACAGAGCCCAGGTGAGATCTCAGATCTTGACTGTTTTCCTCCATGTATGCAGAGATGGACCTCTCTTAGCAGCGTGCCCTGTTTCTCCCACACCAAGTGGAAGCTCCATGGGAGGTAGCTGGGATCTTGTCTAATTTGCCACCATATTCCCATACGTACATACTGGGTGCTTAATAAAGACTGAATGACTGAATACAATATTTTTTCTCAGTTTCTTTTTTATACACTCTTACTGTCATTATGTTCTTCTAAATTGAGTTTTGCTGCGATGAGGAAGGATTGTGTACGAAGAACTATGAAAATGAAAGGCTTTGAACCTGAACATCTTTGTGTGTGATTACTGGGTTGATACAGAATGAAGGGGCAGAGATTGGGAGTGCAGCTCTAAAACTGGGGAGCAAACTCAGAGAACTATACTATGGAGGAGAAGAGGCAACCAAGGGAGAACTGTATGGAGGAAGGCTTGCCTGAAGGAAGAGGGCAATTGAAGGGTTTTTGGAGAGCAACCTCAATAAGAAAAGATCTTCTGGGACTTTTCTGGTGTCCAGTGGCTAGATTCTGAGCTCCCCAAGGTGGGGGGCCTGAGTTTGATCCCTGGTCAGGGAACTAGATCCTGTAGGCTGCAACTAAGACTCAGCACAGCCAAATAAATAAATTAAAAAAAAAGAAAACAAAGAAATCTTCCTGTTGGGAATAGGGTGCAGTGAAAACATTCTCTCAATTGTTGATGTTTCCTTGTGGAATAACTTCAGCTAGAGTTACACCCCTGGCTTTTCCCATTCCAGACAGGAAAAACTGAGTGTATTCTGCACAGCTCCCTCCTTTCTCTGTTAAAGAATTTCCTGCCTATTCTGCTGTCTGTCTTGTCTTAAGGTTTATCCTTGAGGGAAGGCCTCTAGCTGTGCTGTGTTGGAGGTAAAGCCATACAAACTTCCTGCGACCACACATCAGGGCCATGTCTGACTCTTCTCCACTTGTGTCAGTCATTCAGTGGAAGTTCCCATCTCCATCCGTTGTTGATCTGATCTCCCATTGTTGGCCTCTCCATCTGACCTCTGTGTCTACATCTCAGTTAGCTCCATACGTGGGAGAGGAAAATAAGCTGTTAGAGACTGACCCTTCAAATTCCTCAGTTTATGTTTTGGCTGCTGACACTGATTTTTTTTTTTTTTTTTAAGCTGGGATTTCTTGCTTTCAAAGAGAATTACTTTAATCATTACCATTTATTGAGAACATACATGCCATATGTTTATTGAGAACATACAGCATATTAAACACTTTATGAGTTTATGTTGCTGTCATCCTAAGAGGTAGGTACTTTTATCATCCCGTTTTACAGATAAAGAAGCAACTTTAGAAAATTAGGAATTTCCCCATCTTCAACATGGCAGTGGAACCAGGTTTTTGTTTTTTTCAAGATTTTTTTTTTTTGATGCAGACCATTTCTTAGAAGCCTTTATTGAATTTTTTTACAATATTACTTCTGTTTTATGGGTTTTGTGGAGTTTTTTTTTTTTTTTTTTTTTGGCCACAGGCATGTGGGATCTTAGCTCCCCAGCCAGGGATTGAACTAGAATCCCCTGCATTGGAAGGCAAAGCCTTAGCCACTGAACTGCCAGGGAAGTCCCAGAACCAGCTTCTGAACTCACTTGAATCTGATTCTTAGTTCCCGTCTTAGCACGGGCTTTTATCTCTCATAACTATTCAAGTACAGTACTGTAAGGAGAACAAGGAGAAAAAGACAGTGTTTTGGATGAAGAAGGAAAGAAAATTTCAGGCAATATGGGCTAGTATTACAGGTTATTCTCAAGCAAGAAAATTTTTTTGAGTTCTTAAAGATTATTGTGTTTAATGTCTTGTTGTTGTTTAGTCACTAAATCCTGTACAACTCTTTTGTGACCACATGGACTATAGTCCACCAGGGTCCTCTGGCCATGGGATTTCCCCGGCAAGAAAACTGGAGTGGGTTGTCATTTCCTTCTCCAGGGAATCTTCCCAATCCAGGGATCGAACCCACATCTTCTGCATTGGCCGGCGGATTCTTTTTGCTGAGCCACCAGGGAAACCCTTTTTGTTTTGTACTAGTATACAAATAATGGCAAAAGTATTAAAATTATATAATCTTATCTCTACTATTTTGACTTGCATTATTATTTTCATAAGGATTTACATTTATTGACTCAATAATCTCTTCTTTATGCAACTGTCCGCAAATGCACTCTTAATAGTTGTATTAACTGTCCATCTATTTCCCTCCATATTTAACTGTTGAAAAGTTCTTATTAATTTCCATATAAAATTAGCATCTTTAATAACCATCATCAATTACTGTAGCATATTCCTCTTGCAATAATAAATACATATTTTTACTTCAAAGACTGATACAATTTTCAAGAAGGAAACTTTGTCTTTTTGAAAACACTGGCCCAATTTGGTTCATTTGTATAAGTACATTATCTGCAATAATTTCAAAGTAGAATATTCTATGACGAAAACTTGGCCTTATAGTTGTTTAAAAGCTGGTCTTATATTCCCTTCCAGAGGGAATAGTTCTTAGATTTCAGAATGACTTTTTTCTGCATGTATCTCTGTGCCTTTTTTTTTTCTCTCTCTCCATCATCCTTTGTCTGGTGCTGTTTCTCTTTAAGTCACACCTGCTAATTCATGCTGATTTCCTTTGGACAATTTTCAAAAACTTACTGTGGCTAAGTTTTTCCATTTGAAAATGTATGGGGATTGGTAATACTGATTTCTCTATTGAGGTGTGGGTTCAGATTAATCATATCAAGTTTGTAGTCTACTTTGAAGGTGAACGATTAAGTGCTAAGCTTTCATGTCTGTTCAGACTTAGTAAGTATAGTTATCCAGTATGCACATTTAAATTTAAGGAAGATATCCTATTTTCTCATGACTTCTTCAAAATATCTTAGCACTACTTGTGCAATACTGAAAATTGGAGTCTTCCAAACTAATCCCAACTCTAATTTCTCTTTCCCACGATCATAAGATGTGGAGTCTTTGTAATGATCTTTGCTGAGTCAGTCTCCTTGGGGGACAGATCAGTTTCATCATTTCAAAACATCCTAGCAAAACTCCAGCTCGTTCACATGTGGTGACTTGCAAAATAAGGTTGTTCCCAGGCAGCTGGGAGGATAACGCAGGCATGGGCAGGCGGAGAAGCATCAGGACATTGGGAAATGCTTAACTGGAGGCTGCCAAAGATAGAAAAGGTGCAGAAACCTCACAGCAATTCACACACCTTGAGCAAATCCAGCAGGCGCTTGGAAAGAATAAAGAGGGAGGAGAGATGTAAGATGGATGAAAGATGGGTAGAAACAAGGCTGCGAAAATTGGTTTTTAAAGATTGGTACTCCTGCCCGGATTCTTTTTTTCTTTTATACAGCTTTGTTCAATAAAGTACTTCAATAGCTGAGCCAGGCCCCGAGGATCACTCAGAGAGTGAATCAATGGGAGGGGAGGTGGAGGTGGGAGGCATCACACCTCACCGCTGGTTTGATGGGCTACCTGCGGGCTTCTGTACGACTTGTTTAACAAGCTTCTGATTAGTGGAGAGAGGTCTAGTGGGGAACAGTGAATCACTCCTGGGAGCTGTGGTGAAGGTCATTTGTGTGGCAATGGGGAAGCCAGGAAATGCAATATCAGATCCTCCACAGCAGTGGTCCCAACACTTTCAGCACCAGGGACCAGTTTTGTGAAAGATGATTTTTCCCATGGTTGGCAGGGGGTGGGGGGTGAGGGGTGGGGTGGGGGTGGGGTGGGGGGGTGGGTGAGGTGGGAGGGTTGGGGGAAGGTTTCGGAATAATTCAAGGGCATTGTATTTATTGTATTTCTGTTATTATTACATCTCCATCTCAGATTAGATCCTGGAGGTTGGGGTCCCTTGCTCTACAGAACCACAACAAATATTGCACTCCCCATCACCCAAACCTTTTTCTGTGTATTTCTTCATATTTCAGCTAAAGTTGCTCCAAGAAGACCCATCCTTTTGTTAACCCTTATCCTGAACTTCAAGGCTGTGTTCTGCTGAAGTAAAGCTTTGTTAAAGCCTAAAGGCAAGACACAGAATTCCTCCAGACATCCCAAATACTCTGCAGCTTTTCTAAAATATTGAAGTGTAATGGTGTGGTCACACTCACAACCACTGTCTACCTCCCCTCTCCTCCATCCTCCCTATGCCTGGCACTTTAACTCTCTGGGTCAGAACTTGGATTTATTTCCACAAAGTAATAGCATTTAATTTGTGATGGTAATTTGCATGGTAATTTGTCCCAGCTTTGGTGCCATCTTGCTAATATGTTGTGGGAAACCTCAAATGCAACAGACTCATGGTTAGTGAATGTCAAATGGGAACTAAACTGTCATTATTATATTATTTATTCTTTCTCCCCTAAAAGGGACATCAATTTGTCATGGAGAGGACATCCTCTGTTTAACAAGGAAGGGAACTAGATGGGCAGATTTAAAAAATCTTCTTAATAAAGCAGAAGACTTTGGGTTTTTAGATTCTTTCCTTCTCTTTCTAAATTTTCATCGTCGCAACTTGCTCAAACTAAGTTGGAATGAGTCGCCTTTCAAAATTATCATTTTTTTAATCATTAGAATGTGAGAAGGAATGAAAAAATAAAAGAGAACAAAACTGATACAGTTCAAATAAAAGCAAAAAGGAGTCAGATGCAACGGGGTCAGCAGTGCTATCGGGTTGACTCCTTCAGGCAGATACGGTCAACAGAAATTTAATGAGAGCTGGGGTTCTCCAGGCAAGTATATTGGAATGGGTGCCATTTCCTCCTCTAGTGGATCTTCCCAGACCAGGGGTTGAACTCGAGTGACCAGCATCCTGGGCACCTTGCCCTGAGGGTGTTGAAAACTGCCTGTTGTCCTCCGTCGTGATGTTTCACTGGCTTTGCTTTAAACCTCAGCCTGGATCTTCTCATGAAAAGCCAAGCTTAGCTTGTGTATTTAAAAAGCGTGCTGTTGGTTTTCTTTATAACTTTAATCTTCATTTCCTCCGGGCTCAGCCCCTTTGGAATAATATCCTAAAAACTGATACTGGGTGAGAGGGGTTAGAGGAAACTGGATTGTGTCAGAGAAAAGATCAAAGCCAGATTCCCTAAGTGGATGGCTGTCTGTTTAGACCTGATGGCTCTTTCTCATGGAGAATGTCCACCAGCTGGTTGACTGTAGGAAAAAAAAAAGTGTTTATAATGTAGCAAAGTGTATATTTTAATTCCTGGTCTGAAAGCAAGAATTCACATCAGATAGTTAGTTCATATCCTTTCACATTTTGTATTTTGAAAGCAGTGTTCTTTTCCCACAGGAGGAAGTACTTTGCTGTCAGTGAGCACTATGTAGAAGGCAGGCTCATTCCCATAAGAATTAAAGGAGTGTTGGTCACTCCATATGGGGAGTCAGCACATATGGATGGGGGAGGTAGCCTGTATATATATATATGGAGGACTTAGCCCATATTGGGGAGGCAGCCCATATGGATGGGGGAGTTAACCCATACATATATGGGGGAGGCAGCCCATATGGATGGGGGAGTCAGTCCACAGAGTCCTTGCAGCACCCGATTGTCCAGAGTTCAAGAAAGTTAAGGATGCCTGACTCTCCGGCTGTAGGCAGGGAGCTGAAATTTTCCTTCTTTCACCCACCCTCTCCCTAGGTGCAGGATCCCCATCCAAGTCCTTAGCCACACTCTTGAGCACATCTTGCTGGTCACCTAGGGAGTGACTACATGGCAGGCAGCTGGCCCTGGGTGAATGAGCCCTTCACTTCAAGTCTGAAGACCTTAAGTTCTGTCACTTTGTTAGAAGACCATGCAAGTTCCTTGACCTCTCTCAGCTACTGTTTCCTCACTTGTAAGAGGCTGTACTCATTTTCATCTCACAAAGCTGTTGGAAGGATTAAATGAGGTAATGCATGTGAAACCACTTTGGAATCTATAAAACTTTGTGTATACTTCAGTTGTTAAAAGCTATCTAGTCAAGTTCCAAGATATATCCTGCTGAATTCCCTCACCATTCCACCTCTTTTTTTCAAGTTCATGGGGCTCTTAACCTCACCCTTTCCTGAATCTCAGCTCTGCCAGCCTTGTGTATCTCTTTTCAGACTCTCTGGTCCCATGATCATTGCTAAGTAGACAACTGACCACATGAGCACATGGCTGGCCACACTGAGGGCTAGGAGCAGGCACCTAACTCAAATTTCCTCTCCCTGGAATAGGAAATTGGGACCCAGGGAGTTTATTAATTGTTTGAATTTGAATGGCTTAGATGTTGGCTCTCAAAATGTGGTCTGTGGATCCCTGGGTGTCCCTGAGGCCCTTTCATGGGGTCTATAAAGTCAAAATGATTTTCATAATGATGCTAAGAGGTTATTTGCTCTTTAAAATTATGCTTTCTTTTTTTTGTTGATGGTATAAAAGCAAAAAAGTTAGCATCTTAGCATGAACCAGGTCAGTGGCACTCAAATGTAGTCATTATATATTTTAACATTATGCACTCATGTAAAAGAAGAAAAAAAGAAAAGCAAAAACCAGTTTCACTTAAGAGTGTTCTTGACGAAATGGTAAAAAAAAAATTACTAATTTCATTAGCCCTTGACTCTGAAGTACACTTCTTTTTAATATTCTGTGTGATGAGATGGAAAGTTTGCATATAGCACTTTTACTGCCTTCTGAAGTAGGCAGCCGTCTAGAGGAAAACCACACATGTAATTGTTTGAGCTGCGAACCAAACACATTAAAAAAAAATTTTTTTTAAAGGAACACTCTTCTTACTTGAGAGAACAAACTGTGGTTTCTCAGCCCTGCATATTTGGCAGACATTTTCTTGAAAAATGAATGAAGTTTTCCTGTCACTTCAAGGAAAATAACCAACAGCATTTTTTGCCAATGATAAAACTTGAGCTTCCAAATGAAAACTAAAATCTCAAGAAACTTGTAACTACCACCATGAACTTGACAGCTTTTCAAAACTTAAAAGTATTCTGGAAGGATTGGTGATGACATTAACAAATGTGGTTTAAAAATATATATTTATATGAAATGTGTCAACGTTCGAAAGATATGCAGACCTCAATAAATCCATATTTTCCAAATAACAATGACATGGATAAGATATTCATTCAAAGTGGATAGAATAGTAGATTGAAATGTAACAATAAGAAAGGTTGATTGATATAATTTCAGATACCACACTGCATCTAAACTTTAGGACACTACTATTCTCTAAGTTTTGGTGTAGTTATCAAAGGTTACCCACAATCATTGGAAAAGCCTGTTAAGATATGCCACTCTTTTTTAGCTACATGTCTCTGTGAGACTGGATTGTCTTCATATGCTTCAACCAAACAACGTGACACCACAGACTGAAAGCAGAGATAGGAATTTAGCTGTCTTCTGTTAAGTAAAACCACTAAAGGGATTTGCAAAATGTCAAACAATATTATTGTAGTCACTAAAATAGTTTTTGTTTGTTTGCTTTTGGAGACAACAAAAAATCAGACTTGGCAGCCATGTTTGGCCTATGTGTGTGCAAGTGAATAGGGGAAGTTAGTATTTAGAGAACAAGAGAGAAGAATTGGAATTAACATATATACACTATTGAATATTGAATTGGCCAAAAAGTTGGTTTAGGTTTTTCCATTAAATGTTATGGAATGAATTTTTGGCCAACCCAGTATAAAACAGATAACTAATAAGGACCTACTGTGTAGCACAAGGAACTCTACTCAATATTCTGTGATAACCCATATGAGAAAAGAATCTGAAAAATAATGGATATATGTATATGTATTACTGAATCACTTTGCTGTGTACCTGAAATTAACACAACCTTTTGAATCAACTATACTCCAATCATATTGAAGAAAGAGAGAGAGAAGAGATGAAAGGACAGTGAAAGAGAGGCAGGGAGATAGAGACATGGAGATGATGCATTTGTTCCTGATGGCTTCTGGACCTGGTTTTAATCTGTCTTGAAGCCTGGCCCTGCCCAATGGAGAGTTCTAGATTTCCATGTATTCTTCCATTAACCCCTTTTTCTATTTAAGCTGACTTGAAAAGGGTCTGTTCCTTAGGTGGGGGTCATAAATCTCAATCCACAGACTCAGATGTGCAAGAAACAGGACCTTATAAAATTTTATATTGATATGTGAAAGTCACTCAATCGTGTCTAACTCTGCAACCCCATGGACTATACAGTCCATGAAATTCTCCAGGCCAGAATATTGGAGTGGGTCGCCTTTCCCTTCTCCAGGGGATCTTCCTGACCCAGGGATTGAACCCAGGCCTCCTGCATTGCAGGCAGATTCTTTACCAGCTGAGCCACCAGGGAAGCCCTTCTATTGATATAAATCAACTTAATTTTACTTTTGGGCCTACATTCTGCTGGGTTGGTAAGTCATTCTTGAGGTTTCCCTGCCCATTTCCAGGTTGTATCCAGGCATTCAGAAGCTCAGTCTGGGAAAGCTGCTCCATTGAAGGCTCTAAAGATAGAGCAGAAAGACAATGGTGATCAGCCTGAAGTGGCTTCTCGCAGAAATGAGGAAAGGCTTGGGGTCCCTTCTCAGTCTTGGCTGGGCATGTCTTGTTCATGCAGAGAAAACCTAAACAATCTTTCCATTTGGTTTTCTTGAGATATTCAGAGAAGGAAAGGGAATTTGGGGATCCCACAGGTAGCCAGATTAGGGAGAGAGGGTGTAGTTGCTCAAGGACCATGTAATACATTTTCATCCTCTCCCTCCTCTCTGCACCCCTTGCACTGGCAAAAACTCAAGTCTTTACCAGGCTCCCTTTTGTCTGTGCATGTGATCCTTTCAGCATGCCCTTCACCAGGCCCCTGGCAGAGATGATGGAGGCATCCACGTGAGCTTTGATGGCCCGGGGAAGCGTCTTGGGGATGCCACGCTTCTGGTCTACACACTTCCTCACAGTGGGATAGGTCCCTCTATATCCTCCTATTCCATCCTTCATTTTCACACCACCAGCACTTCTGATGGTCCTCATTTGTGTGTGCCTGGATCCCCTTTGTACCTCTGTGAGCCATTCCATACACAAATCCTCACATGAATCCTGCAGAGGTGCCGTGTTCAGCATCTCATACCATTCGTTTAGCACTTAGCACATTGAGCTCCTTTCTGCAGGTCATTTCTTATGTGAATGGCTTGTTTTCCTTTGGGAGTAGAGACGGTTTTCTCTGTGTATCCTTCAAGCCCAGTACAACATACAGTGTTTGCTGCCACTGCTGCTTTCATAGGAACACCAAAGGGGTCTTTGGAGGATTGTAGGTCAATCATTCAACAGCTTTTATTTAGCAGCTGCTGGGTGCTATACTATATTGGGCCCGGGGGTCTCAAAGATAAATTGGTGACATCTCTTATGTGAACTTGAGAAAGCAGAAGGGGAAGTGTCAGCAGAGTTCACTAGTGGAGAGTCTAGCTGTCCCCAACCACTTCAGGCTAGTTTAGAACCCCTTCCTCTCTGGTCCTCTGGTGCCCTCAGCCTTTATCCATGATAAGTGTACTTAGTATGCATGCTAGTGTGCTTAACATGCCATCTGTATGTTAAAAAATCTAATATTTGGACTTCCTCGATGGTCCAGTGGTTAAGACACTGAACTGGCAAGGGGTGCCAGTTCGATCCCTGGTCAGGGAACTAAGATCCCACAAGCTGCATGGCATGGCCAAAACAACAACAAAAAATCTAACCATTTATTATGAAAATGTTAAACATATATACAAGTAGAAAGAAGAGTGTAACAACGGTCCTTCCCTGCTTCAGCAATTATTAACCTTTTCCATTCTGGTTTCAGTTACTTTTCGTGAGAGAGAAATTTAAGGCAAACCTTAGATGCTGTATCATTTCATTCACTAATACCTCAGGATCCATCTATAACAGATAAGGACTTTTGGAAAAATGTCACTGCAAAACTATGATCACACCTAACAATATTAACAATAATTCTCTACTGTCATCTAATGTCTGGCTTGTGTTTTTCTCCAGTTATCTCAAAAATGTCTTTTTGAAATAATTTTCGTTTTTAACGTTAGGTCAATAGTTGCATTTGATTGGTAGGTTTCTGAAGTTTCTTTTTTAATGCAAAACATTTTAATAGTTGTCAAAGGTACAGTTATTAGAATTATCTAAATATCATTTATATAAAAATTGGTATATCACATTAGGTGATTCTATAAAATAAAAACACAAAATCACACACTGACAACAATTCCTGCAATCCAAGAATACCACCCCCCATCAATAGTGCAACTTATAAACACATTTTTAAAAAAGAGATTCTTAAGTTTAACTTCCCATCACTTCCTTTCCTGCCCTGTACCATCCCTATGTATTTGTTGATGAAATCAGCTCAATTGTTTTTGTTTCCACAATCAGTTTTGGCTGATTCTACTCTTGGAGTGTTTTTACTATGTCTTTTTATTCCCTGCATTCCGTTCAACTGGCAGTTAGATCTAGAGACTTAACCATCCCACGTAGTGAAGAATCAGCCTGCCAATGAAGGACATTCAGGAGACCTGAGTTCCATCCCTGGGTCAAGAAGATCCCTTGGAGGAGGAAATGGCAACTCATTCCAGTATTCTGGAATGAAAAATCTTGTGGACAAAGGACTGTCCACAGTCCATGGGGTCACAAAGAGTCAGACATGGCTGAGCAACTGAGCATAACCGTAGTCAGATTATATTTTTCTGACAATAATACAACATCGTTGTAGGTCTCCCATTATACCACGTCAGGATGTGCATGTTGTATTCTCATGGTCTATGTTCTTGTCTTCCCGGTTTGACCTGCTGTTTCTCGGGGCGGGGGGGTGGGGGGGGGGAGGGACTCTCAAGTACTGTAGCCTCCAGTATGTTTGGTGACCCCTGAGTCCTCAGGAGCTGAAGAGACAGTGAGTGGCTCTGCTGAGGGAGCCAGGAGAGGTTTCCTGCAGGACCTGGGTCTTGACAGATGAGCAGGCATTGGCAGGTAGGTGATGGGGCAGACAACTCAAAGAACAGACCTGGGTGAGTTCAGGAGTTGGCTGCACACTTGTGGGCATGGTCACGCTTAAGGACAAAGCAAGCACAAGTAGTGAAGTGGCATTCACTTTAGCCTTGGTGGTGACGTGGGCAGAGAAAGTAGCTCACAGAATTGTGCCAAGGCCACTTCTCTATTGTCTTTGGGTTTGTTCTGCTTGCAGTACAGATGAAAAATGCCCCCCGAACCTCAGGTGAGGGTTGTTGAAAAGCAGTGTTAGTAGCACTTGGGGGACTCAAGTGTCTTGTAGACATCAACCCCATTCACCCACTCATTCATGGAGACAGAAGGGAAGGACCTGGCAGAACAACAGCTTTAGACTCCAGTCTAGACTGGACTCTGGCTGGCTGAGTGACCTTGGGCAAGTCCTCCAAGACAGGAGTCCCCAGCCCTGGTTCCGGTCCTTGGCATGTTAGGAACCGGGCCACACAGCAGGAGGTGAGCCGCAGGTGGGAGAGTCAACAAACCTTCATCTGTATTTGCATCTGTTCTTGGTTCTTATTACTGCCTGAGCTCCACCTCCTGTCAGATCAGTAGAGGCATTAGATTCTCACAGGTGCTCCAACCCTACTGTGAACAGAGCATGCATGAACTAGGTTGTCTACTCCTTATGGGAATAGTACTAAAACCACCCCCACCACCCCATATGTGGAAAAATTGTCTTTTATGAAACTGGTCCCTGGTGCCCAAAAGTATAGGAACTGCGGCTCTTAAGAGTTTTGAGACTCAGTCTGAACATGGTGATGTCAACACTGACCAGATGCTGGTCGTGAGAAGTGTACATTAAGTATACACTAGGCATCTACTATAGTAACTGGTGTATTTTTGAGATTAATATGTGCTGATTCTCTTCCTTCTATTCTGCAAACATTTAGAGGGACTAATGACTGCAGGGGCACTGTGCCAGGCATGGGGTGTGTCCTCCGGAGCCTGTGCCCAGTAATGGAGGAGATATGGTAAGTGGCAAGTTCACAGATAATTACAACATGAGATGGGAGGAGTTGCCACGAAAGACCCAGAGCTAAAAGTGCAGTGAGACAGCCATGCCTTGGCCATGTGTGTCTCCGCACAGGTCGGCTTCATCCAAGGCCCTCGGTGGCCATCCCTAGATCACAGCCTGTTCTGGTTGTCCTGTTATGACGTGAGCAGACTCTCTGAACTGGATGTGAAAGGAAAAAGAACAGAAAGGACTTTCTCTGCTTCTCTGAGGACAGGGACAGTCTACCCTCAAGACCTGATGACATCCCTTAACCTAGGGATAAGGACACACCTGACGCCTCCATCTTTGCCATAAAGTCAAAGCCGCTTGGGGCCAGCTGGGTGCACTGGCCATAGAATCAAGCTCTTGGGATCAGCGACCTTCATCTGATTCGGTTTGTCTGCGAGGCCGCAAAACTCAGCTGGATGATCCAATCTGATGGAAAGTATACACCACGGTCGGGGCCTGAGGTTAATGGGCAAGAATCCCCTGCTGTCACATGCTGGGTGCCGCGGGGGCACGTTCTGCCTGCAGGGCCCGGAGGCTGAAAGCAACATTTTCTCTACGGGAAGCACAGACTCGGCAAGGATGTGTCTCCAGGCGGCACTATAGCCTCCTCTTCTGGCACCGTGGAGACTGTTCTTCCGTCAGGATTTCTGGCATCAGGAGAAGTGAAGGGGAGCCGAGCCAGGGAGCTTCCCGGTGAAAGGTGGGCCTCCCCCGGCCTCTCTGAGGCACCGAGCACCCGGGCTGGTGCTGCACGGGTGAAGGGTGGGTGGCCAAGGACAGACTTCTTTTCAGTGAAACCCTCATGCAAGGATTCATCTCCACAGCATGCATCATGCTTGCACTTGGTGCATCTGATAGCCTGTGGGTTTGGGCTGCCTTTGCAGCTCTGTTAGGCATCACAGCAGCTGAGCAGACTTTGCTTTTTTTGTTTTGTTTTGTTTAACCCCAGTTCCCCGAGCTAGTCTTGAAATTCTCAGGCTTTGCTTTTGTGAAGCCCATTTATTAAAACTGTGTGATACAGTCACTGAAAAGATCAGAAGGAAAAAAAATAGAACATAAAGAAGGGAATATCCAGGAAACCATTGTAGGGATCAAGAAGTAGACCATTCCTGGCTCCCGGAAACACAGCCCCCCTGCTTGGCTACACTCCTCCCCCTCTTCTCTGTCTTTTTTTTTAACAGCCAGAAGGAACTCACATTTTCTTTTTTTTTTTTTTCCCAGGTAGCTTGTGGGAATCTTAGTTCCCTAACCAGGGATTGAACCTGGGCCCTCAGCGTTGAAAGTGCAGAATCCTAACCACTGGACCACTAGGGAATTCCCAGTCCTTCCAGGTTTTTATTTTTTTTTTATTTAAAAATTAAAAAAATTCAAACGTTGTGTTGGTTGTGGCCATACAACAATGCAAATCAGCCATAATTTGCTGATTTGCCATATACATATCCATCCATACACACATACATATACATACATACATATATGTGTGTATATAGCCATATACATACACTCCCTCCCTCCTTAGCTTTCCACCCCTCCCCCATCTCATCCCTCCAGGTCGTCACAGAGAGCCAGACTGGCTCCCTGTGCTACAGAGCAAGTTCTCATCAGTGACTCATCTTACACCTGATAATGTATATATGTTGATGCCACTTTCTTTGTTTTTCTCACTCTCTTCCTCCCTCACTGTATCCATAAGTCCACTCTCTACATCTGCATCTCTTTTCCTTCCTTGCAAATAGATTCATCAATACAATTTTTCTAGATTCCAGGTTTTAATGTCAATTGTTTCTTTGCTTCTCTTTATGCTTTGGCCGCCTAACTATTCATCTGGAAACACTGTAATTTATCCTTGCAAGCTTTACAATTTATAGAAATGGGGTTATGCACCACCTATTATTTCCCTGCTGGTTTCTTTCACCCAATATCATGTGTGTAAGAGGCCTCTGTGTGGTTCCCCAGAGATGGAGTTCAGCCATTTTCCCGGCTACATAATATTCCATTGCTAGGACACATAACCAAGACGTCATTCTGTTGTTGCTGGCTGTTGGAGCTATTTGCAGCAATGCTGCTGAGAGCGTTCTTGTACAGGTCTCCTGGTGCACGAGTTGCTCTTAAAAGCTGTGCTCTCATTTTGTGTGGCTGGGGACAGGGGCTTTGGCCGTGCGGCTCTTCGGGGAACTGATTGTGGATTCTGGCTCATGCTCCAGCCTCTCTCCTGCATACCACTGGGTGGGTGGATCGGCCTGGAGGTCACTCATTAGAATTCTCCCCAGAAATCAAGGGAGGAAGAAGCAAGAACTTTCTGGGAAGGAGAAAGGGAACGACTTGAAAGGGTACTGAACTGGAGATCAAAGAGCCCTTCTTGCTGCTGGCTTTTGATGTGAGCCGTTACTGCACACCCTGCAGTAATGAATTCACTTATCTTCAGAGCTCGCTGCATTCCCCACCTACTGCCTCCTAATCAGCAAGCCTCCACTCAAGGCCAACAGCATCATCATTAACAAGTCCTGGGACTTGGAGCCAGGGTGCCCTTGGCTGCCACGGGCACTGAGCCCTGCTGGAATTGCTTTGGGGAAGAGCTTTGAAGCCCATTTGCAGAGGCTGTAAAATCAGAGAAAGCTGGAACCGAAAGTCCTTCGAGATTGTCCCAGGCGGAGTCTGTGGCTGTTTACAGGCTTGTGGGGGAAATTTGAAGAGAAGTAGTGTTTGTTTTCATTCCATGGAGTTGGTAGGTTCAGCATGTTCAAGAAAGCATCTCCCTTCCTCTCCTCTTTCTATGCCCTTTCTATGTCTTTTTCACGCTCATGCCTCCTTTTTTCAGAAATTAATTAGTCTCTTCTTCTACCATTAAAGAATAGATATACATCTCCCTCCAGTGAGCCTTTGATAGGGGTGCCAACTAATACAGCCTTAAAGATTGCATCCATAGAACAGAAGGCTAAGAGGTAGGAAAGCAAACATGGGGGAACATGGTTGTCAGTACAGGTACAGTTATTTTGGGGTGACAGAGGCAAGCAGAATGGCATCGTATGGGAGAGGCCATGAGGGAACCTTCTGGGGAAGCTGGAATGTTTTATATCTTGATTTTGGTGGTGGTTACCTGGGTGAATGCCTATGTAAAAATCTGTGCATCTGCTACAGCAGAAATTAACACACCGTGGTCAAATCAGCAAAGCTGTAAATTCAGGAAAATAAAAAAAGTCATCCAGCTGTCCACTTAGATTTGTGCACTTTACTGAATGGAAGTTGCACACTGAAAAAAAAAAAGAAAAATCTAAGGATTTCCCTGGTGGTCCAGTGGCTAGGACTATGTGCTCCCAATGCAGGGGGCCCAGGTTCAGTCCCTGGTCAGGGAAATAGATCCTGCATGCTGAAGCTAAGAGGTCCCGCAAGCTGCAATGAAGATTGAAGATCTGGAGTGTCCCAACTAAGACATGGTACAGCCAATCAGATAAATAAATATTTTAAAAAGAAAGAGAGAAAAAGCCGTCAGAAAGTTTCTTCTTGCCCTGATTACCTGCACTTACCCCCAGTTTCCTCCATCATCCTCTCAAGTGTCATACATAACACATAGCCGTGTGAAATAAACCCCTTAATACAAGGCTATAAATTTTACTTTAAATGGTAATATTATTTTAAGGAAAAGAGCAGAAAGATTGTTTTTTATATTTACCCATGTATTTATCATTTTTGAAGATCCTTTTGGGAGATCCATATTTCTATCTATTTCCCGTCAGTCTGAAGAGCATTTGTTGCTGCTGCTGCTGCTGCTAAGTCAAGTCAGTCGTGCCCAACTCTGTGCAACCCCATAGACGGCAGCCCACCAGGTTCCCCTGTCCCTGGGATTCTCCAGGCAAGAATATTGGAGTGGATTGCCATTTCCTTCTCCAATACATGAAAGTGAAAAGTGAAAGTGAATTCGCTCAGTCGTGTCCGACTCTTCGCAACCCTATGGACTGTAGCCCACCTGGCTCCTCCATCCATGGAATTTTCCAGGCAAGAGTACTGGAATGAGTTGCCACTGCCTTCTCCAGAGCATTCGTTAAGTACTTATAATAAGGGCTGACAACAAATATTCTTAGTTTTCCTTTATGTGAAAAGTGTTTTTACTTTTCCTTCAGTTTCAAATTTTCATTGAAAAATAATCCTAGTTCTCCCTCCTTCTTTTCTCTCCTGCCCTCCCTTCTCTCTTTTTCTCTTCAGTGTAAAGATATTTTTTCCCAAAAGTTTTGGCCTTTTTTTTTCTCCTGATGAGAAATCAGCTACAATCTGTATCATCGTTTCCCTGTATATAATGTATTGTTTTTCTCTGATGCTTTCAAGATTTTCTTTTTATATTTGGGTTCCAGTATTTTGACTAAGATGACATAAGTTTTTATTTACTCTGCTTAGTGTGCCCTGAGATTCTTAAATCTATAAATGTCCTTTACCAAACATGGGACTTTTTGTTATCATTTTCTTCAAAGGTTTTTTTTCCTGCCCCCTTCTTCTGTTTTCCCTCCATCTGAGGCTATATGTATTATTATTAAAATATGTGTGTGTTTTAGTCATTCAGTCCTGTCCAACTCTGTGACCCTATGGCTTTTAGCCCACCAGGCTAGTCTGTCCATGGAATTCTCCGAGCAAGAGTACTGGAGTGGGTAGCCAGTCCATTCTCCAGGGGATCTTCCCAACCCAGGGACTGAACCCCGGTCTCCCGCATTGCAGGAAGATTCTTTACCATCTGAACCACCCGACCCCATGGACAGTAGCCTGCACCAAGCTCCTCCGTCCATGGGATTTTCAAGGCAAGAGTACCGGAGTGTGTTGCCATTTCCTTCTCTAGGGAATCTTCCCAACCCAGGGATTGAACCCAGGTCTCTCGCATTGTAGACAGACACTTTACCGTCTCAGCCACCAGGGAAGTCCATTATAATACATAATAATATTATAATACTGTGTGTGTCTGTGCTCAGTTGCTCAGTCGTGTCCAACTCTTTGCAACCCCATGGACTGTAGCCCATCAGGCTCCTCTGTCCATGGGATTTTCCCAGCAAGAATACTGGAGTGGGTTGCCATACATGTATTATTATTATGTATATTAATAATATATGTATTATTACATGTGTAATATCATTAGTACGTACTATTATTTCCTATTTCTCACAAGTCTTGGAAGCTTTATTTTTTAAAATGTTTTCTTTCTTCTTCAATTGGATAATTCTCTTGATCTGATTTCATATTGACTGACTCTTTTGTTATTTCCAACCTACTGTTAAGCTCACCCAATGAAATTTTTATTTCAGATATATTTTTAATTCCAATATTTCCATTTAATTCTTTTATAATTTCTAGTTCTCTTTGGTTATTTTCTGTCCACTCATTATATTGCTTTATATATTTGAGCACCATTGTAATGGCTGTTTTAACATACTTTTTGATTTTACATCTAAGTCATCTTGGAGTTGGTTTCACTTGACTGTCATTTCTCTTGTGTATGAGTCATATTTTCTTATCTCCCCTCAATGTCTAGTAATTTTAGATTATATCATGTATATTATGAATAGTATGTTGCAGAGACCCTGGCCTCTGTTCAGTTCAGTCACTCAGTTGTGTCTGACTCTTTGCAACCCCGTGAATTGCAGCACGCCAGGCCTCCCTGTCCATCACCAACTCCCGGAGTTCACTCAGACTCATGTCCATAGAGTCAGTGATGCCATCCAGCCATCTTATCCTCTGTCGTCCCCTTCTTCTCCTGCCCCCAATCCCTCCCAGGATCAGAGTCTTTTCCAATGAGTCAACTCTTCGCATGAGGTGACCAAAGTACTGGAGTTTCAGCTTTAACATCATTCCTTCCAAAGAAATCCCAGGGCTGATATCCTTCAGAATGGACTGGTTGGACCTCCTTGCAGTCCAAGGGACTCTCGAGAGTCTTCTCCAACACCACAGTTCAAAAGCATCAGTTCTTTGGTGCTCAGCCTTCTTCACAGTCCAACTCTCACATCCATACATGGCCTCTGTTAGGTTACTATAAAGAATAGTGTTCTTCTGTTTTAGCAGGCAATTAACCTGGCTAATCCAATCTCAAATTCTAAATTCCCCTGTGTTATACAGCAATTAAAATTTCTGTTTAGTTCCTTCAGCCTAAGCTGGGCATCTTGGTATTAGCCTAACATATGCTTACTTTAGAGTTGGCCAGAGATTTTCTTAGAGTTTATATGTAGAATTTGGGGCTTCCCCTTTGGGGCTCTCTTCTTTCCAGTATTTCCCCCTCCATTTTACAGCTACTGTTGCTCTGAATATTGTCTTCTGATTACTGAGCCAGAGAGGTTTCTATTCAATCTTTAGTTGCTTTCTAGTGACATCATTTGTGGACTATATTCAGGAAAAAGGACATTAAAAATGGGCAATTATCCAAGTGCCAAGCTTTTCTTCTAAATGTTGACAACCAGTTTTTTGTCTGCTTTTGGCTACTCTCAAATGGCTTCAGACATTGATTTTGTGTGTGTGTGTGTTTTGTCCAGAGTTTATAATTGTGACTTTGAGAGGATTGGTCTAATATGAGCTACTTAGCAATTACTAGAAATGGAATCTTGTCCTCTGTTCTTGCCTAATGATCTTATGACTTGATATTGTGTTTGTTTTATTAAAATAGTATGGTAAAGGTAATGATAAAAAATGCTTTCTTTGGCATCAGAAATGTTTCCAGTGTTAAAAAAGTAGTTAATATTAATAATAAAAGTACAGTAATTTTAAAATCATAACAATAAATATGCTCTTGTACAAAGCCCTAAGGATAATATTTTCTTTGGAAAATTGGATAGTTTCCACAAACAAGGAGCTTTAGAATAATGGAAAAAATTTTAAGAATCCTTTTCTAGTAGTTTTTTTCTCGTTGCATGGAAAAATGAAAACTTTTCTTATTTGGCTCATTCTAAACTTCATCCATCAGTATTCTCTTTATATTAACTTACATAATATGTGGGTGCTAAAATAGATTTCAATTTTTGTGGATAATGACGTTAAAAGAGTAGAGTTGGATCTAAAAAACAGAGAAATTTCATTACTTTAGGGCTAACCCTTGTCTTTATTTTGGAGGCAGACCAGAAAGAAATTTTTGTGCATTAAATGAAGAAAAATCCCATTGTGGCTTTCTGCATATTATGTAAATCATCCTGTAAAAATTCTAATGCTTCAATCTATCATTTCATTTGATTGGTGAGTACTGAGCTTCTCATGGAACATTGGAGTTAATACTATTGTTGTGTATGCATGCTAAGTCACTTCAGTTGTGTCCTACTCTTTGCAACCCTATGGCATATAGCCCACCAGGGTCCTCTGTCCAGTGGATTCTCTAGGCGAGAATACTGGAGTGGGTTTCCATGCCCTCCTCCAGGGGATATTCTGGACCCAGGGATCGAAACTGCGACTGTTAAAAGTCTCCCATATTGGCAGGTGGGTTCTTTACCACTGGTGCCACCTGGGAAGCCCAATACTATTGTTGGAACACAGATATAGAAAATGCTGAAATCCTTAATGTCTTTGCTCAGCAACGAATCCTAAAGTGCTAAGTTTCCCAAACTTCTGAATCTTATAAGATATAAAATGAATAGAACCCTGATATTTTAACCATGGCTAAACATGCCCAGGAGACAAGGTTAGACTATCCTCCAAGACATTGTCTATTAATATGAGATATTTATCTTGATTGCATTTTATAAAGGCTTGAATATTAGCTCCCCAATTTTTAAATGATTACCACTTTAAAAAATGAAATAACATATTACTCTACGTGATAAATAATTTTATTAAGAAATAAAATATCAGTTCAGTTCAGTTCAGTCACTCAGTCGTGTCTGACTCTTTGCAACCCCATGAACCACAGCACGCCAGGCCTCCCTGTCCATCACCAACTCCTGGAGTTTACCCAAACTCACGTCTATTGAGTCAGTGATGCCATCCAACCATCTCATCCTCCGTTGTTCCCTTCTCCTCCTGCCTTCAATCTTTCCCAACATCAGGGTCTTTTCAAATTAGTCAGCTCTTCGCATCAGGTGGCCAAAATATTGGAGTTTCAGCTTCAACATCAGTCTTTTCAATGAACACTCAGGACTGATCTCCTTTAGGATGGACTGGTTGGATCTCCTTGCAGTCTAAGGGACTCTCAAGAATCTTCTCCAACACCACAGTTCAAAAGCATCAATTCTTCGGTGCTCAGCTTTCTTTATAATCCGACTCTCACATCCATACGTGACTACTGGAAAAGCCATAGCCTTGACTAGACGGACCTTTGTAGGCAAAAGCAGAGTAATGTCTCTGCTTTTTAATATGCTCTCTAGCTTGGTCAAAACTTTCCTTCGAAGGAGTAAGCATCTTTTAATTTCATGGCTGCAATCACCATCTGCAATGATTTTGGAGCCCCACAAAATAAAGTCAGCCACTGTTTCCACTGTTTCCCCATCTATTTCCCATGAAGTGATGGGACCATATGTCATGATCTTAGCTTTCTGAATATTGAGCTTTAAGCCAACTTTTTCATTCTCCTCTTTCACTTGCATCAAGAGGCTCTTTAGTTCTTCTTCACTTTCTGCCATAAGAGTGGTGTGATCTGCATATCTGAGGTTATTGATATTTTTCCTGGCAATCTTGATTCCAGCTTGTGCTTCTTCCAGCCCAGCATTTCTTATGATGTACTCTGCATAAAAGTTAAATAAGCAGGGTGACAATATACAGCCTTGACGTACTCAATATATTTAAATAATATTTTTCAGGACTCAAGTACATGTTATTTAATTTTCTTTACCCAATACCAGTATTTTCTTTTTTTGGCTACTCTGTGCAGTTTGCAGGATCTTGGTTCCCTGACTGGAGATTGAACCCAGGCCCCAGCAGTAAAAATGTTGGGTTCTAACCACTAGACTGGCAGGGAACTCCCACCATTATTTTCTTGCACAATGAAACAGCAAAGTACTTTCTTTTTTTTTTTTTTTTTTTAGCAAAGTACTTTCTTGAAACATGTGCTAGGTGGCCTGAGACAACAAATATTTTTTATAAGAGGCAATACATTTACATAAGTAAGGAATGAAGTGGATAGGCATGATCTTTTTCTTTTTAAATATTCATTTATTTACTTTGTCATTTATGTGGCTGTGCCAGATCTTAGTTGCAGCATACAGGATCTTTAGTTAGAGCATGTGGGATTTAGTTCCCTGACCAGGGATTGAACCTGAGCCCCCTGCATTGGGAGTGGGGAGTTTTAGCCATTGAACCACCAGGAAAGTCCCTTAGACATGATCTTATGTGGCCACTAAAAAGTTTTATACAGGTCCTACTGTCACCATATCCTGTCCAACCACTGAGCCAGGAGAGGCTGGAAGAAGCATACTCTAAATTCTGAAAAGTATCTAACAAAAAATGTGAATCTTTTAGCTTTAGAAAAACAAAACAAAAAAATATCATGTAAACAAACACTTTGTTATTTGATCCAAATAACAAGTTACCAGTGTGTGCTTTGTTACCCTGCTGATTATATTTTTACAAAACTCTTGTTCTGGTTTATGTCATCCTGGATGGATGTTTTGTTGCATTCTCTCGTTAAAATTAAACCAAAGGCACTGCATTTTAGTTGTTTGGTTCTGGAGATTTTAGTGTAAGGAGGAATCTAAATGTTTCCGTATGAAGCTCATGGGAAAGTGCTTTAGTGTAAAAGATAACCGGAGAAAAGGATATTCTCCAAATCAAGTCCCTGCGCTTGCCAAGTAACTGAGTTATTTCCTGACTCTATATTATGGCATATTGGGTCCCAGACCCTAGATCAGCAGTTTGGCAGGATAGTGTGGGAGTAAGACCTGGATGAAACTCTAGTGGCTACACAGGATAATGTCTTATTTTCTTATTTTCTTTCTTGTGCAAATGTATTGTCTCATAAAATATGTTCGTTGCCTTTGGCCACTTGGCATGTGGTCCAAGGAAATATTTCCCTGTTTCCTTTGATAAAAATACAGTGGCATTGGATAAAGAAAATTAAATAACTTATGAATTTTGTGTCTTCAACCAAAGTTGTGAAATGTGAGTGAAGAGAGTTTATTAAGCCAGAGGGCAGTAATCTGACTTCTGTTCTCTTTACTTTTTATGTATGGTTTGTGATGGGACCCCATAAGAAAAATTTCACTCCCTTCTTCCTCATTTCCTGTCAATTTGGAAGAGATGCAGTTTATGTATTTACTTAAAATTAATTTTTATTGGAGTATAGTTAATTTACAATGTTGTGTTATTTGTCTGCTGTACAGCAAAGCGAATCAGTTATACAGACATCCAACTCTTTTTTAGATTCTCTTCCCGTATAGATCATTATAGACTATTGAGTAGAGTTCCCTGTGCTATACAGTAATTTCCTATTAGTTATCTCTTCTATATATACTAGCGTGTATATGTCAATCTGAATCTCTCAATTTATCCTCCCCCTCCCTTTTCCCCCTTGGAAACCATAAATTTATTTTATACATCTCTGACTATTTCCGTTTTGTAAAAAGGTTTACCTGTAGAAGATGAAGTTTAAATAGAATAGAGCTAGATTTGTGAGTTGCCAATGAGAAAGCACCATGCCCAGATGCTGCCTTTTTCTTTTAACCAGAAGAGAAACTTCTGCAGGCCTCCAAGAAATACTCCTTTGAGTCAAGATATTAAAATTAAAAAAAGGGTTTGGAGTAGAACCAGTATTATTCTAGTATTCTAGTATTATTCTACAGGACTTGACTTTAGTTTTATTCTAACCAATTCAAATGTATTTTAATTTTGTTTGCGATCCCATGGACTGTAGGCCACCAGGCTCCTCTGTCCATGGAATTTTCTAGGCAAGAATACTGGAGTGGATTGCCATTTCCTATTCCAGAGGATCTTCCTGACCAAGGGATCAGACCCACATCTCTTGCATTTCTTGCATTAGTAGGCAGCTTCTCTACCACTGCACCATTTGGGAAGCCCAATGTTTATATGGTAACTATCAATAGATGTAACCCACATAAGCAAAAGCTCATTGGGATCATCAATAACTTTTGAGATTGTGAAGGGGCCTTGAGATCACAAGGTTTGAGAATCACTGCTCTTATGTACTATAAAATTTGGATGGAAAAGGATGTTGGGTGTATTTGTTAAACATGTTATTCTTCCTTTTCTTTGTATTCCTTTCTAGCAGAGTAAACTTGTAAGTTACTGAACCTTGAAATTTATCAGTGCTAGGAGGTAATGGAATTGCATTCTCATGAACTTGCACTTTCCCGGTATCGGAGACAACTTTCCGATAATCTTACCAGCTCACCGTGTTACTTCTACTAACAGGACCCTGGCATGATGTTTGTGTTATGGATACCAAGTCCTGATACTGTTGAATAGAACAGAGTAAACTTAAGCTCAGCCAATTAGAGTCTCACTCTCGGAAATTTGGTGCTGAGATTCAGAGACAGCCAGTAACCTTTTCTTTATGGCCTAAACTGAGTTAGTGAAAACTCAAGCAGAGGCAAATCACCCAGATAAAGATGACCTGAGAGAGAGACAGGAGTACTGAGAGAAATAAGGAGAAATCGAGAGGTCCCCAATGGTTTTCTGGGTCTTTGCTCTAGACCCTTCTGAAGCTTGGCTGTCTTCATGCCCTTGGGTTTTATGAATTACCCTTGTAACCTTAAAGTAAAATTTCCCTTTCAATAAAGTTAGCTCAAGTTGATTTCTGTTGTTGTTAACCAAGCAGATCTGAATGCAGACTCAATTTCTACAGAACTGAAATTTTTGTGACGGTATTACTCTTGTTTAAGGGTGCATTAGAAAATATCTCAGAAAGAACTAAAAATAATTTAAGAGAAAGAATAGGGACATTGATAAGGAAATGTATCTCGCTGTCCCTATTTAAAATTTTAGCAATGTTTATAGGCGTCACCTTTCTTCAGAAGGGCAGGTAGAATGTGGTGGATGGGTAATCTGCCAGTGAAATGAAGGAGCATCTGTCTTTTCTGGCCCATCTTGTTACCCAGTCCCTTCTCTGCTTTATTGGAGTGTGGGTGTGTGAGCGCACCTCATATACACACCTTCTGGTCTTACTGTTACTGAGTCCAGTCTTGTACTGCTTACCCCACAATAGGCCAATCAACTGAGAGATAAGGTGTTGGGGCAAGAAGACAGTAACTTTATTCAGAAAGACTGAGAAGCTGATGGATTAATGTCCCAAAGAATCATCTTCCCCAAGCTAGAGTTTAGGCTTCTTTTCTATTAAAAGGGAAGAAGGTAAATTCTTGGTTCCAGCTAGCCTCTGGAGGAGATGTGTTAATTTCTTCCTTCCTGTAGCCATTCACTGCTGGGTCTGGTCAGGATGTCTTCTGTGAACTAAACAAAGGTAGTTTTGATGAACACTCATTATCTGGGCTTCCTCGGTGGCTCAGATGGTGAAGAGTCTGCCTGCAATGTAGGAGACTTGGGTTCGAATCCTGGGTCAGGAAGATGCCCTGAAGAAGAGAATGGCAACCTTCTCCAGTATTCTTGCCTGGAGAATTCCATGGACAGACGAGCCTGTCAGGCTACAGTCCGTGGGGTTGCAAAGAGTTGGACATGACTGAACGACTAACAGTTCATGCCTTTGGCACTCACCTGGGAGGCAGGGCTCCCATAGATAGGGCATTGACATTGACATTGAAGTCGCTCAGTCGTCTCCAACTCTTTGTGAACCCATGGACTGTAGCCTACCAGGCTCCTCTGTCCATGGAATTTTCCAGGCAAGAGTACTGGAGTGGGTTGCCATTTCCTTCTACAGGAGATCTTCCCGACCCAAGGATCGAACCTGGGTCTCCCACATTGTAGGCAGACGTTTTACTGTCTGAGCCACCAGGGCATTATATATAATATAAACTTACAGGCAACATCCCTTTAATGATTAACTTGTAATGGTATACGAAGATTCTTTCTTATTACATAACCACTTCATTTTGATGTTACCATATTAGTTTTTACTAAACTCTCTGTGGCTACTTCTGTCATGTTAACCACTCTAACATCATGAACTTAGAACAGTGCCTGGCATAGTATGGGCACTCAGTCAGTGTTTGCTGAGCAAATAAATAAATGATCATCTTAAATAGTTGTGGAGGAGGTTCACTAGACCAAATATGATGAGAGTTAAAATCTCATTAAGACTTTATTTTTATTTTTAAAGTTCAAATTTGAAATGCAGTTTTCACTGAGAAAAACAAGTCTTTTCTCTCACCAGCTCTTTGCTAGCAAGCCTCTCTCTCTGGCACACCATTCAGAGTCTTGCTCTTTTCCTTGTCTCTGATCAATCCCAACAGAGTTGTCTTCTTTCTACATCCTGAATTCTGTGTAGCTTCCTAGTGATAAGATGCCTTCCTGGTTTGCACGATGAGGAGGAGCAGAAGTTTAAGATGGAATGAGTGACTGAAACCAGATCAAGGAGGGATCTGAGGTCCAGGCTGAGGAGTTTCAGCTTTATCTTGTGAATATTAGGATGTTCTGGAAGAGGACTATAAGTTCTTCCACTCCATGAGTTCTTCTTACCTGAAGAAATGCATCTTACAGGAAGGTTCATGAAGCCTCAGTGAACAGAATGGACTAGAAACAGAGCCCATGGCCAGAAGATCAATAAGGAGCTATTATTATGGTCTGGGTATAGAATGATGAAGATACTGTTTAGTTTCTTCTGACTATAACTGTGATAAAAGATGCTTGGGAGTCTTCATGTATCTTTAGAGCACAGAAGAAGAGGCAGTACTAGGTTTCTTTTTTTCAAGGCCTCTATGCTTTGAGCACAGTGTAGGCAGGACATGTAAGTAAGATTTAGGAGTTGATATAATTATATAGTTCTAGCGCTTGTAATGGTTTCATGCCTCCATGCCATTGTTCCTGGTATTCCATCTTTCTGGAATGCCATCATCCTCATTCTCCTCCAACTGAAATTTCCTTCATCCTTTAGGTCCACTTCCTCTTTGTCATCTTCCCTTGATCAGCAAGTTAGAATTCTGGTCTCCTTCCTCCCACCTTCTACAGAAGGAACTCTTTCTTTAGAAGACACTCACCCCATTATGCCTTGTATAATGTTCATCTCCCGCTTGAATGTGGACTCCAGGGGGAAGGAACCATAATAGACCCAATCTTGTGTGCCCCACTGTGCCTGGTCCATGACTTTGCACTTAAGTGAGGGTGAATTTCATTCCTATAGCATGACCTTGAAGCATTTTAAAAATGAAGGCAGAATTTTGCCTATATTCTTGGTAGCTGAGAAACCACTAGATGAGCCATTCTATTTATTCACAGTGGTCACAACATTGCCAAAATATGAACGACTTCATTCAAAGTTGTGAAAATCATGTACTCTGTGTTCACACCTACCAATTTCCAACCTACTGGGCAGTCTTGAATGACTTGCATGGCTCTGCTCTTTCCTGAATGTTAACTAAACACCAAGATTACAGGGTAAACCTGTTAAGTGACTGATTCAGAGCTGAATCCCACTATTTAAGCTCCCTGCTTTTTTTGGAGATTAAATGACATGTAATTTAGCTGTGTGGGTCTAGTATTGCTTACAGTAAATGGTGTATGTGTTGGAAAGGTTCATTAGTCAGATCTAACAACTTGACTACACTCTTCAGAATCTAAGTGATTAGGACTCATTCAGTGAAATGAATTGGTACACAGGAGTAGGTTCATGACTCAGATAGCATGAATGCCTTTTACAAGGTTTTAGCAGAGGAAAAGGAGCCAACAGAGTTAATGACTTTGGACTTGGGTCTTTCATACAAGCTTTGTGCCGAAAAGCACTTTGTACCTCCAACACAATCACTCAGCTCCTGCCCCTCCTAGGTGGAGAGGAAGTGGATGCAGAGTATAATATGAGGTTGGGTATGCAGTAGAGGCCCAGGGCTGTGCTCATTTGCTTCTTCAATACAGAGCTCCTATCTCAACTATACAGGATTAAGGAAAATTACATTGCGCAACATTATTCAATTGTATTCAAACTCATTTGTTGGGGATTGACAAACACAAAAGAGAAAAGACTCGAAAAGAGCAAGGTTGAGATTGAAGAATACCCTGGCAAGTGGAGGCAGAGACCAACTTCTCCCCGCAGGTCAAAATTTCCTCCTACCCCAAGGGAAGAGAAGGGAAGGGAAAGGAAGAGAAGGGAAGAGAAGAGATAAGAAATAAGAAGTCCAGCTTCCTTTAGCTCCTGCCTTCTGTGGGAGACTTGGGATTTTTCCTTTGTTCTCATATATGAGATGTTTTATGGAGCAAGCAACACATTAGCACAGAGAAGCCTGTTGGATTGTCTTTTATAAGCAGATAATGTAGGGTGGTCCTCAACTGCTTCACTATCATAAACACTACACCATACACAGGTTATGGCCGTTGGCTCTTCTGTGGAAGTGGTTAGATGAGGTCAAAGGGACAGGTGTCCACTTCCTTCTACAGTTTGGCAGCATCGGTGGTGTCCACTGCTGAGAAGACCCTCAATATGCTCTTGGTTTTTTTTAGCCTGACTACCATTTTTGTCCCTGCTCAGCAGCACAAGTGGAATAGCTGCTGCTGCTGCTTTTGAAGAACTATTACTATAGGATTCTTATTTAAAATATACTCAGCAAATGATTTATTCCAGAGGGGCATAAAATATTCATGGAAGATGCTCATGAAAAATGTGTTCATTAGCTTATTCTAAGTATCATCAATTCACCCATTCATGGATGTATTTTTGCCTTTGAAACAGAAGCAGAAGATATTAAGAAGAGGTGGCAAGAATACAAGAAGAACCATACAAAAAAGATCTTTATGACCCAGATAATCACGAAGGTGTGACCACTCACCTAGAGCCAGACATCCTGGAATGTGAAGTCAAGTGGGCCTTAAGAAGTATCACTATGAACAAAGCTAGTAGAGGTGATGGAATTCCAGTTGAGCTATTTCAAATCCTAAAAGATGATGCTGTGAAAGTGCTGCACTCAATATGTCAGCAAATTTGAAACCTCAGCAGTAGCCACAGGACTGGAAAAGGTCAGTTTTCAACCTAATCCCAAAGAAAGGCTATGCCAAAGAATGCTCAAACTACTGCACAATTGCACTCATCTCACATGCTAGTAAAGTGATGCTCAAAATTCTTCAAGCCAGGCTTCAGCAATACATGAACTGTGAACTTCCAGATGTTCAAGCAGGTTTTAGAAAAGGCAGAGGAACCAGAGATCAAATTGCCAACATCTGCTGGATCATCAAAAAAGCAAGAGGGTTCCAGAAAAACATCTATTTCTGCTTTATTGATTATGTCAAAGCCTTTGACTGTGTGGATCACAATAAACTGTGGACAATTCTGAAAGAGATGGGAATACCAGATCATCTGACTTGCCTCTTGAGAAATCTGTATGCAGGTCAGGAAGCAATAGTTAGAACTGGACATGGAACAACAGACTGGTTCCAAATAGGAAAAGGAGTACGTCAAGGCTGTATATTGTCACCCTGCTTATTTAACTTTTATGCAGAGTACATCGTAAGAAACGCTGGGCTGGAAGAAGCACAAGCTGGAATCAAGATTGCCAGGAGAAATATCAATAACCTCAGATATGAAGATGACACCATCCTTACAGCAGAAAGTGAAGAAGAACTAAAGAGCCTCTTGATAAAAGTGAAAGAGGAGAGTGAAAAAGTTGGCTTAAAGCTCAACATTCAGAAAACTAAGATCATGGCATCTGGTCCCATCACTTCATGGGAAATAGATGGGGAAACAGTGGAAACAGTGGCTGACTTTATTTTCTTGGACTCCAAAATTACTGCAGATGGTAACTGTAGCCATGAAATTAAAAGATGCTCCTTTGAAGAAAAGCCATGACTAATCTAGACAGCAGGTTAAAAAGCAGAGACATGACTTTGCCGACAAAGGTCCATCTAGTCAAAGTTATGGTTTTTCCAGTAGTCATGTATGTATGTGAGAGTTGGACTGTAATGAAAGCTGAGCGCTGAAGAATTGATGCTTTTGAACTATGGTGTTGGAGAAGACTCTTGAGAGTCCCTTGGACTGTAAGGAGATCCAACCAGTCAATTCTAAAAGAAATCACTCCTGATTATTCATTGGAAGGACTGATGCTGAAGCTGAAACTCCAATACTTTGGCCACCTGATGTGAAGAACTGACTCATTAGAAAAGACCTTGATGCTGGGAAAGATTTAGGGCAGGAGTAGGGGATGACAGAGCATGGGATGGTTGGATGGCATCACCGACTTGATGGACATGAGTTTGAGCAAGCTCTGGGAGATGGTAAAGGACAGGGAAGCCTCCGTGCTTCAGTCCATGGGGTTGCAAAAAGTCAGACACAACTGAGTGACTGAACTGAACAGAACTGATTCAATCAATGTTTACTGAGGGTATGCTATATGCCACACATTGTTCTAGGCTTTGGGAATATAGCAGAGGACACATAAAGAACTTAACCCAGAGGACACTTCATCAGTCAAAGGCAGATAAATGACGTCTAATTTGACTCCCTGTTTTAGAAATGAGGACTCTGAGACTGCCCATTCTTTGGGGATTGTAGTTATGGGTGAAAAATATTAACACGGGCAGTCAGTGGAGTGAAGTGGATATCCCAGCTGATAACAAAGTGAAATAGCTGAAGAATAATTTCCTTTAGACTGAGCCAAGTTTAGCATAAGAAGTATGCATCTCCTGTTATCTATGATGCTATAAGTCCTTTTCCAAAGCAGATAGTACAAATTGTACATTACTGTTAATACAAATGCTCAAAGAGCATTTAAATAACATCTTGTAAGTGGCTACTAGAAATCTAGCACAGTGTTTTTACCCGTATTATCTTATTTAATCCTTCAGCCATTGAATGGACCAGGGCTTACAACTCTCCTTATACAAGTGGAGCAACTGAGTATCGACTAAAAACGATGCACAACACTTGAGTTGCTAGTTAAGTTTTATTTGGGTCAAAATGAGAACTGCAGCCCAGGAGGCAGCCCCTCAGTTAGCTCTGAGAGATTGCTGCAAAGTGCAGTGGGGTAAGGTCAAAATATAAGGTTTTGGTGAAGGGGGAGTTCAACACCATTAAAGCACTCATTTTACAAAAGGTTTTTTGCTGGTCATAAGGATCTGATGTCACCATGAAGGGATTTAGTGCTTCTCTAGATATGAGGAGATGCAAGGACTGAGGTCATAAAAAAAAAAGTGAAGTCGCTTAGTCGTGTCCAACTCTTCGCAACCCCATGGACACCAGGCTCCTCTGTCCATGGGATTTTCTAGGCAAGAGTACTGGAGTAGGTTGCCATTTCCTTCTCCAGAGAACTTCCTGACCTAGGGATCGAACCCAGGTCTCCCACATTGTAGACAGACGCTTTCCATCTGAGCCACCACTTGATCTTAGCCAAAAGGCCAAGAAGGTCATAAAATCTGTTTCTAAAAATATCCAACTACCTAAAGACCTGTCCCACCAGATTCCCTGGAGCACAGAGTACCTCACTCCACCCTGAATTCCCTCAGGGGTTGTTGGAGATTAACAGCTATAGCAGCAAGGGGTTCAATCTCTGTAAAGACAGAAAGCAAAAGCCTCTGTTGTTCAGTTGTTGGCAATGCTCTTGGCAAGTGCAAGTTTGTAGTTGACATGAATTTAAGAGACTTTAATCTGTTGAATAAGTGATGGAGCCATGCTTTGGAAGCAGGTTTTTTGATGCTACTTCCAATGCTGGTCATACTATGGTGTACTGTGCTCCTACCACTGGTAATTGGTTAATTTGTTTACTTGACAGATTTTGAGGACTTATTACAGGCTTGGCACTATGCTAGGCACTCTGATAGCACAGAATAAAAAAGAAAACAGAACCTGCCTTCAAATAATGTGAAAATTATAATACAGTGTGATAATACTATGGTGAAAGGTATACCTGGGGTGTAGGGGGCTCAGATGAAGCTCATTGCCTGCTGCTAAGGTGGCT
Source organism: Ovis canadensis (assembly GCF_042477335.2). Classification (NCBI taxonomy): domain Eukaryota; kingdom Metazoa; phylum Chordata; class Mammalia; order Artiodactyla; family Bovidae; genus Ovis; species Ovis canadensis. The sequence goes on along the minus strand of NC_091252.1, from coordinate 60,348,448 downwards.
GAAGAACATTTCTGAAGGAAGTGACCCCTGAAGCAGGGAGTTACTTGCTGAGTGGGTAGTAACCAGGTAGAGAAAGAATGAGGACTTTCCTGGTGGTCCAGTGATTAAGAATCTGCCTGCCAATGGAGGGGACATGGGTTTGATGCCTGGTCTGAGAGGATCCCACATGCTGAGGAGCAACTAAGTCCTTATACCACAACTACTGAGCCCACGATCCAGAGTCCAAGCTCTGCAACAACGAGAAGCCTGCACACTGCCACTGGGGGTAGGCCCTGCTCACTGAAACTAGAGAAAGCCTGCCTACAGCAATGAATAGCCAGCACAGCCAAAAATAAGAAATAAAATAAATCAGAAAAATTGTACATGTTAAAAAAAAAGAAAGGGTGAGTGCAGGATATCACAGGCAAAAGGAGCAGGTCTCCAGCAAGCACAGTGCAATTAGGAAACCACAAATAGACTGATGAGTGGGAAGCTCAGGGCTTGAAGAAGACTGATGCAGAGTCTCTTATTACTAGTGAGTTGACTGCTGAAGACTTTGCTTTCAAATCAGTTTAATAGCTCCAAAGATTTTGTTCTCTAGAAAGACTATTTCATGGCAACACACAGCCCTCAACTCACAGTTCTGGGTTGGTCATTTTTGGACCCCTCTGAAGAATGTGCCAATGTTCTGAATAAGACTCCCCAGTAGGATCTGAAAACCTGACATTAGAATCTTCGACAATCCATTGTTCCTAGAACCTTGACTCCCTTCCTGGGGTTTCTCTGATCTCCTTGTGGAAGATTTTGCTTTGGAATTGCCGGAAAGAAGCCTGAATCCTCTGTGAAATGGCAGGAAGCTGGTTTCTAACAGGAAGTTTATGATCAAATGACTTGTTGACATATACATCTTGAAAGCAGCATTTGTTTGTTTGATGTTTTCTATTATTCACTAAGGCCTATTCCTTTAGGATTTGCAGTGTCCAAATGTATTCTAAAATATGCAAAACTGAACATATCAAACCTTCTAAATCAGCAGGGGATGCTGAATCCTTATATTCACCCAGGTGGATGAACCAGACTGTAAAAGCTGGCTTTGCCTGCATCTGAAAAATGCATTCCATTTTCATCATAGCCGTGGAAGTATGTGTGCATGCTCCATGTGTCCAACTTTTTGTCGGACTTCCCTATGGACTGTAGCCCGCCAGGCTCTTCTGTCCATGGAATTCTCCAGGCAAGATTACTGGAGGAGGTTGCCATTTCCTACTGCAACAGATCTTCCTAACTCAGGGATCAAACCTGCATCTCTTGCATCTCTTGCATTGGTAGGTGAATTTTTTTTTTACCACTAGTGCTACCTGGAAAGCCACGGAAGCATCAACCTAATCTTGGTTTGTTGATTTCAATTTCAGGAACCCTTAGTTGGCCTAGTTATATTTATCACTAATTTGTAAGGCAAAATCTTTTTATACATTATCCCTAGCTCATCCAGATATGGGGGAAAATGAATAAAAGCCTCTCCTAGAAAAGGGTTAAAACCTGACCCAGCAATCCCACTCCTGGGCACATATCTGGGCAAAACTATAGTTTGAAAACATATATGGGCCCCTATGTTGATAGCTGCTCTATTTAAAATAGCCAAGATAAGGAAATGACCTAAATGTCCATCAACAGATGAATGGATAAAGAAGATATATATATACCACATCTTTAAAAAATATATATTGTATATATATATACACAATGAGTACTATTCAGCCATAAAAATGAATGGAATAATGCCATTTGCAGCAACATGGATGGACCTAGAGAGTATCATACTAAAATCAAGTAAGTCAGAAAGAGGAAGATGAATACTGTATAATATCATCTATATATGACATCTAAAATATAATACAAATGAACTTATCTTCAATCCCTGGGTTGGGAAGATCCCCGGGAGAAGGGAAAGGCTACCCACTCCAGTATTCTGGACTAGAGAATTTCGTGGACTGTATAGTCCATGGGGTCACAAAGAGTCAGACATGACTGAGCAACTTTCACTTCACTTCACTTCACAAAACAGAAACAGACAGACCTAGAGAACAGACTGGTTGCCAAGGGAGAGAGAAGCTGGGGGAGGAATGGATTAGGAATTTGCAATTAGCATATACAGATAGAATGGATAGACAACAAAGTCCCACGGTATAGCACAGGGAATTATGAATATATTTATGTGTACTTAGTTGCTCAGTCATGTCCAACTCTTTGTGACCTCATGGATTGTAGCCTGCCATGCTCCTCTGTCCATGGGATTCCCCAGGCAAGAATACTAGAGCGGGTTGCCATTTCCTTTTTCAGAGGATCTTGCCAACTCAGGGATCGAACCCTTGTCTCCTGCATGAGCTGCCAGGGAAGCCCATTACTGTATTTACTATTGTGTAGTAAACCATAATGGAAAAGAATGTGAAAAAGAATATATATAAATATGTAAAGCTGAATCGCTTTGCTGTACACTAGGAACTAACACAACATTGTAAATCAACTATACTTCAGTAACATACATTTGTAAAGACAAAGGAAAAGGTTAAAACCTATAGTTGAGTTGATCCACACCCTTTCTTTCAGACTCCCATGGTCACACTGAGATCCAGAATACCTGTTGAACAGAAGTGCTACCAGAGTTTCTCAGGAAGGTCAGAAGAAGACTAAATATGACTCCAAGACTCCCTTCTTTTTATGATCCATAGAGGGACTTGGCCTGACAAGCCCTCATGGAATATTGCTTATCTAAAAGGGATCAGGTGATCAATCATCCAAACTCACCCTATCTTGTAGGAGGGGAAGGTTGGCTAATCCTGTTATGGCCTTCTCATGTTTTTGCTGTTTTCATTGGTTGACCATAGGAACCACACATATAGGCAAATATACTCTGAATTTTGGTCATCTTTCTGCCATGTAGGCTCAAAATTCTAGCGTGGTCCTTTAAATTTTCATAGGCTGGGTTATCTCAATGAAAGATGAGGATAATATAATTGAGTCACTTCCCAGGGTTATTGAAAAAGTTTGCAATGAAAATCATTCCTTAGGTGAGAGACATTCTTGGGTTGGAATCACTCAGCTGTTTGTCCTGCACTCGTTTATTACTGAAGCTCTCTCTTCCTTTAAATTTTTTTTGGTCCTTGAAGCATTGTCTGTATCAGCTGGAATTAGGTTAGGCTGCATATAACAGTAAAACCCCAAATAACAGAGGATTCACAAGTGAGGATTTTATTTCTCTCCCATGTAAGTGAAATCTGAAAGTAGGCAGCTAGATGCTGCAAGCATCAGAAACATAGACATCTTGTATCTTTCTGTCCCATACTTCTAGTCCAACATTTTCATTCTCAAGCTCATGTCATAATCTAAGATGGTTGTTGCAAGGCAATGTGTCTTATCTGTGATGCAGGCCAGAAACAAGAGGAGAGACAGAAGGACAAACAGCTTTGCTGAGACAGTTCCCTTGAAGCAGGCTACCCAGAAGTCTTAAATAATTCCTCTACTTTGTCTTACTAGCCAGACATGTGACCATAGCCAGCTGCCAGAAATCCTGGGAAATGTGACTTTTAGGTTGGCTGTCTTGCCATCCTAAATAAAATTAGGGCTCTGTTACTAAGAGGGAAGACAGAACTAGAACTCTCTACCTTAGTTTAATCCTTTAATATCCAAATGTCCATAGCATCATTTTTAAATATTAAACACATTCATTCTAAACAGATCCTTAAGGAATCAGAAGCTAGGATTGGATACATGTTTGGGTTGGATTTTGAAGGCAATAAGAAGCAGTTATTATTAAAGATGAAAGTTTTTCAACTCTTATTACCTGTAAGGTGGGGGAAGAATTACGTAAGTGGTCACCCATGCAAGTCTTTGAATGTGAGTGGCTGTTGCAAGAAATCACTGTGGGGGCCACATGAAGAATCTAAGATCTGTGGGTTTGTCTTATTGCTCCAAAGTACCCTGAAAAACATAAAGAAAACAACAGTTTCAAGTTTTAAATTCTCAGCTCAGTGAGTGATCAGAAGACTAAGAAATTTCTAAGATTGTCTTGAAGAATTTTTGTAATATTTAATAGCAAAGGACTTCTGTAGCTGAAAATCATGTTCAGAATCTAATCCTGTGAGTTGCTGAATTACAACATAGTTTGAATTTATAGTCTTGCCAGGTCTCTCAAGTAAAAATTAAGACACAGGGAAGAGTGGGGCCCACAGAATTGAAATAAAGGACATTGGGGTGCATTGGATGATTGAGAACCAAACTCACAAACTTTATTTTTGGCATTCATTACTCTATTACTCAGTGTTTTTCATTTGTAGACAACAATATCCACACTGGTTAATAAGGCATGACTCAGAAGTTTGCACTACTTAGGCTCACAATCTGTTTGCCATGGCCTAGTTATATGACCTCACCTACTTGTAAGGGAGGCTGGGAAATGTAGTCTTTAGCTGGATAGCCATGTGCCCAAGTAAAACTATTACTATAAAAGTTAGACTGAATATTGGGGAGATAATCAGTGGTATTTCCATTAACTGAGTCAAAGAATGCAGAAAGGGGAGCAAGTTTGGTAAGGAAGTTGTGGGCAGGCAGAAATGAATCTGGGTTGGGAAGTATCTAAGAGGCTGCAGCACATCTAGTGAGAGATGTCCATTAAGATAGACAGGGGAAGGCAATCTTACCTAGGGAGAGTTTAGAGAGAGGGAAAGAGGGTCAAAATGTAAGGATGAAGTGGAAGAAGGGGAGTGTCTGACAGAAATTAGAAAAGAGCAGACAGAGAAATAAGAGATTTAGGAGAAGGTAACTCTCTGAAAAGTCATAGAAAGAGTTTAAGGAAGGAGGCAGTTATCAAGAGAGTCAAATGCTTCTGAGAAGACAAGTAGAAAAGGGGTGGAGCAAAAGCCATTTGATTTGTCCATTGCTAACTCAGTGTAGAGATGGGGGCTGATGACAAATTGCAGTGGGTTGAGCTGTGGGTAGGAGATGAAGTGGAAGTGTGAAGAGTAGACAGGCAGCAGGAAAAGGGCAGCAGGTGGAGGGAGAGAAAGTTTATTTGGGGGATAGGAACCCTTGATATGTCTGCAGGCTGAGGTCATGGATTTGGTCATGTCTGGAGGCTGAGGGCATGGATACAAGGGAGAAGAGATTGAAATGAAAATAAGAGAGAATACTAATGGTGGGATATTTGCATGGTAAATGGGGCTATGGAAAGACTTGGTGAGATGGATCTGAACCATCTGTAGCTGGGGTAGGGCTGCCTCTGTCCCTGGGACGAAAAGGAAGATGATAACAACTGGTAAAGAATATGAAGATACACTGAGAATTTGCAAAGAAATATGGTGAGTCTTTTCAGACTTATACTGATATTTGAATTATGCAGCTTGATGTTAGTGCATTCTCAGTGTCTATTATGCGTGTAGATGCCCATAGACATGAAGGTTTAAGAAGCTCAATTCTCCAGCACAAACTCCAGCTCTTGACCTGAGGATGATCTCCTTTCTTGAAACTCTGCGAACAGGAGATATGTCAAAGGAGAGGCTCAGGAGATCTCAGAACAAATTCCAGAATGTGAGAAAGGGCAGAAGCAGCAGCAATGAGTACTCTTTTTCAGGAGGCACCTTGGTTTATCAGACTGTACCAGCTGGCCCCTATAGCACCTTGAGTGCCAGGGGCTCAGTGACCCTAAGGCTCCTCCTGGAAAAAAGGAAAAATTGGGATCCTCCCAAGAAGAAATCTCAGCAATGGACTAAATTGGTTAAACGGAGCTTAAAAAAAAACCACTCTGGTGTGGATGGTAAAATCATTATTGAAGGCCATCAGAGAGCTTCCATGACTCATTGCTTAATGATTTCCAGCAGTATTACAGAGGATTTAAGAGGAAGCTTGGAGCTATTGAGAGCAAATAGTATGCCAAGAATATGAGAGTGGTTTGGGTTTTGGACTATGTGCAAAGTGTATTGTTAATTTAGAGAAAAAAAAATACAAGCTAAATTCTTCAGGCTCTGGAAATCTGCTATTTTCCTAATGTTATTTGTCTTGTGTTGGCAAGATATTTGACATTACCAAAAAAAGCTAAACAGAGAGGGAGATAGCTGTATAAAATCTTATTGACCAGATCATCTCAGAAGAGATTGTGGCAGAGAGAAGAAGTAAAAACCCATAGAGATTGAGTGAGGCATTGACTAAAAAGGGGGAAAGGAAAGCAGAGAAAAGGGAAGGAGAAGCAAAGGAATAGTGATCCTTTTCCCTAAACACAGATACATTAGATATTTTGCAGAAAGGGGAATGATTATGTCCCTCTGTAAACCCATGACCCTTTGAAATGTAACTGTGCAGTTCTTCCCATTCAGAAATGGTGTCTGTTTCCCTGGCCCTGGAATTCAGTTGAACTTGTGACTTGTTTGGCCAACAGAATTTGAGGGAAGTGGATTCTGTTCATTTTGAGCTTAGGCCTCAAGAGGCCATGCACCCTTCTGCTCTAACTCTGGAACCCTGCCAAGCTCCCTAAGAACAAGCCAAGGCTAACCTGCTGGCTGATGGTGGCCTAGCTGTCCCCATGGCCTCAGCTAATAGCCAGTCAACCTCAGAATGAGTCACCTAGCTAGGAAGCAGCACGAGTGAGCTCAGACAAGAACAGAAAGACAACACAGCTGAGCCCAGCCCAAATGGCTGACTAATTTACAGAACTGTGAACTACATGAGTGATTGCTGTGTTAGGTTGCTAAGATCTGCAGTGTTTCATAACACAGTGAAAGCTACCTGAGACACCCATGTGGTCTTGGGAAGGTAGTAGAGCAGGGGAGAAGCAAAGTAGACGAGAGACGGAGGTTGGGAAATCATGCCATCATGAACTGTGCTGTGATATAAACATGAAGCGAGCTTAGAATTGACAAAGAAGAACCAAGTAGCCATAACTGTTTGTCTTCTAAGCTTTTCTGTCCTCTAGTATCAATACTAGTATCTTCTAGTATCAAAACTCTGCCTTCTCCCATACATATAATCAGCTATATGCTGCTCAGTCAATCTGACTGTGGGGTTTGTCTCAGAACTACAACAAAACAAAACAAAACAAAGAACAAACTAAAAAAGAAAATGCTGCTATCTCTGCTGTCTTAAGCAGTCTTTTCTCTGGATGGCTTTCTGAGGTTCGTGATCAAGTTATAGCTCTGTAAAAAGCTGGTGGCTCAGTGATCCAGCCAGTGGTAGTAGCTTTTAATTGTTCGTCAGTATTTATCTGGGAAATTTCAGGGTTTTTCTCCTCACCCTCCTCACCCCAGGCTTCCTGAGACTCAGTTAATGCCATGCAAATCCTTGCAAGGCAACTCATGACTCTTCTAAAAAAACAAGTTTTCTTTTATCCCATTTTTTCTGCTCAGCGTGTTTTATAAAAATTTATTGAGGTACTTCTGGAAGCTTAAATTCTGTTTCTCCCCCTTTGTTGAGTAGAAGCTTTAATTGGAGACAGCTCTGTTGTGAGAGGCTTCCCAGGTAGCGCTAGTGTAAAGAACCCGCCCGCAAATGCGATAGACATAAGAGACGCAGGTTCAGTCCCTGGGTGGGGAAGATGTCTTGGAGGAGGGCATGACGACCCACTCCAGTATTCTTGCCTGGAGAATCCCATGGACAGAGGAACCTGGAAAGTTACGCTCCATAGGGTTACAAAGAGTCAACCAAAACTAAGGTGACTAAGCATGCACACACTGTGTGAGATGTCTTCCTACCACCCCATCAGCCCAGGGTCCTGAAAGCTCCTCCCAAGAGAAGGGCTCTATTCTGCTCCTGGAATCCTGCTTAGTGATGGTTGTATGACATATAAGCTCTGTGGCACCTCATATCTCAGGGCTTCTAGGCCCCAGCAAAGCCCCAGGCATTCATGGAGCTTCATTGGCATTTTCAAAGTGCTCTGCCACCGTTGATTCATTAAGCTGTAACAGGGCTTTGGGAGTTAGATAAATCTTTGCCCCACTCTTTTTCACAGAAGATGTTTGCTAAGAAAGATGAAGGAGACTCTGCCTCTCAAATGGAGCTTGGGTGGATGGAGGCAGCAAAGCATGATGGGAAAAATGTGATCTTTAGAGATGGGCAGTTTGAGATTGAGTCCTGGCTATTCCTTTCTGACCAAGTGTAGGACATTGGACGAGTTACTTAACTCCTTTGAGATTCAGTTTTCTGCTGTGTAAATAAGAACAATGCATACATTTTAGAGAGCGGTGTGAGATTTTAAAAATGAAATTATACATGTATGTAGAATGGCTGGTATATAATACATAATAAATAGCAACTACTGCCATTATGAGTGGTATAGGGGCTGGGAGCTTTTCCTAAGATTCCTTTGCATTTCTACACTCCTTAAGCAAAATCAGTCTGAGTCTTACTCCTTGGGAGCTCATATCACACACCTCCCTGCCCCCTACCCTCTAGCTCTCCCTCGACCCCACCCACTGCTCTGATGAATGATTCAGTGTGCTATTTTCTCCTTCTTTGCTTTGGGTACAGGACTTCTTCTGTTTCCCTTGCCAAGAAACTCTCCCTCCATTCCTGATTCAGGAAGTTCATTGCCATAGTGTCCATTGGTTCTTGTGGTTTCCACTCCAACTGTGGCTAGGCTGTGACTTTCAAACTTCAAGTTTTCTTTTCTTCCCAGCCCAGCCTGACTGCAATGAGCATATAATTTTCTCTTGCTCATGCTGGCAAGTTATGCACTGCTTCCCAATCCTTCCCACAACATTACATAGAGACAATGATAACATTCATAGACAAAGTGGGGTGCATCGGTAACAAATAAGGCTGCTTATGGATGGAGTCTTGTCCAACTGCCCTGAGAAGCAAACACAGTCCAGGGCACATTCCTAATGAGGGCTGGGAAACTGCATGTTTTTGAGCATGAATTCCTTCATTCAGTAGATTTATCTGTTGGTGCTAGCAAGAAAAAGATGACTAGGACTCATTTTCTACCCTTGAGGAGTTGTATTACCTTAATACATGCTTTAATATAGAGGGTTGAGATGGCCAAATATAGTAGAAACAAGTTGGTATCCAAGAAACCTATCAGTCTTGGGTTAGATTCTGGCTCTTCCACTTGCTAGCTATGTGAGCTTGAGCAAATTATCTAACTTCTCTGATGTTTAATTTCTTATTTAGTAAAACAGAGGTCTCTTCTTGCAAGCTTGCTAGTAAGAAAGGAGTTTACTGAGAATATTAGCTTTTGTCCCTATGTATAAATAAGGACTGAAGAAGGCAATGGCACCCCATTCCAGTACTCCTGCCTGGAAAATCCCATGGCTGGAGGAGCCTGGTGGGCCGCAGTCTATGGGGTCTCTAAGAGTCGGACACGACTGAGAGACTTCACTTTCACTTTTCACTTTCCACTTTCATGCATTGGAGAAGGAAATGGCAACCCACTCCAGTGTTCTTGCCTGGAGAATCCCAGGGACGGGGGAGCCTGTTGGGCTGCCGTCTGTGGGGTCACACAGAGTCGGACACGACTGAAGTGAATTAGCAGCATAAATAAGAACAGTTACCTGCAAGTGGCCAGTTGAGTACTTTCCAAAATGCCTGAACATATTCTGAATGATGATGCAGACTTTGTGCTATCATTAATGAGTATTGGAATATAAATGATACATCACCTCAGATTCCAGTTTGGAGAAATATTTGTGATTATCGGTTAGAATCATAACTTGTTATTTTCGATGATGAATAGGTGCTCTGTCCTCACTAAGGAAAAGACACTGATGCTGGGAAAGATTGAAGGCAGGAGGGAAAGGGGATGAGAGAAGATGAGTTGGTTGGATGGCATTACCGACTCAATGTACATGAGTTTGAGCAGACTCTGGAAGATGGTGAAGGACAGAGAAGCCTGGCATGCTGCAGTCCATGGGGTTGCAAAGAGTTGGACATGACTTAGCGACTGAACAACAACAACCTCACTATGTGTCAAGATAAAGTCTTCAGCTTTAGAGGATGCTGTAGTCTGGGTTAGAGTAGGGGCTCATAGCCCACCTAGCCAGTTGGAGAACCAAGGACGAGAACTCAGGGATCCCATTTTCCGGTTTTGTGATTCCCCCAAGTCATGGTGTAATGCTATGAGTTATAGGAGAGGCAAGGATAAATAGGATGTGTCCTTGCACTTCTGCAACTTGACAACATGACTAAATTAATATATTTAAGCAACTTTACTTTAAAAAATTAATTAATCAATTTTTATTTTTTTGGCTGTGCTGGGTCTTCGTTGCTGCACAGGGGTTTTCTCTAGCTGCAGTGAGTGGGGGCTACTCTCCATTGAAGTGTGCAGGTTTCTCATTGCGGTGGCTTCTCTTGTTTTGGAGCACAGGCTCTGGAGCACAGGCTCTAGAGCTCGGGCTCAATATTTGTGGTGCACAGGTTTAGTTGTCCCAAGGCATGTGGGATCTTCCTGGATCAGGGCTAAATCTCGTGTCCCCTGCATTGACAGGCGGATTCTCAACCATTGGACCACCAGGGAAGTCCCAAAGCAACGTTAGTTGATGAACTAGGTCGATAGCATTAATTTCTCTAGTAATAGAGAAGGTATTTTAGGGGGCATATCTTAAAGTAAAAAACGTTATGGATTTAGAATTATCCTAAATATTTCTCTGAGTTAAAAAGAAAAAGATCTGACTTCCAGTTACAAATGTCTGGATATCTCTCTAAGATCCTGATATTCTGACTGTCCATTTGTTTCTCTAGCTCTCTGCACACACAGACATAAATACAGATGCACTTGAGCTATGGTTAAAGGTCACACACAAAAAATTTGCAGTGAGAAAAGAAAAAGTAGGTAAATACATGCATTTTGTTTTTCAACTTAATATTTTGAAGACTCATTCTTTAATGTAAGGCCATTGCTCTGCTCATAATCCAAAAATTCAAGAGTTTGTATTTTACTCAAGACCTGTGTTCAATAAATCCTCTTTGTTTTTTGTTTGAGGCAGATATTTTATTTATGGTGATGGTTAAGCCATACAGGACTAATAGAAAATCAGTCTGTAACCTGCAAATTGTTCTTTTTTTTGTTACCAATATTAATTGGGATTTGGTTTTCATATTTGAAAACTTGGGACTTTGTATTTTCACAACCAAGTAATTAAATTGAAAACATGAAAAATTCTCTGAGAGAAAATGAATGAGTTTTGGTTTCTTCACAGATAAAATACAGTGGCAGGGATAGGAAGCTGTAGATTTAGTTTTTCTTACAAACTGGTGAAGGCTTAAGTGAGATAATTTCTGATTTATAGAAGAGCTAACATTTACATAGGAAAAAATGTCTCAGTTTTTTTTCTCTTCTTTAAACTGCAGACAAGACAATGAAATGTGTTATTATGTAAAAAGCGTAAAACAATGTCCAACAGAAAATAAGTGTTCAGTAAATATTAGCTGCTATTATCATGAGAAAGTATTTTCAAAAGTACATATCTGTATAGAAATAAAGATACTATGAAAACAGTTCTTGAGGAAACTTCATATTTTTTATATCACACATCTTTTAATGATTTCATAATGTGAAACAATATTCTGACCATGTTTGAAAAAGACATATCTAGTTTCTTAGTAGCTAAGGACCAACATATGTTTTTGATCATAGAATTAGAAATTGTACAAGAAATACAATGGGAACAAACAGTTGATAATATCAAGGGTGGCATTACTCTCTCAAAAGCACAGGAGAGGAAAAGTACAGTTTAAAGTTGGGGAGTGGGAATGGGAGGGAGGTCCATGAGGGAGGGAATATTTTTATACACATAGATGATTCATTTCGTTTTGCAGCAGAAACTAACACAACATTGTAAAGCAACTATACTCCCAATAAATTAAAAAAAAAAAAGAAAGTCAGATTGGTTTGCTAAGACTCTTCTTGCTTTCTTTTTGTCACTCACTATATCTCCCTTGTGTTAACCAGAGATCAGGTGTACAATTAAGGGAAGCAGTTTCTTTGACTCATATTTGAGTTTGGAACCATAAAAGGAAAAAATCCAAACTAGAGAAATTTCAGTTATATTTGCTTTCAAGTGCGTGTGTATTTCCTATATGCCACAGAACAGAATTATTAGATTAACATTTTTTCAGAAGGTGGAGGCAGAATAGTATTTTGTGGTGTGTGCATTTCTTTATAGCTTAGTGACTGAGTATGGGAAAGGATAGAGCTAATGGACTGTAGACAAAACACCAATAGGATTATATTCCTAGGGCTGATGGACATCTGACATACTGATAAATGCCACTGTGCTGAAATATTTTCAATCAAGGCATTTGCGGAGAAGAAAATGCAATAATTCTGTCAAACAAAAGAAATCTATTTAATGTTTGCAAACTTCTAATTAACTTCAGGCAATCGAAGGGATTTCTTGTTAGTGGGGAGAAGAGGAGTTTAGATAACTGCAGTTTGACCTAGCTGTTTCACATAACTGATTTGCAGCAGTGGAAAGCCAACTTGATGGAAAGCCAAATTGGTATAAAATTCTCCTTTACCACCATTGTCATCAACCATATTATCCCATCAAAGCCTAGGTTCTTTTCTTGGTTGTTTCTTGGTTGCTCCTGGTCCTTTCTCTTCTATTTTCTTTCCTTTAGAGGATATCTCTTTGGCTGTTAGCGTAGCCAATAAAGGCACAGTAAGAGAGAGAGAGAGCGCTGAAAATAGGAGAAGAGGAAAATGGTCAGCCAGGAAGTTTCTAGGGCCCTGAGAAAAGCTTTGGAAGCAGCCTTGGCACACTCCTGAGAGTTGAACGAGCATTGTGATCACATCTGTGCCATAGAGGTCCACACTGCCCTTAACCTCCATTGCTTCCTCAGACAGAGTGAACTGTGCGTAGATGTTTGTTGGTGGATTAAGGAAGGAGTCATAATTACCCAAGTTCATAGTGTGAATAAAAATGAAACTTTTGGGGAATTTCTGTACTGCAGGGCAAAGTTGAACTTGTAAGACCTCAAGCTATCATTTCACTCTAAGATTTTTTTTTGCTTTGGATTTTAAAATTTTTTAAAAAAATTTATAGTTGACATATAGTGTAGTTGACTTACAATGTTGTGTTAGTTTCGGGTGTAGAGCCAAGTGAATTAGTTTATGTATTTACATACATATATATCTGTTCTTTGTCAGTTGTTTTTCATGCTAAGACTTTACAAGTCTTTTGGTTCCAGCCATCCAACAACACTTCCTGAACTCCTCTTTCTGTGTTGGGGGGTCAGAAAATGACTCCTGGTTTTGGTTCAGCCATGACCCGGCCAGGGTACCTTGACAAGCCGCTCTGCTTCCTCGATATAAAAAAAGGAACTTCAATTAGGTTAGAACTCCTCTAGCTCTCACATTCTGTGTGATTCTGTGAACTGTGAGCTCCAGCATCCTTGCCTGATGGAGGAGGAGTCATGGGAACAGAAGCAGCCCCTTTTCTGAAGCCCCAGGGCATTCCTTCTACCTTGGATTGGATAGCGAGTACTAACCATAAGGAGCAGGTTCTCTCTTGGCTGAATGCACCTTGGTCCCCAACTCTTAGGACAACCTCAGGAGTCTTTTCCCAATTATTTCAGAGCTTTGAGTATTTCTGAATATGTGTTACTGAGCTCTTGTCCTCATGTTTTTAAATTTTTAAATACCACATTAAAAATAATAAGAATAATAAGTAGGGGAATAAGAATAATAAGAATAATAAGTAGGAAAATAATAAGTAGGGGAAATGTGTGCCATGTATGGATAGGAAATGGTTTCCCTAGCAATGATCACAGTAAAAAAAAAATGCCGAAAGATGTGGGTTTTCCCCTACTTCCATTACCCCCAGATCTAGTCCCTAGCTTATAGTTAATGTTCCTTTTTTCATGTAAGATAAAACAGAATCATGCATGGCCATAAGAATCTATTATGATTTGGGGATAAACCAATATTATACACATGCACATAGGACAGGGAGGCTTCACTGCTGTTTGGGGTGCTATATTTATTTATTTATATTAATTAATTAATTAGGCTGCCTCGGGTCTTGGTTGTGGCATGTGGACTCTCCGTAGTTGCAGCACAAGGGCTTAGCTGCTCCTCTTATTTCCCTGACCAAGGACCAAATCCACATACCCTACAGTGAAAGGTGGGGTGCTGTATTTAAAGCATATGTGTATACTTATTCGGAGGTCATCCCTGGTGGCTCAGTGGTAAAGAGTCCACCTGCAATGCAGGAGCTGCAGGAGACGTGGGTTTGAACCCTGGGTTGGGAGGAGGGCATGGCAACCCACTCCAGTATTCTTGCCTGGAGAATCCCATGGACAGAGGAACTTTGCAGGCTCAGTCCTTAGCATCGGTCCAAAGAGTCAGACACCGCTAAAGCGACTTAGAATGCACTCAAGCATGCATACCTATTCGGAAATCTGAATGACCCTCAAAAGTTGTTTTCCTTTACTTTTCCTAGATTTCCACACTCTTTATGTTTGTTTCTTCTCAATGTTGTTTCAAAATGCAAACATCTGTAGTAGTGGAAACCATTATGTGTAAAAGTTGAGGCAAATCCCAGATGTTTACTAAAAGTATAGGGAATATTTAGTCCCTGGACTGGGCTGCCCTCTTTCATATTTTTCAGATAAAGTCTCAGTAGTATGATTTCATCATTGACAGCCTTTTGAAGTTTCTTCTATTTTAACTTTTTACTCCTCTGTGATGGCATAGAGACTTACTTGAACTTGCCAGAATTAGCCTACTAAATCTCAATAAACACCCATAAACATAACTTTCTGGTATGACTTGGCACTGCCTAAGCTTGGAATCCTCTTAAAATTAATTTAGTAAGAAATCAGAAGAGTTCTCCAGAACATCCTGGTTGAAGTTTGATTTTGGAGATGAAGATTTGAGGATCATCCCTCTTGAATAGTTGTTTCAAGGATGGGAGCACAGAAGTCAGAGAAGGAGATATTTCTCATCTATTTTAGGCAGTTAGCCCACCAATTAGTATCGATGCTTTTCTTGATTTTTTTCCTTCTGAGCTGTACAAGAGACAGAAGTCATGAGATAATTTTAGCATCATTTAATCAACCATTATTTTCTTTCCAGATGTCATTGCTAATGAACACCCATGACCTCCTTGCTTTTAGAGGAGGAAGCCTCCTACTGCCATCCCTGGATTTTGTGCAGGAGAAGGCAGACACACTGGACCTCAACTTACTGCCAGTGTGTTTCTTTGGTCTGGGGAGCTGAGATGTGTGTTCCGCTTCCCCATTTCTAATCAGAGTGCTCTGTCCTTAAAATAATGGTGAAACAATAGATGGTTAGGAGGTAGAAAAAGAGAAACAAGCTGGAACTTGAACAGTGACAGTGCTGAGATTCTGATGTGGCAGAGAAATGAGTTCAGTGAACCATCATCTCAATACCAGATGGATACCATGTGAAGAGGTGCTTTCAACCATGGACTTTAGGGCACACCCACAGCAGAGACACTGGTGAGAGGAGGCTAGGGTGGTGGAGGACAGTGTTGCCTGGTGATAGGAAGCTTTGGTTGGAAATAGTGTGATCTCAAGACTGTCTTAGGGTTCTGGTCAGTCCTTTTCACTTGAAAGTTCCCCCTACTTGACCAGATTGACTGGTGTTGCTGAGGGCTTATAAAGTCTGCTAAGTTAGCACAAAACCAGCATTAAAGCCCAGTAATTTTCACATCATAGAATTAGTGAGACATTAAACGACATATGGTGAACTGTGAGTTGAGCAAAGACTCATCCCAAGAGTGTGAAAGAGAAGAATCAACTGTGTTTTGTCCCTTCAGTTATAACTTGTTTCTGCATTTTCAAAATGTGCTTATTCAAGCTCTTAAAAATAGAAACACATCAAGTTGTTTTTTTTTTTAAGGGACTCTACTGGCCACAATTCTATTTTGTCCCTCATTTGAGTTTTCCTGGACATCCCCACAAACTAACAAGAGATTTGGTTGTGCAGAAACTAATTGGTCAGGAGGCCTGGGGTGTGTGTTTTAAATAGCTATGCAAATTTTTAAGAGCCTTTTAGAAAATAAGTACCTTCTGCTGTCCACCTGTTCACTTTGCAATTTCTTCCTCCTGTTTAATGTGTTACTCTCTTTCCTTGTTCCCCAACCCTTGGCATGAAGTCTGACATGGAAATGTTTTCCATATTTATTCTGTCTGATTCTGTTTCCTCTGAGATTGGCAGGTAGTTGAAATTTCACTTCCGTCTATGCCTCTAGGAAAAAGCCCATCCTTAGCTCCTTCTTTTCCTATTTTTCTTTGTTTGTCCCCAATATGCTTTAAAAACTATTTCTTTTTATTTATTTACTTGGCGTGTTGGGTCTTAGTTGTGGCATGTGGAATCTAGTTCCCTAACCAGGGATCGAACTCAGGCCCTCTGCATTGGAGTCTTAGCCACTAAACTGCCAGAGAAGTCCCCCAGATGCACTTTCCCCCTACTTCTTCTTCTCTCTTCCTTGACAGTCTCTAGGTCAAGTGGATTCTTCCTGAGTTAATATTTTCTCCTTTATACCATTTCTCTCTATCATCTAATCTGTGGGGAAGATGAGTTATGTTGTGAAAGGGTGTCCATTTCTGACATCCAGGAATCCCTTTCCTTGCCCATTTTGATTCTAAAAGGATTCAAATAAAATGAATCCAGATCGAAGACTGAGTATTAATTAACCATCTATCAACATAGACAACAGAGAAATTTCCCCTGAACTCTGCACCCATTGCTAGTTCCCTTCCGCCTTGCATGCTTGCTAAGGGAAAGAATGTTTTAGGCCCATGTTTGGCAAGTGAAAGAACAAGAGGAGCTCTGTCCCCATTATGCTGCTGAAAGGGCTCTTGTCAAGGCCACCCATGACCCTTGTGCTGCCATGCTCAGTGGTCGTGTCTATGCCCTCATCGTACCTGACCTCTCGCCAGTGCTGCCTCACCCATCTTCTGCCGTCTTCCCTGCTCCTGGACATTTCCACTCAATCTTCTGAGCTAACCCTCCCTTCCCTACTTCATGAGTCCATGACCCAGGGTCAGGTCCAGGCTTTCATCTCTAGCCAACCTTGCTCTTTGGGGATCTCATCTTTAAATATTATTTGTATCCTGAAGACTTCTAAATATAAATCACCAGTCCCAACTTTTCCCAAAGCTCCAGACTTCTAACAAGAAGAGATCTGGATGTGTAGACAACTCTTGATATCTCCAAGAGGTTACCTGGTATCTCTCCTCAATAGGCATCTCAAACTGAGCCATAACCAACTCAAACACAACTATTTGTTCTCAGTGCCCCTCACCTCCCCAACCTGTTTCCCTCCCATCCTTTCCAATTCCAGTAAATTCTTCATTCTGAATTCATGCCCCACTCCCACCTCTGGCCAATTAGCTCTGCCTCCAGTTGTTGTTCAGTCACTCAGTCGTGTCTAACTCTTTGCAACCCCATGGACTGCAGCCCAGCAAGGTTCCCTGTCGTTCACCATCTCCCGGAGCTCACTCAAACTCATTTCCATTGAGTTGGTGATGCCATCCAACTATCTCATCCTCTGTTGTTCCCTTCTCCTCCTGCCTGCAATCTTTCCCAGCATCAGAGTCTATTCCAATGAGTCGGCTCTTTGCATCAGGTGGCCAAAGTATTGGAGCTACCTCCAGAATACCTTGGAAATCTATTCACTGTTTACAACTTCACCACCCCTGTCGGCGCCACTCATTTTTTCTTATGTAGCATGGCTGTAGTCATTTCCAAAGAGGTTTCCCTGTTTCTACTCCTGTTCTTATTGTGGGACTTTCTTCATTCAGCAGCCAGAATGATTTTCAAAAATGTATATCAGGCTGCATCATCCCCCTTCTGAGCCACCCCTTGCGTTTTGCCATATGCCTGCTCCACCTGCAGAACACTCTTCCTCTTTTCACTGTCGGGTACGTCCACTGTAGTCCTGACCAGCAGAGGAGGTTAAGCCTCTTTGTGCTGTTTGGTTCCTTTCTCACAGGTAAAGTGAGAACAAGAATATTTATGCTTTTTTTTTTTTTGGCTGTGCCACGTGGACATGTGTAATCTTAGTTTCCTGACGAGGGATTGAACTAAAGCCCCTTGCACTGGGATCACAGTCTTAACCACTAGACTGCCAGGGAAGTCCCAGGAATCTTTACAGGTTTGAAAATCCTTTAACGTATTTATTGCTGTGTAGGTAGAAAGTTTCCTAGATAACTTTGTCTTTTTTTTAGAAGTGGGGACTTAGGGACCAATGGTGTGGTTTGCTCCTGTTATCTGACCGAGAGTTGAGAAAAATAGTGTGAACTTAGGCACAGGGGTTGAAAAGAGGGGCACACTGAATACATTTTTTCCTTTATAATTCATACTGTAATAAAACTGCATGAATTGAGTTGCTATAGAAAAGGGAGTAATAAAATGATATTAATTGGCATCATACTAATCATTATACTATTCCTCTTGAATTTATATAATCTTCCTACAAAGAGCTAAAAATGGCTTAAAAAGCTCTAATAATGTTATATTTATGGCAACGTTTCTATAATAGACATTAATTACATGATATTAAACCAACCCACAAAGCTTTCTAAAGGTACAACAGGCTAATAAAACACTAGAAACTTAATTGTTACTCTAAGAATTTAGAATTAAAATTAGCTTAATGATATGAAAAATTTTAATAGGAAAAAATATCCACAGAATACTCTCTCTGATGTAGTTTTTATCATAAGAAAAATTAAAAAGATCAATAAAAACAGAATGAGTATTCAGACCTTGTTACGCAAGTATCACTCCTAAGTCTCTTCTTTTTCTCAGCTATTTTATTGTGTGGTTTTCAGAGCCTTTTATAAGTCAGCCACTAGAGAGCAAACTTCTTCTTTCTATCAGGCTGTAGTTTTATTTAAAAAAAATACACACCACTTATATTTTGGCACTCTTACAATAGCATATTATCTCAGACTGTAAAATCTGATAATATAGCTTCTGGATGCCTGGGGTGGTGGGCGTGGGGGATGGAAGTTGGCAATTTAAAGGCCTTTATATTAAAAACATAAGAAAGAACACGATAAGATATAATGTTGAACTACCTTCCTGGAGTGAAAATGAAACCTTCTGCTAATGGAGTATAAAGTTTTAGATTTCATCCTATGTAATAAAATATGATAGGCATTATTTGGTCTGACAGGCATCCTGGGCCTTTTTTCCAGGCGAAGGTCTCTAGGGAGTGCAAAGAAATGATACTGTTTCCAGGTGAAATGGTGGATAAATTAGATTGTCAGTTGCCTTTATAGCCTTCAGTTCCAGAGGCTTGAACCAGGCAAAGAAAAGCTGCCAGTGGAGGAAACTTCTCATCTATTGGTTGAATTCCCACTGTTGACATTCCTCCCAGAGGTCAGTGAGGTCCCCAAAGATTAATATGCAGGAGAGTCCATCCGCTGAAAGGGGCCAGAGAGCAGAAGACGAAAGTAAAGAACAGTGAATCCACTGCACATAGAAACCCTCAATGTACAGGTGCCAGAAGGTGTTGCTCAGCTGGCTCTTTGAAAAAGAGGAAGTGAGTAAATCCTATTTTTCTTCTATTTTCTGTTAACAGTTGGCCTTGTCCACATGACCCTAGGAACTCACAGCTGAACAAACTTGTTGGAATCAAATTTCATCACTCTTGTCTGGGCTTTGGGATAGTGGAGGATTTATAGTCTAGAATTTGGACTTTTGGGGGTATTTTTACAAAATATTACTTAATAACTATAGTTAAATTATAAAAGATAGATATCCAAGAAAGGAGATTTCAAAATTGCCAAGGAAACACTTTCTGGGGTTTATAGGCTATTCCAGTTAGGATATATAAATATATATACATATGTATATATATGTGTGTGTGTGTGCTCAGTCATGTATGACTCTTTGAGACCCCATGGACTGCAGCCCTCCAGGGTCCTCTGTCTATGGGATTATCCAAGTAAACATACTGGAGAGGGTTGTCATTCCTTTATTCAGGGAATCTTCCCAACCCAGGGGTTGAACCTGCATCTCCTACATTGCAGGTGGATTCTTTACCACTGAGATATAATTGACTAATATGAAATTGTCAATATTTGAATAACTTAACCTTTAGAATGGCAATTTCACAGACTTTGACCTAACACTGTATGGGGCTCTCTGCAGAGAGGCCTCCACCCCAGTGCACACCACCCAATCAGGAGTCATTACACACCCACTATGTGTCCAGCAAAGTCTCAACACAGTCCAACAAAGACGAAAAGGAAACACTTGTCTAGATAGGTAGTTCCATGAGTGCTGTCAGACATTAACAGCAAGCAGACCAGTCCTGTCTCCACAGAGCTTATGTTCTACTGTGAGATGCTGACATCGATCGCTCTCTCTCAGGAGAATGAGACTGCTCTGTTCTCTAGAGTTGAAGGGCTGTGGGAGTAGGAAAGGGGCTGAGATCCAGTCCTGACTGGGGGACTACAGGAAGATGTCATGGAAGAGGCGGCAATCATGTCTGCGGGCTGATGCTCACCTGAAAGAGGTGGTCTTACCTGGGACTTGAAGAATGCCTTGCGATTGTTCTTAGAATTTCTCTCAGCTATCTGAGGCTGTGAATCACCAGGTAGGAAAGTCTCTGACAAACCTATATAGTGGATTAAAAAGCAGAGACATCACTTTGCTGAAAAAAGTCTGTACAGTCCAAATGATGGTTTTTCCAGCAGTCATGTATGGATGTGAGAGTTGGATCATAATGAAGGCTGAGGCATAATGAAGGCACTGAAGAACTGATGCTTTTGAACGGTGGTGTTGGCGAAGACTCTTGAGAGACCCTTAGACTGCAAGATCAAACCAGTCCATCCTAAAAGAAATCAACCTTAAATATTCTTTGGAAGGACTGATGCTGAAACTTAAGCTCCAATACTTTGGCCACTTGAGGTAAAGAGCCGACTCACTGGAAAAGACTCCAATGGTGGGAAAGATGGAAGGCAAAAGGAGAAGGGGACGACAGAGGATGAGATGGTTAGAGAGCATCACCAGCTCAGTGGACATGAATTTGAGCAAACTCTGGGAGACAGTGACAGACAGGGAAGCCTGGCATGCCGCAGTTCCTGGGGTCACAAAGAGTCAGACACTGCTGAGCGACTGAACACCAGCTCTCTGAGGGCAGGGCCTCTCTGGAACCCCAGGGAAACTGGCACAGAGTGGAGGCTCTGCTTCATGCTCTGCAACATTGTAGAGGGTGAGAACAGTGAGAACACCTCGAGCCAGGTTGCCCTTAGTGTCTGTTTGACCTTCAGTAATTTAATTCGCTTCTCTGTGCCTCAGTGTCTTCACCTGTAAAATATGGGTAAATAACAGCACCCATGTGTGGTCTCCTCTGGAATTCAGACACCACTGGGCATTTCTGTGGGTCTGTGGGTAACCTAATAAAACCCTTCTCCCTGGCACATTGAGGGAGCCCCTAGGAAAGAACTCCAGTGAGCTAGACTTGAGGAAGAGGGAGCCAGACTGGCAGGTTGGGAATAAGGGGGGTCAGGACAGGACATCTGTTTCATGAAATGGTTTTCTTTGGCCCAGTTCTGTTCCCTGATTCTTGCAGGGTGTGTGTGTGTGTGTGTGTGTGTGTGTGTGTGTGTGTGTGTATGTGCGTGTAAACACTAGGTTTTCAAGCAAATAAATGAAATCTCCAAAGAGCTCTTTTTACCTAAATCTCTCCAGAACCCCAGGTCCCTGGTGGAATTTCTCTCATAGCCCTTCAACAGATGGTGACTCAGGAGGAGTTAGGGCGAAGGCAGCTGTGGTGACTGACAGTTCCAGAGGCCACAGGCTAGTACTGTCACCTCCGAGGCCCCACGGCTTCTTCTGGGTGGCAGAGATGTCGGGCAGATCCTCGCCAAGTGGAGGCAGCAGTTCTTGGATATATTCAAGACTGCCCTAGGGAATGCCTAGAAATTCATTGGGATGAGGTAGGGCTGGGGTGGGAGGGAGGTAGGAGCTCCTCGCAAGGAGGAGGGACTGTAATAGCGGGCAAGGGTGAAAGTCAGCTGAAGGAAGGCTATGACCCAGTATTACCCAATTTGTATCTTTCAGGCTGCTGTGCTCATCAGTTAAGTGTGAATCCCCGCTTGCAATTTAGCAATATCTACTGTAACTGAAGGTCAGAAAAGTTTTTAAAAAGTTCTGCCCCTGCCTAAGAACATAATATAGCTCGTTGTGGATGGTTAAAAAAATGTAGATTAAAATTAGATTAAAATTACCCTTAACTTATCATGCAGTGATAACTACTTTTGATGTAAATGTATTTTGATGTATTTCCATCCAGATTTTATCCTGATGAAAGACATGCAGATTTGGAATTTGGTAAATTTGTCAAATTTTTTTAAATACTTATATATTTCTATAAAATTTTACCAATTGTTAATCTCCCTTTTGCATTTGACATTGTTTTGAATATTTTCCAACATTGACTATTATTGAAAATATTATTTAATATCTTGTTGTTTAGTTACTAAGTCGTGTCTGACTCTTTGTGACCCTATAGATTATAGCATGCCAGGCACCTCTGTCCATAGAATTCTCCAGGCAAGAGTGGGTCACCATTCCCTTCTCCAGAGAATCTTCCCAACCCAGGGATCAAACCTGAGTCTCCTGTGTTGGCAGGCGCATTCTTTACCACTGAGCCATCAGGGAAGCCCATTTCTTTCTATAGGTTGCTATAAATTTTAAAAGTCATTTTTATTTTATTAAATCATAACATGCAAATATTATATGCAAATATCCCATAAAATAAAACAGTGCTAAATGGCATAAAGAAAGAGCAATCCCTTCTCTACTCACATTTGCCTGCTTTGTCTCAAGAGGAACCATTCTGAACACTTTGCAGCTTCTTTTGATATTTACCTCCATGTTGAAAATGGATATTAATTATCTATTATGTCTACATTTTCCAAGTTTAGTACACATAGTGAGGACTTTTGCTTACTTTTAGCCTCTCATTCTTAATCTTAATGATTTAATCTCATTTTTTATTTTTAGCTAAGTACACATTTAGTGTTTTTATGATTAGTATATGAATATTGTTCACTACCACTGTAGATAATGGGCTATAATAATTTTTTTGTTTTTTGCTTTTTCTTGGAGATACTAATTGTCATTTCATTTGCTTAAATTTCTTTGACATGAGATGTCTTCCTACCTTCAAATAGCTCTGTTAAATGGCTCACTAGACAATTTTCCATATGATCAAACTTGTTATATAATTTATAAGTTCCATTTTATCCTGTAAAATTTCTTCTGAAGCCCTCTGACCTCCTGCTGCATTCTGGACTGGCTTTCCCTAGGCCAGCAGCCTCTAGATTCTTAAGATGGTGGACTGTTATCAATTTACATTACTTTGCCAGCAAAGGTCCATCTAGTTAAAGCTATGGCTTTTCCAGTAGTCATATATGGATGTGACAGTTGGACTATAAAGAAAGCTGAGTGTGGAAGAATTGATACTTTTGAACTCTGGTCCTGGGGAAGACTCTTGAGAGTCCTTCGGACAGCAAGGAGATCCAACCAGTCAATCCTAAAGGAAATTAGTCCTGAATATTAATTGGAAGGACTGATGTTGAAGCTGAAACTCCAATACTTTGGCCACCTGATACGAAGAACTGACTCACTGGAAAAGACCCTGATGATGGGAAAGATTGAAGGCAGGAGGAGAAGGGGATGACAGAGGATGAGATGGTTGGATGGCATGACTGACTCAATGGACATGAGTTTGAATAAGCTCCAGCAGTTGGTGATGGACAGGGAGGCCTGGCGTGTTGCAGTCCATGGGGTCACAAAGAGTTGGACACGATTGAGTGACTGAAATGAACTAAACTGAACTGTTATCAATTTTCAAAGAAACACGTGCCTCTTATATTTGTATATTGTTTTGTTTATAAAATATGTTTTTCTGTAATAGCATATACACAATGAACATAAACAAAATTCAAAATTTTAAAAGACAAAAATTAAAATAAGTAAAAAGATGTTACTTCCTTCTTGTGCCCCGATTGTCTTTTGCTCACTGGGGAGAGATGGAGGTGAGATGTCTGCTCTAGGCTTACTCACAATCATTATCCTAGGGCTTTCCTTTCCATCAATCTAGAAATTCCTTTTGGCTATTTCTTGTGTTGGACCTGTTTCCTGAATTCCATGTTTCTTCCTTCTGAGTTCTCTCATTTGGATGAAGCATATCCTCTGGTAACTTCCTAAGGAAAAGTGCAAAGGAGGTTAATTTCCTGAGATTTTGTTTGTCTAAAAATGTGTTTATATAAAAAAGTAAAAATATAAGCCACAGGCTGGGAGAAAATATTTGTAAAACACTTGTATGTAGAGGTCCTATGTCCAAAATATGTGAAGAAATTTACAAAACTCAGTAACAGGGCAGTGAAGAATCCAATTAAAAATGGGCAAAATACCCAGACACCAAAGAAGATATATAGATGTCAAATAAACATGAAAAGCTGCTCAACATCGTATGTCATTAGAGAATTGCAAATTAAAACATAATGAGAAACCACTACATGTTGCTGGTTAGATGGCCAAAATCCAAAACATGACAAGACCAAATGCTGTCAAGGACATGGAGCAGCAGGAATTCTCCCTCATTGCTGGTGGGAATACAAAATGGTACAGCTACTTTAGAAGACAGTCTGGTGGTTTCTCAGAAAATTAAATATAGTTTAGTATATAATACAGCAATTATCTTGTTGCGATTTACTCAAATGAGTTGAAGATTTATGTCCACACAACAGCCTGCATAAGAATATTTACAGAAACTTTATTCATAATGGTCCAGATTTGGAAACAACAAAGATGTCCTTCAATAGGCAAATGGACAAACAAACTGGGGACTGTCTATACCATGAAATATTATTTAGCAATAAGAAAGTCTATCAAGCCATGAAAAGACATGGGGGTAACTTAAATGCAATGCTCAATGAAGAAAACTAGTCTGAAAAAGCTACATACTATATGATTCCAGCTATGTAATATTCTGGAAAAGGCAAGAATATGAAGAGAGTAAAAACATTAGTGGTTGACAGGTTCAGATGAGAGAGAAGGAGGGATGAGAGAGATGGGGAGCATAGGCGATTTTTCGGGACTTGAAACTGCTCTACATGATATTGTAATGGTGAATAGATAAAAATATACATTTGTCAAAAATAGAAGAGTAAAACACAAAGAGTAAACTTTAAGGTAAACTATGGACTTTAGTTAATAATAACGTATTAACATTCGCTCATTAATTATAACAAATGTACCACACCAATATAGGATGCTAATCAGAGGGGAAACTTCCTGTTGTTGGGGCAATGGGGAAGAGTGGGAAAAAGGATACAAGGGAACTTGGCAATTTCTGTTGATTTTTTTTCTATAAATATAAAACTTCTCTAAAAAAGTCTATTAATTTTAAAAAGTCTTTATTCTTGCATTTGATGAATAATTTGATTTGGATAAAGGATTCAAGATTAGAAATCGTTTTCATTCAGAATCTTTACACATGGTTCTATTGCCTGCTACATTCAGTACTGCTCTTAGAAATCTCAGACCATTTTATGTAATGATCTGTGGAATAATCTGCTTGTCCTCATGCATTCCATTCCCCAGAACTTTCAAAATCTTCTCTTTTACTGCTTTGAAATTTCATAATGACCCAGGTTTCTTTCATTAGCTTCACTGGCATTTAAAAATTTTTTTAATTAAGTATAGTCAATTTAAAATGTTGTGCTAATTTCTGCTGTACAGCAAAGTAATTTTGTTATATATATGTGTACATACATATATTCTTTTTCATATTCTTTTCCATTAAGGCTTATTATTGGATATTGGATATAATTCCCTGTGCTATATAGTAGGACTTTGTTGTTTATCCATTTCATATATAATAGTTTGCATTCTGCTAGCCCCAAACTCCTGTCTATCCCCTCTCACCCACCGTTGGGAACCACAAATCTGTTCTCTCTGAGTCTTTTTCTCTTTCATAGATAGGCTGGTTCATTTGTGTCATATTTTAGATTCCACATATAAGTGATATCATTTGATATTTGTCCTTCTCTTTCTGACTTACTTCACTCGGTAAATAATCTCTAGGTCCATTCATGTAGCTTCCAATAGCATTATTTTATTCTTTCATTGGCTTTTTAATCTGTAGACTTGTGTCCAATAGAACTTTTCTTATATTATTTTTTTGATAATTTCCTGCTATATTTTTCATCTTCTCTCCTATTAATCTTGACCTCTGGATTGACCTCTAATTTTCTTATCTTTTCTTTTCTAATACCAATATCTGCTTTTGTTGTTTTTGTTATTGAACTTCATCTTCTGTCCTAGACCTTACTGTCCAATCTTCCAATTGGACTTGTCATTTTTGCTATCATTTTCCCTTCTTTGAAGCTATTATTTGTAACATCTTCAAAATTTTCTTCTTTCTTCATTGCCTTTTTGTGTCTCCTACTATGCCACTGGTCTCTTGTGTTGGAGACTTGCCTCAACTGCCTGATAATCCTTGCCTGTCTATATCTGGTTAAGAACAGGGCAGTAAAAAGCTAATTGGAACTCTGTGCCTGTGTGGGACTGATCAGCTGGTGAATGGTGCTGTGGGGCAATTGGTAGGCACAGAGATTTTTAATTGAATTCTCAGCGTGTTAGTATGTATTGTATCTTCAGGTTCATTTACTACAGTGAAGGATGCTACCATCTCCTGCCTAGGAGTATAATACTGGCTGCTCGAGCTCAAGGGTTGACAATGGGCAAGGCTGGAGTTTCAGCATCCATAATGCAGATTTTCACTTGGTCCCTCTTTTTTCACCTTTAGTACTGCTGGACTTCCCTGGTGGCTCAGCAGAATCCATCTGCTAGTGCAGGAGACGTGGATTTGATTGCTGGGTTGAGAAGATCCCCTAGAAAAGGAAATAGCAACCCACTCCGGTATTCTTGTCTGGTAAATCCCATGGACAGAGAAGCCTGGTGGCTACAGTCCGTGGGGCCACAAAGAGTTAGACACAACTTAGCAACTAAACACCAATAACAGCAGCAACAACAACTGCATCTCTACTGTCCTCTATGGTGGTTATTCTTTCTTGTCTGGAGACTTTCCAGTTTAAGTTTTCCAGATACTGTTCAGAGTGATGTGTGAGCAAGAGGCTTAAATTTTCTCATGGCTGACTCGTGGGATCCTCTTCAGATCCACTCCTGAGTTATTCTGATGCTCTGTTAATCTTTGGTAACATTTTTGCTGCTTTGACAAGATGCTCCAACATCAACTTCTAAATTCCCTGTCTTGACCTGGAATTAAACATTCTCTCCAAGTATTCTTGGTTCCTTTTAGTCAAAAATGGTATTTAGAGGCAAAACCTCAGTGCCGAGATACTCGTTGCTACTAAAATAATCATTGTGGTGGGCCTTTTCTGTGGTGGGCAGATCTAGGAATTACTTATTTTCAAGGTAAAATTAGAAACTCACTGTGATATTTCAACTTAAAATCAAGACAAGGCTTTTATTTAATGTTTCTGGTTTTACATCTATACTTTCTTTCCTCTACACTGAGAGTCCTAGCTCCCAATGTCACCGAAACTATTGAATCAGAATATCATATAATTGCACATTTGTTTTTTACCCACAGAATACACAGAACAGTGACAGAATATCAATACCATCATCTCAACCAACAAATGATTACTGAAAATAGTTTAAGGTGTGGTTTTTTTTTGGCAATTCTTTTTGTTTTTAGAGTCTTTTCCACTAGGTATGAGCTGTCATATTATTGTACTTTAAAATAATCTGAATTGGTTCTTTTCTGTATGGCTATGCTGGTGGCTCAGAGGTTAAAGCGTCTGCCTGGAATGCGGGAGACCCGGGTTCGATCCCTGGGTTGGGAAGATCCCCTGGAGAAGGAAATAGCAACCCACTCCAGTACTCTTGCCTGGAGAATCCCATGGAGGGAGGAGCCTGGTGGGCTACTACTCCATGGGGTTGCAAAGAGTCAGACACGACTGGGTGACTTCACTTTCACCTTCATGGTACCACCAGATATACATTTGGATTTATTTCTTTTTAGCTTCAAAAAGGGGTCTTTTGAAACTTAATTTTATTTTATAGTTTGTAAGATATTTATATGATTTCAAAGTAAAATCTATGAAACAAAACTATTCAAAAGACTTTAGCCTTTACTCCCATGCTCTTAACTCCATCCCCTTCTCTCTTTTTCATAGGTAACCATTTGTTTCTATTTTAGCATATACATGGCTATATCTTTAAATATGTATATTTTAAAAAGCATGTGTGTATTTAATATATGCATATATGTATGAATATACATCTTTGTGTGTATATGGACACACACATATATGAGCAGCACACATATTCACACAGTTGGCCTTGGATATCCATGGAGTCTGCATCTGTAGACTCAACCAACTCTAGAGTGAAAGTATGTAAAGAAAAAAGAAAATTTCAGAAAGTTCCCCAAAGCAAGACTTGAATTTGTGCAACAACTCAGTCCCTTGCCATCCTACGCTTGAAAAATAAGACAGTTTTCTTCTCTCTTGACCTCCTTGCCTCCAACCTCTTCTGTGTTCCATAACTAGATAGATAATCTTAAAATATTTATTTGACTTTGTTATTTTCCCATGGAAAAAAATATTTGGTATTTTCTTGATATATAAAAGATAAAATCCATGTTTCTTAACCTGTGCAATGACACCTCCCTCCCACTCCACCCTTCTGATTCATCTGTGCAAACTTTTGGGTTCAGTTACACCATCCTGCAAACTCAGTTTTCATGTTTCCACCTCCATGTCTTCATGTAAGCAATTTTCTGTCCCTACAGTGTCCTTCTTTTCTTCTTTGTGCATGTTGGTTACATGTATTTTCAAGACTGTTTTGGTCATCTTGCAGAAACAGAATAGGATGGATCATCACCCAGTGTTTGGTTTCTATCCACAATATGGTTTGAACGTCCAAGACTGATGATGTCATGCCTGCACCAAGAAGGTATGTAAAGATCTAGTTCTCACATACTGGAACTGTCTATGGAGAGCAAGACTGATCCTGCTTTTATTGTGATTAAGGAATAGGGTTAGGATGAGGGATCCCACACGGGCCAGGGCTTGTGTAGTTTCTATTTATTTCCACTACCAAAAGAGGCAGCATCTGAGTTTCTTATTGGCTTGCCAAGATGTGGGGCAGAAGGGATCTGGGAGTGATGGTGCTTGTGAGCTCCCAGCTGTCATACAAAAAAAATGGAGTCAGACTCTATTAAAAAGGCCCCCATCCAAATCCTTCTGAGCTCCTCAATTCACAGAATCCCCAGCATTCAGCTTTGCTGCCTCGTATGCCATTCACCTTTTCTGATCTTTGACTGATGGAAATGAATTGAATTATTTTAGAGTCGTATGCCTAGAGGTGAATCCAAGTTGTATAGATCCTGAAGCTTATATAGCTTGGGGTGTGGCCCTCTTAAGGAAAAAAGTACAAATTAGGTATGAGGGCTTGAAAGAGGTTGTACTTGACAAGAGCCCTTAAGCTTCATCAACTGCATGGTCAGTCTGCCTCTGTGTTGCTCTTGTGCATTAAAAATACACATTAAAAATACATGTTGTACATTTCATTTTTTTATTGGTCACAGTTCTGAGTTTTTACATTTGTATGGATTCTTGTAGCCACTGTGACAATCAGGATACAGAGCAAGGCCAACACCACAAAGAATGCCTTGTGTGGTCCTTCCTTATTCAGACCCTCCCCAGACCCCTCGTATATGTTGATTTTTTCATGATGACACCTTGCATCTGTAGGAGTTTTTTGTTTTTGATGATAATGGTAAGAAAAATTACATTCTCTATTCTAGTAGGAATAAATTCCTGGTGATGAACAGAGGCATTTAGCATATGCTCTGATAAGGATTACATAAGAGGCCTTCCATACAATTTAAGTCAGAATTCATGAATTAAAAAAATGACTGTGTTTTGGTTTGAGAACTTCACTGATGAACTTTGTGAAATTCAACTAGTTTTAGATTCCTCCCTTTGGTTGACATTTGACTCAATTGGCATAGCATAATGCCTTGAACATGTAGATGTTTAATAAATACTTGGTGATTTAAATTAGTGGACCAACTGGCTGAACCCAGGAGTTAAAAAGGCTAAACTCTAAGCAGTATTCGTTTAAAGGTGTACACCTTTCCTTATTTATTCTTTATGTATGTGTGTGTGTAAATAAATCTATAAGTTTACAGACAGATATATTTCTCTTCTTTTAGAGTTCTAGAAACAAGATTAGGACTCACAGTACTGCAAATAAGATTGTTTAGGGAGGGCTAATTGCTCAAATCTAGAGAAAGCTAGTTCTTCTCAAATGAAGCAAGCTGTGAAGAGAGAAGAAAAAGTCTTTTGCTGAGATATCAACGGAAATACGTAACTCCCCTGTAGCCTAAATGCCCCAGTGTCCCAAACACTGGAGAAGGAAATGGCAACCGACTCCAGTGTTCGGCCTAGAGAATCCTGTGGACAGAGGAGCCTGGTGGGCTGCTGTCCATAGAGTTGCACAGAGTCGGACATGACTGAAGTGACTTAGCAGCAGCAGCAGCAGTCCCAAACACTTCTGCCTAGTACATATCAGATTGATCAGATCAACTTTTCCCACGCTCATCTACAACTGATGAATACCTAATTTACTGTTTTGGAAGAACCACTACTCCTGGATCCTAAATTTCCACTTAGCCTGAAATTTAATGTGGCTTTACAAACTGGGAAGGAGGAAACAGAAGGCTTTTCTCCCTGCCTTAATGCCTGATGATGAACTGTTTTCAAATATCACTGTGTACCTGACCTTCAGCAGGAAATCATGGTGCCTTGGTTTGCTCACTGCAGAGCAAAGAAGGCTCACACAACTGGATCTCCCAGATAAAAGTCCAATTAACCTCAACATAGTTGCTCACAGAGTCAAAAGAAGCAGCAGAAGGCACTAGCTTTAGCTCCCAAGTGCATCTCCTTTCCCTGTGATTAATTATATTTAATATTAACCAAAGAGTGTGAATTCAGCCCAAGAGGAAGGTCAAGAGTTCCAATCCCTTCTGTCTCCCCACCACTCTCTGAGTGTCTCCCCATCAGAGTCTTGTCAACAGCCAGGTGGTTCGCTTGTTTAGCGGGACTACAAACAGAAGCACTGGTGAGAATTTCTAGAAAAAGCAGTGCTAGCAGCAGCTGGCAGCCAGCCAATGTAGAGTTCTCTGGAGAACTCCAGACATTTTTATCCTCATCTATAGGCCTGGGGTTTGAAACAGTGTGATCATTCCCAGAAGGAGAGCCCAGGTTGACAAAAGGCGGTTTTGTATAATAGCACCATATTACGTTTTTAAAAACTGGCTCGCAGTTGCTTTATTCACATTTCTGTGAAAGATTTATCTGCATAGACCAGACTCGGCTGTAGATCATTTCCTATTGTGTCTAAAATGATAAGACTAGTTATTTCTTGTGTTCAACCCTTGTGGGGAATTAGGTGGCCATCCCTTTGCCTCTTTGGTTTCATTCTGCTCAATTCCCAGGCATTTACTATCATCCAAATTGTGTTTGATTAGCATAAGCTAGATTTCCCACAAGAGTTTTCCTAATACATTTCTTCTTCAATCCAGTCCCACTTGGACGCAGTAAGCCCCTTTTGTTCATCTAGTATGTCATTCAAATTGATACCAAAGAGAGATGTGTGTGATCCTTGGTGCTTGGTGATGACAAGAATGGAGGTTGTGGGATGCGGTTCAGAAACCAATGCAGTAACGGTAAACAGATGGCAGAGGAGTGAAGAAAGACCCTTCCCTGGCCACCGCCCCCGACTGCTGTCCTCAACATCCATGTGGCCAGCCTTCTGTTTGGGGACAAAAATGATATCAAAGGAGTTGTGATTTTTTTTAAAGAACAAAGTATCTGTAAAATTCGATCAAGTAAAAGACTTTGTTGCAGCATTAAAGAATCTGTTGGCTATCCAAGGACAGGAAGTGAGGAGTGAAGGCAGTTGTCTTTCAAGAGCTGCACGGCCTTTTCCTCTCACGGCGTATCTGTGTGTTTTGTGATTTTTGTCTGAGAGGAGCAGCCTTTTCTGCAACCGTGGGAATTCTTTGAGACCGAGGTTGAAGTTGGGACTGCTAACCCAGGCCCCCTCTGTTTGAAGCTTTTCAGACTCTACCACTAGCAGGAATCCGGACTGCAAGCCATGTGAGGACTAGCTTAGGGCTGGCTTAGGGTGTCCACTCAGCACCAAGACCCAGAGAAAGGAGATCCTCGTTTCTGCTTTCTGTAGAGTGGGGTTTATTTCTCACTCATTTGTATGTGCACTGAAGGTGTAGTCCTCTGGGGTTCCAACATTATGGGAGGGGTCTTCAATCAGATTGAGCATCTTGATTGGGTCCCCAGTTCAGGGCAGAAGTTCAGAAGCTCCATGGTTTAGCAGAAATTTTCAGGGTGAAAGCCAGCTTTGGTATTCATTGCTGACCACTTTCCCTGCTCTGATTCCTTTCTGCAGAAAACTTTATTTTTTGCCAGCTCGTTAAAAAAAAATTTTTTTTTTTAATTAGCTGCTATTTTAGTTGTCTTAATCCATGAGTTTTGGGGAAGATCAGGAATTAATCTCACAGTGTCTCTACTTCTCTATGAATTTCTCTCTGTATTCCTTTCTCTGTTAGGCTGACTTATTTTTAGTCTTCCAGAACTCCAGCTTATTGTGGTTTGTATAACTAAGGCCTCTTTAGTTCTGGTACTACTTCTGTTTCTACCCTCACTGCTCTTTAACCACATCATTCCAATTCCTAAATGAAACTGACAAGGGAATCTAAATATCAAGCAGAGCCATTCAGATTCATAGGTCATTGGTCACTGCTGCTGTTGGGTTAGAGTCCACCTTGATTTCCGTCAGTGGTCAGTGTGTATGTGTTTGCTGCCAGGAGTAGGGGAGTGTAGCTCATGTCTTATGAAATGTGGTCACCATTTCTTAACAGGGTTGTGGGCACGTGGTTTCAGCTCGAAGAAGGTATGGGAAGGAGCCATGAAACATTTTTAGTACAAAACCTATAAGAACAATTTTCCCTCCTCTCCTGCCTTAAAAACAATAACAGGAAAGAACTGGATGGATTCAAGGCAGAAATGGTTTCTACAAAATCCATTCTTAAAGTGAGATGGATGGTTCTTGCAAGGTGATAACACGACAGTCATAGTAGAATCCTGCCTTCAGACTAGTATCATGACCATTAAATCCAACTCCCTGTTTATGCCATTTTGAAAGACCATGAAATTATTGCAGAAACACATGAGGGCCAAAAGAGATTCAACAAAAGCAGTTTAGAAACTACTTTAGCAACTTTTATTAAGTAGTTAATACTTTTTTAAAGTAACAAATGGCCAAGAGCTCATTTGAGATGCATATTTGTATCTCTGCATGAGTGCTATAATGAAATAAGGTACAACATCCATTTCACCTCTCCGTTCAGCTTCAGTCACTCGACAGCTAAACTTGTTGAAAGAGTTGTCTATAGGCACTGCCTCTACTTTTCCACCGCCTAGCTTCACCTCAAGTCACTAAAATGTGCACCACAATCCTTAGCACGGCAGCAATTTCATGGGAACTGGGACTCATTTGTTTTCTTCACTACTGTATCTCCAGCAGAAGCAACAGTGCCTAACACAATAGGCTCTCAATGGATATTTGTGAAAGAAACAATAACTATAAAGGAATACTAACTACCCATTTATATGAAAATATTTATGGAAGTTTTAAATAATATTAGGAAATGCTTAAATTGGAAAAAAACTAAAAAATATTTCATATGATCTCAGCTATTATCACGCATGGAAAAAAGACCAGTAGGAAACACACTGAAATGTTAACAGTGGTTCTCTGGAGCCGGATTATAAATGATAATTACTTTCTTTTTTGTCTGTTTTTTTTTTTTTTTCCCCATTCTGCCAGTCTTTAATAATGGCAGTTGATGTCATTAAACTAAAATGAAATCCAAGCAATAACATAAAAGACGTGGCTTAGTTTTTCAATGCACCTTACTTTCAGGCTTAAATGGCAAATGGTATTGTACTTATTGAAGATGATGTACAGGATAAAATTACATCTGATAAGAGGAGATTAATTGTTCAGAGGATAATGGATTTATTGGTACTTATCATTAAAATTGTTTGTCTCATCTTCTAACAGGCAACAATCACTTTACTACAAGACAGTGGTCACAACAACAACATTTATTTATTGAATGGTAAATGTGTATGGCACATCCATTATTTTATTTAAGCATCACACTAATCCTCTAAGATAGGGGTCTTAAACCTCTGGGATCTAATGCCAGATGATCTGAGGTGGAGCTGATGTAATAATAATAGAAATAAAGTTTATAACAAATGTGATACACTTGAATCATCCTGAAACCATCTCCAAAGCCCAGGTCCATGGAAAAAATTGTCTTCCACGAAACCAGTCCCTGGTGCCAAAAAGTCCCTGACTGCTGCTCTAAAGGAAGTGTGATTAGTCCCAATTTTCATATGAGAAAACTAAGGCATAGAGTGTGTATGGAACTGGTCCAAGATCACAGTCTTAGTAAAGGTCCAGATCAAGTTGTTAACCAGAGCTCTAGGGATCATGGTTTTTATCAGCACCCTTCCAACTAGTTTATCCTACGTGCTGAGGCCTGATGCTAAATACAACCTACAAACTCCACCCGGAAACCCACCCATTGCAGGAATTTTCAGGCTGCTGCACACATTGCTGTATATGTGCTATTTTCCCACCATGGTTGGCTGAAGTGGCAAAAGAGTTCATGGTTGGCTTAGGTCAAGCTGGGTATTGGGCTAAAGTGAGAAGCACTTGGTGCATGACTTGAAGAGTTGTCATTACTGAGGACTGTAAAAACCAAAAATATACTTTAAAAGGGCTTCCCCGATGGCTCAGCAGGTAAAGAATCCACCTGCGATGAAGGAGACATAGGAGACTAGAGTTTGATCCCTGGGTTGGGAAGATCCCC
Organism: Ovis canadensis; assembly: GCF_042477335.2. Taxonomy (NCBI): domain Eukaryota; kingdom Metazoa; phylum Chordata; class Mammalia; order Artiodactyla; family Bovidae; genus Ovis; species Ovis canadensis. Next base: position 60,313,487 of record NC_091252.1, on the reverse strand, counting down.
CGGAGGAAGAAAATGGCAATCCACTCCAGCATTCTTGCCTGAAAACTCTCATGAACAGAGAAGCCTGGCAGACTACAGTCCATGGGGTTGCAAAGAGTCAGACACGACTGAGCAACTGACACACGCAGACTTTAAAAATCTGCACTGCACACAGATAAATGGAAGCTGCATGCACTGAACTGGATCAGGACACCACACGTGGGCTGCTGGGGGGTCTGGTTGGGTAGCAGGATGGGTAGCAGAGCAGCAGCAGCAGCCGTGACCCTTTGCCTCACAGTCTCCGGGCATGCCATTCAGAATAGAACTTTCCTTTTTTTTTTTTTTTTCCAATTAGGAAAGTTATATGCCCATGGTAAAAAAAAAAAAAAAAAGGTACAAAATAAAATACAGTGAAACATCATCCCCCACCCACAACTCTCATTTCTTCTTCCCAGAGACAAGCACTGTTACCCATTTCTTAGGTGATCCTGCAGAAGAATTTTATGCATAAAAGTATACTCAGTATTTATGTATATGCTGTTTGAAATGCACACTCCAGTTATCCTTTCATCCATCTCCCATTTCTCCTAATACACCTTGAAAGAGCTACCATATATAGCTGTGCACAAGGCACTTGGTCCAGCGAAGAGTGGAGGCTGAGATTCAATAAACTGTGTTCTCTGGCAGGAGGCTGGGGCAGCCTGGAAGAGGAACACTTTCCTTGATTAGCACACAGGTACCGTCTTGGGCTTTAGAGTCCGTCTAGATCAGCACGCATTCATCTACTTTACTCTTTTTCGTCACTGCAGAGAATTTTGCTGTAGCAGACGAACAGTTCTTTCATTTCCAATTGGTGGACATTTGGGTTCTTTCTAATCTTTTGCTTTTAGGAAAAATACTGTAATGAAGTTCCTTGTCTAAACATTTTGGTTCACTTGCGTGAGCACACCTGAAGGGTCAATTTGGGTATGTCATTTTTGAGACCTCGAAACATTTGATTTCGAAGAAACAAAATACACTGATTTGAAAAGATCTGAACTCCAGAGGTATTTATTCTTTAATTTTTGTAAACAAGATTTCAGATTCCCCTCCATCCTCAGCCTTGATAATTGACTTCCAGCTGCCAAGGGACGTGTTTGCTTTCTTCTCTTGGGTCCTAATCATCCGCTGCAGGTGCCTTTTCTCTCTTGACCCTGCCCTCACCACCCCCAGAATTGTCCTTACCACCCCCAGAATTGTCTCTGTCAGCAGGGTTCTCTGTCCAGCAATGCTCTCTCTTCTTGGGGGAAGTTCGTCTTCCCTGAGATTCAGAAGAATCAGAAATTTACATCAGATTTCCATGGGAGGGTGTGCTTCATTCTCATACTTCTGAAGGCCTTGGTTTTCTTGCTATTAAATATCAATAAATCTTCTGACTTGTCAAAGTACGAACAGTGTAAAAGGTTGAAGTAAAGGGATTTACATAACAGAATTTTTATTCTCAGAGGCAGTGTGGCAGAGTAAACAGAAAAGGGCTTTTAAAAATCATAGAATGGCAACTAGAATCCTAGATCTGCCATGCTTGATAATGGATGTGTATAAGCCTATTTATGTGTCACTGGCAACCAGTAACTGGCATTAATATTGGTGATGATGATAGTGATGTTACTCTATGTGAATGAATAGATAAGTCTTGAGGTCTGTGTTGGGTGTCCTATAGATGCTAACTGATGTTCACTCCCTATAGTAAGCATGATAACTTCATTTTAAAGACAAAGCCAGTTTAGGATTAACACATACATGCTACGATCCCTAGATTGGGAAGATCTCCCAGAATACTACCCATTCCAGTATTCTGGCCTGGAGAATTCCATGGCCTGTGTAGTCCATGGGGTCGCACAGAGTCAGACATGACTGAGCGACTTCCACGTCACATACATGCTGCTATATATAAAACAGATAACCAGCAAGGAGCTACTGTATAGTCCAGGGAGGTATACTCAGTATCTTGTAATAATCTGTAGGGGAGAAGACTCTGAAAAAACTAGATATATATGTATGTATAGCTGAATCATTTTGCTGTATAACTGAAACTAACACAACACTGTAAATCAACTAGATTTCAATTAAAGGAAAGAGACAAGGCCAGAGAGATGAAATAATTTGTTCAAGAATTCAAAGCTATTAACAGGCTTGTCTACAAGCCACACTCTTTCTCATGTGAGCTGGTGTTCCTTTCTAGATATGTACCATGAAATATTTTTTTTAGGGAAGTAAGCAATGTTTTAATGATGTTTGGAGCTGAGAGTTATATAGATTCATTCTTTCTGCTTTCCAAAGACAATTTCTTTTCAACCTATTTGCAGACAGCATTCAGATTTTAAGAGTAGCTTTGCTAAGCAACAATACAAAAGATGCCTTGTTAGGAGGACAGGTTTACTAACAGGGTTTGGGATCTGAAGAATTAATAAAGAAGTCCTCATGAGACAACCTTTGATCTGCAAGTCTATAAAAATGTACTATCAGGAGAAGTGCTTTGCTGATCTCTGTAGCCTTGAATATGTTACTGTTTGTTATGTACGCTTCTCAGTATGTACTACAGTCCTAAAGAAACTTTCTTATTTTCTTTATCCTCTGTATTCATCATTCCACCTATGAAACATATCAGGTCCTTAATTCCTTTCTCCATTGCTAAGCTGGATTCTAGACAGCTTATTTTTCTTATCTCTTTCTAACTCCACGGTGGTAGATTTTCTTGTTTCTTATCTTTTTTTTGAGAAATATGACTTGTAGGATACGTTTTGGGCTGGGAGGAAGGAAGATAAGGCAGCCTTGGGGGAAAGGCAGACGTGAAGCGTTGCCTTTTGGAAAGCGACCTGTGTGGGCAGCTGCAATCCTGACCGTGGTCTTCCCACTGAATTTGACCAATGATTATCGTCCTTATTGGGAACTGAGGGAATTTTGAGGGAATCACTTGTACAATGTTGCTATTCAGAGTGAACATGTTCACATTTACTCTTTGTGAACAATATCTTCCTTCTTTTTAGATCATATAACCATGTTGTTTGGGCTTCCCTGGTAGCCCAGCAGATAAACAATCCACCTGCAGTGCAGGAGACCCAGGTTCGATTCTTGGATTGGGAAGATCTGCTGGAGAAGGGATAGGCTACCCACTCCACTATTCTTGGGCTTCCCTGTAGCTCAGATGGTACCGCATCCACCTGCAATGCATGAGATGTGGGTTTGATCCCTGGGTTGGGAAGATCCCCTGCAGGAGGGCATGGCAACGCACTCCACTGTTCTTGTCTGGAGAATCCCCATGGACAGAGGAGCCTGTAGGGCTACAGTTCATGGAGTCACAAAGAGTCCAGCGTGACTGAAGCGAGTTAGCACAGCACAGCCATGTTGTTATGGCTACAGGATGACCCTTTAAAACTTTTGTCCTTTCTATTATGAGACTTTAATTTTGAATGCAATTTGGAGCATCCATCCAAAAAGCATTTACAAGGTGCCTACTGGGTGAGGTAGGTGTTAGTAGATACAGTGATGGTTCCAGTCTAATCTGGGTAAGGCTGTTAGATAAAATATAGAATGCTGAGGTAAATTTAAATTTCAAATATTCAACAAATAATTTTTAAAGTATGTATTTGTTTGTACTGGTCCTTAGTTGCAGCATGTGAACATTCCCTGACCAGGGATCGAACCCAGGCCCCTTGCATTGGGAGTGCAGAGTCTTAGCCACTGGACCACCGAGGAAGTCCCATACAACACATAATTTTTAAAGTATAAGTATGTTCCATACAAAATTTGGGACATATTTAATATTAAAAATTACCTACTATTTATCTGAAATTTAAACTTAACTGACAATCTGTATTTTAATACACTAAGTCTGACAACCTTAACTGTGGGAAACTAACATATAAATTGCATGAACGTGGGATAAATAAATGCTGTGATTGCGACGCGCTAAAGTATTCCAGTTGTTACTTCTGTGATATTTGCAGAGAAGAAACTCTGGCAGAGAACAGAGAAGCAGCCTGGCAAAAGGATGTGTCTTTAGTCTGATGGGTTAGAGAGCTGGGGTTGTAATGGTCTGTTCTAGTCAGATGGGGAAAATCAAGCAGAGTTTTGTGAAGACATTCTATAGTCTCATATACAGATTATTTAAACACTCCCCACTCCAGTTGCCAGCCCCTAAAGACAGCCTTCAAGAAAACCACTGGTATTGACATTTTGGGTGCCTCCTGGGTCAGGTATTTAATTGACAGATTAGTTTCTATGGCCTCTATGTCTGGCTATACTAAAAAAAAAAAATGCCCTAAACTGATGAACTAATATTTATGTGTTTAATAACTACACTGCTAAAAATACTGTATGATTTAGGAAGGATGAGGGAAATGGCAAAGGACCCTGGTCTTGATCAGTCTGTGGTGCCCTCGTGTGTGTGTTGGGGGTGGGCAGTGGGGATGGAAGCAAGGATTGGGGCTGGGAGGACCAAGCCCCCAATACTAAAGAGCCATGTCATTTTAAGCAATGTTAAAAGAACCAGCCAAAGATTTGGAGTTTTTTTCATAGGTTTTGACCTTAGCACTTCACTGTTAAGGGCTTTGAGTAGGTTTCATCCAGCAAAGTTGCCTGAAAGAGATAAATTTGAATTTGGCCTTGAAGATTTGGAATTTGAGTGAATGTAGGAGGGGAAAAGGCACTGCCCATTAGGAGAATCAGACACAACTGCATATTTTAGCTTGTGTGTGTGTGTATGTGAGAGAGGAGGACCAATGGGCCCAGCTAGTATGAAGGTGACAGGGTGAGGAAATGCAAGATGACTCCCAGGTTTGAGAGTGGCAAGGTTATTTGTTAACTGATCAGATTTCAGACTCAAGGACAAAACTAAAGGAATTCATCTTACCAAACAGAAAATCTGATAATGAGGTTTCTGGGGCAGGTTGGTAAAAGTAGGGCAAAGCAGTGGTTTGAGATTGGATAATATTTTAGATAACTCAAGAGTTGTCCCACTTTTGATTGAATTACTTAAGAATTCAGAAAATTGCTTCACAGAAGTTATGTTCTTGCAATCATATTCTGCCAGAGGCTTCCAGCAGGTGGTATATTAGGAAAAATATTTACATAGAAGAAGATAAAGAGTCATTTTATTTTCCTCCTAATCCATGTTATACCTTTATTGCCTTATGGAAAAATCCTTTTCGCCTGGCTCTGTTTCTTGCATGGAAAACAGATCATGAATGCTGGAAAACTGAACTGCAGTCTTCTGCCAGAGCAGGAAAATGCATTATTGTTGGGCTGGTTGTTTTATTAGAGATTTTTGCAGAGGCTGAATATCTTTATCTAAAATTCACAGAAAAGCTTCAGGCCAAGATCTTAAAAAATGAGAATTATTTACCAAGAATTTCTTTAGTTTACTCTTTTTGCTCCTTTTCTTTCTTTTCTTATCTTGCTAGTTATTTTAGTTTGGCTCTGTACAGTAATAATAATTTCTACCCATCACCACTTTTAACCACCCTTAATTCAATATAGCTGGCTCTGTGGCTTAGTTGGATAAAGTGCCTCTCTCATAAATGGAAGATCCTGGTTTGGAATCCCAGTGGGGCCTGCTGGTGGGATGGCATCACCAACTCAATGGACATGTGTTGCACAAACTCTGGGAGATGGTGAAGGACAGGGAAGCCTGGCATGCTGCAGTCCACGGGGTCCCAAAAAGTAGGACACAACTGAGAGACTGCACAACAACAACACATTCAATACAGAGAGAGAACCTGTGTTTTTTTCTCCCCTCTTTGTGGAAATCAGAAATGATAGAAGATTTTTACCTGGATACACATTTCCGCCGCCACTGCTGAATTAAGAAGGAACCACGATCCTGAGTTTCCTAGGAGAAGGTAATTTGGAGAATTAGGACTCTTAAGTGGAATGTTTCAATGGAGGTGTTTTCTCTGTGTGTTGATTTCCCTTCTTGTGAGTTACCTCTTTATTGCAGAACTACAGACCTCGAAAGGGTCTCCAGAGGCTGTGTTGAAATGGCTTGTTGCCTGAGGCAGGCACAGACCACCAGAAGGGTGTGAACAAACCCTTTCAGGAAGGGCTCCATAAGCCTTTATTGTTCATAAATTTAAAAAAGTTCTGTCAGAGATGGCCTGCTAACTTTTACTGTCAACATTTATAGCCAGTTACTAAATCACCTTTAAAAGCACATCACAGATCCGTTTCTAGCGGTGTGTGCTATCCAACATAGTGGTTGTTTTTAATCATAGTCTACATTTTAATGTACACTTAAAGCACATAAAACCACATATCATGTTTCCCAAGATTTGCATCTTTATTCGAGTTAAAATTGTACACATGCATTTTCTGTTGCCTTCTTTGTTAGTATTTAATACAAAGCACGTATTTACACAGACGGAGTGCATGTAAAGTAATTGCTCTCTGGTAATTTAAGTGCATAAGCATGTCACCTGACAAACACGAGTAATTGAGAAATGATTTGGGGGAACTTATAGTACTCTTGCCTGGAAAATCCCATGGGTGGAGGAGCCTGGTAGGCTGCAGTCGATGGGGTCACTAAGAGTCGGACACAACTGAGCAACTTCACTTTCAATTTTCACTTTTATGCATTGGAGAAGGAAATGGCAACCCACTCCAGTGTTCTTGCCTGGAGAATCCCAGGAATGGGGGAGTCTAGGGGCTGCCATCTATGGGGTTGCACAGAGTCGGACACGACTGAAGCGACTTAGCAGCAGCAGCAGCAGCAGCAGCAGCAGCAGCAGCAGCAGCAGCAGCATAGTACCCAGAAGATTTCTTTAAATCTTTTTTAAAATAAGGAAATAGTTTCCAGTGTCCTGTCTGATGATTGGGAAAAAAAAGTGCTGAAGTTGCCTTTCAACCTTCCTGGTCTCTTCTGCCTCTTGTGAGGTTCCTGAGCCTCTCTATTCAAGTATCCAGTGCCCCAGAAAGCTCTGTATTCCAGTTTTCAAATGAATTCCTGGTGAGGGTCCTGCCAGCAATCAATCATTTACATCATAGCATAAATAAGGTGAAATTCAAAGAGCTGCTTTAAGGAGCTGTTGCTATTTCAAGTCTGTATGTCTGTGGAATGTGTTTAGGCAATTCTGGTGTCTCTGAGTGAGGGAATGAAGTGCTCTGGGGGCTGGGGACCTCTGAAATTCCATCCTACAATTGGTCCCACTGTCCCCTTTCTATTCCTGTACTCTAAGGCATGAAGGGAAAACTATTTGTCGAGTCCTATTTATCAGCTCTGGGCTTCCCTTATAGCTCAGTTGGGAAAGAATCTGCCTGCAATGCAGTAGACCCGGATTTGATTCCTGGGTCGGAAAATCCCCTGGAGAAGGAAATGGCAACCACTCCAGTAGTCTTGCCTGGAGAATCTCATGGACAGAGGAGCCTGGCGGGATACCTTGCAGTCCATGGGGCTGCAAGAGTCGAACATGGCTTAGTGCCTAAACCACCACCACCATTTACCAGCTGTAAGACTCTCAAAGCTATTTCTTGTTCTGTTGTAACAGCTGTATGAATACTGTTTACTAGATGGCAGGCACATAATTCAGCTGACTCACAGTGATTTCATGGAGGATCACTGTTATCATCCTAAGTGATACAGATGAAGAAATTGAGGCATGAAAAGGTTGCTGCTGCTGCTAAGTCACTTCAGTCGTGTCTGACTCTATGCGACCCCATAGACTGCAGCCCACCAGGCTCCTCCGTCCCTGGGATTCTCCAGGCAAGAACACTGGAGTGGGTTGCCATTTCCTTCTCCAATGCATGAAAGTGAAAATTGAAAGTGAAGTCGCTCAGTCGTGTCCGACTCTTAGTGACCCCATCGACTGCAGCCTACCAGGCTCCTCCATCCATGGGATTTTCCAGGCAAGAGTACTGAAAATGTTGCAGGCATGCTAAATCGCTTCAGTTGTGTCCCATTCTTTGTGACCTCCCAATGGACTGTAGCTTGCCTGGCTCCTCTGTCCAAGGGATTCTTCAGGCAAGAATACTGGAGTGGGTTGCCATGGTCTCCTCCAGGGGATTTTCCTGATCCTGGGATCGAACCCATGTCTCTTTAGTCTTCCGCATTGACAGGTAGGTTCTTTATCACTAGTGCCACCTGGGAAGCCTATGAAAAGGTTAGGTATATAATTTGCCCAAGGCCAACCAGATGGAGCTACTACGTGGGTGGAGCCAGGTTCAATCCAGGCAGTCAGTGGAACTCCAGAACACATGGCATGGCTGTCCTTCTAGTAGCTGTCTACTCTGGTATCTTTAGTTTTTGCCTACAGTTTTACTTTTATTATGTTGCACGATTTCCAACATTTTAAATGTGTTTTTCATCCAAACTAAATATCCTATAATGAGTATCTAGTGTAGCATTTTTGTTTTGTTGTTTAGCCACTCAGTCTTGTCTGACTCTTTGCGACCCCATGGACTGTAGCCCACCAGGCTCCTTGGTCCTGTGATTTCCCTGGCAAAAATATTGGAGTGGGTTGCCATGTCTTTCTCCAGGGGATCTTCCCGATCCAGGTATCAAACCCACAGCTCCTGCATTTTTTTTTAAACCACCGAACCACCTTGGAAGCCCCAAAGGGCTAGTTCCCAGCCCTTGTATGCCAACTCCTATTGCTAGAGCCCAGGATCAGTGATGGAATTTTTCCTATATAGAAGCCCAAGTTCTATTGACCAGAAACAGATGACATCTAACTTTAAAACTTTCCAGAAAAAAATCTTTCATACTCCACTGTGAGTTTGTGATCCATGATGACCCTTTCTGCCCAATCTATTTTTTTTTTAAGAGTGGAAAACTATTAAAACTTTTTATTGGCATATAGTTGAGTTACAATGTTATGTTAGTTTCTCTTGTACAGCAAAGTGAATCAGTTATACATATATCCACCTTTTTTTAAGATTCTTTTCCCGTATAGGCCATTACAGAGTACTAAGTAGAGTTCCCTGTGTTATCATTTGTACTGTTTTTTAAGATTCCACACATAAGCAATATCATGTGATACTTGTCTTTCTGTGTCTGACTTACTTCACTCTGTATGATAATCTCTAGGTCCATCCATGTTGCTGCAAATGTTATTTTTGTTTTATTTTATGGCTGGGTAATATTCCATTACATATGTACCACATCTTCATTTCTCTGTCAATGGACATTTAGGTTGCTTCTATGTCTTGGCTATTGTAAATAGTGCTGCTATGAACTTCAGGGTACATGTATCTTTTCGAATGATGATTTTGCCCAAGCTATTCTTGATACCTCTGGCTTTGCTTTATATCCTCAAACTTTATATGGCAGACGTAGCATTTCTGGAGATTACAGTAGTGAGATTTTGTGTGTGTGAGAGACTAACCCCAAAAGAAAGTCATTTATCATTTTACTGAAGCAAATATTTGAGTTTCAAAGACTGCAAGGCTAGTGTCCAGAAGCAGTCATGTAGGAAGTGCTTGTTCTGTCTGTCCTACAACCATATTCTGGGGAGGTTTGTTTTATCTAAAGGGGTGTTTGCAAATTTGGGAATTTGCGAAGATCTCAGTAATCAATAATATTATAAGACACTGTACTGATAGCACAGTTTTCAAGTAAATTCTATTATTAATGGACTATTTTTCTAATGTTTACCATTGCTTTTTTGTTATTATTTTTATCTGAGTCAACTTTTACTAATTTTAATATATTAATATGATCAGGCTGTTATAAGAAAATACCACAGACTGGTGGCTTAAACAAAAGACATTTATTTCTCATAATTTTGAAGGCTGGAAGATCAAGGTGTTGACCCATTCAGTTCCTGGCAAGAGCCCTCTTCTTAGCTTGCAGAGAGCTACCTTCTCACTGTGTCTTTTTGTGGCAGAGAGAGAGAGCACAAGCTCTGTGCTATGTCTTCTTATAAGTGTACTAACCCCTTCATGGGGACCCCACCCACATGACCTTATCTAAATCCAATCACCATGCAAAGGCCCCATCTCCAAGTTCCATCACATTTGGGGTTAGGACTTCAACATATGAATTTGAGGGAGGGGACACAATTCAGTGTATGACATACAGTATTGTTATAAGTATATCAATTGTAAGTTACAACTCAAAACATTTTCACAAAGTGGCCAGGCCAGCATCTAGATCAAGAGACACATATTACTAGTACTCATCCTGCCATAAGGGTAACACTATCCTAACCTAAAACATCATTGATGAATTTTGTTTGTTTTGAGCTTTTAACTACTCATAGCAGCACTTTTCATAGTAGCCTAAAACTAGAAGTAACTGGGTGAATGTGTGTGCCCAGTTCTTTAAAAAAAATTATCTATTTATTTATATCTTATTTTTGGCTGCACTGGGTCTTTGTTGCTATACATGGGTTTTCTCTAGCTGAAGCAAACAGAGGCTACTTTGTAGTTGCAGTGTGTAGACTTCTCATTGTGGTGGCTTCTGTTGTTGCAGAGTGTGGCTTCTAGAGTGTAGGCTCAGTAGTTGTGGCATGTGGGCTTAGTTGCTCTTTGGCCTGTGGGATCTCCCTGGACCAGAACTGGAACCTGTGTCCCTTGCATTGGCAGGTGGATTCCCAACCACTGAACCACCAGGGAAGTCCTGTACCCATTTCTGTTGGCTACAGACCTGGCCAAGGGATCACTGAGATGTCGTGTATATGTATGGTCAGCTTTACTGCTGAATAGGTTCCCAGATTGGTTGAACCAATTTACATTCCCATCAGTCTGAGAGTTCTTATTGTTTCTTATCTTCACCACCATCTCACTTTATCGGTCTTTTTAATTTTAGCCTTTCTGATGGTGCAAAATGGTATCATATATAGTTTGAATTTGTGGTTCCCTGATGAATAATGAAGTTGAGCATCTTTTATGTATTTATTTTTTATTATCAGTTCAGTTCAGTCACTCAGTTGTGTCCGACTCTTTGCAACCCCATGAATCACAGCACACCAGGCCTCCCTGTCCATCACCAACTCCCGGAGTTCACTCAGACTCACATCCATCAAGTCAGTGATGCCATCCAGCCATCTCATCCTCTGTCGTCCCCTTCTCCTCCTGCCCCCAATCCCTCCCAGCAGCAGAGTCTTTTCCAATGAGTCAACTCTTCGCATGAGGTGGCCAAAGTACTGGAGTTTCAGCTTTAGCATCATTCCTTCCAAAGAAATCCCAGGGCTGATCTCCTTCAGAACGGACTGGTTGGATCTCCTTGCAGTCCAAGGGACTCTCAAGAGTCTTCTCCAACACCACACTTCAAAAGCATCAATTCTTTGGCCCTCAGCTTTCTTCACAGTCCAACTCTCACATCCATACATGACCACTGGAAAAACCACAGTCTTGACTAGACAGACCTTTGTTGGCAAAGTAATGTCTCTTTTTTTTAATATGCTATCTAGGTAGGTCATAACTTTCCTTCCAAGGAATAAGCATCTTTTAATTTCACGGCTGCAATCACCATCTGCAGTGATTTTGGAGCCCAAAAATATGGCTTTCAATTAGGATTTCATGACTTTTAAGCAGTCCAACTCAACTTTGTGTCATCTGAAGGACCAAGGCATGCAATTTAACCTCAGCTTTCTTTCTTTCTTTATGTTTATTTTTGGTTGCTCTGGATCTTCGTTGCTGTGCTGGTATTTCTCTAGTTGTGATGAGCTGGGACTACTCTTCAATGTGGTGCAGGGCTTCTCATTGTAGTGGCTTCACTTGTTGCAGAGCACAGGGGCTAGGGTGCATGGGCTTCAGTAGTTGTAGTTCCTGGACTTTGGAAAATGGGCTCAATAATTGTGGCACAAAAACTTAGTTGCTTGGAAGTATGTGGGATCATCCCGGACCAGGGTTAGAACCTGTGTGTCCTGCATTAGCAGCTGGTTTCTTTACCAATGAGCCACCAGGAAGCCTCCAGCTTTCATTCTGATGATACTCTGCAGTTCTTTGTTTTGAATCTTACTTTTGACCATTTAGGTGCTAAACCATACTTTGTTAGGTAATTGCTCAGTGTATCATGTAGACCAAAATTGAATTACTTGAGAAAATCAACTCTAATTCCACTTCCTTTATCCTTTTACCATGTAGATCAACACTGTGGTTGAAGGGCTACAGGGGCCCTCTCATCCTCCCCTTCAGAGAGGCATGTAAGTTTATTTGAACCTGGTGCTTCTCAGGTGCCCTTCAAACAGACAGTTTGATGATTTTTCCTAGTGTCACCACAGGAATTATTGTTGGGGAGATGAGTTTATACTTGTCATGTTTCTTCCTACCTTCCCTTTACGGCCCAGTAAAACTGCCCTGACAGTTATTGGTAGAAAGCTAGAGAATTAACTACTTTTAGTGTCATTGCCCAGGTCCTTCCTCTAAAATAGTTCTTTCTTCTTGTTGGGTCTCTTTGAGAACCTCAAGTTTTTCAGAAGAGCAGAATACTCTTGGTGTGGTCAGTGTGTGGAGGTGTACCAACAGAGTTCCCTTGAAATTCACGGCAAACCCAAAGTCTTGTTGGGTGTGGTCTCAGGTGTCTTCACAGTAATCCCATGGAGTGAAGTATAACCTTCTCCTCAAAAGGAGCCACTCTAATAGCACATTTTCCAGGGAAGTTTGAGTTCATTTGAAAATAGCACATTGGAACCACTTTGGACTTTGGAAACTACATGTTCAAACCTGTCAAGTTGTCTTTCCTTCAAAAATGTGTTATTTGCAGTGTTTTATATTTGGAGTATCTCTTCTTTAAAATATTGGCCTTAATGTATTTTTGGACTTCTCTTTGAGTTTTATGCTTAGACTAGCTATTACAGAATCCCTCTTTTTAACTTCCAGAAGAGAACAGCAAATCCAATGACCCACTTGCTTCCTAGCAGGTAGCTTTTTGGACGTCTGGGATTTGAAATAGTACTTCACTTTGATTAGAAGTGTGCTCTTCTATTTTCTATTAACGAAGTGCCAGATAATTATTAGACACATCTTCTAGGGGTGAGTGAGCTTTCTAGGGGTGGCTGATTCATTTTGGGATCCCTGCCGAGATGGTCATTAGGAAATGCCAGCCAGTGAAGAACTGCTCTGTTTGGCATGGAATGAAGACCACTTTATTTCTCTTGGACTGAGAAACTAAGACCACATATGTGGTGCACGTGCATGCTCATGTACATACACACATGTGGTTACACACACACACACACACACACACACACACACACACACACACCCCAGCAATGAAGAGAGGAGAATGCCTGCCAAGCAGTCTAGACTTGAATCAACTGCTTCTCAGTCAACTCCATGAAGTCCCCTAAAAACCACCACCCTCCAGTTCCTCTTGACCATCTTGGGTCTGTGGTGGATAGCAGATTGCTATTAGAGCTCTGTTTGGCCTCTTGTTACTAACTTACATGTGGTTAATTTTGATTGTCCTGCTAATTGGTGTACGTATGCCCAGCTGTGGTAGTCACGTGCTTCTCAGAGGAATGGAAAGACATGGCATTGAGTAGTGGTTTCACTGTGGATTCAGAGATATTTGGGTAAATAATACTCAGGCAACAGACAACTTTTGTGAGATGAATAAATATGGCAATTTAGATGTTTATGAACTGCTGTAAATCTTCTCTGCATCGTGCTTTGAAAAAACTGTTTTCAGATTTTCCTCCTTCCCATAGTCCCTTAGATACTTGGAAACAGTTGATTTTAGATGATTAAACATAGCTTCTCCAACTTATTTATCTAGAGACTGTCATCTCAAGTAACTTTTTTTTTTATTTCAAGGAAATAAAACAAAATTTACATTTGGAAGTAACTTGTCATTAGTCAAGCAAATGCCTGCTTGGTTTTATATATATTCTCTCTATATAAACCACCTGGCAAATTTCCACTTGGAAGTTCACACACTGTTTCCTCTGAGGAGTTTATTAGTAGACAGACGGTAAGAAGACAAGTTAGCTTGCCTTGGGAGTATCTCTCAGTTACTACAGAGAGTGAGGGGAATTGGTTCAACCATGGCCTTCTGAGAGTGGATCTGAAACTCTAGTATTCATGAGACGTACCTGATACAAAAAATGTAACTTGTGGATTCCACCTCCAGAGATTCTCATTTAGTATGTCTAGGATGTGTCTTAGCAATCTACATCTTTTAGCCAGCACTCCAATAACTCGAACGTGCATGGTCCAAGACCACATGATGTGAAATACTAGTCTAGGACCTCCTATTAGTACATGATGTAAGGTTCCTGAAGCAGGTGAGAAGACTGACCATTGTGAATGACATTAATGTTATAATTAAGAGCAAAAAGTATCTCCTTATATCTCATGATCTAAACTGTATGTCTTACTGGATTCCTTAGGAGGAGAACCTGAGATCAGCATTTTGGTGTATGTGATTCACTGGAGTAGTCTGAGGAAAAAGAGAATGATGGAAGTAACACAGTGGAAAGTGCTAAGCAAGGGTGTGGCCTCAGTTGTAGGCCAGCTTTAACTTAATCTTACAGGGAGCTCAGGGCATGAATTGTGCTACATGGCTGATCCCACCTTGGAGAAATAAGGTTAGCTTTTTGTACCCCTTGTTAACCAGTCACTGGTGGTGAGCTACTCTGATGTGGGTGATATAATCTCCTGGATAGAGCAAAGGGCAGTTGCCCAGGGAGGAAACCTCTGGAGCCATTGGCAACCCACATGGCAACTAGGGGATGGATGCACCAGCCAGGCAAAAGGTATCCAGGAGGGGTACCAATAGCATCCATTATGACAACCTGGAATCACTGGAGAGGCTGTTCACACTATGGCTCCCATTCTTGGCTACCCTGGCCACTCTTGGTGTTTTGTGTTTTTTTTAAGAGCTTTAAATTTTTGAAATTTTTAGTCTCTCAGTCATGTGCAACTCTTTGCAACCCCATGGACTGTAGCCTGCCAGGCTCCTTTGTCCATAGAATTCTCCAGGCAGGAATACTAGAGGGAGTAGCTGTTCCCTTCTCCAGGGGATCTTCCTGACCCAGGAATCTAACCCCGGTCTCCTTCATTGCAAGCATATTCTTTACCATCTGAGCCACCAGGGATTCCCCATCCCAATTTTTAAAAAATTTTTTTATCAAAGCTGAAAAGAAAAATATCTTTCAATAGCAAAACCCCTTTGACCTCAGATACACTCTGCATCAAGATTTCAGAGAAAGTAGCATCATGACTAGAACAGGCCAGAAAGCTCTCAGATTGTTAAATTCATCACTGGGTTTTAGCAGGGACAATGTAAAGCAAAGATCTTCATATGGTCACACATGGCAACACCAGAGGTAACCTATAGATCAGCTGTCATATTTTATAAGCTTGCTACTCTTACGGTGCTTTTGTTCTGCTTTTTTTTTTTTTTCCCAAGAGAAAGCATGGACAGCAGATATACTTAGCATTTAAAAAAAAATTTTTTTTCCTTCTGGTGCTTTAGTAAAAATTGTCATCCTACAGCCAAGTGTAGAAAATATGGTAACCTCCTTTGTCAATTTTGTCTCCTATTCTCAATAAAGAAAACTGATGGCTTCAAATATTGAATTATGGATCCTCAGGCTGTCGTGAAATTTTAATGCATTTTACTCAGAACTTCATTTGCAGATGATTCTGTCTCATGCTTCTTGTAACGATATTGCTTGTGGGGGATGTTCCTTTGTTTAGGACTTTCAATGAGAAATATGTTGTTCTGGAGACGATTGAACTGGTTGTCATTGGTAACTTGGCTGTATTAAACAAAACAGACTCTTCTAAACTATGTTCTGTGGGACATTAATATCCTTCGTACTGTGTTATATAGAATATGAGTCCTGTGGTCAAATAATTTTGGAGGTGAGGAGCTTCATGTGCTGTATTTCCTTCTAGGAGTTTCACAAAGCACTTTGGCCTTTTGAAGGCTCTACATATCCTGCAGGAAAGAGAACTCTTTATTTTTGTTTGGCTGATTATTTCTCAAACCTATTTGCTCATGAAGCTGATTATCATGGCTGCGCCTTCCTTTTTATTTTTTCAGAATACACGATACACATTATACGTGCTAATGTTCTATAGAACATGGTTTGGAGAATACCTAAATGAAACTTTATTCCTCATCATGTATTATCAGGGCTTTATAAGCAGCAAAGAACTGGTTCCACTCTTTTATCTTGTAAAACCTGCCTCGATCCCTTATCTACATGCAAGGCGAGTGCAAACAGATTCTGGGATCAGAGTAGTGTCTGGAGAAAAAGGATAGGTTATTTGTTTGCTGTACTGAAGGGGCCATAAAAACAGTAACACACTTAATGAGGCCTTGCCATAGATATATTAGTCTCCATAAAACATTTTATTTGGCCTACCTACGAGTGCTTAATGGCCAGTGAGTTTCACAAACAGCTAGTCCCCAACCTCAAACATTTATGAAGCGTCTGTTCTTGTTGGAGTTACTTTGCCAGGGTGAGTCATGAAAGATTAAAAAGAATATTAAAAATTCAGCCAAGACACACCAGGGTTGCCCTGATGATAACAACTATGATGTAATGTTTCTCAGTTCATATGGATTCCTTATCCTAGTCTCAGTAAAAGATGACCCAGCCGTGTCCCAACAATCTTTCATTACAAAAATTTATTTGGATTGTCACGGGTGTATGGCATTTCCTTTTTGCATCAGAAAAACCATCTGTGAGTTGAATTTTTCTAAGGAATTTTGAAATGTGAGAGACAGAAGTAAATGAATATTTACTTAGAGAAAAAGTTGTCAGTCCTTGTATTATAGCACTTTGCAGTTTACAGAGAACTCCCCTCCCCACCCCACTATCACCTTTGTGCTTAAACAAAAACAGCATAAGAATGGTAGTACTCTATGTATAGCAGAAGTGGCTAAAGACTCTTGGAAAGCTGGCCAGAGTAGCCTTACAGAATTCAGAAACTTTATTTGTATTCACAGGTTCTCCTGGATTTGCTTTTTTGCACCTTAAGAAAGTTCTAGGGGGAAATCACACGAAGATTTTTCTCTCATTTGCTCCTACTTCTTTCATGCTTAGTTATGTTCAACCAGCTTATCACCTCGACTCAGCCACAAGCTTACAGTTTCCTCTTCTGTTGCTTAGCCAGTTGTCACCTCTTGGATCATGAGAGGTAGTAAGATTCTAGGGTATGTGTGTGAGTGCATGGGTATGCAAACATGTAGGAATTGGTGGCGGATGAAGTAGTCAGAGACCATATTTAAATAGAGTCCTGTATTCCCTGCTGAGGGATGTGGATTTTCTCTAATGGGAAGCGGAGGAACCTAGGATCTTGGTTGCCTTGGGTAGAGTAGAAGAGGGTTTGATGATGAAGACGCCAGTAGGAAAGCTGTTATGTGAATATGGTGGACAGATGATGAGGTCTGGGAAATGGATAGGGCTGAGAAAATGGAGGGAATTCCTGAGGTGGAACTGACCAGTTGAGGAGGTAAGGATAGGTCCAATGGGTGGCTCAGATGGTAAAGAATCTGCCTGCAATATAGGAGACCTGCGTTTGATCCCTGGGTTGGGAAGATCCCTTGGAGAAGGAAGCGGCAACCCACTCCAGTGTTCTTGCCTGGAGGTAGGATACAGAAACTATGGATATAGATGAAGTTTCTAGCATCAGTGGATTCTAAAGCTATTATCAGAGAAGAGAGGAGAGAACTGGGTTGGTAGAGCGGGATGCGGGAGAGTCAGAAAGGTAGAAGTCACTTTAGGACATGATAAGTTTGAAGTGAAACATTAAGTAACATTTATTTAGTTAATTAAAAAAATTTAAATTAGAGAATAAATTGCTTTATACTCTTGTGTTGGTTTCTGCCATACAACAACATGAATCAGCCATAAGTATACATATTTCTCCTCCCTCTTGAGCCTCCCTCCACCCCCCTCTACATCACACCCCTCTAGGTTGTCTCAGAGCACCGAGCTGAGCTCTCTGTGTTATACTGAAACTTCCTATTAGCTATCTGTTTTGCACATGGTCCTGCATATATTTCAATGCTGCTCTCTTAATTCATCCCACCCTCTCCTTCCCCTGCTATGTCCAAATGTCTGTTCTCCACATCTGGGGCTCTATTCCTGCCCTGCAAGTAGGTTTATCAGTACCATTTTCCTATTAACAGATTCATATCCATGGGGTCGCTGAGGGTTGTACACAACTGAGCGACTTCACTTTGAGTTTTCACTTTCGTGCATTGGAGAAGGACATGGCAACCCACTCCAGTGCTCTTGCCTGGA
Organism: Ovis canadensis; assembly: GCF_042477335.2. Classification (NCBI taxonomy): domain Eukaryota; kingdom Metazoa; phylum Chordata; class Mammalia; order Artiodactyla; family Bovidae; genus Ovis; species Ovis canadensis. Next base: position 60,295,329 of record NC_091252.1, on the reverse strand, counting down.
GAATCCCAGGGATGGGGGAGCCTGGTGGGCTGCCGTCTCGGGGTCGCACAGAGTCGGACACGACTGAAGTGACTTAGCAGCAGCAGCATATATACATTGATATATTTATTTATTTAGGCTGCATCCAGCTGCATGTGGGATCTTTGTTCCCTGACCAGAGATTGAACTCCTACCCCCTGCCTTGGGATTTTGGAATCTTAATCACTGGACCACCAGGGAAGTCCCTAGAAACATTTTGAAACATTTAGAAAGCATTTAACTATACAACATTGTAAATCAACTATGCTCCAGTGGTCATGTATGGATGTGAGAGTTGGACTGTGAAGAAAGCTGAGTGCCGAAGAATTGATATTGAACTGTGCTTTGAACTGTGGTGTTGGAGAAGACTCTTGAGAGTCCCTCGGACTGCAAAGAGATCCAACCAGTCCATTCTGAAGGAGATCAGCCCTGGGATTTCTTTGGAAGGAATGATGCTAAAGCTGAAACTCCAGTACTCTGGCCACCTCATGCGAAGAGTTGACTCATTGGAAAAGTCCCTGATGCTGGGAGGGATTGGGAGCAGGAGGAGAAGGAGATGACAGAGGATGAGATGGCTGGATGGCATCACTGACTCGATGGACATGAGTCTGAGTGAACTCTGGGAGTTGGTGATGGACAGGGAGGCCTGGCATGCTGCGATTCATGGGGTCACAAAGAGTCGGACACGACTGAGCAACTGAACTGAACTGATGCTTCAATTACAAAAAAAAGAAAGCCACTTGAAATATCACTCCAAATGACAGAGAAAGAGAACACAACCTGAGATTTAGATCTAGAGCTTGATAGTATTTGAAGACCAGGACACAAACAAAAGCATCCAGGAAGAGGGTGGCACCAGAATGAATCAGCCCACACAACTCACAGACATTAGAAACGTCATGTGCTGTTGTAGTTTGCAAGTCAACTTCATTTCACACTGAGCACCCCTCCTTTTAGCCTGGGGGAAAAACTTAATTTCACTTATTTGCATTTCCCTTCTTGTGCAGTGCTGAGGCATTAGGGTACAGAGCAGTGATCTGGTCCTTGGGCATCCATCAGGGAGGTGACTGCTGAGGCTGCCATCATTCCCACCAGAGGCCATTTCTCTGCTGTGGCTGTGCCCTGTGCTGTTTGTTGCCTGTGGTTTTGATTAGCTAAACTCTCCCCAGCCCTTCTTCCACTTAGAGTTTTGCTGTCAAGACTGTGGGTTCATGAGGGAAATTTAGCTGCTCTGGTACCCTTTGGTATCTTTCTGTCTTCCTCTCCTTCTTCTAGCCCAGGGGCATCTTTTCTAGGGCAGAGAATGAGGGAAGATGAAGCTCCCTTCCTTTCACTTGTCATATGCTCTCCCATCTTCTCCCCAAACCATCAGGTTCCCTTAAATATGTTTTTGTGTGTTGGGAGGAAGTCAGAAGGACTTGCTGGTTATTTGCTTTTGGCCCCAGTGCATGCCTTCTGGAACTCGTGGAGTATCAGGACTGCCACCACCCTGCTATGGAAGGGGTGTGTGTGTATGTATATATGTGTATGTGTGTGTGTGTGTGTGTGTGTGTGTGTGTGTGTGTGTGTCTTCAGTGCCCTCATAGACTGTAGCCTGCCAGGCTCCTCTGTCCATGGAATTTTCCAGGCAAGGATACTGGAGTGGGTTGCATTTCCTCTTCCAGGGGATCTTCCTGACCCAGGGATTGAACCTGTGTCTCATGCATCTCCTGCCTTGCAGGCAGATTCTTTATCACTAGCGCCACCTGGGAAGCCCACAATGGAATATTACTCAGCCATAAAACAGAGCAAAACTGGGTCATTTGCAGAGACATAAATGGTTCTAGAGACTGTCACGCAGAGTGAAGTAAGTCTGAAAGAGAAAAGCAAATGTATATTAATGCATGTATGTGGAATCTAGAAAATGGTGTAGATAATCTTATTGGCAGAGCAGAAATAGGGACATAGATATAGAGACCAAATATATGGATGTACTGTGCTTGGTTGCTCGGTGTGTCTGACTCTTTGTAACCTCATGGACTGTAGCCCACCAGGCTTCTCTGTCCATGGGGATTCTCCAGGCAAGAATAATGGGTTACAGCCCTCCTCTAGGGGATCTTCCCAACCCAGGGATTGAGCCCAGGTCTCCTACAATGCAGGCAGATTCTTTACCATCAGAGCCACCAGGGAAGCCCAAATATATGGATCTTGAGGGGAAAAGTGGGGTAGGAGAAATTGGGAGATTAGGATTGACATATATACACTACTGATACTATGTATAAAATAAATAACTAATGAAAACCTACAGTATAGCACAGGGAACTCTATTTAATGCACTGTGGTAACCTAAATGGGAAGGAAGTCCAAAAGGGAGGACTTCCTACGTATATGTATGGCTGATTCATATTGCTACACCGTGGAAACTAACACAACATTGTAAAGCAACTCTACTCGAATCAAAATTAATGAAAAAGATAAAGTATGCTGACAGCCCTGCCTGTCGTTGCAAGAAAGCATCAGGCAGCTTGAGCTCTGGTGCAGCCACATCTGCCTCAGGTGTAATTGCGTCCCCCACAGTGTTTCCCTCCTTTTCTCTCTTCCTCCAAAGGTCTGCCTCCCTGGACTACAAGTTCCTCAGGGACAAAGCAACGCACATTCTTGCATCCTCAGCCCTTAGCACAATGTCCGACACATAGCAGAGTCCTTATTTAAATTTAATAGCCAAGGTTTTCCAAGACGGTTAGCATTTTATCTGCCCAACAGTGAAGCTAAAATAAGCCAAGACCTCAGAGGAATTTCCCTCTATTGCTGTGTTGGACTGAAGCAAGAGAGCTGGCTCCTCTGCTGAGTCTAGAACCCTGCTTTCCTTGTTTCCAGGGATAAGGAAGGATGGTTAGCACCATTGGGAGGTGTTTGTTTAGGTTCAGTGGGTGGCTCAGATGGTAAAGTGTCTGCCTGCAATACAGGACACCTGGGTTCAATCCCTGGGTTGTGAAGATCCCCTGGAAAAGGAAATGGCAACCCGCTCCAGTATTCCTGCCTGGAGAATCCTATGGAGAGAGGAGCCCTGGCAGGCTGCAGTCAACTAACACTTACACTTACTAATGGAGTGAAAAAAAATAGAGTGTGGGTACTTACTATTTTTACCTTCTCATCTGTACCCTAATGTAGAAAATGGGCTCATTATATATTTAGAAAAAATTTAGATCATTGATGCAATTCTGAGATAAGTGAATTAATCACAGGTCTATATACTCCCTGCATGAGGCACGAGAGAAATTGGTATAAAGAGAAGGAGTATAAACACAGAAGTCTTATTTTTAAAAATCTTCCAATCTAGTAGAGTAGAATAAGGCAAGTCAAGAAACAGCTATAATCTTGGAAAAATGAACATACAAGTGTTGAGAAAAGAAAGTATTGGAGGACAGAGGATTTCTGAACTAAAATCATAGATCATACAGAATTTCCCATTTCTTAAGTATTGAAAAGTTATTTTACAGAAACTCGCAAAATAGAGACACTTCATTTTTATAGTATACTTACCCTCTGCAGAAAAATCTTAGAAGCACAAAATAATAAAGTGTATACTGAGGTATATGTTATACCAATGCGTTACCCTGGTGGCTTAGCGGTAAAGAATCCACCTGAGTACAGGAGGTGCAGGAGATGTGGGTTCAATTCCTGGGTTGGGACTATCCCTTGGAGGAGGACAGGGCAATGCGCTCCAGTATTCTTGCCTGGAGAATCCCATGGACCGAGGAGCCTGGAGGGCTGTGGTCTATGGTGTTGCAAAGAGTCGGACATGACTGAGCACACACATACACACAGGTTATACCACTGGTTATCTACCAACAAAGAAAGGCATAAGGAAGGGAGAGGAGATTATTGAACAGGAACCAAGATTCACTGTTTCCATTTATGGAGAAGTGTATGATTTTTGCCAAGGAATTACACACAGCAGACTGCCTCCTTTTTTAGCTTCTGAATCCAAGTTGGAGAGGTACATGGTTTGGAGCCAATTCAGCTGTGTTGGAAGTTGCTCAGGGACCCTTAGGTGAAGGGTGGTGTGTAAATCCAAATAAATATTCTTGTTACTTCATTATTGCTGCAATGAGTTATGTTGTCAGGAATACTGGCTGTTGGAATGGGGCTGAGAGCACAGAAGAGGATATACAGTCACTGAAAGGTTGTATTTCATAGCTGTAACCACCCCAAGGAACTTCTGGCAGAGATCTTCAGCTGTAAATTTGCAACCTTCACAGGCATCCAAGATTTGTTGAAAAAAAAAAATCCCTCGAAAATGCGTTCTTCTAAACATCTGGCTTCTTACAGTATCTTATTGAGGTATCTTAGTATGGATGGGGGTGGGGAAGCGGTTGAAAAGGAAGGCGAGAATATCAAAAGCACTTTGAAGGACCTGTAGGTTTTTCTTTGCTTTTCCCCCATACAAACCACTTTTCAGATTGCTTATGAAACTAGCCATTTTGGTTGAAATAGCTAGTGAAGTTATATTTGTTGAATGCCAACATATATACTGCTAAGTCGCTTCAGTCGTGTCCGACTCTGTATGATCCCATAGATGGGAGCCCACCAGGCTCCCCCGTCCCTGGTATTCTCTGGGCAAGAACACTGGAGTGGGTTGCCATTTCCTTCTCCAATGCATGAAAGTGAAAAGTGAAAGCGAAGTTGCTCAGTCGTGTCCAACTCTTAGCAACCCCATGGACTGCAGCCTACCAGGCTCCTCCATCCATGGGATTTTCCAGGCAAGAGTACTGGAGTGGGGTGCCATTGCCTTCTCTGACATATACACTGACTGCTGGCATATTTATTGGACCAGGGCTGGTGCTTTGGGGACTACAGAATATATGTCTAGGGTTGATCCTTGTAATTTGGAATGTCTAGCTAAAGACAAAAGATCAAGCTGTGAAAAACAACAGGAGACCTTCCTTAGAAGAGGAGCTGTCAATTGAATGGTGAGATGTAATCTGGAGTATCTGGGCTAGAGAGGGCAGGGTAGGGCTTCAGATGAGGTCTCAGACAGGCTCCCTGCTCTTCTGGAAACTGAAATGACCCTTATAGTGAAAATCCCTCTTATCCATTGTAACAACAGAACCACCAGAGGAAGGAAAAAGGCATGAAATGCTGCCCTGCCTCCCAGGAGGTGATCGGAGCCACCTCCTTGGAACCCTGGTACTAGCTACCACCCATACAGTACCCCAGCACCACCTAAAGCCCACACTGATACCCTGGTACCACCTACAGCTCACACCAGTACACTGGCACTCCCTACAGCCCACATCAGTACTCGGAACCACCTGCAGCCCACACTGGTACTGCAGCACTACCTACAGCCCACACCAGTATGCTGGCATCACCTACAGCCCACACTAGTACCTGGCACCACTGACAGCCCATACTCGTATCTGGCACTACCTACAGGAAACTGTGGCTTTGGCTGGGGAAGGTGAGGATGTGCCCAGTGCCCAAGATGGAGGAGGTGGACACATGGGGAAGAGCAGGTACCAGAGCTGAGAGCTCACTTCACTGCAATCTCTTGCACTTCCTGGTGTGGAACTCAGACCATGGACCTAGTAGCCCTGGCCTTGTGCTCTGGTCACAGCCCCTTCCTCAGACTTTGTGAGAAAGTCTCCCTGCACTCATGAGTGGGGAACGCATGGCCGCTCATGAGTGGGGAACAGGGGGTTTCTGGGGGCCTGTTGGGGCAGCATTATGTTCTCTGATTGGCATCTGGGGAGACCGCTCATGGCAAGGGCACTCCGAGGTGATCAGGTGAAACTCTGCCTGAGCGAGATGTCTAAGCTGGCACATCTGGCCCCTCTTCAAGAAGATATGCTTTTCCAGGTCACCAGCCCCTGCGGGCAGCAGGGCCACTTGAGCAGAAATATGCTGAACTCGCCCATCTCACTCCATCTGCTCACACAGCTTCTTGGGTGACTGCCAAATGCCCCATGGAATCCTGTGAGTCCCCAGGAGGTGCTGCATGTGTTCAGGGCAAGGTCAGCCAGCAATCACCCATTTTATACACTGCAGACTCCCCTTCTGCTCCAACAGGGCAGGCAGGCCTACTTCTTCTAGCATTTGTCTTTCTCTGGAGACTGCCTGGATGGGCTGGAGTTCTCAAACTGTACAGCTGGGGGAGGGGTCTGTGCCCAGGGATCTCCCCACTTTCGGGACACATTCTGTTGGAGGGATTCCAAGACAGGACTGTCCTTGGGCTGAGTGCCACCGAGCAGTTCTCATTGAACTAGCACTTATGGTTTGGGCTTGTACTCCTTTGACGGAGGACAGTGGGGTTTGGAGTGAGAACTGTTTTGAGGGGCATCCCTTGAGCTGTACATTTGGTGGGTTTTCTTGTCTTTAAAACCCAAAAATACATATTTATTTATTTATTTGGCTATGCTGGGTCTTTAGTTGCAGCATGTGGGATCTGGTTTCCTGATCAGAGATTGAATCTGGGACCCCTGCACTGGGAACATGGAGTCTTAACCCCAGGACCACCAGGGAAGTGCTTCTCCTTGTGTTTTGAGGACCAAAGCTCTGCCATGGGTCCAGCTGACTGTGTCTGGGTCCCTCCCTCTTGGTTAGGATGTCCTCCTTGTTCCTCAGACACCTGGTGTGCTAGTTAGCCCTCTGAGGAGGACATGGCTGGAAACTCACTTTTTCCCCCTTGTAACTAAGGTTATTTCTATTTTTGAAAATTATTTTTAAAATTAATATTTTAAGTAAAGTGATATATATATGAAGGTTTAAAATGAAAAATTACAGTCACTTGCTCTATCCCATTCAATTACAAATTCTAACCCCAGAGGTGACTGTTGTCAAATCCAGCTGTTTCTTCTGGTATTTATCATCATGTTTCTAAGTAATATATCACACGGTTTTGATTTAATAGTTTTGGACACCATTTTTTAGTTTCTTGTTATAGTAAATGAGAGCTTACTCTTGTGTACACAACCCCAGTTCCCAGTCTACATTCCTACCCACCATAATAGTATCCGATAAATCAAGCATCAGGGTTTAGAGTATTATGACTTGTAGTGTGGGAGTTGGGGAGAATGATATGGGTTTCAAATCAGGTTGTGTAAAGATTTGGCAACATGTCTTTTTTTTTTTTTTAAGTTCTTTATTTTATTTTGTTGGCCATGCACCATGTGCAATCTTAGTTCCCTGACCAGGGATCAAACCTGAGCTCCCTGCAGTAGAAGCACAGAGTCCTAACCACTGGACTGCTAGGGAAGTTCCTGGCACCACGCCTTGTTTTCAGCCTTGACATGCCCTTCTACCATCCATAACTTGTGCTCCACATCATATCAGTTCTGGTATCAAGTGAGGTCTTTTCTTTTTGGTATTCCCCTTTGTGGAAGCTTAACTCTACTGTCCTGCTCTCTGCTGAACCCAAACCACATGTCCATCCTTTGACCGTTTTTCAAACATTTGTTGAAATTTCTATCTGTTGCTATCTCTTCAATTGATCATTTGTTCTTGGAGGCTAAAATCTTTTCAATTCCTTTCTGTCATTTGATGGAATTTATGATATAGTCGCGAAAAGCCGAGTGGCGCCGCGGAAGCGTGCTGGGCCCATAACCCAGAGGTCAACATCATAGTATGCAGTATCAGTCATGTAGTATCAGCCTGCCATGTGTAGACTGCTCTACTACATTTTGAAGACCCCTTCTGACGCATGTCCTAGTTCTTGCTCACTTTGAACCTCACTGTGTAATCTTAAATAAAGCACCTGATACATATATATGTATGGTGGAGTCCCTTTGCTCTCCTGAAACTATCACAGTGTTATTAATTGGCTTTACTCCAATATTGGAAAAGGTGATGGCACCCCACTCCAGTACTCTTGCCTGGAAAGTCCCAAGGATGGAGGTGCCTGGTAGGCTGCAGTCCATGGGGTCGCAAAGAGTCGGACACGACTGAGCGACTTCCCTTTCACTTTTCACTTTCATGCATTGGAGAAGGAAATGGCAACCCACTCCAGTGTTCCTGCCTGGACAATCCCAGGGATGGGGGAGCCTGGTGGGCTGCCGTCTATGTGGTCGCACAGAGCTGGACATGACTGAAGAGACTTAGCCGCAGCAGGAGCAGCATACTCCAATATAAAGTAAAAAGTTTAAAAGGGAAAAATAAAGGACTCTAACTCTCTGGACAGCAATTTCTCACCTGTAACAACAATGATAAAAACCGCAAAGCAAGAGCCTGTTTTGTCAATTTTATGTTGCTATGTGGATGAAATGAATGTGCTGGGAAAATTATAAGTGGGATGAAAACTAGAAACATCAGGAGTAGAATTAAGAAATAGAGAGAACCTCTTACCAATGGCAAAGGGCCCCTTCCTCTGTGGTATCCTGGTTTGCCCTGTGTTGATGTGTGCAGCATATGCATAGGGGTGTTCGGCTAGTAACCTTCTGCTTGTTTTGATCCAAAAGTCCTTTTCGCTCACTTCAGTAAAACTCTTAGCAGGCCTGTTGGTTTCATCCCCCCATCAGCCTTAAGTCCCTCGAGGTAGGGATAAGATGACACTCGTGTTCTTTGGCCTCAGTTTGAGCCCTCTCTTAAAATTTTTCCATTTGATTGCAAATTTATGTCCCACCACTGTAAATCCATGTCCTCCTACATTGTTGGGATATATTACTTGTATAAATCAAGGGAAACAGTAGAGAGACATAAAAATGAAACGTTAAACACAGCCTTAATTTTATGACATAAGTTGCAGCTCGCTAGACTCTATGGTATTAGCAGGCTGGACCTTCGCAATGGATTACTGTGAGGTTGAAATGGATTAAAGGCAGAAGTGCTTTGTTGACCATCAAGGTCTATAACAAATGTTAGAAATTGCTATTATCATTTTCCTTCTCTCTGGGCCTTAATTTGTTTGTCTATGAGATGAAATGTACAGAATCCTGATTCTATTATGGTGATTTGAGCTCCCTATAACTTACTAATTTACTCCCTATACCCTCCCACTGATTGTAACTAAAACCTCAGGACACAGTTTTAAAAATAGCTACCTGAAGATTCTGAAAAGTCACTGATGTAGTTGAACTAGGCAGTGAGTCACATGGTGTGATCGAAAGTTAAAGTGTTAGTCACTCAGTCATGTCCGACTGTTTGCAACCCTACGGACTGTAGCCTGCTAGACTCCTCTGTCCAAAGGGTTCTCTAGGCAATTGGTGTGATCAGAGAGGGACACCAAATACTTGGCAGTCCTGCTGACCTGATCTTAAGTTCTTCTGTCCAGTTCCTGAAGACCTGACTTAGAGGTTAGGTTCTGGGTATAAGCAAACAAAATGCCAATATTCCTTGGAAATGTTTCACTATCAGTTAGTTCAATGGAGGGGACTTGAATCCTGTGAACAAACCCAGATACCGGCTCCACTCTCTCTGTCCCATAGAGCAAGCACCATATGAGGGTCCTATTTATGCTTCTCGGTAGAAAATGCAACAGGATTTAAAAGTCCTAGAAGTAATGTTGTTCAATTACACATTGGTGATATAGCTCCATCAAGCAGGCTCCCTAAAAATAAAAAAAAATTTGTTTTTCCAAACAAACATCTTGTTATTCTAGCCTTGGAAGTTAGGAGGCTTCTCCATGAAAAGAAGAGAATTTTAGGAATCCTAGAGCTTCCAAACTTTAAGAGAGATTTAAACTAATCTTTATAACAATGCCTAATAATGCTATTTTATGTTTTTGTAAACCCAAATGGTTTCATGCCCTCTCTATATTAAAAAATAACAGTATCCATCAATGTTTCTCATCTTTATTGCTTATGTCAGAAAAATATTGAGGTGGTTTTTATTATTTATTGTGCTCATTGAATAGAATTTTGTTTCCTTATTTGTGTTTTAATGAGCAGATAAAAGCTGAGCCACCACTCAAAAATCAAAGTCATCTACCACATAGACAAGCTGAAGAAGAAAAATCATATGATCATATTCATTGAAAGGGAAAAAGCACCTGACAAAATCCAATACCCACCATGATAAAGGAATCTCTTGGCAAGTGAAGAATAGAGGGGGAGCTTCCTCAATGTGATAAAGAATGTCTACAAGAAGTCTCCAGCATGACGCAGAGTGGTTCATGGGTTGGCAGTGCTGGCTGTTCCACCAGGACAATAGTGTGTGTTGGCAGCAGTGGCAGGGGTGGGGACAGGGAGACACTGAGCATTATTTGGGGGAGATGCTGAAAGTGGAGTGCCGAGGATTGAGATGGTGATGGTGAGCATTAGGTGAGAGTCATACCAGATTCAGGATTTTCCAGGAGCCACCCGGCAAGGTGGTGGTATTGGTATTGCTCTGGTCCATAGACGTAGCCATGCCTAGACATGATGCCAATAAACACATGAAGTGGAAGGTCCAGTCAGTTTCCTAGGTTTATCTAGCTGTCCCTTTTTAGGACTGATGTGGCCAAAAGATTCTTCCTCTGTTGTCAGTATTCATAAGCACCAGCCTGAAAATGGAAGAGATTGCATACTCAATATTTGACACAGATACCAGCAGATATTGACCTAATGGTGTTCAACTGTGATGTGTTTGGTACAGTTAAGTCCTTTCCTCTTTATGGTTTCTGTTACAGTAACTGTTTAATGTTTTCCTTGGTTTTTGCTGAATCTTTCTCTTGGTCTACCTTCTAAAATCTTATCCTCATTGGTCCAGAAGAATGTTTTCAACTCAGAAGCTCTATTCTTACATGAGAATAAAACTTCAAACTTTATTCTCCTTCTTTGGTGTGATTCACATTCTGGCTTCAAAATAAGCTGGTGATGACATACACCAAAAAATGCTTCATAAAATCTATAGGTTTTTTTTTTTTTTATGACAGGGTAGTCTCATTTAATGTAACTTGTCTGTGGTATGCATAAAGGTACACAGGGAGTATTGACATTACCAGAATTTTAGGAAATCTGCCAAAATAAAGCATAAAAACCATAGATGGGGCAAATTTTCCTTGTCTAGAAGTCAATTATGTTGCAAAAGGATAGAGTATGTGGCTTTTTTCCTTTCCTGTCACTTCCAGATTTAAGAAGACTGAGTCCCAACTCTACATACTCCTTGGGAATTCTTACATGACTGAATTTCAGGGCTTTTGTTTCATTTATGCTGTGTAAGTCACTACCAAGACTTTGTCCTTAATATCCTGAGGATGAGAATCAGCTGTAATAAGTTGCAGCTATGTGGTCTGGCTGCTCATGTTCCCAAGATGACAAGCAAATCTACCTTCTTCTTTGCTATTATTAAAATGTGTGTTAGTTTTACTTTAGCCTTTGGGAAAACAAGAATGGAAACCAGAAACTGAACTTGCTACCAAAAGGCATGTTTAAATTAAAAGAAATATGGAAACCAGTGATTTAAATTTGATATTCTCTTACAAACACACCAGATGTTTTATATACCAAATTATCTCTAGGTGCTGAAATCTAGATCTTCTGACATCCAAATATTGCTATTGCAAGTGTTGAAATACTCCCAACTTTAACATGTGTAAGGAAACCAAACCTTTCTCCAGATAAAACTGTGCAATCTCAACTGTCCGAAGAGCTAGGCTTTATTTAAAGGATTGCAAATGTGCAGTAAGGCATAAAAAACATCATATGACATAAAGTGTTTAGGTTAGAGTTAACATGCTTATTTTCAGAGGTTCAGCAATATTAATCCATGACAGGTGTGGGGCTTATGATTTAAAACAATTCTATTTCAAGCCATTCATATTGCTGCTTAACGATGACTTCATTCTTCCCAGTTACCATATGTCTTAACCATGCAAATGAGAAGAAAAAGAACATCTGGTCAACCATTGTTGTCTGGCCTGTCATGCAGGACATGTGGCATCGCATGTGCTTATCTCACCAGGTTCCTTCGGGATGTTAACGTGGCCGATGGTTTCATATTTTACACAGTTGGTGCATTTAGGGCATACCATCAATCATAGCTCAGTAGCAACCCTACACCTTTGAGCTTTTAGCTTTTGGTGATTAATTCCATTTTTGGATCCTGCAAACATTTCTCCTGGAACTTCAAGTAAGAGTAGAATATTTGTGAAATGACGTCCTTGTATAATTTGACAGTTTATGGGTAGAAATGTGACCTAGGAAAAGACAGTTCTCTGGAAATTCCGAATTAGGATTTCAATATCTTAATGTTAATACTGACTTTATTTTAGCATCCTTGGGAAAAATTCACTGAACTCTGTATATCTTTATTTAATCCCTTGTAAAATGTCAAATAGTCATCAAATAATCATCCTGCCATTGTGCTAATCACTGGATAAGGCTCTAATACCCATGCATGCCACTCTGTATGAAGCAAATCATACTCTCAGGGAGTATGTTTGGGTGATGATCTTAAAAAGCATGATTTGAGAATTAAAGCACAAGATTGGTAACATATTTAATCATTGTGCTACCTCTCATTTGGTGAAATTAGTCATACTCTTACTTGACCAGGGCTTTGATCTAGGTATCTAAGGATATAGTTTCTTGGGATCAATGACTCATTCTTTGCCACTGCTAAATCCAGCCTGTGCAGGAGTGTTTATTCAGGTGAAGAAGTCTTAGCCCTAATCTAAGAAAAGCATACAGGTCACCAGGATACAACCAATATCACTGGACTTACATATTTTTTACTCCTCTGAACTGAAGACAGTTTTATTGCTCATTTTTCTAAGCCCGTGTCTTTCTTGAGTAATGCCCAAGTAGAATAATTTCTACAATGTGAGGAATAACTAAACATGGAGGCTTATTTTCAGGTACACATGCAATATATATATATAAATTAAATTAAAAGTAAGCAGCAATCCAGATCTTCAGAACATGTTTAAATCATGGCTGATATAAGTACAGGATGCATTTTGTTATCTCTTTTCCATTAATATCCACAAGATTGAATAAAAAAAGGAGTCTTCTTCGCTTTTTTCTCCTTCTGCATAATTAATTCTTTAAGAAGCCATGAGGGCTGGATTGTATTTTCTAAAGAAAATTCAGTCTGAATGCCAGTGAGCACACTGGGGGCAGTTAAATAATAAATAATAACAAATACTGAGTTTATTGACTCTTCAACCCTTGAATCAATCAATTAATCATGATATTATGGCAAGATCAAAGGGATAAAATTCTAAAACTGACTGCAAGATGCAAATGGATAAATCTCCCAGCAGGAATAATTGCCACCCATTTTGATCAAATATAAGATCATGATCAATTATGCTCTTTAGGGCTTGGTCACTTAGGTTTATTTAAATGCTGCAAAGAACATCCCTCCAGGCTCTAATGAGCTCCTAAACATCACTTGTTAGGGGAAAGCATTGTTGTCTAATCACCCTAAAGACTGAAGCCACAGATTCACAGTGGTGTGCACTGTCTATATTTCAAAGAAAAATGTCTGCTTTCAATATGTGATTTGGATTTTTCAGTAAGTCTTACAAGTCAGTTTCTGCTATTTACAACAAAATTAACTTTCCTTTTCCTAGACCCCAGTCATTGGCTAAGTACTAAAGTAAGAGATTTTATGTGAACATTTTGATCAGTCTACTTAGAAACAGTGCAGACAGTACTAAGAAAAAGGGTGAGTCATCAGGCAGAGAAAGAAGCCCCAGGTCAGAATGTGAAATATATGGTAATAGCGCTCAACCATATAACATCCCCAAAGGTTTCCCCCGTGGCCACTGGACTCCAGAGTTACAATTACTGGAGGTTTATGCTGGCTGTTATGGCTTTGCTTTCTGGGTTCACTTTCTCACCCCTTGAGGAATGTATCAGATGTATAGTCCTTACCCAAAGGAGATTTATCTGAGTCCACAGCATCCTGTGTGTTGCCAGGGGATGTGGTCTTTCCAATAGCCTGCTCTGAACACAATTGGAGAAGGAAATGGCAACCCACTCCAGTGTTCTTGCCTGGAGAATCCCAGGGATGGGGGAACCTGGTGGGCTGCCGTCTATGGGGTAGCACAGAGTCGGACACAACTGAAGCGACTTAGCAGCAGTAGCAGCAGCTCTGAACACAAGCAGCAACCCAAGAAAGAGAATTTCTTTTGGATAATTGAGATGCTGCCTTCAGGAAATACATTGTCCTTATGATTCTGGGTTTGCCTGGTTATAAATAAGGACATCTGAGAAGTCTTATTTGCAAGGCATCAGAAATCTGGAATTCAGGGATGAAATGTGGATGTTTTCCCTTTTAAGGGCTAGATTGAATTAATTCATTTATCAACACAATTTGCTGAGCATCTACTGTGTGCTGGATAGTACACGTTCAGATAGGAACAGGATTAGATTACCATACTTCAGGCTTTATTGAACAATCTCTTAGAGATGAGTGGTACTTTCACATTCATCATCTCCTTTAATCGACTGAGCCATTCTCTGAAGGATGTATCATAGTTTAAGATAAGGACAGTATGGCCCAGTGAGTTAATGTAGTTTGCCAAAGGTTGATTAGTTTGTGTCAAAGCAAGGACCTCACAGAGTTCTGCTTCTGGGTCTGGTGCTCTTTCTTCTACATTATTCTATATTGGTTTCTTCTTCTACAAATTGGGGCTTCCTTGATGGCTCAGCCGTTAAGAATCTGCCTACCAAAGCAGGAGACATAAGAGACTTGGATTTGATCCCTGGTCAGGAGAATCTCCTGGAGAAGGAAATGGCAACCCTCTCCAGTATTCTTGCCTGGGAAATCCACGGACAGAGAAGCCTGCTGGGCTACAGTCCACGGGATCTCAGAGTTGGACACAAGAAGGCAATGACATCCCACTCCAGTACTCTTGCCTGGAGAATCCCATGGATGGAGGAGCCTGGTAGGCCGCAGTCCATGGGGTCTCGAAGAGTCGGACACAACTGAGCGGCTTCACTTTCACTTTTCACTTTCATGCATTGAAGAAGGAAATGGCAACCCACTCTAGTGTTCTTGCCTGGAGAATCCCAGGACGAGGGAGCCTGGTGGGGGAGTCTATGGGGTCGCACAGAGTTGGACGCAACTGAAGCAACTTAGCTGCAAACAACAACAACCAAGAAGGATCAACAGTGTCTGCCCTTCCGCATTCTACAACCTTTTCCATGTCAGTGTCGACACTAACACTAATGTTAACAGTGACAAGAACAGTATACTGATAACACACAGTGTATTGGGAGACGGGCTAAGCATGTACATATATCACCACTATTAGTCGTTGTGGACACACTACGATGAAGACCACTAAGATAAACTTCCATAAATTAAGGCAGAGTGACTGTTTTGTTAAATTCTCTTCTTTCTGTCTCTAAACACTCTATGTTTTATGCATAACCAGTGTTTGAATACAAGGAATAAGGCAGGACTTTAATTACAGTGCCTCATCACCCCACTCAAACACCTTGGGGCTTTAGTAAGTACAATTCCTTCCCAATCCCAGGTTTCCTCAAACCTGGTAGTGATTTTATTTCTGAGAGCTTCTTAGTGTTAGTGTCCCATGATCTGCCAGAAGAGTCCTTAGAGGAGGGTCTGATTCTGAAGACCCTTCCTCTCCTTTTAGAGTCTGTCCCTTCCTTAGTCTCAATGATTGGGTGATTAATTTTTGCTAGGGATCTCTTCTCACAGAAGTCCCCACTGAGTGAAGATGATTACACCTAACAGAGTGTGAGGATCCCTTTGGGTAAAGAGTCCTCTAAGACTCCCTTTTTGATTCTCATGAAGTGACATGTCCTGTCTTGCCCATCTCACCCCCAGCCATCCAGAATATCCTCTATAAGCCTGAGGTCCCAGGGAAAGCAACAGTTAACAACCCCAGTAATTTTCTGGAGAGTGGAAAAACTGAAAGTAGATCTTCCAGGTCAGTTTTCCTGGTGTGTAATTGCTTAGGAGGCCCAGGATTTAGGCCTGCCTGAAGTCTGTTACTACTTCTTTAACCCACTTATAGGGCATCAATAGAGGTAAACATACAATACCACATTCCTTTAAAAGGGTCTATTTATTAGGGGTGCAGTGGACCAAAAAAAATAGTGACCCCAATTTTTTCCCCTCTTCCAATCTCTCACCCTTAATATGAAGGTGTAAGAGCTCACCCTGTGCTCATGTTTGATTAGCATGGATGCAGCTGGTAATCCATGTGATAGTGACTCTCCCACTGACTGTTTAAGGGATTGCAAAAGAGGCAAGTTAGTCTCCAGCTATTATCATATGAACAGGCACATTTAGATGCACATTGTGGCAACTCTCACTTGGGATTCAAACTTTCTAGTAGTCTTTTTCCTGACACCTGTGTTCAGAAATGGAGCTTAGATTTGATCTAACAGAAAAGAGGGCTTTCTTCTCACAACTTCATTTACCACGAGGTCCCTTTGTTAGAAGTGCACATGCACTTTCTCGTGATTCAATTGCTTTCTACAGCAGAGGGGCTGAGCTACTGGAAGTGGGGCCCCAGGCCTCAGCATCAGCATCACCCGGGAACATGTTCCAAATGCAGAATCTTAGGCTCTGCCTCAGACTTGTTGATTCGGAATCTGCCTTAGAACGATCTCAGGGGGTTAGTATGCACAATAACATCTGACAAGCCCTGGTTTAGAGAATCCAGGTTCAAGGGTATGAGAAATTAATACATTCTGGCAATCAGGAGTGGTCAACATGAGCTCATTAACTTTTGTTTCATCACTAGATTTTCTATCCATAAAGCATCAACATACATTCTCTCTTCCTCACTTTTCAAGACAAGATAATCATAATCAGAACGTTATGAAACCCTCTAGACAAGCAAATAACGAGAAATGAGGTTTGCATTTTGAGGCTGTGAACAGGATTCCCAGATTTTGTTGTTTCCCATTCAAATATATGTGTCTTAATTCTATCAGAGTTACCTGGTGTTTCTTGCAAACCAAGCACAGACTTCCTCTGAAAAGAAAAAGACCATGTTCTGCTGTTAAGCAACTGAAATCAATGCAATGATTGAAAATAATTAAGAATAATTTTTTTGGCACCAGATACACTTCTTGGATTTGAGATGTGGGTCATCAACAGGTGAGAGGCCAAAATCAACTCAGTGAAAATATGAGTGAAATAGCAAGGAAAATAAGTGGGTACCAGACTGAGCTTATCTACAAAATGAAAGAGGCAGGTGGTTGAATTCTGTTAGATGATAACCATCAAACGCGGAGTGAATTCACAAAGAAGGGTGGGTTTTATGTAGATACCACTGGAAAAAAAAACAACAAAGACTGAGATTCTGCTGTGATATGTTTACGTAGAAAACAAAGAAATAAGGACACTAAAATTCAAAGGAACATGGAAGCAGAAATTAAAATAATAGAGCAGCTCTTTTCACAGCATTAATCTAGGGGAATTTGAACTTTCCATCTGACACTGAGACTTGGGGGGAACTCTCAGTCTTCTGAACAAGTTGTTTTGATTTTTTTAGGAGAAAACTTCTACTTTTTAAAGTCATTTGTCTCATATAGAATAGTGTAGAGCCTAAGGACATTCCATAAGCATCAGTACTATCTAGTACACATCATAAAAGCTGGGAATACCTTTCTGATTTTTGTGTTTGGATGAATCTGGTTTTAAGAAAGTACCTTGAGGAATATAAAATCTTTCAGTTCTGGATCAAGGATGATTTTTACAATGAACTCACTTTTGGGGAATAGGGATTGATAAGAAACCTCCTGAAAATTTAGATTTGTAAATTAAAGTTACCTAGGAGATAAAAGCTAAAGTGCTGAAGCTTTGTGGCCTGTAGCTTTGATGTGCAATTCTCTCTTTCTTATCTGGACTTTCTGTTTTAAGAGCCTAATCTCTTATAAGAAATGTATTCATGGAAGCAGTTGAAACAATGGCACCTGCAGGTCACTTTGATTGAGTAGCTGTTTTTATTTTAATTCAATAAGTAAATTAAGGTTGGGTTTCTTGCTGAGAGCAATGTTTACTCACTATAATAATGGGTGTAATATGTTATGTGTGAGATCTTGTGCTTATTTTAAAAGAAAGGATGTTCCTTTTGTAAAGCCCTATTAAAATATACTTCTTTTTCTTGATCTTTGTACTCATTTTATGACTGAAATAGAATTCTATAAATGAATAATTATAATGTATTTCAAATAACTTTGAACTATAATTACTAAAATTATCTCTTAGTTCTCTAGAGTATTAATCTTGCCTTGAATCATAGTGACCTGGGGTTTAAAATAATTAAACTAGTGTTTTATAGGCTTTTATGTTCAGAAAAGCATCAACATACACATATAGATTACATATATAGCCATAAAAGTGTACACTATGTGACTTATGTCAGAATTTCCCTGAATAAATATTTATTTGAAACTTTAAATTTGTGTTGTTTATGATTCTCATTCTTTTAGGAGCAAGTATTTGTATGGTCACTGGAATCATTTACTTTTGGTGAAAATAACTGGCAACTCTAGGATAATTTTGTGATCCAGAAAATTGATAATCAAATTTCAATATGTATATTAATAGGGGTCTGATTTGGAAAGAGAAACATCACATTAATTCACACAGAGAAAGTTTAATATAAAGAATGATTAAGGAGGAGGTGGGATGAATTAGGAGATTGGGATTGACATATATACACTGCATGCGTGCTAAGTCACTTCAATTGTGTCTGACTCTTTGCGCCCAGGGGACTGTAGCCTGCCAGCCTCCTCCATGAGATTCTCCAGGTTACAACACTGGAGTGAGTTGCCATTTCCTCCTCCAGGGGATCTTCCTGACCCAGGGATCGAACCTGCGTCTGTAACTTATGTCTTCTGTACTGGCAGGCAAGTTCTTTACCACTAGTGCCACCTGGGAAGCCTCAGATATGCAGTATTATGTATAAAATAGACAACTAACGAGAACTTACTAAATAGCACAGGGAACTCTACTATTCAGTGCTGTGTGGTGACCTAATGGGAAGGCAATTCAAAAAACAGAGGATATATGTAAACATATAGCTGATTCACTTTGTTGTACAACAGAAACATTGCAAAGCAGCTATGCTCCAATAAAAATTAATTTAAAAATGGGAGCAATTTAAAAAAAGAATTATTAACTAGTAGTGGGACATAATGACCAATGGGTAAAACACCTCTAAAGGAGACAAGAATGACAAATCCGGGAGCAGCCAGTAGCTTGAGGGTTGAGGCAGAGCCCACAGGGAATGAATGCATTCCCCCATCACTAAGACTGAGAGAGCCCTTTGAAGAGGGTGTAACAAAGGTCCATTGGATGGTGGAGAAGTTCACTGAGGTGTCACAGGCTGAGTGAGTGGAGTGATTGTTCCCTGCAAGGACATCTGCAGAAACTTCCAAGTGGCTTGACAACTTGCAGTCGTGTAATTATTAGAGCATTGACTTTACTAACTTCTAGGGGTTTGGGGAGATTTTACTGATCTTGGAATTATAGGAAATATGTCTTAGAGTTGTGTAAAACTTGATGTAGATTGTTTTATATATGTTTTCTCATTCAAAATCCATAGGTCTGTATACTTTGATATGACCCCCATGAACTTTTCCTAAGAATTAAGGCCAAATTTCTTAGAATGACTAATATGTTCTCAGAGCCTGAATCTAATGTATTTCTCTAGACTCGTTACTCATCAACTTTTGCGCTCCGTTTCTAAAAGTTATAATGGGTGCTTTCCTAATCCCCACTGAGCTCCCTTATTGGATTTACAATACTCCCCATTCTTTCTTTTAAATACACAAATGATGTTTACAGCCTGTAAAATATGTCTGGCTAGCATGACACTCTCTCATATGCCCTAAACTCCTGCTTCTATCACTTGAAGTTGTATTCTCACAAAGAATCAGATAAGTGTGAAATCTTTTGATTTAAGTTAAACTTACTATTATAATTGGACTTCCCAGGTGGCACTAGTGATAAAGAGCCCATTTGCCAATGCAGGAGATATGAGATATGGGTTCCATTTCCGGGTCAGGAAGATCCCCTGGAGGAGGAAATGGAAACCCACTTCAGTATTCTTGGAGAATCCCATGGACAGAGGAGCCTGGCAGATTACAGTCCATGTGGTTGTAAAAGAGTTGGACATGACTGAAGCGACTTACAATTATGTAATTTAATGAAAGTGAACATAAAGGGTTGTGATATTAGTACAAAAAGAGAGTTGCATGTAAGAAATACAATTGAGAATTTCTTCTTCCAGCATGCTGGCAGACAAAAAAGTCTGAACATTCTCCTTCTAACAGCTTCTATACAAGCTGGATAGAATACAATAAAAATTATTAGACATGTATAACTGTGTTTATGAAAAAATGGACCTCAGTTTCCAAGGATAAACCAGGAATTGTAAATTAAATGAGCCTGAGCTGATGTTTAGTCTTTTTTGAAGGCTGAAGCCAAATGGCTTTAATGCCTACAAGGGAGAGGAAATGAGGCTAGTCCTTTATTACTAGAGAGTTCAAAATAAAACCCTTGTATAAAGCCTGGGTTTTGAAATGCTACACCTTCTGTGTAAAAGTGGACTAAAAAACAATCCACACACCAACATAAAGAGTTGATGAGAAAGTGTATCTGCCTGGAGGGAAGGAGAGAAAGGAAAATCTCTAAGAACCTGGTCCCAAGGTTTGAAATGATAATATCCACATATTCTGGGCACCCTCAAGCCATGAAATTGTATGAAAATTTCAAGAAAATTGCTGCAAGCTAATGGTGTCCCTGGGATGCTTTACAGAAACAAACGCAAAGCCACTTTGGAGAAACATCTCCCTGTGGTAGAGGATTTCAACAGAACTTATTGAAGATATGGTCACAATCCCAGATTACAAAACAGATGAGAAAAAACAACATATCATGAGTGACAGCCACATGGCATGGTAAATAGGAGACTGAATCCCCCAAACCTGCAATGGGAATGATAAAATAAGTACATTTAAAATAACAGAACATGTAGAAGAATGCATTAAAATCACACAAGGTAAGATACAATGAGAAGACAAGACATCTTGCAAATAAATCAAATAGAACTCCTAATAATGGTTACTGTGTGTGTGTTAGACACTCATTTAGGTCCGACTCTTAGGACCCCAAGGACTGTAGCCCACCAGCCTCCTCTGTCCATGGGATTCTCCAGTCAAGAATACTAGAATATAAATAAAACCAAATAAAATCATTTTTTTTGATTAAAAAAAAAAAGAATACTAGAATTTCCTTCTCCAGGGAATCTTCCTGACCCAGGGATCGAACCTGGGTCTCCTGCATTGCAGGCAGATTCTTTACCGTCGGAGCCACCAGGGAAGTCCAACGAATACTGTGGTCATTGAAAGGAAAAATCCAATGCCTGAGTTGTGAAGGGAAAGCTTAGTGCAGTATAGTATATGTGGGTTGCGTGCCAGTATCAGTGTGTTGCTTAGTGAACTCCCAAGTGGCAGTTTCTGCTTTCTTCTGCACTTTTCACGTTCCTCATACGGTATGAGTACCCAGGAGTATAAAGATTATTCCAAATAGATTATGTTTTCAAGTTTTAAAGCTTGACTTAAGTGAGACTCACCTAATACTTGACACAGAGGGCTAAAATTAAAGGGTAAAAATATGTATTCTAGGCCATTCTAAGTAAAATAGAGTTAGTTTAGATATGCTAATAACAAATACTCTTTAGGAACTGAGCATTCTTCTTCAGTTATTATTAAGAGCATTATACATGATGATAAGAAAGAACGCTTCACTTGGAAACTGGGTCAAGTCAAGTCTTGTTTGTATCTGATATCATAAAAATGGGAGGAAGATCCCCAACATATTTTTTGAGGCTAGTATATTTTGATAACAAAATTGGATACACGAATAATGAGAAAGTAGAAAAAGAAATTAAGGAAACAATTCCATTTACCATTGCAACGAAAAGAATAAAATACTTAGGAATATATCTACCTAAAGAAACTAAAGACCTATATATAGAAAACTATAAAACACTGATGAAAGAAATCAAAGAGGACACTAATAGATGGAGAAATATACCATGTTCATGGATCGGAAGAATCAATATAGTGAAAATGAGTATACTACCCAAAGCAATTTACAAATTCAATGCAATCCCTGTCAAGCTACCAGCCACATTTTTCACAGAACTAGAACAAATAATTTCAAGATTTGTATGGAAATACAAAAAACCTCGAATAGCCAAAGCAATCTTGAGAAAGAAGAATGGAACGGGAGGAATCAACTTGCCTGACTTCAGGCTCTACTACAAAGCCACAGTCATCAAGACAGTATGGTACTGGCACAAAGACAGACATATAGATCAATGGAACAAAATCAAAAGCCCAGAGATAAATCCACACACATATGGACACCTTATCTTTGACAAAGGAGGCAAGAATATACAATGGAGTAAAGACAATCTCTTTAACAAGTGGTGCTGGGAAAACTGGTCAACCACTTGTAAAAGAATGAAACTAGATCACTTTCTAACACCCCACACAAAAATAAACTCAAAATGGATTAAAGATCTAAATGTAAGATCAGAAACTATAAAACTCCTAGAGGAGAACATAGGCAAAACACTCTCAGAAATAAATCACAGCAGGATCCTCTATGATCCACCTCCCAGAATTCTGGAAATAAAAGCAAAAATAAACAAATGGGATCTAATTAAAATTAAAAGCTTCTGCACAACAAAGGAAAATATAAGCAAGGTGAAAAGACAGCCTTCTGAATGGGAGAAAATAATAGCAAATGAAGCAACTGACAAACAACTAATCTCAAAAATATACAAGCAACTTATGCAGCTCAACTCCAGAAAAATAAACGACCCAATCAAAAAATGGGCCAAAGAACTAAATAGACATTTCTCCAAAGAAGACATACGGATGGCTAACAAACACATGAAAAGATGCTCAACATCACTCATTACTAGAGAAATGCAAATCAAAACCACAATGAGGTACCACTTCACACCAGTCAGAATGGCTGTGATCCAAAAATCTGCAAGCAATAAATGCTGGAGAGGGTGTGGAGAAAACGGAACCCTTCTACACTGTTGGTGGGAATGCAAACTAGTACAGCCACTATGGAGAACAGTGTGGAGATTCCTTAAAAAATTGCAAATAGAACTACCTTATGACCCAGCAATCCCACTGCTGGGCATACACACTGAGGAAACCAGAATTGAAAGAGACACATGTACCCCAATGTTCATGGCAGCACTGTTTATAATAGCCAGGACATGGAAACAACCTAGATGTCTATCAGCAGATGAATGGATAAGAAAGCTGTGGTACATATACACAATGGAGTATTACTCAGCCGTTAAAAAGAATTCATTTGAATCAGTTCTGATGAGACGGATGAAACTGGAGCCAATTATACAGAGTGAAGTAAGCCAGAAAGAAAACACCAATACAGTATACTAACACATATATATGGAATTTAGGAAGATGGCAATGACGACCCTGTATGCAAGACAGGAAAAAAGACACAGATGTGTATAACGGACTTTTGGACTCAGAGGGAGAGGGAGAGGGTGGGATGATTTGTGAGAATGGGAATTCTAACATGTATACTATCATGTAAGAATTGAATCGCCAGTCCATGTCTGACGTAGGGTGCAGCATGCTTGGGGCTGGTGCATGGGGATGACCCAGAGAGATGTTGTGGGGAGGGAGGTGGGAGGGGGGTCATGTTTGGGAACGCATGTAAGAATTAAAGATTTTAAAATTAAAAAATAAATAAATAAATAAAATTAACATCTAGAAAAAAAAATAATAAATGTAAAAAGCTCCTTAAAAAAAAAAAACAAAATTGGGAAAGGGCAGCATGTAAATAGGAAATTAGAGATTATGTTCATTTATGAACAGAGATGAGTATAAAATATATAAAATAATAATCAAATATGATTATCTTAGGAATAGGGATAATGACCATTCAGTTCCTCAAATATTTGCAAAAATTCTGGAAAAATATCAACACTCATTTATGGTAAAACCTTTTTTAGCAAACTAGAATAGAACAATACTTCTTTAATTGGACAAAGGTATCTAACAGAAATGTATAATGAATATCATTCTTAGAAGATTTAGCCTCTATTCTTGCTCATATTCAGTGTTATATTAGAAGTCCTAATCAGCACAATAAGAGAAAAAAAGATTGATTGGCATTTACTATTGTTCACAGTGTCTATATAGAAAACACAGGACTTTACAAACCATTGGAATTAATCAGTGAGGCAAATGTACTGCTTGATTTACCAACAATATTTAAACATCTGAAGTAATCCCTTTATCTAAGCAGGTAATAATTAGAAAATATAATTTTAGAAATATATTATTTGTATATTTGCAAGAAAAAAATCTGAAGTACTTAAAAATAAATACAAGAAAAGTTGTTTCAGACTTCTATAAAGAAAATAATAAATTTTATTAAAACATCGTAAGGGATCCTAGATGAATGAAGAACCATATCTTATTTCTGAATGAGTACATTTGGCATGATAAATTCTCCTCCAATTAATACCTATATTCAACATGATTACAATAAAAATATGAGGAGAACTTGGCAATTAGATTCTGAAACTCACATAGAAGAGTTAATGAACAAGGAGAGTCAAGACAGTTTAGAAGAGGAGGGAAAGACACTATCTGTTATCAGAATTATCTTAAAGCATTAGTAATGAAATGAATGGCACTGATACACAGGAAAACAAATTAGATAGTTGAACCTAGAAATAGACTCAAGTAGATATAAGAGTTTGGTCATTGACATTAGCAGCATTACAAGTAAGTGAGAAAATGTTAATTCTTTTTTAAAAAAGTGGTGCTAGGACAACTAGATATCTACATGAAAAAAAATTGCATCTCTATCCCATAATACACATACACACACACTCAGACGTGCACACACGCAGATGGATTAAAGACCAAAATTAGAAAAGCAAACATTAAATATTAAACAGTTTAAGAAAAACATGTAGAAGAGCTTTATAACTTTGGCTTAGCAAAGATTTTTTGAATAAGACACAAAAAATACAAGCCAAAAAGAAAAGATGGTTAAAATTGACTACAATAAAACCTAAAACAAAATTGAGAAGATAATCCACCACCATCTAGGAGAAGATATTTGCAATGCACATAGAGATTAGGATCTAAAGTATATTAAGAACGCTTTTAACTCAATAAGAAGAAGGAAGAAAATAACTATGAGAAATATGGAGAAAAGATATAACATGTAGTTCACAGAGGGTGAAACCTGACTGGCCAATAATCCTATAAGAAATATCCATCTACTCTGATTATGTGAGAACTTCAAAACAGCAGTGAAATACCATTATGTTATTAGTGAGAAGAACAAAAATCAAAAAGTCTGATAACTCCATGTATTAGTGAGATTGTGGGAATATTGCTGGAAGACCCATAAATAGGACAGCTACTTTGAAGAACTATTTGGGAATATCAAGCAAAATCTGACTGCTCAAACTCTGCATGACTCAACAGTTCTACCTCAAGGTATGTGTACATGTGTGCACCCAGTTGCTCAGTTGTGTCCAACTCTGCAAAGCCCTGGGCTGGAGTCTGCCAGGCTTCTCTGTCCATGGGATTTTCCTGGCAAGAATAGTGGGGTGGGTTGCCATTTCCTACTCCAGGGCATTTTCCCGACCCAGGGGTCAAACCCATGTCTCTTGAATCTCCTGCACTGGCAGGTGGATTTTTTACCACTGTGCCATCTGGGAAGCACCTCAAGGTATGCATGGGGGCTACTGCATGGCAGAAATCTTGGAGCCAGGCAATGCTCAGCCCTTCACTTTAGAATAGATCTCACAAATATTCACAGAAACAATTCTAAAAACCTGGAGGAAAAACTAGGGATATGGAGCTCAGCAGTTCAGTTCAGTTCAGTTGCTCAGTCATGTCCGACTCTTCGTGACCCCATAAATCACAGCACGCCAGGCCTCCCTGTCCATCACCAACTCCCGGAGTTCACTCAGACTCATGTCCATCAAGTCGGGGATGGCATCCAGCCATCTCATCCTCTGTTGTCCCCTTCTCCTCCTGCCCCCAATCCCTCCCAGCATCAGGGTCTTTTCCAGTGAGTCAACTCTTTGCATGAGGTGGCCAAAGTATTGGAGTTTCAGCTTCAGCATCAGTCCTTTCAGTGAACACCCAGGACTGGTCTCCTTTAGGATGGACTGGTTGGATCTCCTTGCAGTCCAAGGGACTCTCAAGAGTCTTCTCCAACACCACAATTCAAAAGCATGAATTCTTCGGTGCTCAGCTTTCTTCACAGTCCAACTCTCACATCCATACATGACCACTGGAAAAACCATAGCCTTGAGTAGACAGACCGTTGTTGGCAAAGTAATGTCTCTGCTTTTGAATATGCTATCTAGGTTGGTCATAACTTTCCTTCCAAGGAGTAAGTGTCTTTTAGTTTCATGGCTGCAATCACCATCTGCAGTGATTTTGGAGCCCCCCCAAAATAAAGTCTGACACTGTTTCCACTGTTTCCCCATCTATTTCCCATGAAGTGATGGGACCAGATGCCATGATCTTAGTTTTCTGAATATTAAGCTTTACGCCAACTTTTCCACTCTCCTCTTTTACCTTCATCAAGAGGCTTTTTAGTTTCTCTTCACCTTCTGCCATAAGGGTGGTGTCATCTGCATATCTGAGGTTATTGATATTTTTCCTGGCAATCTTGATTCCATCTTGGAGCTCCCTCATAGTCATTAGAAATTGTCCTACTACTTCTACCTGGTTTCAAGAAGTTGAAACTGGAGACTGTAGACATATTTTGATATTTGTGTAAGAAATAAAATCTATGACTCCTATCAAAAGACATATCCAGAAGCAAAACATTTCTTGCCCTATATCAAAAGATTGGAGGGACTTCCCTGGTTGTCCCAGTGGCTAAGAATCCAAGCTCCCAATGCAGGAGGCCAGAATTCAATCCCTGGCTTGGGAACTAGATCCCATATACCATAACTAAGAATTCCCATGACCAAATGAAGATTGAAGACCCCGAGTGCTGCAACAATGACCTGGTGGAGCCAAATAAATAAGCTAATTTAAGAAAAGATTGAAAAATAAACATACCTTGATATGTTTATATAAGAATGAAAAGTTCTGAACAAAACAAAAGGCAACGTTTCTTTGTTTCTCAAGGTAGTTGTGCTCTTGGAAAATTAAAAAATATTCCTGGATATTTAAATGGTATCAAAACCCTAGTAGCTCAGTTGGTAAAGATTCTACCTGTGATGCAGGAGACTGTGGTTTGATTCCTGGGTTGGGAATATCTGCTGGAGAAGGGATAGGCTACTCACTCCAGTATTCTTGGGCTTCCCTGGTGGCTCAGCTGATAAAGAATCTGGGAAGACCTGGGTTTGATCCCTGGGTTGGGAAGATCCCCTGGAGGAGGGCATGGCAACCCACTCCAGTATTCTGGCCTGAAGAATTACATGGACTACAGTCACAAAGATTTGGACACAACTGAGCCACTTTGACTTTCACTTTCTTTTAAAATAAATAAATAAATAAATAACATATCCTTTCTGGTTTATAGGTAAAAATGAGTTAACATCAATGTTCAAGTGATTATAAACAGGTCTTTTAGCTCCTAAATGCCTGGCATGATATTTGAGTCACTTGGGAAGCAGAACAGTTACTTTATGTGGGGAATTGGTCCAAGGTGAGGATGGTTCACTTCCCTGACCTTTCCCCACAAAATGCCAGTTGTGCCCCAATCACTGAGATAATAAGCACCCCAGCTGAAGCATTTTCAGCTTCCTGGAGAGCTCTTTTATCATTAATTTTTCTGTGCCCCAGAAGTGCATGTTACCACTATCTCATTGATCCTTTTGTATAACAATGAGCTGTTTACATATCTATTCTTTCTTCCAACCCATGACTTCCCAGAGGATGGGGACTACGTGTTATTTTATAACTCAGAGCCCTAGAAGTGCTCAATAAGTATTTATTGTATGAAATATAATTTAATCAAATCTAGCCTTTTAGGTTTGAGTTTGTAGCTTGTTACTGGACTGCTTGCTGTCTTTTCTCCCCCCTTCCCAATGCAATTTTTTTAATCTATAAAAAGCTGAAAAGAGAGATAATCCTTTAGCAGAAGGCATCTTTAGTTTTTTTTTTTTTTTTTAAGTCTATCGTGTACTGCTGGCCCCTCAGATCAGTCCCTATTAACTGAATGTCTTCATCTACAGAGAAATTAGGGTAAAGAGAGTTGTGGCTCTTGTAAGCGAACTATGTACCTATAACTGACCAACATTTGAGAAATACTGGGAGACCTGGGTCTTGCATGCTTTCTTTACTTCTCTGTAAGGCAGACATCCTTAATTCCCTCCTCCTACCTTCTTTTGCCTATATCTTTGTCAAGCAGCTCTAATTTGGCCAGTTTTGCCCCAGCATTTGTCATAAAGATATATATACCCTGTGGATGTAGACGAGTCTTCATGTTCTAAGCTACATGGATTGATGAGATGGGTTTACTCACTGAAATCAGATTTTTCACCATCTTTAAATCATAAGTGGCATTAATTGAACCCAAGAAGAAATCAAGGGGATTCATGAACAGATTTATAAATTTTCTTATTTCTGCATTTTAATTATACTGGCATTTTAACTGCATTGTAATTGAGCTTTAATTGCATGTATTTGTATAAATTAAAAAATAATTAGGGCTCTGTAGCACTATGGGAAACTAATTTATGCATATAGACCTTTAAAGATGCACACATGGAGAATGATTTCATAGCTCTCACCATGTCAGACACGTTAAAATTGTCCTTGCTGAAAGGTCTACAGCTCTCAAAGTGGATGGGCCTTTCCTGTTTCTCTGTGACTGAGAGTGAGACAGAGTTGGAGCTTGAGTGGAGGGCAGTGCTGAGTATTTATGGGACTCCCAGCTTGGAAAATCTTTTAAATATTAAATATACATATATATGTTTTATGTAAGAATTACAATGTATGACCCCTATGTGGATATATATTCTGTTTTCTGATAGGAGTAAGACATTTTATATTTCTTATATAAATTGTATATATATTTAATATATATATGTAAAATAAATTTATTTTTCTAGCTTAGCCTTGAGAAGTTTCTGTGCTCTGATTGCATGTGGGTGGTGAGGACAGAGGATGAGTCACTAAATGAGGGCAACAGAAGCAATGAATTTTTAACAATATTTCTGGCATAGGTTATCACTGCAAAGCTAGGCGAGATGTAGAGGCTATTCATTTAACAGGCATTTAATGAACGCCTACTTGGTGTCTGGCACTATTGAAGTATGGCCCCATCCCATTTCACAGGTCATTTACCCAAAAGCAATGTGGATTTTCTAGCCTTTCCTTCCATGTCCTTACTCAGTGTCTTAGCTTTCATTAGAAACCTGAATGTTACATAATCTTGGCAAATTGTGGATTGGGCTCCCCTGTGTCCCAGTCCTCTGGGTGCTTCAGAATACGCCATTCCCTTCACCTACCCAATATCCCAGAGTTCTTAGTGGTAGGTTCATTGCTTAAAAATTGCATGTTTATCTCTTTTTGGAAAGAAAAAAGCTAAGAAGCTTAGCAACTAAGATGGTATTACTCCCTTGCCTTGAGATTATGGCACCAAAAGCCTCTGGTAAGCAAGAGGATCCAGTGTAAGTAAACTTCCTGTCCTCTCCTAGCTCAGGGTCTGTACTTGTTCTCTCTGTCTGCCCTTCTGGACAATCCTCCTACACATGACTTTCATTCCATCCCTCCCGAGAGAACTTCCTGGGTACCCAATGTGGAATTATTCCTTTCCTTTGTTTTATTCTTATAGCACATTCTGCAGCTTTCTCTTTTGTGACACCTGGGTTAGAGTTAGATTCTAATTGGCAGTACCTGGAGGTCGGGGATGGGGTCTTATTTCTTTTTAGCCACCTGAAGGACTCACTTTGTGGCTTTGTCTCTAATAGATATAATCTGAATCTGAGAGTCAAGGGGCAAATATCTCCAGGAGTGTGTGTGTGTGTGTGTGAACTACAAGCTACTACTATAATTTTCTAGGATATTTTATTGCACAAAAATGTAAGTCAGTCAACATTCTCATGGCAATTTGTAGGCTCTCTTCTGGGATATAGCTTGGTTTCCTGGCCTTGTATTTTTTTTTTTTTTAAGTGGGGCTGCTCTTTGCAAAAGAAAACTCATCAACTCTTAAAACATTTTGCAGCCAGATGGTGTTCCAGGCCTTTGAAGCACACCCCTCTCCAAAGGGCTTGTGATGGGGAGAGAGACAGAGAGGAGTTATATCTCTTTCCTGTGAACATTATCCTTGGGCATGGCCTGGAGAGAAGAAAATCCAAAAAGGAATATTTCCCATTCAAGACAGGTAAAGCTTATCATGTGTCTTTCATCCCTTGCAAACTCCTAGTCAGAGCAGGGATATTTCCAGGATCTTGCCCCTTGGACTGGACCTTATTCAGATGTAGATAATGTCCCTGAGTTCCAGAATAACTGTTTTTCACCTTTGGCCTAACCAACTACATGAGTTAGGGTAATGCTAGCTGCTATGACAAATAGATCCTACAATGTGCAATACCTCAAACGAACAGAAATTGATTTCTTGTTAAGGTAGTTCTGCCAAGCTATGGTTCCTTATGGATGGATATCTCCTTTATGAAATGATTCCAACCCAGGCTTTTTCCATCCTGTGGCTCTATCAGCCCACGGAGGTTGACATCTGCATCCAGACAAAGGTTTTAGAAAAGGAATGAAGGTCCAGTAATTGCTTACAAGCCTTGTCTGGACGTGATTGATGCTCATTATTTTGGTCCCTGTTATCTTGTCTCCAGATGCAAGAGGACTGGGAAGCAGCTGCTCTGCAGAGACCACTCATAGCTCTGTACTGTGGAAAGGGGATTCTGAGTTTAGGGTATAGTTAGCTGTTGGGGTTGCTCTGTTACCTTTCTAGGGCAACACCGTTGTCCAGTGGCCCAGATGCTCATCTTGCATCAAAATAGTTGTCTGTTGCTCACTGCTCAAGCAGTCATTTCATTACCATTGAACCACTGAAGCAACTTAACTTCTGCTTCCTAACAGATAATTGGTAAGTGACCCAAATGTACTCCCAGGTCTGTCTCCGCCTGTCTTGGGCAGAATGGAGAAGAAAGCTGACCTCTCTAATAGATACTTAACGATGGTGCTGGTGGGGCAGTTCTCATCTTTATACCAGGCATGGCTCACCCATCCCCCTCCCATAAAGATCCCCTGGAGAAGGGAATGGCTACCTACTCCAGTATTCGTGCCTGGAGAATTCCATGGACAGAAGAGCCTGGTGAGCTATAGTCCATGGGGTTGCAAAGAGTCGGCCACGACTGAGTGACTAACACTTTCTCTTTCCCTTTCACATGAAGTCCACAGCCCAGTCCATCCCACTGGTTCTCCTAAGGCTAAGACTGTGGGCTGAGATACTTTCTAATAAATATCACTTAAGCTTATGTTGGAGAAGGCACTGGTGACCCACTCCAGTACTCTTGCCTGGAAAATCCCATGGACAGAGGAGCCTGGTAGGCTGCAGTCCATGGGGTGGCAAAGAGTCGGACACGACTGAGTGACTTCGCTTTCACTTTTCACTTTCATGCATTGGAGAAGGAAATGGCAACCCACTCCAGTGTTCTTGCCTGGAGAATCCCAGGGACAGAGGAGCCTGGTAGGAGGCCGTCTATGGGGTCCCACAGAGTCGGACACAGCTGGAGCGACTCAGCAGCCTCTGTGCGACCCCCTAGACGGCAGCCCACCAGGATGCTCATCCCAGCAGCAGCAGTGCACAATTGCGCTCATCTCACACGCTAGTAAAGTAATGCTCAAAATTCTCCAAGCCAGGCTTCAACAATACGTGAACCGTGAACTTCCAAATGTTCAAGTTGGTTTTAGAAAAGGCAGAGGAACCAGAGATCAAATTGCCAAATCCATTGGATCATTGAAAAAGCAAGAGAGTCCCAGAAAAAACATCTATTTCTGCTTTATTGACTATGCCAAAGCCTTTGACTGTCTGAATCACAATAAGTTGTGGAAAATTCTGAAAGAGATGGGAAAACCAGACCACCTGACCTGCCTCTTGAGAAATCTGTATGCAGGTCAGGAAGCAACAGTTAGAACTGGACATGGAACAACAGACTGGTTCCAAATAGGAAAAAGAGTACGTCAAGGCTGTATATTGTCACCCTGCTTACTTAACTTCTATGCAGAGTACATCATGAGAAATGCTGGACTGGAAGAAACAGAAGCTGGAATCAAGATTGCCAGGAGAAATATCAATAGGTGGTGAATAATTAGGATCTCATTGCACTGGGGACTCGTTTGATGAAGTCATAGACTATGGTAGATTTTACCTGTTGTTTTTGTTCAGTCACTCAGTCATGTCTGATTCTTTGAGATCCCATGGACTGCAGCACACCAGGCTCCTCTGGTTTCCACTATAACCCAGGGTTTGCTCAAATTCATATCCATTGGGTGGGTGATGCTATCTAACCATCACATTCTCTGCTGCCCTCTTCTCCTGCCCTCAATCTTTCCCAGCATCAGAGTCTTCCAGTGAGTTGGCTCTTCTCATCATATGGCCAAAATATTGTAGCTTCAGTCTCAGCACCAGTTCTTCCAATGAATATTCAGAATGATTTTCTTTAGAATTGACTTGTTTGATCTCTTTGCTCTCCAAGGGACTCTCAAGAGTCTTCCCCAGGACCAGAGTTCAAAAGCATCAATTCTTTGGCACTCAGCTTTCATTATGATCCAGCTCTCACTTCCATGCATGACTACTGGAAAAACCATAGCTTTGACAATATGGACCTTTTTCGGCTAAGTGATATCTCTGCTTTTTAATATACTGACTAGGTTTGTCATAGCTTTCCTCCCAAGAAGCAAGCATCTTTTAATTTCATGGCTGTAGTCACCATCTGCAATGATTTTGGAGCCCAAGAAAATAAAATTTGTCACTGCTTCCACTCTTTCGCGTTCTATTTGCCATGAAGTGATGGGACTGGGTGCCATGATCTTAGATTTTTAATGTTAAATTAGATTTTTATCTTTTCCTATCATAAGCCATGTTTACTCTCCCACTCTTTGTCTTTCACTGGGGTTACTTTCCCTTTGGTCTCCAGAGTGATGCACAGAGGTCTTCCAAGTGTAATTAACCTAAGAATGATAATTTGTTCCAGTGCCTATTTCTGATGCCTTACTGCTGAGCTGTGGAGTGTCATTAGCTAGACTGAAAAGACTCAATTTGTTTTTGTCAACTGAAAAAAAAATATACACTGCCTAAAAGTTGAGAGTTGTATTTTATTCTGTGGAAAAAACTGAGGACTTAAGCCTGGAACACATCATCTCAGAGAACACTGAGACACTGCACTCTCAGAAGAGGCAAGAAGAAGGAGGTAGCCCGGATACATAAGAGTTTAGGCAACAAAGACCAGCTAGTCAGACCATCAAAAGATTACTGTTAATTAAGGAAAACCAGGTATCTCAAGTTAAGGAATTTAGCGCTTCTCTACGTATGGGAAATACAAAGCCTGGACTCGTTGAAACTGTTCCTTTTCTATGCACCTCAGCACCGACCCAACGGATGTGAGTTTGAACAAGGTCTGGGAGTTGGTGGTGGACAGGGAAGCCTGCTGTGCTGCAGTCCACAGGGTTGCAAAGAGTCGGACATGACTGAGCGACCAAACTGAACTGAACTGAACAGCTGTCTGGGGCCAGCATCCTGTGCTTTCCTGAGTTTTCTCAGGGTGTGCCAATGTGGGTGGCTGCAGCATTGACCACTAGTTAGGGGGTGCATCCTGTTTCCATCCAGACTTCCCTCAGGGCTTACCATCAGGGCGTCTGTAATGTGATGGCTTGATGGCTATAACATCCTTTGTTTACTGCTGAAAGAGTAAACAGTAAATGGACAGTGGCATTTTTACCATTCGCTTCTCCAGGGAATATTCCCAAGCCGGGGATTGAACCCAGGTCTCCTGCATTGCAGGCAGATTCTTTACCATCTGAGCCACCAGGGAAGCCCTGGTGGCATTTTTAGTTCTTATTTGCTTTCTTGCTCCAGCTGCATGATTATAACTAACATCAGTGTTCTTATATCTTTGATGAACAAGTACCAGTCACAAAACTGCAGACTTTGGAGAGATAATAGTAACTTAGACATTGTTTCAACCAGTCTGTAAATGGGGAAGCTGAGGCCTAGAGAGATTAAGAAATATTAATTAAGAGATTAAGAAATCACGGTCACAAAATAAATTACTGGCAGAGCTGACCAGAAACCTGGCTTAGAAATTCTGAATCTGGTGCTCTTTTCTCATCTTAAAAAAACTTCAGCTAAAATCTCAGAGTCTCTGAAAATCATTCAAACGGTTCCTATTCCACCGTCCACCTACCATCTTGAAATATGTTGTTCTGTGCCCTAATCCCCACCCCCCCAGCCCCATGAGCCTCAGTAACCCTGGCTTGCTGTCTCACTCAGGAGAACAATACTGTGAATTATTTCTGAACTTTTAAACATGGCAAAATCTCCTCTATCTGAACCTCGGTTCACCAAATATAGCAATTTTGAACCAAAGGAGCTGTGGTTACTTTAGGTCTCCATGGGAATGCAGGGGCTCATCATTCTTATTCCTCAGACAAAGATCCAAGGAGCAGCCTTTATTTCTTTTCAGAGGTTGGGGGAGGGTCGAGGTCATGCAAAGGTTGCTTGGTTTACAGTCTCATCTTGCTTCCCTTCTGCTATTGACAAGACATCAGGATGGTTTATAGATCACTGCCTCCCTTTAAGGCCTATTTGCTAATGTTTTGAGACATTTATCCAATCTCAAGAAACTCAAGGGACCTGATTTCAACTTTGAATTATATATTATCCATATTTGGGATGTAATGGGCAATTTTAATGGAAAAAGCTCATCAATCTGGCAAGAGATTAGGCAAGGCTTTAATTTATATGTTTATTGAAACCATCTCTATTGATATAAAATCTTTACAGTTCTATGAATTTAATAATATTTTAACCTGAATATGATTTTGACACCTCCTCCCCTCACACACGTACATGCATTCTTCCTTTCTTTTAACCTTTGGTGAAATATTAACTTAGTGTACCATACATTTGATAACATCCCCAGAGACTAGCCAAAAGAAATATCAAGATGTCCTTGGAGAACATACCGGTCTTGATGAGAACAAGAAAGATTCCCAGAAAAAAGTCTCAGTTCTTGAAATAAATTACAGTAACTTCAGGAAGGAAATTAAGTATCTGTTGAAAGATACATTCATTAGACAAGTGACTTTTCCCACAGTTTTGTAATTCAAATTCTATATTCAGGAAAAGGAAATTAACTGGGGTTTTTGATACAAATGGTGAAAAATGGAAATTAGCATTTGCCAGCCTATACACACATATGGTTTTATACTTCTGTAATTAGAGCTGTTGGTGAATCACTTCAATACCTTGATAGCTTTAGTGGCAGTCTTCCAAGCAGGTATTTACCTTAAACCTGAAGACAGGTACAGGCATCAAAACAATGGTATCTTTTTAAAATCTATTGTCACATGTAGCCAGTAAATCAGCTTGTCTCTTGTTGTAGGGTAGGGAATGATGCTATTTTGCTCATGCGTGTTATTCTTGGAATTCTGCACCCCTGGGAAAAGGTTGTCAAAGGTTACATTAGCCATGCAATGAGGCAAGGACAGTGAATCCAGACACACATTCAAGGTAGAAACCCTGCCATAAATGTCAACTGCCATTACTCTATGCATCAGTGCTTATAATATCGAAGAAACAAAACTGTCCATTTCTATTTTCAGCCCATTTTCTTTTGAGGATGATGTTCATTATTCTGACATTTTGTTTCTTGTTTACTTCCCCCTGCACTTGAAATCCAAATAGACATTAGTTTTCCATCCAGATGTTTTCATACCTTCTGCACGGTTGGGCTGGATTCATTTGCATTTAGTTGTCTTGGGAGGGCTAATGATTTTATTTTCAAAAGGTCAGTTGCTGACACGCAACCTATAAAAAGTTAGTTGTCCAAGATGTTTTTCACCCATTACTCAAGCACTCAGTTTGGTTCTGTTCTTTTTAATTCACCACTGAAAATCAGTTGCCTCAAGGAATTTCAATATTGCATTATAGCATAACAAACTATCCAATATCACTAATGGCCTATTTAGGAATGAAATGCTTTTTTTCTGGTTTTAAGCAATTTCTAATTTTGATGAGGATCAGGCACCATCTATAAGGATGGAGTTAATAAGTCCCTGTAGGGACACATCACTAGCCAGGTCATAAAAATCATGCACAGCTTGCTCTTTCAGCCATCAGGCAAGAGAAGGACAAATATATCTATTTCCCCCCACATTACATTTGTGGTCCAAAGATATTTGAAAAACTACAGTCATTATATTATTGCTGTTGTTATTTTTTTTGCAATGTTTCTGAAATCTGGGTATTTATCTCTATCTATCTATGTAGTATTTATACTGTTTATGTCTTTTTCCCAAGAATCTACTCTCTAAAATGTCTTCTCTCAAAATTATACCCCAAACAATGCAAGTGTTAGGAGTGAATATAATATACTATTTGACACTTGGTCATGTGAAGTTATTGTCTGGAAAATTCAAGCAAAAGAACTAGTGAGGGAAGAAATAACTCAACATATTTGTTTTGGCTGCTCACATTGATCAGATTTGGAGGATCAGTTCAGTTCAGTTCAGTTCAGTAGCTTAGTCATGTCCTACTCTTTGCGACCTCATGAATCACAGCACGCCAGGCCTCCCTGTCCATCACCATCTCCCGGAGTTCACTCAGACTCACGTCCATCGAGTCAGTGATGCCATCCAGCCATCTCATCCTCTGTCGTCCCCTTCTCCTCCTGCCCCTAATCCCTCCCAGCATCAGGGTCTTTTCCAGTGAGTCAACTCTTCTCATGAGGTGGCCAAAGTACTGGAGTTTCAGCTTTAGCATCATTCCTTCCAAAGAAATCCCAGGGCTGATCTCCTTCAGAATGGACTGGTTGGATCTCCTTGCAGTCCAAGGGACTCTCAAGAGTCTTCTCCAACACCACAGTTCAAAAGCATCAATTCTTCCCCACTCAGCTTTCTTCACAGCCCAACTCTCACATCCATACATGACCACAGGAAAAACCATA
The DNA here is from genome assembly GCF_042477335.2 of Ovis canadensis. NCBI lineage: Eukaryota > Metazoa > Chordata > Mammalia > Artiodactyla > Bovidae > Ovis > Ovis canadensis. The sequence goes on along the minus strand of NC_091252.1, from coordinate 60,258,236 downwards.
GCCTTGACTAGACGGACCTTAGTCAGCAAAATAATGTCTCTGCTTTTGAATATGCTATCTAGGTTGGTCATAACTTTCCTTCCAAGGAGTAAGTGTCTTTTAATTTCATGGCTGCAGTCACCATCTGCAGTGATTTTGGAGCCCCCCAAAATAAAGTCTGACACTGTTTCTACTGTTTCCCCATCTATTTCCCATGAAATGGTGGGACCAGATGCCATGATCTTCCTTTTCTGAATGTTGAGCTTTAAGCCAACTTTTTCACTCTACTTTCACTTTCATCAAGAGGCTTTTTAGTTCCTCTTCACTTTCTGCCATAAGGGTGGTGACATCTGCATATCTGAGGTTATTGATATTTCTCCTGACAATCTTGATTCCGGCTTGTGCTTCTTCCAGCCCAGTGTTTCTCATGATGTACTCTGCATATAAGTTAAATAAGCAGGGTGACAATATACAGCCTTGACGTACTCCTTTTCCTATTTGGAACCAATTTGTTGTTCCATAATTTGAAGGATAATAGCTTTAATTTCTTGTGATAAAATTTACCAGTCCTCTCCTATTTTTTTAGGGCGAATGTACCCCAGTTTGACTAAGAAAAAACTGATCTAAAAGCAAATGTGTTTGTTTTTGTCCTTGTAAAATGTGCTTGGGTCATATGCACGTCAGGGATGGATAGAGAGAGGAAATGGGAGTGGGTGCATTGAGGGCAGGATTTGGAATTTCATCTAGAAATCAGATGGTGATAAGAAATTGATAAAAATATTTTGGTGCTTGGAGAAGAGAAGGACAGACAAGAGGTGCAGGAGACTTGCTAAAACTAGAGATAGGTGGGGAGGATCACATGGCCTAGAGACGTTCTCAAGATAGTCTCCTCTGTGGGAAGAGGGAGAGGCTTGTATGATTAGGTGGTTCCAGGGAAGCACTTCGGATTCAGATCACTTCAAACCTAAGCATATTCAAAAGATACTCAACATCTCTAATTATCAGGGAAATGGAATGAGATGTCACCTCACACCTGTCAGAATGTCTGTCATCGAAATATCTACAAATAGCAAGTGTCAGCAAGAATGTGGAGAAAATGGAACGCTTGCACACTGTTGGTGGGAATGTAAATTGGTGCAGCCACTATGGAAAACAGTACAGTAGTTTCTGAAAAAGCTGAAAATTGAACTACCTTATGATCCAGCAACTCAGCTCCTGGGTATATGTATAAAAACAAACCCCAAATGCAAGTTCAAAAAGGTACAGGCCCCCCGATGTTTATAGCAGCATTATCTACAGTTACCAAGATAAGGAAGCAACCTAAGTGTCCATCAACAGATGACTGGATAAAGGAAGTGTGGTATATATACACAATGGAATACTCCTCAGCCGTAAAAAAGAAAGAAATTTTGCTATTTGTAACGACATGGATGGACTTGGAGGGTATTATGCTAAGTGAAGTAAATTCGGACAAAGAAAGACAAATACTGTAAGATATAACTTACATGTTGAATCTAAAAAATAAAACAAACTAGTGAATATATATATATATAAAAAGAAACAGACACACAGATATAGAGAACAAACTAGTGGTTATCAGTGGGGAGAGAGGTAAGGGGAGGGGTAAGATAGGGGTAGGGGATTAAGAGGCACAAACTATTAGTTATAAAATAAACTATAAGGATATATTGTATAGCACAGGGAAAATAGCCAATATTTTATAATAATTATAAATGGAGTATAACCTTTAAAAATTGTGAATCACTATATTACATACCTATAACTTTTATAAAGTTGCAGATCAACCATAACTCAATTAAAAAATCCCAAACAGATTCAGAAAGAACTTAATTTTCTCCAAGGGAAAAGGAGTTAATGTTTTTTGAGCTCCTACCACAGTCTTCCATGGATATTATTTCACATAATTCTACACAGCATCCTTATGTAGGAAATTACAATATTATGTGCTTACTGTGTGCCCCACAGAGTGCTAAGTGCTTGTTTAACAGTCCTTTAAAATTGGGGATGAGTATAACTTACTCAAGGATACACAGTTATAGAGCTGGCATTGATATCCAAATTTGTCTGATCCAGAGCCCAGAATTTCTGGTTTACCACAATGCTTCTTCAGTGAGTGAAAAATCCACTGAAGATGGAAGAACTATCTGTTAATTTGTGTACATTGTTTCTGGTGGGTAACCTAGGCACCTGCCAATTACTTGGTTATGCCAAGTCTTTACCTCAGTTCTTCAGAATGAAGTCATGATGATAGTCAAAGGATGTTCTGGTTTTCTAAAACAATTTTTATTGGGGTATATTTGCTTTCCACTGGTTGTATTATTTTCTGTTGTTCAGCAAAGTGAATCAGCCATATGAATACCTGCGTTCCCTCTTACTTGGATCTCCTTCCCATTTAGGTCACCACACAGCAGTAAGTAGAGTTCCCTGTGCTAAATAGTAGGTTCTCATTACTTATCTATTTCATACATCAAAAATTTAAATTGCCCAGCTATACATGCTCAGTTGTGTCTGACTCTTTGCAACCCCATGCACTATAGCCCACCAGGCTTCTCTGTCCATGGGGTTTCCCAGGCAAGAAAACTGGTGTGGGTTTCTATTTCCTTCTCCAGAGAATCTTCCTGACCTAGAGATTGAACTCAGGTCTCCTGCATAGCAGGCAGACTCTTTACCCTCTGAGCCACCGGGAAAGCTTCAGAGTACTGTATATATGTCAAAGACAACCCTCAGAATGGGGGGAAATATTTGCAAACAAAGCAAATGATGAGGGATCAATCTCCAAAATATACAAACGCTCATGCATCTCAATATAAAAAAAACCTAATCAAAAAAATGATCAGAAGATCTAAATAGATATTTCTCCAAAGAAGACATACAAATGGCTAGGAGGCACATGAGAAGATTCCCAACATCACTAATTACTAGAGAAAAGCAAATCAAAACTACAAAGAGGTGTCACCTCGCACCAGTCAGGATGACCATCATCAAAAAATCTACAAACAATAAATGCTCAAGAAGGTGTGGACAAAAGGGAACCTGCTGGTAGTATTGGTGGGAATATAAATTGATATGACCACTATGGAGAACAGTATGGAGGTTCCTTAAAAAAACAAAAATAGAACTATCATATGACCCATCAAAGGATGTTCTTAGAGCAGGGTTTCCATGACTGATGAGGAAGCAAGTGCAAGGAAAAAAAATATTTGACCAGGCTGTATTCCTCAGTTACCTCCTAAAGATAAATAATCAAACACACAAAGACAAAAGACTCCAAACCTTGAACCCTTTAAGTGGTAGCTAGGAAAGGAGTCTTAGGAGGATATGGAAACCCTTGATTGGATGGTACTTTGGAAAATGTTGTTTCATTCAGTATCCCATGATGCTTCTGGGCTTCACAACTGCCAAGTAATGATGAGTCTGATTCTGCTTCATAACTGGTCTCCAAATGTAAGGGGAGGGTCCGGACCTCTGAAGAGGAGGACTTTTTGGAGCATATCTTTGTGTTGAGCTCACAGGTGGATTGGTCTTCCACACAGTCTCCCAGGTTACTGCAGCAATATTGGGAGATATTGCCTGAGGGGAAGGAAGTTCAAAGATGCCCAAATCCATGGGCAAGAGCAATGCCGCCCTACCCCCCAACTCCCACCATAGATTCCTGTGGGATTAGGAAGAGCTTTCATTACTGGATTTCCTCTGCTTCTGATGATTCAGGATGTGGTTGTGGTGTGCCAGGGTGTAGTTATTTTGAAATTTGAGGTTTCTGCTCAACTACCTCTAAGAATTCTCAGTGGGTGGCATTGCCTGTGCCGTTTCAGACTTAAGTGGGAATAGAAGTGGGTTCAGAAAGAAGCTTTGTCTAGAAAATGCACTCTTTTCATGATTAAGTTATAATGTTTACAAATGAGATAGTATCATTAAGCCATTGTAGGTAATGGTTTTCAGCCAGAATTTTGTGATGTGCAAACAAATACATCAGGTCTATAAAATGAACCTGCTGAATTTTGAACTCTTTACACCTTTTTTCCCCTTCAAAATGCCCCAAACTTCAAGCTATATTTTTCATTTATGATAAAGATTTTACTGTTTGACACGTTGGAAAAAAGAAAGAGGTGGCATACAAGTTAAGACTTCCAGTCATCTGTGCTTTAATTTAGGTTAATTTTCTAAATTTCAAGCTGTACCCAGTGCCCTGTCTGCCACACGAAGCGGAAAACCGCAGATGTCCTCTGAACAATTATTTAAAGGTAAGGAACTTCAGCATTTCCTTGGTTGAGAGAACATGAGAAGACCACCTGGGTGTATAGAAACCATCTTCCATTGCCAAGTGGAGTTTGAAAGCTCAAACACTGTAAAACATACCTTAAAACTATGCAAGAAAATAAAGTCTTACTTCAGGAATAATTAGGATTGAAAGTAAATATGCCCTGGTTAAAGCAAAGGGGCTGCTTGGCAGAGAAGAATAAACCACTATCCAGCTATTAGCCACGTTTATGAAAGTGGGACAGGACAGAACAGATTCCAGTGAAACAGGGCCAGACTCTAGGTTCATAACCAGAGATTGTCTTTTGTGACTGTCATTTTAAATGAGGGCTCAAAAATGTAGCAAAAGTTTACATTGGGGGACAAAAGAAAAAGCCTCTAGAACCATCTATTGGTAAAATGCCAGATACCATGGCTTTGACAATAACAGGAATATTTTTTGTTCTGCCACTTTCAGAGTTAATTGTCTTCTCTTGAAATCAAAAGGAATTAGAAACATCTTTTATATCAGATTTGCAAATACTGACAAGTTACCCACCCCCACTCTTTCTTTATCAGTTTGCCCTTTCGACAGGCGGTGCATGGTAAAATGAATAAATTCAGCATATTTTCCTGTTCACCAAGCATAAATTATTACTAACTGTGGAGAGAGGCTATTTGAAAAGCTGTTTTATTGTATTGAGGAGGCTTCTTTTATCCATAAAGGATTCTGTTTGAAATCAAAGTAGATACTGTCTTATCTTTGTGACCCCCGGAAACTGATCTAGGATGACATATTTCCATTCTAAAGAGAGCAATAAGAGGGTTCGTGCATAAACTGAATAAACTCTGCTAATCTATTCCTGCTCTTGGATCAGATTCCCAGTCTTTGAAATACTAGGAGAAACAACAGAGCATCTGTATGTGAGAAGACACAGTTGCAAATTATCTGGCGAGTGGGTTCTAACTGGCAGGCTTCAGCCTTGGGTGGGGGGATCCCTTCCAACCAAAATGTCTTTTATACCATAGCCCTTTAGTAAGGGGCTGTTTCTCTGTTAATTTTGCTGGCCTTTCCTCTCTAGTGCATTAAGTCATGACTTTCTGCAAAAATGCTCTGTGATTCCCACACCTGAAAGGGTTGTAACAGTTTGGTAAGTATCAGTTTGAAGAAGCGCTAACAAAATATGCATCTATTCAATGATTACAGCTTTTATCCAATGTCAAACAGCCAAGAAAGTCATAAATACTTTTCACAAGGTAGCACATTAATTCAGTCCTCATTTCATCCAATGTCTATCCTCTGGCTAGTGCTTTCATCATAATCAACTGGGCATTGAGCCATTTAGTATTAACGTTATACCCTCGACGTTTTGCTCTTTCTTGTTTGCTTTTTCGTTTTTTCTGTTTATTTATATGTTTATTTTGGAGGAGTGCAGAAAGAGCAATGATTTCTGAAAATGGACATTTCTTTTTACTGAAGTATAGTTTATTTGCAATATTGTGTTAGTTTCAGGTGTACCGCAAAATGATATATATGTATGTGTGTGTGTTTGTGTGTGTGTGTATACATATAAATACATGAATATATATATTCAGGGGCTTCCCAGGTGATGCTAGTGGTAAAGAATTCCCCTGTCAGTGCAGGAGACATTAAGAGATGTAGGTTCGATCCCTGGGTCAGGAAGATCCCCTGGAGGAGGGCATGGCAACCCACTCCAGTATTCTTGCCTGGAAAAATCCCATGGACAGAGGAGCCTGGCAGGCCACAGTTCTTGTGGTTGCAAAAGTCAGACATGATTTAGCAACTAAACAATAACAACAAAGTGTGTATCTGCTAATCTTAAACTACTAATTTACCCTTCCCTCTTTGGTAACCATGTTTGTTTTCTATGTCCATGAGTCTCTTTCTATTTTTGTAAGTAAGTTCACTGGTATTATATGAAAATGAACATTTTTAATGAAGCTGCACTAGACTCTGATTTCTAACTATCTGGGCATCAGTGCTAAAGAAAAGAAATGGGGCGTTTTGAATCTTGTGTGCTAACGCAGAAGAGAATCCTGAATCAAAGCCTCCTGGCTGTAAGCAGGACTGACTCACACCCTGGCTCCTCCACTCAGCAGGAAGCAGTGCTCGAAGGAGCCTGACTCACTAGCTCAGGCGGCACGTGCATGAGGTTGAACAGTGAGACCAAATGCCTGACAAGCCGTGTTGGTTGTTCTCTCTGTGAAGTGAAAAGCATGTGAAAATTATTCATCCTCATGTGTTAGGGCTTAAAATAGTTTGCTCTGTTGATCCGTTTATAAGGAACATGCAACCACTTCTCTCGGCCCACCTGGGTGAAAGGTCGAATGACCGAAAGCGCTTCATGGTAGAAACACATGAAGTATAAAATACCAATTTTGACTACTCTCCCTTTCCTGCCTGAAAATATCTCTTTAGTCACTAAACAGTCCCTGAACTTCCTTATTATGGAAGCCACCCTATTGCCCAATTTAGATTCTAGCAACTTCGCACGTGTATCATTATTGTGACTTTTAAAGGGAATAAAGTGGCTAGGGCTCCTTGGTTGCAAGCAACAGAAACAAATTCTATGTAGTAAAAAGGAATTACTGGAAGGACACACAAAATCAGCAGGAGTCAGGCAATGGGTCTGTGAAGAGGTAGGAACAAGGCTTCTCTGGAAGCCGGGAATCAGGAAGTCAACGCTTGGTTCACAGCAGGTTGACTCTGGTTCGGTCAGGACAGGTGTGGCCACGGATGGTGGTGCAGCCATTGCTCCTGACCTTGCATCATTGGTTTAGTGTCCAAATGACACCTTTGTCCCTGGATGTGTTGGGGAGAGAAGACGGAAAATCCGATTCCACGGCTTCCTGGAATTACTGTCCCTCTAAAATGATACATGACGCACAGTGGGATGAGGCGAAGACAAAAAATAAAACTGGAGGGCCGTTAGAAAGTGGGAAAGGATGCTGGATGACAAACATCTGAGACGAAGTTTCCCTCTCCAATTCCTCCTCTCCCCAACTCATTTCAATTTAACATTTATTATCAACCCTACATAAGATGCTGTATTAGGTATTGGGCATTGGGCATTCTGGGAAAATGGAGCTTCTGTGCTTTGTTATCTGTTGTGCTATATTTAATGGGGCCATGTACTCTGATTTTTTAAGACTATTTTTTAATTACAGATTTAAATTCATAGTAAAATTGAAAGGAAAGTATAGAGACTTTCAATGACTCTTGCCTCCATATAAGACACTACTGCCCCCACCCCCCAGCCCATTATCAACATCTTCCACCAGAGTTGGTACGTTTGTTACAATTGATGATGAACCCTACATGGTGTCATCCTGATCGCTCAGAGTCTGTAGTTTATTGGGGTTCATTCTGAGTGTTGTATACTCTGTGAGTTTGAACAAATTAATGATGACATGTATATGTTTATCATATAAAGTATTTATGGGCTTCTCAGGTGGCACACTGATGAAGAATCCATCTGCCAATGCAGGAGATGCAGGTTCAATCTCTGGGTCAAGAAGATCCCCTGGAGAAAGAAATGGTAACCCACTCAAGTATTCTTGCCTGGAAAATCCCACAGACAGAGAAGCCTGGAGGGCTACAGTGCATGGGGTCACAGAGTCAGACATGACTGAGCAACTCAGCACACACACACAAGCACATGTCCTAAAAATCTTCTGTGCTATACCTGTTTGCCTTCCGTCCAACTCCTAACCATTGACTTTTAAAAAATGTCGCTATAATTTTTCCTTTTCCAATATGTCATGTATTGGAATTAAATAGTATGCAACCTTTTCAGAATGGCTTCTTCACTTAGTAGAAAAAGTAGGAGATACTTAGGAGATACATTACTTAGTACTTACTTATGTTTCCTCCATGTCATTTCATGGCTTGATAGCTCTCTCTTTTTGAATGCTTAAGAATATTCCATTGTTATGGATGTACTGCAGTTTATCGCACCTTGGTTGCTTCCACGTTCTGGCAATTATGAATAAACTTAGCTATAAATATCCACGGGCAGGTTTTTGTACAGGTATAGGTTTTTAATTCCTTTGGGTAAATACTAAGGAGCTTGATTGCTAAATCATGTGTTGTGAATATAGTTTTGTAATCCTATGGCTTTCTATTGGGGAGGGGCATTGAAGATCTGGCCACCCCTGACATACAGTCCAGTGCTCTCTGAGATTATCTGAAATCTTCCTTCGTCTTCCTCTTGCATTTCCCATCTGCATCTCCCTCTGGAGTTCTTTCACCCCTAAAGTGCCCCCCTCCCCCTCTTTCCCCTGTGTCCTTGTCTTACTCTTGGCTGCCTGTCAGACAATATCATTACGATGTTAAGGTGAAAGCAGACGTAAGGGATATTACTGTGGTACTAGAAATGTACTCCACAGGGATTGTGCTGACAGTTACCCACCTCAGTACATTACTACAAATCAGTACATTTTACATTTAGAACAGGTGAATTTGATGGCATGCAAATAATACCTCACTTGAGTTGTTAAGGAAAAGAGATGTCAGGAGATACTGAAGGCTGGAAAGGGTACTCCCATTGTTGGAAAAGCCTATTTAGAGGGGAAAGAGACGATGGAGAGTGGTGGAGTGATCGAGGCGGTGTTTGACAGGCCAGTCCAGGGCATGGACAGTGCTGGGATTAAAGATAAACTATACAGGGAGAAGGCAATGGCAACCCACTCCAGTACTCTTGCCTGGAAAATCCCATGGATGGAGGAGCCTGGTAGGCTGCAGTCCATGGGGTCACTAAGAGTCAGGCACGACTGAGTGACTTCACTTTCACTTTTCACTTTCATGCATTGGAGAAGGACATGGCAACCCACTCCAGTGTTCTTGCCTGGAGAATCCCAGGGATGGGGGAGCCTGGTGGGCTGCCGTCTGTGGGGTTGGACAGAGTTGCACACGACTGAAGCGACTTAGCAGCAGCAGCAGCATACAGGGTTGAGGAGAAGCCTAACTAGTTCCTTCTTGATCATTTGTCATCACTCTGCTTTAGGGAACGTGGGACTCAATGGGTGTTCACAAGAGGTACCTGATGCTGGTCTATGAGCTGAGACGGAGCACTACCCACTGAAGGAGAGCAAGAGGTGTGGCCTGTTTCTTGCAAGTTTGTGTCCTCCCTTTGCCTCCCAACTGTGCCCTCTGCCCTCTTCACCCTGGAAGTTCATGTGGGAGGAGAGGATCAGTGGAGATACAGCATACTCCTCTCCCCTTGGAAAAGGTTTCCAGCGCCTGAGGTCTATCATAAGAAAAGGAGAGACAGAATGCCTTGTAGGATAAGAAGTTTTTCTCCAAGGAATCTAAATCCCAGAGACTCCATAACTCTGACTTGGAATCTTCTTCTCCAAATATTGTATCTTGGCCCAAAGATCATTCCTTTGGAAGGATTATTTGTTTTGGAAGATAACCTTTGTGCTAGAAAGGCTGTCAAAATCTTGTTTGTCATATCTAATCTTAATGATTTTTCTTGGCTTTTGGGTCCCAGCAACTGTCTCCATCTTAACTCTGTCTGCTCTCATTACCCTTGACATTGGCTTCCCTGCCTGAACCAGGTTTTCCTTCTTCCCTCTCACACTATTTTCTGCCCTCTTTATCCTCTTCCTTGTCTGTGATGATTTCTCTTTACTTCCTACTCAGGTTGAGTCAGGTGCCACTTCCTTTAAAGACTTTCCTTGACTATTTCTATTCCACAGTGCTAAGTGGCTTCAGTTGTGTCTGACTCTCTGCAACCCTGTGGAGACCACCAGGCTTCTCTGTCCATAGGAATCTCTAGGCAAGAATACTGGAGTGGGTTTCCATGCCCTTCTCCAGGGGATCTTCTCAACCCTGGGACTGAACCCACGTCTCTTACATCTACCTGTATTGGCAAGCAGGTTCTTTACTGCTAGAGCCATCTGGGAAGTTCCACAACATCCTTCTATTCCTCTCAACCTAACAATGAATATAATTTGTATCAAATAACTTGAACTTGATTATTCTCTTAGTCTGTACTAAAAAAATTTTTTTCTTGTTACATCTTACACAAGTTTGTTGTCCCACCCTACAAAGGTAGGAACTCTGTCTTTTTATTTCTTTGGCATCTCCCACAGCATGTAGGGTTGTGTTCAAACCTTAAAAATACCCTGTTATTCTCTGCAGGCCTCCTGAAATTTCCCTGAGCTGTTACCCTACTGCTGTGTGATAGCCTTTCTCTAAGACTACTCTCTACTTCAATGTTTACAGTGAATTTGGGGAGGGGACTAATTATTGACCCCTCTGCCATGGTTTAGTAGAGAAGAGAGCTTCTCTCTTTCCCTATAGGGCCAAATCAGAGTCATCCCTGACATTTTCTCCAAGCTTCCACCTGCTCCTCCCCTTGAATGAGTGAATGGCTAGTAGAAATGACCAGGGACTTCCCTGGTGCTCCAGTGGCTAAGACTCCATGCTCCCAATGCAGGGGGCCCAGAGTTCAATCCCTGGTCAGGGAACTAGATCCCACATGCCACAACTAAAGATCCTGCACGTGCAATGAAGGTGGGATATCCTGTGTGCCAAAACTAAGACCCAGCACAGCCAAATAAAGAAATAAATGTTCTTTTTTTTAAAGAAGAAAGCAAGTGGCCGAAGCTTGATGTTTCTTTTGACAAATTATAAGAAGATGGGCTTGTGTTCTTCAAAAGAAAATGGGTATATGTTTATATCTCTCCAACAACAACAAACAAAAAGGAAATGGGCTCCACCCTCTCCCTTTTCATTGCCTACCTTTTGATCAGTAAGAAAGGGCCCCTTCCTCCTTGCTTTCTACACTCAAAGCAAGGCCTCTCTATACTGATGATGATGTTGGAGATAGGCATTTTCATTATCTGTTCCAGCATTTCTACCTACAACTAGGAGGCAAGTCAGATCTCCCCTTTCCCATTGGGTCTGTTTGTCCTCAGTCTGGAGTAGGAGATATGAAGCCAGAGTACATACTCCAATCCAGCTGTTTCCAGGAAGCCTAAACCTCTAGCAAAGGGCTAATTAGATGGTTGTTTAGTCTATTAATAACAACGATGCTTGGATTCTTGTTCAGAGGTCTGTTTTGGCATCTCCACAGCAGTGGAGTAGAAGCTGGGTGTTAGTTTGGGACCCCGAATGCTACGTTAAACCTTAATACATGATAAGGCCAGGAATTAGGTTGGCCAGATGGTTGTATAATTTTAGCTGCGGATAGCCTGTCATCTTAGGTAGGGGTGTTCCAGGCGGCGCTGGCGGATGCATGTCTACATGCATGTGGTAGAGTGCTCTTTCCCACAGCTCGTCAGAGCATGGCTGATAGTCCCAAGCAGGCCATCGAAACTGCCAGACCCTGAGGCCTACATCGACTTTGGGGGGATCCTGCCAATTTGTGCAAGATCTGCTAAAATGTTTCTGAATCTGTGGTCATCTATGTCATTTAATTCCCTTCCAAACCTCATGGCCAACACTGGTAACATATTCCACATGCTGGTCTCCCCTAGCCAGTGTAGAAACAGCTGACAGACAGCTGTTGTTAACAGCACAGCATTAAGAGGAAGGAGACCCAAAGTCAGCGTCCTTTTCAGATGCGAGGGTGTATTTCAACATACATGCACAGGCATGTAGAAATATACCAAAACTGGCATTGTCCCAGATCTCACCCCCTGCCCCCCCACAATTTAATCTTCAGAATGAGGCTTGTCTAGCTTAGTGGTTTTGTGTTTTTGTGGTTCTGTGTCTTTTGGCAATTATTGGGTTGGGCAAAAAGTTCATCAGGGTTTTTCTGTAACAATTTATAGAAAAACTGAAATGAATTTTTTGGCCGACTCGATGTTATCTATAATGGAAACTTTTCTGCCTTTCTCCCTTCCTAGTGGCAGACACACCAATGACTGGGATTGTTCAGGATTCCTGTGAGACCCCCTTGAAACACTATCTCCTCCCTACCCCAGATGGTTCTACATGTGAAAGAAAGAGATGGTGGGATGAAGCATGGACCCCAGAGGGCCTTTCCAGCAGGAAACATATTACCAGGCTTTGTTGGCCTCCTGGCTGAGAGACCTGTTTGTTTTTATTACTGAAACTCCATATTCATAAGCAAAAGCATAATAATAGCAACAATCATAATAATGTAAGACGGTGGTCAGCCAAGTCTTCGTTTCCTGATATGGAGGAGCGCAATGTCCCTCCCCCCACCCCTTGGCCCAGGCTTCCATGGAAGTGAATGAGCTTTGAAATCCCTTTGATTGTGAATGAGCAGGAGAATGAAAGGGTGTGCATTGAAAGCAGGGAGGCTGTGCCTGCTTGCTGGCCCTCCGGCATCCTCTCTGAGCCCAGTAGCTGACCTTTGGCTCTGCCACTGGCCTGCTAGTTAAATCTGACCACTGAACAATCACTTGACAGGATTTCCAGCTTATTAAAAATGGAGTGCGGCCACCAGGGATTTGAGCAGAAAGGTAATCAAAGAGAACCTAGTGAAAACTTAAAAACATGCATACACACGTGTCGAGGGAGCACAATTTTAACCCCTCACTCACCCCACAGAGTAGGATTTGAAGACCAGGGATGAAGAAATGAAGCTAGAACTGCAATACCAAGTTGTTTGCCCTGCATTTTTTTTATTTTTCAAACTTGTTTTCTAAAGGATGGAGCACTAATGCTGGTTGTGTTGCTTGTACTTAATTTACATTTGATATATTTCAAGATGTAGGCGCTAGTTATATAATACAAATCAGCAAAGGAATGCAAACACTCAGACATTTAATAACAAAACTATGTCTTCTAATTTTAATGAATGAAGTATGTGGTACATATAGGAAAATCAGAGCGTCAGCTTCTGTAACCTTGTATGGTATAGATCTTTTGGCAGGGTGCCATTTTTCTGACACTGCCCTTACCTGCTAATGAATAAAAATATAAAAAAATACATTTCCTGAAAAACTCTTGACACTGTGCTGTTGTTACTCTTCTGTGGTTTCATCGTAGATAAGCTTAAAAGGAATCTGGTTTACAGTGTAATGATCCATATCTATAGCTATCCCCCAACTTTATTACAGAAGTGACTTTCTAGCTGCCTATCATTCAGCTACTTTTTATATATTTTCACACTTTCCTCTGAAGAGTAATGCTGGTTCCTCTCCTCTGGAGGCTTTGAGAGACTGTTGGTAGTGTATTTATTAAATTCTGCTTCTGAATGTGAGTAGAGTTAGAAAGATCAACATAGGGAATATTGAGTTAGCCTCCGATTGGCCAATGGGGACTGGTAGCTCCTCTGGAGGAGGAAGTGGCAACCCACTGTAATATTCTTGCCTAGAAAATCCCATAGACAGAGAAGCATGGTGGGCTACAGTCCACAGGGTTGCAAAGAGTTGGACAACTGAGCGTGCATGCTCACAGACTGGTAGCTTCAGCAGAGCAGCAAAGGGGTCAGATTTCTGAAGCCAGATTTTCCTTATCAGGCTGGAGGGTGCAGTGGAGGGAGATGAGAACCAGCAAGCAGGGGACCACCTCACTCTCCCTCTTCTGCTGATAACTGTCTCACTTTGTCCTTCAAGTCTTTGTCTTCCATCTCTTCATCTGGGATGTAGGGATGTGGGAGGGAGGGCTAGATAATCTCTAGGCTTGGCTTTCATACTCTGATCATGTGGCTAGAGAATCAGAAAATTCTAAGAAGCCATCCCAGCTTCTGCTAGCTCACTGTCTTATGTGACAACAATTCTGTACAAATAGCACTCCAGATAGAAGGCAACCTGGTTCAAATCCTTGATAACATGATAATTCATTTAGGGAGTGCTTCCTAGGTGGATGTTTAAAACACATAATCGAAAAAAGGATTTCTACTTTGTCTGTCCAGGGGCTGGGAAGGATGGATGCATGCCCACCTGTCCCCAACCCCCCTATCCCCCAACCCCCCAGTCTCCTCACCCTCCTACTCCCCCACCCCCAGAAGCCCTACTTTATAAAAGGCAAGGGTTTCATGGAGGTTTGTTCACCACTGTATTCCAAATGTTTAGCAAGGTACTGGAGGAAGTGAATAAAGAAATATTTGTTGAATGAATGAATGAATGAAGCATTCAGAGGGTCTTTGTGTGGCTAGGCATTTTAAGCGATCTCTAGCTTACTAATGGGTCAGGTTTTGACCCCAGGAAAGCCCAGTAGGACATAATTTGCAAATGAGGGAAAGGGCTAGGAAGGGAAAGATAAAGGAAAGGAATTAATACTGCTGTAAATAATAACAGGAGTCTAACTGCATTGTGAGTTAAGACTGAGTTAGGAAAACAAATTCCCTTCTCCACCATTGGCAGTTTCTGAGAATGAATGTTGTATATGTATATGTGTGTGTGAAAGGAAGAGAGACAGAGACAAACATAGATCCAAAAGTAACCCTGCTGGTCCAGTGGTTAACAGTCTGCCTTCATATTCAAGAGATGTGGATTCGATCCCTGGTCTGGTAACTAAGATCCCACATGCCATGGGACAACTAAGCTCGCAAGCCAAAACTAGAGAAAGCCCTCACTGCAATGAAGACTTAGTGCAGTGAAAAAGAGAGAGAGAGAGAGAAACAAACAAACAAACAAACAAACAACAATGACAACAACAAAAAACAAAAGTTACCTGCTAACAACAAGGATAGGCATGTCTTCAGCTCATTTCTTGAAAGGGAACCCATACCTATGCTGTGTTTTGTCACTGGACTTAAGAGTGTCAGGATATGAAGACCTAAAGGCCATTGTGACCTAGTCTCCTGAAGGCCTCTGGTTCTTAATCTAGACTGAGCATCTCAGACCCAGGATGTACTGCTTCAGGACAGGGGGATCCCATGGGTAGAGAATTGCTCAGGGAGGAGAACGGGTTAGAAGGAAGTTGCTTTTGAAGTCATGGGAACATGGCAACAAAGTTAGGATCTTGGATTTCCTAAGATGCCACTGTGAAAAGCTGAACTTCTTGGGTATTCTAGAAATTATATTTAGTGCAAAGTTGAAAAATGCTCTTTTCTTTCTGGTGATATTTCCTTTAATTATTCTAATCTTTCAGGGGATTCTGACATTCCCACTTCTGCCATTTCAGGAGATTAGGAACAGATTAAGGAAGGAACTGACTGCTTGTGCTTTGCTCAGTTGTGCCCAGCTCTTTGCAATCCCATGGACTGTAGCCTACCAGGCTCCTCTGTCCATAGAATTCTTCAGGCAGAAATACTCGAGTGGGTTGCCATTTCCTCCTCCAGGGGATCCTCCCGACCCAGGAATTGAACCCAAGTCTCTTGTGTCTCTTGCATTGGCAGGTAGATTCTTTACCACTGAAACCACCTGGGAAGCCCGTGATCACAATACTCTTTCAAAATCACTTGCTATAAATGTTCCACCAAATTTCTGAACACTTAGCATTTTCATCATGTAATTATCAGTATAAATGTGGAAAAAGCATCTGTGGCTTTAAGAACCCTGTGAGCTCAAGCAGTTAAGGACCAACTGCTCAAGCAGTTAAGCTTGAGGACCATCGTTTGCCCAGATAGTCCTGAGTGTCTCTTTGGCCATGGTTGGTTATTGAATAGGACCAGACTTAGCAACAAAAGCAGCACAAGAAAATAAAGATCAAACATTTTTTCTCATTTAAAGGGAATATTTTGGCAAGCAGCAAGATTTTCTGTTGTGTCTTGCTTCTCTGGTCTCCTCACTCAGATATGTTGTCTTGAATGGCATGGATGCTGCTCCTTACTCATGGTGAAGATTTGGAGACGAGAAGCTGCCAGTCTAGAGAATTCTGCTCTTGCATGGTAGACCAGGGAACACACAATGCTGGTAGCTTAGAATGCCATTAAAGCATGAAAATAGATGTTAAATCAGACCTGGACACTAAAAGCTGCTTTTTCCATCAGGCAAAACAATTCTCTTATAATGACTGAAGCCAGAAGGTGTTTAAACAGTAAAAATTTGTTTGGGTTGTTTCTTGATTTTTGTCGGCATTGTTGCTAAGATAGCTTTATGTGCCTTTAGAAGACATTATAGCCCCAACTTGATGGCCTAATTTGAATACATTTTTTTTCAAAAGGATGAATTAATACCCTGTTTTGTTTACAATTATAAGGATCAGTGGCTGCCCCAGGACCTCATAAAGCCAGGGGTCTGTTTATCAAGGAAAAGAAAACCAAGTTGCCTTGCCTGGAGGGTTTCCACAAGCTAGTGGTTTGAGAGAGGTTTTCTCTCTCTAATGAGTATAATATTAAAATTAGATGGGTTCAGGAGGTTTCATTTTTGCAGTATTTGAATGATATATACAGATATCTGTAAAGGCCAGTCATCTGATTTTGCAGCTACAATGAATTGTTTCTGATAGCGTTGGCTCTATGTATCTGCTTCTTCTCCAATCCCAGTTTCCTTTGATCTTTTGACTTTGTTTTAATGTGCAGGTGTTTTCTGAAGTATAACTACTCAGCGAGCATCTGCGTTCACAAGAGTTTTAAAACTGACTCCACATTTTAACAGTTTTTCATGCCTTGATCTGGACTAGAAGAAAACAAATCCATCATAGTAACCAATATTAATAGTTCTTTCAGATTCCAAAGTGCTTACATTTTCTCCTTGGTTATAATCCTCAGTTTGGAGTTTGTCAGAGATTCCCAAGGGCCTTACAGTAACGCTGAACATTTGCATAGCACTTTTAAAGCCTCTTTTAGTCATTAATTAATTCATAAGATGTCTTCTCACAATTCCCATTTAATGCCATCTATAAGTTCAGAAAACGAAGATCATGGCATCTGGTCCTACCACTTCATGGGAAATAGATGGGGAAACAGTGGAAACAGTGTCAGACTTTATTTTGGGGGGCTCCAAAATCACTGCAGATGGTGATGCAGCCATGAAATTAAAAGACACTTACTCCTTGGAAGGAAAGTTATGACCAACCTAGATAGCATATTCAAAAGCAGAGACATTACTTTGCCAACAAAGGTCCGTCTAGTCAAGGCTATGGTTTTTCCAGTAGTCATGGATGGACTGTGAAGAAAGCTGAGCACCGAAGAATTGATGCTTTTGAACTGTGGTGTTGGAGAAGACTCTTGAGAGTCCCTTGGACTGCAAGGAGATCCAACCAGTCCATCCTAAAGGAGATCAGTCTTCGGTGTTCATTGGAAGGACTGATGCTGAAGCTGAAACTCCAATACTTTGGCCACCTCATGCAAAGAGCTGACTCACTGGAAAAGACCCTGATACTGGGGAGGGATTGAGGGCAGGAGGAGAAGGGGATGACAGAGGATGAGATAGCTGGATGGCATCCCTGACTCGATGGACATGGGTTTGGGTAAACTCCAGGAGTTGGTGATGGATAGGCAGGCCTGGCGTGCTGCGATTCACGGGGTTGCAAAGAGTCGGACACGACTGAGCGAGTGAACTGAACTGAACGGAACTGAACAGCAAACTGGGCCAAAAAGAGGTTAAATAACTGGGCTAGGGCCACCTGGGGATTTAGGTTCTTTCATTCTTTTTTCTTTTTTTAATTTCTAGGAAGAAAGAGACATTTTAATTCCAGTGCTCACCAAAATTTGCACCTTCAATATGGCACTATCAGGATCAGTCAATGAACCTGGACAAACTGGGGATATAGTTGCTTTTGAGAGAGTGTTAGGTTTTCAAGTAGAAATGAGAATGCTGTGGCTTTTTAGGGATATGGCAACCTTCCTGATCCACAGGCTCAGACCAAGCCTTAGAACAGAGCTGAGGTTTCCAACCTTTCTTAATTAGAAGCTACTTTTTGAAATCTAGGAATTATTGCCCGGGAAGGAACTGAGATACTGATAATGTGAATTGAAAACCAGACAGGAGAGGCTTTGGGTCTTGGTCTTCTTCCCAGGAAGACTTTCCAAAGAAGGGAAAACTGGGATGGCAGCTGGAGTGCAGATCAAGAAGGTAAAGGTTTAGGATTGATAATATGCCTTTGACCTCTTCAAGAGCCCAGTGGTGGAATGAAGGCACACAGGCTCTCCCAACTTCTCACCAAATGCCTAAGAAAATTGTGCTTTTCCTCTCCTTGGCTCACTTAGGCTCTGCCTCCAGGATCCCACAGGGCTTCCGTAAAGACCTGCTTAATTGGCTGTTACCCTGAGCTCAGAATAGCATCTGAGCTGGAAAGAAAATCTGCTGCTCTGGAAAAAAAGCAAAGAAAATGTGGAAAATAGAGACTTGAGGTGAGGAGGTGTGTCTACGCTGGGGAAATGGACCGGAGAGAAGAGGCAAGCTTCCAGAGAGTAATAATCACTTCTGAGATAGTCACTAGGCGGTTTTAACCCAAGTGTCCTGAAAGTACTAACTGGGACGTTGTCCTGGTTTCCTGGAACCTTCTATAACAAATTACCACCAACGTGTGGCTTAAAACAACACACATTTATTATTTTATGGTTCTGGAGACAAGAAACCATAAATCAAGGTGTAGACAGGCTCAGAGCGAGAATGGGTTCCATGCTGGCGTCAGGCGGCTGCTGGCAGCCATCTTGGCTTCTGATGCGTCGCTCAGTCTCTGAGGCTGCCTTCTCCCGGCTGTCTTCTCTCCGTGTCTGTGTGTCTCAATCCCCCTTTTCTTTCCTTATAAGGATTCTAGTCATTGGATTTCGGGCTCACCCGAAGTTCAGGATGCTCTCACCCCTCCTTAACTTAATTTCACCTTGCAAAGATACTATTTCCAAATAAGGTTTCCTTCACAGGTACAGAGGGTTAGGACTTGGTTGTGTTTTTTTTTAGGGGGGAAGCACAATTCAACCCAAGATAGATGTCACCCTTCAAATTGCGTGTGTGAGGAAGCTGAATGGCCTCTTGATACTGCCCACCTGGGTCTCTCCTCTGAATCCAGACAGATGGACAATGAGAGTTTCTGGAGGCGAAGCTAACAAATGCTTCTCTCTTGTACTGTCCTATCCATTCAAATTCTATGACTGCCTGAAGGGAGAAATTGCTTGGAAGAAGCTACTGTGTAATTCTGTGCACCACAGCAGGAGACACCCACCCTTCCTGGAGGCTTTGACTCTGAGCCTCAGTGGATGGTCCAGCAAGAAGGCTAGCTCTATAATTTCTGGAGATATTGGCTTTGTGGGTAGAAGAGAATTCTTTCTCTGGCCATGGTAATGCACAGAACACCAATCAGGTCCTCTGAAAGTGTCTTTTTACTGTCCCAATCCTCCAGTTTCTTTTCAAAATACCCAAAAATCGGCTCTATCGAGGAGTTCCACAATGCTCCCAGCTATCCAAGTTAGCAACTTAGTGCTTCATCCTGGGGTTTTCTTCTCTCCTGCACTACATCAAGTCAGTCCATGGGTTATGTGATTCTCCAACTTTCTATTTCCTAAGCCATCCCCTCCTTTTCATCCTCATCATCCCTGTTGATTCTAAGGTTCTTATCACTGTTTCATCAACATTAGCTGTTTATCTGGTTGGTCTGCCTCTAGTTAATCCTTCCTTCCAATCTGCCTGTTACTCTACAGCAATGTTGATGCTTCTGCCAATTTTTAGGTACTCTTCTCGCTTTCAATCTTCTGATGGCTTCGTTAGCCAGATTAATGTCCAAACTCTTCAGCAGGCCACAGAGCTCTTTATGACATAATCAACTGGTCATGAAGCAGACATACTGTCTGCTAAAAGGACCTTGTGCGTGCTTAGTCATGTCCGACCCCTTACCACCCCATAGACTGTAGTCTGACAGGCTTCTCTGTTTATGGGATCTTTTTCCCAGGCAGAAATACTGGAATGAGTTGCCATTTCCTCCTCTAGGGGATGTTCCTGACCCAGGGACTGAACCTGAGTTTCCTGGGTCTCCTGCAGTGCAGATGGATTCTTTACCATTGTGCCACCTAGGAAGCCACGAAGGACCTCTGGGTATCCCATTCTGAGGTGAGTGCTCTAGCATGTAGCAGACAGCACCTCCACAAAGTCAAGCACTTACTTCGTGTCCTCCTGCTGCTAAACAGTCAGCAATGCCCAAGAAACTTGACTTTTTAAACACGGGACATTAATATTTTGTGACCTGTTTGATTTTTAAAAATTCACCTTCTTTCTTTTTCACCTGAAATTTCATCCCCCAGAGCCTACTGAGATGTGTGCTAGATTGGGTTTCCTGTTTGGCAGTAGAAATCTTGCCCTCGCACTGTTCAAACATTGGTGCCTTAACCTAGCTTATTTGAAAACTTATCTCTAAAGCCTTATATTTCTTCCATTTCTCCAAAGCTTCCTCAGTTCAGTTCAGTCACTCAGTTGTGTCTGACTCTTTGCAACCCCGTGAATCACAGCACACCAGGCCTCCCTGTCCATCACCAACTCCCAGAGTTTACACAAACTCATTCCCATCGAGTCGGTGATGCCATCCAGACATCTCATCCTCTGTCATCCCCTTCTCCTCCTGCCCCCAATCCCTCCCAGCATCAGAGTCTTTTCCAATGAGTCAACTCTTTGCGTGAGGTGGTCAAAGTATTGGCGTTTCAGCTTCAGTATCAGTCCTTCCAGTGAACACCAAAGACTGATCTCCTTTAGGATGGACTGGTTGGATCTCCTTGCAGTCCAAGGGACTCTCAAAAATCTTCTCCAACACCACAGTTTAAAACCATGAATTCTTCGGTGCTCAGCTTTCTTCACAGTCCAACTCTCACATCCATACATGACCATTGGAAAAACCATAGCCTTGACTAGACGGACCTTTTTGGCAAAGTAATGTGTCTGCTTTTGAATATGCTATCTAGGTTGGTCATAACTTTCCTTCCAAGGAGTAAGCATCTTTTAATTTCATGGCTGCAGTCACCATCTGCAGTGATTTTGGAGCTCTCAAAAATAAAGTCTGACACTGTTTCCACTGTTTCCCCATCTATTTCCCATGAAGTGGTGGGACCAGATGCCATGATCTTCATTTTCTGAATGTTGAGCTTTAAGCCAACTTTTTCACTCTCCTCTTTCACTTTCATCAAGAGGCTTTTTAGTTCCTCTTCACTTTCTTCCATAAGGGTGGTGTCATCTGCATATCTGAGGTTATTGATATTTCTCCCCAGCTTGTGCTTCTTCCACCTATAGCCAGACATTCTGGAATGTGAAGTCAAGTGGGCCTTAGAAAGCATCATTATGAACAAAGCTAGTGGAGGTGATGGAATTCCAGTTGAGCTATTTCAAATCCTGAAAGATGATGCTGTGAAAGTGCTGCACTCAAGATGCCAGCAAATTTGGAAAACTCAGCAGTGGCCACAGGACTGGAAAACATCAGTTTTCATTCCAATCCCAAAGGCAATGCCAAGGAATGCTCAAACTACCGCACAATTGTACTCATCTCACACGCTAGTAAAGGAATGCTCAAAATTCTCCAAGCCAGGCTTCAGCAGTACGTGAACTGTGAACTTCCAGATGTTCAAACTGGTTTTAGAAAAGGCAGAGGAACCAGAGATCAAATTGCCAACATCCGCTTGATCATGGAAAAAGCAAGAGAATTCCAGAAAAACATCTATTTCTGCTTTATTGACTATGCCAAAGCTTCCTAGGTTCTACCTATTTATAATTTTTTGGAGTTCCCTGGGCACTCATGCTTTCATTCCTCTATGCCTTTGTCCAAGCCGTTCCCTTTTCCAGAGACGCTAACTGCCCCCATGCATACCTGAGTCTCGTTCAAGCTTAAGGGTCAGGTCTTCTGACTCCCCAAGGCAGGTCGAGGACCTCCTCACATGACATTCCATGGAAGTCTAGGAAACACTGAGAACAGAGCCTCACATATCTATCCAGCCTGAGAGTAGTTTTTAAAGCTGTGTGTCGATATCTCATTAGGAGGTGGTGAAATAAAATTTTAAAATGCAATAGAAAAGAAAATATCAAGTCCACTGCTTTTAGTAAGCATCTAGTATGCGGACTTTCACTATTGCTGCTGCTGCTAGTGTGTGTGTTTGTCTGGGTCTGGGAATATTTCTTACAGTAAGTCATGGGCACTAGACAGTGACTTGAGTGGCAGGATCTTGTCTCCACCATCTTTGTACACCTCAGCCCAGGTGCAGTGTTTGAAGAGAGTTGACAGCTAGCAAATGCTGGGGGAGCGAATCGACTGCATGCAGCTGTGAAAATCCTGCACATAGTTCCCAACACATTCTTCGGAGACCAGAAGAGTCGTGACAAAGCATTGAGGATTCTAGAGCCACTTGCTGGCCCTCCCCATGTCTGCAAATAGTCAAAGCCAGAAGTTTGGAGTGAGTCATGCCTGTGTCTTCTTCGGGTTACAATGTCAGATGCAGCTTCTGTTTATTCAGCATCTACCTCTTTGCTGCACGCCATCTCATTTAGTCTTTGAAAAATGCTGCAGTCATGAAATTTCTTTTTTCAGTGGGAGATGCTGAGGCACAAAGAGGGTTAAATGTTGCTTTGGGCTGTAACGTAAACAAAGGCTGCCTGAATTCACATCTTCTACAATTTAGGTGAGCGTTTGTTCTTTTGTATCAGGAGATGGACATGTCAGGAGTGTAGCAGCTTCTGGAAGGCTATGGAGGAGTGTTAGGGGGAAGATAGGGCAGGAGGGCCACTTACTCAGGTTACAACACTGACTGTGGCTGCTTGGAGAAGAAAAACATTACCACACATGGGTAACAAAGACTTGTAAGGCCTGCGAAGAAGTGATTTGAGTAGGTGCGTCAAAGGACCATTAACCATAAAGCAGAAGACACGGCTCTCTAAGTATGAAGGGAAGGATTTGTCATATAGTTGTGCTGTCACGGATGGGAGCCATCAGCAGCTGTTGCGTGCTGCTCGCACATTAAACACACAATCGTGGAGATTGATTTGGGAGCCTGGTCCCTGAAGCCCTCCCCCCGCCTGCCTTCACCTGCCTGCTCCCTCCTCCCCACCGGCCCTCCCCTGCTTTGCCTGCTCCTCCTCCCCCCCTTCCCCGAGCCCACCTCCTACTTCCATCTGGATGCCTCTGAGCAGATGTGGACAGAGCCATATGCTCTACAGCTATGACTCACACTGCTGTGCTTCTAGGCTGGCTCATGTTGGCTTGTGATTAGTGTTTATTGTTATCCTCTCCAAGTCAGATGGTGGTGATGGTTATTGACTTGCCCAGTACAAATCTCTCAGTTTATTAGGAGCCTTGCACACAATGAAAGGAATTCATTGAAAGATGAATATAAAATATTTGCACTTGTTCATCTAAAATGGGTGAGTACACATAAAAAAAGAATGAAATAATGCCATTTGCAGTAACATGGATGGACCTAGAGATATCATACTAAGTCAGAAAGAGAAAGATAAAATACCATATGATATCAATTATAGGTGGAATCTAAAATGACACAAAGGAACTTATCTATGAAATATAAACGGACTCACAGGTGTAGAGACCAGATTTGTGGTTGCCAAAGGGGAAGGGGTGGGAGAGAATGGATTGGGAGTTTGGGGTTAACAGATGCAAACTATTATATATAAAATGGATCAACTCTAAGGTCCTACTGTACAGCACACGGAGCTGTATTCAATATCCTGTAATAAACCATAATTGAATATGAAAAAGAATATGTATATGTATAACTGAATCACTTTGCTGTGTATTAGAAACTAACACAACATTGTAAATCAAATATACTTCAATAAAGTAAATTAAAAAATAGAAATAAAATGGGCAAGTATAAGACCGTACCTTGGCTCTGTTTTTGTTGAACATTTTTATCAGGGACTTGGATGAAGACATAAAAGACCTACTGATCACACTTGCAGCCGGCATGAAGCTGGGCAGAATGGCTAATAGGCTAGCTAAGAAGACTAGGTTTTTAAAAGATCTTGACAAGTGGAGCAAAAGGCCAAAACCAACACAAAAAATTTAATAAGAAGAAATTTAAGGTCCTGCACTTAGGGTAAAGCAAATGTACTTTAAAAGCATGTAAGAGGGAAGAAAGAGCTCTATCTTTGAAACCATTCTAAAGAAAACAAGTAAGGACTGTAGCCTCAATATGAATTAACCACAAAGGAAATGAAAATTAGGTTGTCTGACTAGAAGCACAATCAGTGTCATTCCCAACAAGCCTGGCACAGGTCCAGCCACATCCACAGGACTCTAGGTGTCTGTCACATTTAAAATAAAAATCAAAGTGTATGTCACCTATTGATTGATTACAAATTCTTTTACCAAATTCCTCTTCAGAAATTACCCAACTAACAAGAATTAACTGCAGCTGATAATGACATATGATTAGATATATTTGAAAAATCAATATTTTCTCTTTTCAACATCACCTAAACCAGGTAACTTGTATAAATATCCTCAGGTGCATCCTTCCACACTGTTAAACATGCTGACATAAACATATCGAAACAAATCCACATAAGACTTTCAAAGGAACTGTGTTTTGTAAAGCGGATCCTGCAATATGCAATATTCTCCAACTTTCTTTCTTTTTTTTACCTTTTATTTTTACTTTATTTTGCTTTACAATACTGTATTGGTTTTCCAACTTTCTTTCTTCAATTAAGGATATGTCATTAACCTTTTCTGGGTTAATATGTATGAAAGTAGCTCAGTTGTGTCTGACTCTGTGAGACCCCATGTCCTGTAGCCTGCCAGGCTGTTCTGTCCATGGGATTCTCCAGGCTAGAATACTGGAGTGAGTTGCCCTTCCCTTCTTCAGGGGATCTTTCCAACCCAGAGATCAGGTCCCCTGCATTGCAGGCAGATTCTTTACCATCTGAGCCACCTAGATCATAATGCTTAATATTCTGTGATATGGACGTGTTTATTCAGTCCTTCTCCATGTCACACTTTAAGATGCATACTGGCAAATAAGGGAGGGGATGGCTTTCCAGCGTGGGAAGATGGAAATTGGGGCTAGAAGCCATGACATACAAAGAAAGAAGCATCCAGATATTTTTAACTGGGAAAATGGAAGGTAGGTGGCTGAAGGGGAGGGTTGATTGAGTTCATTAATTAATACTGGGGTTTTGCTCAGTGTGAGGACCAACAGATTCCATGTTTAGAGTTGGGACACTTTGTCTTTGTCAGGACAGGGCTGGAAAGGGGACCAAGGCAGGGACCCTGCTTCCTTCTGGTGGTTGGAGGGATGTACAAAAAACAGCTTCGGGGTTAGCAAGCCTGCCTACCCCGCACCTCCCTCCCCAGAGAGCTGGCGGGCATGGAACAACCTCCACAGTAAGCACGTTATAAAAACATTAGGTGAAAATAATAAAAATAATGACATTAAAAAGAAAAATTGTTGTAGAAACCAAACAAACCCAGCCCTAGAGCTGAGAGGGGCACCAGCCAAGATGTTGTTGGCATGCTCGGAAGAAATTTGATTTCGATGAATTTCATTGTCAGTGCAACCGGAGCATGAATCACCCTCCTCTGCCCTTTCTCATCATTTTAATACCACAGATTTAGGGAACATGGCATTAGAGAGATAAAGAGGTTCACAAACAGCATCCGCCAGGAGCCCCCTGGGCCCCAAGGCGGCGCTGGACTCTGGCAGCAGGCAGTTCTCCCTGGTTATGGGCCCATAAATCTGAAGGCAGTTGAACCCCAGCGGGATTTGCAGCCATCAAGCCTGAGACCAGAGCTGGTGCTTTTCGGGCTCCCCGCACTCCTCCCCCTGCAAACCACCTGACTGAGGGCTGAGGAATGAGTTCTCACTCTGAAGCAAGCGGGCCTGGCAAAGCCGGTGCTGGAGAGAGGCAGCTCTCAGTCGGCATCCGGGCTTTGTGTCCTGATTCCCAAACATTCTCTCCTGAGGTCCAGGAAGGCCACCTGCCCTGGCAGAGACAAGGGCCAGTGCCAGCCTGGGCTGCATGGAGTGATGCTTCTGCCTGGTGATGCGAAAGTCCCTGTCAGCCCTGGAACCAGGCTTTCACTTTATTTTTTTAATGAACATGTAGTTGATCCTTTAGTGGGTGCCAGGCCCCCGGCCAGGCTCTTTATATGGGTGATTGCTCCAGCCTCCCGCCCATCTGGCAGGTAGCATCTGCAAGCTGTGAGGCTTAGAAAGACCATGTTCCTTGGCCCTCCTCACTCTGCTGACCTGGGGTCAAGCCTGGCCTTGAACTCCAACATCTGTACTCTTTCCACTAAGAGCTGACGGTGGCAATAATAAATCAAAGACAGATATCACTTAGATGTGATATGTAAAAACAGCAAATTCTGGGAGATGGTGAAGGACAGGGAACACTGGCGTGCTGCAGTCTATGGGGTCACAAAGAGTTAGACACAACTGAGGGACTGAACAACAACAAAAACATGATAAAATGAATTAATTTATAAAACAGAAATAGACTCACAGACCTAGAAAACTTATGTTACCAAAGGGGAAAGCAGGGAAGGATAAATTTAGGAGTTTGGGATTAACAGCTACACACTACTATATATAAAATGGATAAACAACGAGGACCTACTGTATAGCACAGAGAACTATATTCAACATCTTGTAGTAACCTATAATGGAAAAGACTCTGAAAAAGTATACACACACTCATCTATAACTGATTCACTCTGCAATATACCTGAAACTAACACAGCATTGTAAATACTTCAATTTAAAAAAAATTAAGAGTTGGGACTTCCCTGGTGGTCCAGTGGGTAAGATTTCACCTTCTAATGCAAGGAGTGCATGTTTGATCCCTAGTTGGGGAGCTAAGATCTTACACGCTTCAGGACTGAAAAACCAAAGCATAAAGCAGAAGCAGTATTGTAGTAAATTCAATAAAGCTGTTAAAAATGGCCCACAAAATTTTTTTAAAAAGTTGATTAAGGCACATTGTCATGGGAAGGGTCCATGAGAAGCGAGCCTTCTTAAAGAAATCCCGTAGTTTCTCTCTTCTAGTTATAAAGACAACCAATTTTGAAGTATGTACTACTTCAAAATGCTCAAGGTAATCTCGTTTACCTAAAGTTTATCAGGGCCCTCAAGATTTCTCAGGAGCTTGGGGAGCTGCTTTATTCATACCAATGCATCAGGCTATTATTGTCCACACAGGTAACTAAAATAGGACCTGGAAATTAGAACTAGAAAAATCCATAAGGTATAGAGATTGGCTGCCTCATGGTAGAATTTGTTCAAATAATGGGGCCCACTGGTGGTTTTTCTTCATGGAGAGTCAGTGAGGATCAGTGACCAGGAATATAGTCATTCGTCTTGAATTCTGGAGTCAAATGATGTGGTTTTACCTGTGACATTGGGTGAGTTACTTAACCGTGTACAAGGCAGAGATAACAGCGAGGTGAAATGCAATCTTGTCCGTAGCAGCTCAGCCCAGCACCTGTACCAAGTAGTTCCAGTGACTGTTGTCTGCTGTGGGTGTTACGCTGTCCTTGGGTACAGAGATGACACTGCAGAGGCGTTGTTATTAGGGCGTGCACTGGCATTGTTTTTCCTGCTATAGTCAATCCGTTTTTGCTCATAAATCTGGCATCTGTTGGGGAATCACTTGAAAACTGCATGGCTTGGGCAGACAGACGCATGTCAGAAGGGATGATGCGAGGCTCTGAGATCCAGCTGATCTGGTTTCCAGTCCTGACTCTGCCAATTACTAACTGGGTCTTCTATGTCAATCATTTCACTCCTCACAGCCTCAAAGGAAGGATCACAAGAGCTGCCTTGCCTGGTCCTTGTCCGTCTCAAAGGAGGGCACAAACATCCAGAGTTACCTTCTCCCCAGAAGGAGCCCATTGGTCATGACTTCCCTTCTGCTGTGGTCTGACCACCAAGCTTCCCAGACCAGACTGCAGGTGCCCCAGACTTTCCCAGACCTGTTTTGATGAGGTGGACGTGACAGCCTCAGGCACATAGATGACCCTCCAGGCTCTTTGAAGATCCAAAAGTCTGGTCCTCAGAATTCAATCACTAATTCTATCCGAATTCAAGCAGGGCTCAAACCAGATGAGGAAATCCTTTCATTAAGTAGTTAAAGCCTCTTGAGACCAGGATTTTTGTAGAAATAGTGAGAGGGGGTACCTGCCATTCACTTGAATTCACAAATATATGTTCAGCTGGTACTGGTACCTTTTCCTGACTGCCCCCCAAACTCATGACCCTTCTGTCAGTAAGAGAGCTGTGTGCAACTTGGCAGGTTAGCACCTCCAATCCGGGGCCTCAGAGTCATCACCTGAGAATGGAAAATTAGGGTAAAGATGTCCTTATAGGCCCCCATGGTCACTAGCGCCCTAAGGTTCCTTTTCTCCCTCTGCTTAGGGCTCCTCCCAGTAGGCTACTCACCCTGTCACCTCTCACACCCCCAAAGATTTCTCACTCCTTTCTAGGAGTCCCCGCTCCATGTGACACGCCCTTCTTTCAGACCTCTGCTTTCGATGGTTTACCTTTATGGTCCCCCTTCTAGCCTGTGAGAACTTTGAAAGTAGGAATTCTATTTGTATGTAGTCCTGAGCTCCCAGAATCCAGCCTGTTGGCTGGCACAGAAGAGGTGTATATTTATTGAAGGATGGATATTGAAGAAATAATAAATAAGAGGCTTTAATCCACTGTAGTCCCTCTGTCCTTACCCATAACATGGGGATAATGAGTATTTGTTTCCAATGGTTTTATGAGCTTAAAATTCGATAACCCTGCTTTGTACAGGGCACTGCATGTTGTCGTCACTCCATAAACATTAACCATCACTGTTAATATTGGTGTCCCCATTGTAAAAAAAGCAACTGAGATAGAGAGGAAAATGACCTGCCTTCCATAGCTCAGAGGGCTAAGTACAGTGCCAAGAAAAAAGCTGACATCTTTATATCCTGTTCAGATTTTTTTTTTAAGTCTTTTTTTTTTGGCTGCACCACAAGGCATGCAATTTCCTGGACCAGTGATCGAACCCATGTCCCTTAGAGAGGAAGTGGGAAGTCTAAACTACTGGCATGCGTGTGAGCTCAGTCAGGTCTGACTCTGTGTCCCCATGGATTGTAGCTCACCAAGCTCCTCTATCTTGGAGTTTCTCAAGCAAGAACACTGGAGTGGGTTGTCATTTCCTCTTCTTGTGGATCTTTCCCAACCCAGGGATCAAACCTGAGCCACTTGCATCATTTTTGTTTTACTACTGAGTCACCTGGGAAGCCCCTTAACCACTGGATTGCCAGAGAAGTCCTTTTGTTCCTGTTCAGACTTTTAACTTCAGTGTTTATGTATCTTCTGTCTGCGGCCTAGGGTTTTAGACTTTGTTTCACTCTATTGTTCAACAGACAGAATTTGACTGGGGCTCAGGCAGGAGGAGAGTGAGGAAGGGTTGTCTGAGATCCTGAGGAACTGGCTCTTCTAGTCTTCGAGGAAGAGATGAGACGTACCCTTGAATTACTCTTCACCAGGGCTTCCATAGACAATATCTGTGAACCTGTGGCTTAGGAGAAAAGAGCAGGGGAAGCGATTCAGATGGGAAATAATTTTACATAAAGTCATGTTTGGCAGTTATCACAATGTGCAAGAAATACTTCTTAAAACAGAAGGCGAAGGCACATGTTTCTGGAAATTTAGAAATGTTCCTCAGAGTGATCGAGATGAGTCTCTGGGAGGGGATGTGAGAATACGCTGTACAGAATCATTCATGCTGAATGTTAGCTCAGAAACCCAGACTAGCTGAGGTTGTGATGCACTAGCAGGAAACTGCCCAAGGAGCCCATTGGGTTAGAGCTACGAGTCTAGATTTGTTGCTACCAAATCCATACCAGTATCTTTATAGGGTGTGACTTAAAGATACCCTTTAAGATATGAGGGTCATATAAGATATGACCTTATATCTTGGCAATTGCATTTAATATTTAATAAGCTAGTAATCAAATTTTTATGGTATTTTATGATTTTTCTGCTTTATTACTTTCATATGAAATTCCAGAAAGAAAACAAGTGAAAAATAAATCCTCAACATTTTCAGCTTAGAAAGTGTTTGGAAAAAATTAGATGTATATTAAGCAATATTTTTTGATAAAAATATGTCTTTCTCTTCTTTCATCCTTCTGTTCCTTCCTCCCTCCCCTCTTTATTTTATTCTACAGAGAATGTCATAGGTTTGCCTAAACACCTAGATAACCCATTGTCACTTTATCCCACTTTCATCCCTCACAAGTGTTTAAGCATAGATTTTTTTTCCTGCCTTCTTTCTTTGAAACATTCTTTTGTGGATGTCAGTTTTGAGAAGGACTCAGGACTCCTAGACACAGGTGACAGGCTCAGGGAGAGACTTCATCCCCCTGGGCCTCAGACGCCTCCCCTCCACTGACACGTAGTTAAGAATGAACTAGCTCACATCCGGACTAGAGCTGGATCCCTAGAGCTTCTGCCATGGAAGGGCTCCTCCTTCCATGTCTCCAGACACAACATGACACTCCTGAGACACTTTGGCAGCAGTGACTTGGGAGACCAGCAGGTGGCACACGGGAGCCAGCATACACATGCCTTGGTCCCCGACAAAGAGATGGGGGAAGAGGCCGGTTTAGTGCAAGGTCAGTTGGCTGACTTCCTCAGTCATGAGGTGTTGAATGCTGCCACGAGGATGACAAAATCCTGCATGACTGCGGGACCTAAATGATTAAAAGCCAGGAAAGGCAAGAATAGAACATTTATGGGTGGGGATATGGGAGTTGCTCTTTGAACCTGTCCTAATCCTCTCTCTTAGCCTGAGTTACCTCTTAGGAGGATTGTGAGCTGAAGGACAGAGAGTAGATAAAGCAACATGCCTGGTGTGAAGAGCTTAACACTGATAGCTGTAAAATAATTATAATCTGTTGGCTTGAACCCAATCTGGTGGTAATATTTAGGCATTTCTGATTAATATGGTGGTTGCTTTTGAGTACTTCTGATTCATTGATCTGTTCATTCCATTTTTTTTCAACCAAAGACTGTATATGGACCATCTACTCTGGACCTGGTGCAAGGCTTGGGCCCTTGAAAGTGAATAAGACCCAGGCTCAGCTCTCCAGGAAAACAAAATAATTCAATTGGCTAAATCCATAGAAGGCTGGGTGGTAGATTTCCTTTCAAACCAATGGTTTAGACTGATAACCAGTACACTTAACTGAGTAGGTCAGTACTGGAAAAATAGTTGGGATGGTGGGAAAGTTAGGATAGGAATATGAAGGAAAAAGGGACCATGGGGCCATTTATAAACCAGAATCGTTTCTTTTCTTTTAATTGAAGTATAGTTGATTTACAATGCTGTGTTAGCTTTAGGTATACAGCAAAGTGATTCAGATATGCATATACAGATATCTATTCCTTTTCAGATTCTTTTTCCATTGAGGTTATTATAAGATATTGATATTATATTTTCTTATAATATACAATAGGTCCTTGTTGTTTATTTTATATACAGTGGTGTGTATCTGTTAATCCGAAACTCCTAATTTATCCCTTCCTTGCCCCTGCTTTCCCCTTTGGTAACCCCAAATCATTCCCATGTTAAAATAATTGGTATGCTCACACATTTTATTCAACCCTCCTCCTTTAGCTGGATCTGCTGTCGACTCTTTATCTTGTAGAAAGCAATATTTTGAGGATTTTTTTTCTAGTTTTTTATTTTTATTTTTTTTTAAATTTTTTTTAATTTATTTTTTTAATTTTAAAACTTTAATTCTTACATGCGTTCCCAAACATGACCCCCCCTCCCACCTCCCTCCCCACAACATCTCTCTGGGTCATCCCCATGCACCAGCCCCAAGCATGCTGCACCCTACGTCAGACATGGACTGGCGATTCAATTCTTACATGATAGTATACATGTTAGAATTCCCATTCTCCCAAATCATCCCACCCTCTCCCTCTCCCTCTGAGTCCAAAAGTCCGTTATACACATCTGTGTCTTTTTTCCTGACTTGCATCCAGGGTCGTCATTGCCATCTTCCTAAATTCCATATATATGTGTTAGTATACTGTATTGGTGTTTTTCTTTCTGGCTTACTTCACTCTGTATAATCGGCTCCAGTTTCATCCATCTCATCAGAACTGATTCAAATGAATTCTTTTTAACGGCTGAGTAATACTCCATTGTGTATATGTACCACAGCTTTCTTATCCATTCATCTGCTGATGGACATCTAGGTTGTTTCCATGTCCTGGCTATTATAAACAGTGCTGCGATGAACATTGGGGTACATGTGTCTCTTTCAATTCTGGTTTCCTCGGTGTGTATGCCCAGCAGTGGGATTGCTGGGTCATAAGGTAGTTCTATTTGCAATTTTTTAAGGAATCTCCACACTGTTCTCCATA
This sequence comes from Ovis canadensis, assembly GCF_042477335.2. Lineage (NCBI taxonomy): Eukaryota > Metazoa > Chordata > Mammalia > Artiodactyla > Bovidae > Ovis > Ovis canadensis. The sequence goes on along the minus strand of NC_091252.1, from coordinate 60,225,825 downwards.
GTGGCTGTACTAGTTTGCATTCCCACCAACAGTGTAGGAGGGTTCCCTTTTCTCCACACCCTCTCCAGCATTTATTGCTTGCAGATTTTTGGATCGCAGCCATTCTGACTGGTGTGAAGTGGTACCTCATTGTGGTTTTGATTTGCATTTCTCTAATAATGAGTGATGTTGAGCATCTTTTCATGTGTTTGTTAGCCATCCGTATGTCTTCTTTGGAGAAATGTCTATTTAGTTCTTTGGCCCATTTTTTGATTGGGTCGTTTATTTTTCTGGAGTTGAGCTGCAGAAGTTGCTTGTATATTTTTGAGATTAGTTGTTTGTCAGTTGCTTCATTTGCTATTAATTTCTCCCATTCAGAAGGCTGTCTTTTCACCTTGCTTATATTTTCCTTTGTTGTGCAGAAGCTTTTAATTTTAATTAGATCCCATTTGTTTATTTTTGCTTTTATTTCCAGAATTCTGGGAGGTGGATCATAGAGGATCCTGCTGTGATTTATTTCTGAGAGTGTTTTGCCTATGTTCTCCTCTAGGAGTTTTATAGTTTCTGATCTTACATTTAGATCTTTAATCCATTTTGAGTTTATTTTTGTGTGGGGTGTTAGAAAGTGATCTAGTTTCATTCTTTTACAGGTGGTTGACCAGTTTTCCCAGCACCACTTGTTAAAGAGATTGTCTTTACTCCATTGTATATTCTTGCCTCCTTTGTCAAAGATAAGGTGTCCATATGTGTGTGGATTTATCTCTGGGCTTTTGATTTTGTTCCATTGATCTATATGTCTGTCTTTGTGCCAGTACCATACTGTCTTGATGACTGTGGCTTTGTAGTAGAGCCTGAAGTCAGGCAAGTTGATTCCTCCCGTTCCATTCTTCTTTCTCAAGATTGCTTTGGCTATTCGAGGTTTTTTGTATTTCCATACAAATCTTGAAATTATTTGTTCTAGTTCTGTGAAAAATGTGGCTGGTAGCTTGACAGGGATTGCATTGAATTTGTAAATTGCTTTGGGTAGTATACTCATTTTCACTATATTGATTCTTCCGATCCATGAACATGGTATATTTCTCCATCTATTAGTGTCCTCTTTGATTTCTTTCATCAGTGTTTTATAGTTTTCTATATATAGGTCTTTAGTTTCTTTAGGTAGATATATTCCTAAGTATTTTATTCTTTTCGTTGCAATGGTGAATGGAATTGTTTCCTTAATTTCTTTTTCTACTTTCTCATTATTCGTGTATTGGAATGCAAGGGATTTCTGTGTGTTGATTTTATATCCTGCAACTTTACTATATTCATTGATTAGCTCTAGTAATTTTCTGGTGGAGTCTTTAGGGTTTTCCATGTAGAGGATCATGTCATCTGCAAACAGTGAGAGTTTTACTTCTTCTTTTCCAATTTGGATTCCTTTTATTTCTTTTTCTGCTCTGATTGCTGTGGCCAAAACTTCCAGAACTATGTTGAATAGTAGCGGTGAAAGTGGACACCCTTGTCTTGTTCCTGACTTGAGGGGAAATGCTTTCAATTTTTCACCATTGAGGATGTTTGCTGTGGGTTTGTCATATATAGCTTTTATTATGTTGAGGTATGTTCCTTCTATTCCTGCTTTCTGTAGAGTTTTTATCATAAATGGATGTTGAATTTTGTCAAAGGCCTTCTCTGCATCTATTGAGATAATCATATGGTTTTTATTTTTCAATGTGTTAATGTGGTGAATTACATTGATTGATTTGCGGATATTGAAGAATCCTTGCATCCCTGGGATAAAGCCCACTTGGTCATGGTGTATGATCTTTTTAATGTGTTGTTGGATTCTGATTGCTAGAATTTTGTTGAGGATTTTTGCATCTATGTTCATCAGTGATATTGGCCTGTAGTTTTCTTTTTTTGTGACATCTTTGTCAGGTTTTGGTATTAGGGTGATGATGGCCTCATAGAATGAGTTTGGAAGTTTACCTTCCTCTGCAATTTTCTGGAAGAGTTTGAGGAGGATAGGTGTTAGCTCTTCTCGAAATTTTTGGTAGAATTCAGCTGTGAAGCCATCTGGACCTGGGCTTTTGTTTGCTGGAAGATTTCTGATTACAGTTTCAATTTCCGTGCTTGTGATGGGTCTGTTAAGGTTTTCTATTTCTTCCTGGTTCAGTTTTGGAAAATTGTACTTTTCTAAGAATTTGTCCATTTCTTCCACATTGTCCATTTTATTGGCATACAACTGCTGATAGTAGTCTCTTATGATCCTTTGTATTTCTGTGTTGTCTGTTGTGATCTCTCCATTTTCATTTCTAATTTTATTGATTTGATTTTTCTCTCTTTGCTTCTTGATGAGTCTGGCTAATGGTTTGTCAATTTTATTTATCCTTTCAAAGAACCAGCTTTTGGCTTTGTTGATTTTTGTTATGGTCTCTTTTGTTTCTTTTGCATTTATTTCTGCCCTAATTTTTAAGATTTCTTTCCTTCTACTCACTCTGGGGTTCTCCAACTCTTCCTTTTCTAGTTGCTTTAGTTGTAGAGTTAGGTTGTTTATTTGACTTTTTTCTTGTTTCTTGAGGTATGCCTGTATTGCTATGAACTTTCCTCTTAGCACTGCTTTTATAGTGTCCCACAGGTTTTGGGTTGTTGTGTTTTCATTTTCATTAGTTTCTATGCATATTTTGATTTCTTTTTTGATATCTTCTGTGATTTGTTGGTTATTCAGAAGTGTGTTGTTCAACCTCCATATGTTGGAATTTTTAATAGTTTTTCTCCTGTAATTGAGATCTAATCTTAATGCATTATGGTCAGAAAAGATGCTTGGAATGATTTCGATTTTTTTGAATTTATCAAGTTTAGATTTATGGCCCAGGATGTGATCTATCCTGGAGAAGGTTCCATGAGCACTTGAAAAAAAGGTGAAATTCATTGTTTTGGGGTGAAATGTCCTGTAGATATCAATTAGATCTAACTGATCTAATGTATCATTTAAAGTTTGCGTTTCTTTGTTAATTTTCTGTTTAGTTGATCTGTCCATAGGTGTGAGTGGGGTATTAAAGTCTCCCACTATTATTGTGTTATTGTTGATTTCCCCTTTCATACTTGTTAGCATTTGTCTTACATATTGCGGTGCTCCTATATTAGGTGCATATATATTTATAATTGTTATATCTTCTTCTTGGATTGTTCCTTTGATTATTATGTAGTGGCCTTCTTTGTCTCTTTTCACAGCCTTTGTTTTAAAGTCTATTTTATCGGATATGAGTATTGCCACTCCTGCTTTCTTTTGGTCTCTATTTGCGTGGTATATCTTTTTCCAGCCCTTCACTTTCAGTCTGTATGTGTTCCTTGTTTTGAGGTGGGTCTCTTGTAAGCAGCATATAGAGGGGTCTTGTTTTTGTATCCATTCGGTCAGTCTTTGTCTTTTGGTTGGGACGTTCAACCCATTTACGTTTAAGGCGATTATTGATAAGTATGATCCCGTTACCATTTACTTTGTTGTTTTGGGTTCGGGTTTATACACCCTTTTCGTGTTTCCTTTCTAGAGAATATCCTTTAGAATTTGTTGGAGAGCTGGTTTGGTGGTGCTGAATTCTCTCAGCTTTTGCTTGTCTGTAAAGCTTTTGATTTCTCCTTCGTATTTGAATGAGATCCTTGCTGGGTACAGTAATCTGGGCTGTAGGTTATTGTCTTTCATCACTTTAAGTATGTCTTGCCATTCTCTCCTGGCCTGAAGAGTTTCTATTGAAAGATCAGCTGTTATCCTTATGGGAATCCCCTTGTGTGTTATTTGTTGTTTTTCCCTTGCTGCTTTTAATATTTGTTCTTTGTGTTTGATCTTTGTTAATTTGATTAATATGTGTCTTGGGGTGTTTCGCCTTGGGTTAATCCTATTTGGAACTCTCTGTGTTTCTTGGACTTGAGTGATTATTTCCTTCCCCATTTTAGGGAAGTTTTCAACTATTATCTCCTCAAGGATTTTCTCATGATCTTTCTTTCTGTCTTCTTCTTCTGGGACTCCTATAATTCGAATGTTGGAGCATTTCATATTGTCCTGGAGGTCTCTGAGATTGTCCTCATTTCTTTTAATTCGTTTTTCTTGTTTCCTCTCTGATTCATTTATTTCTACCATTCTATCTTCTATTTCACTAATCCTATCTTCTGCCTCCGTTATTCTACTATTTGTTGCCTCCAGAGTGTTTCTGATCTCATTTATTGCGTTATTCATTATATTTTGACTCTTTTTTATTTCTTCTAGGTCCTTGTTAAACCTTTCTTGCATCTTCTCAATCTTTGTCTCTAGCCTATTTATCTGTGATTCCATTTTGATTTCAAGATTTTGGATCATTTTCACTATCAATATTCGGAATTCCTTCTCCGGTAGATTCCCTACTTCTTCCTCTTTTGTTTGGTTTGGTGGGCAGCTCTCCTGTTCCTTTACCTGCTGAGTATTCCTCTGTCTCTTCATCTTGGTTATATTGCTGCGTTTGGGGTGGCCTTTTTATATTCTGGTAATTTGTGGAGTTCTCTTTATTATGGAGCTTCCTCACTTTGGGTGGGGTTCTATCAGTGGCTTGTCAAGGTTTCCTGGTTAGGGAGGCTTGTGTTGGAGTTTTGGTGGGTGGAGCTGGGTTTCTTCTCTCTGGAGTGCAGTGGAGTAACCCGTAATGGGTTACAAGACATCTAAGGTTTTGGGATAATTTTGAGCTGCCTGTATATTGAAGCTCAGGGGATTGTTTCTGTGTTGCTGGAGAATTTGCGTGGTATGTCTTGTTTTGGAACTTGTTGGCCCTTGGGTGGAGCTTGGTGTTGGTGTAGGTATGAAGGCATTAGATGGGCTCCTATTGCTTAATGTTCCCTGAATTCAAGAGTTCTCTAATGTTTTCAGGCTTTGGATTTAAGCCTCCTGCTTCTGGTTTTCAGTTTTATTTTTACAGTAGCCTCTAGACTTCTCCATCTTTACAGCACCGATGATAAAACATCTAGGTTAAAGATGAAAAGTTTCTCCACATTGAGGGACACTCAGAGAGGTTCACCGGGTTATAAGGAGAAGAGAAGATGGAGGAGGTAGTTAGAGGTAACTGGAATGAGATGCGGTGAGATCAAAAGAGAAGAGAGCAAACTAGCCAGTAGTCACTTCCTTATGTGCGCTCTATAGTCTGGCCCGCTCAGGGGTATTTACAGAGTTATACGGGGAAGAGGAGAGGGAGGAAGTGGACAGAGGTGACCAGGAGGATCAGAGAGAGGAATGAGTAGGAGAGAGACAAATCCTGCCAGTAACCTGTTCCTTAGGTGTTCTCCACCGTCTGGAACACACAGAGATTCACAGAGTTGGATAGAGGAGAGATGGGGGGAAAAGAGACAGAGGCCACCTGGTGGAGAAAAAGGAGAGTCCAGAGGAGGAGAGAGTGGTCAAGCCAGTAATCTCGCTCTCAGGTAAACTGGGGTAGTGAAGTTTGGGTTTTTAAATGTACAAAATTGGCAATAAACACCTAAGAGCAAAGATTAAAAATCTAGAGTAGAGTTTGGATTTTCAAAGATACAATATTAAAGAGAAGCAGAAGGAAAAAGGAAGAAAGAAAAAAAAAAGAATTATTAAAAAACAAACAAACAAACAGACAATCAAAAAAAAAAACAAAACAAAAAACCATCAACAACCATCCAAAGACTATATATGGTGTTTGCCTTAAAAAAAAAAAAAAAGGTCTTTAAAAAAAATAGTAATAATAGGTTATAGAAATAAAATTTAGAGGAGAAATAGAAGACTTAACAATTAAAAAAAAAGTTAGAAAAAAAAGCAAAAAAAAAAAAAGGAATGCTTTTAAAAATATTAAAAAAATATATATATCTTGCCCTTTCTGGTGTTATGGGCCGTGTGGGATCACTTCCAAGGTGGTTCCCTCTGATTAACTTCTTCTGTTTGCTGGTTTTTTAGGATCACTAGTTCAGTCGCGCTGTGGGGAGGGGGGATGCTGCAAACAAATAGCACTGTCGTGTGCACACAGTATCTCTGCTCCGCTTGACCTGTCCTTTCTCGCGGTGCACAAACCGCTCCGGTTCTATGATGCTCAGCCGGGAACCGTCTGGGGCCGGCCCTAGGCTGCCTGCACTTCCCCGGTCCAAGCCGCTCAGGTTCGGCGCTCAGGCAGCCCTCAGAGGCACAGATTCGGCTGGAACTGCGCTTTGTGCCCTTCCCAGGTCCGAGTAGCTCAGGAGTTTGGCGAGCGCGGTCGCCGCGGCTTGTCACCTTTTCTGCCGCTGCTGCTCAGCTTTCTGGGTGGACCGCTGGCGCACCCCGTGAGGCAGATTGTGACTGTCCAGCACCCCCAGAAGTCTTAGCAAAGGAGCCTGCTTGCAGTTAGGTAAGTAAAGTCTCTCCGGGTCTGCAATTGCCCCTTTCCAGACCTTACGGCTCTGGCTGCCTGTCCCCGGCGGGGAATGGTCTGCAGCCGGCTTTTTCTGTTCCGTCCTTTGTTCTGTGCTCGGTCCTGGCGGTGTCTTATGTTCGAGCTTTTCGCGTGGTAGCTATCCCACAGTCTGGTTTGCTAGCCCAAGTTAGGTCGTTCTGGTTGCGCGTGGGGCGTTCCTGCCCGATTCTTGCAAAGCTCTGCAGCCCGCGCCTCCCGCGCGTCCCTGCCCTGCCCCCACTTCCCAATGGCGGATGCAGGCGTCTGTGCTGCTTTTCCGCTGGGGGAGTTACTGTTGGGCTTGTAATGTGTTGGTTTTAATTATTTATCTATTTTTCCTTCCTGTTATGTTGCCCTCTGTGTTTCCGAGGCTCGCCACAGACTCGGCAGGGAGAGTGTTTCCTGGTGTTTGGAAACCTCTCTTCTTAAAATTCCCTTCCCAGGACGGGCTTCCCTTCCCGGGACGGAGCTCCCTCCCCACCTCCTTTGTCTCCTTTTTCGTCTTTTATATTTTTTCCTACCTGTTTTTGAAGACAAAGGTCTGCTTTTCTGGTTGCCTGATGTCCTCTGCCAGCCTACAGAATTTGTTTTGTGAAGTTTGCTCAGCGTTGAAATGTTCTTTTGAGGAATTTGTGAAGGAGAAAGTGATCTTCCCGTCCTATTCCTCCGCCATCTTTCCCTCCCCTCTGAGGATGTTTTTGTTGTTGTTTAGTCACTAAGTAGTGTCTGATTCTTTGGCCAACCCCATGAACTGTAGCCCTCCAGGCTACCATGGAGTTCTCCAGGCATGAACCCTGGAGTGGGTTGCCATTTCTTTCTCCAGCGTATCTTCCTAACCCAGGGACTGAACCTGGGTCTCCTGCATTGTGGCCGATTCTTTACTGCTGAGCCACCAGGGAATCCCATTTTTGAGGACAATGTAACCTTTTCAGTAATATATACGGTACATGAAGTGTTACTTTTACAGGGAACAGTGCTCAATTTTTCTGTTTCCAGAGTAGGAGAGGAGAGGAGCCTTAATCAGAATAAGAGGAATAGAAAGGATTTGTTGGCACTGAGAACCATGAATCTCCACCTGCAGCCCCAGATGATGGACATTGTTTTTATTGAAGCCCTTTCTGAGAGCAGAGATTGTCATCTATCTGGGTAAGTTTAGATGTGGGTCTCTTAGAGGAAAGGAAAACCAGGTAAGAGTGATTTTTAAAGACACTGTACATACTCATGGTGAAACTATGAAACTATATCAGGCAGCTAGATACAGTTGGCCCTCGGTTTCTGCCTGAATCCCTGTCTGCAGACTCAACCAAACATGGATGGAAAATATTAGGAAAAAAAAATTCCCCAAAGTTCCACAAAGCAAAACATGGATTTGCCACATGGCAACTATTTACATAACATTTACATTGTGTTAGATATTATAAGTAATGTAGCAGGTAGCGATGATTCAAAGGATGCAGGAGGATGACTGTAGATTTTATGCAAATATTATGCCATTTTATTTAAGGGACTTGAGCATCTTTGGATTTGGAGCATCCAAAGATGGGAAGGGATCCTGAAAACTCTCTTGCAGATAAATGAGGGACCACTGTATTATGATGCTCTTGGGGTAAATAATGAAAAATGATGAAATCTTTTTAATTCAATGGACATAGATACTGAGCACATTGTCCATGTGTGCTTATAGAGCTGTGATTTAAGGTAATTACCAGAAATATTAGTTTCATTTTGTGTTTTATTTTTATAATCAGCAACTAAAATCTTGTTTTCTCATTCTGAAATATTTCAGGCATTCATGAAACACTATAACTAATTTCAAACATATCAAGGTGTCAAATAACCATGTTCCCATCATATAATTCTTATATATATATGTTGCTGCTGCTGCTAAGTCGCTTCAGTCGTGTCCGACTCTGTGCGACCCCAGAGACGGAAGCGTATCAGGCTCCATCCCTGGGATTCTCCAGGCAAGAACACTGGAGTGGTTTGCCATTTCCTTCTCCAATGCATGAAAGTGAAAAGTGAAAGTGAAGTCGCTCGGTCATGTCTGACTCTTAGCGACCTCACGGACTGCAGCCTACCAGGCTCCTCTGTCCATGGGATTTTCCAGGCAAGAGTACTGGAGTGGGGTGCAATTGCCTTCTCCAATATATATATATATATATATATATAAATAAAAAATTTACATATATGTATAATTTTGTCTATTTATTTTTGGCTGTGCTGGGTCTTTATTGCTCTGTGGCCTTTTCTCTAGTTGCAGAGAGTGGGGGCTACTCTCTGGTTGTGGTGTGTAGGCTTCTCATTGTAATGGCTTCTCTTGTTGGGGAGCATGGGCTCCAGGGCATGAGGGCTTCAGCTGTTGCAGCACATAGGCTTAGTAGTTGTGGCACACAGGCTTAGTGGCTCCGTGGCATCTGGAATCTTCCTGGGCCAGAGATCAAACCTGCATCTCCTGCATTGGCAGGCGGATTCTTTTACCACTGAACCACCAGGGAACCCAACCACCACATAATTTTTTCAAAGTTTTATATTTTGCTACATTTCCTCCAGGAAATAACATTAATTTAGTTTATATGGATAACCTTTGTGTACTTCTAATATGGAAGTGTGTGTAGATGCTGGTAATCCCAGGTATCAGGGATAGAGTAGAAGGAATTTCTGAGTGGGGTGGAAGGTAGACCAGATCACTTCTAAGACCTAGATTCTTTGGAAACTTCTAGTGGTTGGGTAGATGACCTCATGTCTAAGTTCATAAAGATGATGAACTTCTAAGTGAAATCTCTGAAATACACCAGGCTCTACAGGCTCACCATGAGGTGAAAACTAAAGTTGACACAAATCATTTGGAAATGATGCATCCAACCACAGATTATGTCCTCCAGTAGAAATGGGCCACCTCATACATGCTGCCTTTGCAAGCCTACACCTAAAGTGGTAGAAAACCTCTTAGACTTTTTATAATGTACAATGTGGATATTACTTAGAGAGCTGAGGAAAAACTGCTCTGATCACGGTGGGTTTTGTAACTATTTAATGACTAAAGATCTAAAGATCAATGACTTTTCAGTGACAGGAGAATTCTAATAAAGATTCAAGGTAGAGAATTTTGTGCCCAAATCACAAGATGAACACTTCCTTCCGGTGGAATTATACATACAAAGATCAGTAGTGTGAGAATAATAACCAGATTTATTAGTATCTGAGCAAGCTTCCATTTATGGCATTATCACCCCATCTGCCCTCAGTGAGGTATCTTTGGTTAAATAGAACTGGAACACATGACTTAGGCTGAAGGCTGAAAAGGGGTCAAAGAACTTCTTAATAAGAAGGGCCTGCCTGTCTTGATTCCCACATAGAGTTAGGAGAGCAGGAAGAGGGTAAAGGACTTCCAAGGTCTTCCCTTAAAGTCTGGATCTTCCCCAGCTGCAGCAAACAGAAGACGCCATGCCCAAAGCCACTCAGTTCTTTTAAAAAAATTTTTTATTGGAGTATAGTTGCTTTAGGATGTTCTATTAATTTCTGCTGTACAGCAAAATGAATCAGTTGTACATATACACATGTCCCCTCTTTTTTGGATTTCCATTTAGGTCACCACTGAGTACTGAGTAAAGTTCCCTGTGCTATACAATAGGTTCTTGTTAGTTATCTGTATGTATAAAATAGATAACTAACAAGAACCTATTGTATAGCACAGGGAACTAGCAGTGTGGACTTCCTTAGTGGCTCAGATGGTAAAGAATCTGCCTGCAATGTGGGAGATGCTGGTTCAATCCCTGGGTCAGGAAGATCCCCTGGAGAAGGGAATGACTACCCATTCGAGTATTCTTGCCTGGAGAATTCCATGAACAGAGTGTATATGTATCAATCTCAATCTCCCAATTCATCCCCCGCTTTCTCCCTTGGTATCCATTTTTCTCTTCTCTACATCTGTGTCTCTATTTCTGTTTTGCAAATTAGATCAATTCAGGTCAGTTCAGTCACTCAATGGTGTCTGAGTCTTTGTGACCCCATGGACTGCAGCACGCCAGGCTTCCCTGTCCATCACCAACTCCTGGAACTTGGCCAAACTCATGTCCATCGAGTTGGTGAAGCCATCCAACCATCTCATCCTCTGTCGTCCTGCCTTCAGTCTTTCCCAGCATCAGGATCTTTTCCAAGGAGTCTGTTCTTTGCATCAGGTGGCCAAAGTATTGGAGTTTCAGCTTCAGCATCAGTCCTTCTGATGAATATTCAGGACTGATTTCCTTTAGGATTGACTGGTTTAATCTCCTTGCAGTCCAAGGGACTCTCAAGAGTCTTTTCTAACACCACAGTTCAAAAGCATCAATTCTTTGGTGCTTAGCTTTCTTTATGGCTACTGGAAAAACCATAGCTTTGACTAGGTGGACCTTTGTTGGCAAAGTAATGTCTCTGCTTTCTAATATGCTGTCTAGGTTGCAAATAAGATCATCTATACTGTTTTTCTAGATTCCACATATATGCATTAAATATGACATTTGTTTTTCTCTTTCTGACATTTCACTCTGTACGAGACTCTTTAGGTCCATCCATGTCTCTACAAATAAACCCAATTTCATTCATTTTCATGGCTGAGTAATATTCCATTCTTTATCCATTCCTCTGTTGATGAACATTTAGGTTGTTTCCATGTCCTGGTTATTGTAAATAATTGCAATGAACACTGGGGTGCACGTGTCTTTTTGAATTACAGTTTTCTCTGGGGATATGCTGGGCATACACCCAGCACTTTTCAATGCAGTAGCCCTACCCAGTGGTTGTTTAGCAACTCTTTCTCGTGCATATATGAATGCATAACAGGGTGTGGAAACAAGGGCTGTGTATAAGTAAAGGTAGAATAAGGGGAATGGAAAAACATTTCTCTCAACCAAATGTCCCCTTTGACATTCCCATCCCCATTTATATAATCCAGAGCACTGTCCATCCAATTAATCAGAACATTAACTAATAATAACTCATTTTGGCAGCCTTAAATGGACTCTGGATAGAGAATTTGTAACACTTATCCTTGATTTCCTCAGTTAAACTTTAAAATTCTTAAGTTGAATCCAATTTCAGATAAGGTCTGATGTTAAGAATAGGTTCAGAAGTCACAAGGATCACTTCCTATTTCAACGCAGGCACATTTCCTTCCCAGCCTTGGTGGAAAAGTACATATCAGAATGAACATGTGAAATATTAGAGGGCTTCCCTGGTGGCTCAGTGGCTAAGAATCCACCTGCCAGTGCAGGAGACAAAGATTCAATCCCTGATCCAGAAAGATCCCACAAACTGTGGAGCAACTAAGCCATGCACCACAACTATTGAGCCTGTGCTCTAGAGCCTGGGAGCCACAATTGCTGAACTCACGAACTGCAGCTATAAAGCCTGCATGTTCTAGAGCCCTGTGCTCCACAACAGGAGAAGACACCACAATGAGAAGCCTGCCCACTGCAACTAGAGAGTAGCCCCTGCTTGCCTCAACTAGAGAAAAGCCTGAGCAACAACAAAGACCCAGAAAAGCCAAAAATAAATAAAATCATTTTTAGAAAAAGTTCTCATCACAAGAAAAAATTTTTTTAAAAATATTAGAAACTCGAATGGCTAGGAACCAGGGTAAAGTACTGGGTAGAGAATTCTCTCTCGGTATTGTCTAGAAACACAGTGATTGCAAAAGTAAGGTACACATGGTTTTTGTCACAAATATGACAATGAACCAAACCATCAAACGTTTGTCTTGCCTGTGATCATGGCATTCAGTCATCAGGGGAGAGGTGCATCCAACAACAGGTTGACAAGAACAGAAAAATAACAGAAGTAGTCAAAGGAATGCTAACTGTCCTTGTGAAAACAAGCCTTCCTCTGGTTGGCCATGTTGCCTCTCTTCAGTCTAGAAACCAGATGCTGCTGTAGCAATGCTGGGCCTATACCATTATCATTAGCACCCTCAAGCCTTGGACTTTATATGGTAATCAGTAGTGCCTTTACTCCTAGTAAAGCGCCCATTACCCCTTGCATATGATAATCAGTAGTTACTTGGGGTCATGTGTGTGTTTGTGTGCGTGTGTGTGCACATGCGCCTGCAGTTGCTCGGTCATCTGACTCTTTGAGACCTCATGAACTGGATCCCATCAGACTTCTCTGTCTATGAAATTTTCCAGGCAAGAATACTGGAGCAGGTTGTCATTTCTTTCTCCAGGGAATCTTCCCAGCCCAAGGATCAAATCCACGTCTCTTGCTCCTACATTGGCAGACAGATTTTACCACTGCACCACTTGGGAAGCTCACTTGGGGGGATGGTAACAGGAAAAAAGTTAGTCTAGAAGCAAACAGAACCATTTAGAAGGAAACCGAATCTTGGGGCTCTCTGTGATTAATCTACCCTTCCTTGTCCAATCTCTGGAACTGGAGTCCAGGACCCCCCAGACTCTTGCAGCCATCTACAGGCTCTCAGGCATCCCACAACTCCAGGTCCCTCAGGGTTGGCTTCCTCTGAAGGCAGTCATCCACTTATCATCCTTCCTCCTGTCTCCCACCCCTACTGTGTGCCCATATCTTTGCCTAGCCAGCCCACCATGTCCTCCCCACCCCTCCTCTGCCTCTTGCCATGAAACATTCTGATCATACACACTGGCTTCCTCCCCAGCAGGCATTGTAGCAGCAGAAGCATCATTGTCAGCTTACCCTCTTCCTCTCCACTTGGGCTTTGAGTTTTTCTGCTAGGATAATTTCCTTAAAGTGGTATTTTTGTAGATTTGTTATAAATGCAGTTTCCTGACCTACCCAGAATCTCTGGTGGTGGTGGGCAGCCTGGAATTGGCTTTTTATCTCATCCTCCCAGTGATGTAAATAGGCATAGAGGTGGGAGAAGCCTGGCTCTGGGAACTGCTGTGGTTTTCTTACCCTAGTCCCAGATTCCATGATGTTGGCTGCACCATAGTGACTATCAAACTCATTGGTTGGTTGTGAAGCTCAAGGGTTGTTCCCAAACCTGTTATGAATCTCTCCAGCCTAGGAGACAGATCATTTCTTGAGAGAAATATTTTTTGTGACTTCTTTGAGTATCCTTTCTCTTCTTGGCATTAATTCTGACTATTTCTCTCATTTCAAGTGTTACAGACTGAAATGTTTGTTTCAACTGGATAAATTCACAGGTTGAAGCCCTAACCCAAGTATGACTTCAACCAGAGTGGAGATGGGGCCTCTAAGGAAGTTATTAGGGTTAAATGAGGTCATAAGGATGGGGCCCTGAACCAATAGGATTTGTGTCCTTGTAAGAAGAGACATGAGACAGCTTGTTCTCTCTCTTTCTCCATGCACACACAAAGAAGAAATGTCATGTGGGCATGTAGGAGGAAGGTGGCCATCTATAAGCTGGGAAGACAATAGCTGTATGGAATAGCTACTATCAATATGTCCACTTTCCAGATGAAAGAACAGGCTCAGAGAAAAGTGAACACAGCTCATGGGTGATGGGATTGGGATTTGAACCCAAGTTCGTTTAACTCCAAATTTCTTACTTCACTCTGTTCTACTGTCTCTCCCACGGGATCTGGATCATAATAATGAGCAAATGGAGGCATGGAATCCTATAGTTTTCAAAGTAATTTTAAACCTTTCAAACTAAAGATTTATTGTTTCTTCTTGTCATTCATCAATAAGTATTTTGATAGATTACTAACCTGCAAATTGATATGAAATCCATAACTTTCCATGGCTTTTTGAAATATTAAAAATAGCTCATGATCTTTTATTTCCTTTAAGCTCCCAGGAACTTGAAAACTTAACTATAACCATCATTTTACAAATGAGGAAGTGGAAATCCAGACAGGATTGTAGCTTGTGAGTTACAGATTTGGGGTTTTCTCCTTCCTATCCAAAAGCTTTGTATCCAACATCATGCTAAATCAATCAGTCCATCATTTAAGTTGTTGTTGAGCACCGACTTATGCCTGGTTGACAAGATTATGTGGAGCTCACAGAAAAATTATAAATACAGCTTCTGTATTCCATAAATTTATAGTCTATTTAGGGAAACAAGGCTTAGACATAAAAGGTAATTATGTAAAATCACAAGATAATGTGTTTCTAAAGTCTTGTTTTTTATCCTTGGCTGCACAACAGAATCACCCAGGGAGCTTTCAAAGCTCCCAGACTCTCTAGAATAAGGATTTTCCAGGGTGAGGGCCCAAAGGTATATATTACTTAAAAATATCCCAGTCAGGGTTGAGAAACACAGTTGTAAAGTAACATATTCTTCTTTTTATTTATTCTACTTGAGATTTGCTGGGCTTTGCCACTCAATAAACTGTCTCATGAGTTCTGGGAAATTCTAAGTCATGTGTTCAAATACTGCTTCTGCCCCATTGTCTTTCCACTTTTTTTCAGGAACTCTTGTTTAACATGTCAGACATATTTCTGCCTTCCTTGTTTCTTAGCATCTATTCCTTACTTTGCAAATGTTTCTCTTTCCTAGGCTTCATGTTTAGACTCCAGGGACTGGCAGACTACCGCCTGTGGTCCACATCTGTCTCCCTGCCTACTATTGTCAATAAAGTTCTGTTGGAACACAGACACACCTTTTTGTTTACATATTGTCTGTGACAGGGTAGTTGTGACAGAGACTATTTGCCTTTCAAGCCTAAAATATTTATTCTCTGGCTTTTTTACAGAAAAATACTTGCTGCCCCTTTATAGATAACTTATTTTCCAGTTCACAAACTCTTTCTTCATTTCTGTTCTACTGTTAAAATGGTCCACTGAGTGTTCCACTTTGATTACTGTACTTTTTATATCACATGGATCCTTATACATCTGGCAGGTCATTTTTTTTACAGTTTCCTGTCCCTGCTATCACTTTCAAACTTTTCTTTTATGTGTTTAAATATAGATTCTATAGTTTTGATAGACTGGATATATAAACATTCTGAATATCTGATAAACTGAAGTCCTTACAAGTCTGTTTCTGAAGTTCATTTTCTGTGCGCTTTCTTTAATTGCACATTGCTCATTATTCTTGAAAAAACCACCTATAGAGATTCCTTGAGGCTCCCTCAAAAGTGTTTTTCTAAAGAGAATTTACTTTTGTTCTGTGTTGTGCTGATACCAAATTCTTTGCAGTTCTCTGGGCTGCCCAAGCTGCAAACTCATGTCAGTGCTGGCTCATGGTGACAATGTCTCGGGTAATTTTTTCTTGGCTTATTTTCCCTTTTGCTAAAAAATTAATGATATATTGGAGAAATTCTGCACTTTAGACCATATGATCTTTAATGGCAATAGTGAGTCTCTTTCACTATTGTTTTTACCACCCTGCATAGTACCTGGCCTAATAATTTTTGAATGAATGAATGAATAAATAAATAAATAAATAAATAAATAAATATATTATGTTGATTAAATTTACAAAATAGTTCTCAACTCTTTGTTTTCACCTCTTTCCCACTCTCATAATCCTAGTTCAGGTCCTAATCATTTTTTGTCTGGACTATTGCAATGTAACATCCCAATTAGTGGTTTTCAGTCAAGAGTGGATTTCAGAATCTCTGGGATGTGTTAAAAAATGCACATTTAAAAAAAAATCTGGGGTAAGTTGATAAAATCTAGAATTTAAACTATTCTGCATGTAATTCTAATATGTAAAAGACACCCTATGCCAACTTGTCTTATCTCTCTTACATCCATCCTCCATATAATCCAACATAGGACTCTGACCACTCTGCTCTCCTACAGAATCCCCACAGTGGTTCTCTGCTGCCCACAGAATAAAATCTAAGCTCCTTAGCACTGTTTGCAAGGCCCTCCATCCCTGTCTTGTGCCTATCCTCTGGTGACACTCAAATTCGTGCAGTGCCTCTCATGTGCCATCTTGCTGTCCATGTCTTGTTTTTGTGCATTCTGTTCTCTGTGCCCTTTTACAAATATTCCTTTACTGACATTTCTACTTGTCTTTCAGGGCCCAGCTCAACTCCAGGAAGCCTCCCCATACTAGAAGGCTGAGTTTAGTGCTCCTTCTTCTTGCCCTTCTGCTTCATCAGTTTTGTAACCAACTCTGTCACACTGAAAGTATAATCTTGCATCTGAGTGTGAGTTCCTCAAGCAACTTGAGTTGCTTATCTTTGTTAGTCTAGCATAGTTTTCAGAATGCAGTAGGAATTTAGAATATATTTTTTGCCCAGAGTATAATATAGACTCACTATATACTTATTGAACTGAACTGTCTCAATTTGCCATTTTAAAATCAGGTATATCTGGCAACGTGGGCAATGTCACCTCTGGAGCTCTTTAAATTCACAATATTTGTGATTATTTTTACTAATAAAATTCAGTTGCTCCCAGTTGTGTGAGGGAGAAGAGATACAACCTGGGGATTAAAATATACATCCCAACTGAAATAGGAAACAAAGTAATTTTCAAATGAAAAAACAGAAATGAAGTAATTAAACATCTGGCATCTGCAGTCTCAGGAACGGGTATTGTGCAAAGGCTGATTTCCTTACGTGGGTTGCTTGGATAAGGGAGGCTCATTCTGTCTACAGAAGTCTAGGTCCCTTTCCCATCCCTCAGATCTGCCTAACTTCTTGAGCAGGCCTCTCAGGGAGATAATGAATACCAAATCTTCCCTCCTAGTTAGGATGGTGCTGGAGAAACAACCAAGAATAATGGGCTTGTGTGTGGGTCCCAGGGAAAGCAGGTAGAGAGTAGAAGATGGACAGAGGTTTTGACTTTCTGGCATATAAGAGGTTTTTGCTTCCTCTGGTATGAAACTGGGTGTAACTTAATTTCCTGAAATTATTCACTCCCTACTCTCTAGGATTAATCTGGCCTTCCCCAAACAATCCCAAATGACAAGACTGATCAAGTCTTCTGCAATTTCACTGGATAGGATCAGAAGGATCCTAGAATATACTCAGAGTTGGCCGTGTCATAGCTGCCTGCCATGTTCTTCTTAGGGCATCTTGCTTAGAAGTTGGGACTGTCATCTCATGCTGGCACCTTGACATCCTCCTCAGTTTACAGTTTATAGCCTTCTAACCAATGTCAATCTCAGAACTATAGTCCCTGGGACAGAACAGAATCCTAAGTCTATAGGGGATCATGCATCAGTAAGTACTCAGTAAATGAACATTGATATGGTTAACGATCATAAAATGGAAGAAAATATGCTGGGGTTTTTTGGGCGCTGTCTCAAATAGCTGTAATCTCCATCCTGTACTAGGAAATAATAACAACAAAAATAATACAAAGATTATCAGAGAACAAAGAGGTGGCAGAGATAGTATGTCACTCAGGAACCTGCAAAGGCAGACAGCTGCCGCGGAATTCCATTATCTTCGCAAGACCTGTTGCCCTTGGAGGGAGATGATGGCTGATGTCAGGTTTAAAACCATGGCAAGGTCAGTTTGCCAATAAAAGGCTGGAAAAGAAAAGGGAGGGGAGACAGAGCATCCTTGGCAAAAGCTAATCTGACACATTGATGAATCACCGAAGGCTTCTACGTACAGAGCTGCTCTTCTACACAGATTCTCTGGATTCCTGGGAACTGCTAGATGCCAAACTGGAAAAAAAAAAAAATCTCTATTCTAACAGGATCTATCACTTGTGATCAAGCTGCTAACTGGTAGCTGCATAAAATCGCAGAGGGAGGATTCGTAAACTGAAGAACTGGGTTCAAGTGACTGTGACATTCCTGGCTGTGGGTTCTTAGGCAAGACAGTAAACCTCTGTGAGTGTGACTTTCTTATAGGAAAAGCACAGGTAAAGTATGCAAGATTATAGCAACAAATACCAGTGATTAGAATTAATTTCACTAATGGATGTGAAGGTGTATTTTTCCTCTAGATGATCATGGGTTGAGGACATTCTGTCTTTGAATGGGCTGAGGTGGAGAACAAAGTGCCAATGCTGCTGCCAGTGAATAAAGCTGTTTCTGAGTCCCCTTCCTCCCACCTCACCAAGAACATGCTAATAAATTCAGACTTACGCAGACTGGTGTCAGGGCCTGCATTCATTAGCCAATTTAAATCATTTTGTATCTTAAAATAATTATGGCATTTGCAGCACTGTTTTCCAACACATTGAAGGTCTAAAGCGAATTGCCCCACAGACAACCACATGCGATCCTTGCATTGATTTTACATTTTTAATGAACTTTCCTGTTCCTGGAGCTCTGTTGGCATTCCCCCAGCAGCCCAGGTTCTGTTTCATGTTCCTTCATGGATACAGAGGGCAGCCCATCTGTTTCCTCATCTGCACGTGCATTTTAACTTCATCAGAAGTCAGAGGATATGGAGAAGTTATTTCTTCTTAAAAGGTTTATCTTCCAACTCCAAATTACCAACCGTAAACATCTGGTTAAAAAAAAAGGATCTAAATACAAGGAAATAGCTATATGTGTTTGTTTTCCCACTAAAGGAAGCAGCGTAGTATTTGCCCTGTACTTGCTTGCGATGACTTTCCTGAATTTGCCATTCCTATACTGTTCTTTATATTCAGAAAACAGTGTTAGAAAGAAAAGCAGGGGGCAAACATCCCTGGCTTCATCCAGATTGAACAACCCCAGGGGTGTGAGCCATTTAATAAAGATTACATGTACATGCCGCTGATACAGACTCGGGCGAAAAAAAGGGAACACATCAATTGCTGACAGGACCTAGGATTGTGCCACACAATCTTGGGCTAGGCTGTATCTATTTTGAGGACTTGGCTTCCCATCTCAAATGTTATCCATCTGAGTCTTACAATAATGTCTGATCAGGAAGGCAAGACACTATTACTAACAATGGCCTGTAAGCCCCATGGGATCTGGCCCTGCCATTTTATACCACTTTTTTACATTGCCTACTCAGCTTTCTCTGTTCTATCCATATTTACTTCCTTCCTTTTTTGAAAAAGTGATTAATCAATTAATTTGGCTGTGTCAACTCTTAGTTGTGGCATGCCAGATCTTTCACAGTGCATGGACTCTCTAGTTGTGGCTCACTGGCTCTAGAGCTTTCAGGCTCAGTAGCTGTGGTCTGCAGGCTTAGTTGTCCAGTGGTGTGTGGAATCTCAGTTCCCCAACCAGGGATTGAACCTGTGTCCCCTGCATTGCAAGGAGGATTCTTAACTACTGGACCACCCGGGAAGTCCCTGAATTCCTTTCTGGATCTTGAACACATCACGAGGGTTTCTCGCCTGAGGGCCTTTGTACTGACAGTTCCCTCTGTGAACTGCTCTTTCCCTGACTGTTCTCTTCCAAATGGCGATCTCCTTACTGTACAGCTCTTAGCTAATGTGCTTTCTTGAAGAAGTCTTCTCTGTTCACTCTGAAGAATCACTGCCCGCATGCTATTCCAACATGTGCCCTAAATTACCTTGCTTTGTTCATTGTTCTTAAAGGCCTATCATTCTCTGGAACCCTTACCTTTCATTGGCTATTGCTTCTGTCCCCTGCATAGCACAAAAGGGCCATGAGGGAAGGGACCTTGTTTGTCTGGTCTGCTGCCATGTTTCCAGTATCTGGAAGAGGGCCTATTACAGAGTACATGCAAAAACTATTTATTGCATGAATTCCAGTTTGTTGAAAGAGGAAACCAAGGCCACAAAGATGAAATGACTTGCTGGGATCTAGTTAGGGCAAAACTTGGACATCTTTTAGTATTCAGACCCGTGCTTTTCTCTCTAGCCAATGAAATTTATTACTGGCCCTTTGAGTCACTGGGAATTAACATGTTATCCATTGGCATGACACAGGAAGTTGAACTTTCTTGTCTTCAGAGACAGGCAGCATGCCTCAGATCTAGTCAGTGGCAGGAATGCCACGTCCCACTGTTGGATGTGTGTGTGTGTAAGAACTTAACCCAGGGCTCAGTGGTATTTTTCTGTTGTAGTCTCATGGAGTTTAGTGATTTGGGTCTTGTCAGGAGTACACTAATTTGGAGAAGCAACCTGAAAGGACAGAAACAGACACCACCCAGCTCAAGTCATGACTAGGTCATTTACTACTAGGTGACCTTGAATTATCAACCTCTCTCTATTGGGATAACTTAGGTTTCACAGTTGTCCTGAGGACACATAGAACAACCAGCCAGGACCAACTGCGGTGGTGGCACAGGCTTGGTGAATGCTTCAAGGTTTTTTTTCATCCAATTAAAAAATTTTTTTAATTTACTTTTGATTGCACTGGGTCTTCGTTGCAGCATGAGGACTTTATCTATTAATAGTTGCTGGGAGCAGTGGCTTCTCTTATTGCAGAACATGGGCTCTAGGTACACAGGTTTCAGTAGTTATGGTACATGGGCTTAGTTGCCCATCATGTGTGGGAATTTCCCGGACCAGGAATTGAACACGTGTTCCCTGCATTGACAGGTGGATTCTTAACCACTGGACCACCAGGGAAGTCTGTTTTCATCCAGCTTTTGATTGAAGCATCCTCCTTTAAGATATGGGTTGAGTTTCTCCTTCTTGCTCTGTCTCTGTCTCTTTCAAGTTGGTCAAGTGTCTAGAAACCCGCTTTACCATAAACACAAGTGGTTTGTTGATATTTGGCGACTAACTAATGATGACAGAAAGGAAGATGGTGAATCTCTGGGGTGACTGCACCGTTTACACTCAGTGTTTATCACATAGAGCTGATTTATGTCACACTGGGGAAAGAGGGCTAAGAAAATGTGACTGCCTCAGGGCAGGTCATGGGTAGATGGAGATCCTTTGTCATCATCAACACTGGCCACGTGCCTACAGCTACCAGCATGGAGAAAGCAGCTCAGGACAGGCCAGATGCTCCATCTTTGGGCCAAGGTGAGAGGATAGAGCTAAGACAGTGTCTGAGAGGCAAAACGAGAGATGTCCAGGAGGTGAGTTCAAATTCCAGGTCCCCCAAGTCAAGTTTTGCAGAAAAGGTTTATTCTGAAGGTTTCCTTGTATACTCTGGAGCTTTGAAGCACAGCAGATTTTAGATAGAGTTGCCACAGAGGGACTCTAGAATTCCAGGCTGAGAAAAGAGACAGCATTTAAAAAAAATGATGCTCTGGATAAACAACAAGTTCCTACTGTAGAGCTCAGGGAACTATATTCAATATCCTGTGATAAACCATAATGGAAAAGAATATGAAAAAGACTATGTGTGTGTATATATATGTGTGTGTGTGTGTGTGTGTGTGTGTAACTGAGTTACTTTGCTGTAAGCAGAAATAAAACAACATTGTAAATCAACTATAGTTCAATAAGATAAATTTTAACAAATGATGCTCTACCTCTGAAAAAACTGGATAATAATAGGGAAGAAATTCAGTAGATGTTATGGGTGAGCTCCAGCCGCAGGCTTCTAACCAGCTGCAAGAAGATGACCTTCTTGTGCACAGAGTTATGAGGAGGAGAATCGTTGTGGGAAAGCATGTGTTAAACTCCCCCAATACTAGCTGTTTTTATGGGGATGATTTTGTTGTGAGGATGGCTGACGCAGGAAAGCTGTCAGAACAAAGTGGCTTGTTCTTCAAACACTTGGTCCTGCCTTTGCTTCAGGCTCTCAGAGTTCAGTGACTTAACTCAGCTGTAAATAAACTGAGATGCTCTGGCTTGGCTTCCTCCCCTCTCTGCCCCTCTCTCCGTCTTGAAAATGTCAACAAGGAATTGAATGAAGGGAGACAAACCAAGCGGAGGAAATGTGCTAAAGAGACTTTTACACTTGGAAACTGCCTCTAAACAGTACTGCTCAGAGGTAAACCAGTTCAAAAAAAAAAAAAAAATCTGAGTATTAACACAGTGAATCAAACAACAGAGAATCTATTGGGAGGATGGGGGGGTAGGCGTCTTTCCTCATTAACAAACATGATCTCTGATGAAAGCATGTATTTGACTCCATGGAATTCTGGAAAGTGAAGTATTAGTCGCTCAGTCTTGTCTGACACTTTGGAATGCCCATGGACTATAGCCCACCAGGCTCCTCTGTCTGTGGAATTCTCCAGGCAAGAATACTGGAGTCAGTAGCCATCCCCTTCTCTAGGGGATCTTCCCGACCCAAGGATCAAACCTGGGTCTCCTGCACTGCAGGCAGATTCTTTACTGTCTGAGACATTGGGACAGAAAAATAAAAGCCTCAGTGAACTGAGAGAAGGCAGCAAGTTTTGTTCTGGCTCAGACCACTTTGCTTGCTGGCAGCATGTAGGTGAACAAAAATAAAGATGATCCCACAGAAGAGTGGGATGGATCAGCTCAAACGTTGCAGGAGAATATCTGTCCTGTTCTGGAAGGAGACGATTGTAACCGCTCCAGCTCCTACTGCACCCCTAGGTCCACCTGTCATTTGATTTGATATCTTCATTTACCATATCAACCCTCTCATCATTTCCCCTTTATGTCCTGCTCTGGGGCTTAATTCATTGGCTGACATTCTTATTCTCTTTACTAACAGGCAATCAATATTACATCATCCATTTCTCTGTGATTCCTCTCACACCATGAGATATATTTAAGCACATTCCACTGGGACTTGTTTTTCAGCTCCTCAATGCCTGGCAAAGTGAAGCTGTAAGACTGCTATGCAAAAGACTGAAATCTGATTGGATGGCAGCCCAGACAGCCTGTGTCCAGCAACATTCTCCTCTCCTTTCTGTGAGCTGGTGGGATCCCTGGCCCGCTACTTGTGCTTCCACCCAAGATGACCTGGAGAAGGGCTTGGCAACCCACCCCAGCATTCTTGCCTGGAGAATCCCCATGGACAGAGGAGCCTTGGCGGGCTAGGCTGTAGAGTCGCACAAGGTGGGATAGGACTGAAGTGACTTAGCATGCAGGCACGCACCCAAGATGAATTAAAATGAACAACGGGGGAGGGGAAATAACAAAGTAATTAGAACTGTCCATTAATTAAAAGAGCTTGATGTGGCTCTCTGACATGCAATGGATCATGTCATTGTCAACACAGGAATTTATTATCAGGAGGCCAGCGTTTGGGGTAAAAACGAAACAAGCAAAGCGAAAAGAAAAAGATAGAATCACAGTACCACAGGAATTCTCCATCTTGGTCTGGGTACTGTGTATAATTTGGGCTGAATAACTCTTGGTGGTGGGGGGTGTCCTGGGCATTTTAGGGCGTTTAATTACTGTCTCCACGGACTACATGCAAGGAGTACTCCCTGCCCAAGCTGTGACATCCCCAAATGACTCCAGACATAATCAAACATCCCCGAAGAGCAACTTGCCCCTGGTTAAGGACCACTAACAGTACAGTAACTAAAACATAGCCAGTGCTCCTTTATGTCCTGCCTCACCTTTTTCCCCGTGACTGCTTGACAGAAGCTTGTTGTCAAGCTACAATGAGAGCATGATATTTAGACAGGAAGCTGAAGGCAGTTGGTAGTTTAAGAAAGAGAATAGTGTGACACCTTTTCAAATCATCATGACTTAACCATGTCCTTTGGAATTCCGGGCTGTCTGCTCTGACTCTGAACATTAAGAAGAGAACATGACCTTGATGAAAGCCTAGAAACTGCTTCCGATGGAAGGGTTTTCAGCTGTTTCTAGATAAAAACTGACCTTTAAGATAAATTTCTCTTCCAGAATTTTTTTTTTCCTTCGTGAGTTAGTTCTCTTTGCCTTGCCTTTCACTGCAGCCAAATGGTACTTAATGGATCTTTGAAATTTAATATCATATCCTATGTTGCTAGACTTTCTGAAGCTTAATAAGAATCCTTTGAAATGATTTTGAAATAGAATTTGAGAGGAGAATAGGCTTTATTTTTGTTTGTGTTGAGCGTTTTCTCTGCTATTTTAGTGGATGAGCAATCTGATAGGCTTTCCCCTCTCCCTTTCCTCCTCTTTTTCTTCATGAAGGATGATGGAATTAGTAATGTTACAGAACTTTACATGCACTTAGCAATTTATCAACCATAACCAGCTAATCCACAGGAACACGGCAGGAGGAAGGCTTGTTATTGGATACACAGGAATGATTCCCAGATCTTTCATTTTCACTTCTGTAAACAGACCCATAGTTCCTGGTACTCCAAGGCTCTCAGTACACCTCTCTTGAATAAATGATCTTTTCGAGTATTATGACAAATGGTTTCTATTTTTTTTATTAGCTGACTCAAAAAACACCTCCATGCTGACCTGCAATATTTACACTAGCCCTGTTTCCTCCTCTTAAGTTAGGGCTGGACATGGAGTAGGGACCTCAAAACCATTTCTTGAAGGGAGCATAATGTAAGCAGCTGCTCTGACCACTAGCCCCTTCATTAGTACCAAGGATTCTCACATATGTTTTCTTTACAAGAACCTTGCACTACAGAGGGCTGAAAAGATTAAAAAAACAAAACACAGTTGATTTAATATTTTTGAACTTTTTATTTTATATTGGGGCATAGCCAATTCACAATGTTATGATAGTTCCAGGCGGACAGCAAAGGGACTCAGTTATACATATACATGTATCCATTCTCCTGGGAAAAAGATGTTGATACTTCATTTCACAAGTGCAGAAGCAGCCAAATTGCCTTTATTCATAAGCAAGGGCACGTCAAAGCAGGAATTTATTAGAACTTAAACATAACTATTCAAAGAGAGAGACCAGGTCTCTATTCTGTTGTGGTTTTAAACTCAATTATCAGCATTTCCTCTGATTTTAACATCATTTTGTAATCTTTCGTCTGATTTACTAGCCCACAAGGAAGCTTATAATGATTATTTTTAACCAGATTGAATGCTCCAAGAGGGCAGAAATCATTGTGTCTGATTTGCTAGTATAGACCCTGGCACATAGAAGGCAATCAATAAAATTTTGTTAAATAAATTTGTTAAAAGAATTTGTGTATTGACAAAACCCTAAGAACTTCCATATAAAGAAAGAGGTAACCTGGAGAGCAGATACAAACATTAAGGCCCTGGAAGGCATGTTGCTTGCTTTATATGAATATAAATAAAGTGTCAACCTGGCTCCTTCCTCTCTCTCGGGTGAGTCTGATTAGTTTAAGTTGGGCATTCTGAATTACTCTCCCTTCAGGAGCACCAACGAATTTATTTTTCCCGTGAGTAAAGCTGAGGATGAATCATGGACATTGATAACTCCACGAGACTCTGAGGAACCAAAGCATCATTAATCTTTCTTCTCTTTTAAATTCAGCACACACATATCCTAAGATACACATGTAAATCGTGCTTAGTTTTGTGGATATGCTTTCCTTATCCCTGTCACCACACCTGGGTCTTGGAGCTGGTGGCTTGGAAACCCTTTGATGTTCCTGAGAGTGGAACTAAATCCCTGATGTAGGAAGAGCCCCCTGGAGGCTGACACCTCCCTCCTCCACACTCTGGGCCTTCAAGAGTGGATGATGGAATTCAGCGCCTCCTTCCTGTCAAGACTGTCTCCATTCATGGTGAGAGTCAGGGGAAGGTTAGAAAGACTACAGCTCTGGCTGTTGCCATCAAGCCAGGAGGAAAATCAGGGAGGCCGTTGTCATCCAGACCCTTCCCTGAGCCTGTCTCCTCCTGGTTTGGGCTGGGAAGTGGTGTCCTTCCTCTGGCCATCCTATTCCTCACCCAGGTCCCCGTTTTCTAAAGTCTGGGAAGCAAATTTCTGTAAAGAGACCACTTACAGTGAAAAGAAATTATTGGCAATTACTGCCAATTATTGGCAAAATCCCAGTGACCAAGTCCTTGATGCCTTATTCTAGCTGACCAATGTCTTGTGGATTCAGTATTATCCACAGGCCTCTAAATGAAAGCTCTTTGAACTTCTTAAAATGTTGAACCCATTGAAATGTGGGACCCACTTTTCCTTATAGATTCAGACTGAGTGTCTATAGAGTTGTGTGGGGACTTCCCTGGTGATCTAATGGTTACAGCTATGAGCTTCCATTGCAGAGGACACAGGTTCGGTCCCTGATCACTGACCTAAGATCCCACACGCCTCACAATGTAGCCAAAAATAAGTAAATAAATAAAATGAGAGCTTCACTTTAAAAATGAAATAGCTGTGTGGCTCCTCTAAAATGGTTGCTCGCAACCATGGGCAATATTCCCTCCAGGGGACATTTAATAAAGTCTGGAAAACTTTCCGATTGTCACAGCCGAAACAGTGGGTGAACTACGGGTGTAGATAGATAGAAACCAAGAATGCTGCTAAATACCGTGAAGCTCAGCTCCCAAAAGACAACAAAAAGGCCCATGGAGATCAGAGTTTGTTTAGGTGTGCTGAATGAAGTCTTTTCAATGTTAATAAGTTCAAAGAGCTTTCACTTACAGGCCTGTGGTTTATACTGAATTCACAAGGTGGTAGGTCAGCTAGAATAGGGCATCTGGGACTTGGTCACTGGGATTTTGCCAATAATTGTAGCATGAGACCCGGCATGTGGGGTGCTTCATAAATATTCACTGAAGTAAGTACCATGTTGGGGTATTGCGTCTCTTTAAAGAAGTGACTAGGTTCATTAACTTGTGAGAAGGGAACAAATGTGATGTCAAAAGAGTTAAAGGTAGGGCAGAGCCAGGAGGCCAGTGAGGCCGCGGGACTTCTTGGGCTGGCTGTCTAGTAGGGTTTGAAGGATTTGAGGACCAGCGCTTCAGCCACCTGACGCAGCTACCCCTGAGATGATAATGAGGTCAAGATCCCAATGCACACAGAAGTGGCCCCAACACACTCTCGCCCCTTGCTCTGTGGAGAGCTTCATGGGCCAAGGATTCGGCACCTTCAGTGGCTCTGGGGGAGCTTGTGAGAGGGTGAGTCATCAATGCTTTGGGAGCCAAGTGCTGAAGATGAAAACCCATCTGGATGGGGCCTTTTTTATATTCTAGAAAGTTTCTCTTCCAACCTCTCTCCTCACTGTTTACACGTTAGTTTTGCTGTTGTTGGTTCTGATATATCAAGCTCTATTATAAAATTGTCAACCACTCCCTGTAGTTTCCCAAATTAAGTCCAGACTTTTTGCTCATAAAGTGTACAGAGCTCTCAGTATTCTGACACCGCTGCCCCTTTTCTTGTCATTATTTTTTCTCATTATCTTCTCTTCTTCGATCCTTTTTTTTCCTTTCCATTCTATCATGAACTGTAGCCCGCCAGGCTCTTCTGTATTCCAGTATTCTTTTCCAGGCAAGAATACTGGAGTGGGTTGCCATTTCCTTTGCCATGGGATCTTCCCGACCCAGGGACTGAACCCATGTCTCGTGCCCTGGCAGGCTGACTCTTTACCACTGAGCCACCAGGAAAGCTCTACACATGCCCAAATTTTCAGGCAAACTGGACTATTTGCTTTTTCATGATCAAGTCTCTGAATTCTCTCCTCAGGGCCATTGCCCTAGGGTAGACAAACAGTGTCATCTGCTGGCCACCACATTGTCCTCTCTGTGGCTGACCTTGGTTGGGCCTGCGTCTTTCTCTATTCACAGTGTTCATTTTCCAGGGGTCTTTCTACTCCCATAAATATGTAAATCATTCAACACTGATGGAGTCAGAAACCCAGAATAAATACCTACTTCCTATCTACTGCTTGCATAGGGGATGTGTGTGAATTAAAGAGATAATGCTGTCTGCAAAGTGCTTTCATCTTCCCAGTATGAGCTGTATTCCTTCAAAGCATTATTCAGATTTCACGTTGGCACCCACATGTGCTTAGCATAGAAAGGAAGACCCAGCCTGCTGACAGCAGGGGCCTCGGTGCTTTACTGAACTGTGGTCTGAGCTGAGGTAGATATTTATGTCATTGCATATGCTCTTGAGTTTCTTATTTACTTCAGATTCCAGTGTTAAGCTTAATGGAAGGCTTTCTCTGTTATGCTGCTATCTCATGGCAGACGCAGTCCCATCTACAGGAGACAGAGACTTTGAGGGTGCTAATGAAATCCCACTTTTATGAAGGGTTTGATTGGATATATCATTACCCTTTTCCATTATGGAAATACACTTTCTTTTTAATATGGTGAAAATGCATTAGGAAACTTCAGTCTTCAAAAAGAAAGTGTGATAGTACAGGTGGACCAGTTTATAATATGATCAAGAATCTGAGTGGCTTTGTTCATCAAATGCAAGAACAAGAGAAGTAGAATGAAAATTCCTCAAAAATGGGAGCATAATTAAAAGGAAACTTTATTCTATGCACAGAATCCTTGCTTTTCTGGATGTCACAGCCTAGGGTTAAAAAGAAAAGTGAGAAAGAGGTGGGTTTGTCACAGTAGCAATAGACACAGTATTCTTCTGGGGACTTCCCTAGTGGTCCAGTGGTTAAGACTTCCCCTTCCAATGCAGGGGGTGCAGGTTTGATCCCTGGTTGGGGAGCTAAGATCCCATATGCCTCACGGCCAAAAAATATATAAAAGGAAGTGATATTGTAACAAATTCAATAAATACTTTAACAAATGGTCCTCATTTAAAAAAGAAAATCTTCTAATACAAAACCAAAAACAAAAACCCCAACAACAGAAAAATCAATATTCTGCCGGCAATGCCCACCACCCAATATGGGATTTTCTAAATATTTTTGAAGCTCCCTTTCCAACCCCTCTCCTACTGCTGAGAGCTTTAGGGGCTATCTTTTGTGTGATCCTAGACCCAGTTCTCAGAGAAGGCAATGGCACCCCACGCCAGTACCCTTGCCTGGAAAATCCCACGGACGGAAGAGCCTGGTGGGCTGCAGTCCATGGGGTCGCTAAGGGTCGGACACGACTGAGCGACTTCACTTTCACTTTTTACTTTCATACATTGGAGAAGGAAATGGCAACCCATGCCAGTGTTCTTGCCTGGAGAATCCCAGGGACGAGGGAGCCTGGTGGGCTGCTGTCTATGGGGTCACATAGAGTCGGACACGACTGAAGTGACTTAGCAATAGCATAGACCCAGTTCTTAGAGATACCATGTTGCATTCTTCATTTCCCCCATGGCCTCAGAGGGCTACTGAGGCCTGTCATGGCTGGAGAGGCCTGCCCATGTGGCCACCAGTCCCCAAGTTGTGGCCACAGATATCTGTCCAGAGAGCTCTAACTGCCATGGCTAACCTTGACCCTCCTGTGTTGTACCAGATTTTGTGCTGAAACGCTTGTAAGAATCCTTTTCCCTAGTTAGGCATTACTCAATGTCTTGCATAACAAAATAGTGATTTTTTTGTACCCCCAATTAGAGAGGTTTGTGTTTTTGGCTACTGTTTTTTGAAGGGTTAATAAGGTAGCAGAGATGTGCCTGCAAACGGGTCTCTCTGCTCAGGCTGAGCGTCCTTGCATACGAGGCGTTCTGCCAAAGAGTCTGGATACAGCCTTGAGTTTAATGGTCCCTTGCAAACAAGGGAGCATTCCCTTCTTGAGATAAGAGGGAGATGAGGGCTTTGTGCAAACTCTGCGGTAGACAGAGATTTCACTCCCCTTTGCTGTACGATAACATGTATGCACCTGCACTGTACTGAAAAGGCTTGTTCTTACAGTCTGGAATTCTGCCTAAGGAGGGCTTTATAATAATAAACGGCAATTAGTTTGCCCAGTTCTGTTCCTCTGGCCAGAGTGGTGTCCTGTCTGTCTCTTGTGTGTCTTGTATGTTCTGTGTCATTTCACTCATAGTAACCAACAGTTTTTGCTTGCTTTTTGACTGTTTTTGAAAGCAGCCCTTCATTTCAATCCCCTCATCAGAAAATTCAAGATGGGTTTTACTTCCGTTACAGCAGTAGTAAGACAACGGCTGTACCAAAATGTTTCGCGTTTCCTCTGTCCTGGGCATTGTTATTAGACCAAACTTATGCGCCTTAACTGTCTTTATCTTAGGATGAATTCTTTCCCAGAAAGCCACAAGACTTGTTATGGAAATAGATAATAGATTGGCCCTGCCAGGCTTATCTTGGTATATTAAGCTGAACAGGGAGTAGGACTAACCTGGGGCTTACATACAGAAGACAGCAATCCGTGGATCTTTTAGTTTCAGACAGAACGTAGGGTTAAAGCACCAAGTCCTGAGATTTATTAGTTTTAATTAGAACTTGTTTGATCAACAGGGACCCCCTTGAGTTCACAAACCGATAGCTGATGTTACTGACACAGGTCCCGAGGAGAGCTGGAATTCTGGGGAGCTTTCTGTTGGCAACCTCTGCACCCAGAAACTGCGCTTTCTGTCTCTTACAGGGCTGCATGTTCTCCTTTCTGCTTTTACAGTCTCCACTTCCTTTTGCTCTCTGTTTATCAAATGGCCAGCAGCCCAGATTAATGTATTTTTCACAGGTCCAGCTAAATATAGCCCCTGTCAATGATAACTTTCATAAGAGACTGTGATTAGGCACCAACTGGCCATTAGAAGGATTGGTTTGGGTTTGGGTGTCCACTCTGCTTGGGTCAGAAGTTTCTGTTGTTGTTCAGCCATTCTGTCATGTCTGACTCTTTGTGACCCCATGGATGGCAGCACACCAGGCTTCCCTATCCTTCACTATCTCCTGGAGTTTGCTCAAACTCATGTCCATTGAGTTGGTGATGCCATCCAACCATCTCAATCTCTGTCATCCCCTTCTCTTCCTGCCCTCAATCATTCCCATCATCAGGGTCTTCTCCAATGATTCAGCTCTATGTAGCAGGTGGCCAAAGTATTGGAGCTTCAGCTGCAGCATCAGTCCTTCCAATGAATATTCAGAACTGATTTGCTTAGGATTGATTGGTTTGCTCTCCTGGCTATTCAAGGGACTCTCAAGAGTCTTCTCCAACACTACAGTTCGAAAGCATCAATTCTTTGACACACAGCAGAAATTTCGGAGGGTATGTCATATATATAGACATTGCTTCCCCCAACCCCTCCAAACAGGAATTTGAGAATGAAGCCATGGGAAGGATGATTACTATACTGTGGAAGGGCCAGTCTTGTGCTACAAAGTGTTTTCCAAAAGCAGATACTCAATAAGGGATTATAGAAAGAATGGTGAATCAAAGGTTCCCTGTGCTCTTGGACTCAAGGACTCAGATGGAAATTGGTTGTGTTATAAATTAGATTTGGTTTCCTATGGGGCAAGGACACACCACTAAAGTTTTCACATTAGGAAGGATTTCAGGTTTCTGAAATCCTTCCTAATGACAAACTTGAAAAATAGTAAGGTGGCCAAGGGTATAACCCACTCCTGCCAATACTGGGTTAATAGATTTTCAGGCAGAATCTTCTAATCCTTCTGGATATAGTTTCTTTCTCAAGAGGGTTTAGGCACTGGAGGAATAAATAACGCTGAGAAACTTCGGGTTCTCTTCAGCTGGTGCTCTATCTGCACTGCCTTTTAAAAGCCACTGTGATTAACAGCTTTGAAATGTTTTTAATGAGCATTTCAGTCTGGGTTTATATATCCTTCAAAGAGTTAAGATTTCACCCAGGAGGTTTCGGAACTGAATTAGCATGTGTGTTTATTATTGCTTGAATCTGTAGCAGCAGACTTGCTGAGTTTTTAGCTGAGAGGCAGGCGGCTGTTAGGCTTAGGGCTTTGAGGGGTTTGATTCGATCAGGGCCCTAGGATGGCAGCTCTAAGGAGAGTAGTGAGAGCTGTTGGTCTAAATAGGAGGCATGACTTTAGCACCTGCTCAGATTCACAGTGTGGGCACTGAGCATCCTACAGTGGGTTGATGTAGAGCTAGAAGTGGTGGGAGCTTGGGTGGGGGAATCTGATGTATGACAGAAAGGTGCTTTTAACTCTGATGGACATTTCTCTTTTTTTGCAAGGTCAATAGCTTTTTATTTGCTATTTTTAAATTGGAATATAATTGCTTTACGATGTTGTGTTAGTTTCTGCTATATGACAATGTGAATCAGCTGTAAGTACACATATATCTCCTGTCTCTTGAGCCTCCCTCCCACTCCTTATCCCACCCCTTGAGGTTCTCTCTCATATTAAAGCAGTGGTCCCTGCCCTTTTATTAATTTTACTTTAGAAATACCTATGTAGTGTTTGCTGTATGCTAGATACTGAACTAAATGTTTAGAAATTTTGATTTATTTCATCCGCATGACTAACTCATGCTCCTGCTGCTAAGTCGCTTCAGTTGTGTCCGACTCTGTGCGACTCCATAGATGGCAGCCCACCAGGCTCCTCTGTCCCTGGGATTCTCCAGGCAAGGATACTGGAGTGGGTTGCCATTTCCTTCTCCAACTAACTCATGAGATAGAAACAATTATGATTATTTTACAGATGAAGAAAGTGAGGTTCTGAGTGGTTAAAGAACATGCTCAAGGTTACCACGCCAGTTAGGGATGGAGTTAGGATTTGAAACCAGACAGCCTGCTCTAGCATATAGGTTCTCAATGCCTATGCTAGGTGTAACGACTCTTATGGAATTACTAACATCTTAATCATGCTAAACTTATCATGAACTTTTTCAGCGTCAGCCAGAGTACTCAGGAGTGCATGGGTGGGTGGAAATATGAAAGCAGTGGGTCTTGACTGGAAAGTAAGTAAGGATGCAAGGAGGGGAGAGTAATACAGAGAATTAGGGAAGAGACATTCAAGGAGGGGAATTGAGAAACACCATAGATAAGATTTATTCACCTCACAATTTCACTGTGAACAAGCTCCTTAACCCCTAACATTTTTACAAGAAAGTTTAACATACATACATACCAAAAGAACCCTCCCTAGAGGGAAGCTATGTAACACAGCCAATTAGCCACCATTAGTCCAGCGTTCCCTCCACTGGACTACAGTGCTTGTATAATATGGTACATTTTTAAATATAAACTTAGGCTTATTTCCCTTGTGTATATCTCTCTATACTTTACCCTTCCTTCATTCTGTTGGTGGCGTGCCTTGTCTTGAAGAAGAGTTAATATAGGAAAAACAGAGGGAAAGAGAGAAAATATATTTGAATTTCAAGAGCAAAGACATTTTAAAACACCTTTATTGACAGAAAGAAAGTTAGTCGCTCAGTCATGTCCGACTCTTTGTTAATCCCATAGACTTCAGCCCGCCAGGATCTTCTGTCCATGAAATTCTGCACGCAAGAATACTAGAGTGGGTTGCCATTCCCTTCTCCAGGGGATCTTCCTGATCCAGGGATCAAACCCTGATCTCTTGCATTGCAGGCAGTTTCTTTGCAGTCTGAGGCATCAGAGAAGCTGTTATTGACGTAAACCATACATATTTAAAGTGCATAATAAGTTCTGACATATGTACTCACCCAAAAAACCATCATCACGATCAAAGTTGTAAACGTATCCATCACCCCAAAGTTTCTCTGTGCTTTTTTGCAATCCTCCCTGCCTTGTTTTCCTAGACAGCCCTGATCTGCTTTCTGCCATATAGATTAGCTTGCAGGTTTTCAAGAATTTTATGTAAATAGAATCATACAGTACTTTGTCTAGCTCTATTTCCCCTCTGTTTCACTGAGCATAATTATTTTGAGAATCATCAGGTTATTGTATCAATAGAACATTTGTTTTCATTGCTTAGCGGTAATTCTCAGCATAATTGTATGACTATACCATGGTGTGTTCATTCACCTGTTGATGAATAATTACATTGTTTTCAGGTCTTGGCTAGTATAAAAAAGGCTGCCATAAACATTGGTGTACAAGTTTTTGTATGGACACATGCTTTTATTTCTTTGGGTCGATACATAGGAGTAGAATGAGTCACATAGTAGGTGCAGGTTTCATTATCTATGCAACTGTTGAACTGTTTTCTAAGGAATTTGCCCATTTTATATTACCACCAGCAGTGTGTGAGAGTCGTAATTGTTCCCTTGCCAACACATGGTAAGTCAGTCTTTTAACTGCACACACTGTAATAGGTATATATTGGTATCTGATTATGGTTTTATTTGCATTTCCCTAATGATTAATGGTGTTGAGCATCCTTTCTTGTTTTTACTTGCCATCTTTTTGCTGAAGTGCCTAGTCAATATTTTTGCCCATTAAAAATGATTATTTTTGAAACCTATTTTCTGTTTAGTATTTTCAGACTGTGATTGACTCATGGGTAACTGATTGAGTACTGAGAATTCTTTAAATATCATGGACACAAGCCTTTTATCATATATTCAATTAGCAAGGGTGGGAGGGAGGCTCAAGAGGTAGGGGATCTATGTATACATATACCTGATTCATGTGGTTGTACAGCAGAAACCAACACAACATTGTCAAGTAATTATACTCCAATAAAAATAAATAAACAAATAAAATTAGCAAATATTTTCTCCCAGCTTGTGGATTGGCTAACTTTTCATCCTCTTAAAAATGTCTTTTGAAGAGCAGAATTTCTTAAATTTAATTAAATCATACATATCAGTTCCTTCCTTTATGGATAATGCTTTTGCTCATGTTCAGTTGATCAGTCGTGTTCTACTCTTTGGAACCCTTTGAACTATAGCCTGCCAGGCTCCTCTGTCCATGGGATTCTTCAGGCAAGAATACTGGAGTGGGTTGCCATTCCCTACTCCAAAGGATCTCCACAACCCCGGGATTGAACCCATGTCTCTTGCACTACAGGCAGATTCTTTACCTCTGAGCCACAGGGAAAGCCTGGATAGTGCTTTTAGTACTATATTAAGAAATTTCTGCCAATTCAAGGTCACAAAGATTTTCTTCAATGTTTTCTTCCAGAAGTTTAATAATTTTAGGCTTTACATTTAAATCTAGGATCCATTTTAAGTTAATTTTTTAATTTAGTGAAAAGTATAAATTGAAGTTTATTTATTTGCCTATGGATATCCAATTGCTCTATTACTCATTTTGGAAAAGACAATCCTTTCTCCACTGAATTAACTTTGTCAAAAATTATTTGTTCCTGTGTAGTACACCTATTTTGTTCCATTGTTCTGTTTGTCTATCTTTTCACCAATATTGTAATGCCTTGATATCTGTATTTGCATGGAAGTCTTGAAATCAGGTGCTATAAGCCCTTCATCTTTACTTTTCTTTAAAATTTTGTTTTGTTTTATTATTCCAGATTCTTTGTGTATGTTCCATATGAGTTTTAGAATCAGCTTGTCAATTATTACCAAAAAAATTTTCTGGATTTTTGACTGAGGTTGTATTGAATCTATAGATGAATTTAAGAAGAATAAACATTTTAACAATATGTGTTCTGACTCAAGAACAAGGCAAATCTCTTCCTTTTTTGGGTTTATATTTATTAATCAATGAGAAATGTTTTATTTGTGTAAGACCATCACATCTTTTGTCAGATTTATCCCTAAGTATCTCATATTTTTAGTGTTTTTGTAAATGATATTCTTAAAATTTCAGTTCATGATGCTCATTGCTGGTAGAAATAGTTCTTTTTGTATTATCGTATCTGGTAAACCTAAGCTCATTTACGAGATTTTACATAGCCAATCATGTCAGTTATGAATAAAGACAGTTTTATTCTCCTCTCCAATATGAATGCCTTTTATTCCTCTTTTGGGCCTTATTTTATTGTCTAGAATTTCTAACGCAATGTTGAATGAAGTGGCAAGAACAGACTTCTTGCCTTGATCCTGAGCTCAGGGGAAAGCATTCAGTTAGGTATGATATTAGTTATAGGTTTCTTATAACCATCCTTTATCAGGCTGAAGAAATTGCCTTCGCTTCAAAGTAAGCAGAGATTTTTCTTTTCAGTGATGGATTTTGGATTTTTTTCTTGGACTTGGGGTTTGTTGAAATTCTGGGATGGGTGAGTTTGTTGTATTCATCAAATTTGAATAATTTTCACTATTTAATCAAATATTTTTTTTCTGTCCCTCTCATTCTCTCATCTCTTTTGGCAACTCCAATTTCACATATATTGGGGTGCCTAAAGTTATCCACAAGTCCCTGATTTTTGCTTCATTCCTTTCTGATTTTTTTCTCCTTATGCTTCATATTTAGATAGGTTCTATTACTATATCTTCAGTTCACTAAGCTTTATGTCTGTAATGGCTGCATATCACTGCTGAGTCTCTCAGTCATGTCTGACTCTTTGTGACCCCATGGACTATAGCCCATCAGACTTCTCCAGGGGATCTTCCCGACCCAAGGATAGAACTTGAGTCTCATATTCTCTGCATTGCAGGCAGATTCTTTACCCACTGAGCCATTGGGGAAGCCAAATGGCTAATCTGCCAATAATTTTATCCAGTGTATTTTTCATCTCAGACATTATAATTTTCATCTCTGGAAACTTTGTCTTTTTTATGTCTTCCAGGTTTCCACTTAATGGCTACCCACTCCAGTAACCTTGCCTGGAGAATTTGATGGACAGAGGAGCCTGGTGGACTATAGTCTATGAGGTCGCAAAGAGTCTGACATAACTGAGTAACTAACACATACACAAAGTTTCAAATAGAAATTGAGTTGAGTTTGAGAAAAACAGACGATTTGTTTTGTACCTCTGTTTGTGGACTAAAATTTTTACCCATTACACATTTAGTCTCTGGTCAAATTCTCACAGCAATGCAATCATGATGCTTGTTTGGGTTTGATTGCTAAACAATTGACTGAGTTTTACATGACTATATCAAAATGTAGTAAGGATTGCTGAGTGTATGTCAGAAGGATTTTACACATGCATTTTCCTTACCCAACAGAGTAGGTTAAACATGAAAAGTATAAGTGCCTCCTTCATGAAAAAGCATAAGTGGATCCTTCAAGAAAGTTACTTCTTGTAGGGTAACAAAGCTGGCTTAGTATAACAGAGTTCAGGCCTTTTATTATAGACTTTTGGGATTTCATCCCAATTAAAAAAATATAAATGTGAACAGTGAATAATGAGGACCTTCTCCATGTTTACTATTAAGTCCTACATTTTTCAGAGCATTCATCTTGAGGAGTTATGCTCTTATTTAAAAAATGATAGCTTTGCTTAAAATATTTGCTGAATTCATCTTCTGGAATCTTCTTCAGAGGCTACAGCCCTTTCTATTGAATCTTCAAATCAATGACTCATCTTTAGTCTCTGGGCAAAGATTCGATTTCTTTGGTAGCAGTCAAAATCATTTAGAGTTAAGTCTGATGAATAAAGAGGAGAGTCAAATTTGGTAATACCATTGCGGTCAGGAATGAAATGTGACGAAAAAGAGATGAAACTGAATCTTCTTGGTAAAGATTAAGAAAACGAACAGATACTCAAAACAGTCAGTTTTTAAAACTGAGGTAACCTTTCTTGGAACAAACCTGATAAGGAATTTTAAGCAAACGAAACCAATAATAGCAGCAGTGCTCTGGTTAAGGTTCTGTGTGGAGCCTGTGCCTCTTTTCTGAGACCCTCCTGCATTCCTGGGACACCTTAACACTCCACACAAGAGTACAGCTAAAGTGGGGGAAGGAGGGGGTGGGCTGAATGAAGAAAGTAGCATTGACAGATATACACTACCATGTGTAAAATAGACAGCTAGTGAGAACTGGCTATATAACTCAGGGAGCCCAGCCTGGTGCTCTGTGGTGGCGTGTGATGAGGGGAAAGGAGGGAGGCTCTAGAGGGAGGGGATAAATGTATAATTTTGACTGATTCTAGTTGTTATGTGGCAGAAACGAACACAACTTTGTAAAAAGCAATTTTCCTCCTGTTGAAAAATAAATGAAAAAAAGAGTACAGCTAGAAAATCATTGCTTGAAATGATGGCATGTTGGAGATAAAAATCTAAAAAATAGGTTCAGGCAGGTCACCTACAGCTATGTCAAATAGGGAATGGCTATTATGAAAGACCTTTCTGAATCAGGAGTAGAAAGAGATACAAGGTGTGACTTCTAAGAAATAACTGAGTTGTTTGCTGTAATTATAACAGAAAGAAGGCTTCAAGAGAGCTATCCAAAACAACTAAGCTCACCACACTTTGCTAATACAGACTGCATCTGCAGGCTCCTAATCTTCACAGGTGATGCCCCTTACCTCTTTTCTGCCCTCCTCCACTCCTGTCACCATCAGCCTAATAGTAGACTCTGGAACCCTCTGCTCTAATCACTCAGTTCAAAGGCTTGGTGCTGATTCAGTTTTGCTCCTTGTCCTACTACTTTCTCTTATTTTTTTGATATTTATTTATTTGTCTATGTTGGGTCTTAATAGTGCCATGTGGGACCTAGTTCTCTGACCAAGGATTGAACCAGGCCCCTCTGCATTGGGAGCATTCACTCAGCCACTGAACCACCAGGGAAGTCCCCCTACTACTCTTGGACAACTTATTTCCACTATGACCCAATGTAGGCCAGGATTAGATGAAGATCAGAATCTCTGCCCTCCAGTTGCAGTCCTCTATAACATAATTATAACCTGATGCAAAGAGCTGAGTTATTGGAAAAGATTGATGCTAGGAAAGATTGAGGGCAGGAGGAATAGGGGGTGACAGAGGATGAGATGGTTGGGTGGCAGCATCAACTTGGTGGACATGAGTCTAAGCAAACTCGGGGAGATAGTGAAGGACAGGGAAGCCTGGTGTGTTGCCATGCACTGGGTCACAAAGAGTAGGACACAACTGAGTGACTGAACAACAAATAATATGATTGTCTCTGTGTAGACCTCTGATCTTATCTGTTTGGCCCCAGTTTTTGTAGATTTTGTGGTAGAAGTTTCCACGTTATGTCTTACATGAAAGTTAAGTTTTTCCTTCTATACTTTATGTTATTGAGGGAATGCTCCCCCATGTTTTCATTTCTATAGTTTCCCTGCTGCTGCTGTTTATTCGTTCAGTGGTGTCCAACTCTTTGCTACCCTATGGACTGTATGTAGCCCGTCAGGCTTCTCTGTTCTCAGGATTTCCTGGGCAAGAATACTGGAGTGATAGACATCTCAAAACTCACTACTGAACACTTCATTGCACTCCAGAGAGAGGAAATCCAGCTCCATCCACCAGAACACCAACATAAGCTTCCCTAACCAGGAAACATTGACAAGCCACTCGTCCAACCCCACCCACAGGGAGGAACCTCCACAATAAAGAGGAACCACAAAATGCCAGAATACAGAAAGACCATCCCAAACACAGCAATCTAAACAAGATGAAAAGGCAGAGAAATAATCAGCAGGTAAAGGAACATGATAAATGCCCACCAAACCAAACAAAAGAGGAGGAGATAGGGAGTCTACCTGAAAAAGAATTCAGAATAATGATAGTAAAAATGATCCAAAATCTTGAAAACAAAATGGAGTTACAGATAAATAGTCTGGAGACAAGGATTGAGAAGATGCAAGAAATGTTTAACAAGGACCTAGAAGATATAAAAAAGAGTCAATCAATAATGAATAAGGCAATAAATGAGATTAAAAACACTCTGGAGGGAAGCAACAGTAGAATAACTGAGGCAGAAGATAGGATAAGTGAGGTAGAATATAGAATGGTGGAAATAAATGAAGCAGAGAGGAAAAAAGAAAAAAGAGTGAAAAGAAATGAAGACAACCTCAGAGACCTCTGGGACAATGTCAAATGCCCCAACATTCGAATCATAGGAGTCCCAGAAGAAGAAGACAAAAAGAAAGACCATGAAAAAATACTTGAGGAGATAATAGTTGAAAACTTCCCTAAAATGGGGAAGGAAATAGTCATCCAAATCCAAGAAACCCAAAGAGTCCCAAACAGGATAAACTCAAGGCAAAGCACCCCAAGACACATATTAATCAAATTAACAAAGATCAAACACAAAGAACAAATATTAAAAGCAGCAAGGGAAAAACAAATAACACACAAGGGGATTCCCATAAGGATAACAGCTGATCTTTCCATACAAACTCTTCAGGCCAGAAGGGAATGGCAGGACATACTTAAAGTGATGAAAGAGAAAAAACAACCCAGATTACTGTACCTAACAGGGATCTCATTCAAATATGAAGGAGAAGTCAAAAGCTTTACAGACAAGCAAAAGCTGAGAGAATTCAGCACCACCAAACCAGCTCTTCCACAAATGCTAAAGGATCTTCTCTAGGCAGGAAACAGAAAAGGTGTATAAACTTGAACCCAAAACAACAAAGTAAATGGCAACAGGATCATACTTATCAATAATTACCTTAAATGTAAATGGGTTGAATGCCCCAACCAAAAGACAAAGATTGGCTGAATGGATACCAAAAGAAGACCCTTATATATGGTGTCTACAAGAGACCCACCTCAAAACAAGGGACACATATAGACTGAAAGTGAAGGGCTGGAAAAAGATATTTCATGCAAATAGAGACCAAGAGAAAGCAGGAGTAGCAACACTCATATCAGATAAAATAGACTTTGAAATAAAGGCAGTGAAAAGAGACAAAGAAGGACACTATATAATGATCAAAGGATCACTCCAAGAAGAAGATATAATAATTATAAATATATATGCACCCAACATAAGAGTACTGCAATATGTAAGGCAAATGCTAACAAGTATGAAAGGGAAAATTAACAACAACACAATAATAGTGGGAGACTTTAATACCCCACTCACACCTATGGATAGATCAACTAAACAGAAAATTAGCAAGGAAACACAAACTTTAAAGGATACAATAGACCAGTTAGACCTAATTGATATCTATAGGACATTTCACCCCAAAACAATGAATTTCACCTTTTTCTCAAGTGCACATGGAACCTTCTGCAGGATAGATCACATCCTGGGCCATAAACCTAGCTTTGGTAAATTTAAAAAAATTGAAATCATTCCAAGCATCTTTTCTGATCACAATGTAGTAAGATGAGATGTCAATTACAGGAAAAAAAAACTATTAAAAATTCCAACACATGGAGGCTGAACAACTTGATCTTGAATAACCAACAAATCACAGAAGAAATCAAAAAATAAACCAAAATATGCATAGAAATGAATGAAAATGAAAACACAACAACCCAAAACCTATGGGACACTGTAAAAGTAGTGCTAAGGGGAAGGTTCATAGCAATACAGGCTTACTTCAAGAAACCAGAAAAAAGTCAAATACCTAACTCTACACCTAAAACAACTAGAAAAGGAAGAAATGAACCCCAGGGTTAGTAGAAGGAAAGAAATAATAAAAATTAGGGCAGAAATAAAAGAAACAAAAGAGACCATAGCAAAAAACAACAAAGCTAAAAGCTGGCTTTTTGACAAGATAAATAAAATTGACAAACCATTAGCCAGACTCATCAAGAAACAAAGAGAGAAGAATCAAATCAACAAAAGTAGAAATGAAAATGGAGAAATCACAACAGACAACACAGAAATACAAATGGTCATAAGAGACTACTATCAACAACTATACGCCAATAAAATGGACAACTTGGAAGAAATGGACAAATTCTTAGAAAAGTATAACTTTACAAAACTGAACCAGGAAGAAATAGAAAATCTTAACAGACCCATCACAAGCACAGAAATTGAAACTGTAATCAGAAATCTTCCAGCAAACAAAAGCCCAGGACCAGATGGCTTCACAGCTGAATTCTACCAAAAATTTCGAGAAGAGCTAACACCTATCCTACTCAAACTCTTCCAGAAAATTGCAGAGGAAGGTAAACTTC
Organism: Ovis canadensis; assembly: GCF_042477335.2. Taxonomy (NCBI): domain Eukaryota; kingdom Metazoa; phylum Chordata; class Mammalia; order Artiodactyla; family Bovidae; genus Ovis; species Ovis canadensis. The sequence goes on along the minus strand of NC_091252.1, from coordinate 60,184,135 downwards.
CAAACTCATTCTATTAGGCCACCATCACCCTAATACCAAAATCAGACAAAGATGCCACAAAAAAAGAAAACTAAAGGCCAATATCACTGATGAAAATAGATGCAAAAATCCTTAACAAAATCCTAGCAATCAGAATCCAACAGCATATTAAAAAGATAATACATCATGACCAAGTGGGCTTTATCTCAGGGATGCAAAGATTCTTCAGTATCTGCAATCAATCAATGTAATATACACCACATTAACAAATTGAAAGATAAAAACCATATGATTATCTCTATAGATGCAGAGAAAGCCTTTGACAAAATTCAACATCCATTTATGATAAAAACTCTCCAGAAAGCAGGAATAGAAGGAACATACCTCAACATAATAAAAGCTATATATGACAACCCATAGCAAACTTTATCCTCAGTGGTGAAAAATTGAAAGCATTTCCCCTAAAATCAGGAACAGGACAAGGGTGCCCACTCTCACCACTACTATTCAACATAGTTTTGGAAATTTTAGCCACAGCAATCAGAGAAGAGAAAGAAATAAAAGGAATCCAGATTGGAAAAGAAGAAGTAAAACTCTCACTGTTAGCGGATGACATGATCCTCTACATAGAAAACCCTGAAGACTCCACCAGAAAATTACTAGAGCTAATCAATGAATATAGTAAAGTTGCAGGATATAAAATTAACACACAGAAATCCCTTGCATTCCTATACACTAACAATGACAAAACAGAAGGAGAAATTAAGGAAACAATTCCATTCACCATTGCAATGAAAAGAATAAAATACTTAGGAATAAATCTACCTAAAGAAACAAAAGACCTATATATAGAAAACTATAAAACATTGATGAAAGAAATCAAAGAGGATACAAATAGATGGAGATATATACCATGTTCATGGATTGAAAGAATCAATATAGTGAAAATGAGTATACTACCCAAAACAATTATAGATTCAATGAAATCCCTATCAAGCTGTCAACGGTATTTTTCACAGAACTAGAACAAATAATTTCACAATTTGTATGGAAATACAGAAAACCTCTAATAGCCAAAGCAATCTTGAGAAAGAAGAAAGGAACTGGAGGAATCAGTCTGACTTCAGGCTATACTACAAAGCTACAGTCATCAAGACAATATGGTACTGGCACAAAGAGAGAAATATAGATCAATGGAACAAAATAGAAAGCCCAGAGATAAATCCACACACCTATGGAAACCTTCTAAAGAAAGGCAATGCCAAAGAATGCTAAAACTACCACACAATTGCACTCATCTCACACGCTAGTAAAGTAATGCTCAAAATTCTCCAAGCCAGGCTTCAGCAATACATGAACCGAGAACTTCCAGATGTTCAAGCTGGTTTTAGAAAAAGCAGAGGGACCAGAGATCAAATTACAAACATCCACTGGATCATAGAAAAAGCAAGAGAGTTCCAGAAAAACATCTATTTCTGCTTTATTGACTATGCCAAAGCCTTTGACTGTGTGGATCACAATAAACTGTGGAAAATTCTTCAAGAGAAAGGAATACCAGACCACCTGACCTGCCTCTTGAGAAACCTGTATGCAGGTCAGGAAGCAACAGTTAGAACTGGACGTGAAACAACAGACTGGTTCCAGATAGGAAAAGGAGTACGTCAAGGCTGTGTATTGTCACCCTGCTTATTTAACTTATATGCAGAGTACATCATGAGAAACACTGGGCTGGAAGAAGCATAAGCTGGAATCAAGATTGCCAGGAGAAATATCCATAACCTCAGATATGCAGATGACACCATCCTTATGGCAGAAAGTGAAGAGAAACTAAAAAGCCTCTTGATGAAGTGAAAGAGGAGAGTGAAAAAGTTGGCTTAAAGCTCAACATTCAGAAAACTAAGATCACGGCATCTGGTCCTATCACTTCATGGGAAATAGTGGGTAAACAGTGGAAACAGCGCCAGACTTTATTTTGAGGGGCTCCAAAACCACTGCGGATGGTGATTGCAGCCATGAAATTAAAAGATGCTTACTCCTTGGAAGAAAAGTTATGACCAACCTAGATAACATATTTAAAAGCAGAGACATTACTTTGCCAACAAAGGTCTGTCTAGTCAAGGCTATGGTTTTTCCAGTAGTCATGTACAGATGTGAGAGTTGGACTGTGAAGAAAGCTGAGCACTGAAGAATTGATGCTTTTGAACTGTGGGTGTTGGAGAAGACTCTTGAGAGTTCCTTGGACTGCAAGGAAATCCAACCAGTCCATTCTAAAGGAGATCAGTTCTGGGTGTTCTTTGGAAGGACTGATGCTAAAGCTGAAACTCCAGTACTTTGGCCACCTCATGTGAAGAGTTGACTCATTGGAAAAGACTCTGATGCTGGAAGGGATTGGAGGCAGGAGAAGAAGGGGATGACAGAGGATGAGATGGCTGGATGGCATCACCGATTCGATGGACATGAGTTTGATTGAACTCTGGGAGTTGGTGATGGACAGGGAGGCCTGGCATGCTGCAATTTATGGGGTCGCAAAGAGTCAGACACAACTGAGTGACTGAAATGAACCTAACTGAATTGATGGACACCTTATCTTTGACAAAGGCAGCAAGAATATACAATGGAGAAAAGACAATCTCTTTAAAAATTGGTGTTGGGTAAACTGGTCAACCATTTGTAAAAGAATGAAGCTAGAACACTTTCTAACACCATACACAAAAATAAACTCAAAATGGATTAAAGATCTAAACGTAAGATCAGAAACTATAAAACTCCTAGAGGAGAACATAGGCAAAACACTCTCTGACATAAATCACAGCAGGATCCTCTATGACCCACCTCCCAGGGTAATGGAAATAAAAGCAAAAATAAACAAATGGGACCTAATTAAACTTAAAAGCTTTTGCACAATGAAGCAAACTATAAGCAAGGTGAAAAGACAGCTTTCAGAATGGGAGAAAATAATAGCAAATGAAGCAACTGACAAAGAATTAATCTCAAAAGTATACAAGCAGCGCTTGCAGCTCAATTCCAGAAAAATAAATGACCAAATCAAAAAATGAGCCAAAGAACTAAGCGGACATTTCTCCAAAGAAGACGCTCAAAAGATGCTCAACATCACTCATTATCAGGGAAATGCAAATCAAAACCACAATGAGGTACCATCTCACACTCGTCAGAATGGCTGCTATCCAAAAGTCTACAAACAATAAATGCTGGAGAGGGTGTGGAGAAAAGGGAACCCTCTTATACTGTTGGTGGGAATGCAAACTAGTACAGCCACTATGGAGAACAGTGTGGAGATTCCTTAAAAAACTGGAAATAGAACTGCCATATGACCCAGCAATCCCACTGCTGGGTCACACACTGAGGAAACCAGAACTGAAAGAGACACGTGTACCCCAATGTTCATTGCAACACTGTTTATAATAGCTAGGATGTGGAAGCAACCTAGATGTCCATTGGCAGATGAATGGATAAGAAAGCTGTGGTACATATACACGATGGAATATTACTCAGCCCTTAAAAAGAATACATTTGAATCAGTTCTAATGAGGATGAAACTGGAGCCTATTATACAGAGTGAAGTAAGCCAGAAAGAAAAACACCAATACAATATACTAACGCATATATATGGATTTTAGAAAGATGGTAACGATGACCCTAAACGCAAGACAGCATAGAGACACAGATGTATAGAATAGTCTTTTCGACTCTGTGGAAGAAGATGAAGGTGAGATGGTTTGAGAGAGTGGCATTGAGGCATGTATGTTATCATGTGTGAAACAGATCACCAGTCCAGGTTCAATGTATGAGACAGGTTGCTCAGGGCTGATGTACTGGGATGACCCTGAGGGATGGGATGGGGAGGTAAGTGGGAGGGGGAGTTCAGGATGGGGAAAACATGTACACCCATGGCTGATTCACATCAATATATGGCAAAACCCACTACAATATTGTAAAGTAATTAGCCTCCAATTAAAATACATAAATTAAAAAAAAAACAAACAAATACTGAAGTGGGTTGCCATTTTCTTCTCCAAGGGATCTTCCAAACCCAGGCATCCAACCCATGTCTTCTGCTTGGCAGGTGGATTCTTTACCACTGTACCACCTGGGAAGCCATACTTTCCCTATAACTTCATAATACATGTTGGACAGACAGATTCTAAAGTAACACCTAGTGATTCCCTGCTTTGTGCTATTCATGTCCTTTTATAAGCCCTCCCTCAGTCGCTTAAGCACGGGCAAGACTTGTGGCTTGCTTCTAACCAGCAGACTACGACAAAGATGAGGAGAGTCACTTTCATGATTATGCTACATCATGAAAGATTTCATTTTGGGTTCTAAAGTCTCTTTCCATTGTTGGCTTTGAAGAAGACAGTTGTCATGAATCCTACCATTTCTAGGAAATAACTTCTCCAAAACCTGAATGAGGGCTAAAGGCAGACTCTTCCCCAGGTGAGATCCCAGCCTTGGCCAACATCTTAATTGCAGTCTAATGAGATCCCATGAAGAGGACTCCATTAAGCTATGTTCAGACTCCTGACCCAGAGAAAATTTGAGATAATAAATGGATATTTTTTAAAACTGCTGAATTTGTGGTAATCTGTTATGAAGCAAAGGGAACTAATACAGATCTAATGTAAAATTTTAAGTCTCCTTGATCCAAGGGGACAAACACTAATTCAGTTATATTTAATAATTACTTGGTAAGTAATTTTTTAAGAATTTAAGATAATTCTAGAATCCTATTCTAGAGTCCTAGAATAGGATTCTAAAAATCAAAATTTTGCATATGGCAAAAACCAATAGAAGTTAATTTTTTCATAGAATTAAAAAGAAGAGTAAAAGAAAGACAAGTCTGTTAGAAAACTAGCAAAAGTTATGAAGACAGTTAACTGAAAAGCAAGTCTAAATGGTTCTACAGTATATGAAAAAGAACTCAGCCTCATTTAGGTTAAGAAAATACCCCAGTGAAATTATAATGGGATATCATTTCCCACTTATCACATTGGCAAACGTTTTAAAAAATGATAATACACTCTGGTAACACATTTTGTGGTCCAGGGGTAGAAAATAGGCACTATCCCATACTATTCATGTCATTACAACTTTATGGAAAGCAATTTGCAGTATTTATTAAAATTCAAAATCAAGCACACTCTTTGACCCAGTGATTTACTTCTAAACATTTCCCCTACCATTATACTAACTTTCTATGAAACAACCTATTTAATTTCAGTATTGCCTGTATTAGCACAAGATTAGAAACAACCTAAATTTTTTAGGTTGTTTTTGTTTTTATTTAATAAAAGATTAATTAAATAAATTTTGGTATAACCAAAGAAAGGAATGTTCTGTAGCAATTAAAGAGAACACACTGATATGGAAAACTCTCTAAGGTATACTGCTTATTGGAAAAAAGTAAGGTATAGAACACCTTGTATAACATTCTCCCATTTGTGTTAAAAATTTTACATGACAAATCTGTCTCGAATGTACCTAGAAGCACAATGAAGTAGCAATAGTTGCCTCTGAGACTGAGTGATTGGGGGACAGAGGTGTAAAGAGAAATTTCCCCTATATATCATTTGATACCTTTTGAATTTTGTACCAGGGACATACACTACCCATTTATAAAAATTAAAATTCAGATCAAAGTAAAAAGGATTATGAACACATATTATGAAACAAATAAGTCTTTAAAAACATAGACAGATAATTTAATAAAAGGTATCCTTCCCAAATAATAAACAGCAAATAAGGTGCCCCCAACCTGAGGCTTTTGAATAGCCTACATGGGTTTACGAGTGAAAGAGATGAATCTTACAAGCCTGTGATAGATGAAATTTTCACAGTAGTACAGTTCTTCCCAACCAGAACCCCCCAGGGAAATCAGCTGAATACCTTATACTGTAATTTTAGTTTTTCATTTCCTTGTGTAAAAACACTCTAGGAGGTTTGCTGCAAAAAGGAATTCCCTGGGATTTTAAACCAGCATGGTTTAGAGAAGTCCTAACTTCAAAGTTAAGTTCTCTATGTACTTGCCCATGGGTGGCAGCCTTCGAAATGAACTAATTGGAATTCGGTGAAGTAGTGGCAACCACACCTGGTGTTCAGTGTTGACATAGGCAGGAAATGCAGTCTGACACCTGGCGACACAAAGCTGTTAAAGAGAGCATTGTTAATTGAGGGCATCCTTGATCAATCTGATGTGATTTTAACATGGAATCTAATATGTATATGCCTTGAGACCAAGTGTTAAGAATGACTTCACAAAGAGATGGAGAAGGGGGAGGGCACCCTTTCCATGGTGCTGAGAGGGTCCAAGACAGTGCCTGCCCAATGTCACCAACTCCCATATATCTACTTAATTTGGGTCCTGATACTTTTCAGGTCTCATATGTTCTCTTCCCAGGAGGGATCACACCTTGAATTTTAATCATCTTGGTTAAGGAAAAACTTTGGAAAGACTTGTTGACATCTGGGGAGGGACCCAAGACACACTTTGCCACTTCAACCGTTTGTCAAGATGGGTGGGCCCTGGCTGAGTGTTGGAAATCATCTTCTATACAAACCAGCTTGGCTCAGATGCTAGAGGACCCTGACACAACAGCTGGGTTGTTTCTCAAGCTTCTGGCACCTTTTGGGGCTCAGTACATTCTTATTGATTAACTCTGTTCTTAACTAATAAACCCTCTTTAAAAATGGGCATAATTGGTTTTTGAATTCTGGAAGAAGTTGTCATAAAGAGTTCTGTTTCCAGGGAGACCCAGACCTTGACTTTTCAGAGGCTCACTTCATCTTCTCAGTTCAGTTCAGTTCAGTTCAGTCGCTCAGTTGTGTCCGACTCTTTGCAACCCCATGAATCGCAGCACGCCAGGCCTCCCTGTCCATCACCAACTCCCGGAGTTCACTCAGACTCACGTCCATTGAGTCAGTGATGCCATCCAGCCATCTCATCCTCTGTCATCCCTTTCTCCTTCCCCCAATCCCTTCCAGCATCTACCCGTTACTAAATTTTTTCCCAATTTGTTAATAAGTGGGGAATGGAGGAAACTCACCTTTGTCAAAACAGTTCTGGCAAAGAATTTTGCTGGCAAGTCTTTATAACCACTGGCTTATAAAAGGCTTAAGATTAACTCTGTATTTAACGTATCTGAGCTATATTATTTCCCAAGTCCCCAGTAAATGACCAAGAATTGATTCTGGTTGGTGACAAATCTGATCACCATCACCTTTGTTCCTTAATACAAAGGAATAAAACAGGTTCCTGCACTGCTCCTTGCTATGGCTGGCTACAAACACACACACTGAAAGGAAGGTTAGGAAGTGGGCACATGCCTGACACTATCTGTGTTCCTGGCCTGCTGAGGCTCTTCAGCCACTGCATGGTGGTCCCTAGTTCTCCTGCAATTTACCCCATCGAATCCAAGTGGAGAACCCATCCAAATACCAACATTTGGTACTTACACCAGAGTTTGTAGAGTCTATATTGATGCCTGGCTTGTCAGTGATAGTCAACACCTCAGAGGACAGTGGTGGAGATGTGAAATGATCTGGAGGCAGAACTGATGAGCTGCTGTAAAAGGTCTACTTTGCCAGGTGATTGGGTCCCTCTAGGCCCCTTAATTGGATAAGGAAATGGCAACCCACTCCAGTGTTCTTGCCTAGAGAATCCCAGGGCTGGGGGAGCCTGGTGGGCTGCCGTCTATGGAGTCGCACAGAGTCAGACATGACTGAAGCAACTTAGCAGCAGCAGGCCCCTTAATCCCCACAACTAACCACAGTTTCTTCTCTTGCTCATACAGGAGCCCACTTCACATCCCCGTCATGTTTAATGACATACAAGCTAACACTTTCTAGCATCAGTGAGGATCAGTCTAGAAAGCTGACACTGGACTTCCCTGGTGGTCCATTGGTTAAGACTCGGTGCTTCCACTGCAGGGAGCACAGGTTCGATCTCTGCTTGGGAAAGTAAGATCCCACATGCCATTTGGTGTAGCAAAAAAAGAAAAAAAAAAGAAAGAAAAGAAGAGCTAAGACTGTTTTTAGTTCCCCAAGTCCCCAAAAAGTGCTTTCCTCCTGACATGCCCCCATTTCCTGTATCAATTATTTCAGCCTCTTCATCTGCCACATCTTGATTCTTCTTTCTTCTTTCTAGTCTAGTTTGAGGCAACTTTCACTTTCTTAAAATGCTCAGGCAATGAATACTTTTCTTCTAGCAAATCTCAGCCTAGACTCATGGTCTTTAACAGCATTTAGCCATTCCTCATCTCCAGAGCTTGGCATGGTCTCACGTTCCTTTCATCTGCATCCAAGGCACCTTCCTACTCCCCAGCTTCATTTGTCATCTCCAAATCTAGCTGGTGTAATTTTGCTCATCTCACTTCTTCTAACCTGGAATAGCTTTTGAATTAGCATCTTGGGCACATTTCAGAACCCTACTTCCAGATCCCCTTCATCAAGGGTCCTAGAAATCCACCTAGCATCAAAATTTCACAATTCAATCCATATCCTTGTCCTATAAAACCACATTTGGGGGCGAGGAGCTGTACTTACAGCACATTAACAACTTCAAACATGGCACATTTCTTGAGTTCACTTTGATACTCATAAAGAGCCTGGGGTCAAAGGCAGTGGGTCCGTGGAGCTTTCAAGCAGAGAAGAGCACAGGCTTTTTGTACATTCAAACAGAACAGGATGGACCTGAAGTGGCTATGTAGACATCTCAGCCCAGCTAGACTTCTTGTCCATTCATCAACGATTTTAAGCAGTCAAAATTTCAAGTTTAAGAAAGAAGCAGGGGTTTTTGTCATGTGACACACACATCCATTTTCAGCAAGTAGTCTGTTTCAATTATGTTACAATATTTTCCCTTTGAAAAGGCACATAGATAACAAAGGCACCCAGAGTTTCTTCAGGGGTACCAAGCTTGGGACAGTGCGAGGGAAGGTACAAGAAAGAGAGATGAGATTTACCCTAGACATCCACACCCCAAAACAGAGAAAGCCATAGTGCTGTATTATACAGCACTCTGTGTGCGTGTCTGCACACGCACACTGTGACTCGTGACTCAAAAGTAGTGCAGCAGATTGCAGACTTGGGTTTTGGAATCTTTCTTATTACATTAATATCCCAGCCTGCACATATGGGAGTCCTATTCGTAGAAGTATACGTGTGCCCAGACTCATAGCCCACAACACAAGATCCAAAGTGCTAATATTAGAGCCGCTGCAGTGAGATGATGACAAGCGGGCTTTGCGTTCTGGGCCGTACATGTTTACATCAAAAGTTTTGCGTACAGGGACCGGCTGTTTGCACAGTGGCTGCGGTTCTGGGCACAGCCCGCCTGGAAACGCTACAATCCCTGGGAGACAGGCTGTCTCATGAATAGGCAATGAGAGGCTGCTCCCCTCCTGGAATCTTCTCTCCTTTTAGAAAACGTGCGCTTAACTTGTAAATGGAGTTTCCACTGCTGCTCAAGAGTATTTTTGTTTTGAATCACAACCCGGTTCTTCTGCCGAGCGAGGCGCACTGGTGCGTAGCAAGGCGCCCTTCCCGCCACATCCTCTCCCGGTGTGAGGCCGCGCCTAACACAACCGGCTCTCGAGGTTCCTACCAAACATAGAAACATTATTTTTCTCACATTACAAAAGAACAGGAACAGAAACAGAGGCGCAGGTTTGTGCAACAGTTTTCGCGCCACTGTGGGGAGGCTGTGATAGCTGCGTTAGAGTTGGAAGACTGCTCAGGGGGAAGGGAGGATGTACCGCTCACCAACTGGGGACCTAGAACGAACCCTCGACCCTTCCGGCCCTTGGCGTCCCCTTCTGTACTTTGGACTTCTGTGATAGTTGGGCAGATTCAGTGAGGTCATCCATGAAGGTTCTTGCAATACCACCTGGTGCACACGAGTTCTCCACCCTGCCGCTGCTTTTCCAGAACGCAGTGCTGACGGCAAGCAAGCCTCCACTTGCAGATTCTCCTGGAGATCTAAGCATCAGCCCTTCTCAGTAAACGCTGTGCAGTCTTCTCCAGATCTTGGCCTGACTTCGTTTTTCTAGTCAGTGCTAATGTTTTACTTCTCTCAATCAGAATCGAGCCCATTATAAGAAAATTCAATCTAAGTCCCTTTGCCTTATTAGATGCCCTTTATTAGCTCCCTACCATCCATAGGAAAAAAAAAAAAAAACAAAAAAACAAAAAAAAACGTCCAAACTCCAGAGCAAGATATCAAAGACTACAGTGTGGCTCCTGATCACTGTGCTACTGCCAGCCCACTAGGCATCCCCTACCTGTATTTTATGTGGCAACAATACTGAACTGGCCCCTGTTCTGCTATACCACCTTCTTATTTCATGTCCCTGGGCCTTTGCAAATGCTGCTCTCTCTGCGTGGACTGTGGTCTCCCCATCTTTGTTTTTTGGGACAACTCTGACTTGGAGACAATTCCTCTGGCAAATCTTTTCATACTCACCTTCCCCTACATCATTGCCTCTAGCCTCTGCATCTTGGCCATATTTTTAGTTTGTACTTATTACCTGGCATTGCCATGTATTTGTTTATTAGCCTCCTGCAATGATGAATTTCTGGAGGGCAAGGATGAATTTCTGGAGGGCGAGATTTATGTATATGCCATCACTGGACAACCAGCAGAGGCTCTGTAATTGCAAAAATGCTTATTTTTCACTATGAATTGAAATAGTAACTATTTCCATTGTTAAAGCAGACACTGTACAGTTTTTATGGTTTAATTTTTTGTTGCCTTTTTTTCTGATAGTGAGCCCAGCTGTTATATTTAAGATGCTTTGTAGAACAAGGCACATTTATATACATGAAGAGTAGTTAAAGCAACAGTAAGGCTGGGGTTTCTGATTTTGCTCATTTCAACCAAGTATTGCTGTAAGTCCCATGGGAAGTAATGAAGATGGAATAAGATACATTATATTTCCTCAAAGAGCTTTCCATCTAGAAGCAGATAAGGAGGGAATAGAAGGGGATGGGGGGAAAAAGTAGAAGCAGAGAAAAATTATGCCATTTGAGAGGAACCAATAAGATTTCTGGAGGTTTTAAGGAAGAATCAACTGATGCAACTAGGGATGAGGAAGATGTGTTATGTGACACTAGTAATGTTGGAGGCTGGACTTGGTGTATACAGAGTGTACCAGGCAGAAACAGGCAGGAAGAGGCTTCTAGATAGGAGGGACAATAACGTGCAAAGACCTAAAGGGGATTAATGAGTTACCTACCTGGAGACCAGCAACCATTTGCCTGCCTCCCTCATGCTCAGTGTTGGAGTGTGGTGGGAGAAAAGACTAAAAATCAAGTTTGTAGACATTCTGGAAAGGTTCCCGAGTCCCAAAATGAGGAAGTTTAACTTAATTTAGTAGGCATTGGGTAGCCATCAAGATTTTTGGATAGAAGAATGATATAAATTGAAACATGCTGAAGAATATTCTGGTTGTCACTATATGTGGACCACACTGGAAAAGGAGAAATTAGCCACAGGGATAGGAGATAAGACGCTGCTGTGAGTGTGAGACTGGGAGGGGCAGCCATGGGATGCAGTGTCTGAGGGGCCTGGCAGAATCAAAATGAAGAGGATGTGGCAGTCGTTCTGATGTGAGGATGAGTGAGGAGACAGTCTCATGTGATACTCAGGTTTAAGGCCTGAGTTCAAAGGAAAATGGTCCTAGTAAGAGAACTTGAGAGATCATGCTGAGGAAGTTATATGGTTACAAAAATGGTGAGTTTGGAGGGGCCATGCTGAGTTCAAGGACCTCCAGGTAAGTCTGACACAGGAGAGAGATCAGGGTGAGAGCTCTGCCTTTCTAATAGTCACTGACATTGGGGAAAGAGAAGCTGTATTGAGGACAGGAAGGTAAAGAGAGAAGAAAACCAAGTGTAGGACATTAGAGAATTGCCTGCCTTTGAGAAACTGATGGGAAAAGAGGGACTGATGGAGAACAAAGGTAGTAATAGAACCAGGATAGATATGTGATGTGGAATTCAAGGCAGAGGCTTCCAGAAGGAGGAATGCCTTCCTGGAGCGATCGCAGGTTAATTCACTTCCTGACACACAGTTCAGAAATTCATCTGGGTTTCCATAGCCTTTTGGAGCATGAAGTTCCTTTGCATACTTTGTGTATATGTCTTGTTTCCCCTTTCCAGACTGGGATCTCCTCCTAGATGGAAACTTGTCTTTCTTGTGCTTTTACCTGGATAAAGAGCTCATGCTTAGGGAATGATTGTTGAATGACTGAGTGAAAACCCAAAGCAACAGAGAAGAAAAAGAAAAGAAAAAGCCCATTGTACTTGAAGAAGAGGTGTAGTTCCCCCAATAAAAGAATGAATGAAATACTTTTCTGCTCTGGAGCTAGGAAGAAATACAATCTATGAAAGGGCAGTTCAAATGTGAACACTTGAAAAATTCTGAGTCTTCCACCAAGGTGTGATTCATCATCCACACTCTCATAGATTTAAGCGTCATGATTTGTGAGGTATTGAGGTGAAATTATCTAGCAAGTAAAGGGTCCAATAAGCATCCAGCTGCCTGAATTCAACTGACCACATGATTAATGACATTGCAAGTTACATCCACGGCCTTCCATCTCCCAAGCACTTTATAAACATTGAGTAATCTCACAATACCCTTGTGAGATATTATCATGTTCATTTTCCATATAGTTAACTGAGCCAAGGAGGTTAAATGACTTGCTCAAAGGCCACACTGGAAGTCAATGACATCAAATACTCAGAACGAAGGTGATCCCTGGTCCCACTTCTCACAGGAGATTGCTGAACCGAATCCCACTCTTTGCATCATTAAGAAGCCTGACTGACAGGCCAATGCTGTAATAGATCATACTTCACAACTGAGATCAGTGAGGATTCGCATGCTGTCTCAAGCAGGTCAGGGCTGGCCCCTGAAAAGAGAGAAAATGATGCTCTGCAAGACCGTAGGATGGAAGAACAAAACTAGACATGAGTGAAATCTCTGAATTTCCAAAGACCTTCCTTTAAATACTAAGATGGGAGATGGAGTGCAGGTGGAGATGGGTAGACTAAGGGCAGGCTTTGGTTGATGAGCATCTTAAATCTGAACTATGATGCCTTTGTCTTTCTTACAAATATTTGCATTCTTCTTTACCATTCAGTTTTTATTTTAATTGTCTTTTCATATTTCTCTTAGCTCCATATTCTCAAGTTGATGCTCTTTTGGCCTAAAAAAAAAAAAAGCCAAAATATTGTCATACTATCAACTCCTATGCACATGGACTTTAAGAAGACCACAAGGTTGTGATGAATTGGTTCACATAAGGTGATATTTCACAGTTTTTGTAACTGAATAGCTCACTAGGTTGGGATATATGTCTTTGATTTGAATTATGTATTTTTAACCAAGTCTTAAAACATCTGTGTGCCTTAGTTTTTTCCAAATGAAGTTAAGAGCTTGGAGAGGGTGCTGAGGTTGCCTTGTGCATATTCCACTGGGCCGTCCCACATGGGAACTCACAGACCCAATGACTCCTACTCTAAGCATCTATGACTCTGTCTTCGGGCTTTCTCTGACTGGTGGAGGAGGTCAGAAACAAGCTAGTGCCCCCTTCCTTCAACCCAATAAAGGATGATGGGAACTGGAACAAGATGGTAGCTTACTCACTGCTCAGGTGTGTACAATGCTGCCTCCCAGAGGTCCTCAGCAGAATTGCTCCTCCATTACCCGCAGCCGCAGCAGCAGTAACTTAACCTGTTGTACACCCATAATAACTTCCCTTTCCTGTCTCACTTCCCAACTCTCCCATTAGAGTTTTCTGGGAAAACTGTTCAAACAAATGGTTGCACCCAAATTCCCATCTAAGGGTCCGCTTCCAGGCCAACCCAACCTAAGGCTTATAGCAATGAGTTATAAGGACATCAAAACATAGTGAGGCTTTGAAGTCTTAATAATGATAATCAGTTATGTGTGTAATCAAGCACTGATTACAAAGCACTTTCATACTCATTTTCTTGTTAGATTCTTACAACCACTGTTGAGTTATGATGACTATTATTTATTCCCATATAATGTGGAGGCCACTGAAGCTCTGGGGGTTAAACAACTTGTTAAGAGTTAGGAAGTTGAGGCTCTCACCTTTAATTCAGACCTCTGCCTCCAAGTGGCCATCTGCTTCCACCCCTTCACTGTATCCTTGAGTGCTGCTAGTCAAGAAGGCTTATGAGATGACTCCCAATGCTTCTGCCAAATGTAGACTCCATTAGTGTGGTTGAATAGCTACTTAACCTCTACTTACATGTTAAATTTCACTGAAACATGTTAACTATATCCATTTGAGAACTTTGATTAGCCACTATTGTGTTTTAAGGTAAATTAAACATTAGATTTCAGTTTAAATTGCATCTTGATTCTCCTTAGAGAAATAAACATCATCACAATCAGTTGTTCTTTAAACATTTTTATAAATTACTTATGTTTTTTTTTTTTTAAATCATAGTTTCCTTGAGTTGGAAGAGTCTACAATTTAGAGATGCTGAAATCTCATCTACAGCATCTCTGACAGATGGTCACCCAGCCTCCACTGTTATGTTTTTTATAATGGGGAGGTCACTGTCACACGAGGGAGGTTATTTCATTGTTGAGAAGAGAACTTCTGGTTGTTTAAAATTTCTTCCTTTCATTGAGCCAAATGGCTTTCTCGTCATTTCCCTTTCACTAGTGTGGTTGAGACCGCGAGAAATAAACAGAACAAGTCCAAGTATGTGTCTGGGCTTGAGCCTCTTTTTACATTAAAGTAGTTCTTTAAGTCCATCATCTTTAGCATCTGTGTGTAATTTTGCTCTGCGTGGGAGTAGCTGTACTGGTCCCTCTAACACATAGTTATTTATGCTGCTGTGGTGGGTCTCTTTATAGGTGATGTTTTCATTCCTCTTATAGGGCCCCAGCATGCATGGTGCCTTTTAGTATGTTGGTATATTCCTTTACAATGATTATTTCTTCCTAGGTCTCTTTTTAAATGATGAGTATGTTAGTTTATTGGTGCTGTGAGTTTTTTGCTTGTTATTGGATTTCTTCGTAAGAGAAGAAGAAATTCTTGCTAATTTGCTTTTCTCCTTTGGTTTTAAAATTGTATGTATTAACTGAACCCATATTTAGTTTGAAATTTGCTCTTTGTCTTTGAGTTTTATCTTTCTAGGTCTTGTTGTTTCTTCTTCAAGTTGTAGTTATGGGGATTGATTGGTTTAGAAGGATGTGTGAAACATTCTTAGTTATCCATATTTCAGCCCTGAATATCTTACGTAAAGATGGTTTTCAGCTTTGTCCCTTTCTCAACCTTCCCCCTACTCCCATAATCTTTTTTCTTTAGAATCTCTAGAATACAAAGAACATGGATTTTAGAGTCTAGCAAATATACGTTTTAACTTCACTTCCAAAACTGTATTAGTTTCCTTGGGTTGCTGTACCAAATTATCACAAACTGAGTGGCTTTATACAACAGAAATGTATTTCCTTACAGTTCTGGAGGGTGGAGTTTGAAATCAAGACATGGCTGGGCTGCACTGACTCTAGAAGTTCTGGGAGGGAGTCCTTCCTTGCCCTTCCTGCTCTGGGAGCTGTTGGCATTCCTGGGCGTGTGGCTACATCTCTGTCTCTGCTTTGTCTTGGCTTTACCTTCTCTCTGTGTGTGAGGCTTAATCTCTCTTTGCTTCTCACTTACATGGACAATTGTGATAGCATTTAGGATCCATCCAGATAATCTCAGATTATCTCAAGATCCTTAATTTAATCACATCTGAAAAGACTCTTTCTCCAAGTAAGATAACATTCCTTCACAGGTTGTAAGCATGAAGGCCTGATATTTTTGATGGACATGATTCAGCCCATTACAACCACTTATTATTACTACTATGATTTTAAGCAAGTATATGAATCTCAATTTTTTCATCTAAAGATTAGAACTGACATTGACTATTTTATAGTATTATATTCAAGAGATAGGGATCAAGACCATCCCCATGGAAAACAAATGCAAAAAAGTAAAATGGCTGTCTGAGGAGGCCTTACGAATAGCTGTGAAAAGAAGAGAAGTGAAAAGCAAAGGAGAAAAGGAAAGATATAAGCATCTGAATGCAGAGTTTCAAAGAATAGCGAGAAGAGATAAGAAAGCCTTCCTCAGCAATCAATGCAAAGAAATGGAGGAAAACAACAGAATGGGAAAGACTAGAGATCTCTTCAAGAAAATTAGAGATACCAAGGGAATATTTCATGCATAGATGGGCTTGATAAAGGACAGAAATGGTATGGACCTAACAGAAGCAGAAGATATTAAGAAGAGGTGGCAAGAATACACAGAAGAACTGTACAAAAAAGATCTTCACAACCAAGATAATCATGATGGTGTGATCACTCACCTAGAGCCAGACATCCTGAAATGTGAAGTCAAGTGGGCCTTAGAAAGCATCACTGCGAACAAAGCTATTGGAGGTGATGGAATCCCAGTTGAGCTATTTCAAATCCTGAAAGCTGATGCTGTGAAAGTGCTGCACTCAATATGCCAGCAAATGTGGAAAACTCAGCAGTGGCCACAGAACCGGAAAAGATCAGTTTTCATTCCAGTCCCAAAGAAAGGCAATGCCAAAGAATGCTCAAACTACCACACAGTTGCACTCATCTCACACGCTAGTCAAGTAATGCTCAAAATTCTCCAAGCCAGGCTTTAGCAGTATGTGAACTGTGAACTTCCAGATGTTCAAGCTGGTTTTAGAAAAGGCAGAGGAACCAGAGATCAAATTGCCAACATCCGCTGGATCATGGAAAAAACAAGAGAGTTCCAGGATAACATCTATTTCTGCTTTATTGACTATGCCAAAACCTTTGTGTGGATCACAATAAACTGTGGAAAATTCTTCAAGAGATGGGAATACCAGACCACCTGACCTGCCTCTTGAGAAACCTATATGCAGGTCAGGAAGCAACAGTTAGAACTGGACATGGAACAACAGACTGGTTCCAAATAGGAAAAGGAGTATGACAAGGCTGTATGTTGTCACCTTGCTTATTTAACTTCTATGCAGAGTACATCATGAGAAACACTGGGCTGGAAGAAACACAAGCTGGGATCAAGATTGCCAGGAGAAATATCAATCACCTCAGATATGCAGATGACACCACCTTTATGGCAGAAAGTGAAGAGGAACTAAAAAGCCTCTTGATGAAAGTGAAAGAGGAGAGTGAAAAAGTTGGCTTAAAGCTCAACATTCAGAAAACGAAGATTATGGCATCTGGTCCCATCATTTCATGGGAAATAGATGGGGAAACAGTGGAAACAGAGTCAGGCTTTATTTTTCTGGGCTCCAAAATCACTGCAGATGGTAATTGCAGCCATGAAATTAAAAGACGCTTACTCCTTGGAAGGAAAGTTATAACCAACCTAGATATCATATTGAAAAGCAGAGATATTACTTTGCCAACAAAGGCCCGTCTAGTCAAGGCTATGGTTTTTCCAGTGGTCATGTATAGATGTGAGAGTTGGACTGTGAAGAAAGCTGAATGCCGAAGAATTGATGCTTTTGAACTGTGGTGTTGGAGAAGATTCTTGAGAGTCCCTTGGATGGCAAGGAGATCCAACCAGTCCATTCTTAAGGAGATTCGCCCTGGGTGTTCATTGAAAGGAATGATGCTGAAGCTGAAACTCCAATACTTTGGCCACCTGATGCGAAGAGTTGACTCATTGGAAAAGACTCAGGTACTGGGAGGGATTGGGGGCAGGAAGAGAAGGGGATGACAGAGGATGAGATGGCTGGATGGCATCACTGACTCAATGGGCATGAGTTTGAGTGAACTCTGGAAGTTGGTGATGGACAGGGAGGTCTGGTGTGCTGTGATTCATGGGGTTACAAAGAGTTGGACACGACTGAGCGACTGAACTGAGCTGATCCTTCCAGTGAATGGCCATTTAGTCAAGTCTCTTCCAGCTTGTATTTATTTAATTGATTTTTTGAAACTAAATATAGTACTTTATAGCCTGTTAAATTTAGTTTTATTTGTTTTGAGCTGGCATCCTGTCTGTCAAGTTTGCTCTGAGTCTGTATTGATAGCTGTTTACTGATTAAGCTATTTCCGTAAGTTTTAGGGCTCCTGCTGGCAAGCGCATGTTAGAATATCAGAACTCAAAGAGCTCAAGTTCTAAGTTCTCTACCATCACCACTCCTATCTCAATGTGCCTCACCTCCCGACTTTCTTCAATTTTAAAAAGCCATAGAGACTTCTCAATTTCACCTCATTTTTGATTGAATATACATATTAGGGCACTACCTGCTCCCACTTCAACAGCATTTTCTAAGACCTGATGGCTCTCTATAGAAGGCTTAATTTACAACAAAACTCCCCAAAGTTCATTGTATATATACATATCCAGGGGCAAAAGCAAGAAATCAGAAATTTGCCTTTTCCTTTTCCTAGTAGAGGACCAGAAAAACATTTGTTAGTGTCAGATGTCTGGATTTTTAAAACATTTCTCAAATTCACACGTGCACACACACACACACACACATCCTTGATCATGTACTTAACATGTCATGGAGTTTACAATGTTTGAAAGTTCCTGTATGTCACAACATGTGATATAAACAGTGTTTGAATACCTCCATTCCTTTTTAATACCATATTTTTAATGATCACACACAGAGAGACAGAACATATCCACATACATGTACACAAGTAGAACCCTATTAATGCAGTGTTTTCAGCAAGGATGAATTTATAACTCAGGGATGAACAGCTAAAGCTCTCATCACAGCCTGTCACATTTACATGGCAATGGAAACTGTAGTGCTTCAGTCTGACCTGGGGGTCTGGAAGCGCTGCAGTTTATTAGGTAAAGCTTTTATGATACCCTCATTTGCAGAGATGTTTCTGTCAGAGTAATACCAAAATGTCCTCTGAACGAAGAAAATGGGAATAGCTGTGAGCTTGTCAATCTTCAGTCTCTCAAACACAGCATTTCACAATTTTGTTATCCACTGCAGAACCTTAGAGAGGCAAGAGTCTGATGAATATCTTTCAACTTCTATTAAGATCAAACTCAGAAGTCTGTACCTTGTCAACCATCATATTCATGATGAGCAATAGCTCACCTTTGAAACCATGAAGATTAAGATGGTGGCTAGATAAAGGTATTTGCACAGGAGTCAAATATGAAATCTACTGACAATTTAAAATAATGCAGCATTATAATACTTTATATCCCCTCCCCAGAAATGTAGACTGAGGTTGAGAATATGGTTGCAGAGTTGTAATTACTGCACTTGAAATTGATGTGGGTAAGAAGGCAAATGTAAGGAGAGTGACAAATTATTTCTCCCCAGCAGAGATCCTTTTTTGCTCATCACTATATATCAGACTGAAAAAACAAGGATACTGCCCCCTCAAATTTAATGCCATACTTTATCCAGCTACCAACACATTCATTCAAATTAGGTTTTAAAGACAAAACTCCAATCAGTGATCCCAGTCAAGGTATTATTTCAGTGAAAAGGTTTCTCTAAAGGGTGGATTGATTAAGGAATAAATTTATAATACAAATAAAGAAGTAGGATAGTAAAGTAAAAAATAATCCTTCCAGAACTTAGAATGGATATTTTAGGGCTTAAAAACAGGGGGAAATGTAAATATCAAGTACTCCAAGAGTGCAGAATTCTTAAAGATATGCACAATTAATATGGCTTTACCATTTAATTTTTTCTTGGACCCATTCTGTTCTCCTTAAGAGAATGATTGCTTCTCTTAACTGAAGGTAGACTGATGTGGCTTTTAGGGGTGGGAAAAAGAGTAAGTCAAAAGATACCACCCCCTCAGTAAAAAAGCTTCCTTATCAGTCCTTGACATTTTAGCCTTTACATTTATGTTTTGAGTCATTTTATCTCTCACCAAAGTCTTAGTGAAAATGATTCTATTCAGAAATGCTAGCACTCACTGACCCAGAGGTTCTCACATTATTTTTTTTTTTATTTTTAGAAAACATTTTTTTCTTTTTTAATTTTATTTGGCTGTTCTGGATCTTAGTTGCGGCATGTAGGATCTATGACCTTCGGCATGTGGGATCTAGTTCCCTATCCAGGGATTGGACCTGGGTTCCCTTCATTGGGAGTGCAGAGTCTCAGCCACTGGACCACTGAGGAAGTCCCTGTTTAATATGCAGGGCTTGATAATGAGGATCTTGATGCTGGTACAGATCCTTGGGCCTAACCTCAGAGATTCTGACTTGATGTGCCTGGGGTCATGTCTCAGGTTTTACGTTTTAAACAAGTGCTTCAGGTGAATCTGATACCTGGATCACAATTTGAGAAACCCTACCTTTGTCCATCTTCACAAGCCACAGTCATAAGCACATTTTAGAAAGAGAAAGTAGAGAAGTGAAGGGTAGAGCAAGGAACAGGGAATAGGAGGCAATGTGGAGAGCCTGGCCCATGCGGTGGGGGTGCTGATTTAGCACAAATAAGGATTTGGAAAATAGCAACCGATTTTTCAACCAGATTTTAAAATCAGTTGAGTTCAGTTCAGTCACTTAGTTGTGTCCGACTCTTTGGACTACAGCACGCCAGGTCTCCTTGTCCATCACCAACTCCTGAAGTTCACCCAAACTCATGTCCATCACATCGGTGATACCATCCAACCATTTCATCCTCTGTCGTCCCCTTTTTCTCCCTCTTTCAATCTTTCCCAGCCTCAGGGTCTTTTCAAATAAGTCAGCTCTTGGTATAAGGTGGCCAAAGTATTGGAGTTTCAGCTTCAAAATCAGTCCTTCCAATGAACACTCAGGACTGATTTTCTTTGGAATGGACTGGTTGGATCTCCTTCAGTCCAAGGGATTCTCAAGAGTCTTCTCCAACACCACAATTAAAAAGCCACCACAGTTTTAAAATCAAGGCTATACAAATTTTCACCCACAGAAGAAAAAGTCCATGGATTTATTAATAAGAAAATTCCATCTGCTCTCATAGTACTCCCCACCTCTACCTGCCACCATACACATGTCATTCATTGTAGTTTGGCCCATTAAATTCTAACTTTCACTGTCCCTTGGAGGGTCGACTATGTGTGAGGCTGTTTTCAAACATTGTGTCTATATAATACTTTGTATCTAGCTGAAAGCGAGGGAAAAAAAATCAATAAAACCAGTTGCTTGAAATCAAGTGAACAGCTCATCCTTTCCTATACCCCCTGAAAGTTTACAGATTTCAACCTTTTGGGTCACTGATATTTATTTAATCTTCATGGTGGTTGACCTTAGGTGACAAATTACCCCAATACTGATATGCCCAAGGGAGGGTTTTTCCTCCTCTTGGTCAGTGTTCCAGCTGAGCTGTTTTGATCCTCTTAATGTGGAGGTGAGTGGGAGAGAAGGCATTTATTAGCTCCTGACCTCTATTTAGCCAGAGCATCTTTACTTTTACCTTCTTTATTGGAAATTATCTAATTTTATAAAGTGAAAAATTTTCCAAATCATAGGGAAAGGGAGAACTGCATGTTTTTCTTTCTAAAAAAACTACACTTGTCAAAATAAGATAGATTTATTGTAGAAAATTGAAAATTTGGAGATGAACAACAAAGAAAATAAATACCAGACATAATAGAGATAATTCCTATTAACCTTCATGCTTATTTCCTTTTAGGCTTTTTCTTTCTGTGCAAGGGTTACATATACTATTTAAAAAATTAAAATGGCATCATACTTTAATTACAGTTTTAAAACTTTCTTTTCCCTGTTAGCAGTATATTGTGAGCATTTCCCTATATTCATATGAGTTCTCCTATGATTTGAAAGGGCTACATTAATTTCCTAGGCTGTGGACATAATTTATTTAACTAGTTTTTTCTTCTATTAGCTATTTAGATGATATTTAGTTGGTATAATTTCTCCATATTGGAAATAATGCTCCGGTGAGATGGTAGTACCTCTTGTGCTTAGTCCCTCAGTCCTGTCCAACTCTTTGTGACCCATGGACTGTAGCCCACCAGGCTCCTCTGTCCATGGGATTCTCCAGGCAAGAAAGCTGAAATTGGCTGCCATTTCTTTCTCCAAGACATCTCCCCAACCCAGGGATCAAACCCGCCTGTCCTGTGTCTCCTGCATTGCAGGTGGATTATTTTCCATTGAGCTGTCTGGGAAGCCAGTACCTCCTGTGCACATCTCTAATTGCTCCTTAGGGTAAATCCCTAGGAATGAAATTTCTGGAACAAAGGTTATGCAGTATTTTAATGCTTTGGAAACATATTGTCAAATTGCTCTCCAGAAATAATGTACTAATTTACACTCACAGCAGCAGTGGATGAGGGTGTCTGTTTCCTGTACCCTTGCTACCACTGGAAATTGTTATTTTAAAATATCTTTGCCAATTCCCACTTAATATATAGCGATGACGATTAATTCATTGACAAAGGTCTCCTTGGAACGAATTCACTGACTTCTAGCACACATTGCCCTTGGTAATCAAATATTAAATGTGGTTGATTCTTGGTTTTATGCACTAGACTAGCAATTGACAAACTTTTTCTTTTGCCACATGGTAAATATTTTATTGCAGAAGGAAATGATAACCCACTCCAGTATTTTTGCCTGGAAAATCCCATGGACGGAGGAGCTTGGTGGGCTAGAGTCCACGGGTCGCAAAGAGTCAGACATGACTGAGTGACTTCACTTTCAAATATTTTATACTTGTGGACCATATGATCTCTGTCACATCCACTCAGTTCTGCCATTGTAATGCAAAGGCAGCCACAGATAACACAGAAATCAATGAGCATGGCTGTGTTCCAACCAAATCTTATTTATAAAACAAGAGGAGGGTAGAATTTGACATAGAGGCTAGAGTTTACAGGCCCCTGCTCTAGACATACTGAAAACTCATTATGGGTTAGCAGCTACTGTCCTAGAAACCATACAAGAGGCTCCGGTGAGCAGAGATGATAACAGCATACCGCAGTGAGATGATAAAAACATGCCTAGGTGCTGAGTCAGAGAACAGGACAGAGCAGACTCTTTTTTTTTTAGAGCAGACTCTTGAATGCCAGGTTGGTATTAGTCAAATGAAAGCAGGAAGGTTTGGAAAGTAGGGAGTGGAATAAAGAGTACCAAAGGGAGAGAAAACAGTATGTACAACAGCCCAGAAGAATGAGAACAAATTCAAGAAACTACATGTAGTTTCCTACAGAAGGTTTACAGAGTTCAGGTAGCATGTTAGTCAGGGTTCTGCAGAGAAACACAACTGTGGGCATGTGTGTGCAAGAGAAAAAGGCGGGGTGAGGAATTTTCTCACCTGATGGAGACTGAGAAGTCCAACAGTCTGTGATTTGGGAGCTGGCGACCCAGGAAGCCACTGGATGTAGTTCCAGTCTGAGTCCGATACTTCAGGAGTGCCAGTGGTATAAGTCCCCATCTCAGGGCAGAAGATCAATGTCACATCTTAGGCAGTCAGGCAGAGAATTCTCTCTCCTTTTGTTTTTTGCTCAAATCAGGCCCTCAACAGATTGGACGATGCCCACCTATACTGGGGAGGGCAATCTGCTTCATTCAGTCAACCAATTCAAATGTGACTCTGAAACATCCTCATAGACACTCCTAGAGGTAATGTTTAGCCAAATAGCTAGGTGTCCCATGACCTAGTCAAATTGCCATAAAATTAGCCATCACAGGTAGAGAAGCACTGAAGCTAAGTGGAGACTGGGGAGGGCGCTGCAGTCATACCAAGGGATTTGCGTTACCCTGAAGGTGTCAAGGACCCATGGGAGGATTCTAAACTAAGAAATGAAATGACTAGAGTCTGGTTAAAAACATTCATCCGTAATTGTAGTATGGTCACAGAAGAAATTAGTATTAGGGGACGCTTGATGGATGGTATATGGAATCTCTGTACTGATTTTGCAACTTGTCTGTGAGTCTAAAATTATTTCATAATTGAAGCTTAAAAATATCCTTCTGGCAGCAGTGTGGAGGATTAAGTAGAGAAGTAGGCTGTAGTGGGGTATGGCAGGATCAGGAGGGTCTGAAATAAGCCGGTGGCAGTGGGCACAGAGAGGCTTCCCAGGTGGTGCTAGTGGTAAAGAACCTGCCTGCCAATGAGACATGGGTTCAATACCTAGGTTTGGAAGATCCTTTGAAGGAGGGACTGGCAACCCACTCCAGTGCTGTTGCCTGGAGAATCCCATGGACAGAGGAGCCTGGTGGACTACAGTCCATGGAGTCACAAAGAGTCGGACATGACTGAAACAATTTAGCACGCATGCATGCAGTGGGCACAGAGACAAGGGATTGGATGGGAGAAATTAGGAGCAAAGAGAGTTAGAACTCTGTGACTGGCTGGGTGGGTTGAACATGGAGCCATCACAGGAACAAGGTTAGCATTAAGTGAAAATGTGCTTTCCTTGGTAGGAGAAAAAAGGCTAAGTTTTAGGTGGATATGGAATAAGACCAAATGTTTGTGAATGTTTAGAGAAATGGAATGGCTTCCTGCTAGCTGCATAAGATTGTCAAGTGGATGATAACTTGGTCTCTCACCCTTTATCACAAGGAAATACACAGTGTTACTACTGTTTCAGGAGCAGAGGAGGTGGCCAGCCTGTTAATGTCTGCTCTGTGGGTTTATGTCTGACGTGGGAAGCATAGCGGGGAGTCACTAGACCCTACAGGAATGCACTATTAGTCAGGCATGTGATGTCTCATACTCCTCTGAATGCTTCTTTGAAAATGTTTGAGTTTATAGAGTAGCCTTAAGAAAGATTCAGGAAGTGTGTTGTGTATCCAGTCTCAGAGTGTAGTTCTCTGTGACTCCCAGCCTTGGGTAAAATCCCATGTTTTTTTTCCTTTCATCATTTCATCAAATGCAGCGGCCCTAAAGATATCAGCTAGATTGAATAAAAGGTTATTCCTCCTCAGGGAAGACATCTAGAAATATGCTTTACAAAGCCATTTCTTAAGGGTTATTTTTCTCCTTTAATTCATTGCTGATGATCAGATGATTGGCTGAACATGAAATATTTAGATGTTTATTTCATAGAATATTCCAAATGGGCTTATTTTATAGGCTGAATTTATTGAATTAATCAATTATGTTGCTGTCATTCAGTTATTTTGCCATCATCCACTCTAAAATATCAACTTTTCAAATAACACTCCTAATTCCTTTGACAAGTTTGATGTAGTCTGTGTTTTAAAGGGTGCCTCAGAGCAGTTAAGAATATAAACACATACTAAAAATGCAGATTCTGTATTTCACACTACATTATCAGATGCAGTTTTCAAATAATTTAAAATATTAGAGGAAAACAAATTCAGAAGCCATCAATGTTGTTTCCCAAATCTCAAGCTTGGTACTAATTAAGAACGCTTTCTGTATGCATAAGAGCATAGATGCTATGGAGAAAGTAAAATAAGAAGAAATAAAAAATCAAAATGAAAGAAATAATTTATAAACAGTCAGATGAAAGCATAAGTATCTTACCTACCTATATAGGAGAAGGAAAATTGAACTTTGATTTCAGGGTCAAGTGAAACACAGATCGAATGTTTTGAGAGTGCTCATTTAAATGCTAAGAACGAACGTATTTATAAACATCCACAGTTACGAAGACTTATTGTTTTCTGAGGTAGAAAAAGATGATAAATGTTCACTGGATGAAAGCCCAGACCTCCAGGAATGCTGCAGCTAACCAATGGAGTTCGTATTTCTCAATCTTGTTCTAAGAATGCCTGACCAGGTGATGAGTTGATTCACTACTCAGCCATTTGAAAAGAGAGCAATGGAGGTTAATCTGCTGGGTAACATAGTTGCATGAATTTTTAACTAGAAATGTCCGAGTCGCCATCTCTTAAATCATGGGCTTCAAGGAGACACTTCTGGGGCTGCACTGACAAGCGCAGTACTGAAATCGGTGCTGTCCATTGGCTAAACTTTAAGATGCAAAATGTTTGGAAGACTAATAAATAGGCTGATCCCACACTGGCTAGTGGAGAAGGAAATGGCAACCCACTCCACTATTCTTGCCTGGACAATTCCATGGATAGAGGAACCTGGCTGTCTACAGTCCATGGGGTCACCAAGAGTCAGGCAGGACTGAGCAACTAACTCACTCTGGCTAGGATGAGTGTCTCCCTATCTTTTCTCACCAATTTATAGTCCACCAAAAAGTGCTATAATTTGCTTCTAGACAGAAAGAAAAGACATTTTCTAATGGGTCATCATGTAATAGCTGCATTAGATTAAGCAGTAGGTTTTGATTTTTTTAGTAGACAAAGAGTAGTTTCAGTTGTACACTTTTGACTACTTAACTCAAGGCTTTCCAAAGGAAAACATTCAAAAGAACCCCCAGTGAGTCAGCAAAGACTTTGAAAAGATTGTGTGTATTTTCTAAAGCATATTTGAGAAAATCACGTACAGGGAGAAAGTGTAGAACATGTACCCACAAGAGCTAAAATTAAAAAATGTGCGTAGCAGCAAACACATGCATAGCATATGGATGTGGCTGACGGAAGAGTTCCTGGCTTCCAGTCAAGACACCACTCAGAGCAGATGCACCGTCATAAATTTGAGCTACACAAGCCACATCCTTACTGGTCAGATTCCAGTCAGTTGTCTTTGAATCCAGTATGGTTGATGTACGCTGGAACTCTAGCTTCCATTTTGATTGGAGGGAAGAGAAATGACTCCATGAAAAGGCCAAAGTGCACATATCCATCCAGGACAAATAAATACTTTTTCATTCCTTACCTCTCCCAAGACTTTGGCAAGTCCCATCCTTGGCAACTTTTCACTTGAGTTTTTTGCCGAACAGATTTTGCCCAGCAATGTGTCCTCTGATTCCAATGGTACAGCAAGGATGACAGCAGTCCTTGGTAGTAACCACTGCAATTTTTTAGGTTCAATGATAATTCTCAAGCAGATTAAAAGGCTCTGAGTGGAACATTGTTGTCATTATGTAGTCGCTAAGTCATGTCTGACTCTTTTGCGAACCCATGGACTGTCCATGGGATTCTCCAGACAAGAATACTGGAGTGGGTTGCCATGCCCTCCACTAGGGCATCTTCCTGACCAAGGGATTGAACCCAGGTCTCCCCTATTGCAGGCAGATTCTTTATCACTTAACCACCAGGGAAGTCCAAGTAGAACATTAGGATACTCCTTATCACTCTTCCTTTCATAGCTAAAAAAAAAAACTTTTTTTAAGGACTGCTTTTATTGATTTGCCAGTGAGAATGCTTGCCTGTTTGCCTGAAATTGTGACACATTTTTAACGTATTTATAAAATATGTAAAAATTTTACGATTCAACATTTTATGAATCAAATAAAATATTTAAATCACCTCTATGTGGACCTACAGGTACACTAGTTTGAGTTCTCTGTTGACTGATTCAATAACCCAAGACTCTTATGATAAAAGGTGCAGGATATAGCTGGACCAACCAGCAACTGGCAAAATGTACCCTTTTTGACAAATCAAATAGGTGGTCATTTCTGGTCCTTCTCTGGATGAATAGGTAAAGCAGATGTTGAGAAGGAGGAGACTGCTTTGCAAAATCCTTTTGACAATAATTCGATCACTCTGGCAGAATTGAATCTGCTAATTTGATTCTTACATTTCTAGGTGGTAGAACAATACCAGATGCCTCACAAAATATTAGCATCCCTGTTTCTCGGTTTCTCATCACATCCTGTTCACTCCTCTTTGGGGAGCTTCATATTAAATTAGATGCAGCTGCTGGATGAAAGACTTCTTTCATGTTTTTATTTAGTATGAACACAATAGCAAAAATAAACATTCAATTTCCTAACTTTTAGGAATTCTTCTTTCGGTTTTGACATTTTTTTTTTTTCTGATGTTAGAGTGGCGGTTTGATCAGGATACTGTTTTAGAGAACATTTGACTGAAGGAAGACAAAAATTCCCAGGTGACCTATTCACTGCCTTCACCCCTCTGGCAAAACTCAATGTGCCCGAGGTAGTATTTTTAGCAAATAATTTGTCTTCTTTCAAGTATTACCTAGAAGTATGTTGTTTTCTCTAACTCAGATAATTTTGCATCCCATGTTTAGCCATTCAGTGCATTTTAGTGAACTGGACATTAATTCTAACTTTAACTTATTTTCTGTTGATCAAGGAATTAAGTTATCATTTGTGGGTTCAGTTCACTTCAGTCACTCGGTGGTGTCCGACTCTTTGTGACCCCATGGACTGCAGCACACCAGGCCTCCCTGTCCATCACCAACTCCTGGAATTTGGTCAAATTCATGTTCACTGAGTTGGTGATGCCATCTAATCATCTCATCCTCTGTCGTCCCCTTGTCCTCCCGTCTTCAATCTTTCCCAGCATCAGGGTCTTTGCAGATGAGTCAGTTCTTCACATTAGGTGGTCAAAGTATTGGAGTTTCAGTTTCAACATCAGTTCTTCCAGTGAATATGCAGGACTGATTTCCTTTAGGATGGACTGGTTCGATCTCCTTGCACTCCAAGGGACTCTCAAGAATCTTCTCCAACACCACAGTTCAAAAGCAACAATTCTTCAGCGCTCAGCTTTCTTTATAGTCCAACTCTCACATCCATACATGACCACTGGAAAAACCATAGCCTTGAGTAGATGGACCTTTGTTGGCAAAGTACTAGGTTTCAAAAGAGAACACATGACACTTGGGAAAAATGAAAGTTTCATCTCTGGTCTGTGTTACAGTTTCTGGCATATTTTTCGATGCCAACAAGTAGTGTCAGAGTAACAGCTGTCAAAATTATCCTTATTAAACACTCATAAAAGAACCAGGCTTTCCATGGACAGCTTTGTGTGCAGACTTGGTTGATACAGAATTTGGTTCTCTTCTCTTTCTCCTCTTCCCCCTGAGTTCTGTTTTCTTTGCCACAGCTTTGCAAGTGGCAGAGAATTACTGTTTGATGGCACCCCACTCCAGTACTCTTGCCCGGAAGATCCCATGGGTGGAGGAGCCTGGTAGGCTTCAGTCCATGGGGTCACGAAGACTCAGACACAACTGAGCGACTTCACTTTCACTTTTCACTTTCATGCATTGGAGAAGGAAATGGCAACCCACTCCAGTGTTCTTGCCTGGAGAATCCCAGGGACGGTGGAGCCCGGTGGGCTGCCATCTATGGGGTCACACAGAGTAGGACATGAATGAAGCAGCTTAGCAGCAGTAGCAGCAGCAGTGGAATAACAGGCAGAAGAAGTGCACCCTGTCAACAAATCAACTAGATGGTCATCTTTGATCCTCCTGTGGTTGAGTGAAGGAGATGTTGGAAAGGATGCCCTGCTTTCTTTATGTTCTCAAACCTGTGTATAGATGGCCGAGACCCTGGGATAACTTAATCTAGAGACTGTTTTCCACGTTATATTTGCCTGTAGATACAAAGTACTCTGGGCTTCCCTGGTGGCTCAGATGGTAAAGAATCTGCCTGCAACGCAGGAGACAAGGATTCAATCCCTGGGTCAGGAAGATTCCCTAGACAAGGGAATGGCAACCCACTCCCGTGTTCTTGCCTGGAGAATCCCATGCACAGAGGAACCTGCCAGGGTCCATGAGGTTGCAAAGAATTGGACAAAACTAAATGACTAAGCATGCGCGTGCACACACACACACACACACACACAACACTAGAGGGCAAACCTGTTTGGGAACTTTTACATCTCTAAATCATTAATACTTTACTGATGACCTGTGGAATAAGAAATGTTTGGGTAGGCTGGTTCTAGCAAAAAGTATCTTCTCCCTTCAGATAGGTCTCTGTGGAGCTACCATTTCTGCTGACTCCGAGAGACAAGACAGAGTGCCAGATTGTCATTTAGCTTAACTCCATGGAAATGAGGCAGAGCAATCTGACCATGACTAAACCTTTGTATTAGGCAAAAGAACACAGGCCAATCAAGGCAGCCTGCTGCTGTCCTAGGAGGATGGACTGTTGCTGGGTTTGCAAGATGTGTGAGGCAGGCAGAGAAGGAGGACAGAGGAACATGGGAATGACAAAATCTCTTACAATTCATTCATTCAGGCCTTTTCTCCAGCCAGCATTGAAACACTTCCTTGAAGGAGGCTGCCCTAAAGACTGCTGTGACTAGCTTTCATCATCAAGAAAAGGTTAATAGGAAAACCAACCGGCAGTTGCAAGAATGACTGCAACTCTTCAGAGAGGACTAGCTCAATTGACTATTCCAGCTGCTTTCCTTTCCTGATTTCTGTGTGGGTGTTGTATGCATACAAACACACACCTCCATCCCCATCGGTATTGCAATTCTCCTGCTAAGCCTCATACAGGACTTAGAGGAAAAAACCAAACTAGCATCTAAGTAAACTAATCATACTCTATCTTTCTCTTCCTAATCCCTTTCCCTACCTCTCTCTAGTTAATTCTTAAATTGCTTAGTTTGAATGAACTTATTTAAAAAGGTAAATTTGTTTTGAATAATAACAGCAGCCTTTTATTTTTTGCTTTGTAAAATATCTTTTCAAGTTCATTATGAAAGCACATTTTATGAGTCAGTCTTCAGAGAGATGTCAGAATTTTCCTGGGCTAACAGAACACATTTTTGTTGGTCTTCTCACATCTCCTCTAGTACGAGTAACCTGTGTCACAATGCAGACTGATAACCTTGTGCACCCAGCCCTGAAGGCACAGAATGTGGTTCTGCTTTGGTCTCGTGGGCTGTATTTTACATTTCCAGAAATCGCCTTGCTCACAGTCCAATTTCTATTAAGCACCAATTTAATTTCTTTCAGGTCTCAGGCCTGTGGCTTCATGCTAATTAGCCAGGCTGCTGGTGTTGTATTGATTAAGTAGTTATTTTCTTAAGGACTTTTCAATTAATAGCAAATGTATACTTATTAGTTCACTCAATGGGGTAAGAACACTCAGCATGTTGCCCAGGATTCAGTTTAGCACTTCATTTTGTAAACTCTTGTGTGCTGCTGTTTTTAGAAATGATTTCTCACAACAGTCTTGGGAGATGGGTTAAGGTTGTTGGCCGGAAGCTGTCTAGGTTTTAGAAAGGGTACATGATGTGTCCCAAGACAGAGGTGGCGCTGAGATGAGAATTCACGGTTCCTGGGGCTCAGGCAGCCAGGCCTTGTCACCCATCTGATGTATCCACCCTCTTCCTTTAATTATGTTAAATTTTGGTGCTATTGCAGAGTCACACATTAAGATAAAAATCACACAGTCTAAATAGAAATGGAATCTGGTCCTAAAAGGCAGATTTCAGCTTTCAGCAGCCTGAGTGGTACCTCCCTGGGGTGGATGCTCCTATTCCTTTATAGCTCCCTAGAAGCGACTTCTAGTCTTCTTATGAGTCTGGCTGTTCAAACTGGAAAATCATTTAGTTCAGCCCATTGTTTTGCAGAGAAGGAAGGTCAGGTCTCCTTGCGCTGTGTGTGTGCTAAGTCGCTTCAGTCATGTCCAACTCTTTGAGACTGTATGGATTGTGGCCCACCAGGCTCCTCTGTCCATGGGGATTCTCCAGGCAAGAATACTGGTGTGAGTTGCTATGCCCTCCTCCAGGGGATCTTCGTGACCCAGGGATCGAACCTGCATCTCACTCTTACATCTCCTGCATTGGCAAGCAGATTCCTTACTACTAGTGACACCTGGGAAAGCCAAGTCAAGTGTGAGGAGACCTTAGGACAAAATCAGAACTTAGGACAAAAATTTTCCCAGGACTTTAGAACAAAATCAGGCCAAGATCAGGAAAAGAACCCAGGTCTCTTGATGCTGGCTTCAGGGCTCCACCCCTTAGGGTCCCTTGTTTCTCCCAAGCCACTGTCCATGGAGTCAGAAAGCGAGCAGAGGTATCACTTAGTGTACATACAGCATGAGTTTGGGATGTTTTCTGGTTCAAAGGAAGCCCAGAGGTTGACATAACTTGTAGGTGAGATTAAAGTCAAAAAGCTGGGGAGTAATGTTCTCTATTTCACCAAGTAATATTCCTTGTTGTGTAACTAGAGCTAGGTCTACAAAACTCAGAATAAGAGGGAGACTTCAAATTGTTACCATAGAGAGCCAAGTCAAACTAATTATCCTGGCTTCTGATGTAATTTTGTGGTCTGAATGTGAAGGATAATAATTTTCTTTCTAAGTAAATTCTGTTTCTCCATATTAATAAATATGTAAAAATGTTGAAAGAGAAGACCCAAGTTAGAAAAAATTAGCCCACAGAATATATACTTTTGAGAACATATTCTGGGAACCAGGACTTCCCACACTTCAGTTATTCACATACAACCATCACCATTTTTTTTTTTTTTTACCATACCTCTGTGCTTCCATTTAACCGATTGTTTAAATATAAATGAATGAAAAGAGGAAAACTTTATAAAATTATAAAAATTGGTAAACCAGTATCATTTGCAATAAAAATGAATTTGTGATTATAAAATTGCTTAAAGTTTTCCTGTGTCATTAGAACTGTCACATGTATGATCAACAGTGTGTCTTGGGAAATACTGATCTAGGTCAGCAGGTATCAATATTTTGGGGGGATAGGAGAGGAGACTCAGGATCCATTTATACTAACCACTTAAAAGCTAATTAGAACACTTAAAGAGATCTTATTTAGTGGGTTGCATGTATACATATTTGGTATCTTAGAAATAAAAGCTAAAAGGTGTTTTAAAAGATATCTTTACTAATTTATTTAAAAAAATAATAAACCCATCATGTAGTAACATAAATATCATAGTTGTTATTAAAAACAACTGTTTTCCAAAGCAAAAAAATAAAAGCATTGGGATCGCATGTACACCCATGGTGGATTCATGTCAATGTATGGCAAAACCAATACAGTATTGTAAAGTAAAATAAAGTAAAAAAAAAAAAGAAAGAAACTAAAAAAAAAAAAGAATAGTGGTGGTGTTTTGAATTTTTGTAAATTAATATCTTGCTTAATGGAAGACAGTGGGTTCTCACACCTGTGTCTGCAATTGCTGTTGTGATATGTTGTTTGGGCTGAAGTATGTGAAGAATATGACTTCACACAGATATGTAGTTAGAAAAGAGAAGTGTATTTTAATAGTTTTTTCACATAATTTTAGATATTCTTCTTTGATATTATACCAAAGCTCAACAAGATATAGAATCTGAAAACAAATCAATAAATTTTTACTTTAAAATCTACTGGTTTACCTTCTACTTTGTTTTTCTTATTTTATTTTTAAAGTCTTTATCGAATTTATTACAATATTGTTTCTGTTTTTTTTCTTTTGGTTTTTTGGCTGCAAGGCGTGTGGGATCTTAGCTCCCTGACCAGCGACTGAACCTCCACCCTGCATTGGTAGGTGAAGTCTCAAACGTTAGATTGCCAGGAAAGTCCCTACCTTCTTCTTTGAATGAATTTTTCACCCATGCATGATTTTGAACTGGTTATTCATTGGTCATTTGGAAAATATTATTTCACTGAGTTATGCAGATCTGCCAAATTTGGGCATGTTTCCTTATATAATATTTTAAAAATCATATTTTAAAATATTGCCTCCACTAGTCACATTAGGAAACTCATCATTGGAAAGATCAGGATGGCAGGTATGAGTTTCCAAAATTTCAGTTTTCCCCTGATAGTTCCAAGTTTATTGAACAAATACTGAAAAACATAATTTCCCCCTACCTTGAAGTGAGAGATCCAATGTTCATTTTCAAGAAAAGTGTCATCAGACACCAATGTCCCAATATCCATTGTTTGCCTGCAAGTTAAACTTCATCAAATCAAAGTTGACAAGTGTGTAATCTGGTGTTCCATGAAAATTGCCGCTAGGTCAGCTCAACGTCTCACTGCACAAGACACCCATTGTACTTGAGTATGAAGCATGTACACTTTATGAGTATGTATCCCATTTCATCACACAAAATATTAAAAATGCATGTATTCAAGCACCAAGATTTAACAAAATTAAATATTTAACAAAAGAATAACTCACTTCATCATGGACATTCTTAGGTGAAAATGACAACTGTTTTTACCATGAATGCATGGTGTTGAAAAATACAGTGACTACAAGCAAAGTTTGGTGCCACTGCCTTGACTAGTGCTAAGGGGCTGATGGTTTTTACCTATCATTGCTTTAACACCATCAGTGCAAAAGAGAACGCTGAAGGGCCTTCCCTAGTGGTCCAGTGGTTGAGAGTCCGCCTTGCAATGCAGGGGACATGGGTTTGATCCATCAGGAAACTGGGATCCCACATGCCATGGGGCAGCTAAGCCTGAGAAACTACTGAGCCCAGGCACCACAACTAGAGAGCCCATGTGCCACGGTGAAGATCCCGAGTGCTGCAACGAAGACCTGACACAGCCAAATAAATAAATATCTTAAAAAGGCAAAGAATGTCTGCCTTAGTATTACTGTGGGGGAAAAAAAAAAAAAGGTTTGAGTCTCACAAATGTCCTTGAAAGAAGCTTATTAAACTTTAGGATCCATGGGCACATTTTGAGATCTGTTAGTCTAGAACAATCCTTAATCTGTCAAGGGTTGAGAAGGAATCTGATATTTAATAAGTACCTTATAGATACTTATATACACCAGGAGCTTCCCTGATGGCTCAGATGGTAAAGAATCTGCCTGTAATGTGGGAGACCTGGATTCAATCCCCGGGCTGGGAAGATCTCCTGGAGAAGGGAATGGCTACCCACTCCAGTAGCCTGGCCTAGAGAATTCCATAGACAGAGCAGCCTGGCAGGTTACAGTCCATGGGGTCTCAAAGAGTTAGACACAACTGAAAGACTTTTACTCATTCCTTATAGACACTGTGTTATGGACCAAACAATGTCCCCCCAATTCCTAAGGTGAGTTCCAGCTCGCAAAATGTAGCTGTATTTAGAGATAAGGTTTTAAAAGATAATTAAGTTAAAATGCTTCTCAGGTGGCATTAGTGGTTAAGAACCCTCCTGCCAATATAGGAGATATAAGAGATGTGAGTTCAATCCCTGGGTTGGGAAGACCCCCTGGAG
Organism: Ovis canadensis; assembly: GCF_042477335.2. NCBI lineage: Eukaryota > Metazoa > Chordata > Mammalia > Artiodactyla > Bovidae > Ovis > Ovis canadensis. The sequence continues at coordinate 60,149,174 of NC_091252.1, read as the reverse complement.
GAGAGGAAAGCAACCCACTCCAGCATTCTTGCCTGGAGAATCCCATGGACAGAGGAGGTTGCAAAGAGTCAGACATGACTGAAGTGACTTAGCATACATGTGTAAGTTAAAATGAGGCCATTAAGGTGGGGGCCACAATCCAATATGACTTAGTGTTGTCGTTTTGATGCTAAGTCATGTCTGACTCTATTGTGACCCTATGGACTGTAGCCAGCCAGCCTCCTCTGTCCATAGAATTCTCCAGGCAAGAATACTGGAGTGAGTTGCCATTTCCTTTTCCAGGGGATTTTTGCAACCCAGAGTTCAAACCCACGTCTCCTGATTGGCATGTGGAGTATTTAACACTGAGCCACCAGGGAAGCCCCTTAATCAATAGGGCTAGTGTCCTTATAAGAGGAGGAAGAGACCATGGTGATCCACCTGTGCCCAGGGGAATGACCTTGTCACAGGGCAGCAAGAGCACAGCCATCTGCAAACCAAAAAGAGAGGTATCAGAGGAATCTGACCCTGTTAACACCTTGTTCGTGGACTTCCCACCTCTGGAACCATGAGTGTTCTATTGTTCAAGCCACCCAGTCTGTGGGTTTTTGTTATGGCAGTCCTGGGAAACTAATATGCTTTGTTATTTAGTCACCATACAATCTTCAATGTATATTTTGTCATTCTCATTTTATGGAGGAGGCAGCAGAGGCTCAGAGAAGATGGGTAATTTCCCCAAGCACAAGCACTTAAGAGAGAAATGAGCCAAAATCTGAATCCAGATGTGACCGTAAAGCCAGTGGTCATAGAGCCAGTGCAAGAGGGAGTCTGTGAAGGACCCCAGGTCTAGGGTTCTGTCTGTGACACCAGGCTGCCCTGTAACAGTGAGGATGTTATTTCCGATTGATCCTAACAAACAAGAAACCTGAATTGTAATAAACAATTTCTGTTACTAGTGCAATGTCAATATTGCCCAAATGGTGACTAAAGCCACGAAGTTAAAAGATGCTTACTCCTTGGAAGAAAAGCTATGACAAACCTAGATAGCATATTAAAAAGCAGAGACATTACTTTGCCAACAAAGATCCTTATAGTCAAACCTATGGTTTTTCTGTAGTCATGTATGGATGTGAGAGTTGGACCATAAAGAAGGCTGAATGCCAAAGAATTGATGCTTTTGAGCTGTGGTATTGGAGAAGGCTCTTGAGAGTCCCTTGGAATGCAAAGAGATCAAACCAGTCAATCCTAAAGGAAATCAGTCCTGAATATTCATTAGAAGGGATGATGATGAAGCTGAAGCTCCAATACTTTGGCTACGTGATGCAAAGAGCCAACTCATTTGAAAAGGCCCTGATGCTGGGAAAGATTGAGGGCAGGAGGAGGAGGGGATGATAGAGGATGAGATGGTTAGATGGCATCACCGACTGATGTACATGAGTTTGAGCAAGCTCCAGGAGATGGTGAAGGACAGGGAAGCCTGGTGTCCTGCAGTCTATGGGGTCACAAAGAGTTGGACAAGACTGAGCGTCTGAACAAAATTAGTTTGCAAAAATTTTCTTTGCTCTATGGAAACTGTTGTTTTTATTTATTTATGTTTTACTGTATAACTTTACTCATATTTTGAATGCAACACAGTAGGTTTTTTAAAATTATTATCATAAATAGATAGAGACTAATGTGACTCAAACACAGGCTCTTACTACAACTAAAAACTATAAAACCAACCACAACCTACTTCCTCTAAGAAACATGCCTGTAGAAGCTAATACTAACAACCCAAAGAAATAAACTACCTAACACCTCCTCCTTAAAACTGTGGCCTCTTTCTGCCTTTTCCTGTAATGCACTATTGGTTGGAGATTTGGAAGGGATGCTGGTTCAGTTGCCCGGTGTCTATGGGAGGATGACTTCTCTCCCCAACTTGATGTCTCTGTTGACCCCTTAGGAGGTGCGGCTGAAAATTCAGCATCAAATGGCTTTTAGCATGTAGGTTTCATCCTAGAATCTCCCTCAAGCCTAGCAGTAATGAAGCAATTTCATGTCCTGCCATAATAAATCTGAGTCAAAGTAAAGCCAATGCTCCCTACTTTTCAGTGAGCACAGAGTGCACTGGGGTTTAGATGGATGAGAAAGCTTTTGTGCAGTGCCGTAATCGGAGGAAGACTGGCAGCTCAGTCCCCTGTCAGAAAGCATCTCTAAACACTTTCCCTGTGCTTACTGCCATTTGCATTAGAATTTTGATTGCCAAGGATTTTAAGCCTGTCTGTGAATTTCTAATCCTTTCTTTCAAAGTTGCTGCTTCAGTTAATGTCTTATTTCTTATGCATTTTGAATTAATTCAACAACTGTTAAAGGAAAAAACAATGTGCATACCTACTATGTACCAAGTCTAAATTAAGGTAAAATGAATGTGCACACCTACTAAGTATTAAGTCTAAATCAGGTAAGTACCCCTACATTAGACTTCAGGGGTCTTAGAAAAAACAGGACATGAGCTTTTGCTCTCAAAGAACTGCTATTTTTTTAATTTTTTAAAGATTTTCTTTGTTGTAGACCATTTTTAAAGTCTTTGTTGAATTTGTTACAATACTGTTTCTGCTTTATGTTTTGGGTTTTTTGGCCATGAGGTAGGTGGGATCTTAGCTCCCCAACCAGAGACTTAACCTGCATTCCCTGCCTTGGAAGGCGATGCCTTAACAACCAAATGCCAGGGAAGTCCCCATCTTTATTTTTATTTTTAAGGTTATTTTAATTCAGAATACCATTACATTTCCTTATCACTCTATTTTATACTATTTATAGGAGAAGGAAATAGCAACCCACTCCAGTATTCTTGCCTAGAGAATCCTGTGGACAGAGGAGCCTGGTGGGTTGCTGTCCATAGGGCCACATAGAGTCGGACGCAACTGAAGCAACTTAGCATGCATGCATGCATGCTATTTATGAGTATAAGTATGTATGTATATACATATGTATTTGTGTATTTATATGCTTATTGTCCATTTCCCCAACCAAAGTGAAGCTCCATGAAGGCATAGATCTAGTTGCTTTGCTCACTACTCTGTTACCAGACTTGAAATAATGCCTGACATCATGTAGACATCCATAAAGAATGAGTAATTCATAGTTAACAACCACTGGTACAGTACACTGAATAGGTATGAGAACATTACATCTCTTTTCCTCTAAGGCCACTAGTTTAATGACTGAGTTGAAAAAGAATGGACACAAGCTCACCTGTATTTTTTTTTTTAAATTTTCTTAGAAGAGATTTTTGAATATCTGTTGAAACCCATCTGAAGCTGCAATGGTTTAATGGTTGGAGCAATTTCCACAAATTCTCAGTAGAGTAAATGCTTTCCCAAGAATACTTCTGACTTAGTTTATTTGGGTTGCTCCTACAGAATACCACAGACTGGGTGGCTTAAATAACAAATATTTATTTCTCATAGTTCTGGAGGTTTGAAGTCCAAGATTAATATGTCTGCAGATTCTGAGTCAGCCAAGAACCTACTACCTGGTTCACAGATTCTTTTTATTTTTCTAATAGCATCTTTTAAAAAAACTTTTAATTTTGTATTGATATATAGCTGATTCACAATGTTGCAATAGTTTCAGGTGAACAGTAAATATATATCTATGTATATATACATGTCCCAGTAAAGGGACTTAGCCATGTATCCATTTTTCCACTGAGTTCTCATGGTGGAAACAGCAAAAGAGCTCTCTGGGGCCTCTTTCATAAGGGCACTAATCCTAATCATGAGGGCTCCACCCTCATGATGTCATCACCTCCCACAGGCCCTGCCTTACATCACCCCAACTCACATTGGGATTTAGCTTTCAACTTATAAAATTTTGAGAGACACAAACATTTAGTCAATTGTACCATCTGTACCATCTCCTTGAGTTGAAAAAGTAGAAAACATCTTCTTGTGGGTTCCATACCAACTCTTTATAACCCAGTATCCAAAACATCTGCTGCAATGCTCTTGCTCTGAATGACACAGAATTTAACAGAAACAACTTGTCAAGTGGCTCTTCAGGAAAGCCTCTGTAAAGATTTATCTTTACCACCTTGAAAAATTCTTCAATCAGAATTGGTCTCCACCTTGCATATGACTTCTGTGGTTAAAAAAAATATTGTGTCTCCTGAGGCCCTGCTTCTTCATCAAGAGGCTCTTTAGTTCTTCTTCACTTTCTACCAGAAGGGTGGTGTCATCTATATATCTGAGGTTATGGATATTTCTCCCAGCAATCTTGATTCCAGCTTGTGCTTCTTCCAGCCCAGCATTTCTCATGATGTACTCTGCATATAAGTTAAATAAGCAGGGTGACAATATACAGCCTTGACACACTCCTTTTCCTATTTGGAACCAGTCTGTTGTTCCATGTCCAGTTCTAAATGTAGCTTCCTAATCTGCATACAGGTTTCTCAAGAGGCAGGTCAGGCGGTCTGGTATGCCCATCTCTTTCAGAATTTTCCACAGTTTATTGTGACCAACACAGTCAAAGGCTTTGGCATAGTCAATAAAGCAGAAATAGATGTTTTTCTGGAACTCTCTTGCTTTTTCCATGATCCAGCAGATGTTGGCAATTTGATCTCTGGTTCCTCTGTCTTTTCTAAAACCAGCTTGAACATCTGGAAGTTACTGAAGCCTGGCTTGGAGAATTTTGAGCATCACTTTGCTCAAAATTAGTGTGTGAGAAAAGTACGATTGTGTAGTAGTTTGAGCATTCTTTGGCATTGTCATTGTTTGGGACTGGAATGAAAACTGACCTTTTCCAGTCCTGTGGCCACTGCTGAGTTTTCCAAATTTGCTGGCATATTGAGTGCAACACTTTCACAGCATCATCTTTCAGGATTTGAAATAGCTCAACTGGAATTCTATCACCTCCACTAGCTTTGTTTGTAGTGATGCTTCCTAAGGCCCACTTGACTTCACATTTCAGGATGTCTGGCTCTAGGTGAGTGTGAGTGATCACACCATCATGATTATCTTGGTCTTGAAGATCTTTTTTGTACAGTTCTTCTGTGTATTCTTGCCACCTCTTCTTAATATCTTCTGCTTCTGTTAGGTCCATACCATTTCTGCCCTTTATCGAGCCCATCTTTGCATGAAATGTTCCCTTGGTATCTCTAATTTTCTTGAAGAGATCTCTAGTCTTTCCCACTCTATTGTTTCCCTCTATTTTTTTTTTTTTTGCATTTATTGCTGAGGAAGATTTTCTTATATATAGTTGCATTTTATTAAGTATGCCCTTTTCTTAGACTGTTAAATGTGTCCAATGTTCTTAAGAGGCACTCAAAGAAACCTTTTTAAGGTCTCTGAGTAGAAGATGCTTCCATACCATGCCATATAAAAATTTACCCAAGTTTCAGGGTTGACAGATGGTGCTGCTCTGCAATGTAAACAGCAATATCCTCATGAGACTATTGATTTTGTTTGTGAAATATAAATCCCTAAACAGTGACTGATGGGCTGGTGAGAAGTGCTTCTTTAATAATTCAATAATTTCATTTAAAGATCTGGTCCTAAGTGAAACAGGAGTGGTAGGTGACAGGCTTGACTGTGGACTGAATTTAAGTCTTATATAAAAAACAAGACCATGGTTTCCTTTGTCCATGTTTATCTATGTTTTTTGCTTCAAGATGAAGTCTTTCAGTGTATGAACTCTGAGAAATAGCACAAATGACATCAGTGCTTCAATGTGTCTCAGAGAAGTCATTTTAAGCCCAATCTGTCCAATTTCAAGGCAATGGCTTTGTTCATTTGCTTACTAGGTAGACTCAAACATTGATCTATTCTGCCTGCTGCAATTTAGCTTTCTTTTTTCTTAGCAGGCTCTCATTTCAATAGAGAATGGACTGTTTATTGGGAGTAGAAGCAAAGATTATTCTAACACAGAACTTCATTACAGCTAAGAATGACATATTGTCTTCCTTTGATGTACCAGAAGCAACAACCAACAGAAACTCTAGAAAACAAGTTAAGAACTTGTAACTAAAGAGCTTCTTGATGAGAGTGAAAGAGGAGAGTGAAAAAGCTGGTTTAAAACTCAATATTCAAAAAACAAAGATCATGGCATCCAGTCCCATCACTTCACGGCAAACATATGTGGAAAAAGTGGAAACAGTGACAGATTTTATTTTCATGGGCTCCAAAATCACTGAAGACAGTGACTGCAGCCACGAAATTAAAAGACGCTTGCTCCTTGGAATAAAAGGTATGACAAACCTAGACAGCGTATTAAAAAGCAGAGATATTACTTTGCCAACAAAGGTGTATAATAGCCAAAGTTATGGTTTTTCCAGTAGTCATGTAAGGATGTGTAATTTGGACCATAAAGAAAGCTGAGCACTAAAGAACTGATGTTTTCAAACTGTGGTGCTGGAGAAGACTCTTGAGAATCTCTTGGACAGCAAGGAGATCCAACCAGTCAATCCTAAAGCAAATCAACCCTGAATATTCACTGGAGGGACTGATGCTGAAGCTGAAGCTCCAATCCTGTGGCCACCTGATACACAGAGCTGACTCACTGGAAAAGACCCTGATGCTGAGAAAGATTGAGGGTGGGAAGAGAAGGGAGAGACAGAGGATGAGATGGTTGGATGGCATCACTGACTCAATGGACATGAGTTTGAGCAAACTCCAGGAGATAGTGAAGGAGAGGGTGTGTTGCAGTCCATGGGACCACAAAGAGTCGGAGTCAACAACTGAACAATAACAACAAAATTATGGCAACTCTTGGAGACACAACTAACACTAACCCTAGTGTACCTTCCGGCATTTTTATATTTCTTATCCAAGCAAGACAAAATCCTGTAGAATCAAATTGATTTATTTTACCTTGATTTACTTCAGAAGAGATTTAAACCATCAGCAAATCCATGTATTATGGTTTTTACATATATTTACAATATTTATATATTTACAAAGTAGTTATATACCTATGTTTTGCACACTTTGTTGTTTTCTTAGGGACTCCTAGGTCATCAAACAGATGTGATAGCTCTTGCTGCTGCTGCTGCTAAGTCGCTTCAGTCTTGTCCGACTCTATGCCACCCCATAGACGGCAGCCCACTGGGCGCCTCTGTCCCTGAGATTCTCCAGGCAAGAACACTGGAGTGGGTTGCCATTTCCTCCTCCAATGCATGAAAGTGAAAAGTGAAAGTGAAGTCGCTCAGTCGTGCCCAACTCTTATCGACCCCATGGACTGCAGCCTACCAGGCTCCTCCATCCATGGGATTTTTCAGGCAAGAGTACTAGAGTGGGTTGTCATTGCCTTCTCGTGATACCTCTTAAAGTAACACAATTTAGGGTCACAGAGTAAACACATGTACAATTTATTCTTTTTGGTAGATCTCAGAAAAAAAAATTTGATATGCTGGTGAACTCTAATGGGCAAGTAGCTTTGATTAAATAAATAACCCATGAGACTGAGCAGTAAAATGTCAACACAAGGCAGTCTACTAACACCGTTGAAAAATGGTAATTAATTTATGGTCTTTAGCAGTGGCATAGATATTTGTATTTCATTTTGTAGATATTTATGTCAGCTTATACCAAATTAAATTAAACCAGAAATTATGTAGTAAATCTCTACAGTTCACACAGTGCTGGACTAAAAATTAGGAATAAAACAAAAAAGTGGAAGACATGCTTAGATTCTCAGAGAAAATATAGTGTAGTTTGGAGAGGGAAGACATAAGTAAATTTGAAATATAGCAGCTGTATGTGTCAACACATCAGGAATGTTGTAAGGTATCACATCATCAGTTATTTACCATTTTTATCAGCATCCATCATGACTTACTATTGTTTGGTGAGAAATACTAGGTAAGGAAAAATAGTGCTAGAATAAGGCCTGGGGATACCAAGAAGGTGTAAATTCTGGCCTCTACACAGTAAACCAATGATTTAACCTAGTAGATTGGTTGCTAAATGAAATCTTTGCCAAAGCAGAAAGTCCCTTGAACAGGAAATGGAGAGAACTGAGGGCTAGGAAGTTCTGACAAGTTTTATGGAGGAGGAGAACTCAAGCTTGAAGTACAGATAGCATATGGCTAACCAAAGGACGGGGAGGTGATGACTCAGGTGGGGATGAAGGCTGGAGCTTGTATCCTCACAGGGCATTGAGGGTGAGTCTGGAGAAGCGATTCATGTAACTGGGACCATACTGTATAGATTATGAGGGTTGAAGAGCCTGGACTCAGCTGTCCTGGGGAGAGTAACAGCTGATCAGGAAGACAGATCAGACAGAAGAGCAGCAGGTGGACTAGGGTAGCGTGCAGAGGTATGGGGAAGTAAGACTGGTGGGAGGCCCTCGTGAGGGGCTAAGTCACCAGCATGCCTCCCTGGACTACATCACAGACTTCACCAGGGACAGGACAGCACCTCGATTTTTATTTGCTTCCTTGTTGCTTTTCCTGAATACATGCAGCCCATAACGTTTGTATGCTTAGTTGCTCAGGTGTGTCCAACTCTCTGCGATTTCATGGGCTACAGCCCTTCAGGTTCCTCTGTCCATGGAATTCTCTAGATAAGAATACTGGAGTGGGTAGCCATTTCCTTCTCCAGGAGATCTTTCAAATCCAGGAGTTGAACCCAGGTATCCTGCACTGCCGGTGAATTCTTTATTCTCTGAGCCACCAGGGAAGCCCCCATAATGTATAAAGCTGTATAATAATCCCTGTAGGACCACTAACTTATGAGCCATCTAAAGACAGGTGCTGTCCTTTGCCACGGATAACTGTATCTGACCTCTTGGAACAAGAGCGCTTTGTGAATAAGACAAGTTAGAGAAACCTAAGGAGGTTCGTTCAGAGGTCATTTGCTGGTCAGCTGATAAACTCAGTGACTACTGAGCCTAGTCGCAAGCAATCATTATTGAATTACCTGCTAATAACAACTGGCAGGGAGAACAAAAGGAGCAGTCTAAGCACAATGCAAATGCAAATTACTAGCTTCCTGGCAAGCCCATCAAAGAAAACTTAGGTTTTAATTAAACTGTGACCAAGTTAATTGAAAGTTACTGTATTGTGTGACAGATAATTATCAAGTAGAACAGTATTTGTTTTGCTGCATTATCTTGACTATATCTCCTTTTCCTTTTCTGAAAATGTACCAGTCCTTTTAGCCTTTTAGTTAACAGTCCTAGGCCAAAAAATTACGTTAGCAGAGTATATTAAACATTCATTTAATTCAAGCACAATCAGGGAAGCTTGAATTTTTCTTTTTTCTCTATTTTAAATTCTCGAGAGAAGTTTTACTGTGGCACATCTATTTTATTCCCATGAGTTTTCTTTTTTTTTTTTTAATAAAATGTGGTAATAATGGTAACTAATGATAGTAACAATAATAATGAGAGCTGTCATTTCTCTCCCTCATCTCAGGATCATTTTGTGCTGAGTGTTCACAACTGAGTCATAACTGTCTAGGTTAAAGGATTGTTCCTGGGTTTTATCTTGTTCAGCAAATAAAGAAGCCTTTTAATTCAATTGGGTTCTTGGCTGATTTGTCTCTCAGTGTGATTAATCAATGGGAACTAGGGGCCCAATTCACATTTTCACTTAAGTCGATAGTAATATTGAGTGTGGGTGTGGTTGTTGAGAAGGGGGTGTTAAAATGGGGTCACTGACTTAAAGATCATTTCTTCCTGATTTTGTCCCTTAACTTTATTTTCCTCAGCAAGCTTTCTGGTAACTGATTCTCCTGGTTGTGAAAACCTACAGGGAACAGACAGGTAGGCGGCAATTTCTCTTTAGTAGACAGTTCCCATTAATTTCGTTATTTCTCATCAACTGTGGATGTACACCCGGAGGTGATCTGAGTAAAGGTAAATGATCCGCAATTTGTTTCACTTCATATCCAATACTTTTTCAAAAGCACTTGTGATCAGTATCTAACAGAAGCGTAATAGACATCTGAAGTGGGAAGATGTGGGGGCTATGCTGTTTACCCCCCAGTTCCTCCTCCCATCCCTATCTACATTAGACACGATGGTCCCTTCTCTCCTTCAAGGTGTCCAAGCTGGAAGATCCTGCGATAGCCCCTAGGAAATCCATTTCGACACTAATATCCCTCATGGCCAAGAGAGTCATTTGGTTCATAACATAATCTGGTTCCTCCTCCTCATGTTGAAAGCCCTTAATGACCCCATGTATTCCCTTAGCAGGACTGAGGGTATTCTGTCAAGATGCCATGATGGATGATACACTGGGTGACCTTCTGGGACTTTTCTCAAGGCAGAGAAAGTAGAATGAACGGATGGGAGGAGGCAGAGGAATACTCTTATTTGCCGTGGCTGCAAAGGGAGGAAGGTTCAGGGAGGAGATGCTGAGTGAGACTCCGCCCTCCGGCTGCCCTCCTTCTTTCCCCTTCCAGTCCCCACGGCCCCTCCCTCCGGGGAAGCAGTGGCAGACCCTGGGATTGGGGGCAGTGCCCTTAGCAAGGGACTGTATCCTCCTATCTTCCACTCTGAAATCTTAACAAAAGGAGAATCCTTTAGGAAAAGAAGGGAAATCTCTCTCCTCCTCTGTGCTTAGGAGTCGCTGCTTTCAGGACTCTGACTTCATTGTTATACATCTCCTGGGGTGCCTCCTCTGATGCAGACATAATACAAATTAGAGTACGCTTCGTATTAAATAACTTGTGGGCATTTCCCCCTCATTTTAGTGTTTTCCAGCAAAAGTTAAAGGGGGAAAAAAAAAAGAAAGAAAAGGCACTCACTAGATTTAAAGGAACTCGTAAGAAGCTGTGACAACTGAGTCAAGTCCCGGCTCACTTGAAAAGTACGGGGCAGATTCTCGTCCCTGGAAAGGAGTCTTGCCAAAGTCACCCCACTACACAAGCTACTTTTCGTTTGCCTAGAAGCGACTTCAGAATAGCCAGAGCCCAGTTTGGATTTGCAGCATATGTATTTGCAAAAAACAGCTGCTGCTGCTAAGTCGCTTCAGTCATGTCTGACTCTGTGCCACCCCATAGACAGCAGCCCACCAGGCTCCCCCATCCCTGGAATTCTCCAGGCAAGAACACTGGAGTGGGTTGCCATTTCCTTCTTCAGTGCATGAAAGTGAAAAGTGAAAGTGAAGTCGCTCAGTCGTATCGGACTCTTCGCGACCCCATGGACTGTTGCCTACCAGGCTTTTCAGTCCATGGGATTTTCCAGGCAAGAGTACTGGAATGGGATGCCATTGTCTTCTCTGTTAGTTCCCCTATCAGGGATCAAACTCAAGTCCACTGCAGCGGAAATGCAGAACTTAAACCACTGAACCACCGGGGAAATCCCTAGTTGAGCCTTCTTTTAAGAGTTTTACCCTTGTAGTTTCTTGGAGGAAAAAAAAAAAAAAAGAATAAGGTATAGGTTATTTCTAATGATGGCCAGAGCAATTTCTGGACTGAGAAAGGCAAGAAGGCAGGATGAGAAATATCCCATAAGGAAAAGAACATAATGATCCCTTCTGGGTTTTCAGGAGCTTTTTTACAGATTGGTTTCTGTTGGGCACTTATGAGCCAGTGTTTGGGTGGGTTGCTGAGTGGGTCTAGAAAAAAAGCTCATTTCTCTGCTTAGTGTGCAGGAAGCTAGGGATGTGAGGTACAAAGTCAAACTGAGGGGAAAATGCAAATGATAATCACATTTCCTTGAATAGATTCTATAAGCTCTTCATTTCTCTGGCCAGCTTAGACGCATGGCAGTTTTCTCTCTGGACCAGTATGTCATTTATTTTAGTTCTACTAAGTCAAACACCACTGGAAAACGATTGGTATTCTTACCAACTGAGAACCATCTGCTCTTTACTAGACAACAGCGATTCTGTTCTCTCTCTCTCCACCTCCTGCTTCTCTCCGTTTTCTCATATATTTTCAATCGCATGCATTCTTTTCTCTGTGAATAGAAGACAGTCAACACCAGAGGAATTATCCTTTTGGATACATTTTTTTCCTCAGGCATTGGAATTTTAAATTGTTGTTTGTTCCCTTTTAGAGTTTTGATCATCTATATGTAAAATAACATGCTTATCTGTAACATTGGCAGAGGCAAATGCAGTCTTCTGGAAAGCCTCTCTATATTCCTTAGATAAACCATGAGTCACTTTTTAGCTGCTGACCATTTTATGTCATAATATTTTCCTTATTCCTCAAAAAATCAGGTTAAAAAATGGTAAATAGTTTCCAGAGAAGGTGACTGGTAACAGATGAGGGAAACAAAACAGTTTTAATGTAAACTTACTCTCCCGTCTGCTCTGAGACCCCAAAGAAAGACTTCACAGCCAAGTTCAAGGCATTCTCAGTTACAACTTTGGAGGCCCAAATTCATTCCTGGACTGCTGGTGTTTACTTGGCACTTGTGGCTTTGACACGTGTGTTCAAGTTTCATTTCTCATTTATTTGCCCATAAATGAGACATAGATGAGGTTTATAGGAAACTGTGCAAGACTTAAAGTAATGGGGTGTGGGTTTGAGTGCAACTTTATGGCCAGTTGCAAACATCTGTGAACTTGAGTTTCCATAACCATAAAATGCAACTGATACCTGTACAACAAAGGTGTTAGGAAGATTAGCGAGGACAGTGTATGGGATACCTTGAAATCAGCTGCTGATCAATAAATGTCAGTTGAAATTTAACCTGCAGTTACTAAAGTGAAGGCGATAAATGAGATCATAATCTGGATAATTCATCCTTGTGCATCAATTATTTGGATTCCTCGCATAAAAAGAAAATCTCAGGATTCAATTATCTGTATAATGATTCAATTCTGCTCTGTACCTTCTAAACAACCTGAAAATTTAACAGGCGATCACATTCTTTCTGTAGTTAATTACTTGCAGAGAGAAAAGGGTTAATGAATTGTCTTTCCCAATACATCCAAAGATTTTTTTCTTTAATGACACCATTAGAGTCAGAATCTAAAGTAACATGTCAGCCCCACATCAAAATAAACCTGCTATTATTATCCAAAATTCTCTGGGCTTATTAAGATGTTATGAATTTAATTAGCAGAATTTCCATCACCTCTCACTCTATTTGTAGTGACCAGAGCATAAAATCATTGTTAAAACCATCTATTAATCAATTTGCTCTTCTACTTTTCGGTAATTGAGTTTCCCAGGTAAAACAGTATATCAACTTTAACCCTTTTCTATTCAATTAAAGCTTTCCTTTTCCTAGCCAGGACCATTTATGCCATTTTGAATTAAGACAGTTCATGCTTAGAATGTTAATCATTAAAATAATTTTTAAAAATTTTGAATAGCAGCCTTTAGTTTTCACACTCTTTAAAGTCCTTATGCCCTAATGATTCTTGGAATCATCTAAGACCCTCTGTAATCATGTAATTGAGCATTTTAATTTTGATATATAGATTTCCTATTAACTTATTAATGACATAAACATAAATTATAAAAATACCCTCCTCCTCTTCCAATACCTTTAATACATCACCAATATTCTTGGCCTTCAAACAAGTTCCCCTTTGGCCTAATTTCATTACTTCATCAATTTTAGCTATTGTGATCCATAGAATCAATAAAATGTCATATAGTTTCTGTCAAATTTCCTTTTAAAATGGCATCTTTTATATAAAAAATTTTAAGCAGTATATTTTATATCTTTGCTTTTTCCCACACTTATTATAAGTATCTCTCAAGGTTCAATATCGTAGTCTTTTGGAGACCAGGTGGAAAAAAATAAAAATGCTCAAATGAGGTAATTGGAAAAGTTTCAGTAAATGAACTCATAAAAAAGTATGGGCAGGCTTGAGGGAGATAAAAAGGTATGGGAATGCATTGCAGAGCTAGCCATGATGGGGAGCCATTACCAGGGCAGGCAGGAAGGGGCAAGGGGAGGAAGCAATCACTGGAATCTGAAGACAGTAACTGTACCTAGGAGACAGGACTGACTGATAAGACCTAGGTCTTCATTGGAGACACAGTCAGTTCAAGGTGACCCTGCAGTGAGGTGTTGAGGGAGTATATACCCTAAGGCCAATCAATCAGATTGATTATATTCTTTGCAGCCAAAGATGGAGAAGCTCTATACAATCAACAAAAACAAGGTCAGGAGCCGACTGTGGCTCAGATCATGAACTTCTTGTTACCAAATTTCAGACTTAAATTGAAGAAAGTAGGGAAAACCTCTAGACCATTCAGGTATGACCTAAATCAAATCCCTTATGACTATACAGTGGAAGTGAGAAATAGATTTAAGGGACTAGATCTGATAGATAGAGTGCCTGATGAACTATGGACGGAGGTTTGTGACATTGTACAGGAGACAGGGATCAAGACCATCCCCATGGAAAAGAAATGCAAAAAAGCAAAATGGCTGTCTGGGGAGGCCTTACAAATAGCTGTGAAAAGAAGAGAGGCGAAAAACAAAGGAGAAAAGGAAAGATATAAGCATCTGAATGCAGAGTTCCAGAGAATAGCAGGAAGAGATAAGAAAGCCTTCTTCAGTGATCAATGCAAAGAAATAGAGGAAAAGAACAGAGTGGGAAAGACTAGAGATCTCTTCAAGAAAATTAGAGATACCAAGGGAACATTTCATGCAAAGATGGGCTCGATAAAGGGCAGAAATGGTATGGACCTAACAGAAGCAGAAGATATTAAGAAGAGGTGGCAAGAATACACAGAAGAACTATACAAAAAAAGATCTTCATGACCCAGATAATCATGATGGTGTGATCCCTCACCTAGAGCCAGACATCCTGGAATGTGAACTCAAGTGGGCCTTAGAAAGCATCACTATGAACAAAGCTAGTGGAGGTGATGGAATTCCAGTTGAGCTGTTTCAAATCCTGAAAGCTGATGCTGTGAAAGTGCTGCACTCAATATGCCAGCAAATTTGGAAAACTCAGCAGTGGCCACAGGACTGGAAAAGGTCAGTTTTCATTCCAATCCCAAAGAAAGGCAATGCCAAAGAATGCTCAAACTACCACACAATTGCACTCATCTCACATGCTAGTAAAGTCATGCTCAAAATTCTCCAAGCCAGGCTTTAGCAATACGTGAACCGTGAACTTCCAGATGTTCAAGCTGGTTTTAGAAAAGGCAGAGGAACCAGAGATCAAATTGCCAACATCCACTGGATCATGGAAAAAGCAAGAGAGTTCCAGAAAAACATCTATTTCTGCTTTCTTGACTATGCCAAAGCCTTTGACTGTGTGGATCACAATAAACTGTGGAAAATTCTGAAAGAGATGGGAATATCAGACCACCTGACCTGTCTCTTGAGAAATCTGTATGCAGGTCCGGAAGCAACAGTTAGAACTGAACATGGAACAACAGACTGGTTCCAAATAGGAAAAGGAGTACGTCAAGGCTGTATATTGTCACCCTGCTTATTTAACTTCTATGCAGAGTACATCATGAGAAACGCTGGACTGGAAGAAACTGAAGCTGGAATCAAGATTGCCAGGAGAAATATCCATAACCTCAGATATATAGATAACACCACCCTTATGGCAGAAAGTGAAGAGGAACTAAAAAGCCTCTTGATGAAAGTGAAAGAGGAGAGCGAAAAAGTTGGCTTAAAGCTCAACATTCAGAAAACGAAGATCATGGCATCTGGTCCCATCACTTCATGGGAAATAGATGGGGAAACATTGGAAACAGTGTCAGACTTTATTTTGGGGGGCTCCAAAACCACTGCAGATGGTGATTGCAGCCATGAAATTAAAAGACGCTTACTCCTTGGAAGAAAATTTATGACCAAACTAGACAGCATATTCAAAAGCAGAGACATTACTTTGCCGACTAAGGTCCGTCTGGTCAAGGCTATGGTTTTTCCTGTGATTATGTATGGATGTGAGAGTTGGACTGTGAAGAAGGCTGAGCACCGAAGAATTGATGCTTTTGAACTGTGGTGTTGGAGAAGACTCTTGAGAGTCCCTTGGTCTGCCAGGAGATCCAACCAGTCCATTCTGAAGGAGATCAGCCCTGGGATTTCTTTGGAAGGACTGATGCTAAAGCTGAAGCTCCAGTACTTTGGCCACCTCATGTGAAGAGTTGACTCATTGGAAAAGACTCTGATGCTGGGAGGGATTGGGTGCAGGAGGAGAAGGGGACGACAGAGGATGAGATGGTTGGATGGCATCACTGACTCGATGGACATGAGTCTGAGTGAACTCCGGGAGTTGGTGATGGACAGGGAGGCCTGGCGTGCTGCGATTCATGGGGTCGCAAACAGTCGGACACGACTGAGTGACTGAATTGAACTGAACTGATACCCTAAGGCAATTCCCTCCTGCCCCCCGCCCTTCCAGGTCCTACTGGGTGTCCCCCCAGTGACCAGTTGCAACCAGAAGCTAGAGGCCAAGAGTGCCTTTCAGTGAAGCTTGTACAAGTCGGCATTCTGTGGCACAAAGTGAAACAGAGTGGTAGAGCATGACCCTGCAGGAGCTGAGGGTCAATACCAGGTACAGGTACGAAACACTTAGGTCTCAAACTCTTTGCTTGTGATCCTTTAAAATCTATTCATTTTAATGGAAAAAACATTGATGGTCTACTAGACGAATGCCACTCTGGTGAGTTCTGAGGGTATAAAGATAATCAGAAGGACTTCCCTGGTGGTCCCATGGTTAAGAATCTGCCTTCCAATGTAGGGGACACGGGTTTAACCCCTGGTCAGGGAACTAAGATTCCACATGCCTTGGGGCAACTAAGCCTGTGCACTGCAAGGAAGACCCAGTGTAGCCATTGAAAAAAAGAAAAAAGATAATTAGAACTGGACAAGGGTGAGACAAGGAAGGCACCTGGGGTCATGTGCATGAACTTGAATGAGTGTCTCCTTAGATTTTGCACTGGAGGTGTTTCAATCTAGTCTAAGTCCTGCAGATAAGACTCCATCCCTGCCTTCAGAAATTTTTCAGTCTAGTCAAACAAACACAAATAAAAAGAATTATAACACCATAGGTTCAGCTCCAAGAGCCGTGCTTACAAGATAAGAAGTAATATTATGAAAGCCAAGATGCCTAGACACTAGAAATCTCAATTCCAAGAATCTGGAATGGCTCTCCTGAAGGCAGGTTATCTAAGCTGGGTCTTGAAAGACAAGTAAGATTGTGAGAGATTTATTTGGTCAACTTGTATTGACTGAATTTCTATTATGCGCTAAGTGCTGTTTTAAATGGTAGGGGAAGAGCAGAAACCAAGGAGAAAAGGCTCCTGTTCTCATGGAACTTATGTTCTGGTGGGAACAAAAAACTGCAAGAAAGTAAACAAACAAGAGTGTATCAAGAAGAGAAAGGCACTGGATATTCAGAGGCAATTCTCCACAGGTGTTTTGCATGTTCTGCATTTCTTGTGAGCAGAGGTGTTTCTGCCCTCCTGTTCTGAACTGTCTTTTCAGGTTTGTACGGCAAACCACCTCAGAGGACAGAGTACCCTCCTGTGGAGCAAGGAGATTTGTTTCCTGTCCAGTACAGAAGCTCAGGGTTCCTCAGTGCTAACAGCACCCAGTGTGTGCACCCGGCATTCCCTGGGCCCCTCCACAATGCTCCCACTAGATGAGAGAGGCAAGGTGAAGCGACACAGGCATGGAGCTCACGCCATTTGCTGTGCTGAGAGGACAGTATTCCCGTCTTATCTAAGGTCTCACCTTCCATGATTTCAGTTGTGTGCATGTGTGTGTGCTAAATCACTTCAGTCTTGTCCGATTTTTTTGCCATTCTATGGACTGGAGCCCTCCAGGAACCTCTGTTCATGGGATTCTCTAGACAAGAATACTGGGATGTGTTGCCATGCCCTCCCCCAGGAGATCTTCCTGGCCCATGGATTGAACCCTGGTCTCTTATGTCTTCTGCATTGGCAGGTGGGTTCTTTACCACTAGTGGTCCTGGGAAGCCCAAGCTTTCAGTTTCCAGCAGCTAACTGCAGTCTGAAAATATTAAATGGAAAATTTCAGAAATAAACATTTATAAGTTTTAAATTGCATGTCATTCTGAGTAATGTGATGAAATATTGCTGCATCAGCCTGGGACATGAGTCATCCCTTTGTCCAGGGTATCTTGCTCTTTAGTCACTGAGTAGCTGTCTGGGTTATCAGGCCCACTGTCAGGGTATCACAGTGCTTGTGTTCAACTGATCCTTGTTTTATTTAATAAGAGCCCAAAGTCCAAGAGTAGTGATGCTGACAACTCAGATATGCCAAAGAGAAGCCATCAAGTATTTCCTTGAAGTGAAAAGGTGAAAGCTGTGAAGCAGGAAAAAGAAAAGTCTTGCTAGTTTTGTTGTCGTATATCAAACTGCAAACTTTATGACCACAGTACATGATAAATGTTAAGATGGAAAAGGCACGGAATTTGGACTTGATATTTTGAGAGAAAGGGAGACCATATACAGATAACTTTTATTTCAGTATATAGTTTTTCTGTCTTATAAGTTATTATTGCTAACCTCTTACTGTGCCTAATTTATAAATCTAACCTTACCGTAGGTATGTATGTGTAAGAAGAAACATAGTTTTTGTTAATAGGGTTGAGTACTCTCTGCAGTTTCAAGTATCCGCTGGTAGTCTAGGACTGTATCCCAGTGGGTAAAACGGAACTACTGTATTAAGGAATTCTGTCTCTGAGCCATGTATCTCAGTCCCAGGCTGCTATGAAAAAATACCATGGACTGAGAAGACCAAAGCTCCAGAATACATGTGTCTAGAGAGCTCTTTTTCTTGTTTATAGATGGTCCTGCAGATGGTTGCTGTGTCCTCCCAGGTCAGAAGGGGAGAGAACTCTGTGGGGCATGTTTTATAAGGGTACTAGTCCTATTTCTGAGGAGTCTGCTCTCATGACCTTATCACCTCCTAAGGACCCTTTGGAATTAGGCGTCAACATAGGAACGTGGTGGGGGGAACACAAACATTCAGCTTGTGACACCTGGAGTCTTGTGTCTTCTGCCGGCATCCATGGGTGCACGTGCATGCCTTTGTGACCCTGTGGACTGTAGCCTGCCAGGTTCCTCTGTCCCTGGAATTTTCCAGGCAAGAATACTGGAGTGGGTTCCTGTTGCCTACTCCGGGGAGCTTCCTGACCCAGGGATCTAACCCACACCTCTTGAGTCTTCTGCGTTGGCAGGCAGATTCTTTACCACTGTGCCACCTGGGAAGCCTGACACTGTGGTAGGCTACCTTATTAGTTTGCAAGTAGAATAAAATCTCAGACCTTTCATAGCTCTTGACAGTTTTTGGAGAGAGTATAAGATGCTGGAGCTTCCCTGGTAGCTCAGTGGTAAAGAACTCACCAGCCACTGCAGGAAATGTGGGTTCAATCCTTGGGTGGGGAAGATCCCCTGGGGAAGGAAATGGCAACCCACTCCAAAAGTCTCATGGACAGAGGAACCTGGAGAACTACAGTCCAGGACACAACTTAGCAACTGAACGACTATAGCAACATAAGATGCTGACAAAGACATGGCCTCCTGGAAAGGAAAGGAAGAGAACCACATGGGCCAGGTTCAGGAATGTGAAAGGATTCCCTGGATTCCAGGGGCAAATACTCTTATCCAATTGGGCAGCAAGATGTGTAAGAGTCCCTCACTGTTCTCTGCTGTCTACTGTTAATATAGAGAGTTATAGTGTAGAGTTATTTTAGAGGCTGAGAGAAGAGAGGCAGAAATAAGACAGACCCCTTGAATGGTGCTTTGTGTACTAACTTGACTCTGGGTGGGAAGAAGAAGAAATATAGTAACCATGGGGCAGCAAGTCCTGTGGCCAGAAACCAGACAATATGGCTATAGCCATTGAGTTAATGAATCCCTGAAGCTGCAGTAAATGGTGTCCACAATGAGAATAGAGTTTTAGGCAGACTAAAGCCATTACAAGTTAATTTGGTCAGGCTGCACTGGTGGCTGCTTGAAACCGAAAGTAAATGCAAAGCCTGATTACTGGTGCAGAATCACTGTCTCTGTCTGCACTCCCTGAGCCCACTCTGTCCTTGACCCTGAACTCAGCCGATTTAAAGTGAAAGATGTTTGGGGCTGAGCCAAGGAACACCTGCCCCAAGGGGGACTGGAGGCCATATATACCCATCTAAGTATGCCTGGGAGTTTTGGGGAGGGGAGGAGCTCAAAAATTGAAGTTTTATTGGCTCTAGGCAACCAAGTCATTGTCCTTTGAAGTTCTAATTGATGGAGTTTGGGCAGAGTATTCAGTGGGGAACGGAAGCTAACATGACCTTGTGGATGGGGCCATATTCCAATCTTTTGCTCATTTAAAAATTGAACATTTTGCCTTTTTTTTTTTAAATTATTGAGTTCTGAGAATTCTTTGGGCTTCCCTGGTGGCTCAAATGATAAAGAATCTGCCTGCAATGCAAGAGACCCAGGTTCGATTCCTGGGTCAGGAAGATTCCCTGGAGAAGGGAAAGGCTACCCACTCCAGTATTCTTTCCTGGAGAATTCCATGGACAGAGGAGCCTGGCAGGCTACAGTCCAAGGAGTTGATTTCTTTAGATAATCTAGATACAGGTTCTTTGTCAGGGATGTGCATTGTTAATATGTTCTCCCAGTCCAGCAGCACTTTTAAAATTGTTTTCATTTCAAAAGAGCTCCTCTAATAAATTATGTTTTGTTAAGTTCCAGACTACTGCTGTTCTTTCAAGGTTATTGTCACATTCCTTTGAGTGGCTTAAAAGAGCAGTGCATTTTATGTACCTTCATTTCTGTTTAATGCTCTAGTGTTTACTAATGTCCATCTGCCAAAATACTTTGTCCAGTCACATACCTGTGGTTCTGAATACTTCTTAAATTTCCTGTGGTTTCAGATCCCTGGCTTGGGAGAAAAATATTTGCTCACCACAATGAGGTGATGGTCACATTAGCTGTATGTGGCAAGGGCCATCTTAGCCTATCCCAACCTCAATGTCCCTTTGCTCCTGATTAATCAGAGGAGACAATGTGCTTAGCTATTTCCTGATCTCCTTGCAGCCTACTGTGGCCTTGTGACAAGTCCTGAAGAATAAGCTGCCACCTCCTGTGGGCCTCCCTGATGGCTCTAATGGCAAAGAATCTGCCTGCAATGCAGGAAACCTGGGTTCAATCCCTGGGTCGGGAAGATCCCCTGGAGAAGGAATTGGCGACCC
Source organism: Ovis canadensis (assembly GCF_042477335.2). Lineage (NCBI taxonomy): Eukaryota > Metazoa > Chordata > Mammalia > Artiodactyla > Bovidae > Ovis > Ovis canadensis. Next base: position 60,128,119 of record NC_091252.1, on the reverse strand, counting down.
ACTCCAGTTTTCTTGCCTGGAGAATTTCGTGGACAGAGAGCCTGGCAGGCTACAGTTCATGGGATCGCAAAGTGTTGGACATGACAGAGAGACCAACCTTCACTTTCACTTTCCTTGTGGGAAATAAGTGAAGAGAAAGAAAAACAGGCAATATCCTGATGTTGTTGCTGTCAGCATCTTCAGGGTTGAGACAAATGCCAGTGGTCATCTTCGATGTATTTAAAGGTTTACTAGATGGTATGTTTTTGTTCTTCGCCCATCTCTTCACCCTTCTTTCCTCTCCTTTCATTTCCCCCCTTATTCTTTCTCATCTCTCCTCCCCCTTTGTCCAGAAAAAGAGCTTTATATTTTAGATATAAGTTTATAAGGGATAATTAGACTAGAGGTGGTCAGGTGGTCTTGAGACTGAAGGGTGACTGAGAAGGTTGGTTTCATTTTCATGTAGACGCTTTCTTCGGCTTCCATTCCAGTTCTTTTATACATCCTCTCTGTCACTTAGCTTCATTTGCTTTTAATAATCTACTCTTCTGTGGTTTTGACTTTCCATTGCCTCCTACACATCTGTTAGGACTGATATTCTGCTGTTCGTCATGCAAGCATGATTTCACTTTGAAAATGATTTCCTTCTGATGGATGTTCCGGTTATCCAGGCGAGCATGATCTTGGGTTTTTAGCATTCTCTGCTAGCTGGTCACAGCACTCCAATAGTCATCCCTCAGGGTCTCAGGCATTCACTCATGCTAGCTCTGGACTTCACTGTAATTAAATGCCAAAACTGTTGTATTCCTTGGATTAATCTTTATCAGGGCTTGGCAAACTATAGCTGGTGGGGCCCATTTTAGGCCTATGAGCTAAGACTGATTTTTTACCTCATTTTTAAGTATTGTAAAAGCAAAAAACAAACAAACAAACAAAAAACCCAACAACAACAACAATGAAGATGTGAGAAACGAAGATATTTCCTATTTGACTCTTCATTAAAAAAAGCTTGTCTATGTGTGACTATTCCAATCAAATAAAATTTCTTTCCATGTGACACCCACTCTATCATGTGAGAGAAGTACTATGTCCTTTCAATGCTCTTTTTTAAATGATTTGTTTTTAAGTATAAGCTATGACTCATTGGCAAAGACCCCGATGCTGGGAAAAACTGAGGGCAGAAGGAGAAGGGGGTGACAGAGGATGACAGGGTTGGATGGCGTCATCGACTCAATAGACATGAGTTTGAGCAAGCTCCAGGAAATAGCAAAGGACAAGGAAGCCTGGCATGCTGCAGTCCATGAGGTTGCAAAGAGTTGACTTAGCAACTGAACAATAGCAATAAGCTATGCAGACTATATAAAATACACCCTAGGGAAGATCCCAGGAAAGATATCAGGAGATAGGTTGTGATCTCCCAAGGCAGTGGAAGCTGAGATTCAGTGACAGGTTGTGTACGCTTGAAAGAGACACAGCAGACAAATGATGGTTGAAAATGTGAGCCCCAAACTGAAAATACCAAGAACCAATGCCCCAAATTATGTGAAGACTTAGATGCCCCTCATTTGGTCTTCTCTACATCAAGCTGCATGGGGACTTGTAGCACCAAGGGCTTGTTTACCCAATGATAGGCAATAATTCGCCTCGAAAAACTCAGAGAGAGATCAGCCGGTGTTAAATAACCTTTTCCCTCATTCATATCAGTCATTAGTCACAATGCTCACTATACAGCAGAAAGGAACAAGACTTGTTACTTGCCTTAAACAAGATGACAGCTGCAATCAACTTGAACTCAATATACTGTTACTTAAAAAAACAAAAAACAAAAAACCTTTTTATCTTGTACTGGAGAATAGCCAATTAACAATGTTGTGATTGTTTCAAGTGAATAGCAAAGGGACTCAGCCATACATATACTTTTACACTGAAAATCTTGGACCCTAGAGTGTCCTAATCTACACATCCAGCAGCTTTTCTCCCTCTACCCACTTTGCCAACTCCTCACCTTTCACCAGAGGCTCCCTCCTATGCCTCTGCCCAGAGAGATCTCCATGGGGACTGACCTGCCCCAATTCTGCCTATTAGAATTCTGTTTATCCTTCAAGCACTGCTCAAACATCTTTACTAGGAAAACTTCCCAGACACCCTCGGTTGGGAACTCCTTCCTCTGGGCCCTAGAATTCCAATAGCCCTGGGCCAATGGTAAGCTTGTTTCTCAGCCTGAGGCTTCGCCACCATGCAGGTAGTCTAAATCCAAATTGCACACTCAAACTTGAGTTTTGATTTCTAGTGACTGTTTTCCAACCCAAAGCCCCAGGAGGACAGCAACCTTCCTCAAGGCTTATTCAGACTAGTGGGGAGTTTTCCTGGCCCTTTCCCCTAAAGCAGGCAATGCTCAGGGCTCTGATATCCATTTCCAAGGTTCAGTTAGGTTTCCAGCCTCAGGGCGTCCAGGTTGAGCTTCCTGTCTTGGAGTAGGTGTCCCCAAGGTCTCTATCTCATTCAATCCTTTTGGGCTACGGCTGCATCACACTGACACTGCACACTGCTCTGGCTTTGGCTTCTTTCTTTGGATCTGTTTCCTACATTTTTACCTTTCTTTTTGTGCTTGGCTTGTATTGGGGTGTTTTCCTATGTTATCCAGCATTTGTTTGGGGAGCTGTGTATAATGACAGGAATGCAGGGATGCAGCCTGCTCACATCAGCTCATTCTACCATGCTGCCTGACAGTCCTGGAGTAGTATACAGTTGTTTGCTTATGGAAGTTGTCATGACTATTTATGCCATTTAATCTGAGCAAATAGAAACATCTTGAATATGCTTTTTATATAACATCTAACATAACTCTCTAACATCTAGCTCTCTAGGAGTCCCACACAATCCTGTTTCTGAAGTTTTCCAACTAAAGAAATAGATCCTGGTGAGGAAAGTTTCAGTGGCCAGAGATGATTGGAAGAAAAGGAGCAGGCCAAGAGAAATTTCAAACTAATGAAAATACAGTCAATTTTCAATTACCTGGGCAGATGGCAATTTGCCACAATGCAGATAACCAAGGAAATGGCAACCCACTCCAGTATTCTTGCCTGGAGAATTCCAGGGACAGGGGAGCCTGGCGGGCTGCCGTGTATGGGGTCTCACAGAGTCGGATACGACTCAAGCAACTTAGCAGCAGCAAATAACCAAGAATTCACTTAGTGGCACAGTCAAGTCTATGCCAAGTGATGTTTATAATTTAGCATTCCAAGCCCACACTTTGAGCACTTTTCATGTAACTAAAGTGACTGTCACAACTAGTCAAACAAAGAGTGATTTGTATTGAAAATAGCTTGCATTTTAAAGGCTGAATCTTATTTTACAGGTCAGTAAACTACATGCAATTTCAATCAAGTCCACAATGGGGCAATAATATAGGACTGATGGGTAGAAGCCATATGTAGTGGGACTTGATTTTTATTTCTGCATTTACAACTATAGAAAATTAAAGCAATTTGATAAATTACTTCATAATGCTCACTTGATAATATTTTATATAACATATATGTATATATACATATATGTATAAATACATTTAATATTTGAAATAATGAGTGTCGTCTCTGAAGTTGGTAGCTTCCAAAGTGAATCCCTGAATTTATTCCTGTAAAATGCATGACTGGGGAAACACTGAATTAAATCTTTTTGACAGACAGGTTGTGTTTACTGCCAAGTCTCTGTAAGAGCAGATATTAGTGCTGCACTATATCAGCAGGAACTACAAAAATGGAGCAGCAAACCAAAAGACGATGAGGGCATCCCATATTTTACTCTGCTTCATGGAGCCACAGAGTTTTACCATTAGAGGAGGACTCAAAGATTGTGAAATGCAGTTTCCATCTTTTTGACCCATGGGAAGCCTGCCAGGCTCAGGAAAGGTGAAATAACTTGCTCAGGGTCACACAGCTGGAAGCAGGGCTGTAGCTGGAACCTGGACCTCTTCTTTTCCAGCTGCTCAGAAGCACATTCATTACTGGGATAACATGAGGAGCTTTGTGCAACAGCACTTGAAGATAATGGGCCCTTTTGGAATAAATGTCTACATCTTGGCATAATAAGCACTGCCTGTGTAAGTATAGCTTTACAACAAAAGGAAGCAGACACGTAATTGGTGTATTTTTTTATCTTTTAGCTTTTGGTTCTAAACCATCTGAATGTTTTGAAACATTCTGTAATATAAAGAATTGAAACTCATTTCTCATAATTTGTGCAGGGGGCATATATACTTATATGACATTTATGTGCACAGATTGGCAACGGTGATGGGAACCTGAAGGTGAAGAGGACAATGAAAAAGAAAGACATTTAATTGTTTTAGGTGAACTCTAAAATATAATATGGCAGATATCAGAGTGTGCATTTTCGGGGACAGTTGGGATCCCCTGGTACATTTGGCACTGCATTTTTCTAGATCAGAGAGCCACAGCTCCTGCACTTGATTTTGTTGTTGTTGTTGTTTTTTAAGCACCTGGCATAGTCCTCTGCTTAGAAAACATTCACATGACACCCTGTTGGTCGACTGACATTCTTCACATCACAGAACTGACCAGTCATGAGGAATGGCTCAAATCTTTATTCCGCAGTTGAGCAGATAAATAAGAGTGAGAGTATAGCTTTAGACTCACAAATTGCATAGCATATCTGAGACACTTTCTGCAGTTCTAATATTGATCTAGGAGGAGTGTTTTTAAAACATTACTATGGCAACAATTCCTATTCAGTAGGGGAATGCAATGCATTATCTATGCAAAGGAAGAAGTGAGAAGGGTATTTCAGATGTCCCCTCTTTCTACCCTACCGAGGGCCCCTGGCCTCTCAGCATTATTTTTGCTGAGAACAGAGTCTGGAAAATATAATTTGTTGAGAGTTACTCATGGACTCTGGAAGATATTATCAATTCAAGCACTATGTCATAGAAAACAGCATCTCACTGATTTAACATTTTCCACAAGCTGAATATGTTCATCCTAGTTGAAACCGATCAGGTTATCATGTGAGAACACAATAAAAAAAGAGAAATAAAGTTTTTGGCCTGTATCTGAAAACTGCTGCATGGGATGCCTCACAAAGATACAGCTGTAGGTGTTCATGTATTTGTTCATGTGGCTTCACTGGACAACTATTTATTGGCATAGTTTATGAGAAAGAAGAGCGTTAGATGTCAATTTCATTAGTAAGAGTTACAAGAGTCTGCTGAGGCTTTTTGAATATTTACAACCAGATTTTGCTTTTATCACCAAACGAGTCAAGCCTCTGCCAAGAATGATCTAACATTTCTTTTATTTTTCCACAGAATCTAGAAACAGTAGGTATCCCACTGTTTATTATCTTTGTTTCAAAAGTGAGAAAACTAAGGCTACTAGGCTGTCTATAAGAGCATAAATTACAGTATAAATTGGGTGTTTCTAAAATTTGCTTGATGGTGATGGCCAAACCTGACTGAACACTTTGAATATGTGTAGGTAGGTGTGCATATGTGCACATTTATATGCATATGCATCCATATGCACATTTATATGCATACGCACCCACATATATGCATATATGTGTACATTTATTTGCATATCCATCCATAGGTATGCATATGTGCACATTTATATGCATATGCATCCTGGGCTTCCAGGTGGCACAGCATAAAGAATCTGCCTGTCAATGCAGTAGATGCAAGAGATTCTAGTTTGATCCCTGGGTTGGGAAGATCCCCTGGAGTAGGAAATGACAACCCACTCTATCCAATATTCTAGCCTGGAAAATTCTGTGGACAGAGGAGCTGGTGGGCCCTAGTCCATGGGGTCACAAAGAGACTTGACAGGGCAACTGGGCACACACATACACACACACATATACAAGTACATAAATTACTGGGATTCACTAAATAAGCAAATTCCTCAAGTGCTATATGACTGGTTACTGAAGTATGGTCTTTGGACCAGCAGTACAGGCATCACCTGGGAGCTAGAAATGAAAACCCTCAGGCCCCGCCCTATATCTGCCAAATCGAAGTCTGCCTTGTAACAACATCCCCATGTGATTTATACGCAATTAAATTTTGAGAAGCACTGCTGTAACAGACTGTAACCAGCAAAGTGAGTTATGAGTCGACACAGTTTTATCAAAGGAAAAAAATGTTTCAATTTTTTGTGATTTTTAAAAAAGTGATTATCTGGGGGGTAAGATGGGGTGAGCTAGAGAGAGGGAAGTTCAGAATGTTAAATTATCTGGATAAGTACTTAAATTCTCAAATTTTTCTGCCAGTGTGGACACTGCCATGATGACTATTCAAGAGTGATCATTCAGGTATCTTATTTAAATTCCTACTGAATTAAAAGCAGCGTAGCACTGCTCATCATTGAAGGATAAATTATTTATTATACAAACAATGGTAGGAATTGAAAATTTTAAAAAGGAAATGCTAAATCTCACCATATGGCTTTTTAATTTCAGTGCCTTGCCAGAATCTGTATATTCGCATATGATGTTTACATAATTGTATTTGTACACTGATTCATTTATTCCAAGTTTGTCCAAGGAGCAAGCATGGACAAACTTGTGGAGGTTAAAAGGAAAGAAAGTAATATTTGAGGCTTTTGTATTCATTTATTTTTAGTGTTATGTTGAGCTAATTGTAATCATGATTTTTAATAGCAATTTAAACGATAATGAAACTTCCTAATCATGATTTGTAATGGCTGCATCATATCCCATTGCACTGATGAACAAAGATTATTCAATCATTCTCCTATTATATGGATATTCAGATAGTTTTTGGTTTTCATGTTTTGTTATTATAAATAACATAATAGTAAAGAAATTTGTACAATAATTTAATTCATTAAATTCATTTCCATAGCATAAATTACCAATACCAAATTACTGGATTCAAGTATATGTAATATTATAGGGTTTTGAAAACTTAGAGCTATGCTGTTTTGGGGAAGGTCTATATCAATTTATTTTGAAACCTGCATTGTTAGAGCATTCCAATTTCACCATATCATGGCAACAATAGAAATAATTATTTCCAACTTGCTAATTAATCAGTATACAGCTCATGATTGTTCAAGAAGAATATAATTAAAACTACCATTAAAATTCACTTTTTCTCTCTTGATTTCTTAGAGCAAAATTTCCCAACAGGTGTTCTGTAGCCTAAGCCATAAATGGGCTGCAGATGTGTTGATTCATTGTGCTCTGTGATGTGAGTAGGGCTGGAGGTAGCTAAAGCCTGGATGGTTACTCCCCACCATGAATAGGTTGAAAAAAGCTTGGGCAGTATAGCCTTATGTGCACCATTTTCCCCGCTTCAGCTCTCTTTCTTGCTCCTTTTTAAAATTAAAACAATTAATGTTTTATTTTTAGAGCTCTTTTAGGTTTACAGAAAAACTGAGCAGAAAGGAGAGGGTTCCTGTATGGCAAATGGAAACCTCTGCTCTTTCCGCTGTTCCCAGTTTCCCCATTACTAACAACTTGCATTAGTGTGGTACATTTGTTAAAATAACTGATGAGCCAACGTTGATACATTATTATGAACCAAAATCCATAGTTTACATTAGGATTCACTCTTTGTATTGTATATTCTGTGGGTTTTGACAAATAATGACAACATCTACTATTACAATACCATATAGAACACCTTCCTTGCCCTAAAAATCACCTGTACTCCATCTATTCATTTCTCCCTACCTTAACCTCCAGCACCATTCATTTTTTTACTATCTACATAGTTTTCCCTTTTCCAGAATGCTATGTAGTTGGAATCATACAGTATGTAGGCTTTTCAGATGGACTTCTTTCACTGAGCCATATGCATTTAAGGATGCTCAATGTCTTTTCATGATTTGATAGCTCTTTAAATTCTTAAATTTAAATTTCTTTAAAATTGCTGAGTAATGTTTTGTTGTATAGGTGTATCACAATGTACCCATTCATCTCTTTGTTGCTTCTACATATTAGCAGTTATGAATAAAGCTGCTATAGATACGTGTGCATGTTCTTGTGTAGTCTTAGGTTTTCAACTCATTCTGAATAAACATCAAGGAGCTCAAGTGTTCCTTGTTTGATAAGATGGTAAAACTATTTTTAGTTTTAGAAATACTTCCAAACCATCTTCTTTGCAATTCCCCTAGCAATGAGTGAGAGCTCATGTCATGAGAGTTATCAAATCCTCACCAGCATTTGATGTTTTGAATTTTAGGTATGTGTCATGTATGGATGTGAGAGATGGACTGTGAAGAAAGCTGAGCACAGAAGAATTGATGCTTTTGAACTGTGTTGTTGGAGAAGACTCTTGAGAGTCTTGGACTGCAAGGAGATCCAACCAGTCCATTGTAAAGGAGATCAGTCCTGGGTATTCATTAGAAGGACTGATGCTAAAGCTGAAACTCCAGTACTTTGGCCACCTCATGCGAAGAGTTGACTCATTGGAAAAGACTCTGATGCTGGGAGGGATTGGGTGCAGGAGGAGAAGGGGACAACAGAGGATGAGATGTCTACATGGCATCACTGACTCGATGGACGTGAGTCTGAGTGAACTCTGGGAGTTGGTGATGGACAGGGAGGCCTGGAATGCTGTGATTCATGGGGTCGCAAAGAGCTGGACATGACTGAGCAACTGAACTGAACTGAACTGAGCAATGTATTATTGTTGTTTTAATTCACAATTCTCTTATGATATTTGGTGTTAAGCAGCTTTTCATATGTTTATTTGCTACATATTCAAATCTTTTGCCCATTTTAAAAAAGGTTGTTTTATTATTGAGCTATAAGAATTCTTTGTATGTTTTAGATACCAGTCCTTTAACAGATATGTGTTTTGCAAATATTTTCTCCTAGATTGTGGCTGGGCTTTGTATCCTCTTAATATGTCTTTCACAAAGCATATGTTTTTTAATGAAGTCAACTTATCGATTTTTTCTTTCATGGATGAAGCTTTCGGAACGGTATTGTATCTAAGAAATGACTGCCAACCCCAAGGTCCCCTAGATTTTCTATGTTATCTTCTAGTTTTATAGTTTGATTTTACATTTAAGTATAAGTCCAATTTGAATTGATTTTTTGCATGTGATCATCTGTTATTGTGAAAGTCGTGTCCGACTCTTTGTGACCGCATGGACTATATAATCCATGGAATTCTCCAGGCCAGAATACTGGAGTTGGTAGCCTTACCCTTCTCCAGGGGATCTTCCCAATCCAGGGATCTGTTATTATAGCACCATTTGTTGAAAATGTTATCCTTTCTCTACTGGATTGCCTTTGCTCGCTCCTCTCAAAGATTCATTGACTGTATTTGTTTGGGTCTATTCCTCGGCTCTCTGCTGTTTTATTGAACTGCTTATCATTTTTTTTTTAATTTTGGCATGAGGAGGACAATATTACATTGTCTTGATTACTGTAGCTTTATATTAAATCTCAAAGTCAGATAATGTCCTTGACTTTGTTCTTCTCCTTTAAATATAGTGCTGGCTACTTTGATTCTTTCATCTTTCCATGGAAACTTTAGACTTAAGTTATTAACATGCATAAACTAGAACTGTGATTGTGATTATGTTAAATTTACAGATCAAGTTAGAAAGAACTGACAAGCTGAAAATATTGAGTCCTCCTATTTGTGTTCATGGAGTCTCTCTCAGTCATATCTCTATATATGTAGATATTCCTTATTTTCTCCATCAGAGTTTTGTAATTTATCACATACTGTCTTATATATATACTTAAGTGGGTTTCTTTGGTGCTTATATATATGATATTTGTGTTTTTATTTCATATTCCAATTTTCATTGCTGGCATATAAGAAAGCAATGACTTCTATATATTAACTTTGTCTCCTGCCACCTTGCTTTAATTGCTTATTAGTTCCAAAAGTATTTTTGTTGTTTATTCTTTCACACTTCTATATAATCATGTCTTCTGTGTATATATATATTTATAAAAATCTTATATATCTATAAAAATCATGAGTTTTTTCCCTTCTTTCCCAATCTTTATACTTTTATATTCTATTCCTTATTTTACTTCATGAACTAGGACTTCCAATACAGTGTTGATAAGGAGTGGTGAAAGCAGAAATTTTTGCCTTCTCCCTTATCTTAATGAGAAAGTATCTCATTTTTCACCATTTAATTATGTGTTAGCTGTAGAATGTTTGCAGATATTCTATATCAAGTTGAAAGTTCTCTGTTCTTAGTTTGTTCAGGGGTTTGTTTGTTTTTTAAATCATGACTGGGTGTTTAGTTCAGTTCAGTTCAGTTGCTCAGTCGTGTCTGATTCTTTGCAACCCCAAAGACTGCAGCATGCCAGCACTCCTTGTCCACCACCAAGTCCTGGAGTTTACTCAAACTCATGCTCATTGAGTCGGTGATGCCATCCAACCATCTCATCCTCTGTGAGCCCCTTCCCCTCCTGCCTTCAATCTTTCCCGCAAACAGGGTCTTTTCAAATGAGTCAATTCTTCACATCAGGTGGCCAAATTATTGGAGTTTCAGCTTCAGCATCAGTCCTTTCAGTGAATATTCAGGACTGTTTTCCTTTAGAATGGACAGGTTGTATCTCCTTGCAGTCCAAGGGACTTTCAAGAGTCTTCTCCAACACAACAGTTCAAAAGCATCAATTCTTTGGTGCTCAGCTTTCTTTACAGTCCAACTCTCACATCCATACTTGACTACTGGAAAAAAAATAGCTTTGACTAGACGGATGTTTGTTGGCGAAGTAATGTTTCTGCTTTTTAATAAGCTGTCTAAGTTGGTCATAGCTTTTTTTCCAAGCAGCAAGCATCTTTTGATTTCATGGCTGCAGTCGCCATCTGCAGTGATTCTGGAGCCCCCAAATATAAAGCATGTCACTGTTTCCACCGTTTCCCCATCTATTTGCCATGAGTGATGGGACCAGATGCCATGACCTTAGTTTTCTGAATGTTGAGTTTTAAACCAACTTTTTTAGTCTGCTCTTTCATTTTCATCAAGAGGCTCTTTAGTTCTTCTTCACTTTCTGCCATAAGGGTGGTGTCATCTGCATATCTGAGGTTATTGATATTTCTCCCGGAAATCTTGATTCCAGCTTGTGCTTCCTCCAGCCCAGCATTTCTCATGATGTACTCTGCATATAAGTTAAATAAGCAGGGTGACAATATACAGCCTTGACGTCCTCCTTTTCCTATTTGGAAGCAGTCTGTTGTTCCATGTCCAGTTCCAACTGTTGCTTCCTGACCTGCATACAGGTTTCTCAGGAGGCAGGTCAGGTGGTCTGGTATTCCCATCTCTTTCAGAATTTTCCACAGTTTGTTGTGATCCACACAGTCACAGGCTTTGGCATAGTCAATAAAGCAGAAGTAGATGTTTTTTGGAACTCTCTTGCTTTTTCGATGATCCAGCAGATGTTGGCAATTTGATCTCTGGTTCCTCTGCCTTTTCTAAATTCAGCTTGAACATCTGGAAGTTCATGGTTCACGTACTGTTGAAGCCTAGCTTATAGAATTTTGAGCCTTACTTTGCCAGTATGTGAGATGAGCGCAACTGGGTGGTAGTTTAAGCATTCTTTGGCATTGCCTTTCTTTGGAATTGGAATGAAAACTGACATTTTCCAGTTCTGTGGCCACTGTTGAGTTTTCCAAATTTGCTGGCATATTGAGTGCAGCACTTTCACAGCATCAGCTTTTAGGATTCGAGATAGCTCAACTGGAATTCCATCACCTCCACTAGCTTTGTTCATGCGGTGCTTCCTAAGGCCCACTTGACTTCACATTCCAGGATGTCTGGCTCTAGGTGAGTGTGAGTGATCACACCATCAAGATTATCTGGGTCGTGAAGATCTTTTTTGTACAGTTCTTCTATGTATTCTTGCCACCTCTTCTTAATATCTTCTGCTTCTCTTAGGTCCATACCATTTCTGTCCTTTAATACAGATTATCACCAAGTGTCAATAGTACATACCAAAATAAACCATATCCTGGGCCACAGAACAAACCTCAACAAATTTAAGAGAAGTGAAATCATACAGTGTGTTCTCTGACCACAATGGAATCAAATTAGGACTCAATAACAGAGAGATTACAGGAAAAGTTTCAAACATATGGAAACTGAACATTATGCTATTAAATAACCCATGAGTCAAAGAGAAAAATCTTAAGGGAAATAAAAATTTAAAATAAATAAAAATACAATATTATCAAAATTTCTGGGACACACCTAACGCTGAGATGAATATTTATAGCACGAAATGCTTACAATAGATAAGAGGAAAATTCTCAAATAAATAACCTAAGCTTGCACCTCAGGAACCTAGAAGAAGTCTTATCAAGACCTGGTTTGATTTCCCTAGAGTAGTGGGCTGGGGAGGGAGGAAGGGACGTTCAAGTGTGAGGGGACATAGGTAAACCTATGACAGACTGGTTCCAAATAGGAAAAGGAGTATGTCAAGGCTGTATATTGTCACCCTGCTTATTTAACTTACATGCAGAGTACATCATGAGAAACACTGGGCTGGAGGAAGCACAAGCTGGTCAAGATTGCCAGAAGAAATATCAATAACCTCAGATGCAGATGGCACCACCCTTATGGCAGAAAGTGAAGAGGAACTAAAAAGCCTCTTGATGAAAGTGAAAGAGGAGAGTGAAAAAGTTGGCTTAAAGCTCAACATCCAGAAAACTAAGGTCATGGCATCTGGTCCCATCACTTCATGGCAAATAGATGGGGAAACAGTGGAGAAACAGTGGCTGACTTTTTATTTTTCTGGGCTCCAAAATCACTGCAGATGGTAATTACAGCCATGAAATTAAAAGATGCTTACTCCTTGGAAGGAAAGTTATGACCAACCTAGAGAGCATATTAAAAAGCAGAGACATTACTTTGTCCACAAAGGTCCGTCTAGTCCAGGCTATGGTTATTCCAGTACTCACGAATGGATGTGAGAGTTGGACTATAAAGAAAGCTGAGCACCGAAGAGTGCTTTTGAACTGTGGTGTTGGAGAAGACTCTTGAGAGTCCCTTGGATGGCAAGGAGATCCAACCAGTCCATTCTAAAGGAGATCAGTCCTGGGTGTTCATTGGAAGGACTGATGTTGAAGTGGAAACTCCAATATTTTGGCCACCTGATGCAAAGAACTGACTCATTTGAAAAGACCCTGAGGCTGGGAAAGATTGAAGGCAGGAGGAGAGGGGGCCGACAGAGGATGAGATGGTTGGATGGCATCACTGACTCAGTGGACATGGGTTTGGGTAGACTCCGGGAGTTGGTGATGGACAGGGAAGCCTGGCGTGCTGCGGTTCATGGGGTCGCAAAGAGTCGGACACAACTGAGCGACTGAACTGAACTGAACTGATGACTGACTTATGTTGATGTTTGGTAGGAACCAATGCAATACTATAGAGCAAATATCCTTCAATTAAAAAAAAAGAAACTAGAAAAAGAAGTGAAAAATAAACCAAAAGCAAGCAGAAGAAAAGAAATAACATATGAATACAACTCAATGAAATTAAAGATAGAAATTAGGGAAAATTAATGAAACAAAAACGTCTCTCTTTGAAAAGATCAATAAAATTGACAAACCTCTAGCAAGTCTGACAAAGAAAAAAAGAGAAGACACAAATTATCAATATCAGGAATAAAACAAGGGGTGTCATTACAGACACTTCAGGCACCAAAAAGATAAGGGAGTTCTACAAAGAACTCTACACCTATAAATCTGACAACTTAGACAAAATGGACCAATTCCTCAGAAAGCACAAACTGCTAAAACTCACCCAACATGGAACAGATCATATGAACAGCCTTACAATTATTAAGAAAATTGATTTTGTAATTTAAAAATTCTCTCAAAAGAAATTAGAAGCCTAAATGGGTTCACTGGAGAATTCTTCCACGTGTTTAAAGAATTAATAGAAATTCTACAGAATCTCTTCCAGAAAATAGAAAGGGAATACTTTGCAATTCACTTGGTGAAACCAGTTTTACCCTGATATCCTCCCCAAAACAAAAACTAGTACAGAAAAAGAAAACTAGAGACCAACATCCCAAAAGAATTCAACTGTAAAATATTTAACAAAATACTAGCAGATAGGATTTAGCATTATATAAAAAAGAATTATACATTATGATCCAGTAGATTTATTCCAGGGATGCAAAGCTGGGTCAAAATTCAAAGATCAATCAATGTAATCTATCATATAATGAAAGTGAAAGTGAAGTCGCTCAGTCGTGTCCGACTCTTTGCGACCCCATAGACTGTAGCCTATCAGGCTCCTCCGTCCATGGGATTTTCCAGGCAAGAGTGCTGGAGTGGATTGCCATTTTCTTCTCCAGGGGATCTTCCCAACTGAGGAATCAAACCCTGGTCTCCTGCATTGCAGGCAGACACTTTACTGTCTGAGCCACCAGGGAAGCCCAATCCATCATATAAACAAGCTAAAAAGAAGAAAAATCACGTGATCATATCAACTGATGCAGAAAAAGCATTTAACAAAATTCAACATCTGTTCATGATATAACTCACAAAAAAATAGGAATAAGGATGACTTCCTCAACTTGTTAAAGAACATCTGCAAAAACCAATAGCTAATTTTGTACTTTCCTTCCAAAGCTGGGAAAAAGGCAAAGAGGTCTGTTCTCACCACTTTTTTTCAACCTTTTGATGGAAGTTCTGGGCAGTGTAGGAAAACAATGAAAGGAAATAAAAGTCATTCATATTGGAAAGGAAGAAATAACACTGTCCTCTTATTTACATATGGCATGATTGTGTGGAAAATTAAAAAAAAAAGCTGCACAAAATCTAGAACTAATAAGTGAATTTAGAAAGTACACTGGATACAAGATAAACATACAAAAGTCAATTGTATTTCTGCATACTTAATTTAAAATAAAATACCATTTAAAATCACCCCAAAACAGAAAAATGCTAAGGTATAAATCTAACAAAATGTGTAAAACACACATGGTAAAAACTACCACATAAATAAATAATAATTGGAAAAAAATCATGAGCACAATTGGCAGAGTCACATAGTGAAAATGTCAGTTCTCAAACTGATAAACAGGTTTAATATAATTCCTATGAAAATCATCAACATTTTTATAGATATAGATAAATTATTTTAGAATTTATATGAAAAGGTAAAGGAATTAGAAAAGCTAAAAAACATTTTTGTGGGGGGGGAAGAAAAGGAGTTGTGGAGAACAATCAAGATGTTCAAGATGTATTACATAGCTACAGTATCAGGACTCTGTATTGTTGACAGAGGGAGACACATAGATCAGTGGAATAGAACAAATAACTCAAGAAACAGGCCTGCAAATATGGCCATCAATCTTTGACAGAGGAGCCAATGCTATTCAGAGGAGGAAGAACAGCCTTTTTTTAACAGACTAACCTGGAATAACTGGATATCCAAAGGCAAACCCTGCCCCTTCCAAAACCAAACCAAAACAAACAAACAAGAAATCTAAGACTCAGTACTTATACAAAAATTGACTCAAAATAGGTCATAGACTTAGATACAAACTGTAAAAAAAAAAAAAATAGGAGAAAATCTTCAGGACAGGGCTAGGCAAAGAGTTGTTAGACTTGACAGCAACAGCCAGATCAATCAATGGAAAATTGTTTAACTGGTCTTCCTTAAAGTTAAAGCTTTCACCCTGTGTAAGACTCCATGAAGAGGTTGAAAAGACAAGCTACATATTCAGAGAAAACATTTTCATACCACATATCCAACAGGGGACTAGTAGCAAGAACACATAATACACTTATCAAAATAGGTAAAAATATTTTTTAAAAATATTTTTAAATTGAGAATACCCAGTACATCCGAGGTCAAGGGCAGAAGCTGGGAGGACCCCATGCCCGAGGGGCAGCGGCCAAGGGGAGTTACCCCTTGTGCGAGGTCAGGGGCAGCGGCCGAGAGTGCCAGTCTGCGACGGCACAGGAATGGCGAAGAGGAGCTAACCCGCATCCGAGTTACAGGAGCTGTTCCACATTCAAGGTCAGGAGGGGTGGCAGTGAGGAGATACCCCTCATCCAAGGTAAGGAGCAGTGGCTGCGCTTTGCTGGAACAGCCGTGAAGAGATATCCCACGTCCAAGGTAAGAGAAATCCAAGTAAGACAGTAGGTGTTGCAAGAGGGCATCAGCAGTGGCCACAGAACTGGAAAATGTTAGTTTTCATTCCAATTCCAAAGAAAGGCAATGCCAAAGAATGCTCAAACTACCGCACAATTGCACTCATCTCACAAGCTAGTCAAGTAATGCTCAAAATTCTCCAAGCCAGGCTTCAGCAATACATGAACCGTGAACTTTCAGATGTTCAAGCTGGTTTTAGAAAAGGAAGTGGAACCAGAGATCAAGTTGCCAACATCTGCTGGATCATGGAAAAAGCAAGAGAGTTCCAGAAAAACATCTATTTCTGCTTTATTGACTATGCCAAAGCCTTTGACTGTGTGGATCACAATAAACTGTGGAAAATTCTGAGAGAGATGGGAATATCAGACCACCTGACCTGCCTCTTGAGAAACCTATATGCAGTTCAAGAAACAGCAGTTAGAACTGGACATGGTACAACAGACTGGTTCCAAATAGGAAAAGGAGTACGCCAAGGCTGTATATTGTGACCCTACTTATTTAACTTACATGCAGAGTACATCATGAGAAACGCTGGACTGGAAGAAACAGAAGCTGGAATCAAGATTGCCAGGAGAAATATCAATCACCTCAGATATATAGATGACACCACCCTTATGGCAGAAAGTGAAGAGGAACTAAAACGCCTCTTGATGAAAGTGAAAGAGGAGAGCGAAAAAGTTGGCTTAAAGCTCAACATTCAGAAAACAAAGATCATGGCATCTGGTCCCATCACTTCATGGGAAATAGATGGGGAAACAGTGGACACAGTGTCAGACTTCATTTTTTGGGGGCTCCAAAATCAGGGCATATGGTGATTGCAGCCATGAAATTAAAAGATGCTTACTCCTTGGAAGAAAAGTTATGACCAACCTAGATAGCATATTGAAAAGCAGAGACATTACTTTGCCAACAAAGGTCCATCTAGTCAAGGCTATGGTTTTTCCTGTGGTCATGTATGGATGTGAGAGTTGGACTGTGAAGAAAGTTGAGCACTGAAGAATTGATGCTTTTGAAGTGTGGTGTTGGAGAAGACTCTTGAGAGTCCCTTGGACTGCAAGGATATCCAACCAGTCCATTCTAAAAGAGATCAGCCCTGGGTGTTCTTTGGAAGGAATGATGCTAAAGCTGAAACTCTAGTACTTTGGCATCTCATGCGAAGAGTTGACTCATTGGAAAAGACTCTGATGCTGGGAGGGATTGAGGGCAGGAAGAGAAGGAGACGACAAGGATGAGATGGCTGGATGGCATCATGGACTCGATGGATGTGAGTTTGAGTGAACTCTGGGAGTTGGTGATGGACAGGGAGGCCTGGCTTGTTGCAGTTCATGGGGTGGCAAATAATCAGACAAGACTGAGCAACTGAACTGAACTGAATGCTGGTGGGCTCACCTGGTAGCTCAGACAGTAAAGCATCTGCCTACAGTGCAGGAGACCTGGGTTCGATCCCTGGGTCAGGAAGATCCTCTGGAGAAGGAAATGGCAACCCACTCCTGTACTCTTGCCTGGAAAATCCCATAGATGGAGGAGCATGGTAGGCTACAGTCCTTGGGGTCGCAAAGAGTCGGATTTGACTGAGCAACTTCACTTCACTTCACTAATGCTGGTGAGCATGCAGAAATACTGGATCAGTCACACATTGCTGGTAGGAATGTAAAATAGTATAGTTACTCATTTGCCCATGAAACAAACATCTTTGTGTCTCAAGATCATGTCTTCTCATTTCTAACTTCCCTCATAATCTTGTGAGGTGCTATATTATGGTGTTTTAAATTATACAAAACATTATCATGGACTCCTTACTAATATCAATTTGAACTTTAATACTAACCATTGTTAGCAGTTCTTGTCTATTTTCAAAACTAGAAGCATTTTTTAAAGAAAAATTCAAATAAAAATTTCATTTATGTTTAAAGTAATTTACTTTTGGCACTAATAAGTGAGGCTGAAGATCCTCCTAGTAGGTATCTCAGATACTTGCTTAGCTGTTAGTTTGCTGAGGCTGGATGTAGTGTCATTGTCAGTTGCTCAGTTGTGTCTGACTCTTTGAGTCCCCAAGGGCTGCAGCACACCAGGCTTTCCTGTCCTTCACTATCTCCTGGAGTTTGTTCAAACTCATGTCTATTGAGTCAATGATGCCTTTCAACCATCTCATCCTCTGTCATCCCCTTCTCTTCCTGTCCCCAGTCCTTCTCAGCATCAGGGTCTTTTCCAGTAAGTTGGCTCCTCACATCAAGTGACCAAAGTATTGGAGCTTCAGCATCAGTCCTTCCAATGAATATTCAGGACTGATTTCCTTTAGCATTTATTAGTTCAATCTTCTTGCTGTCCAAGGGAGTCTGAAGAGTTTTCTCCAGCACCACAGTTAAAAAACATCAATTCTTCAGCACTCAGCCTTCTTTATGGTCCAACTCTCACATCAGTACATCTGGATGTATATATGTTCTAAAAGTCAGTTTATGTCTTAAGTTCACTCTGTAGTGATCACTCTTCAGCCCATGTGTCACAGCAATTTAGAGATTAAATCTCAAGGTAGGAGATAACATCACATAGAAACATAACCAAAAGAGCTTTGTTTTAAATCCCAGATAGAAATCCATCAAACTATCTCTTCATCAATACTTCTTAATACCACATTGTAGCCACTAGATCAAACCAAATGTGAAATAATGAATTTAACAAGATTAAAAAAATTTTAACCCTAATTTGTTTTCAGTGCTTGAACTCTTGGACAACTCCACTGCCTGTTTCTTTATTGTTAATTTTAAATTATACGAAATCACTAACATTGAATGAGCATTCAGGAAATGTAGTATGAAGCTCTGCATTGCAAATAATTTTCTGGATGATCTTGGATAAGTCATTTAATCTCTTCAGTTTCTAATCTCTTCACCTAAAAATGTGGAACTTGGACCCTTAGATTCTTTCTAAGCTTCTTTTGGACTCAGAAAAGTCATTGAATCTCTTAAAGAGGTCTTAATTAGAGCTGATTTCTTGAAATTAAATCATCAATTGAAGGAACCTAATGGATTTCATTTCTTTCTATGACAAAACTGGACACACTGATACTAAATACCATCAGGAGAGCAGTGGGGAAGTTACACCTCTAATGTTTTCCACTGATTTAAGCGGGAATGTCAAGGTATTCTTGCTTCCAGTCCGATTCAACCTTAGTAAAAGACACGACTCCTTGGGTTAAATCAACATGCGGATTAGTGGATCACTGTCAGAGACTGACTTCAGTTCAATTCAGTTTAGTCACTCAGTCGTGTCCGAGTCTTTGCGACCCCATGAACCGCAGCACACCAGGCCTCCCTGTCCATCTCCAACTGCCAGAGTCCACCCAAACCCATGTCCATTGAGTCGGTGATGCCATCCAACCGTCTTATCCTCTGCCGGCCCCTTCTCCTCCTGCTCTCAATATTTCCCAGCATCAGGGTCTTTTCAAATGAGTCAGCTCTTTGCATCAGGTGGCCAAAGTACTGGAGTTTCAGCTTTAGCATCAGTCCCTCGAATGAATAGTCAGGACTGATTTCCTTTAAGATGGACTGGTTGGATCTTCTTGCAGTTCAAGGGACTCTCGAGAGTATTCTCCAACATCACAGTTCAAAAGCATCAATTCTTCAGCACTCAGCTTTCTTCACAGTCCAACTCTCACATCCATACATGACCACTGGAAAAACCATAGCCTTGACTAGACAAAGTAATGTCTCTGCTTTTCAATAATATAGCCTGTTGCCCTTTAAAACATTTTCGTTACTGATCTGAAGGAAACATTTTCCAAATCAAACTTGGGATAAATATATTAAGGTAACAAAATCAGCCCCTAAAAGAATCTCAACGAGATTTTAAAAATAGGCCCAAAGCACAAAGACAGACATTCACAAGGAACAAAGATTAAGTCCGATATTTGGCTCCAAAAACATCAGCTCTCCGAATACAGAATGGAGAAAACTAGTTTGACAATACTTACATCCTCCCCTGCCCTCCTTTCCCACGCCACCTGGCATTCTAGCTCAGTGAAGTCCCATGTGGAGCTGACAGCACTGCACAAAATCTTGAGACGTGAGTACATGCTTGAGGTGCATTAACAAGAGTGTTCGGATCAGAGTGTGAAAGTGTAGCCCCTATATCCTCTACAAATCAAGCCTCGCCGGCTGTTACGGTTTAAGTTTGGGGCAACCTACTTGACAAGGCTTAACAAGATGAATCATTCTTGATACACACTGAATTGGATACTGTGCATAAGGAATCTGAAGCCAAGTCACAGGGAGCATACTCGAGGGTTCTAGTGAGTCTGGTTTAGAAAGGAGACATCACCTTTCAAAAATACACACGGTGAGTAAGAAAAATCACCCAGGGCGCTTGGCGAAGCTTGCTAACTGAGGAAGAGTGAGGGCGTGGCCCCGCCCAGTGAAGCAACACGTCCTGCAACGCTGGAAGGGGTGGGGCGTGGCCCGAGCGCCGTCGGAAGTGGCCCAGGGGGCGCCATGTTGGAAGCCTTGCAAGTGTTCTATGGGCTGCGGGAGATGGTGACGACCTGTGACGCCCCAGTGGTTGCTGGGGCACGGTGCAGGCGTTCGGAGTCTGGCGGCTCCTCTTTTTTACACATCAATCGTCAGGAGCGGGCGGCTGCGACTGCGCCTTGGGCAGCCGTCCGGGCCTAGAACCATGAGATCCGGGGGCGCGGGCTGCTCTGCTAGGCTGCTGCTGACAGTCGGCTGGCTGCTCCTGGCGGGCCTCCAGTCAACGTGCGGGATTAACGTCACCGCGATCCAAGATCCCAGCTTGGCCCGCGAAGGCGAGGGCGAACCGGAGGGCGATGAGGAGCCCGAGAATGATAGCGAGGCGGAGAACGAGCCCCAGGCTGAGCCCGAGGATGATAGTGAGGGTGAGAGGCTCTTTGGCGGGGACCCAGAGGCACCTGTTGAAGGCAAAGCCTTCCCTGCTTTTTGAGGAAGATGAGAATTACCCAAGTTAACGTCTGTTAACTCTCGAAAGCTTTCTCGAAAGCAGCCCCAAATGTATACATTATTGCAAACTTAATGGCCCTGCAAAAAAGGATGTGCTAATTCTCCAAAACCTCAGCAAGATAAACTAGCATGTATATAGAAATTGCTACAGAAATGTTGTTAAATATTGCTCTGGACAAGGGAATAGATGCTTAATTTTCTAAGGGTAGGAGTCACAAAGTAACCGTCCACCCACTTGCAGTTATGATTTTCTTTCCCGTTTGTGTGTGTGTGTGTGTTGCTCAGTCGTGTCCAACTCTTTGCGACTCCATGGACTGTAGTCCACCAGACTCCTCTGTCTATGGAATTCTCCAGGCAAGAATACTGGAGTAGGTTGTCATTTCCTTCTCCAGGGCATCTTCTTGCTCTAGGGATGGAACTCAGGTCTCCTCTCCTGCATTACAGGCGGAGTTTTTACTAACTGAGTCACCAGGGACCTTCCCTCTGTAGCTTTTTTTTTTTTTTTTTTTAGTGCAGATTGCCTGAAGTCTTTCTTTTCACATTTGCCCTTTGGATTGGAACTCAAGGGAATTCCAAATTCCCTTCATTGTGACACATCTAGATAAATCAAGGTGCTGACAGAATAGCCCAGAAAACCTCTGTTAGTTTCATGCAGCCCCTCCACAGTGTGATGGTGTTTTAAGTTCAACTTCGAATCACAGAGAAAGGGTGGCAGTAGAAAACACCTATCAAGGGATTCAACTAGAGGCTTTGTTAAATGATATACATTTTAACGAAAGAAGACTAGCCTATATTTGATACATAAATTTGCTTTATTCTCCTGGCTCATTAAGCAATAAAACTTAACAAGCTGGGATATTGATTAGTTAGCTCACATGCTGGTAGGTAAAAGGTCAGTTGCAGGTTTGCAGTCATCTAAAGGAGAATGATTCTCTTCCCTCTGTAAATGACCCAGTTGAGATTCTTTTTAATATCTTTGGCAGTCTCCTGCCTCCTATACATATCAAGTAGGTGATGCATTCTTTTATATCCTGATGACAGTGACCCTCAGTGACATAAAGAAATTGACTGTCTGAGGTTAGTGGTGTAATTGAGGTTTGTATTACCTTGATAAGGTTACATGTAAGAGAGCTTGGAGAGGTCCTCTACTTTGGAAATGTGAAAAGAGAACTAGGGTAGAAAAGAACTTTCTGAAGCATAGTTGCTTTTGTTTTGAAAGTAATTGAGTTAACAATATTAAACTGGTTAAGGGATAGTTGTAAAATGCTAGAGTGTAGGCAGGTGATGGAGTTATAATGCCTTAGATTTCAGTTCAAATGTAGGCAAGTTATTCTCTCAGTTTCTCCGTTTCATCCTCTGAACTTCAGGGAGCCCTTGTACCATTTAATATATACAATTATATGTGCAGCTATTTTATTTTTTTCTGGGGAGAATGAGAATCCAGAACTTAATCCAAGATATCTGAGATCTAAAAATTTCCAGAATCATTAATTAAAATTTGGCAAAGTCCCTTTTAACCCTCAGCAGACCAGTAAAAGCAATCATCATTATTTATGTATATATATAAAGCTTAAGGTATTTACAAATGACTTGCAAATGTAAGAGTAAAGGGATAGTGAATACAACTTATTTGAGATTATAAGTTGTTTGTAATAATAAGAATTTAAACCTGGAAAGCTCCAAATTTTTATTCTATATTTCTTGGGTTTGAAGGAATATATACCCTAATTGGGCAAAGTACTCTGAATGCAGCTGAATGCTCATCAGCTGTTATGCATGAATCTGGAATGTATCCATTTTGTAAATACTGATTCCAGATTTCAAGTACATCCCTAACAGATTCTAGTTTATCATTACTTTGGTTTCTTTTTGCACTGGCATTGCCAAAACACAGTACTTTTGAAATCTATGAAGGCACATATTTTGTTCAGTAGAAGACTGCCATCTTGTTTGTTCCATAATTTCAAAGATATGGAGAGTATTCTTTCCCAACATTTACTTGATAAGACTTGTAAATGAACAAATCATGATGGCAGGTGTGTATATAAAGGTGATCAAAGAAAACATTACATAGAAATGAATAAAATTCATTGGACTGATCATTCTAATTGGCATTTATAAATCTAAAAAGAATACTCTCCACATCCTTTTTAACAAAATAATATGGTCTGGCTTGTTTTCCCCAAATATTTTAGAATCAAGTTCTTCCTGTTGAAAGACCAACTAGATGAGAATAGCATATATCCTTCTCATCCTTCAAAATATAATATTCATTCACTGATTCTTGAGTGAAAAGAAAATTCATCTAGAATATTTATTTAAGATACCATCTCTCACTTTGCTTATGGAGTCAACTTCACTATTATCATCTAAAGTGTTGCTCTCTCTTTGCATTTATCTTCTACTTCATCCAATAACTGTGAATGGTATTCCTCTGTCATCTTTATTCTCTGCCATTATAGACAAACAAAAAAGAAAAATTCAAAAATCTCAACTCTGTCCAATGAAAGCTGAAAATAGACTACAAGAAAGGTGCCTTTAGACTTATTTTATATCTTCCTGAGAGATTATACAATACATTGGACAAAGTAGCAAGAAAACAAAGGATGATGTAAAAGCTGTGATTTATTTCACAGTTATGTCATCTTTCCCGGACAGCCCCACCATTCTTCCATTTTATTCAGTCTTTTCTTTTTAAATAGAGTTGGGAATAATTGATGAGCAATAATGAAATCTATCATTATGGATGATAAAATAACAAAATGTTTCAAAATATAGAAAAACTAAAAACAGACTATGAGAAAGTTTACTCAAAAATTAAAATTGATTTTTGATGGTATATACCAACAGTTAAAGTGTGCTGTACAGAATTGAAGAGAACATTTTAGGATCTGGCCAGAAAAAAAGAGATCAGGATCATTACATCATTGTGGATGCCAAGCTTTTATCTGCATGGTGAAAGACTCAGTAGATTTTTAGGAAAGCTTTGTCACTTTCTTGACTCCTGGTGAACTCTTCACTCATTTTCACCTGTTCTATCAAATTAAGATAGCCTGTATAATATTTTGGGAACAGTTGACTTTTCAGCTGTATGTGCAGAAGTTTTTGATCCTCTGACATTTCCTTTTGTTAGATTTGCCCATTATTCCACCCTGTCAGTTTTAAATCCAGATTTATCTTCAGTTTTTTTTTTGTCCTTCCTAGTTTTGCATGATCCCCAGATTCAGTCACTATGGTATCAGTATTTTTCAAATCATTCGTAAAAATGTTGAACAGGACAGAGTTCTGTGACAGATCACTAATAACACATGACACCAACCAATCAGTTAGCTTCAGTGGATCTTACTGTTTAACAAGTTACACATGAAACCTAACTGACCATACTTTTTATTCACAGGTATATAATGGGAAATTTTGACAAATACCACGCAAGTCAAGATACATAAAATTTCCCAGACCCACTGCTATAGGATTTCCACCAAAAAAGAAAGTTATTGAATGTCCAATAGGGCAAAAGGAACTTTAGAGACTATTAGACTGAATCTCATTTTTTTCTAAAGTTAGAAGTAGTTAAGTATTAGCAACTTTCCTAAAGTAGCATAGCAGAGCTGATAAATTATTTTTTTGGAAAGAGGTTATATTTAAGGTAGTCTAGTATTCATTTGCATACTCTTGTTTTCTGTTTTTAAGATTTGGCTTTTAATTTCTATTTCTTAATGTACCAGCAGAACGTATCCAAACATTTCAAGCAAAAATGTCAATTCAGAATCGATCATCATGATAATCCAATTTCACAAAATCAATATTAATTTACTTGTATATTCATCAAGTATAAATTTGTTTACTGTATATTCAAGGCACTGTATTTGGTGCTTGTAAGTATAGAAATGTTTATGAAAAATTATAATAATAAAAATGGAAAAAAATTCTAGACTTGAATAGAATTAGTAATTACAAATGAATGAATGAAATGTGAGTGAGGTTATATCTTAGGCATGTTTAGAAGGCTAAACGATATACAGAATGCTTGCATATATGTTATCACATTTAATTCTTACAATAATATCAGTGATATAGGTTCTCCTTTCCAAATTTTACAGAGAGGTTAATTAGGCCTGACTCAGTTTAAGGAATTTGTCCAAACTCAGAATAGCTAGTTAGTGGTAGAAGTAGCAATTTGGACTCCAATTTTGATGCATTTTCCCATGTAATAAATGTTGTTGCCTCACAACATCATGCCTTTTTAAAATTACCTTCTAGCACCTCATTTAATTTTTTTTCCTGAGATTTTAGTCCTAATCTGAGTGAGCAAGAATTGATTATATACAGCTAGTAGAATTCATGTCAAATTGCAGAACAATTAGAAAAAGAGAAACATGAGATTTAAAACCAATAATTTTTAACTACTCAAATACTTGTAAATTCCTTGATCACCCTGCTAAATAAAATGTTGAAATAAATTCTTAGGAGTAACTTACCATCTTAACCTGAGAATGAGTAGAACCAATTTATAACATAATTTTAATGAATACTTAGCATGAAGGTTTCTTTTTGGATAGAAATAATACACTCAAAATTTTGTGAAAGTAGAGAATAGAAAAAATTGGGCCCTGTAATTGGCAAGCTTTTTTTTTTCTTTTTGTAATTTTTCTGACCTTCTATATAACTTTTAACTCACCATATATTAAACTGATGAAAAGCATTATTTTAAAAATTATGTATAGGTTTAAATATAAATCTTTGCAAGTTATTTCCTAATTTAATTCTTTAAAGGTTTAGCTTTCTTTTGATTTAAACAATAATAGAAGATGTACTAGTAATGGCATTCCTTTTCTGATTTAATATTTTTTAAATGTCTGCTTCCCATATGATTAGTGCTTATATCCTCCATCTCCAAGTAAGAGTTTTTCACTTAGAAAAGTTTTCCTATGATTAAATAATGTATTTTTGCATTTATTTTTAGTTTCAAATAGGACGATAGTCAAAGAAGTAGAATTTGGGATGTGCACCGTTACATGTGGTAAGTAACATAGAGCAGATAAATAACATTGTAGTGGAGATGGGGGAACAAAGTGTACTATCATGCATCTCTTTCTGATTTCTGTTTGTAATTGTGATTTACACACAAAACTCAAACTGGTTGCTTTCTAAGGGAGGATATTTTCAGTTCATAACCTCTAAATCTTATTTTAAGCCTGCTCTGTAATATATACATATTATTATTTTGTGGGGCGGGGGTGAGCACATAAACTGCTTTCACAAGAGTAAAACTTTATCTCACAGGTTTGGAAGATTAAAGGTCTTCTGATGCATCTCACAGATGTCTTCCACATACTGTGTTGGCAAATCTATCAAAAGATTTGCTTTTTAAAATAGTCTATTCTAAATTTTACAGTTTTCCATTTTATATGTCATGTCTTAGAAAAAAGAGGTATTGGCTTTGTGGGAAAAATAATATTCAAAGACTGTGATTTGTTTTGATCATTCCTTGGATAGAAATTGGACGTAAAATCTCTTATATAAGTACTAAGACTACATGTGCTGTAATAAGACCGCGAGTGCTCAGTTGTGTCGGACTCTTTTGTGATCCCATGCACTATAGCCCACCAGGCTCCTCTGTCCGTGGGATTTCTGAGGCAAGAATACTGGACTGGGTTGCCATTTCCTTCTCCAGGGGAGCTTCCCAAATCAGGGATCCAACCTGCATCTCCTATATCTCCTGCATTGGCGGGTGAATTCTTTACCATTGCACCACCCCAGACTTAAAAGTGTTCACCATAAGTGCCTGAAGGGCTTGTTAAAACATGGATTGTGAGTCCTACTTCAGAATTTCTGACTCACTTAGGTCTTCAATGAGGTCTAAGAATTTATATTTCGAAAGTAAGTTCACAAATGAAGCTGATGCTGCTTTTTCAAAGACCATTTTTGAGAACCACTGTAGACTAATATACTAAGAAGACAGTAGATAATTCACAATGTAATTAAGTTTATTCTAAATAGAGTCTGCCTTGGAAAAAGATAGTGTCAGAAGGGAAGAACAAAAGCCAGAGGGGAAGAAATCAAAGTCCATGCAGATATAGATCAAAATGGTTTTTATTTGTTTGGTCAAAAATTATAGCTAAATTGTTTTTATTTGAGATAAGGTTTTAAAAATGATGCTGAGATAAACTTAACAAAATTTACACTTTTAACCATTTTTAAATGTATGTTTTAATGACGTTAAGCACATTCATTTTGTCATGCAGTCATTACTGCAATCCACTTCCAAATTTTTCATCATCCCAAACTGAAACCTCTGTACCAGTTAAACACTAATTTCCCACTTAGCCCAATCCCTTGCAACAGTTATTCTACTTCCTGTCTCTTGAGATAGTTTTAAACCTGTTTTTTTACCTTAATTTCTTGGTCAGTCACAGACAGAGATGAGAGGAATCTTTGTAATAATCTTGTATTTATTCATTTGCAATTTATATTTTTATTCTGCTTACTTGTGAAATTCTCACAGAGAATGATTTTTATGACAATTCTAATAATTGGTATTGTCCTACTCTTTAAAGATGTACTTCAGCAATTATATATCTTTATTCAATAAATTTGGGCTTCCCTAGTGGCTCAGATGATAAAGGATCCATCTGCAGTGTGGGAGACCCAGGTTGGATCTCTGGGTTAGGAAGATCCCTTGGAGGAGTGCATGGCAACCCACTCCAGTATTCTTGCCTGGAGAATCCCATGGACAGAGGAGCCTGGTGGGCTACATACAGGGCCTGGGATTGCAAAGAGTCGGACACAACTGAGTGTCTAACACACATTCAACAAGTTGGTTTTTCTTTTTTCCTTTTAAGTTTTTGCCTACTATGTGCCAGGTATTATTATAGGTGTTAGAATACAGCAGTAAACAAAGCAGTGAAAACTCTGCCTTTACGGAATATATTTTTTAGTAGAGTCAAAGAGATACATAATGTAAAACATGTAATATGTCAGATGGTGGTAAGTTCTAAAAATAAACCATAAAAGGCAATATTTCACATCTATAATATTTAACTATTAAAAATATTTTCAATCTGTAAAAATTATTTAAAAGAAAAAAATGCTTTAGTGAAAATTCTGTTGAACTCCCAAAACAATATTTTAGCATTCAAAAAGTCTTGTTTTCTTGGAACACACAAGCATATTTTTAAGTATTGACTTACATGTCACATCTACACACATCATTGCAATGAACTCTATTTGGCTAAATAAATAAATACATAAAATACCTGCTTGGAAAATATTTATGCATTTCAAAATAAGACTATCCCCCTAAAGAAGTACTATTCATAAATTTAAGTGGAGCCATTCTACAGCCATTCTTAAGAATCTCATTTAATCAAAAGAGACCTTTCCCCATCCAACCTTCCCTCTCCTTATCTCGTATGGAGGACTCTCTTGTTTGCTTCTCAAAGTTTGGTCCACAGGCTAGCTACATCAGCATAGCCTGAGAGCTT
Organism: Ovis canadensis; assembly: GCF_042477335.2. Taxonomy (NCBI): domain Eukaryota; kingdom Metazoa; phylum Chordata; class Mammalia; order Artiodactyla; family Bovidae; genus Ovis; species Ovis canadensis. Next base: position 60,099,553 of record NC_091252.1, on the reverse strand, counting down.
GTGAGAAATTTAGAACCTCAGGACCTACTGCAGACCTACTGACTGCATCATAATATGCACGTTAGTATATCTCAGGTGTTTTGCATGCACTCTGAAGATTGAAACACGCTCTTATAAGCCATCTTTTATATGATAAATCAACAGATTATAAGCCATCTCTTGTATTATAAGCCAAGCTCTATACAGTCAGCCAAAACAAGACCGGGAGCTGACTTTGGCTCGGATCATGAACTCTTTATTGCAGAATTCAGACTTAAATTGAAGAAAGTAGGGAAAACCACTAGACCATTCAGGTATGACCTAAATCAAATCCCTTATGACTATACAGTGGAAGTGAGAAATAGATTTAAGGGACTAGATCTGATAGAGTGCCTTAAAAACTGTGGATGGAGGTTCATGACATTGTCCAGGAGACTGATAAGCCATCCCCAAGAAAAAGAAATGCAAAAAGGTAAAATGATTGTCTGAGGAGGCCTTAAAAATAGCTGAGAAAAGAAGAGAAGTGAAAGGCAAAGGGAAAAAGGGAAGATATACCCATCTGAATGCAGAGTTCCAAAGAGTAGCAAGAAGAGATAAGAGAGCCTTCCTCAGTGATCAATGCAAAGAAATAGAAGAAAATGAGAGAACAGGAAAAACTAGATATCTCTTCAAGAGAATTAGAGATACCAAGGGAACATTTCATGCAAAGATGGGCACAATAAAGGACAGAAATGATATAGACCTAACAGAAGCAGAAGATATTAAGAAGAGGTAGAAAGAATACACAGAAGAACTATACAAAAAAGATCTTAGTGACCCAGATAACCACAATGGTGTGATCACTCACCTAGAGCCAGGTATCCTGGAATGCAAAGTCAAATGGACCTTAGGAAGCATCACTATGAACAAAGCTAGTGGAGGTGATGGAATTCCAACTGAGCTACTTCAAGTCCTAAAAGCTGATGCTGTGAAAGTGCTGTACTCAGTTCAGTTCAGTTCAGTCACTCAGTCGGGTCCGACTCTTTGCAACCCCATGAATCGCAGCATGCCAGGCCTCCCTGTCAATGACCAACTCCCGGAGTTCACTCAGACTCATGTCCATCGAGTCAGTGATGCCATCCAGCCACCTCATCCTCTGTTGTCCCCTTCTCCTCCTGCCCCCAATCCCTCCCAGCATCAGAGTCTTTTCCAATGAGTCAACTCTTCACATGAGGTGGCCAAAGTACTGGAGCTTCAGCTTTAGCATCAGTCCTTCCAAAGAAATCCCAGGGCTGATCTCCTTCAGAATGGACTGGTTGGATCTCCTGGCAGACCAAGGGACTCTCAAGAGTCTTCTCCAACACCACAGCTCAAAAGCATCAATTCTTCGGTGCTCAGCTTTCTTCACAGTCCAACTCTCACATCCATACATGACCACTGGAAAAACCATACCCTTGACTAGACGGACCTTTGTTGGCAAAGTAATGTCTCTGCATTTGAATATGCTATCTAGGTTGGTCATAACTTTTCTTCCAAGGAGTAAGCATCTTTTAATTTCATGGCTGCAATCACCATCTGCAGTGATTTTGGAGCCCCCAAAAATAAAGTCTGACACTGTGTCCACTGTTTCCCCATCTATTTTCCATGAAGTGATGGGACCAGATGCCATGATCTTCATTTTCTGAATGTTGAGCTTTAAGTCAACTTTTTCATTCTCCTCTTTCACTTTCATCAAGAGGCTTTTTAGTTCTTCTTCACTTTCTGTCATAAGGGTGGTGTCATCTGCATATCTGAGGTTATGGGTATTTCTCCCGGCAATCTTGATTCCAGTTTGTGCTTCTTCTAGCCCAGCGTTTCCCATGATGTACTCTGCATATAAGTTAAATAAGCAGGGTGACAATATACAGCCTTGACGTACTCGTTTTCCTATTTGGAACCAGTCTGTTGTTCCATGTCCAGTTCTAACTGTTGCTTCCTGGCCTGCATATAGAGATACCAAGGGAACATTTCATGCAAAGATGGCCTCAATAAAGGACAGAAATGGTATGGACCTAACAGAAGCAGAAGATATTAAGAAGAGGTGGCAAGAATACACAGAAAAACTGTACAAAAAAGATCTTCATGACCAAGATAATCACGATGGTGTGATCACTCACCTAGAGCCAGACATCCTGGAGTGTGAACTTAAGTGGGCCTTAGGAAGCATCACTACGAACAAAGCTAGTGGAGGTGATGGAATTCCAGTTGAGCTATTTCAAATCCTGAAAGCTGATGCTGTGAAACTGCTGGACTCAATATCCAGCAAATTTGGAAAACTCAGCAGTGGCCACAGGACTGGAAAAGGTCAGTTCTCATTCCAATCCCAAAGAATGGCAATGCCAAAGAATGCTCAAACTACCTCACAATTGCAGTCATCCCACATGCTAGTAAAGTAATGCTCAAAATTCTCCAAGCCAGGCTTTAGCAATACGTGAACCGTGAAGTTCCAGATGTTCAAGCTGGTTTTAGAAAAGGCAGAGGAACCAGAGATCAAATTGCCAACATCCGCTGGATCATGGAAAAAACAAGAGTTCCAGAAAAACATCTATTTCTGCTGTACTCAATATGCCAGCAAATTTCAAAAACTCAGCAATGGCCACAGGACTGGAAAAGGTCAGTTTTCATTCCAATCCCAAAGAAACACAATGCCAAAGAATGTTCAAACTACTGCACAGTTGCACTTCTCTCATACACTAGCAGCTTCCCTAGTGGCTTAGAGGGTAAAGGGTCTGCCTGCAATGTGGGAGACCTGGGTTCGATCCCTAGGTTGGGAAGATCCCCTGGGGCAGGAAATGGCAACCCACTCCAGTATTCTTGCCTGGTGAATCCCATGGATGGAGGAGCCTGGTAAGCTATAGTCCATGGGGTCACAAAGAGCCAGACACAACTGAGCGACTTCACTTTCACATGCTAGCAAAGAAATGCTCAGTATTCTCTAAGCTAGGCTTCAGCAGTACGTGAACCAAGAACTTCCAGATGTTCAATCTGGATTTAGAAAAGGCAGAGGAACCAGAGATCAAATTGCCAACATCCATTGGATCATAGAAAAAGCAAGAGAATTCCAGAAAACCATCTACATCTGCTTTATTGACTATGCAAAAGCCTTTGACTGTGTTGCTGCTATTGCTGCTGCTAAGTCACTTCAGTCATGTCCAACTCTGTGTGACCCCATAGATGGCAGCCCACTAGGGTCCTCTGTCCCTGGGATTCTCCAGGCAAGAATACTGGAGTGGGTTGCCATTTCCTTCTCCAGTGCATGAAAGGGAAAAGTGAAAGTGAAGTCGCTTAGTGGTGTCTGACTCTTAGCGACCCCATGGACCACAGCCTACCAGGCTCCTCCATCCATGGGATTTTCCAGGCAAGAGTGCTGGAGTGGGGTGCCATTGCCTTCTCCGTGACTGTGTTGAATAAGTCTTAAAAGAGATGGGAATACCAGACCACCTTACCTGCCTCCTGAGAAACCTGTTTGCAGGTCAAAAGCAACAGTTAGACCTGGACATGAAACAAAGGACTGGTTCCAAATTGGGAAAGCAGTACATCAAGGCTGTATATTGTCACCTTGCTAATTTAACCTATAAGCAGAATCTGTCATGCGAAATGCTGGGCTGGATGAAGCATAAGCTGGAACCAGGATTGCAGAGACAAGTATCAATAACTTCACATATGCAGATGACACCATGGTTATGGCTGAAAGCAAGAAACTAAAGACTTGCTTCTTAATGAAAGTGAAAGAGAAGAGTGAAAAAACTGGCTTAAAACTCAACATTTGAAAAACTAAGATCATGGCATAGGGTCCCATCACTTCATGGCAAATATATGGGGAAACAATGGAAAGAGTGACAGACTTTATTTTCTTGGGCTCCAAAATTACTACACACGACTGCAGCCATGAATTAAAAGACGCTTGCTCCTTGGAAGAAAAGCTATGACCAACCTAGAGAGTGAAAGTGAAAGTTGCTCAGTTATGTCTGACTCTGCAATCCCATGGACTGTGCAGTCCATGGAATTATCCAGGCCAGAATACTGAAGTGGGTAACCTTTCCCTTCTTGAGGGTATCTTCCCAACCCATGGATCAAACCTAGGTCTCCTGCCTTGCAGGCAGATTCTTTACCAGCTGAGCCAGAAGGGAACCCCAACTATGACCAACCTAGACAGTATATTGAAAAGCAGAGACATGACTTTGCTGACAAATGTCTGTCTAGTCAAAGCTATGGTTTTTCCAGTAGTCATGTATGAATATGAAAGTTGGACCATAAGGAAAGCTGAATGCTGAAGAATTGATGCTTTTGAACTGTGGTGTTGGAGAAGACTCTTGACAGTCCCTTGGACTGCAAGGAGATCAAACCAATCCATCCTAAAGGAAATCAGTCCTGAATATTCATTGGAAGGACCGATGCTGAAGCTGAAGCTCTGATACTTTGGCTACCTGATGTGAAGAACTGACTCATTAGAAAAGATTGGGAAAGATTGAAGGCGGGAGGAGAAGGGGATGACAGAGGATGAGATGGTTGGATTGCATCACAGACTCAATGGACATGAGTTTGAGCAAGCTCTGGGAGTTTGTGATGGAAAGGGAAACCTGGGATCCTGCAGTCCATGGGGTCTCAAAGAGTCAGAAATGAGTGAGTGACTGAACTGAACTGAAGCCATCTCTAGACTTCAGCTTACCCTTGTTTTGAGATTGGGTGGTATGATTAACATCTTACAGGGACTGAAAGAAGGAACTTGGTAGGAAGAATATGAAGATGGACTACTCCTTAGCCTGTGACAGCACAGTCTCATCATAGGACATGTTCGCCATGTCACTGAACCAGCTTTTAACCAGCTTTTATAATCTCTCTCACTTCTGGTGTTGAGATCTGAGATGGGCCAGTAAAAGAGAGATCTGAGATGGGTCAGTAAAGACTTGATTTCTTATGAAATGTGTGGCAATTCTAACAAGAGTTATCACTTTGAAAATGGAGGTCTGGTCATTAAGTCTATCTTGATAAATTTAATACAGAGATTTTTATCAGTCTAGGTGTTAAAAAGCATCATTTATGTTACAATGTAATTTTTGTAATTTCCTCTGCAAGATCCAACTCCCCCCATTCCAAAGTTCCATGGTCAAATAAATTTGGAAGATCCTGTGTGTTACTGCTTTCTACTATTTCAGTAGTAGGCTTTATTAGCTGTAATAAGCACATTTTATATATCTCTAAGAAGGAAAAATACTGTCATTCTTGACATGCTGTCAGCTGAAATGCATTCAGATCTCAAAAATGTTAGCATGTAAAACTTTTGCATCTTTGATCAATGAAAATTTACACATAATAGCACATTCATTTACTAGCATATTAAAAGGTCCTCTAAAATTCTGAGGAGATTCATTTCATTTTAATTTAATGTATAATTTCCAAATGTAACTAATCATGGAATCTCTTTTCTTATGTTATCAACCAGAGGAACTAGTGTTTCATGTGACTCATTTTGGAAAATGTTTTATGAAATAATTCAAATTGCTTGTGCTCATGCTTAGTCACTTCCCTTGTATCCTACTCATTTTGAACTCATGGACTGTAGCCCACCAGGCTCCTCTCCAGGCAAGAATACTGGAGTGGGTAACCATTCCCTTCTCCAGGGGATCTTTCTGACTCAGGGATCAAACCCAGGTCTCCTGCATTGCAGGTTGATTCTTTACCTGCTGAGCCATCTCTAAATGTTATTACCTTGAATTTAGGAATTTAATTTCTGAAATTAGGAGAAAAGTTTCAAAATGACCTAGGTGGAAAAATAAAATAACCCTGGAATTCTTCTTTTTTCTTTTAACATTTGCCAATTTCTTTTATCAAAGGTATTGGTATTAGAGAAGTTATATTGACAAACGGATGCCCTGGTGGTGAATCCAAGTGTATCGTACGAGTGGAAGAATGTCGTGGACCAGTAGATTGTGGCTGTGAGTTGGAGGGAGACAGAGGGGCCATGTTTACTCTGGGGAGATATCCTTAACCTCAGTTTGCCTTGAGTGGAGGGAGATGATCAAAATGATTTACTGAAAGGAAATCATAAGAAAACTTAAAATTCCACTTCTCCAAACAGTTATAGGTCTTTCTACTTTTCTTTACATTTTTTCAGTTGTGTCTAAATTGAACATACATTCTCTCTAGCACACTGGAACCTTACTGCACTCAGGTTTTGGTTGAAGCCATCCTCCAGAGAAATACTTTCGACCTTGTGGTTGTGACAGTCTATCAGTAGATTGGTAAACTCTACATTGGGAACTTTGAGAGCTTTTCTGTATCAAATTTCACTAGTCTGAGGTTTCATTATCCTAAGCCAGAAAGAGGTAGACAGGGGAGGGGTTGTTCCTAACCAGAAAATTGGCAGCCACTAGTAAGTATATCTCAAAGTTTAATAGATCACTAAGTAGTTTGCCCTTACTGTCTCTTCTCTATAGTTTATTTTGCCAAAGGAACAGACAGGTATGGTGTTTACTTGCCTCTTCCGTGACTTCATCGTTGCATCCATGACGACTTCCTGCTCCTCTACAGTCAAACTTCCAGTAAACGTTTACTAACTTCCAGCATGTAATTTCTTTTCAAATTGGGAGTGACTTTTAAAAGTAGTATTGTGTATAAAGCAGTTCACAAGGCCCATTGGTATATATGTATGTAATTTTTTTTCAGGGGGAAGACCAATTTCAGAAAGCCTTGAACGTGTTAGGCTTGCATGTGTTCATACATCTCCTGAAAACCGTTTCAAATATATTTGGAGACTTCTAAGGCCAGACCAGGTGAGTAATGAATGTATATAATTTGGTGCTTTCCAGTGAGTCTTAAGATTTGTTTCCCAGTGCTTGATGACTCTCAGAGGACTTTCTCTTCAAAAGCAATTTGCAAAAATGAAGTAAAAATCATACAACTTTATTATTATTGGGATTTAAATTGTTTTTCATTTCTTAGTAGGGCTAAAACTTTATATGTATATATAGGGCCAGCTATTATCAGAACTTAGAAACATCTATTTTATAAAAAGTGTTCTATTTTGGAAGCAAGGTTTTCATTTGTATGTATAATACTTGTATAATGATAACAGTAGCTAACATTAGTTGAGGGCTTATTAAATGCCAGATATACACCAACTGCTAGAGTTTCTTTTACTCATATAACAATCTATGAGGTAATTCCCATCATTATACGCATTTTGCAGATAAGTACAATTGTTGCTCAGTTTCCTCAGGGAATTGACTCCAGGACCCCCTTCAGACACCAGAATCAGAGATGCTCAATTTTCTTATATGACATGGTATTAATATATAATACCATGGTATTATATTACTATATAACATGGCTAATTATATAGCATTTGCATATAACAGATACTTGTGTCTGTATACTTTAAATCACCTCTAGATTATATATAATATATTGTAAGTGCTATATCAGTTCAGTTCAGTCACTCAGTCGTGTCTGACCATTTGCGACCCCATGAACCACAGCGCGCCAGGCCTCCCTGTCCATCACCAACTCCCGGAGTCTGCCAAACCCATGTCCATTGAGTCAGTGATGCCATCCAACCATCTCATCCTCTGTCGTCCCCTTCTCCTCCAGCCCTCAATCTTTCCCAGCATCAGGGTCTTTTCCAGTGAGTCAGCTCTTTGCATCAGGTGGCCAAAATATGGAGTTTCAGCCTCAACATCAGTCCTTCCAATGAACACCCAGGACTGGTCTCCTTTAGGATGGACTAGTTGGATCTCTTTGCAGTCCAAGGGACTCTCAAGAGTCTTCTCCAACACCACAGTTCAAAAGCATCAATTCTTTGGCGCTCAGCTTTCTTTAAAGTCCAACTCTCACATCCATACATGACCAGTGGAAAAACCGTAGCCTTGACTAGATGGACATTTGTTGGCAAAGTAATGTCTCTGCTTTTGAACATGCTGTCTAGGTTGGTCATAACTTTCCTTCCAAGGAGTAAGCGTCTTTTAATTTCATGGCTGCAGTCACCATCACAATGATTTTGGAGCCCAGAAAAATAAAGTCAGTCACTGTTTTCACTGTTTCCCCATCTCTTTGCCAGGAAGTGATGGGACCAGATGCCGTGATCTTAGTTTTCTGAATATTGAGCTTTAAGCCAACTTTTTCACTCTCCTCTTTCACTTTCATCGAGGCTTTTTAGTTCTTCTTCACTTTCTGCCATAAGGATGGTGTCATCTGCATATCTGAGGTTATGGATATTTTTCCCTGCAATCTTGATTCCAGCTTGTGCTTCATCCAGTCCAGCATTTCTTATGATGTACTCTGCATATAAGTTAAGTAAGCAAGGTGACAATATACAGCCTGGACGTCCTCCTTTTCCTATTTGGAACCAGTCTGTTGTTCCATGTCCAGTTCTAACTGTTGCTTCCTGACCTGCATACAGCTTTCTCAAGAAGCAGGTCAGGTGGTCTGGTGTTCCCATCTCTCTCTGAATTTTCCACAGTTTATTGTGATCCACACAGTCAAAGGCTTTGGCATAGTCAAGAAAGCAGAAATAGATGTTTTTCTGGAACTCTCTTGCTTTTTCGATGATCCAGCGGATGTTGGCAATTTGATCTCTGGTTCCTCTGCCTTTTCTAAAACCAGCTTGAACATCTGGAAGTTCACAGTTCATATACTGCTGAAGCCTGGCTTGGAGAATTTTGAGCATTACTTGACTAGCGTGTGAGATGAGTGCAATTGTGCAGTAGTTTGAACATCCTTTGGCATTGCCTTTCTTTGGGATTGGAATGAGAACTGACCTTTTCCAGTCCTGTGGCAACTGCTGAGTTTTCCAAATTTGCTGGCAAATTGAGTGCAGCACTTTCACAGCATCAGCTTTCAGGATTTGAAATAGCTCAACTGGAATTCCATCACTTCCACTAGCTTTGTTCATAGTGATGCTTCCTAAGGCCCACTTGAGTTCACATTCCAGGATGTCTGGCTCTAGGTGAGTGATCACACCATCATGATTATCTGGGTCATGAAGATCTTTTTTGTACAGTTCTTCTGTGTATTCTTGCCATTTCTTCTTAATAGGTGCTTTTGTTAGGTCCCTGCTATTTCTGTCCTTTATCGAGCCCATCTTTGCATGAAATTTTCCATTGGTATCTCTAATTTTCTTGAAGAGATCTCTAGTCTTTCCCATTCTGTTGTTTTCCTCTATTTCTTTGCATTGATTGCTGAGGAGGGCTTTCTTATCTCACTTTGCTATTATTTGGAACTCTGCATTCAAATGGGTATATCTTTCCTTTTCTCCTTTGCTTTTCACTTCCCTTCATTTCACAACTATTTGTAAGGCCTCCTCAGACAGTCATTTTGCTTTTTTGCATTTCTTTTTCTTGGAGATGGTTTTGATTCCTGTCTCCTGTACAATGTCATGTACCTCCATCCATAGTCCATCAGGCACTCTGTCTATCAGATCTAGTCCCTTAAATTTATTTCTCACTTCCACTGTATAATCATAAGGGATTTCATTTAGGTCATACCTGAATGGTCTAGTGGTTTTCTCCACTGGCTTTAATTTCAATCTGAATTTGGTAATAAGGAGTTCATGATCCAAGCCACAGTCAGCTCCCGGTCTTGTTTTTGCTGACTGTATAGAGCTTCTCCATCTTTGGCTGCAAAGAATGTTATCAATCTGATTTTGGTGTCAACCATCTGGTGATATCCATGTGTAGAGTCTTCTCTGGTGTTGTTGGAAGTGGGTTTTGCTATGACCAGTGCGTTCTTTTTTTTTTTTTTTTTTAGTGTTTATTATTCGTTTTATTTATTTTTTTTAAATTTTTTAAATTTTAAAATCTTTAATTCTTACATGCATTCCCAAACATGAACCCCCCTCCTGCCTCCCTCCCCATAACATCTTTCTGGGTCATCCCCATGCACCAGCCCCAAGCATGCTGCATCCTGCGTCAGACATAGACTGGCGATTCAATTCACATGATAGTATACATGTTAGAATGTCATTCTCCCAAATCATCCCACCCTCTCCCTCTCCCTCTGAGTCCAAAAGTCCGTTATACACATCTGTGTCTCTTTCCCTGTCTTGCATACAGGGTCGTCATTGCCATCTTCCTAAATTCCATATATATGTGTTAGTATACTGTATTGGTGTTTTTCTTTCTGGCTTACTTCACTCTGTATAATCGGCTCCAGTTTCATCCATCTCATCAGAACTGATTCAAATGAATTCTTTTTAACGGCTGAGTAATACTCCATTGTGTATATGTACCACTGCTTTCTTATCCATTCATCTGCTGATGGACATCTAGGTTGTTTCCATGTCCTGGCTATTATAAACAGTGCTGCGATGAACATTGGGGTACATGTGTCTCTTTCAATTCTGGTTTCCTCGGTGTGTATGCCCAGCAGTGGGATTGCTGGGTCATAAGGTAGTTCTATTTGCAATTTTTTAAGGAATCTCCACACTGTTCTCCATAGTGGCTGTACTAGTTTGCATTCCCACCAACAGTGTAGGAGGGTTCCCTTTTCTCCACACCCTCTCCAGCATTTATTGCTTGCAGATTTTTGGATCGCAGCCATTCTGACTGGTGTGAAGTGGTACCTCATTGTGGTTTTGATTTGCATTTCTCTAATAATGAGTGATGTTGAGCATCTTTTCATGTGTTTGTTAGCCATCCGTATGTCTTCTTTGGAGAAATGTCTGTTTAGTTCTTTGGCCCATTTTTTGATTGGGTCGTTTATTTTTCTGGAGTTGAGCTGCATAAGTTGCTTGTATATTTTTGAGATTAGTTGTTTGTCAGTTGCTTCATTTGCTATTATTTTCTCCCATTCAGAAGGCTGTCTTTTCACCTTGCTTATATTTTCCTTTGTTGTGCAGAAGCTTTTAATTTTAATTAGATCCCATTTGTTTATTTTTGCTTTTATTTCCAGAATTCTGGGAGGTGGATCATAGAAGATCCTGCTGTGATTTATGTCTGAGAGTGTTTTGCCTATGTTCTCCTCTAGAAGTTTTATAGTTTCTGATCTTACATTTAGATCTTTAATCCATTTTTAGTTTATTTTTGTGTGCGGTGTTAGAAAGTGATCTAGTTTCATTCTTTTACAAGTGGTTGACCAGTTTTCCCAGCACCACTTGTTAAAGAGATTGTCTTTACTCCATTGTATATTCTTGCCTCCTTTGTCAAAGATAAGGTGTCCATATGTGTGTGGATTTATCTCTGGGCTTTCTATTTTGTTCCATTGATCTATATGTCTGTCTTTGTGCCAGTACCATACTGTCTTGATGACTGTGGCTTTGTAGTAGAGCCTGAAGTCAGGCAAGTTGATTCCTCCAGTTCCATTCTTCTTTCTCAAGATTGCTTTGGCTATTCGAGGTTTTTTGTATTTCCATACAAATCTTGAAATTATTTGTTCTAGTTCTGTGAAAAATGTGGCTGGTAGCTTGATAGGGATTGCATTGAATTTGTAAATTGCTTTGGGTAGTATACTCATTTTCACTATATTGATTCTTCCAATCCATGAACATGGTATATTTCTCCATCTATTAGTGTCCTCTTTGATTTCTTTCATCAGTGTTTTATAGTTTTCTATATATAGGTCTTTAGTTTCTTTAGGTAGATATATTCCTAAGTATTTTATTCTTTTCGTTGCAATGGTGAATGGAATTGTTTCCTTAATTTCTTTTTCTACTTTCTCATTATTCGTGTATAGGAATGCAAGGGATTTCTGTGTGTTGATTTTATATCCTGCAACTTTACTATATTCATTGATTAGCTCTAGTAATTTTCTGGTGGAGTCTTTAGGGTTTTCCATGTAGAGGATCATGTCATCTGCAAACAGTGAGAGTTTTACTTCTTCTTTTCCAATTTGGATTCCTTTTATTTCTTTTTCTGCTCTGATTGCTGTGGCCAAAACTTCCAGAACTATGTTGAATAGTAGCGGTGAAAGTGGACACCCTTGTCTTGTTCCTGACTTGAGGGGAAATGCTTTCAATTTTTCACCATTGAGGATAATGTTTGCTGTGGGTTTGCCATATATAGCTTTTATTATGTTGAGGTATGTTCCTTCTATTCCTGCTTTCTGGAGAGTTTTTATCATAAATGGATGTTGAATTTTGTCAAAGGCCTTCTCTGCATCTATTGAGATAATCATATGGTTTTTATTTTTCAATGTGTTAATGTGGTGAATTACATTGATTGATTTGCGGATATTGAAGAATCCTTGCATCCCTGGGATAAAGCCCACTTGGTCATGGTGTATGATCTTTTTAATGTGTTGTTGGATTCTGATTGCTAGAATTTTGTTGAGGATTTTTGCATCTATGTTCATCAGAGATATTGGCCTGTAGTTTTCTTTTTTTGTGACATCTTTGTCAGGTTTTGGTATTAGGGTGATGGTGGCCTCATAGAATGAGTTTGGAAGTTTACCTTCCTCTGCAATTTTCTGGAAGAGTTTGAGTAGGATAGGTGTTAGCTCTTCTCGAAATTTTTGGTAGAATTCAGCTGTGAAGCCATTTGGACCTGGGCTTTTGTTTGCTGGAAGATTTCTGATTACAGTATCAATTTCCGTGCTTGTGATGGGTCTGTTAAGATTTTCTATTTCTTCCTGGTTCAGTTTTGGAAAATTGTACTTTTCTAAGAATTTGTCCATTTCTTCCACGTTGTCCATTTTATTGGCATACAACTGCTGATAGTAGTCTCTTATGATCCTTTGTATTTCTGTGTTGTCTGTTGTGATCTCTCCATTTTCATTTCTAATTTTATTGATTTGATTTTTCTCTCTTTGCTTCTTGATGAGTCTGGCTAATGGTTTGTCAATTTTATTTATCCTCTCAAAGAACCAGCTTTTGGCTTTGTTGATTTTTGCTATGGTCTCTTTTGTTTCTTTTGCATTTATTTCTGCCCTAATTTTTAAGATTTCTTTCCTTCTACTAACACTGGGGTTCTCCAACTCTTCCTTTTCTAGTTGCTTTAGTTGTAGAGTTAGGTTGTTTATTTGACTTTTTTCTTGTTTCTTGAGGTATGCCTGTATTGCTATGAACTTTCCTCTTAGCACTGCTTTTATAGTGTCCCACAGGTTTTGGGTTGTTGTGTTTTCATTTTCATTAGTTTCTATGCATATTTTGATTTCTTTTTTGATTTCTTCTGTGATTTGTTGGTTATTCAGAAGTGTGTTGTTCAACCTCCATATGTTGGAATTTTTAATAGTTTTTCTCCTGTAATTGAGATCTAATCTTAATGCATTATGGTCAGAAAAGATGCTTGGAATGATTTCGATTTTTTTGAATTTATCAAGTTTAGATTTATGGCCCAGGATGTGATCTATCCTGGAGAAGGTTCCATGAGCACTTGAAAAAAAGGTGAAATTCGTTGTTTTGGGGTGAAATGTCCTATAGATATCAATTAGGTCTAACTGATCTAATGTATCATTTAAAGTTTGTGTTTCTCAACTAATCTCAAAAATATACAAGCAACTTCTGCAGCTCAACTCCAGAAAAATAAACGACCCAATCAAAAAATGGGCCAAAGAACTAAACAGACATTTCTCCAAAGAAGACATACGGATGGCTAACAAACACATGAAAAGATGCTCAACATCACTCATTATTAGAGAAATGCAAATCAAAACCACAATGAGGTACCACTTCACACCAGTCAGAATGGCTGCGATCCAAAAATCTGCAAGCAATAAATGCTGGAGAGGGTGTGGAGAAAAGGGAACCCTCCTACACTGTTGGTGGGAATGCAAACTAGTACAGCCACTATGGAGAACAGTGTGGAGATTCCTTAAAAAATTGCAAATAGAACTACCTTATGACCCAGCAATCCCACTGCTGGGCATACACACCGAGGAAACCAGAATTGAAAGAGACACATGTACCCCAATGTTCATCGCAGCACTGTTTATAATAGCCAGGACATGGAAACAACCTAGATGTCCATCAGCAGATGAATGGATAAGAAAGCTGTGGTACATATACACAATGGAGTATTACTCAGCCATTAAAAAGAATTCATTTGAATCAGTTCTGATGAGATGGATGAAACTGGAGCCGATTATACAGAGTGAAGTAAGCCAGAAAGAAAAACACCAATACAGTATACTAACACATATATATGGAATTTAGGAAGATGGCAATGATGACCCTGTATGCAAGACAGGGAAAGAGACACAGATGTGTATAATGGACTTTTGGACTCAGAGGGAGAGGGAGAGGGTGGGATGATTTGGGAGAATGACATTCTAACGTGTATACTATCATGTGAATTGAATCGCCAGTCTATGTCTGACGCAGGATGCAGCATGCTTGGGGCTGGTGCATGGGGATGACCCAGAAAGATGTTCTGGGGAGGGAGGTGGGAGGGGGGTTCATGTTTGGGAATGCATGTAAGAATTAAAGATTTTAAAATTTAAAAAATAAAAAACTAAAAATTAAAAAAAAAAAAAAAGAATGAAAGGTAGCAGAAGTGGGCAAATATAAAAAAAAAAAAAAAAAGAGTGCTAAATTTGGGGAGTTGTTTTCCAAGCTTAACCTCGGAATCTGTTGATGTTTGTTTATTAACAGGACAAACTAGTTACTAACCAGACTTAGGAATGCATCCCAAAGAATTAAAGGCTCCTTTCAGTTGAAAAGTTAAAAAAAAAAAAAAAAAATAAAGTTTGTGTTTCTTTGTTAATTTTCTGTTTAGTTGATCTGTCCATAGGTGTGAGTGGGGTATTAAAGTCTCCCACTATTATTGTGTTATTATTGATTTCCCCTTTCATACTTGTTAGCATTTGTCTTACATATTGCGGTGCTCCTATATTGGGTGCATATATATTTATAATTGTTATATCTTCTTCTTGGATTGTTCCTTTGATCATTATGTAGTGGCCTTCTTTGTCTCTTTTCACAGCCTTTGTTTTAAAGTCTATTTTATCGGATATGAGTATTGCCACTCCTGCTTTCTTTTGGTCTCTATTTGCGTGGTATATCTTTTTCCAGCCCTTCACTTTCAGTCTGTATGTGTCCCTTGTTTTGAGGTGGGTCTCTTGTAAGCAGCATATAGAGGGGTCTTGTTTTTGTATCCATTCGGCCAGTCTTTGTCTTTTGGTTGGGGCGTTCAACCCATTTACGTTTAAGGTAATTATTGATAAGTATGATCCCGTTGCCATTTACTTTATTGTTTTGGGTTCGGGTTTATACACCCTTTTCGTGTTTCCTGTCTAGAGGATATCCTTTAGAATTTGTTGGAGAGCTGGTTTGGTGGTGCTGAATTCTCTCAGCTTTTGCTTGTCTGTAAAGCTTTTGATTTCTCCTTCGTATTTGAATGAGATCCTTGCTGGGTACAGTAATCTGGGCTGTAGGTTATTGTCTTTCATCACTTTAAGTATGTCTTGCCATTCCCTCCTGGCCTGAAGAGTTTCTATTGACAGATCAGCTGTTATCCTTATGGGAATCCCCTTGTGTGTTATTTGTTGTGACCAGTGCGTTCTCTTGGCAAAACTCTATTAGCCTTTGCCCTGCTTCATTCTGTACTCCAAGGCCAAATTTGCCTGTTACTCCAGGTGTTTCTTGACTTCCTACTTTTGCATTCGAGTCTCCTATAATGAAAAGGATGTTTTTTTGGGGGGTATTAGTTCTAGAAGGTCTTGTAGGTCTTCATAGCACTGTTCAGCTTCTTCAGCATTACTTTTCATGGAATAGACTTGGATTACCGTGATATTTAACGGTTTGCCATGGAAACAAACAGAGGTTTCCAATGGTTTGTGTTGGAAAATGCTATTTAAGTATTTGTAAATGCAATAGAAATGCCAAGTAAAGAGTTACTGTGCAACCACTTCCTGTTTTGCTTTTTGGAACTTTCTGGAAATTCTTTTTTTCTGAGTATTTTTAATCTATGATTTGTTGAATCTACTGATGTGGAGCCCAAAGATATGGAGGACCAACTGTAGCTGAGATGCAGAGAGTAACTCCTTCTGATTTACACAGTCAGAAATTTGGTACTTGTTCTGTCTGACTTTAAAATACATGTGCATAATTAATTACTGTCCTAGACTGAGAGAAAGTGACTCTTATTTTGTTATAAGAAATAAATTATTTTCTGATCTTAGATTTTCATGAAGAATATTGATATTTTTTTTTTCTTTTAAAATAGCAAGCCATTATACTCGCAAATGATTCAGCAATCCTGGAAGTTCACAGGGATACTCACCCCAAGGCTTTTGAGTGTGAAACATTGGATAATAATGAAATAGTAGCATCTATTAGATTCACAATCTATACAACAACTGGTAAGTACCCAGCAACATTTTGACTTGCTTATATCTCAAACTTCAGAGAGCATCAGAATCACATGGTGGTCTTGTTGAGACACAGATCACTAGCCCAACTCCTGTAGTTTCTGCATCTGTAGATCTTGAGTGAGACTGGGACAAGAATTTCCATTTCTGACAAGTTCCTAGTTACTGTTGGTCCAGAGATCACATTTTGGGAACCACTAGTTTTATACCATTAAGATTTTTCTACAAGGTAGTGTGAGTTTCCCTGGTGGCTCAGATGATAAAGACTGCCTGCAATGCAGGAGACCCAGCTTTGATCCCAGCTTTGGGTTGGGAAGACTCCCTGGAGAAGGAAATGGCTACCCACTTCAGTATCCTTGCCTGGAGAATTCCATGGACAGAGGAGCCTGACGGGCTACAGTCCATGGGGTTGTAAAGAGTTGGACACGACTGAGCGACTACCACTTGACTGCCCTTTAACTGGAAACAAGCTGAGGTATTTTGGAGGTGATTTAAAAAAATAAACTGTAAACTTTCTTTGATGTATTGTTCAGGATCCTTAAAAAAAATCTTTATAGTGAAAGCTAATAACCGTAGTCCTATATTGGGATATACTGCTGCTGCTGCTGCTAAGTCACTTCAGTCGTGTCCGACTCTGTGCGACCCCATAGATGGCAGCCCGCCAGGCTCCCCTGTCCCTGGGATTCACCAGGCAAGAACACTGGAGTGGGTTGCCATTTCCTTCTCCAATGTGTAAAAGTGAAAAGTGAAAGTGAAGTCACTCACTCGTGTCTGACTCTCAGCGACCCCATGGACTGCAGCCCACCAGGCTCCTCCATCCATGGGATTTTCCAGGCAAGAGTATTGGAGTGGGATATACTAGGTGTTATTAAAAGAATAATGTCAATAAAAGGCAAAAAAGGACCAAACATCATCAACTAAAAAAGATCTCAGTGAATCACAGTTCAGGCTGTTAAAGGTTTTGAGAGCTGTTCTCAGTTCGTGTCCCCCAGCTTAGTCCTTGTTAGGACTGCTTAGTGGTGGTTAGCTCTTCCTGTGATTCAGAGGCAACAGGTGTAAGCTAAGGACTGGGGCACAGTCCCCAGTGTCAGCAAGTGAGACAAGTTGACTTTTCTCTCTCATAGCTCTCCAGGACTGGTGGGGTGTCTCTGCCATCTTAGCACATGCACTGGTTAGATGACAAAATGTTTTCAGAAAATGTTGATATCTATTAGTTGCTTTTAAAAAGGACAATTGGGTATACTGCTGTGACAGACCCTTTTGGCTGTTTTAGACATCAGACAAATGTTTTGGCTATAAATGTCCTCACAGTATGGTACTGGCTCGAAACAAATACATGATTAAAATATTTTCAGGGTAGATATGGTTTAATTAATGAAAATGCCCCATCCATTCCCTCATATGACAGATTTTTCACTTCCACAATAATTGTCTTTTATAGTTAGGCATTATTTTGATTGAATCATGTCCCCCTAAAAAGATATTTTCGAGTCCAAACTTGTCTGCCTTAAGAGTGTGATGGTGTCTGGAAGTAGGGTTGTTGCAGGTATAGTTAATTCAGTTAAGACACGGTCTTACATACTAGAGAAGAGTGGGCTATTAATCCAGTTTAACTGGTGTCCTCATGACAAGAGGGAAATCTGGACACAGAAACCCAGAACATGAGAGAGGAGAACACATGGAGACTCAAGACACATGGGGAGAAGACAGCCATGTGAAGACAGACACAGAAACTGGAGTTACACTGTCACAAACTACGGGACATCTGGGGCTCCCAGAGCCTGGGAGAGTAAAGGAAGGATCCTTCCCAGAGCCACTGGCGGGAGCACGGCCTTACCAATGCCTGGTATTCAAACATTATCCTCCAAAACTGTGAGATAACATGTTTCTGTTGTTTCTAAGTCCCCTAGTTAGTGGTACTTTGTTATGGTGGCCTTCAAAAACTAATACAAGCATAAGCTTAGTTTTTCTAAAATGTAAGAGCATCAAAATTCAGTCTGTTTTTCATTAGAAAATTCCAACAGAAATAGAAACTATTTTTTATTAGACATAAAAGTACTCTAAGGGACCCTTGCAAAAAGACTACCATTAAAATGAACCAGAATCTTGATACCTCTCATTTTCCACCTCTCTTGACTAGTATTTCAGGGTAGTGGGTAAATGGAAAGAAATTTTGCATTTCTTCCCCTCAAGTTTTAATCCTAAAAGTTTTTTTTTTTTTCATTTGAGCTTAAAAATTCCACTGCTTCTATAAGTCTAAAATTATCAAAAGTTAAAAACTTTTAAATTTAACAATGTTAGAATATAAATATGATATAAATTGGCTTGCCTGGTGGCTCATTCAGTAGTCTGCCTGCAATGCAGGAACCCTAGGTTCAATTGCTGGGTTGAGAAGATGCCCTGGAGAAAGGAATGGCAACCCACTCCAGTACTCTTGCCTGGAGAATTCCATGGACAGAGGAGCCGGGTGGGCTACAGTCCATGGGGTCACAAAGAGTCAGACACGACTGAGTAACTAACTTTAACTTTTTAAAATTGTTTATCATACTTGGAAGTATTTAATGAGATTACTAAATTGAGTTTATAGCTCTTGAACTACTAATAAAAATGGAAAATTATACTTCATAGTGTTTAAATAATAGAAAGAAAATCAAGATGAATAAGCAGTTGAGATTGCCTGAATAGGAGACCAAGTCTGTTAGAGTGTTGTGTGTGTGTGTGTGCAGGCAATCATGTCCAACTCTTCATGACTCCATGTACAGTAGCCCACTGGGTTTCTCTGTCCATGGAATTCTCCAGGCAAGAATACTGGAGTGGGTTGCCATTTCCTTCTCCAGGGGATTTTCTTGACCCAGGGATCAAACTTGCGAATCTTGCATCTCCTGCATAGGCAGGCAGATTCTTTACTGCTAGTACCACCTGGGAAGCCCCTGTTAGAATGGTACTTATCAAAATTAAAATATTAAAACACATAAAACCTAGCTTTCACAAATCATTAAATCTCCTTGGATGTTGGTTTACTTATCTGTATAAAAATTGTATCAGATGATCTTTCTGGACCTTCCCCACATGAATCTTTAATGAGTCTATGATTTAGGGACCAGGAAGAGCCATAAGAAAGGTATATAATTCAAAAGTAAGTAATATTTGCTATAAATTGCATTTTTATCAGCTTACAATGTAGCAGTGTTACAATACATATGGTAGACTTGTTTTGTCTCCTTAATAAGGAATAGCAGACAGATATGGGAGAGAATGCTGATTTAAAAGTGGTATTTGGATATTAAAACATATACAAAAATTAGAGATGTGTTACAGTCCTAAATGTATTAATAAAAGCTAAAATAATCAAGCTTAAAAAAGAAAACATAGAAGAGTATCTGTATGATTCAGGACTAGACAAGGCTTCCCTTTTAGATATGACAAAAACCAGTCACCATAAAAGGAAATATTGATAAATTAGGCTTCATAAAACTTAAAACTTCATATTCCAAAAATGGTATTGGGAAAATTTGACAGCCACATGCAAAAGAATGAAAGAAGGTCACTGTCTTACACTGTACACAGAAATAAACTCAAAATGGATGAAAGTGTTGAACGTAAGACCTAAAATCATGAAATTCCTAGGAAAAAAACATAGGCGGTAACCTTATTGATATAGGTCTTAGCTATGTTTTTGTAAATTTAACTTCAGAGACAAGGGAAACAAAATCAAAAATAAACAATTGACTGCTTCAAACTAAAAAGCTTCTGCACAGCAAAGGAAACCATCATCAAAACAAAAAGACAGCTTACAGAATGGGAGGAGACATTTGTACATGGTATCTCTGATGAGGGGTTAATAGGCCAGAATGTATAAGGAACTCACAATAATCAACATTTTAAAAAAAAAACCTGATAAAAATCAGGCAGAGGATGTGAATAGATTTCCAAAGAAGACATACAGATGGTCAGCAGATGCATAAAAATATGATCAACATCACTAGTTGGGGAAATGCAAATCAAAACCACAGATACTACCTTATACCTATTAGAATGGTTGTTATCAAAAAAGACAAAAAATAACAAATGTTGGAGAGGATATGTAGAAAAGGGAACCCTTGTACACTGTTGGTACAGCCACTATGAAAAGCAGTATGGAGAGTCTTCAAAAAATGAAGAATAATACGACCACAGGAGACAGCTTTTCGGCTTCTGTATATTTATCTGAAGAACATAACACTAATTCAAAAAGACATATGCACCTCTGTGTTCTCTGAAGCATTATTTATAACAGCCAAGATATAGATATGTATTACACACACATACACAAAATAGAATACTGCTCAGCCAGAAAATGAATGAAATCCTGACATTTGCAACATGGATGGACCTGAAAGGTGTTACTGCTAAGTGAAGTAAAGTCAGATGGAGAAAGACAGATATAAAGGTTTCACTCGTATGTTGAATTTAAAAAAATAAACAGAATCACACTCCTGGATACAGAGAACCAGATTATTGGTTGCCAGAGGGGAAGAGGGTTTACAGTAGGTGAAATGGATGATGGGAAGAGGCAACTTTATGGTGATGGACAGTAACTAGACTTGTGGTGGGAATCACTGTATACAGATATCAAATTATAATACTGTACACCTGAAACTTACATTAAAACATTTAAAAATTTCAGCTTTTAAAAGGAATCACTAGAAAAATGAAAAGATAAAATCCATGAAAAAATTTAATAAACCATGTATAACAAGTATGATCAGTTTGGGAAAAGATCCTGTAATTTCTTAGAAAACTAAGCATACCTCTACTCTATGACCCAGCAGTTCCACTCATAGGTATTTATCCATAAGAAGTGGAAGTGTGTGTTCACAGAATGACTTGTATAAGAATGTTCATAGCAGTTTGTTTATAATAACCCCAAACTGAAACAGTGTGGGTGTCCATCAGGAGACTGAATAATTGAAGCATACTACCCAGTAATAAAAAAGAAAAAACTATTGATACATGCAACAATTATGGTTGAATCTCTAAAACATTATACTGAGTTAAAAAGCCTTACACAAAAGAAAGTATAATGAATGTTTCCATTCCTATGAAATTCTAGATCAGGCAGAACCAATCTATGTGGAAAAGAAAATCAGGACCGTAGTTGTGCCTGAAGGTTTGGGCAGGGATTAACTGGGAGGGGCTCAAGGAAACTTTCTGGGGTAGAGTAATAGTCTGTGTGTTTTTAGGGATTTGAATTACATATGTGTGTTTGCATTTTCCATAACTAAATAACATATTTAAGATTTTTGTTCAATTCAGAGTCTGTACATTTTACCTCAAAAGAAAAAATATAAACAAATGTTGAACTCTAGTTAATGATATTCTCTTGATTCTGTAAGAAGTGTGTAGACATTAGCAAATTATCTTGAAATGCGTCAAAAAAAATAAGGTGGATCAGTGGATTGATAGAAGCATGAATAGAAGGATAAAATGTTGATGGTAGTGTCTAGGTGGTGGAAATGCAGAATGTTTATTGTCAGATTCTTTGAACCTTTCTGCATGATTGTAAAGAACATTTCTAACGTGCAGAGAAAGTTCATTAACACGTTCCACTAATTCTCCCTGTATATTTCTAGAGTATTTTTCCAGATATAAAGTTCCCATTTAGATGTTCATTTCCTTTTTTTTCCCGGTAGTAATAATCATTACTATGTCTTTTTTTTCTCTAGAATTACAGATGAAAAGAGCAAGCCAACCAGACACTGATGCAGTCCTAGTTTTTGTGCTGACCATAGGAGTTATTATCTGCATATTTGTGATCTTTGTACTGATCTTCATAATTATAAACTGGTAGGTGAAGAACTGCAGCTAAACCATTACCCTTGATAAAAAAAATCTGCGTGTCTGCCCCTCCTTGTCCAGTGAATCTAAGGCCCTGTCCATTATGCTTCTCATGCAGGTTTCAAGACTGTCCAACTCTCTTCATCCCTCCTGAGATAATCCTGGTTCAAGCTACCTGATCTCATGACTTGATCCCCAGCCATGAGAAAACTTTTAAATGCAGTTTTCACAATTTTATGTAGTAGTTGTTAAAGCAAAAAGTTTATTGAATTAATATTTGTGTTGTCTAGTTGAAAATCAGTTCAGTTCAGTCGCTCAGTCGTGTCCGACTACTTGCAACCCCATGAATCACAGCACGCCAGGCCTCCCTGTCCATCACCAACTCCCGGAGTCCACCCAAACTCATGTCCATTGAGTCGGTGATGCCATCCAACCATCCCATCCTCTGTCGTCACCTTCTCCTCCAGCCCTCAGTCTTTCCCAGCATCAGGGTCTTTTCCAGTGAGTCAGCTCTTTGCATCAGGTGGCCAAAATATTGGAGTTTCAGCTTCAACATCAGTCCTTCCAATAAACACCCAGGATTGGTCTCTTTTAGGGTGGACTGGTTGGATCTCCTTGCAGTCCAAGGGACTCTCAACAGTTTTCTCCAACACCACAGTTCAAAAGCATCATTCTTCAGCACTCAGCTTTCCTTATAGTCCAACTCTCACATCCATATATAACCACTGGAAAAACCATAGCCTTGACTAGATGGACCTTTGTTGGCAAAGTTTCTGCTTTTGAATATGCTGTCCAGGTTGGTCATAACTTTCCTTCCAAGGTGTAAGCATCTTTTAATTTCATGGCTGCAATCACCATCTGCAGTGATTTTGGAGCCTAGGAAAACAAAGTCTGATACTGTTTCTACTGTTTCCCCATCTATTTCCCATGAAGTGATGGGACTGGATGCCATGATCTTAGTTTTCTGAATGTTGAGCTTTAAGCCAACTTTTTCACTCCCCTCTTTCACTTTCATCAAGAGGCTCTTTAGTTCTTCTTCACTTTCTGCCATAAGGGTGGTGTCATCTGCATATCTGAGGTTATTGATATTTCTCTCGGCAATCTTGATTCCAGCTTATGCTTCTTCCAGTCCAGTGTTTCTCATGATGTACTCTGCATAGAAGTTAAATAAGCAGGGTGACAATATACAGCCTTGATGTACTCCTTTTCCTATTTGGAACCAGTCTGTTGTTCCATGTCCAGTTCTAACTGTTGCTTCCTGACCTGCATACTAGTTGAAAATAATCACAACTTTAAAATGTGGTTATTATGAACTACTAGTTCAGCATTTGAGAGTATTTCTATAATACCTACATGAGTATCACCCCCTGGTATATCTGAGGGCTCATCTACTATCACAATGCAGCTGATGCACTGCAAAATAAAAATAAATCCTGACTAAGGAGGCACTTCTATGGGTTTCTTTGATGGCTTAGCAGTAAAGAATCCATCTGCCAATGCAGGAGAGCTGGGTTCAATTCCTGGGTGGGGAAGATCCCTCAGACAAGGAAATGACATGCCATTCCAGTATTCTTACCAGGGTTATCCCATGGACAGAGGAGCCTGGTGGGCTACAGTCCATGGGGTTGTGGAGTCAGACACGACTTAGCAACTGAACAACAACAACAAGGAGACACTTCTATATATAGAAAACTAAAGTTTTAGTTTTCATTTCAGAAAATTAAAAAAAACTTTTTTTTCTTCCAGGACGGCAGTCAAAGATTTCTGGGGGGCAAAGGCCTCAACAACTGAGATACAGTCTGAGCTGAGTTCAATGAGATACAAAGATTCAACTTCTCTTGACCAGTCACCAACAGATATACCTGGACATGAAGATGATGCTTTAAGTGAATGGAATGAATGATGCATGGATGATGTATAACAAACCAAAGGAGATCAGAGCATATCAGATTCATTATTATAAAAATAAAATATATAGTTAAATACTTTAACAGTATTGTAAGAGATTTATTGTAGTTTGAAGGTAATGCAATATGAGAAGGGGCTTTTTTAATCAGTGCATCTTGGTGGTACAGTTATCAAAATTTTTAAAATTTGTTCTCAACATTTACCATTTCAGATAATCACTTTATCTAGAGGTACATACACAAAATCTTTTAAATACATTTCTAATGACTTTGATCACTTCTAAAGTGATTTGCCAGTTCGGTCCTCAGCAAGAAAAAAAACCATATAGAAGATACCTTGCATGTTAGACCTTCTCCTCACTGGGAGCACTGGATTGAACTTGCTTAAAGCAAACCAAATTTTCACATCCCTGAAGGGCAGGAGACATGCAAAGCATCACTTTTAAGACATAATAATAATATGAAAATAACTGACACTAAGTGTCAGTAAGTGCTTAGCTACTATGTGCCAAGCATTGCTCAAAGCATTTTACATGTATTAAGCCATTTAACTATGATTGCATATAGAGAGTATATAAAGAAGAACTTGGAAGGAATTTGGGGATGGCTGAGTAAATGACAAGAATTTAACATGCCCTGTAATTTATAGAAACAGTGAATTAAGGAGTTTTGTATGGCTACTGATAAGTGCCTTTGTTGAGTTTGGCATGCAGGTGGTAACATCTCAAAATTACCTCAATGCCATCACTGTCTTCTTGTCATTAACCACTGCGGTGTCATTAACTGATACAGTTGTGATCAACTATCAACCAAGATACTAACACATTAGATAATTTGATTTGGTAGACTTCATCAGAAATTAATTTTCAGAGGCTATGATAGTAAGTACAAAATACACTTAATTTTTTGTCTAGGTGAATTGTATGTCAACTTTGTTGGAATTAATGGGGTTTGTTAATTGCACATCTGTGAGGAAGATGCTGTGAATGGACATTTATGGTAAATCTCCCTCTGGTAGCTTAAACGTAGGCTGTGTTGTGGAATTTTCCATGCTTTCTGTTATAACTCATTCGTATTTGAGAGAAGCAATGAAGAATTGGCTGGGAAATTATTTTGTTATCTGTTGTAGGAATTCCACTAGAGACTAAGTGAAAAGAAATTGTTTTCATAAAATCTTCCAAAAAGAATGGTTTTGTGTGTGGTGTGTGAGAGAGGCATTCCTCTTTCCCCCAGATAAGTATGAAAATAAATAAGCCTTACTATTTCTTATTCCTGACTACGTATGGTCATGTAACTTTAGCATAGATGGTAAACATTCTTCAATAGTAATTACTATCAGTTCTTATTTTCAAAACCATGAACAGCAGTCATTTCCAACTATACTTCAATGACTTATTAGTGTTCAGTCAGGTTAGGAGGTTTAGTTGTGAGTGCTATTTAGTGAATATTTCTGACTATCTGTTTTCCAGCCATGTGTGAGGGTAGTACCTCCTCAGACCCTTGTGACTAGGTGGGGTCACATGACTAGTCCTGGTCCATGAGTTATGAGCCCAAATTCTGAATGTCATTTTCAGTCTAGAACATTTCATTGTGGAAACATCCAGAGCTCACTTTTCTCTGCTAGAACAACTAGAAATGCTTACAAGGTGGCTGCTCTAACACCTTGGATCCCAGAGTGAAGACCATGCAGTGCAGGATCTCCAGTCAATGAACAGTAAATGTGTAGTGTAAAAGAGAAATAAACCATGTTATTTTTAAGCCACTAAGGGTTAGAGGCTGTTTGATATAGCAGCCTTAATAAGACTATCCTGAGGGACACGTGTTTTCTGAAAAATAGGTTTTCATGGTTGAATGAGTTGAAAACTTTCGTGCAAGACTTCCTATTGACATGCTGTATGTACACTGTGACTCTCCGAAGTGGAGATGTGGGTGTAACACCACTATAGATAGGACCCGTCACTTTCCTCTCCAGGTAGAGCAGGCCAGAGGTATCTTCTAGTCCTTATCTACTCCTAAATTCCAGGCATCTGTTACTTCTGGTCACCGAAATAACACAGACACACTCACACACACACACAGTCTTGAAGTTTGCATCTGGGTTCAGGAGGTAAAGAGAACCCAAGCAATTCCACACCAAAAAGAGGACTTCCTCTTGGACCCCAAAGCATTGGTCTGCATATGCAGCAGCTGGATTTTATGCAGCATTCAAATGACACCCTACTCACCAAAAGACTCCTTCCTTTGCCCTGTCAATTAGCTGACATTCATTGGGCTACTCCTATGGGCCAGATACTGTACTAGGCACTAGGAATACAGACTGTGCCCCCCAGGAAAGATAAGGTCCTTCTCTTTGAGTTGGTCAATTACCCAAGACAGCCATTAAAACTAACAACTAACTACAACTGAGATGAATATATTGAAAGAAACCTGCAAATTTCCGTGAAGCTGTAGTAAGAGAAATGACATTTAAAGGAGACATAAAGCCTCCATAGGAGTTGCCCTGTTTAATGCAGAAGGGAGCCTATGGAGAGGGAACAGTATTTGTGAAGCCTCTGAGTCAGAAAGTAACATGGCACATCTTGAAGAAGGGTTAACTGAGCTGAAGTGCACAGAAAGAGAAAACGAGTAGTGGGAGATGAGACTGGAGATGTACGCAGGAACAGGTGATTGTGTGTGTACAATACATATGAAAAAATGTAGCTCAGTGGCCTAAGCATACATATTAAGGGAGTCCATGTTGAAATTGGCACTCCTGATTTTTTTTTTCTGCTTATCACATTTGCCCATGCCTTCCTGGAATTCACTTATTATTGGCCTTTTGACAATGATTTTGGTGCTTTCCTAGATAGGGTAGTTTAATCATTAATCTGCATTCTTTTGAGTCCTACTGAAATGCAAGATGTCATTAATCAGGCCTTAATTCTTATCCATAATAGTTCCTAATTCACTCTCATACAACAATGACAGGGGCTGTTGGGCATAATTTGGGGCCAGCAGCAAATGATAAGGTGGTTGATAGACAGAGTAGGTTGCAGTTTTCTACCATTTTGAATATGTCATGGAATTACTCATCCTGTTTAAATGCATTTCAGTTTTATTCAGTTAACACAGGCATAATGTTTCAACTCAAAGTGGGTTTCTTCCCAGAGTGACTCTAATATAATCCATATATTCTCTGTTTCTGTCTTCTTGATCTCTTGAAAATTGATGTGCTTTTTGTTGTTGTTGTTGTTCCACTTTATATTTTAAATCTTCTCCAGTCATTTATGGTTATATTCTGGAAAACAATCTTTTTGGAATTCATAACCCATCACTGTTATGATCCACCATCTGTCTCAAAAAAACACAGAACCCATTTACATGGTTATTTAGACTTGGAGTTTTGTGCAGTTTTATTATCTGTGATCAAGTCATTTGTGTGATGGAAAACAGTTTGCCTTTGACAGCTTTCTGATTCTTGTTGAAAAGGGAACTAGGATATTGAATATCAAGGTTTTTTCTTTACCATTTAAAGGAAATAAATTGCAAGAAGGAACACATCTTTCTTTGATATTCAACTTCTACATTTTGTGAAAATACCCCATGCATTTGAATAAATGATAGGTATTCAGGTTTTTTTTCTTGTTAGGAAGAAAATTTAGGACTAAGCAACAATGATTTCAATCGTGTTCTTAGAGATATGTGTACTAGTTTATTATTTTTTGGTACCTGTCCATGTATTTATAAATATAGACCTTATTTGAAATAATAAGGGTCCCTAGGCTCTGTAGTGAGTATTTTCACCAAAAACAAAGTGCATTACTATCTCTGCTAAGTGAAACTTGCATGAGTAAAAGTTCAAAGGTAGTAATACAAACGTTCTCTTTATATGATGACAGTAGATATGTCCTTGAGGAGTGTTTTCATCACTTAGAGGAATTATGCTGAGCTACCAACAATGCCCACTGAGCTTCTTTTTCACTTGGATACTTTTTTTTTTTTTGGTGTGCACTATTTGTCGAGGACAATAGGAACATCACAGCTCCCTTCTCTGACAGATACGGTTTTAGGTATTCCTGAGATAAAACTCAAGGTGATTTTGGACCAACCGGTTGGGCATTGTGAGATTTGTATTATTTATGCAGCACCCCCAGGTAATACCAATAAAGTGCTTTACAAGGAAAAGAAATCATCTGACAGTAATGAAATCATGTTCTTCCAGAACAAACAATATACGACCCTAGAGGTAGTAGGGACAGAAAATAGTACAATACAAGCAATAGTCTTTTGTATACTCCAGGGGAAAGCAGCATGCAGCATACAGTTATTAGAGCGAGCAAGCTTCAGAAAGGGAGTGGATGTGCTGGGTTTCTTTGCAGCAGGAATAGGAGCTGCATTGATGTGCACAAGTGGGGAGCTCTGTGTGGGAGGATGACGTAGGGTGTTGGCCTGAAGTTACCAGTGCCTGAATCTGCTGTCTCAAGATGCCAGAGGCATTGGCAGGGCCAGAGGAAGGAGTTGGGGGGGTGGGGTGAGGGGGGCCAGGGACCGCAGGAAGGATGAGAAAGAGTTGCAAGCGGGTGCAGAGTTGTGGGGAGGCTGGAAGGTGAAGAGACGCCAAAGAAGAGTAGGAGAAACAGAGTCTGCACAGCAGGAAAGGAAAATGGACTTGGCAGTCACAGTTGGCAAAGACTGGAGTAGGGAACTGATGAGAAAGAGGCCAATGAGAAGGAGTTTGTGTAAATCAAGGCAGGACGTGATGAGTGTCTTGGCAGCAGAGAAAAATTAAAAAGAACAGACTTTAGGGGGAAAAAAGATTTTAAGTAAAGCTAGATATGAGGATATACAGGAAAAGAGAATGTGAATACAGAATCCAAGTTTAATTTCTTTCCATCGTTACCTTCCCTGTCACCTATCTGTGTCAATTAGCCCCTTCCCTCTTTTTCCATCAAAAATCTCCTTTGACTTCAGTAACCCTGCTTCCCATCTACCTCCCTGTCATCCTCTTTCTTAAGGCTTAATCCCTTAGTCTTCCTCATCTCTCTTTTGGATTCCTCTAATTGTATATCTCCAAGATGCTTACTCCTTGGAAGAAAAGTTATGACCAACCTAGACAGCATATTAAAAAGCAGAGATATTACTTTGCCGACAAAGGTCCATCTAGTCAAGGCTATGGTTTTTCCAGTAACCATGTACGGATGTGAGAGTTGGACTGTGAAGAAAGCTGAGTGCCGAAGAATTGATGCTTTTGAACTGTGATGTTGGAGAAGACTCTTGACCCTGGACTGCAAGGAGATCCAACCAGTCCATCCTAAAGGAGACCAGTCCTGGACGTTCATTGGAAGGACTGATGTTGAGGCTGAAGCTCCAATACTTTGGCCACCTCATGCAAAGAGTTGACTCATTGGGAAAGACCCTGATGCTGGGAGGGATTGGGGGCAGGAGGAGAAGGGGACGACAAAGGATGAGACGGCTAGGTGGCATCATTGACTCGATGCACATGAGTGTGAGTGAACTCCGGGAGTTGGTGATGGACAGGGAGGCCTGGCGTGCTGCGTTCCATGGGGTTGCAAAGAGTCTGACATGACTGAGCGACTGAACTGAACCTGAACAGATCCCCAAAGCTTTAATTCTGTATTTCTGCCTGTATGTTTGGATATTTCTTCATGGATGCACTGCTATTATCTTCAGAAACTGAAGCTTTCTTTATATGCATATTTTTGAAGTACCTCCTGTGTGATATCGCTGTCTTCCAGTCATGCAGCCTCAAAACCTCACCTCTACCTATCCAAATAATCTCCAAGGCCAGCAAATGTCTCCCTAGAATCAGTTCTTCCTTTTTGTCCAAGTTCAGATCCATCTTTCCTTGACTCCTCTAGGTGAATATCTCTCCCAGCTGTCTCTGGCCATTCAGTGCCCTTCAGACAGATTTTCTAATAAAATATTGATCCCTTTTTCATGTGAAGAATTTTACTTCACTTATTCAAGTGCTACCACAATCTGACCCAAAACTAAACTTCCAAACTCTATCTTTCATTCCTCCTGTATGTGCATCTTTAGCTTCAACAAGATCAATCCATCAACCCCTCTCCAAGCATGTCAATAGCCACATCTTTGTTCTTATTTTTCTGCCTCAAGGGGGAATTCTCATTCTCATTCTTCCTTGCATCTCTCATTTTCACTTTCCTTTAATCTAAATCTAAGCCAACCTTCAAACCATTCCATCATGAAGCTTCCCTTTTACTCAGTACAGGTTAAGCCACCATTATAAAGGGACTAAAGCGTTTAACAACTCAAATAAGAGATTCATTTTCCTCTCCTATGTAATAATCTAGAGGCTGGCAGGCAGTCTGGGATGACTTGGTGAGTCTTGTCTATGAGATAATTCAGAGATCGTCCATCCTGTTGCTTTATTCATTCACATGGCGAGAGCTTCAGTAGGAGCAAAAGGCACAATTTCAGACCACGGTTAAGGCAAAAGAGAAAACTCAGGATAAAGCAGCTTCTTTTGAAGAGTGTGACTTGGAAGTTGCACACACCATTTACCACTTACATCTTATTGGATGCCCTTAGTCACATGACTGCACTTAGCTGCAAGGGAGGCTGGGAGTCTGATCCCAGCTAAAGTTCAGAATTGCATTTCTAATGGAAGAAGGCCGAATACTGTGGGAGGTGCCAAGAGTGTTAGGGGTGATGGGAGGAAGAATTAGCTTGCTGTGCTGCAACCACCAACCCCACAAGGAGCTCTACTGCCTCTCATCCTCTGCACTAATCTGCTTACATTGAATTTATGCTCTTTATTTCTTCTTTTACATTTTTCTTGCCAGTCCACCTAAAGTATAAGCTTTTGATGACTCCAACTGCATGATATAATCTTTGTGGCTATGTACCTAACCCAGTACTTGGTACACAGTGAGTATGTAAAAATGATCATTCCAAAAAATTAGAGTGACGATGAGGCCTTTCAAATCTCAACATGATTAGAATTTATGATGCAATCTGAGAGAGGAGAATTTATTCTGAATGGTACATTAAGACTTTTTGGTAGGAAGAATATTACAAACTCCAAAAGAACTGAAAGACTGAGTGTACTGCTACTCTCTAGAGTGGAATATTCTCACATAATGAGGCTTAAAATGGGAAATGGTCTTACTCAAAATCTTTGTGTGCTTCTCAGTTTCCCTGTATTCACAGGGGAAGCTTTCCTACATGCTCAGCAAGAGCAAACATAATGCATTCTTTTGGCTGCCATGTCCAAAGTCTCCATGGGATGGTCTGTTTAATGGCTGTCTTTACAAAGTAGAGATGGCTCCTTCTCTCTTTCCTACCCAACCAGCGGCAGAACCAGGGCAAGACTTGGTATAGGTTGGAGGCGGGGGATCCAGTGGAACTTTTAGGTTCTCGTAAACTTCACAGTCTCATCAGTTCTGTGCTATGAATAGTAGAAGACTTCTGAGATATGCAAATATAGCTTCCCTTATCTGCCCCCTCATACTAGTATGTTGCCTCTAATTGCTGCTTTCACAGAAACTCTAGAGCTATTACACTCAGATAAGTAAGGTATTAGAGGCTTTCCAAATGCAATGGATGGGAGGATAATGGGACAGCAAACATCTGATTGTATTCAAGTTTTACCTTCAGCATCATTTGGCTAACCTTGCTGCTTTCATGTGCTACTGCTACTGCTAAGTTGCTTCAGTCGTGTCTGACTCTGTGCGATGCCATAGACAGCAGCCCACCAGGCTCCCCCATCCCTGGGATTCTCCAGGCAAGAACACTGGAGTGGGTTGCCATTTCCTTCTCCAATGCGTGAAAGTGAAGTCGCTCAGTCATGTCTGACTCTTAGCGACCCCATGGACTGCAGCCTACCAGGCTCCTCCATCCATGGAATTTTCCAGGCAAGAGTACTGGAGTGGGGTGCCATTGCCTTCTCTGTCCTTTCATGTGAGTAGAGTGCTAATCACCATACCTGAGGAGTTTACACCCAGACTCATGATCTCATCCAGTCCTTATAAGTACTAGGTGAGGTCGGTATTAGTTTCCTTTTAAAGATGAGAAAGCTAAGGCTTAGAGGAGGTTAAAGAACTTACCTAATACTATGTGAGTGTTAAGGGATATAGTGTCAGACTTTATTTTTTGGGGCTCCAAAATCACTGCAGATGGTGACTGCAGCCATGAAATTAAAAGATGCTTACTCCTTGCAAGAAAAGTTATGACCAACCTAGATAGCATATTCAAAAGCAGAGACATTACTTTGCTGACTAAGGTCCATCTAGTCAAGGCTATGGTTTTTCCTGTGGTCATGTATGGATGTGAGAGTTGGACTGTGAAGAAGGCTGAGCACCGAAGAATTGATGCGTTTGAACTGTGGTGTTGGAGAAGACTCTTGAGAGTCCCTTGTCTGCCAGGAGATGCAACCAGTCCATTCTGAAGGAGATCAGCCCTGGGATTTCTTTGGAAGGAATGATGCTAAAGCTGAAGCTCTAGTACTTTGGCCACCTCATGTGAAAAGTTGACTCATTGGAAAAGCCTCTGATGCTGGGAGGGATTAGGGGCAGGAGGAGAAGGGGACGACAGAGGATGAGATGGCTGGATGGCATCACTGACTCTATGGACATGAGTCTGAGTGAACTCCGGGATTTGGTGATGGACAGGGAGGCTTGGCATGCTGGAATTCATGGGGTCGCAAAGAGTCAGACACGACTGAGTGACTGAACTGAACTGAACTGAACTGAAGGGATATATTTTTAACTCTGGTTTTGCTGATCTCAAACCCAGCTCCCTTCCTACTACTTTATGGGAATGCTACATTAAAGATGGCAATAAGATAAGCAGACAATCTAGATACGAATCAGGGTGATGTTTCAAAAAAGAAAGACAAAATTTAATAGAGAAACCCATGAAAATGAATGAGATTATGCAGCCAATGGTACCTTTAAGTTAGAAATTGGATGAGACCTCACAGAAGCCATGCTGTAGTATTTTAACACAAATGGGGTTTTCCATCACTTCAAAAAGCTAAAGGTCACGACTCCAGATGATAAATTGTTAGAGACAAATTTCAGACAGACACATTGACTCTGTTAGCTATCATAAAAGGTAAGACAAGAAAGTTAAAGTGGCCAGGGGAGTGGGATGAAGGCAGGAGGATTTCAGAAAAAAGAGGAAAGGAATTACATGTGAATAGTCAGGAGGCTGTCATCTTGTTAGCCAGGGACTAGGTCAGGATGCAAAACCCTGCAGTGAAAAGACAGAGTGTGTGTGAAAGGAGTCACATGACTCGAAAGAAGTGACCCTCTCAACAAGGAAAATAGAACTTAGGAGAATGGGAAGAGAACTATAGATGGCCAAGAAGCCATTGACATCAATTACAAGCACACCACACTGAATGAAATGGGCGAAACCGAATTCCAGCCTGGTTCCATAACGGAGTGAAAGAAACATGAGGTACAGAGATAATCATTGACTAATGTAGAGTGCGTGTTTGTGTGCTCAGTTGCGACTGACTTAGCAATCCCACGGATGTAGCCCGTCAGGCTTCTCTGTCCCTGGGATTTTCCAGGCCCAAGAGTACTGGAGTGGGTTGCCATGCCCTCCTCCAGGGGATCAGCCCAACCCAGGGATCAAGCCCATGTCTCCTGGGCATTGGCAGAAGGATTCTTTACCCCTGAACCACCTGGGAAGCCCTAATAATGTAAAGGCTTCTGGCAAATGGAGGGGTCAGAAGAGGCTGGGTAATGAAAGAAGCTTTTGAGTAAGAATTTTAAACACAAGACCCTGGCTTTGAGTGGTGCTGACTTTATCGAGAAGACGCGACCAGCTCCCAGTTTTCCTGCAGCGTGCATGGGAGTACACAAGAACCTTCTACTGTGTGATTAAAGATGGCTGAATGTGTGCTTCAATTTTTTTTCACTAGGAAAAAAAAAAGCACCTTCATGTTATTAAATTATTTATTAACTTATTGATATAATTCCATTCTGTGTCAGGAATACTATATTATTCTGGTCCCAAGGATCTTTCACAAGGATTTTTCTTTCCAGAAAGGAAAATGCTAGGGAAAATACAGCCATCAACATTTGTTTTTGTTTTTGGAAAATTTGATAGGATCAGCTGCCTTTTGTCTTAACAATGGAGATGATAACCTTTATGGTAATGTCAACGATATATTTCCTGTGCCTCATTTTACAGGGTGCTTGCTATACCTGAGAATGGATATTCTTTAACAGGAGTGGGGATAAAAATCTGAAACTTCTACTAGAGACAGATATGAGTTCAACTTTAAGAGAAAATTGTCCTTTTTTTGTATTAGAAAAGTATCTATTTTAGGTCTATGAGCAAGATAGATGAGCAAAAAAAATTGTTTTATTTTTTTGAGTGGTAAAAGTCAGGGGGCTGAGTTGCATATCCCAATGACAAGTCTCTCCCTTTAGGAGAGGAATTATATCCCAGCAGACACTGCTCTGAGCCTGGGAGTGAGAGGAAGCCTCTGGATTGGGTGAAAAAGGGTCAGGTTGGCACTGGCACTTGGAGAGAGGTCATGGCCTAAGGAGAGAGACACCAACAAAGGTTTCTAGAGGGTCATAATATAGACCCCTGGAGGGTATGTGTGTGTGCTCAGTCATTTCCAACTCTGCAACCCTATGGTCAATAGCCCACCAGGCTCCTCTGTCTGTGGAATTTCCCAGGCAAGACTACTGGAGTGGTTTGCCGTTTCCTACTCCAGGAGATTTTCCTGACCCAGGGATTGAACCAAAGTCTCTCATGTCTCCTGCATTGGCAGGCAGTTTCTTTACCACTAATACCACCTGGGAAGCTCTTTATCAGCATTAAGATTGGGCTTAAACATGATTGTCTGGTTGAAATCATGCTTTGGAAAACTGAGGGATAGATCTGTGGTAAGGTATAAGCCAGGACAGATGTGTAGAACTTGCAAGCATTCCTTGTAGGTTCTAGAAATAATCAGTGAGGGAAGCCTTGTAAAGGGCTGGACTTCTGCAGTCAAGTGGATTGGGAATGGAGCTATGGCTGTTCAGGCCCCAGAAAGGAATGCCATCGAGGGCACTCAGAGGGATAGAAGACAACTGCATTAAACATTTGACCCCCCCCCCCAAAAAAAAGCCCCCAGACTTTCCCCTCTGTAATAATTTTACACATAAATATCAACTCTATTCATCAATTAAATAAATTCAGATAAATATTTGTTCCCATTGATTGGGTCACCCAGTGCCTTGAGCAGCTCATTTCCCATTCTTTTTCTTTATTCTGCATTGTTCAAACCAAAAGGCTCATCCAGGCATTGTCTGGAGTCAATCATCTCCTTTCTGCAGGCTAGAGCACCTTCTCCTGGAAATGATGGGTTTCCCTGAGGCCAAAACAGACACCAGCAAGGCTGGGGTCTCCCAAACCAGGTTCCCCATTTATGGTGTAGGGTACATGCATGCTCAGTCATGTCCGACTATTTGAGACTGCATGGACTGTAGCCAGTCAGTCTCCTCTGTCTGTGGGATTCTCCAGGCAGGAATACTGGAGTGTGTTGCCATGCTGTCCTCAAGGGGAGCTTCCTGACCCAGGGATTGAACTCTCCTCTCCTGTGTCTCTTGCATAGGCAAGCAGATTCTTTACTACTGAGCCACCTGGGAA
The DNA here is from genome assembly GCF_042477335.2 of Ovis canadensis. NCBI lineage: Eukaryota > Metazoa > Chordata > Mammalia > Artiodactyla > Bovidae > Ovis > Ovis canadensis. The sequence continues at coordinate 60,063,974 of NC_091252.1, read as the reverse complement.
GCCCTTCCTCTTTCTATCCTTTGCCGTTTTGTCAACATCCTAGAGGACAATCAGACATGATCAACCAAGGAAATTAGTGTGAGAGACATATAATGCAGGGGAGATAGTATGAGAAATTGTGGCAATTTTAACCACTAATCCGTCACTTAGCAGTCATGACCCTTCATGGGCATGTGGGTAAACTTTTGTAAAAGATAAAGCTTTCTTGGTGACCTAATTCTTGGGAAATTTTACTGACCAGATGGCATCTTTCATGCAATGCTCTAGTTCAAGGGCAACTCAAAAAAGAAAAATCTTCTAAAAGAATTGTCAGCCAAAAATGTCACCATGTTTTGTCTTGATATCCCAGTTTCTCAGTCTGTTACCAAAAGGGTCCAGCAGAGGAGGGCTGTCTGAGTTACGGAAGTCAGGATCTTCTTTCTTTGTGATCATCTGTGGATGGGTTCCTCACTGTGCTTTGGAGAAATTTATTTCCTAAATTTTACCCACCAGTGGGACAAGAAATCTAGAAAAGAAGACAGTTATTCTAAAGCAATTATTTGGGATCAGCTGAAAGAACAAGATAATGAAAGGAAAGTCATTATGGAAATATCAGGTATTCCAATAAATTTGAGATTAACAAAAATTTATCTTGGGGAAAGAGGCGGTCTCAAAGTTTTTTACAGAAATTTGCTTCCTATGCTATTATTTCCATTGCTGCTGCTGTTGCCTTTAGCATTTCCTGTTCTGTTTTGATAATAGAAAATAACAGGCTTCTGAAACCTTATAACATTTATCAACAGAAATGACATGGGATTTGAGGTTAGAGAGACATGGAAAGATATTATGTTTCTGCCACTTATTTTTTGTGTGACCTTGGGGAAGTTATGTACACTCTCCAAGCTTATAATTATCTATAATTAGACCTACCTCACTGGGTTTTAAGAGAAGTAAAAGAGACTCAAGTATAGATCAGTTAATATGCTGTCTGGAACATATTAGACACAATAAATGGTAGCTGTCATTATTACTACTATTACAATTTTTGTAACTAGGGCAGCACAAATCCCACACTCACAAAATTAGAACAGCAGACATACAGCATAATAAAATCTTAGAGTCAGATTTGTAAGTTAGTGATTTTATTTGCAAGTTTCTAAGGAATACCAGAATTTCCAAGACATTACACAATATTCATATTCACAACACAACTTTCGACTACAGACGAACGAAAGAGTGGGAGGTGGCAGCCCCCAAACCCCAGGAGCTGGCCTGATATTCACAACTAGGCTATGGCATTCAGTATAAACAACTTCATAGAAAACCATCTTCAGACAAAAACATGGACATTGTCCAAACCACAAAAATGATCAAACATCCCCCTATTCTGTAAAGCATGAGTGATTGTTGACACTTTACCAATCACGATGTTAGCTTTGCTTCATTTTTTCTCACTTTTAACAATTATTTTAGGTACCCAGTTCTCAAATTACTCCTACTTCCTGCTTCCTGACCACATTCAATCCAAAGAAAATCCCCATTTCTTCTTAACCTCCTTCAATTCTTGAATATACTTTATCTCCCTTTGAAGTTTGCAGATACTGATCTGCTATTTATGACACATTGTTACTGTAGATAAGCCTCTGGGGTCAAGTGGATTATTTCTTAATTATTTAAAGGAGTTTTACAGATCAGATGATAATTTAAGTATTTAAAGTATTTATTTATTTTTGACCATGCTGCACATCATGTAGGATCTTTATTCCCCAACCTGGATTGAAACCATGTCTCCTGCGGTGAAATCAAGGAGTCTTAACCACTAGACCACCAGGTAATTTCCATCAACTGGATTATTTCTGCTTCTGGAAACTTATTTTTCTACTTGGGATAAATTTAACGTTAGTTTGTTGTTCTTTTTTGTAATTTTAAAAATTTGTTTATTTTTAACTGGAAGATAATTTATTTAATTGGAAGATTATTGCTTTACAATGTTGTGTTGGTTTCTGCCATATATCAACATGAATCAGCCATAGGTATATGTATGTTGTTATTCATGAAGATCAGTAATCTTATCAGGATACAACTTGGTATTGATTGTGCTACATTATCTTTTCTGGGTTGAGGTTTTCCTCTCAACCTGTAGATTCAGTTCTGTCAGTTTCTCCAGAAGAGTTTTCTTCTATTGTACTTGAATGCTTTTGCCTGTGTTGTGTGTTCTGTTTCTTGTGTATATTGGATCCCCTCAGCTGGGCACTTTGGCTCTTATGTCTCTTGATCTCTGTCAGTCACATTACCTGCTTTTTTTGTAGTCAATCCCCAGCTTCCAAATCTTGCTCTTGTGATTACAAAATCCTTGGATGAGGCTTTCCAAAGTGACACGTTTTTAGTTCATATGTATTTTGCCAGTGACCTGAGAAAGTCTGTGTTATCTCTCAAGCTCCTTATTTATTTTGATCCCGATTTTATAATATTTTGCAGATATTTCATAGTATGTGATATGGGATTGTTGCCCCCATACTCATATCCTTTTTGTTATTTTGGAAAAGTTTCTAAAGAAAAAAATGTCATCTTTCACTAAAAGCTTCAGAATTGTCTTAACAGTTGTTATACATAGTCCTGGCACAATGATGATGTGGTTGACAATGATAGTTTTCTCCTTGATGCCTGTTTCATGCCCCTACTTTGTATAGAAGTCATGTGACTCAGGGGATGATGTCAGTTTCAGAGTGTGATGGCATAATTCCTGAGTAAGAGATTGGTTCAAGATTGGGCATGTGACAGCGAGATGATGTTTGCAAAACTTCTGGAAAATATCTTTTCTATCTTAAGAGAGAACACAGGAAAAGGACAGATTTTTGTTCCTCTATTACTACTCTGCCTTTTCATACTGTTGGCAAAGTGGTACAGGGCCGTCCCCATCACTTCATGGCAAATAGATAGGGAGTAATGGAAACAATCGGAGAAGGCAACAACTCACTCCAGTACTCTTGCCTGGAAAATCCCATGGATGGAGGAGCCTGGTAGGCTGCAGTCCATGGGGTCGCGAAGTCGGACACCACTGAGCGACTTCACTTTCACTTTTCACTTTCATGTATTGGAGAAGGAAATGGCAACCCACTCCAGTGTTCTTGCCTGGAGAATCCCAGGGACGGGGGAGCCTGGTGGGCTGCCGTCTACTGGGTCGCACAGAGTTGGACACGACTGAAGCGACTTAGCAGCAGTAGCAGCAGCAATGGAAACAATGACAGACTATTTCCTTGGGCCCCAAATCACTGCAGACAGTGAATGAAGCCATGAAATTAAAAGATGCTTGTTCCTTGGAAGAAAAGTTATGGCAAACTTAGACAGCATATTAAAAAGCAGACACATCACTTTGCCAACAAAGGTCCGTCTAGTCAAAGCTATGGGTTTTCCAGTAGTCATGTATGGATGTGAGAGTTGGACCGTAAGGAAAGCTGAGAGCTGAAGAACTGATGCTTTTGAACTGTGGTGTTGGAGAAGACTCTTGAGAGTCCCTTGGACTGCAAGGAGATCAACCCTAATCAATCCTAAAGGAAATCAACCTTGAATATTCATTGGAAGGACTGATGCTGAAGCTGAAGCTCCAGTAATTTGGTCACTTGATGTGAAGAGATGATTCACTGGAAAAAAAAACCCTGAGGCTGGGAAAGATTGAGAGCAGGAGGAGAAGAGGGTGACAGAAGACAAGATGGCTGGAGGGCATCACTGACTCAATGGACATGAGTTTGAGCAAGCTCCGGGAGATGGTGAAGGACAGGGAGACCTCGTGTGTTGCAGTCCATGGAGGCACAAAAAGTCAGACATGACTGAGAGACTGAACAACAAATTACCCTGCATAGATTTAAGGTCCAGAAGTGATGCAGCCACTTTGATTTCACCTTAAGGATGGGACACTTAGCACCACACAGAATATTCAGAGACAGAACCCTAAGGCCAAAGAAACTGGATCAACTAAATTATACTATTTCTTAAGTTACCCTATCTGTGGACTTCTGTATTCCAGCCAATGCCAACATAGTTCCTCATTGTTTAAACATGTTGAGTTTTTTGGCACTTCCAGATTGAAACCATCCTACCTACAAATGTGGCAATGGGGTTCTTGTTCTACCTCAGCTGGGCAAGCAATGTGTGACTGGTGTTTCAACAGCAGAGGAAGTTCACTGAAAAATGTGTCAAAATATTTCAGGTACCAACAAGGCAACCAATGCCAAGCTCACCTTGGATACCTTGGGCTATGGGATGTGCACTGAAATGCCCCAGTGAAATTTTTGTATTTCCTTTCATTGTAACAATTGTAGGCAAAGTAATCATGATCAAAGCCCTTGTTGGCTCCGTCTCTGTGATTTTTAATAATGGCTGTGATTTTCTGTGTAAGAAAAGTAAAACTTCCAGAGGCAAAGCTTACAGATTAAAGTACAAAGCGACCTACTGAATAGAGTTCTTGCTCTCTTGGAAATCTTCAAAGGAAGTGATGGTGTGCAATAGAGATATTTAGGAACCACAGAAGAGTTGGAGAGTGATAGAATGGACCACCTATGGCTGAAACGGGGTCTTTATCATAATCCATTCCTTTTCATGACTGCTAACCTTATACTGGGGATAATTTTGCTTCGATGAAAAGAATTTAAAATAAAGGTGATTGTTTTTCCCATGATGAAAAGAAAAAAACTCTCTTGTAGTTCTACCCCTGAATTTTGGAATCAACTAGCTCTATTTTGTATTTAATTATTAATTATTTTGTTCAATAGCCATCTATTGAGCACTATTTGCTTGTTACATTGCCAGACATTAAGGCATTCAGGGAAAGTAGAGACAAGAATACATACCGATGACTAAGGAGATTTCTCTGTCTCTGAGAAGCACCCCTTCTCTGAAGACACCTTCACAGAGAAAAAAAAACTCTTTAGAAGGTAGTAAAAGCCATAAAATAATCAGAATCCATTGGTGAAAATAGTCACTAATCTACTGCCAACTAAATTATGTTAATATGTTAATTGTTCACAGTTCCCATCCTAAGTAAATCTTTTTTTATTTTTTGTGAAATGAGCTTCTTGCTTGCCATGTTTTAATTCTTAGCAATGCTGAATAATGAAGAAGAATTTTGAAGAAAACCATCTCGAGTAATAAGATGCAGAGAGCCACTTCCTCAGCCCAGGTATGCTGAAAGACAGACAGAGACATTTGCATTCATTTTAGCAAATGGAAATCAAAGTGAGTATGAGTTACACTTTATAATGACAGATATTTTCAACTAGACTGAGTTTTCTATTGCAAAGCTTTGCTCAATCCCTTAGATAAACTTGGAGGTTACAGTCATTTCTTCAGGTTATTCAAATGCTAGTCATTAAATTAAGGCTGCAATGTATTCAAACATCAGGGAACCAAAGGTGTTCACTCTGCTTCAAAAGATGCCTGACTTATATTCAGGAAATAGCTCATCATATCTAGTTCATATTTATGCATGCAGTTTGGGACTTTCTTTGACAGGTTAGAATATATCTTCAAACTCTATTATCCTGAGCACAAGTGACTCTTAGAATGGAATTTACAGGGCAAGGATTATTATATGTCTGGCTTTTGGATTATTTTTATCTTAGAAATGAACACAGCTCTCCCTCTCATGATTAGCAATGTACATAAAGCACTAATGTTCTGGAGATGAATTAGCATATCTCTTGGTAACATCTTATAATGGTAACTGCCATCCAGGGCAATGGATTCATCAATAAGTGATTTGTGGGAATTTTACCTTGGAGAAATAGTCAGAACTGTCACTCACAAGTCACAATGCCAAGACTTTTTAGACGATGATTATACGCTGTTACAAAATTTTCAAACCCAGCCCCAGGTTTTCCCATTGAAAATGAAAAACTTCAAAAGGAACGTAGGATTAAAGCTCAGGATAACACAAGAATATTTTCGTGGGAGTGATGAATTTGCCTTCTTTGTGGCTAGACTTCCCAGGTGGCACTAGTGGTAAAGAACCTGCCTGCCAATGCAGGAGACATAAGAGATGCAGGTTGGATCCCTGGGTCTGGAAGGTCCCTTGGAGAAGGGCATAGCAACTCACTCCAGTATTCTTGCCTGGAGAATCCCATGAACAGGGAGCCCGGTGGGCTACAGTCTATGGGGTCGCAAAGAGTCCAACATGACTGAGGGGACAGCACACAGGCATGCTCTTGACTAGGCTCATAGGCTTGCACCATTCCTTGTTTCTGTGAAATTAGATGCAAGTTCTATTTTGAAAGCTTAATAACTATCTGCTGTTTTGTCTACTATGTGATTTTCAAATGCTTAATAATTTCTGTGCAAATCCAGAACAACATAGATCCAGATCCAGATAAATGTAGACCCTTTCCCACTGATGGAGACATAGAGCTGTGTCTCCATCCTGTTGGTAAGTCTCATGGAGTCATTAACTCAAGGTGGTCTAACTATACTCTGCATGGAACACAGTCGCCTGACTTTCAAACCAAGTGCTCTCCAATTTCTTATCCTTGGTCCCCAGACTCTTAAGAGCCACATGACTTTGAGACAAATTGCTTCCTCTTCAACACCTTGAGTCAGGCTGTCCCTGGGTGTCTCCTTGGTCCACTGAGGATTGACTCCCTTTAACTACCTGTAGCCACAAGAAACCTTGTTTCATTAACAGATGTCCCCTTCCCCCTCCCCATCAGCCTTTTGATAGACCCAAGAAAACCTGGAGTTTGTTTGAAAGGCTGCGGGATACAAACAAAAAGGCCTCTGCCTCCCACCAGCTACACGGAACCTATGTACAGAAAGTCAGCCACATCTTCTGCTCTCCTTGGGCAGCATTGCAGGTCTGACTTATGAGTTGAGCAAAGGCTTAGGAGCAATAAAGGAACCACTTATTGAGCTGGAAGATCCAGACACAACTGGCTCACAGTCCGTGCAAACATACGATATCCACCAAAGGCAGGTGACCCAAGATATGCGTCCTGATTCTATATTTCCCTATATCTTTAGGTTCCCTACGTGTTCCAACACTACTAGGCTTTTGGTGCTTCATGGAACATACAAATGATTTTCAGAACTTTGTAGACTCTATGCCTTTGCTTTCAGAAAATCCCCATTCTCTTGTTTCTACCTGGTAACATCACCCTCAATGCCAATGTCGCATTCTCCTTGGCAAAAGTTCCTCTGCTTCCACCCCTGACAAAACAACTGCTCTTTTCTCTGTGCCCTCTGTAGTACTTTTACCAAAGGTTCCTACAGAAATGGCTTTGTGAGAACCTATTCTTTGCTGTCTCTGAAACTCTGGTGGTGAACTTTATCCACTGAAACACGCTCTGCCTCTTAGACAATGCCCACATAAAAAGTTTCTTTCAGTTTGATAGAAAGCAAGTGTTATCTCATGATCAATTGGTATTCTTTCTTCCAGATATTTCTTCCTTTGTCTTGACCACCAGGAAATTTCAAGCTAGGTATTATATTCCTTTTCAGTGATGGTAGGGCTTTAAAAAATCTGCCCAGTTGCTTGTAATCCGTGGGTTCTCTGTTTTCATTTCCATATCATTAATTTTTTCTATTTGTCATTTTTTGTGGGAACAAATTCATTATTTTTAGGGATAAGTAGCATAGAAGGCAATGGCACCCCACTCCAGTATTCTTGCTTGGAAAATCCCATGGATGGAGGAGCCTGGTGGGCTGCAGTCTATGGGACGCGAAGTTGGACACGACTGAGCAATTTCACTTTCATTTTTCACTCTCATGCATTGGAGAAGGAAATGGCAACCCACTCCGGTGTTCTTGCCTGGAGAATCCCAGGGATGGGGGAGCCTGGTGGGCTGCCGTCTCTGAGGTCGCACAGACTCAGACACGACTGAAGCGACTTAGCAGCAGCAGCAACAGGGCATAAGTAAAGATAAGATTGAAGTGTTATAATAGAATGATTCTTAGGGAAGCTGTTCATGTGAAAGAGTGTAAGAATTAAGTTCAAGTGGATAGCCTCCCCAGGACTGAACTTACTCCACTGACAGAGCTTAGAGTGCCTAGGGAACAGGGCGACTATCACATTGTTTTCCTTATGAAATTATTCTCTTAATTTTTTTTTTTTTTGATGAAAACTAGACGATGATGGCACCCACTCCAGTACTCTTGCCTGGAAAATCCCATGGATGGAGGAGCCTGGTGGGCTGCAGTCCATGGGGTCATGAAGAGTCAGATGCGACTGAGCGACCTCACTTTCACTTTTCACTTTCATGCATTGGAGAAGGAAATGGCAACCCACTCTAGTGTTCTTGCCTGGAGAATCCCAGGGACAGGGGAGCCTGGGTGGCTGCCGTCTCTGGGGTCGCACAGAGTCGGATACACCTGAAGTGACTTAGCAGCAGCAGCAAACACCAGATAATTTAAACAATGGCATTGAGAATGTGAACAAATTGAATGGAAAAGGATGTGAATCAATGACTTTGGGCATCAGAGAGGAGAAAAGATTTAACTTGGAACACTGCTGGAGTCAAGTGATTTGAGAGAGGGGGTCCACACTGAAGCATCTCCTGGATGAATACTTACTCCAAACAGAGGGGGGCTTACACTGCAAAATTCTTCCTGCCTTAAATTTGGCAGCAGGTGTCAAGTCAGGTGGAGATCTCAGGGGTATGTAAGGTGGAAGGGGAGGAGGAGGAGCAAGATCAAGAGCCTTGGAGAGCTAGGACAAATCAGGCCCCAGGAAGCAAGACTGGGGCTGGACATATAGATCCATGCTTCTGTTTTCCTTGTCAAATTTTCCAAAGTCCACCACCTGCTAGTGCTCCCGTCCAGTCATACTGAATCTGTCTCTACATCACCATTTTTTTTTTTTTTTTTTGCAAGAGCTCACTCTGAGTTCGAAAGAAACTGAGAGCAGGTAGGCCCCAGGGACCAAGTATTTCCCACCATCACGAAGCCCCAGGTAAACTGGCCACAGCTCTCAGACCACCCCATTCTGGGCATGACCACCTGGTCCCTTCCGTCCACTAACAAATTCTCTATTGGGAGAACTTGGTGAGGGGAGAGTAGAGATGAAAATCTAGGGGACTCTTTTCTCTTTCATGACTGCTGAGACAAAGGAAAATGGAAAATGGAAAAAGGAGTGGCAAGCCTTGTTCTTTGCTGTTGTAGTTCAGCCACTCAGCCATGTCTGACTCTCTGTGACCCCATGGACAGCTGCAGGCCAGGCTTCCCTGTCCTTCACCATCTCCCAAAGTTTGCTTAAACTCATGTCCATTGAGTTGGGGATGTCATACAACGATCTCATCCTCTGTCATCCCCTTCTCCTCCTGCCTTCAATCTTTCCTAGTATCAGGGTCTTTTATAAGGAGTCTGCTCTTTGCATCAGGTGGCCAAAGTATTGCAGCTTCAGCTTTAGCATCAGTCCTTCCAATGAATATTCAGGGTTGATTTCCTTTAGTATTGACTAGTTTGATCTTGCTGTCCAAGGGACTCTCAAGAGTCTTCTCCAACACCACAATTTGAAAGCATTTGTTCTTCGGCACTCAGCTTTCTTTATGGTCCAACCCTCACATTCATACATACTGGAAAAACCATAGCTTTGACTAGACAGATCTTTGTCGACAAAGTGATGCCTATGCTTATTGTTAGGAATGCTTTTAGATGAGGCATAAGCTCTTCAAATTACAATAATCTGAGAATGCCAAATATTTATCAGAAAAAATAGGCAAAACTGTTTTATTTTTCTTCATAAATTTCCCAGCCAAGACAATGTCAAAAAAGGCAGCTTTAAAGTATGGGAGTTCCCAGTAAAAAATGTCGCATTCTCTATGTTAAACTTTTATTCCCCTTTCACTACCCATGACAGGAATCGCCAGCTTCCTCATCCCTCAATTTATGTTTCAAGTTCTTGTCTCCAAAGGGGACTCCAACATTCACCATCCACTCATTTCTAATTCTGGAGGGGAGATCCTGCCAGAGAATGATCCTCTGTTTCAATCCCAGCTTCTTATGGAGCAGATGATGATGGTTACTTGAAGCATTATATTTCTGACTTGTCTACCTTTTCTCTGGGCTTCCCTGGTGCTCAGCGGTTAAAAATCCACCTGACAATGCAGAAGACATGGGTTCAATCCCTAGGTCAGGAAGATCCCCTGAAAAGGAAATGGCAGCCCACTCCAGTATTCTTGCCTGGAGAATCGCATGGAGAGAAGAGCCTTCTTTCTCATCAAAGGACAAGCGAGCCATTCTCATTTGCCAGAGGGCACTTAGAAATCTCTTCTTTTCTTTTCCCCTTCTTTCCTGTCCTTAATATCTATTAATATTTCAGTGAATTGCTTACAAGATCAGACCAGATCTCAACAACAAGGTATAGAGTTCAGGGGTGAACTTTCATTATTAACCACACCTTGGTTTCCTTTTAAAAAAATAAGTTTCCCAAAATATCTGAAATTAGAAATATTTCCAAATGAAAAATCTATGCGTTTATTTCCTTAAATTAGCTTTCATATTTACTTCAGATAAAAGATAACAGTAGCATCTTAACAATGTAACCTAATTGGATACCCAGAAGACAACCCTTTGTCCTCTTGCTTATTAGACTCTGCCAAAGCAAGCAACTTAAGATGAGAGGCTAGATAAGAGCAGAAATAAGTCCTAATTACATAAAAGGCAGATTGGAGGTCACCTTCAAATCTTTAAATCAGATACTTATTGCCAACTGTTTGTTCTTTACTCTTGTTTTTCTTTTCCTGCCTGGATTGTATCTTGACATTTTTGCCCAATATAAATTTAAATAGTAGCAATGAAGCATCAACAAAATAATGCTCAAAAATGTCACCTTGGCTTGGTCTGAAAAGCAAAATCCACAAACTGGAGGAAGAAAAAGACCCAAATTTTTATTTATTCTTTGAATCATTGTACCTTTCAGTGAAGACTTCAGAATGTCTTCAGTCTTCCTCTGTTAGTCTGTTTGTTCTTCCCTGAGACTATCTAGGAAGTGTTATGATAGATTTCAGGGCTTATAAGTGTATTGACCTCTGTGCAGTTCACTTTGGATATTAAATAAAACTAAAGCATAAAAGCAGGAGACATTAAGAACAGGTGGCAAGAATACACAGAAGAACTGTACAAAAAAGAGCTTCACGACCAAGATAATCATGATGGTGTGATCACTCACCTAGAGCCAGACATCCAAGAATGTGAAGTCAAGTGGGCCTTAGGAAGCATCACTGTGAACAAAGCTAGTAGAGGTGATGGAATTCCAGTTGAGCTATTTCAAATCCTAAAAGATGATACTGTGAAAGTGCTGCACTCAATTTGCCAGCAAATTTGGAAAACTCAGCAGTGGCCACAGGACTAGAAAAGGTCAGTTTTCATTCCAATCCCAAAGAATGGCAATGCCAAAAATGCTCAAACTACCACACAATTGCATTCATCTCACATGCTGGTCAAGTAATGCTCAAAATTCTCCAAGCCAGGCTTCAGCAATACATGAACCGTGAACTTCCAGATGTTCAAGCAGGTTTTACAAAAGGCAGAGGAACCAGAGATCAAATTGCCAACATATGCTGGATCATCGGAAAAGCAAGAGAGTTCCAGAAAAAATATCTATTTCTGCTTCATTGACTATGCCAGAGCCTTTGACTGTGTGGATCACAATAAACTGTGGAAAATTCAGAGAGAGATGGGAATACCAGACCACCTGACCTGCCTCTTGAGAAATCTGTATGCAGGTCAGGAAGCACCAGTTAGAACTGGACATGGAACAACAGACTGGAATAGGAAATAGGAAAAGGAGTACGTCCAGGATGTATATTGTCACCCTGTTTATTTAACTTCTATGCAGAGTACATCATGAGAAACGCTGGACTGGAAAAAGCACAAGCTGGAATCAAGATTGCCAGGAGAAATATCAATAACCTTAGATATGCAGATGACATCACCCTTATGGCAGAAAGTGAAGAAGAACTAAAGAGCCTCTTGATGAAAGTGAAAGTAGAGGGTGAAAAAGTTGGCTTAAAGCTCAACATTCAGAAAACGAAGATCATGGCATCCGGTCCCATCATTTCATGGGAAATAGATGGGGAAACAGTGGGAACAGTGTCAGACTTTATTTTTGGGCTCCAAAATCACTGCAGATGGTGATTGCAGCCATGAAATTAAAAGACGCTTATTCCTTGGAAGAAAAGTTATGACCAACCTAGATATCATATTGAAAAGCAGAGACATTACTTTGCCAACAAAGGTCCATCTAGTCAAGGCTATGGTTTTTCCAGTGGTCATGTATGGATGTGAGAGTTGGACTGTGAAGAAAGCTGAGCACCGAAGAATTGATGCTTTTGAACTGTGGTGTTGGAGAAGACTCTTGAGAGTCCCTTGGACTGCAAGGAGATCCAACCAGTCCATCCTAAAGGAGATCAGTCCTGGGTGTTCATTGGAAGGACTGATGCTGAGGCTGAAACTCCAGTACTTTGGCCACCTCATGCGAAGAATTGACTCATTGGAGAAGACTTTGATGCTGGGAGGGATTGGGGGCAGGAGGAGAAGGGGACGGCAGAGGATGAGATGGCTGGATGGCATCTCTGACTCAATGGACATGTGTTTGAGTGAACTCCGGGAGTTGGTGATGGACAGGGAGGCCTGGCATGCTGCGATTCATGGAGTCACAAAGAGTTGGGCACGAGCAACTGAACTGGACTGAACTGACTGAGAGTGTGAAAAGAACTGAGAGGAAGGAAAGAAATGAACATCTAATCCTTAAGTATGTATTTGCAGTTGTCTCTGACAATATGACGGATAAATAAGCTTCGTTTCCTTCCTAATATTGAAAAAAGTATCCTCCCAATCACTGGTGTGATTTTGTTCTTTCTCATATAAAGTTTTCTATATATGAGAAACTATAATTATAAAACTATAATTCAATCCACAGGAAGACATTTAGAGCAACTAAGAATCTACTGTACTCAAGTTGTTGCATTAAGCATGGCAAGTCATTTTATAAACACTCTTGTTTCATAAACATGACATTAATTTACTGCATATTCAGTTTGATTAAAGTCCTTCTATTGATAGTTATAAAGCAGTACTATTAGCCCACATTTGGGTCACTGGCAGGATACATTCGTGTCATATTGTGGCAGACAGAAGGATATCAGGAATTTGGGAAGTATGGATTGTAGATCTGATTTTGCTTATATTTATAGCAGATTTGAAATATTTTAATTTGTTAAATAAATCTTTCAGTTGTTCCTTCCTCTAAAATTTTTAATTAAAAAAACTTAAATTGAATTATAGTTAATTTACAATGCTGTTAGTTCAAGTGTAAAGCAAGGTGATTCAGTTGATCACTCTCCTATAATCATCAGGGTTGGTAATCAGACTGGCAATCATCTGAGGTTGTTCAATCCCATGGAAAAAGCAGGCGTAGCCTGGTCATGTACATATTTGACACTGAATATGAAATGGGAAGAGGGAGCTGGACACATAGGAAGAAAGGGGAAAACTTGCCTCCTGTAGTGGGGGTGTCCACATTCACTCCTACTGGTTCTATACATTATTTCTACTAATGTCTTGTTAGTTGGAATGTACCTTTTGTAGTGAACAAAAGGTATATATTACTGAGTTGATATGAGAATGAAGTTAAATATTTTGCAGAGACTAAATAACCAGCAAAGAAATTTCCATCTTTCTTCAAATCTAAAGTGTTCATCAGTTAGTTTTCTCAGAAAATGTTAAGAATACTGCATTAAATAAATGTGTGGATTAAAAGAGAGATCAGAAATGTTCAAAAGTAAAAAGAAGGTATCTTTGAATTTGAAAATTTATAGTAGTATATAAGAATATAGGAAACATAAAATCTATTTGCACAGATAAGATATAAAGAGGAATCAATTAGAAAAACAAAGCTTATCTACTACACCAAAAAAAACCCCACAACAAAACAGGTAAACATTGAAACACTGTGATTAATGAAGAAAATGAAAAGAATTTGAGCAGCATTTGGAAAAACAAGAGATAGAAAATAACTACATTTGGAAAGATAAATCAAGAAAATCCAATTCACTGAAGTATCTTTATCTGCTTACACATCCCTTCACTTTGAAATTTAGAGCCCTTTTGATATAACTCTAGAAAAAACATTCTCCTTAATTTCCCACTTATGTCAGGAGAAAGGCTTATTTCCTCAAAGTCACATGGTGAGTCTAATAAGACATTACATAGTATAATTTCAGTCTCCAAACAATCATTAAGGCCTTGAAAATAAGATTTAAAGGGAATATATTGAATAATAAAAACTCATTATTCTGTCTTCTTTATGAAAATGGATTAATTTTTAGGGCTTTCTGATGGTTTAGATTAAGTATATGTCTACATACGTTCCCTTGGGATTAAGCCATCTGGGAAACTCACATATGTTCTTAGGATACTGTATCTCAGCTGTAGTTTAAAGTGTTTCTGCTTTTCCATAACCTACATTTAAAAGTTATAATTGCTAAACTATGCAACATATTGCCTAATGGTTTTGAAAATACACTTGGCAAGGCAACAAGGTGGCTGGGTGAGGTTGGGAACAATAAAACTGCCAGATTAACTCTATTTAAATTTAAAAAGAAAAAAACAAAACTAAAGTCACTGATATTTCAGTGCTTAGTATTAGAAGACAATTTGAATTCTTTCAGGTTCCATAGAGTTGCAAAGAGTTGGATACAGCTGAGTGCACACACACACACAGGTTAGTCTGACAGCATCAGAAGAACTCTCTGAAACTCTTGAGGCAGAGTCTGGTCTTTGGTATTTTGCTTTACAAATACCTGGATGCTTAGGTGATTCTGAAGTGCATCCAGGATGGAGAATAACCGACCTAGCTCATTACTCTTCCTCATTTTTTTTCTTTAATATTGGTGATAAATGATCTATCATTCATTGTAGTATTGTTTCTTGTTTGTCTGTTTGCTTGTTTTTTAGTTAGCTTTAGTGATATGCAAAAAAGCAAAATGGCTGTCTGAGGAGGCCTTACAAATAGCTATGAAAAGAAGAGAAACAAAAAGTAAAGGAGAAAAGGAAAGACATATCCATTTGAATGCAGAGTTCCAAAGAATAGCAAGGAGAGATAAGAAAGCCATTCTCAGCAATCAATACAGAGAAAGAGAGGAAAACATTAGAATGGGAAAGACTAGAGATCTCTTCAAGAAAATTAGAGATATCAAGGGAACATTTCATGCAAAGATGGGCTCAATAAAGACAGAAATGGTATGGACCTGACAGAAGCAGAAGATATTAAGAAGAGGTGGCAAGAATACACGGAAGACCTGTACAAAAAACTTCATGACCCAGTTAATCACGATAGTGTGATCACTCACCTAGAGCCAGACATCCTGGAATGAGAAGTCAAGTGGGCCTTAGGAAGCATCACTATAAACAAAGCTAGTGGAGGTGATGGAATTCCAGTTGAGCTATTTCAAATCCTAAAAGATGATGCTGTGAAAGTGCTGCACTCAATATGCCAGCAAATGTGGAAAACTCAGCAGTGGCCACAGGACTGGAAAAGGTCAGTTTTCATTCCAATCCCAAAGAAAGGCAATGCCAAAGAATGCTTAAACTACCGCACAATTGCACTCATCTCACACACTAGTCACGTAATACTCAAAATTCTCCAAGCCAGGCTTCAGGAATATGTGAACCATGAACTTCCAAATGTTCAAGCTGGTTTTAGAAAAGGCAGAGGAACCAGAGATCAAATAACCAACATCTGCTAGATCATTGAAAAAGCAAGAGAGTTCCAGAAAAACATTATTTCTGCTTCATTATTATGCCAAAGCCTTTGACTGTGTGGATCACAACAAACTTTGGAAAATTCTGAAAGAGATGGGAATACCAGACCACCTGACCTGCCTCTTGAGAAATCTGTATGCAGGTCAGGTCAGGAAGCAATAGTTAGAACTGGACATGGAACAACAGACTGGTTCCAAATAGGAAAAGGAGTACGTCAATGCTGTATATTGTCACCCTGCTTATTTATCTTCTATGCAGTGTACATCATGAGAAACGCTGTGCTGGAAGAAGCACAAGCTGGAATCAAGATTGCTGGGAGAAATATCAATAACCTCAGATATGCAGATGACACCACCCTTATGGCAGAAAGTGAAGAGGAACTAAAGAGTCTCTTGATGAAAGTGAAAGAGGAGAGTGAAAATGTTGGTTTAAAGCTCAACATTCGGAAGACTAAGATCATGGCATCTGGTCCCATCACTTCATGGGAAATAGATGGGGAAACAGTGGAAACAGTGGCAGGCTATTTTTGGGGGGCTTCAAAATCATTGCAAATGGTGATTGCAGCCATGAAATTAAAAGACACTTCCTCCTTGGAAGGAAAGTTTTGGCCAACCTAGACAGCATATTCAAAAGCAGAGACATGACTTTGCCAACAAAGGTCTGTCTAGTCAAGGCTACGGTTTTTCCAGTAGTCATGTATGGGTGTAAGAGTTGGACTATAAAGAAACGTGAGCACTGAAGAACTGATACTTTTGAACTGTGGTGTTGGAGAAAACTGTTGAGAGTCCCTTGGACTGCAAGGAGATCCAACCAGTTCATCCTAAAGGAGATCAGTCCTGGGTGTTCATTGAAAGGACTGATGTTGAAGCTGAAACTCAAATACATTGGCCACCTGATGCAAAGAGGTGACTCATTTGAAAAGACCCTAGTGCTGGGAAAGATTGAGGGCAGGAGGAGAAAGGGATGACAGAGGATGAGATGGTTGGATGGCATCACCAACTCAATGGACATGAGTTTGGGTAGGCTCCGGGAGTTGGTGATGGAGGGTGGCCTGGCATACTGCAGTCCTTGGGATCACAAAGAGTCGGACACAACCGAGCGACTGAACTGAGCTGAACTGAGTGATATGCAATTTATACACAATAAAAGTTACCAACTTTAAGTACTCTATTTGGTGAGATTTGACAAATGAATGCAGGTGTATCCATTGCCAAAATCATAAAACTGGATATTTTTATAACCTCCAAATTTTCCTCATGTTCCTTTGTAGTGTGTCCCTTGCAATCTCTCCTGGTTCTTAGAACTGCCCGTCTACTTTTCACAAAATTAACAGTGAAGCCACTTGAGCCAAAATTTTCTTTGTAGAAAGGTTTTAATTATTAATTCAAGTTATTTAATAGATATGTAGCTATTGAAGTTCCATGATTCCTCTATATAAACTTTGGTAGTTTGTGTCTGTCAAGGAATTTATCCATTTCATCAGGGAGTTTGAATTTATGGACATAAATTTTTAAAATACGTTTCCCTAGTATTCTTTGGATGCCTGTATAATTTTTAGTGGGAGTCCCTCATTTATTCCTGGCATAAGCAACTCATAGTTCTCTCTCTGCTAATAATTCTGACTAGAAAGTTAGCAATTTTATTTACCTCTTCAAAGATATATCTTTTGGTTTCACTGATTTTCTATTTTGCTTTTCAGCTTTAAATTTCAAATACTTTTGTCTCATTTTATTATTTCCTTTCTTCTATTTACTATGGGTTTAATTTATTTTTATTCTAGATTAGGCAAAATTTTGTTTCATTTATTTTGGTCTTTCTTCTTTGCCAATATAAGTGTTTAAAGCTATACATTTGTTTCTAAGGATTCCTTTAGTTATAGCCCACAAATTTTGAGTTGCATTTTTATTTTTATTTAGTTTAAAAGTATTTCTTAATTTTTCTTGTGATTTCTTCTTTTTAGAAATTATTTATTCAAAGCATTATTAGGGTTATTTACAAGTGTGTCACTCAATTTCCTAATATTTGAAGGTATTTTTAAGGTATTTTCTGTTATTGATTTATAGTTTAATTCCAGTATGGTCAGAAAACACACCTACCAATCTTCTCTGATTTCAGTACTTTGACGTTTATTGAGATTTGCTTTATGCCCCAGAACGTGTTTTACCACAGTAAATGTTCTATATATACTTGGAAAGAATATGTGTCTTTATGTTCTCAGGTATAATATTAATAGCAATCCTTTAGAAAATATTATCAAATCAAATCCAGCAACATATAATAAAGTGGGCTTGATCCCAGGAATGCAAATTTGGTTTAAGATTTTTAAAAAAAATGATGGAGATGTTGGCTGAAATTATTGGTAAAGTCTTCTATATTTTTAATAATTTTTTATTTATCTGTCATATCATTTACCGAGAGAGGAATATTGAAAATTGTAGATTTTTCTGTTTTTATTTTCCATTCTATTAGATATAGGCTCATGTATTTTGAAATCTTGTTATTAGGTGCATACAGACAATTGTTATGTTCTCTGATGAATTGAAACGTTCACCATTATGAAGTATCCTTATCTGTGTTATATTCCTTTTTTAAAAATATAATTTCTATGATATCAATACAACCACTCCTACTTTCCTTTGATTAGTGTTTGCATAATATGTCTTTTTTTATCCTGTCACATTAATTCTATATCTTTATAGTTTGTTGAAATTTTTTGTTATTGACAGCTTAAAATTGGATCTATCTAATATTATAATACCTAGTGTTTAATTGGAATATTTAGGTCATTTACATTTAATATAATTCTTTTATCAGTTCAGTTCAGTCGTTCAGTCATGTCCAATTCTTTGCAGCCCCATGGACTGCAGCACACTAGGCTTCCCTGTCCATCACCAACTTCCAGAGCTTACTCAAACTCATGTCCACCAAGTCAGTGATGCCATACAACCATCTCATCCTCTGTCGCACCCTTCTCCTCCTGTCTTCAATCTTTCCCAGCATCAGGGTCTTTTCTAAGAGTCAAATCTTCTCTTCAGGTGGCCAAAGTATTGGAGCGTTGGCTCCAGCATCGTCCTTCCAGTGAATATTCAGGGTTGATTTCCTTTAGTACTCACTCATTTAATCTCCTTGCAGTCCAAGGGACTCTCAAGAGTCTTCTCCAACACCACAGTTCAAAAGCACCAGTTCTACGGTGCCCAGCTTTCTTTATGGTCCAACTCTCACATCCATATGTGACTACTGGAAAAACAATAGCTTTGGCTAGACGGACCTTTGTTGGCAAAGTAATGTCTCTGCTTTTTAAAAGGCTGTCTATGTTGGTCATAGGAGCAAGCATCTTTTAGTTTCATGGCTGCATTAACCATGTGCAGTGATTTTGGAGCCCCCCAAGATAAAGTCAGCCACTGTTTCCCTATCTATTTGCCATGAAGTGATGGGACCAGATGCCATGATCTTTACTTTTTGAATGTTGAGTTTTAAGTCAGCTTTTTCACTCTCCTTTTTCACCCTCATCAAGAGGCTCTTTAGTTCCTCTTCACTTTCAGTCATAAGGGTGCCGTCATCTGCATATCTGAGGTTATTGGTATTTCTCCCACCAATATTGATTCCAGCTTGTGCTTCATCCAGCCCAGCATTTCTCATGATGTACTCTGCATATAAGTTAAATAAGCAGGGTGACAATATACAGCCTTGTCATACTCCTTTCCCAATTTGGAACCAGTCCATTGTTCCAAGTCAAGTTCTAACTATTGCTTCTTGACCTGCATGCTGATTTCTCAGGAGGCAGGTAAAAGGTGGTCTGGTATTCCCATCTCTCTCAGAATTTTCCACAGTTTATTGTGATCCACACAGTCAAAGGCTTTGGTGTAGTCAATAAAGCAGAAGTAGATGTTTTTCTGGAACTCTCTTGCTTTTTCTATGATCCAACAGATATTGGCAATTTGTTCTCTGGTTCCTCTGCCTTTTCTAAAACCAGCTCAAACATCTGGAAGTTCGCAGTTCATGTACTGTTGGTGGAGAATTTTGAGCATTACTTTGCTACCATGTGTGATGAGTGCAATTGTGTGGTAGTTTAAGCATTCTTTGGCATTGCCTTTCTTTGGGGTTGGAATGAAAACTGACATTTTCCAGTCCTGTGGCCACTGTTGAGTTTTCCAAATTTGTTGGCATATTGATTGCAGCACTTTCACAGCATCATCTTTTAGGATTTGAAATAGCTCAACTGGAATTTCATCACCACCACTAGCTTTGTTTGTAGTGATGCTTCCTAAGGAGCACTTGACTTCCCATTCCGGATGTCTGGCTCTAGATGAGTGATCACACCATCGTAGTTATCTGGATTATTAAGATCTTTTTTTGTATAGTTCTTTTTTGTATTCTTGCCACCTCTTCTTAATATCTTCTACTTCTGTTAGTTTCATACCATTTCTGTCCTTTATTGTACCCATCTTTGGATGAAATGCTCCCATGGCATCTCTAATTTTCTTGAAGAGATCTCTAGTCTTTCCTATTCTACTGTTTTCCTCTATTTATTTTCATTGATCACTTAGGAAGGCTTTCTTATCTCTCCTTGCTATTCTTTGGAACTCTGCATTCAGATGGATATATCTTTCCATTTTCTTCTTTGGTTGAATTTAAATTTATCATCTTGGTTTTCTAAAATTGCTTCATTGTGGCTAAAAAACACATAATATTTATTTTATCACCATAATCATTTAAAGAAATTACTTATTTATTTATTTTTGTTGTGCTGGGTCTTCCTTGCTGTGTGTGGCCTTTCTCTAATTGTGATGAGCAGGGGGTTCTCTTTGCCGCAGTTAACTACTCTACTTCTCATGGTTGCTTCTCATTCTGGTAGCTTCTCTTGTGGAGCACAGGCTCTGGATGCACTGTTTTCAGTAGTTACAGGATGTGGGCTCAGTATTTGCAGCTCATGGGCTCTCGAGTGTGGGCTCAGTAGTTGTGGCACAGAGGCTTGAGTTGCTTCACGACACATGGAATTTTCCCAAATCAGGGATTAAATCTGTGTCTGCTGCATTGGCATGCAGACTCTTAACCTGGTACCACCAGGAAGTCTTGATTGTAACCGTTTTTAAATGTACAGTTCAGTAGTCTTAAGTATATTCACATTGTTGTACAACAGGTATCCGGAACTTTTTCATCTTACAACCCTGAAACACTATACCTATTAAACTATAATTCTTCCTCCTTCTTTCTCTTCCTTTTAGCCCTTGGCAACCACCTTTAGTTTTTATGTTTATCTATAAAATTTTATGTTTATCTATAGTTTTATCTATACTTTAAATTCTTCATATGAAAGGAATCATATCATACCTGTTCTATGGTTTTTGTTTTTTATTTGTTTCATATGGTTTTAATTTCTTGTCTTTTTTGGATAAAGTGAACATTTTTTTAATAATTTCATTTTTATATCTTTTATTGCCTATCCTCTTTGTTTTATTTAATTTTTCAGTTGTTGCTTTATGGTTACAGTATACATTTTTTACTTAGCATAATCTATATTCAAATGATGTTATATCATGTCACATATAGTGTAAGAACCTTATAACTACAATTTCACTTTCCCTCCATCCTTTATGCTTTTGTTGTCATATATTTTACTTCCATATACCTTATAAACTCTATCACACATTATTATTCTTTTTGCTTTAAGCACTCAGTAATCTATTACAAATGCATATGTGAAAAAAACTCTTATATTTACTCTTATATCTATCATTTCTCTGTGTAGATCCATCTTGTATTATTTTCCTTCTGCCCAAAGAACTTTCTTTATCACCTTTTGTAATGCATATTTGGTTCCAATGAGTTCTTTCAGATTTTGTCTGTAAAACTCTTTTCTTTTTTTGCTTTTACTTCTGAAAACAAAATCCTCAGTTTACAGATATTTTTCTTCAGCACTTCAAAATCATTGCTCCTTTATCTCCTAGTTTAATTAGCTCTTGACAAGAAGGTTGTTATCTTTTTCGACTTTGTTCCTGTCTGCATAATGTATCCTGTTTGTCTGAATTTAAGACATTCTCTTTAGCCCTGATGTTTAGCAATTTAATTATGTTGTGACTTAGTGGTTTTCTCTATATTTCTTCTGCTTAAGATTTATTGGTTTTTGATCTTTGGGTTTACTGTTTTTGAGACATTTGGAAAATTTTCAGCCGTTATTGTTTCTAATTTTATTTTTTTTTAAACTCCCATGCTCTCCTTTCTCCCTTTTTTCGTAACTCAAGTTACATGTATACTTGACTACTTCATAATGTTTCACAGGTCATGTTTTTTCTTTCATTTTTTTCTTCTCTGTGTTTTCTGTTTTGTGCTTCCAGTTAGGTTTTTAGCTTCACTGATCTTGTCTTGGGCAGTGCCTAATCCAGAATTTTATCTTATCAAGTGTATTTTTTTTAATTTTCAGATATTCTTTCATCTCTGTATTTGTCATTTAAAAAATAAAAACAATTTTTCTTGGCAAATTCACTCTTCGGAGAAAAACCTACAGAAAATTCTAAATCATGAGATTTAATAAGACCTATACAGTCTCATGGAGAAGGCAATGGCACCCCACTCCAGTACTCTTGCCTGGAAAATCCCATGGACAGAAGAGCCTGGTAGGCTGCAGTCCATGGGGTCGCTAAGAGTCCGACGACTGAGCGACTTCACTTTCACTTTTCACTTTCATGCATTGGAGAAGGAAATGGTACCCCACTCCAGTGTTCTTGCCTGGAGAATCCCAGGGACAGGGGAGCCTGGTGGGTTGCCATCTATGGGGTAGCACAGAGTCGAACACGAATGAGGCGACTTAGCAGCAACAGCAGCAGCATACAGCCTCAAAATAAATAAACAGGTTTGTTCACCCAATAGGTCTAAATATTAGAAAATTCTTCCTACTATGAGTCAGAGTCACATGAAAACCCTTTGAAGAGTTGAAGACAAATTACATAGCTAATAAAAGCTGTCTTGCCTCCAGGCAAAAATATTATCCTTTTTTTATGTGTCCCTTTCCCGAGACAATTCCCTTTTTCTAGGCATTTCTGCAGGTTTCCCTCCAGGCTATCAATAGTCAACTTAAACTGAAGCCTCAACATTGAACTCAATGCTACAGGTCTGTTCTTATTATATCCAAGCAAAGCAGGATTGTCTTTTTCCATATTCCAGACCCTGTGTGCTCAGTCACTTCAATCATGTCTGACTCTTTGTGACTCCATGGACTGTAGCCCACCAGTCTCCTCTATCCATGGGATTCTTCAGGCAAGAATACTGGAGTGGGTTGCCATTTCCTTCAGCAGGGGATCTTCCTGACCCAGGGATTGAACTTGAATCTCCTGTATTGCAGGTAGATTATTTACCCACAGAGCCAACATTGCATGTAAATATAATTTAGGGTTTTATTACTTTTCCCCCCATCTTGTTCTATCATTAATCACAGTGCACTTGAAATAAACACCCAGTGCCTATGAATGTACCAAACACATAACATGTGCTCAGTAAATGCTGTTTGCTTATAAGCCTTGAAAGCTGAATCATTAAAGGCAGGGGAAAATATTATTCAGAGCAGATAAATCCTTCTTTTGGGGTCTGTTTGCTCATCTTGGACTGCAGTTCTTTCTTATCAATGTTAATTTTACCTTTTCCCACCTGATTTGCATTTCTTCCTGACAGAAGCAAAATAGGAGTTGAGACATTTTACTTTCTTTCTGTCATGCATCTATTTATATCATTCCATTTGTTCAAAATCAATGAAATAATGTTTTCCTTTGTCTTCTTGCCCCAAGTATAACTTTAAAAATTCTTCTTGGTTGTCATGGATGATATTGCAAGGCTCAACTCATTCTAGTATTTTGCCTTCTTTATATTCGTGATAGATTAAAGATGGTTGCAATTCTTTGTCATCCCACCAAGATATGGGTGGAAATTTCTTTCACAAGCCCCTGGAAACTGGGCTAGACTTGTAACTGCTTGGATCATGGTGATGATGGAGACAGCATGGGTCCCCCAAAATCTGGGGGAGCAGATTCATATGCCCTCAAATCTTTGAACTTCTACTGGAAGTTTAGAGTGAAAAACTTCTATTTTGCTAAAACTGAAACAGAGTAGGACCTTGTGGGGTTCCTGGGTATGGAATCTTTTCTATGTCCTCCCTTTCCTGTTTGTTGGGAATAGACTCCAACCTCCATGACCTTCACTGAGTTCCAAAGGGCTGGTTCCTGTGTTGCTAATCAGGGAAGGGAGAGGATGCAGAGACAAGGGAGGAGCAGCCAAGAACCAATAGTGGAGCCTTGGGGCAGGACTCTCAGTTCAGTTCCGTTCAGTTGCTCAGTTGTGTCAGACTCTTTCTGATCCCATGGACCGCAGCAGGCCAGGCCTCTCTGTCCATCACCAACACCCAGAGCTTGCTCAAACTCATGTCCATCGAGTCAGTGATGCCATCCAACCATCTTATCCTCTGTCATCCCCTTCTCCTCCTGCCTTCAATCTTTCTCAGCATCAGGGTCTTTCCCAATGAGTCAGTTCTGCGCATCAGGTGGCCAAAGTATTGCAGCTTCAGCATCAGTCCTTCCAATGAATATTCAACACTGATTTCCTTTAGGATTGACTGGTTTGATCTCCTTGCAGTTCAGGGGATTCTCAAGAGTCTTCTCCAACACCACAGTTCAGAAGCAACAATTCTTTGGTACTCAACTTTCTTTATGGTCCAACTGTCACATCCATACATGACTACTGGAAAAACAACACCCAGTTGTGGATGTGACTGGTGATGGAAGTGCACATTCAAGTGCACATTACAATATCTTTGAGCTCTCCTGCAGAATTAAGACATTGCCAAATGGGAGATGTTCCAGAGAGAAAGTTATCTGAGAAGCTCGTCAGGAGACCACCTGAGGCCCTGCACACACCCTGACCCTTTTCAGCAAGCCTACCCTTCAACCATGGCTATAAAACTCCTCACCAAATCCCTCTAGGTTGGGACAAAAATTTTTTGAAGCATAAGCCCACTATGTCCTCTATTTTGGCAAATCAATAAAACTGTTGTTTTCTACTCCACCCAAAACTCTGCTTCTGAGATTTGATTCAGCACTGGTGCACAGAAGCCAAGTTTTTTAAGCCACTATTATTTTGAGTCTCTATTGAGTCTCTATTACATGGAGCTGAACCTAACCTCATGGATAAAACTTTATTAATCAACATTAGCTCCAAAGTAGCAATTTCCAGGTAAGTTTTAAAATTTTGAACGTAAAATCCCATGGATGGAGAAGCCCAGTAGGCTACAGTCCATGGGGTCGCAAAGAGTCGGACACGGCTGAGGGACTTCACTTTCACTTTCACTGTTCTTTAATTTTAACTTAATTCAGACAACAGCCTTCCAGCTATACCTCTGGAACACAGATCTTGAAATTTATTGTAAGTGTTCTCAAGGTTTCCTAGTTTTCTTGTAAGATAATTGTAACTTTTATGTCTTTCTTTTAACCTTTCTCTGAAAACTATTAAAGCTTTGTAAAACACTAGAGAAACAGCACAAGAATTCATTGTTATACTTTCCTCTAATTATTTGTTATGCATTAGCCCTGTTTCTCTAATGTAATAAGTACTATGAAGAAGGAGAACATAATTTATACTTTTTGTAGTACTCATAGTAATGAACACCCTGCAAAGTACATGATAAAACTGAATTATGTTCAACTATCTGATATAGTCATTGGAAGTATCATCATTACATTGACTTGTAAGTTTTCCTTTATGTGTCTCCTTATACTGCTCAATAATTTTTTGCTTATGACCTATTTGTCATTTGTAGGAATCTTTTTCAAAGGGCATCATACATTTATTACCCATTTGAGTATTTTTCCGTGATACTTATTATCATTTTTCTCCTCTAGAATTGTGAACATTGTAAATGGCTATGCACAAGGAACTCATCATACTATGTTGACTAAAAATTACATTTCCTTGAGAGAGGAATTACATTTATCCAAGAATTTTTTTTTTAATTTCATGTAAAGTCATACACTTTGAAAACATTAAGCAACATTAGTAATAATCTAGTCTAACCTCTGTATAATAAAGACAAGTAAATGGAAACTAAATATATTTTCCTCCAGCAAAATAAAAAATAAGTTAAGAATGTATGCAACCCATGCTCTAAGCAAAATTATGCTTCATTTTAAAAAAAGGTATGTATTAATTCTGAATTTATTCAAAGTCTTAAAGAAAACCCCAATAGAATGGGGGAAAAAAGAGAGATCTGAAAAATAAGACCATAAATGATTTGGGTTGCTTCTGGCAAGTACTAAATAATCACATTCTGACTCATGTTAATATGTTAAAATGTACTGCAGTAATGTTAATATTATGGCAAAAACAAGCTTAGTTCATTTTCTTGGTTATTATTCATTAGTTTTAAAAAATCAGCTTCATATTAATACTTGGTGATGTACTAGAAGGTATTGTGGAAGGATATATAGTCACTGTGTTTGAGGTCAGGTAAAATAAAACTTTTCTACAGACTTAAGCCTATTAGACATAAATGATAAAAGTCAAGTTCATAGAGATATAAAAAGCAAAAATGTTTAAACTCTGATCACCTTTTCTTTTTTACAGTAGAAGATTTCCATTTTATGAGCACTGCCTTTAGGAATTATTGGATCATAGTTTGGGAATGCATTCAAGCAATGAACTTCAACCAAAGGCTGGAAAGTTAAAAAAAAAAAAAAGATTATTCTTTTCCCTTCACTTCTTTTGGGGCCAAACAGATTTTGGACTTAATTTCTCTCTGTGCATCTACTTAATTTCCACTGAGCTTTATCCTACCTCCCCATCAACATCTTCTGGGGCTTCCACTATTCTATTTGCCTAAACTCCATCCTGGCTGCTCAAAGATATGTTATTCCCATCCTTGAGTTTTTGTGATCTGCCAGGGACAGTGCTTATAGCTGACTTAAAAATCTACATTGTAACTCCAGGCATGTTCTGCTCACTAAATAAATGAAAGATTAACATTCAGTTTCTGCCTATATTATTCTCTTTTTTTCCCTCATTGGTATTTCTTCTAACCACATTGCCTCCTCTAAGAATTTAGGTCTGTTTACTGTAGAGACCCTCTTTCTATCCAAACAGAGACAGGTGTCTAGTTCCTTATATCTTGATCGTCTTGTTCACACCAGCAGTCCTGTAGTTCTGCATATGAAATCCTTTTATTTGTGGGATAAAATAAGTTTGGCCTTGGTTAAAGTACATGCTTCTGGGTTTCCCTTGTTGTTCATTGGTAAAGTATCCACCTGTAGGGGATGAGGGATCCATTCCTGGGTTGGGAAGATCCCCTGGAGAAGAAAGTGGCAACCACTCCAGTATCCTTGCCGTGGACAGAGGAGCCTGGAAGGTTACAGCCCATGGGGTCACAAAAGGGTCAGACATAACGTAGCATATGGAAAACAACAACTACAAGTAAGTGTTCCCACTGAAAAAGTGCTGAGGTGTCTCCTCAAGCCAATCAACTTGCAATTGCCTTTGAAATTTAATGCATTTTACAGGGACAGAGGGAACCAGGTAGAACAGACCAGTCAGCTCCCAGCCTCTCTCTTCCCTTGATTCATTCTGCTTACTGCTTTTATCCTGTGCTCAGTTCCAACTTCCAGGTACCCATACTCCCAAGCCCAGGCTGTGACCATCTTGGCCCTTCTTGTGCCACTTTTGGTCAGATTCTCATCCTGATCTTCCCATCTCCATCTGAGATGATGTTTCATCTTTTGCATTGTCCTGGCTGGAACACTAGCTTCATGCTCTCTAACCCCCAGGCCCATTTGTAAGGCTTAAGTTAAGATGGCAGCAGAGTCTGAAGGCTGAGAATAAGAAAGGGAACAGTCCCGGAGAAATGGAAGATCAGGACCCTGTATCTGCCCATATGCCAAAGGTGGTGATGGTAACGGGATGATAATGATGACTATGATCATTGAGAATGATGATCATGGAAAACCAGCATATGTAAACTCTGGGAAGCTTGTAATAAAAACGCAGGATAACTGACAACGTGAGATAAGAAAACAAAAACTAAAAAACATTATGGTGTTAGAAGAATACAACAAAATCTCAACTATCTGGAGCCCTTAAAAATTAATAATAGTAACCACTTTTGAGCAATTTCCAGTGGGACAGGCATTTTACTACCTTCAGGATCAAGCAATAAAAGTTAACTCTGGTTCCCAATAGTAGCTTCTCTCCTGCTAATGAGTTAGTCATGTTCACAACAATAACAATTAATGATGTTTACAGAACTTTTACTGTGAGATTCAGTACTGTGCATTATATTATTTAATCATAACATCACCATCCTAGTCCACCAGTAAAGCAGGTACTATTGTCCCCATTTTGCAAATGAGGAAACTGAGGCTTAGAGATGTTTAATAAATTATCTAATATTGTGTGCATGCTAAGTTGCGTCCAACTCTTTGCAACCTGATGGACTGTAGCCTACTAGGCTCCTCTGTCCATGAGATTTTCCAGACAAGAATACTGGAGTGGGTTTTCATTTCCTCCTTCAAGGGAACTTCCCAACCCAAAGATTGAACCCACGGATTCTGAGTCTCCCGTACTGGCAGTTTCTTTACCACTGAGTCACATGGGAAGCCCCATCTAATGTTGCCTACCTATATAAATAGTAGTAAATAGTAGTCCAGAACTTGAACCCAAGGTTTGTTTGATGGCAAAGCCCATTCTATGCAGCTTCCAATAGCCACAGGGTAATACATAAACCAGAGGCTCCAGGTGAGTTATACTGTGGTTCAAGAACAGGATCAGAGGAAAGAAATGGTGGAGGGTGAGAATGGAATGTGTTTTAGACATCTTGGTACAAGACCAAGTACTATAATTAAGATAAACCTTAATTCTAACCTTTCTGGTAGTTATTGAAAAAGAAATCATGACTTTTCTTTTGAGTGGACCTATCTTTATTTAATTGACAAAAGCCTGAAAAGCATATTAAAATTTTCATTCACCCAAACACATCATCTGTGAGTCTGCATCCTGTCTACATTTTTTTTTTGTATGTGAGGCAGTGGGATTAGAATAATAAAACCAAGTTTCTTGCCTTTAAAGGAATTTATAGATTAAGGAAAAGATGAGAAAAGATGATTATGTAAACAGACAATAACAGTATAGTGTGATAAGGCAAGCACTGGTGTTTGAGGTGCATGGAAAAAGAGGTCATAGGCCACCCTGGAGGACTCAGGAAAGTTTTCAGGAGGAAGTGACCCCTGAGTTAAATTACTGTGACCGATTGGATTTTCCAGGCAAAGAAAAGAGGGAAGAACATTTAAAGCATGAAAGCCTAGGTGAGAAGACTGGCATGTGAGGCTGTGACTTATTCTAGAATATGGCAGAACCAAAGTGTGAGGTGAGGATGAGGAGGTAGCTAGATTAAAAAGAACTTTTTATGTAACCTAAAATATTTAGATCTTACCCTAATGGGACTGGAGGAGCCTTTGAAAGATCACAAGGGAATGACCAATCAGGCTGTTGCTTTAGAAAGCTGATTTTGGAAATGGTATGAAAATGGATTAAAGAGAGTGAAGCCACTAAAATCCAGTTATAGGTTTTCTGCAAAAATCCATATGAGAAGTGATGAGCCTGAATTCAGGAGATAGGAGTTGGTAGAAAAAGGGGTGGATGTGAGAGACAGCAAAGGAGCAAAACTTAGAGACCCAATCAGTCGGAGGTTGAGAATGTAGGTGTGGAGGATGACTCTTAGGTTTCCATTTTGGGTAACTGGAGGTGCCATTCACTGAATCACAAGGAACATCAGATCTGGGAGAGCAGACGTTCAATTTGCATTGCCTGAGTTCAGTTTGCATTGTCGTGTTCTGGGAGCCAGAGACACAACCAGGTAAAGCTGTGCCATAGGCTCAGGACAGAGATCTGGATCCAGTATGTGGATTTGAAAGTCATCAAAACGCAGGTGTACTTGTGGGCCTGTGAGTAACTCCTGGTAAGTTAAAACTGTCCTTTGTATAACCACTACTGAACCACAGGATGGACAATATTGTCAAAAATGTTTCACAGATGATATAAAACTATTGGTCATACTTATATTCCTACATTCACCTTCAAGAAGAAGGGCAGTGGAACGTTTAAATCATAATTGTGGTTAATATATTTATCCTAGGAGCTAAAGTAATAAGACTTAGATATACAGTTTTCTAATCACCCATGAGTTTTTGAAATAGCTGGCTGCTCATTACAATCACATGTACTTCTGAAAAATTCCAAGAAATTACAAATTTGAAAATTTAGCTTGTTTGGGGTAAAGATCCAGTTAATTTTAAACACACACACAAAATGTAACTCTACCATGCAGCTAGAAATAAATGATTGGCAGGGTTTAGGAATGACCTAAATCAAATCACTTATGATTATACAAAGGAAGTGACAAATAGATTCAAGGGATTAGATCTGGTAGACAGTGTCTGAAGAACTATAGATGGAAGTTCATAACATTGTACAGAAGTCAGTGACCAAAATCATCCTGAAGAAAAAGAAATGCAAGAAGGCAGAGTGGTTGTTGGAGGAGGCTTTACATGTAGCTGAGGAAAGAAGATAAATAAAAGGTAAGGGAGAAATTGAAAGATATACTCAACTGAATGCGGAGGTTCAGAGAACAGCAAGGAGGGATAAAAAGGCCTTAAATGAACAATGTAAAGAAATAGAGGAAAGCAATAGAATGGGAAAGACTAGAGATCTCTTCAAGAAAATTGGAGATATCACAGGAACACTTCATGTAAGGATGGGCACAATGAAGGATAGAAATTGTAAGGACTTAACAGATGAAGAAGAGATTAAGAAGAGGTGGTAAGAATACACAGAAGAATACACATAAAACATCTTAATGACCCAGATAACCTCGGTGGCGTGATCACTCACCTAGAGTCAGACATCTTGGAGTGTGAAATCAAATGGGCCTTAGGAAGCATTACCTCAAACAAAGCTAGTGCAGGTGATAGAATTCCAGCTGAGCTATTTCAAATCCTAAAAGATGATGCTGTTAAAGTGCTTCACTCAATAAGTCAGTAGATTTGGAAAACTCACCAATGGCCACAAGACTTGAAAACGTCCATTTTCATTTCAATTCCAAAGAAGGGAAATGCCAAAGAATGTTCAAACTACCTCACAATTGTGCTCATTTCACATGATAGCAAGGTAATACTCAAAATCTTTCAAGCTAAGCTTTAGTAGTATGTGAACCAAGAAATTCCAGATGTACAAGTTGGATTTAGGAAAGGCAGAGGAACCAGAGATCAAATTGCCAACATCCAGTAGATCACAGAAAAAGCAAGTGAATTCCAGAAAACATGTATTTCTGCTTCATTGACTATGGTAAGGCCTTTGACTGTGTGGATCACAACAAACTATAGAAAATTCTTAGAGATGGGACTACCAGACCACCTTATCTGCCTCCTCCTGAGAAATCTGTATGCTGGTCAAGAAGCAACAGTTAGAACTAGACATGGAAAAACAGACTGGTTCAAAATTGGCAAAGGAGTACAACAAAGCTGTATATTGTCACTCTGCTTATTTAACTTATATGCAGAGTATGCCATGTGAAATGCCAGGTTGGATAAATCACAAACTGGAATCAAGACTGCTGGGAGTAATATCAATAACCTCAGATATGAAGGTGATAGCCCCCTAATGGCAGAAAGTGAAGTGAAGTGAAGTGAAGTGAAGTCGCTCAGTCATGTCCGACTCTTTGCGACCCCGTGGACTGTAGCCCACC
The DNA here is from genome assembly GCF_042477335.2 of Ovis canadensis. Lineage (NCBI taxonomy): Eukaryota > Metazoa > Chordata > Mammalia > Artiodactyla > Bovidae > Ovis > Ovis canadensis. The sequence continues at coordinate 60,032,482 of NC_091252.1, read as the reverse complement.
ACGCTCTTCTGTCTGTGGGATTCTCCAGGCAAGAATACTGGAGTGGGTTGCCATTTCCTTCTCCAGGAACTAAAAAGTGTCTTGATGAAAGTGAAAGAGAAGAGTGAAAAATCTGGCTTAGTAGTCAGCATTCAAAAAGCTAAGATTATGGCCTCCAGTCTCATCACTTCATGACAAATAGAGGAGGAAAGTGAAAGCAGTGACAGATTTTATTCTGGGAGCCTCCAAAATCACTGCAGACAGTGACGGCAGCCATGAAATTAAAAGATGCTTGCTTCAGTACAGCCACTATGGAGAACAGTGTGGAGATTCCTTAAAAAATTGCAAATAGAACTGCCTCATGACCCAGCAATCCCACTGCTGGGCGTACACACCGAGGAAACCAGAGTTGAAAGAGACACATGTACCCCAATGTTCATTGCAGCACTGTTTATAATAGCCAGGACATGGAAACAACCTAGATGTCCATCAGCAGATGAATGGATAAGAAAGCTATGGTACATATATACAATGGAGTATTACTCAGCCATTAAAAAGAATACATTTGAATCAGTTCTAATGAGGTGGATGAAACTGGAGCCTATTATACAGAGTGAAGTAAGCCAGAAAGAAAAACACCAATACAGTATACTAACACATATATATGGGATTTAGAAAGATGGTAATGATAACCCTGTATGCGAGACAGCAAAAGAGACACAGATGTTTAGAACGGACTTTTGGACTCTGTGGGAGAGGGAGAGGGTGGGATAATTTGGGAGAAGAGCACTGAAACATGTATACTATCATGTAAGAAACGAATTGCCAGTCTATGTTCAATACAGGATACAGGATGCTTGGGGCTGGTGCACGGGGATGATCCAGAGAGATGATATGGGGTGGGAGGTGGGAGTGGGGTTCAGGATTGGGAACTCATGTACACCCATGGCTGATTCATGTCAATGTATGGCAAAACCAATACAGTATTGTAAAGCAAAATAAAGTAAAAATAAAGCTAAAAAAAAAAAAAGATGCTTGCTTCTTGAAAGGGAACCAATAACAAAGCTAGACAGTACATTAAAAAGCAGAAACATCACTTTACCAACCAAAGTCCATATAGTCAAAGTAATGGTGTTTCCAGTAGTACAGATGTGAGTGAGAGCTGGACCATAAAGAAGGCTGATCACCAAAGAACTGATGCTTTTGAACAGCTGGAGAAACCTCTTGAGAGTCCCTTGAACTGCAATGAGATCAAACCAGCCAATTCTAAGGAAATCAACCCTGAATACTCATTGGGAAGACTGAAGCTGAAGCTCCAATACTGTGGTCACCTGATGTGAAGAGTCAACTCATTGGAAAAGACCCTAATTCTGGAAAAGACTGAAGGCAAAAGGAAAACGGAGAGGCAGAGGAGAAGATGATTCGATGGCATCAATGACTCAATGGATGTGAGTTTGAGCAAACTCAGGGAGATAGTGGGACAGAGGAGCCTGGTGTGCTGCAATCCATGAGGTCAAAAAGAGCCAGACAGGACTTAGCAACTGAACAACAACAAGAACAAATGGTGTCTTTAGATAATTTCTCCTGAATATCAGTTGTCTCAGCAGGGCTTTAGACAGGAGCTCTAAAGCAAACAAGACTAGGTGAGTCATACACTTTAGATTCCAAACATCTTGTTAGCAAAGATGATATTTTTGCATAAAAATTAACTTTCTGCCATGAGTTCTTGTTTAGCCAGATGGAAAGTGTCCCTCTTCTGCATAAAAGTTCTGGAGTGCAGAGAGAAAGACCAAGACATTTAAGAAGCAGCTTTAGACTTACTCAAATGTTCATATGGCAGAATTGATGCTTCAGATTTGTGGCACATAAGACAAAGAAGAGAAGAATTTGACAGAAATATTTTGAAGGCAAATTCTCATATTCAATGTTTATGGATTACCTGTGAAATGAATGAAAGCTCATTAAATATCTCAAACACTAAAGCTATTTTGATTTCAATTTACTCTTTGATGATTCAGAAGACATATTAGCATCAGAATGGCCCCAGGTTGCTGTTATGAACATCAGCTATTATATTGAAACTGCATGACAATGCTGGGTTAAAGTGTCTGTTAACAAAGTTTGCCATCTAATTTACCAGTAACAATTTTGCTTCTGGACACAAGGAACTGACTTGCAGTAGGTTAATTCTTCCATCAAGTACAAGTAAAAAGTTGATTAAAATGTTTTTGAAAACCTATTTGAAAGCCACCAGAAAGTTACAAAGGTAGCTAGGATTTAGGGTTCAAGTTCATGGAAAAAGGGAAAATTTGAGGTGAATTCAACACTATATTGTTTTTCCCTTCAGAAATGATCTAATTCATAAGTGGCATTGGTGGAAAGAATGAAAAGATAAATATAAAGTAGTAGCTGCTAAGGGCCAGAGAATATGAGTGGAGCTTTTACAAGACTAGATAAAAATTAGTGTTCGAGACTAGCCAGAAGAGAGGAGCCTTGGAAAGCACCCAGTCTTTCAATTGACTCTGAAGGAGGATGAATGTGACTACAGCCAAATTGGAAATAGATCAGGCCTTATAAAGGGTAAAACCTAGCCTTAATTAACTCTGTCCTCGATTGGATTAAGGTGATGGTCTCTTATTCTGTCTACCACAAAGTTAAAGAAAAAATCCTCCCCACGTGTGTATAACATCATCTAAGTTTGCAGTGTCAATATAAAGTAAATGTAAGGAAAACTACACTTAAGCACATCACAATAAGACTGCTGAAAACCAAAGACAGCAATAACATTAACAAAAAGGTAGTATAGGCCAACATCTCTGATGAATATAGATGCATAAATTCTCAGTAAAATACCAGCAAACCAATTTCAACAGCACATCAAAAAGATTGCTCACTGCAATTAAGTGGAATTTATCCCTAGGATAGAAGGACTGAAGCTGAAACTGAAGCTCCAATACTCTGGCCACCTGATGCGAAGAACTGACTCATTGGAAAAGACTGTAATGCTGGGAAAGATTGAAGGCAGGAGGAGAAGGGGCCGACAGAGGATGAGATGACTGGATGGTATCACCAACTTGATGGACATGGATTTGAGCAAGCTCCGGGAGTTGGTGATGGATAAGGAAGCCTGGAGTGCTGCAGTCCTTGGGGTCGCAAAGAGTCTGACACGACCGAGTGATTGAACTGACTGACTGACTGATGCAAACATGGCTTAGTATAGGCAAATTAATGAATATGACACATCATATTAATAGAGTAGAAGAATCATATAACCATCTCAATAGACACAGAAAAAGCATTTGACAAAACTCAACACCCATTCATGATTAAAAAAAAAACAAAACTCAAGTTAGGCATAGCAAGAATATATCTTAACACAGTAAAGGCCATATATAAAAAGCCCACAGCCAGCAAACTCAATGGTGAAAGGTTGAGAGCATTTTCTCTAAGATCAAAAACAAGACAAGCGTACTCACTGTCACCACTCTTATTTAGTATAATTCTGGAAGTCCTAGTCAGAGTAATTGGGCAAGAAAAAGAAATAAATTGGAGAGAATTGTAGAGAAAGAAGTAAAATTGTACCTACTTGCAGATGACATGATTTTATATAAAGAAAATCCTAAAAATTCAACCCCAAATAGAAAAACCTCTTAGATGTAATCCATGAATTTAGTAAAGTTGCAGGATTCAAAATTAACAATAAAAGTCAGTATAATTTTTATACACTAACAATAAATTTTCTGAAAAAGAAATAAACAAATCAACTTCACTTATAATAATATCAAAAACAATAAAGTACATAGGAATAAATTTAACTAAGAAGGTGAAAGATCTCTATTCTGATGTAAGTAAGACACTGATGAAAAAAATCAAAGAAGACACAAATAAATGAAATGTATCCTGTGTTCATGGATTGGAAGAATTAATATCATTAAAATATCAGTACTACCAAAACCTAGCTACCGATTTCATACAATCCCTATCAAGATTGCAATGGCATTATTTATTTATTTCAGAAATAGAGAAACACACTCCTGGGCTTCCCTGGTGGTAGAGTGGGTAAGAATTAACCTGCCAATGCAAGGGATATGGATTCAATCTCCAGTCCAGGAAGATTCCACATGCTGTGAAGCAACTGAGCCTATGTACCGCTATTGAGCCCAAGCCCTACAGTCTAGGACTGGCAATTACTGAGGTCTGTGCACTGCAACCCATGTGCCTAGATCCTGCAACAGAGAAGCCATCACAGTAGAAGCCTGTGTACCAAAACAAAGAATAGCCCCCACTCACAACAACTAGAGAAAGCCCATATGCAGCAATAAAGACCCAGTGCAATTAAAAATAAATATATAAATACTTTGTTAAAAAAGAAAAACACACCTCTAAAACTTATATGGAATCACAAAAGACCCAGAATAGCCAAAGAAATCCTGAAAAAGAAGAGCAAAGCAGGAGGCACCACACTCCTTGATTTCAGGGTATACTATTAAAGTGTAGTCATCAAAACAGTATGGTACAAGTATATAAACAGACACGTAGACCAATGAAACAGAATCAAGAGCCCAGAAATAAACCTAAGCATCTATGGGCAACCAAAAATAAACAAGAAGGACCTCCTCAAACTAAAAATTAAAGCTTTGGCTTTAACTCCTCCATTTTGCCACTTAAGAGATTTTACTTTCTTTTTGAGTTCAGCTCTTATGGCAGATGCTGTTGGCCCATGTTTTCTCGGCTTGTGTTCCAGATGCAAAAGGCTATGTAATACCTCACCCTTTTGGCCTGGGAGATTTTCTGTGAGCACACTCAGAGTGCAGGCAAAGCAAGCTAAAAATGCAGAAATTAATGTCCCTCATTAATGCGTCTCAACCAATGACAAAGATTAGGTGGATAAAACGCCCTAGTTTCCTCACCCCTCAGTTGGGATAGCACTGATATTTTCTATCAAGCTCTAGTTGCTCTCAGTGGGAACTTGTTTAATACTCTCTCTTTAAGGCTTTCTTTCATTTCCAGAGTCTCCATTTCCACTACTAGTGCTTCCTGGGATTACTGCCTAAACTATTGACACTCATATTTTTTCTGGGCACAGACGTTATAAACTAAAGCTAATAATGTGACCCAGCAATTCTAATCCTGAGTGTATATACAATGGAAATACAAAAACTATAGGTCAAATAACATGTACAAAAACATCTATAGGTATATATTCATTATGCTCCAAGTTGAATACAACTGTTTACCAACCATAACATGGATAAACAGATGGTGGTATATTAAAAAAATGGAATACTACACATCAAAGTGATTGGATGGACTGTAACCAAATATAACAACATAAATGAATCTTGCTAATATAATGTTAAGTTTAAGAAGTCAGACACAAAAATATATACCCTGCTTAATTCATTGGATTCCTACATCACAGTATTGGTATTATACTGGCATTGTTATCGTTGTTCAGTCATTCAGTCATGTCTGACTCTGCAACCCCATGAACTGCAGGATGCCAGGCCTCCCTGTCCTTCACTATGTTCCAGAGTTTGCTCAAACTCATGTCCATTGAGTTGATGATGCCATTATACTGGTGTAAGGTGTGGTAACATGCAGTCCAGAGTATAAACTAAATAAAGAAATGGAAAATGAAATATTTTATACTATAATTTGAAAAAATAAGAAACCAGTTCATTTGAGATTTCATCTCCTTAAAAATGATGTAAATTCGTAGGTGATCACTTATGTGAGGATAGTCATTATTTGATAGTATGAGGCTTAAAAATCCAGAATATTCCCTTATTCATTGATGTGCTTTATAATGTTAATGTTTTCGTGGACTTTTTTTTTTCACAGCATCTGATTAATTACATGCACACAATGACATTCATGCTATGTATGTGACTCTCATTTTAATTGATGCAATTAAAAATAATATGACACAGATTTTTCAAGCTTAACAATCTGAAATTAATAAATGGATGGTTCACATTTTAAGTCATCAACATATCAAAAGGCAACCGGGGCAATTGCAGGTAACTTTTGGTTGAGATAATTGGTTTGCTGCTCCAAATTGAACCCTTTGGGGTCAACAATTTCTTCAGTAACCATATTAGCATATTTTAATACCTGTTGAATATAGAGATTCACTAATATGCTTAGTAAATGGAATTGCTATTTACAGTTATTACCATATTCAATCTTCATCCTAGCCACAAGACTCTGAAAGTATTATTAAAATCCTATTGCATTAACAGAATATCTGTGAGTGTTTAAGATCATTCTGCTACAGAGCAAACAGAAAAATATAATCTCTACTTTGGATAGAACCTTTTCCTTTTAGGCATGGGCTCCTGTGTGGGCTTTCTGACTGATAGTTCTGTGTGCGTTGTGAATCATATTGCATGGTTCTGAATGCTGGATACATTGTTTAGTAATAGGGTAGCCTTTGGCCAGGGATTCCCTCATAGCTCAGCTGGTAAAGAATCTGCTTGCAATGCAGGAAACCCAGTTCAATACCTGGGTTGGGAAGATTCCCTGGAGAAGGGAATGGCTACCCACTCCAGTATTCTGGCTTGGAGAATTCCACAGACAGGGGAGCCTAACAGGCTACAATCCAAGGGGTCGCAAAGAGTCGGATGCGACTTTCACTTTCACTTTGACCAGTTATTGACCTCTCTGGGTCTTAGCTTCCTCTCTGTAAACTCAGAATAATAGCAGTACAAATTTTAGTGAGATTTAAATAAATGCCATGCTCTTTGAACTATGCCTGGCATAAACTTAGGTGCTTTCATTTATTCACCTAATATTTATTGAGCATCTGCTATGTGCCAGGGACTATCTAGGTACTTGAGTATATCAGTAAATGAAACAAAGATTTCTACAAATTCTTTGGAGGTCCCGGGATTGGGATTCAGCACTGTCACTGCTGGGGGCCCAGGTTTGCTTCCTGGTCAGGGAACTAAGATCATGCAAGCTGTGCAGCATGGCCAAAACAAACACACACCAAAAAACAATTATTGCTCCAGTAAAGTTTACCTGTATTCTAACCAAGGAGACAAACAATAAACATAATAAATAAGGTTAAGGTCAAGTATAATATTGGGTTGGCCAAAAAGTTCATTCAGATTTTTCCATAAGATGTTAGAAAAAAACTCGAACTAAACTTTTGGCCAATCCAATAGTATGATAGAAGATGATGGGAACTATGGGAAAGAGCATATGCAGAGTAGGATAAGGGAGGTTTGGGTACCAAGTCTCACTGAGAAGTTGAAATTTGAGGCAAATATGAGCAGAGGCAAGGGAGTTTAGCTGGGCTTCCCAGGTGGTACAGTGGTAAACAATCCGCCTGCCAAACAGGAGACACAGGAGACGCGCGTGTGATCCCTGGGTCAGGAAGATGGCAACCCACTCCAGTATTCTTGCCTTGGAAATCTCATGGACAGAGGAGCCTGGTGGGCTACAGTTCTTGGGGTTGCAAAGAGTTGGGCATGTCTGAACGACTAAGCACATACACATAAGGGACTTTACTAGAGGTTGCCTGGGGGAAGAGAGTTTCAGGAAGTAGAAACAGCTGGATCAGACGTACTGGGTTTGATCCATTACTCCTCCTGAAGAACAGCAGGAGTCCAGTGTGTTTGGGGCAGAGTGTATGAGGGATTGTATTAGCACGGGTGAAGTAGTCAGGTCTTGTAGGACCTGGTAGGCCATTGTAAAGACTTTGGTTTTGAACAAAATTATTGCTGTTGTTGAACTCTTTCCAAGATAAGACATTTTTTGCAGAAGATGCTATTTGAAGTCTTTCTGTCTCAGGCCCTTTGTATTCAAGTGACAGTCAGTGAATAGTGTTCTGAGATTGGCCATGGCTCCCTTCAAGGTGCCAGGACTTGCCAAGACTGCCAAGGATGAGAGTCATGAGTTGTTTGCCCAGTCAAGGTGGACTGGATCTGATAAAGCCTATGTGAATGTGTGTCCCAGGACACTATCATTACTGATGCTTGGAAGTGGAAGCGGTGGTGGTGGATGCTGGCTGAATTGATCACTCTTCAGAAGCTCTTCTCTACTGATGAGAGTAGGACAATTCTGTGGTTAGCTGTGATTCAAGGAGGAAGATCCTCTAGACAGTTCCACATGTCCCTAAGCCATTTCATTAAACCACATTAGGGTAGGAATAGGACATTCATAAGGCTGTCTGAGGAGGCCTTACAAATAGCTGTGAAAAGAAGAGAAGCGAAAAGGAAAGATATACCCATTTGAATGCAGAGTTCCAAATAATAGCAAAGTGAGATAAGAAAGCCTTCTTCAGCGATCAACGCAAAGAAACAGAGGGAAACAACAGAATGGGAAAGACTAGAGCTCTCTTCAAGAAAATTAGAGATACCAAGGGAATATATCATGCAAAGATGGGCTCTATAAAGGACAGAAATGGTATGGACCTAACAGAAGCAGAAGATATTGAGAAGAGGTGGCAAGAATACACAGAAGAACTGTACAAAAAAGATCTTCATGACCCAGATAATCACGATGGTGTGATCACTTACCTAGAGCCAGACATCCTGGAATATGAACTCAAGTGGGCCTTAGAAAGCATCACGATGAACAAAGCTAGTGGAGGTGATGGAATTCCAGTTGAGCTACTTCAAATCCTGAAAGATGATGCTGTGAAAGTGCTACATTCAATAAACCAGCAAATTTGAGGAAGACTCAGCAGTGGCCACAGGACTGGAAAAGGTCAGTTTTCATTCCAATCCCAAAGAATGGCAATGCCAAAGAATGCTCAAACTACTGCACAATTGCACTCATCTCACAAGCTAGTCAAGTAATGCTCAAAATTCTCCAAGCCAGGCTTCAGCAATACATGAACTGTGAACTTCCAGATGTTCAAGCTGGTTTTAGAAAAGGCAGAGGAACCAGAGATCAAATTGCCAACATTCACTGGATCATGGAAAAAGCATGAGAGTTCCAGAAAAACATCTATTTCTGCTTTATTGACTATGCCAAAGCCTTTGACTGTGTGGATCACAACAAACTGTGGAAAATCCTTCAAGAGATGGAAATACCAGACCACCTAACCTGCTTCTTAAGAAACCTGTATGCAGGTCAGGAAGCAACAGTTAGAACTGGACATGGAACAACAGACTGGTTCCAAATAGGAAAAGGAGTACGTCAAGGCTGTATACTGTCACCCTGCTTGTTTAACTTATATGCAGAGTACATCATGAGAAACGCTGTGCTGGAGGAAGCACAAGCTGGAATCAAGATTGCCAGGAGAAATATCAATAACCTCAGATAAGCAGATGATACCACCCTTATGGCAGAAGTGAAGAGGAGCTAAAAAGCCTCTTGATGAAAGTGAAAGAGGAGAGTGAAAAAGTTGGCTTAAAGCTCAACATTCAGAAAATGAAGATCATGGCATCTGGTCCCATCACTTCATGGGAAATAGATGGGGAAACAGTGGAAACAGTGTCAGACTTTATTTTTCTGGGCTCCCAAATCACTGCAGATGGTGACTGCAGCCATGAAATTAAAGGACGCTTCCTCCTTGGAAGGAAAGTTATGACCAACCTAGACAGCATATTCAAAAGCAGAAACATTACTTTGCCAACAAAGGCCTGTCTAGTCAAGGCTATGGTTTTTCCTGTGGTCATGTATGGATACGAGAGTTGGACTGTGAAGAAAGCTGAGCACCGAAGAATTGATGCTTTTGAACTGTGGGTGTTGGAGAAGACTCTTGAGAGTCCATTGGACAGCAAGGAGATCCAACCAGTTCATTATGAAGATCAGCCCTGGGATTTCTTTGGAAGGAATGATGCTAAAGCTGAAACTCCAGTACTTTGGCCACCTCATGCGAAGAGTTGACTCATTGGAAAAGACTCTGATGCTGGGAGGGATTGGGGGCAGGAGGAGAAGAGGATGACGGAGGATGAGATGGCTGGATGGCATCACCAACTCGATGGACTTGAGTTTGAGTGAATTTGGGCAGTTGGTGATGGACAGGGAGCCCTGGTGTGCTGCGATTCATGGGGTCACAGAGAGTCGGATACGACTGAGCGACTGAACTGAACTGAGGACATTCACAAAAATGGGGAAGAAAGGATATGGTGTAATAAATTGGAAGAGAGGGCCCTTTGTTTTGTCTGCTTTCAGTGAATTCCAAATTCCCCCCAATCTTTCCAAAGCATATTCTTAGCAAATCTATAGGTGCATGGGTTGCTCATATATGTGTAACCTGGTGAGTGTCTGTATGCCTGTGTGTCTGAGGGTTAAGCCATGCCCACTGTTGGAGGGGTCCATGGTCTGTTATAAGTGAAATATATTAGCAGTGGTTTCAGTAAATTATGGGATTCAGTTAGCCAAAGAGTTCACAGGAGTCTCCAGAGGGCAAAGAAAACTTTAATTGCCTCTTTTTTTGCCTGTGCCTGGCTTTTGGAGAATAACATCAGCTGCTTTTTGAATAAGAAGCATTTCTCGCTTCATGATTCTCCAGGTAACCGGCCAGTTTCCACTGCTGAATTGATTTTGTTCCCAGTTTTTGGCGCATATTAAATAGCATGTGGTGACTCATTGTCTCTCAAGTTCTTTGAGGTTCATAACCAAGACATATTCCTCAGCTTGAATCGAGGTGCTTCTGTTCCCTGTCTCTCCTTGCTCCTCGTGGCTACACTGTCTTTTGTGGCCTGGGGGCCACACATCTGGAAAGCTGTACTCTTCCTCTTAGACCTCTCTGCCTGCATCCTGCCCTCCTTCAGAAAGCTGTGGTGCATTTGCCAAATACACATGTACGCAGGCACCAAAACACTTTTGTTGTCTCAGCCATTTACAAATAATTTAACAGCTTACAAATTATTTAAAAGCAATGAAGCCAGAGATCTCAGAACCTCCAGTTGTGTTCTATTATCTGTTGCCATGACCATCTTTGGGCATATTTTTCCATACTTCTGGGCACTTCATTGGATTTTCCTACTGCTTCCTACACATCAAATGTATGCTTGCCTACCCTAAATTTTGGGGAAAAGGATGTCTTTCTTTTCTTTCTTTCCTCTGGCTTTCCTGTTCCACCCAGCAAAATTCCACTTTCCCATGGCATCTTCTTCATCTTTTCCTTGGCTGTCTCTTCCCCTCCACCAACATTAATGACTACGTATTAGGTGATCTCCCTTCCAGTCCTCAGAATTTGCCTTCGGCATAGGCATTATTAACCATTCCTTGACAATGAGGACACTGATGCATGAAACAGGCAGCTTACTGGCTCAAGGTCACACAACTACCAAGGCAAAAGGCCAGATTTGATTCTGGATCTTCTGCTCTAGAGTCCCATTTCATTCCTCATCTTGCATTTTCTGCCAGATGGTATCTTGGTCTCGGAACATCCTTTATTCTGTATCTATTGGCTGTTTCCTTTTGCTCTGTCTAGATCTCTAAATTTGACTCTACCTGAGTCAGCTCTAGCCCATCCCAACATATCTGTGAATGTAATAAAGGAGAAGTGTGCTTAAACAGTCTGACAGATACAGCACCAATCAACCCTCTATGATGTGGCTTTGCAGGAAGTGTTTGCTAGAGACAGTATGGAACCCAGCCAGGTCTCAAGAACTGGATTTTCTCCTTCACATCAGGACAGGATTGGCTGTGCTCTCCCTAGAGGGCAAGAGAAAGACAAGGCTTCCTCTCCTTCCTCAGCCAAAGTCATAGGACTTTAGTCTTGCTAATGGACAAGAGTGAGGGAAGGTGGCATTTATACCAGTGGAAGGTTGACAACAATGTTTTTAAATGAAGGAGACTCAGGGAGCCAGAAATCTAATTTCCCATCTACAACCAGCTGCCAAACTGGATCCCCCTTTGAAAATGACTTACTTAGGTTTCAGTGGGAGCTGGTCCCTGTAGCATGTGTGTGCATCCATAGCAGTAGCTCTCTTTCCCAGAGAGTGGAATTTGTGTAAATCCAACAAATATTGGGAAAACTCAGAGCAGATCTTCAGGGCCCACTTCTCCATCCACATTCTTCACCTTCAGTTGATTCAGATGATGGAGATCCTATCTTCAAGGCACCCTTCCTCCCTCCATGCTCTGGCTGACTTTGCCTCCAACTGATCAGCCCACCACCACTCTTTCTCTCTCTAGGACCTTCATATCCCCCCTCTTCCTTGGCCATATCCTCCCAGTCTTGAAAATGCCCTTTCTGTGTCTCTGTCACTCCCTCGTACCACATTCTTTTTCACTGTATTCATAGCCAAACTTGAAAGCTGTCCCCGCTTTGTAAATAAGTTCATTTGTATCATTTTTCTTTTTTTAGATTTCACATAGAAGTGATATCATATGATATTTGTCTTTCTCTGTCTGCCTTTCTTAACTTAGTATAATAATCTCTAGGTCCTTCCATGTTGCTGCATTATTTCATTCTTTTTATGGCTGAGTAACACTCCATTATATATATGGACCACATCTTCTTTACCCACTCATCTGTCAGTGGATGACTAGATTCCTTACATGTCTTGACTATTGTAAATTGTGCTACAATGAACATTGAGGTGTATATGTCTTTTCCAAGTATGGTTTTCTCTGAGTATATGTTGCCAAAGGGAAAAGGTAGGGGAATGGACAAATTAGGAGGTTGGGATTAATGTATATACACCACTATATATACAATTGGAGAATGAAATGGAAATCCACTCCAATATTCTTGGAAATGGAAATCCCCTGGAAAGAGGAGCCTGGCAGGCTACAGTCCATGGGGTTGCAAAGAGTCAGATAGGACCTAGGGACTAAACAAAATGTATAAAACAGATAATCAACAGGGACATACTCTGTAGCACAGGAAACTATACTCAGGACTCTGTAATAATCTATATGGGAAGAGAATCTGAAAAAGAATGGATATATGTACTTAAATCACTTTCCTGTACATATGATGCTAACACAACATCATAAATTAATTATACTCCAATATAAAATGAAAAAAAATTTAAATAAAGAAAGCTGCATACAACTCATTGTACCTCTCTGCTTCCTCCCTGTAAATCGACTGAAACTGTTCTCTTAAAAATAATTATAAGTTCCTAGTAATCCACCTGATGGTTTCTGCTCATTCTTCCTGGGCTTTCTGCAGCTTTCAGCACCTTAACAATGTTCTTGTGCTTGCTTTGAGAGTCTCTTCCTCCTCACCTTCTAACCTTCCCTACTTCAGATCTGTCTCCCTCTTTCATTCTCTGAGACTCTGGCTCCATGTGAATCTTACTCCAAGAAACTCATCCCCTATCAAGAACTCAAATAGGATGGCTATTCAGATGGCTTTGAAATGTATTGTATATCTAGTTCTGGCCTAACCTTTCTCTAGATTCCAGCCTTATGTGTGTACCTATTAAATATTTCCACCCTATTAGGGTCCCATTATCACCCTAAAGTCAAAATGTCAGAACAAAGACCTCATTGTTTTCTCCAGAGTTAATCCTTCCTGATGTCCTCATATTGGGTGATACCATTGTTAGGTAGTTAGAATAGGGGAAAGGAGTCCAAAATGGCAATGGCTAAAAGACAAGGAAGGGAAAAGCCTGGGAAAATAGAACAAAGGAAGGTCAAAGAAAGGTCTGAGGACCGGAGAGAGGACTTCAGGTAAAACAGCACTCCTAGCTGAGCCTAATTTGCATTGGGCAGGCCCAGGGGGAAGAAAACATATCAAAGGAGGAGCCAAGGGTGCGTGCTCTCTCTCTCTCCCCTCCTCTGCCCCACCCCTGCCCCCGGCATGCAGTGCTGCACTCCTCCACTCTCTTCTCTTCTCCGAGGATTGGTTCTCCTGCTATCTTCTAAATAAAATAGAGCTGTAACACTGATTTGCCTAAGAGCTATGACACGGTTTGTTCAAGACCCGAGAGCTGTGATGCGCCGAGGGCTTAAATGTCCGTCACTCCAAATCATTGTTGTGACGAGACAAGAACCAAGAAGCATACACTCGCCTGACACCATAATCCTATAAATTGCTATAACGGGGAACCCAGTCCCTGAGTATTTTTCCTTATTCTCCAGATGATCTAGATTTTCCTCTGTGGCATCTTTTCTACAAATATGTTCTTTCTATTCTTATTCATGTCCCCTAGTTCTTCAGTGAACTGTCTCTAATCTATTTTCCTTCTAGTGCTAAATTCTCTGTACTCTGGGTACAGTTTCTATCCACTTTCTTGCATGTTACTGCCAAACTCATCTTCCTTAAAGACTTACACTCAACTCCTCCAAATCTTTTACTGGCTTTGCCACACTCTGCAGTCTTACATTAGGATTATCCCTACTAGTTGGAGGCTGTCTCCACCCCTTGTCCAGTGATATCTTCCACTTCTTTCCAATGTAAACCTATACACTTGAAGGCTCATTGCACTTCACCTTCCAAATCTCTCTTGGACCCTCCTCTCCTATCTTCTTTCCCACCTTCATGCCTACCTTTCATCCTTATCTCTTCCTTTAGAAATACTCCTACCCCCTTTTATCTAATTTCCTTTAGGGATCCTTTCATGATTCCCTCAACTGGAGTAGCATCAGCCTCATGGACAACCCAGGGTACTTGGTGTCTCTGCCTCTTATATGTTGCCACACATGTTCCTAGATTCCTCTCTTCATGGTCCTGTATATTGGTTATTTATTTATTTCTTCCCAGTTACACTGTAGGATCATGTTTACATTCTCCATGACACTTAAGATAAAATCTCTTACTTATTTATTGAATAAGAATGGTCTCCTGTGTGTGTGTGTGTGTGTGTGTGTGTGTGTGTGTGTACATGTGCGCACAAAATTAAGCAGGTCCTTTTAGGAGCCTTCCCAGTGATGACCCCTCTGTGTTCCTGCTTACTGTTGATGCGGAAAAAAGGCTATGGAAATACCTTAGCCTCCTGGGCCCTCCATGTAGAACAAAGAACAGGCCCTAGCAGTTAACATTTGGGGAATTAAAGACTGCAGAAACAAAGACAGGATAGTCAAGCAAGAGAGTAGCCAGAAATTAAATAATAAATCAGTCACAAGGACTCTCCGTTCTGTTTCACAGGTAAAGATAGGTCTGATGTACATTGCTAAGTTGTTCTGCAGATACTAAAACTCCCACTAAGTGGAGGAAGCTAACTCCATGATGTTCATGAGCACATAACTCCCAGCCTGGCTGGAGCCTGAGGATTGATAATGTTGACCTCTGTGACACCACGCTGTTACCTTACCATCAACTAGTTAGAGAACTGAGCCTGAGCTGATGCATACCCCCACAACCCTCTCCTTCACACTGTCTTTAAAAGCCCCTCCCTGAAAGCCATTGAGGAGTTCGAGTCTTTTGAGTATTAGTTGCCTGTACTCCCTGCTTGGTGCCTGCAATAAATGCCATACTTTTCTTCACAAACTGGTGTCTGTAGATTGGCTTTGCTGAGCATTGGGGGAGTAGACCCAAGTTCAATTCAGTAAGCATGAGGGTAGAGGGGGAGGTTGCAAAAGATAGCTCATTGAGATGTGGAAAGAAAATATTAGAACTTCAACTTATATTTATTCTAAATTTCTATTTTGTGACTGCTTTACAGTGAAATAATATCTGACAGTATTCATATATTCAGCATTTGCATGCAGTATTCATTATTAAATATACCTGAGGGTTGTGTTAGATTGGATTCACTAGAAACAGACTCTGAGGTAGAAAGTTGCTTTCAGAGGTTAATTGGGAGTATTCATGGGTGATATGCCTGCCAGGAAGAAAGGGGGCAAGCTGTTACCAAACTGGTCCTGGGTCCTCTTGCCCACTGTGCAGCAAAGCCAATTTACTGACATCAGGTTGATTTGGAAAATATTTTCCTGTGAGTTTGTTTTGAGCAATTATGGGATCCTTTCTCACTAATGAATTACATCTTACTCTCTCTCCTATCTGCAATCTTTCCTCAAACTCTCAGGAACTGAAAGTTTTCACCTCCTGATCCTTTTCACTGTGGATCTTTTAACTTGCATGCATCTTCAATTCCTTTCCCAGTCCAACTGGGGGGACATGGGGTTGCCTTGTGGTGGGAGTGAAGATCCCAGAGTTGGACAGATTCAGGTTTTTCAGTCCAGGTTTACATCCTAGGGTGACTGGCTGACTTTTTTTAGCACCAGTTTTACCATCTGTAAAAAGAAGAAAATGTTAGTAGCTATCTCATATGTATCTTATATTGGACATTCACTCCCATGGGGTTGTGGTAGGAATTCAAGAAGAGAAATCATAGAAAGTTCTTAGGCCAGTGTTTGGTTCAGAGAATGTGTAAATTAAATATTAGCTGTTTAAAATTTTAGATTTTTCTTTGCTTTTTCTATTTTCCACTATATCTTTGCTCTTTTCTCACTATTCCCTAGGAAACTGTGTCTCATGGGATCTCAGAGTAAAGGGAAACCCAGTTATGCAGCCCGTCTCTGCTGTTAGCTGTCTTTTCAGCACCCTTTTTATCTTGCTAGTTCCCCTTTCTGACCACATTTTTGTAGCCTACTCCTTTACATTGTCAGCTTGAGCATCAGATTGCACCAAGGAATACATTTCTGTTTAATGACTGTTTATTTATTTTTCTTAAATTGAAGTATAGTTGCTTTACAGTGTTGTGTTAGTTTGAGGTGTACAGCAAAGTGAATCCATTATGCCTGTGTAAATGCTTCCCAGGTTGTGCAGTGGTAAAGAATCTGCCTGCCCATGCGGTAAGCTCAAGAGATGCAGGTTCGATCCCTGGGTCAGGCAGGTCTGCTGGAGTAGGAAATGGCAGCCCACTCCAGTATTCTTGCCTGGGAAATCCCATGGACAGAGGAACTTGGTGGGCTAAGTCCATGGAGTCTCAGAGGGTCAGACGTGACTGAGCACACGCGTGCGTGCACACATACACACACGCTCAAATATTCTTTTTCATATTCTTTTCCATTATGGTTTATCACGGGATATTGTGTATAGTGTTCTGTGCTATGCAGTAGGTACTTGTTGATTATCTATTTTGCGTATAGTAATTTGTATCTGCTAATCCTAAATTCCTCATTTATTCTCCTCCCCCACAACACCCCTTTCCTCTTTGTTAACCATAAGTCTGTTCTCTGTGACTACGAGTCTTTTTCTAGTTTTTAAATAAGTTCCTCTGTGTCATATTTTAGATTCCACACACAAGTGATATCATTCGGTATTTCTTTCTCTTTTTCGACCTAGTGCGATCATCTAGAGTAAGATGATGATCGTGGTCCATCCATATTGCCGCAATCTTTCTGTTTCTTGTTACCCAGAGCACACCTGAAGTCCAGGCCACTGAGAGGTGCCAAGCCCTGGACACCACTGCCTGAGAGAGGCCTGCCTGTTCACTCAGCCGCATGGAATGGATTAAAGCCCTATCAGCGTCTGACTGCCATGCTTAGAGCCCTGCCGGTGTAAATCCAAAACGAAGCAGTTCTTGATCACTGCTACCACTCTTACTGATGCAAAAACCTCATGGGCTCAGACCAGCCAATGCTGGCCATTTACCCAAAATGCAAAGCGAAAGAGATGGGAAGGGAAAGCAACCATGTAAGCCAATAACTTTAAGTTGCTTCACAACCCTGAAGCTGTAGGTAAAAAATCATTTTGTCTGTTAAAAAGTCCTGATGATTAATTCCTTGTCTTCATTGTTGACAACTGCTGAACTCTCTGCTCTCCAAATACTCCAAGCTGACTTCTCGTGTACATTCACCTTTATGCTTTCATGTTTGTTTCCGTTTTTTAAAGAAAATAATAGGCCAAATCTCCTCTCATGTCCTTCTTATGCCAAATTTCCAAGGAAGGCACATTCCTGCCAGGATACCACCATAGGCATACACACACTAGTCCCCAAATCATACCTTTCTCCAAAAGCAAAAATGCCTTTCTGTCCGCTTGCTCCTGGAGTCCCTTGAATCTGCCTGTTGTGTCTGTTTTCTGCACTCCGCTCCTCTCTCTCCTTTCCTGTGTGATTTTTGGAGATCCATTCATACAGCCTGTCCAGGAAGACTCAAGGTCTTTCCAAGCACCAGATTCTTTCCAAAGTCTTTCAAAGCCCTGATTCCAGGAATCTACAAGAGTTACCCTTTTGAGCTTCTGCAAGTGACCAGCAGCCCAGTGTCACTGACAAGACTTCCTATCCTCCTGGTGCACTTTTTAGAATCCCTGTCAGTTTCATTCGCAGGCTGGGCAAGAGGCAGAAAGATTCCAGCATGAAGAATAGCTGTCAACCAGTTCTCTCTGACCCCTTTTGGCTTTCACCGACCCCAGAACATAGTCCATAGAGATGCAGCCTTCAGAATTAGCCTGTGCTTTTGTCTTTCTCCCAGAGGAGATTTTCAGACCCTTTGAAGCAGGAAGCAATCATCTGTATCATTTTTTTTTTCCTTTATATGGTAGTTTTCTCTTACATGCATTCCTGTGGAGCATGTGTACCATTTGTGGCCATTTTTATTAGTAATCGGAACTATAATAATATATAATTTCTTAGCAGTCTTCACCCAGGAATCTCATTGCACTTTATAAACAGCAACTAACTGGAGAGGGACGGCTATGTATTTATTTAATGATACGGTTGTATCTTCTGTTTAAACAAAATGTTCAGTTCTTTACTGTTTATTGTCAATGTAATTTCCTCCACATAATACAAATTAATGAGGAGAGAAAAAAGCAAATTTGTTTTTCATTAGTTACTAATTTAAGGGTTTCCAAGCTGATTAATCAGAGTTCTTCCAGCCTACCCCACCCCCACTTCTATGCGCTCAATTGATCAGCCATTTTTCTTCCTAAGGATATCATTTGTAGTAAAGTGTTTGTTTTGATTCCTTAACCTGTACTAATTTTCCATTTGAGTATACATCTGCATTTTCATATTTCTCTGTTCTTTTCCTTCCTCTCCCACAAAACCCACATGCGTATGAGACAAACACATGCACAGTGTCTCATTTTCATCTCTCTAGCAACTCCTGTTTCATCTAGTCTCTCAAAATTATGCCTTTCTTTCTCTCTTTTTTTCCCCCACTACCTTTGAATTTAACTCAGTGGGCTCAAGGGTGAGATCTTTCAATTTGGAGTTATCTCCAAATACACATGCAGACAGTAGGATGATAGCTTTCTGCTGCTGGTAAGATTATTAACTGCTCATACGACTTTATCACAGATTTTTGTGTGTGTGTCTGACAGTTGCTTGTAAAAACTGTATTTCTCCTAAAGTTCTCCAACTGCATTTCTATCATTATCACACATCTTTGCCTTTATTGGGCCCACTGGCAAAACCTCAATGATTAATTATAAAATAAACAGTTTCCAGCTGAAAGAGACTCTGTCTCCTTTCACAGGACCTGCCCCTTCCCTCCCCCACTGGCAGGGCTATTTTCATGTGACTTGTGAGGCTGTGCTGGGTCTCGTGCTTAGAAGCACCGCTTGCTGGATGCTTCGTAGTCATGGTCTTGGTATTCTTAATAACTTTATGACAAGGAACAGCATTTTCATTTTGCACCGGACACCACAATTATGACGTCAGTCCTGCTTCCTCAGTGGCATTTGCTTCCTCCTTTTTAAAAAAAAATGTTTTTTAAAAATTATCTACTTATTTAGCTACTCAGGGTCTTAGTTGCAGAATTTGGAATCTTTAGTTGTGGCATGTGGGAATCTAGTTCTCTGACCAGGGATGGAACCTGAGCCCCCTCCATTGGGAGTATGGAGTCTTAGCCACAGGACCACCAGGGAAGTCCCACTTCCTCCTTCTTTTTGCAGGTCCTAGAACCCCACGTGGGCCCGTTTTCTTCTTCTTTTCGCAGGTCTTAAGACCCCACGTGGGCTTCCCAGGTGGTGATAGTGGTAAAGAACCTGCCTGCCGTTGCAGGACACTTAACAGATGAGGGTTCAACCCCTGGGTCAGGAAGATCCCCTGGAGGAGGGCAAAATAATCCACTCCAGTACTCTTGCCTGGAGAATCCCATGGACAGAGGAACCTGGCAGGATATGGTCCACAGGGTCACAAAGAGTTGGGCATGACTGAACGACTTAGCACACATGCACAGGAACCCATGTAAAGTCAGAGAGGTTAGACTGGCCCCTTGGTGTGTATTATCACCAAGAAAGAGAATACAAGAGGCTTCTCTCACCAGGAGGAGCTTTCTGCCACCCTGTTCACCTCCACTGAGAGAATCTCCTCTGAGTGTCCTAGATCACTTGGTGACTTTTATTCCCACACATTCTTCCCCCCAGTCCTAGACCTCAGTGTTTCTCTTCATAAGATTCATCACATGAACTGTTCCCCTCTCTTCCACCTTCAGGTGACTCTTTTTTATCAGGCGATTGGCGCTGATGCAACTCAGTCCTTCAATGGCCAAGACATTGAACCTGGTACCTGAGCACCTCAGGACCTGAAATCTGAGCTCAAATATTCAGAAAAAGGCTTTTTTAGACAGTGACTGAGATGCAGTCAAGAAGCAACAATCAGCAAGAGGTGAACTGGGGTGAAAAGAAGGACATGAGCTTTGAAAGAAAGGGCTAGAGAATGGTTAGAGAATCAGCAGGCAACAAAGCAGTAACTGGGTCTAAGGAAGAGGTTTGTGTTCATCCCTCATGAAGATATGTACAAACAAGTATGCAAATGGAGGGAAAGAAGGCAAGGAGGGATCTTGTGAGTATGGTGGTTTAGTTGCTGACTCTTTTGACCCCCCGGACTGTAGCCCACCAGCCTGTCCCTAGGATTTCCCATGCAGGAATACTGGCATGGGTTGCCATTTCCTTCTCCAGGGGATCTTCCCAACCTAGGGGTGGAACCTGGGTCTCCTACATTGCAGGTGGGATTCTTTACCAACTGAGCCACCAGGGAAGCCCCTTGTGAGTATAAACTGATTGAAATGTCAACTGTCATCTGTTTCTTCAAGGCCCGTTGTGGAGGAAGGGCTGGGACTCTATTGGGAAGCAAATCTAACAGGGACTGGACCGTACCTTTCTCTTTTAAACACACATACACTACACCACCACGACATCATGACAATGTTATTTTTTCCCACCTGGCTTGTTCTGTTAGACGGCTGCGCTTAGGGATAAGGACCTTTATCTGTTTTTCAAGGCACTGCTGTGTGTCCTGCATTGGGAACAATGACATTCAATGCAGATTCAATCAGATTTGAAGAGTCATGAGCATGAGGCGTACTGCTGGGAGTCCAACTCTGGTCTCACTGTTGCTGGCTCTGTAGCTTTAGATGCATGTCTCAACTTCTCTACGCCTCAGTTGCTTCATCTGGAGACAGGATGTGGTGAGGATTAGATGGGTTAATAGACATAAAGCACTTACAATGGCTAAGCACTCAATAACTGTCAGCAATTATTATTGTGGCTGACTTTTCTCTCTGCCTTGGGAGGAAACAGAGCTGGACTGTGCAAAGGGTGTATTGAGGCCATGCTTTCTGGAGCTCTGGGGCCACATTGCCTGCTCCAAGCAAGGGCTGTCATCCTTTCAGGGTGTCAGACCATCCTCCTCACCTCTTACAGCAGAAGTGGGTCTTGATTCAAAGGTACAGCTCAGAGCCTTTATCCCTCGCTTTCATCTCTGGGCAAAGGTGATACATTGCATGCTTATTTCCTGAGGAAATTTACTAGGAAAATATTTCTGACCATTCACAGCCAGAGCAGACCATAGACATATGACTGTGCTATGTGAGTAATATTATTTTCAGATATTGATAAAGCTGCTGTGGTAGTGAATGAGACAGTGAGATGATGATAATATATCCAATGCATACATAAGAACAAAGCATGTGACACTTGGGAAAAATCTTTCTGGGAAATCAGTGGATCCAAGTGGTAGAAATACTGACATAACTGATGGGACTACAGTGCCTGATGAAAGGCCATCTCTTGCCTCATCTCCGAAGTCCCTAAAAAGCAATAAATTCAAACCGATTACACAATAAAATATTTCAACATATTATTCAGTTTAACCTGCTAACACAATGTTAGACCTTGGCATTTTTCATTGCTTCTAGCTTCTTTGTGGAAAGAATTCATCCCATTAGGTGACAGCTGTCCTTGATACTAAAGTAACATTCAATCTCTCTTCTTCTTCTTTTTTTTTCTCAGATGCAAACCAGGGATGTTTGTGACTTGCTTTCAGAGTGTCTCATGCACTTGATGTTTTAATTATTTTCTTTAGCACAGCCAAGCTTGCCATTGGAGAATTCTTTGAATTTTCAAACAAAGCCCAATGCCACAGAAACCCTGCACAGTCTCAGAATAAAGCAATATTATATCCCAGAGAAAGCATTTGATTTCAGGCGCAACTGTGCTAACACTCATCAGCCACATCCCACCCAGCCCAGTAGATGCATATAAGTGGCCTCCTGCAGGTGGAGACTGTCATTTTCTGTGACCTCCAGCTCCCTGTCCACACAAGTATCAGGTTATCTGATTCTTGCATTCACTGACCACAGTCAGAGAGCCCCTGAATGAATCAAATTATCAGAAGGTAACTTCTCCAGATAGGAGTCAAAGGAGAAGAAAAACAACCGTATGTCCCCACACTGGTTTCCTTAACACCTTCTGTCTGAAGGAACAACGTACATGAGACCATTGGGGAGATGATGGCAACAGAGGAGAGTCATCTAGGTCATCTTTGCCCTCAAACACTGTGTATTGTCAACAGTTGCATTGTCAGTTGCTTCATCTAAGCTTTTTGAGTGCTTTTCACTGGTAAAGATAATAATGGTGATACTAGGGTAAAACAACAACAACAACAAAAACTTCCTATGCTAACATGTCTTCAGAGTCCAGCAGGGTAATCCTTTCATTCTTTTTGGCACAGTGGCCCATGAGCATGAAGGGGCAATAAAGATATGACACTGATAGGAGGATGTACTTAACCAACACACTGTGATGCTAATGGAAAACATCTCAGCCATGGTCATATGACGCTGTTTGCCTGAACTCTCCCTAGTTGCTGGCAATCATCTTGTGACAAGTGTCATCTTCAACAAGAGGAGAACCTTAAACATCCAGTATGGGCACAAACATCTTTTGCTAGCAATGAGTCATTTCAGAAAAACAAGTGCTTCTACGTAGATTTCCCTTGCATACACTGACCCCAGGTAAGGAGAGAGTGAACGCAGACTAATTAACAAGATGATTTGAAGCTAATACTCAGGAGTGCCTAGGCTTCTGATTCCCATTTGTAAATATTTTCTTTTTCCTCTGCTTGTAACAAAATTTGAAGCTAGTCGGACTTCTTATTGGCTTTAGGAGGTTTTTGAGGGGGCAGAATTTCTCTCAATCTGTGTGTG
The DNA here is from genome assembly GCF_042477335.2 of Ovis canadensis. Lineage (NCBI taxonomy): Eukaryota > Metazoa > Chordata > Mammalia > Artiodactyla > Bovidae > Ovis > Ovis canadensis. The sequence goes on along the minus strand of NC_091252.1, from coordinate 60,009,256 downwards.
AATCTGACATTTGCTCTTAGTTTATTCAGACATGTAACAAAATGTCATAGGATGTACACAGACATTTGCACTAACAATTCTATCAGCATTTCATTGGTGTTCAAAGATCAAAAGAGCTTGATCTTTGTGTGGAAGATGAGGATGAGACCCTTTGAGGTCCAGCTAACCGTGTGTTTCTTATTCTCCCTTAAGATCCTCAAGGTGATGGGAACTTTTCAGAATGTGCTCCCAGAGGGATAGCAGTCAGGACAAAGGAAAACATTTGGAAACAACTCACTAATCTAAACAAGTCTAAATGAAAAACAAAAAAGGCAAGATGCAAAGGCAACCATTTCAGGAACCAAGAGGACTCAGAGGAAAGATTTGAAGTGAGTCAGTGAAATTCTCTGATTCAGGGTTTTGATACTTAGTCTTGCTTTTTTAGTCCTGGGCTAATTGTGTTGGAAGGGGCTAGTACCAAGAGGACAACATGACCATCTTCCGCATGTGGGCTTAGTTATTTTTACTTGGGACCCAGATGTCTCAGAGCACACTACATTTAGAGACAGTTTTCACCCCATGGAAAGGGAAGCCTGGAGTATAATATTATGCTCCCAGGAAGCCTGGGAATGTAATCTTTTGGTAAACTCACAGATCTTTCAGTCATTCTCTTGTAGTTTAAATTTAACATATCTTCCTCATTTCCTTCTTCACTGGGTCAGGGAATCATGTGTGAGTACAAAATGATGAAGCTGACGCAGGAAGAGGTAGGTTGGAAGTGAACATCTTCCTTGTGATTGGGCGGAAAGAAGACTTTGGGTAAATTCATGAAGTTTGAGAGGCATCTCAGAAGATAACTGAGTGGCAAAGATCACCTAGTATATTTGAGATGGCAGATATTCATCAACATGCTCGGGAGAAAGGACAGAGATGGAGGAGAGAGGTGAGGAGCAAGGTAAGATCTAGGGGAATAAACCTAGGTCTAGAGCCCATGAAAAAGCAAGGTGGTGATATTTTCAGGACTTACCTACCAAAAGGCCAACTTTGCCCTCACTAGATATTGACTGAATCTTTGGACATCAGTTTGTATAGCATCAGGCTAAAATTAGAAGCCTAGAGTTTTTCAAACTGGTGAGGCAACTTACCATAAGCAGTTAGGTAAGTCTCAAACTATTTCAATCTACAGAGATGCCTAGTGTAAGAAGGTTTACTAGCTGGCTAGTCTAGCTCAGTTGGTAAAGAATCCGCCTGTAATGCAGGAGACCTTGGTTCAATTCCTGGGTTGGGAAGATCCTCTGGAGAAGGGATAGGCTACCCACTCCAGTATTCTTGGGCTTCTCTTGTTGCTCAGCTGGCAAAGAATCTGCCTACAATGCGGGAGACCTGGGTTCAATCCCTGGGTTGGAAAGATCTCCTGGAGAAGGGAAAGGCTACCCACTCCAGTATTCTGGCCTGGAGAATTCCAGACTATACAATCCATAGGGTCACAAAGAGTCAGACATGACTGAGTGACTTTCACTTTCACTTTCAGTCTTTCTTAAGAGTCATTCAGTTCAGTTCAGTTCAGTTGAGTCACTCAGTCGTGTCCGACTCTTTGCAACCCCATGAATCGCAGCACGCCAGGCCTCCCTGTCCATCACCATCTCCTGGAGTTCACTCAGACTCACGTCCATCAAGTCAGTGATGCCATCCAGCCATCTCATCCTCTGTCATCCCCTTCTTCGCCTGCCCCCAATCCCTCCCAGCATCAGAGTCTTTTCCAATGAGTCAGCTCTTCCCATGAGGTGGCCAAAGTACTGGAGTTTCAGCTTTAGAATCATTCCCTCCAAAGAACTCCTGGGGTTGATCTCCTTCAGAATGGACTGGTTGGATCTCCTTGCAGTCCAAGGGACTCTCAAGAGTCTTCTCCAACACCATAGTTCAAAAGCATCAATTCTTTGGTGCTCAGCCTTCTTCACAGTCCAACTCTCACATCCATACATGACTACTGGAAAAACCATAGCCTTGACTAGACGGACCTTAGTCAGCAAAGTAATGTCTCTGCTTTTGAATATACTATCTAGGTTGGTCATAACTTTTCTTCCAAGGAATAAGCGTCTTTTAATTTCATGGCTGCAGTCACCATCTGCAGTGATTTTAGAGCCCAAAAAATTAAAGTCTGACACTGTTTCCACTGTTTCCCCATCTATTTCCCACAAAGTGATGGGACCGGATGCCATGATCTTCATTTTCTGAATGTTGAGCTTTAAGCCAACTTTTTCGCTCTCCTCTTTCACTCTCATCAAGAGGCTTTTTAGCTCCTCTTCACTTTCTGCCATAAGGGTGGTGTCATCTGCATATCTGAGGTTGTTGATATTTCTCCCGGCAATCTTGATTCCAGCTTGTGCTTCTACCAGTCCAGCATTTCTCATGATGTACTCTGCATAGAAGTTACATAAGCAGGGTGACAACATACAGCCTTGATGTACTCCTTTTCCTATTTGGAACCAGTCTGTTGTTCCATGTCCAGTTCTAACTGTTGCTTCCTGACCTGCATACAGATTTCTCAAGAGGCAGGTCAGGTGGTCTGGTATTCCCATCTCTCTCAGAATTTTCCACAGTTTATTGTGATCCACACAGTCAAAGGCTTTGGCATAGTCAATAAAGCAGAAATAGATGTTTTTCTGGAACTCTCTTGCTTTTTCCATGATCTAGCGGATGTTGGCAATTTGATCTCTGGTTCCTCCGCCTTTTCTAAAACCAGCTTGAACATCAGGGAGTTCACAGTTCATGTATTGCTAAAGCCTGGCTTGGAGAATTTTGAGCATTACTTTACTAGCATGTGAGATGAGTGCAATTGTGTGGTAGTTTGAGCATTCTTTTGCATTGCCTTTCTTTGGGATTGGAATGAGAACTGACCTTTTCCAGTCCTATGGCCACTGCTGAGTTTTCCAAATTTGCTGGCATATTGAGTGGACCATACGTGTTCTAAATATCTAAATGGGGACCTTCAATAACATGGAAGATGGAGAAAGCAAAGATACGATTCAAGTCCTGGAAAAGTATTTTTCCATCAGTTATTCAGTACATAACTAAGCTCAAAAAATGAAACGGAAATGGTGGGGCAGAAATTTAGAGAGAAACCAGAGCCAAAGCAGTAAGTAGGAGCTGATACCATTTGCCAACGTGGCTTTCAGATGAGGTATGTCTCTAGAGTCCAGAGGTTGGGGACTAGAGAAATGGCATTGGATCCATGTGAGGTTGGCCAGCTGAAAAATAACTCCATGCATGAAAAGATATAGAAAAACTTTTCCTACCAGCTCAGAAGAACAGAAATAAAAATTATTATTTGTTGAAGGCTTTGGGGGAAAGGGGAAGAGTTGTTTATGCAAAGTGTAAAACCACCTGTGGGTTGTGCCAAATGTAGATGTGGTCTGAATTTATTCTACCAGGATGGTGCAGAAAACCTAAACCATGAAATTAGCGTTAGAAGCTGATTTTGGATCATCGAATGACTTGAAATCCCCAGTGACAACTCATCTAAAAGGACCCAAAAATGTTTTATTTTTTTCTCCCACATTAAGAGCAATCAAGACTTTCAGGGAAAGATAGTCTCTGCAGAAGATGAGCTCACAAATTAAAAAATTACAAACCACATGAGGAAATGAATCACCATGAAGGAGAGCCAAGGCATAAAAACAAATGAAAACTTGCTACCCAATGTGACCATAATAAATCTGAGGCTCTGTAGATTTTGAAAGAATTAAATGGAACTTCTGAAAATGAAAACAATAGAGATTAAGGTTTTTAAATGTTGAAAGGATAAGTATTAGTATGATGAGAAGGTTGTGTATCAGAAATAGATGTCTTTATTTTATACAATAATGACCAATATTATGAGAAAATGGCAAAGGAAATCAGTTCTGAATATTCATTGGAAGGACTTACCTGATGCTGGGAAGGATTGAAGGCAGGAGGAGAAGGGGACAACAGAAGATGTGATGGTTGGATGGCATCATTGACTCAATGGACATGAGTTTGAGTAAGCTTTGGGAGTTGGTGATGGACAGGGAGGCCTGGTGTGCTGCAGTCTATGGAGTCACAGTCAGACATGACTGAGCGAACTGAACTGAAGGCAATTTTATGTCATATTTATTCATGTCCACTATGAAAGTCTATATTAAGTTCTTACAATATCAAAACCAGTTAAGATGCAGTCCCTGACCTTTGGGTGCTCATATTCTAGGACAAAAAGAATAATAGTGCAAAATGAACAATAAAATATCACAGATGAATAGGCTGCAGTGAGGGCCTAAAGGAGGGAGTGACCGAATCTATTGGGGTTGGGTGGAGGGCAGTCAGAAAAAGCTTTGTAGATATTTGAGTTGAGGCTTAAAAGATGGGTGGGTATTTTCCAGATCCACAAAGAGGGAAAGCCATTAAAAGTAGAAGGTATGTGGTTAAAAAAAAAAAAAAAAAAGGCAAGTCTGTGTCATTAAGCATGAGGGTGAAGGAAAGGGTAGAGAAGGAGACGGGGAAAGGTCGTGAATAGCAAATGGTGATTTTCTCAGAGAGATGGAAGAAAAGCACAGTCACACTATACTTAGGAGCCAGGAGTTAGACTTTCTGGTTTAAATCTTGGGTCTGCAATTTACTGGTAATATAGCTTAGCTCAAGTTACTTAATCTCTCTCTGTCTCAATGTCTTCAACTATAAAAGAGATAAAGGACAATGCAAAATCTTAAGAAGATTGTTGTGACCATTAAATGAGATGATGAGGATCAACACCTGGCACAGTTTCTAATATATTTTAAACAGTTAACACTAACCCTTATTATTTTAACTGCTAATCTTATTAAAACAGAGAGGATTTTGAGAGAGATGAATGCAAACAGCTAAGTCAAACTATCACAGTATTTATTCAGCCAAAAGAATATTTAAGACACTATGTAAGGTGTCTAGGGTTAGTGTAATGAACAAAACAGACCCAGTTCCTTCCCTCAAGAAACTTACATCCTAAAAGGGAGGACAACTATCAAAAGGAGACAGAAAATGTTAAAATGTTAAGAGGGAGCAGAGAAAATGCATTGTGTTGGGACTTCCCTGGTGGCCCAGTGGCTAAGACTCTGTGTTCCCAAAGCAGGGGGCCCCAAGTTCAGTCCCTGGTCAGGGAACTAGATCCCACATGTTGCAACTAAGATCTGGTGCAGCCAAATAAATAATTAACTATTTTTTTAAAAAGAAAATGCATTAAGTTGATCAGTATCCCCTGGGAACATGTTATTATTGCCATTTCTCAGATTCTACCACAGACCTACTGAACTGAAAGCTGTGAACAGGGTCCAGCAATCTGTTTTAACAAATACTCTGATTCTGACACAAGCTAAAGTTTGAGAATTGCTGCCCTCGGCTTTTGTTTCTTTAAGTTTCTTGTCAGGAGGTCGCTATCCATTTGGAAGCAGCTTAACAGCAACTGGAATGAAGCCATTGGAAATTCCAGGTTCTCTTCTTGTGCTTTCAGTTTTTCATGGGTTGTTCTGAGAACTAATTTAGGTTTAAAAGGCCTTGTTTTTTTAAATTGAATCTTGGTAAAAATCGTAAGAAAGAAATCAATAACTAATTAGAGCCCATTTGATTTTCCCTCTTTAGGACCTCCAGGGAAATAGAGCATGGGTCTCTACAGGGGGCTCCACAGCCAGCCAAAGAAACAAGGAGAGGATCCCTACCCAGGATCAGGAACTAGGGCCACCCATACACAAAGGTTGACTGCCCTGGAGAATTTATTCTGCGGGTCCCGCCCACTGTCTAGCCTCTTGTAAGCTTCCTGAAGTACCTAAGTGGTCGGTCATAAAGTATCTTCTAAAGAAAGTAAGTTCAGTCAATGACAAAACTTTTAATTTGTGACTGGGAATATAAATTGAAACAATACTACTTGTGGGCTTCCTTTTTAACCTTTCTTCTGTAAATAATGCTCACCTTTTATCTTGAACGTATGTTGAAGAAATATTTAATGAAATTTCATTCCAAGGGTTGCTGAATGATTCATCTTCCCAGGACTACCCCACATCTAAGTCAGGCTGGAGCAAATGGACAGTTCTATGAAAATTTGCATTTAACTTTATTTATTCTGCATGTTCAGATATGCATGTAGTGAGATTGAGGGAATTTTCAATATATTGGTTTAATTGGAAAAATTCCATTAGACTATTTCTCTCCCCAGTAGTCTCCACTCACTTTCCCCATCTCACCATTTCTACATCATTTAAAAAAAAAAAAAAATCACAGTGGCTAAAACACTTTAATTCCCAGATCTACCATGTATTTGCACATGACTTTAAGGGGAAGGAATTCTCCAGTGATTCTCCTATAAACATTTGTAAATGGCAGTATCTTCATGTGTAAATGGAAGGAAGGTAATGGCTTTTGCCTGATGGGTTTTTAAAAAGCACTGTGTTTGTAAATGATTTCTGGCTTCTTTGAGTCAAAGAATTTTATCAATTAAAGCAGAAAGATTCTGACATAAAAACACCAGTTATTCCTGAGAAATACAAGAATGTCCCTACAGGAAAAACCATGAAGCTCAAAGGGCAAATGCATTAATTGAGTGAAACTAATAAATTATTGGAAAACACTTTTCTAAAAGAAGAAAATGTCATAAATATGAACAACAGTGTTACTATTAACTCTAAAAAGAAGTAGAATGTCTCACATTGCAGCCTACCAAAGTCATCTTTCAAGCATCTTTATTCAGAAACAATGACCTACTACAATATTAATTTAGAAACTAAAATTCCCAGTGCGGAATAAGCACTTATTCATTGTTGGAACTCTGGAAGCTTAAAAGGCTTTATTAGATGGAGGTGGTGAAAGCAGCCTACTGGCCTTCTTACAAATGAGAGTAAGATGTGCCCAGGAGAATTACGAGAAGTGCTGAGGTCTAATCTGAAGGGGAAATTGACACCAGTAGATCAGAACCTACATAGTTGACATGTATTATTGAAAACCTAGGCGTAATAGTATAGTATCATATTTACTTTTATCATTTAGAGTAGTGAATAGCCCAAGGTAAGAGAAGTAAAAGTGATTATTAATAATATATATGTATATATATAGTTGACACTATTATTTTAGAACATTTACATTAACGTATAAATGATAGTAAGTTCAATGTATCATGAGGACATTTGCAGTCTAATATAGGAGCTTGTTAATCTGAATTCATTTCTAATTGGAGAAATCACAACTTCTCTTTCCCTGGCAGCCACTCACTTGCCTCATCTCATCTGTGAGGTCAACATCCTAAACCTTTTGCTGCCTTGCAAACTAGACCCATACGGTGTAAAATGCAGAGAATCAATACTGTTTCTTAGCTGGAAGTCTCCTGTCACTTAGACTTCTCTATCCTAACACCTTTACAAGTGTCTTCGTATCTCATGGGACTTGGTAAAGATAGCCAGTTTTGGAGGGAGATGTGAACGTCAGCACAAACCAAATAGATACTCAGAATCTAAGAAACCCAAAATGACTACAGAGAATGACTTATATACTATAAATTATCATAGAACCCTACAACCTCTAAAGAGCTTTGAGCTGTTTTCCCAGTGTAGGTAAAAGATCTGCACAAGTGTTTCTTAAATGAATAACGTATAAATCAACAAATAATCGGATTTTGTTGATTCATGTAAACTATCATTATGGAACAGAGTAAAACAATCTGGTCAGAACAGTGTAGCAATAAACAATTATTCTAAAATACCATAACAAGATGGTTGAGAAGTAGGAATCATGATATGATCATGTTTTTGAAAGTCAAATGGACGAGCTAAGTTTTTTGATCTGTATTCTCAAAATTAATTCCCCATATTAAATCTCAAATTGGCACTGAAATAGTGTTATCAATTATACAAAGTTTCAAGTATAACTCTAAGTCCACTGAGAATCATCTATTTATTTTCAGTGTCTTCAAATTTTTGCATATATATGATCTTTGGGGAAAAAGTAATATCTACTGCAAAGAGTTTGACTTTATATATGAATTCTGTGCACAGAGATTGACTGCTGCTGAGTCACCTGGGAGGCTCTGGGGAGAGCTACATGGCACTGAATTTGATCATAGAAGACAGAATCATATTTTAAAAAGAATTTTCCCAGAAGTTCAGCTACACAGCAGAGATCTGCCATTTTTCTTTTCAGTGCTGGCTGCAAACACCACACGTGGGACAGAGTAGGGGGACTGGAACCTATTGGCGACTCATGGGAAGATATCTAGTCATTCTGATGTGAATTGCACTACTGTCTTATTTTCTAAATGCTCCCAAATATAATGTGACATGAATGTAGCATTTTATAGACTTAACATGTAGTCACAGAAACAATCCCATTTCATCATGATTCTAGCCCATTGGTTCTGAAGAGCAACCAGGAGAACAATTGCTGTTGTTCAGTCATGTCAGACTCTCTGTGACACCATAGATTGCTGCACGTCAGGCCTTCCCATCCTTCACTATATCCTAGGGCTTGCTCAAACCCATGTCCATTGAGTTGGTGATGCCATCCAACCATCTCATTCTCTATGGTCCCCTTCTTCTCTTGCCCTCAATCTTTCCCAGCATCACGGTCTTTTCCAATGAGTCGGCTCTTTGCAACAGGTGGCCAAAGTATTGGAGCATCAGCTTCAATGTCGGTCCTTCCAATGAATATTCAGGCTTGATTTCCTGTAGGATTGACTGGTTTGATCTCCTTGCAATCCAAGGGACTCTCGAGAGTCTTCTCCAGCACCACAGTTTTAAAGCATCAATTCTTCAGTGCTCAGCCATCTTTAGTGGGCTTCCCTAGTAGCTCAGCTGTTAAAGAATATGCCTGCAATGCAGGAGACCCTGGTTTGATTTCTGGGTCAGGAAGATCCACTGGAGAAGGGATAGACTAACCACTCCAGTACTCTTGGGCTTCCCTGGTGGCTTACCTGGTAAAGAATCCACCTACAATGCGAGAGACCTGGTTTCGATCCCTGGGTTGGGAAGATCCCCTGAAGAAGGGAACGACTACTCACTCCAGTATTCTGGCCTGGATAATTCCATGGACTGTAAAAGACTTTGATGCTGGGAGGGATTGGGGGCAGGAGAAGAAGGGGACGACAGAGGATGAGATGGCTGGATGGCATCACTGACTCGATGGACGCGAGTCTGAGTGGACTCCAGGAGTTGGTGATGGACAGGGAGGCCTGGCGTGCTGCGATTCATGGGGTCGCAAAGAGTCAGACACGACTGAGCAACTGAACTGAACTGTATAGTCCATGGGATCACAAAGAGGCAGACAAGACCAAGCGACTTTCACTTTCAGCCATCTTTGTAGTCCAACTCTCACATTCGTACATGACTACTGGAAAAACCATAGCTTTGACTATACAGACCTTTGTTGGCACAGTGTCAGAGAACAATTGCCGGGGCCCCATTGATGGGGCAGGAATGAAGTACAGCCAAGCTCTAACTTAGATATTAAGTCAGGCCTTGAACCTGGGCCTGGCATCCTTTCCAGGACAGCACAGTGTCTTCACAGAGTCTTGGCTGCTTTGGGGAGCCAGGAAGCGGGCTGCTGCTTGATGACGATGGCCTCTCTGGAGAACCTTGGGAGAGGTCCAAAACTGAGTGCTTAGCCTCAGCACCCAGTGGACATGGACAAAATCACTGCTAAATGGACGTAAAGTCCCCTCTGGCTTGCTCCCATCTTGTTTATGTTCTTCTCTCTGCTACTTTGGAGCTAATTATGCGGTGTGCTGAGTGTCTCTGCTCCCAGATCTCATGCTGCCCGTTCTCTGACCGTTCGCCTGCCTGTTATTTCTGTCAGTAGAGAGAGGTCAGCCAGATAAGGCATCAGACTTTAATCAGCCTTCTTTCCCTCTTGTTAGCATCAGTAGAAAAATCTTTACAGAATGTTTCATATTTAGCTTTCAAGGATTGGGACATCCAGGGATTATTTATGGATTTCATTACTCACTTTATTCCGTTCACTATTATTGTGAAGAGCTGAGGTTTGCCTATATTCCTAACATAATTTCAAGTTTGCAGAGGGGTCCTATGCCCTAAGGAACTGAACGTACTCAGTTCATTATATCTATCCATTCAAACAATTCTGCTTTACAGAATACGGAAGGATGCAAGAAATGCTGGTGCAGGATTAGAGGGTAGGAAGAGTAAAAAAGAATTAAACTATAAATATCTTCCTTTGAACAATAGAGCTATTTCTTAGAAGTTATTAAGAATTGGATTTATGCAAGCTACACTGAGGTACCACCTCACACTAGTCAGAATGGCCATGATTAAAAAATTTACAGAGGCTTCCCTGGTCCAGGGGCTGGGATGCTATGTTCCCATTGTAAGGGGCCCAGGTTCGATCCCTGGTCTGGGAAATAGAAATCACATACCAAAACTAAGAGTTCACATGCCACAACTAAAGATTCTGAATGCTGCAACTAAGACCCAGCACAGCCAAATAAGTAAATAAATAGAAGTAAATATTTAAAAAATTATCTACAAGTAACAGATGCTGGAGAGAGTGTGGAGAAAAGGGAACCCTCCTATACTGTTGATGGGAATGTAAATAGGGAAAACAGTATGGAGGTTCCTCAAAAAGCTAAAAAGAAAGTTGCCATATGATCCAGCAGTCCCAGGGCATATATACAGACAAAACTATAAATTTAAAAGATATATGCACCCCTATGTTCATAGCAGCACCATTCACAATAGCCAAGACATGGAAACAACCTAAATGTTCATCAACAGGTGACTGGATAAAGATGCAGTGCATATACATATGCAGCGGAATAGCACTCAGCCATAAAAAATGCCATTTACAGCGATGAGAAGGGGTCTGGAAATTACCACACCACATGAAATAAGTCAGAAAGAGAAAGACAATTCCCCTCTGAGATCATTTATATGTGAAATCTAAAATGTGATACAAATGATTTAATCTACAAAACAGAAATAGACTCAGACACATAGAGAACAAATTTGTGGTTGCCAGGGGGAAGGAAGATTGGGGGAGGGATGGATTGGGAGTTTGGGATTAGCAGATGCAAAGTATTATATATAAACAGGTAAATATCAAGGTCCTACCGTATAACATGGGGGATTATATTCAATATCCTGTGATAATCCATAATGGAAAGGAATATGAAGAAGGATGCATATAGATATCTATAACTGAATCACTTTGCTATAGAATAGAAATTAATACAACATTGTGAATCAACTACACTTCAATAAATTTTTAGGAACATTTGGTTACATTTGAAATCCAGTAGAGAAGTTGACAATTCAAGGCATACCCTGCTATGAGCTCTTTTGCAGGTGCAAAGTATCTTTGTGAGGAAATAATTCCCTCCCCATTTGTCTTTTTTATGAATTTGAGTTTGAATCTATCAAGCTGTCTAAAAACACCTGTATAGCTAAATCTGCCAAGATGTTTTCATTGACTACCTGGTAGATGAACAAATGCATTTTCTCGTGGCAACATGAGAAGTTGTCTGGCCATTTCCACATTCAAAGGTGAGAAGTGCTTATCATAAATTGGACAAAAGGCTTTTAATGGGCCACACCTGATTAGGTTCCTACAATTTTTGAACACTCATTCTCTGCCTACAGGAGAAAAGCAAATGGATGAGTTTATACAGCCACGTTCAGAAGCTTCTGCTTTATGTAATGTTAAATCTATTGGTTATTGTGTTTACATATATTTGGGTAGGAAAGACCCATTTGTTTTTAGGTTTCTAAATCTAATATCTTTGCAAATACTTTAATCACTTGCCTATGGAGTTTTCATTAGATTCAAAGGGTTATATAAGCTCATTTTCATTCATAAATTGCATACTCTTTTCTGCTCTTTATATCTCATTTTTACTTTGCTAGCTACAGGGGAAAAAAACTAATGTTTTTAGTTCCTGTTTTCCAGATAATTGCTATCTTTGCTGTCCTTGGTGCAAATGTCTTCCAAGTTCCAATACAAACACATAGTGATATGTAAAACAAGCTGGAAAATTTGTAAGGGTTTCAAGTATAGTAAAGCTGATTTTCCCCAGAGTTTTCATTTCTCTTGGCCCACTGCCTATCCTCTGAGTATCCTATCCCTGGACACATAGTAAAGAACTTCCTTTTTAGACTGGTTTGTTCTATTTATTGTCAAAGACAATAGCAGTGAGAGTAATGACATTAAGCTCTGTTGCCAAGTCCTATAGTTCACGACTGTTTCCTGGCACTGGCATTCATTCTCTTCCTTTCAATTCAGATGAGAGGTCATATGTTGGTTACATGCTTAGTCATCCTTAGAAGCAGCCCTGGAAGCACTTTTGGTTGTCCTTCAATCTTGAGAAATCCAAGCACTCCATAAGGAGGGCCATGGAAGCCAATTCCATTGGTGGACATGGCATTTTAACCACAGTATTGTCTGTTTCTAGCTTCAAACTATTAAGGGCGGTCTGTGAATATGCACACAAAACCTCAAGAATCTCCCTATTCTACTGCAGACATCTCCTGAGGCCACCTTGCTAAAGAATTTACTTTCATAATCAGTTTCTCAGAATCAATATTTCTTTTCCTATTTCCCTCCACTTGGCCATAATATGATTAGAACAAGAACTCTCATGCTTTGGGACTTATCAGAATTCTTGCTAAAGGAACACTGTCCAGAGGTCCTTCTCTCAGGTGTGAACTCAGCTGTCTTCTTTTCTTGTGGACTTGGCAATGGCTATGAGAGTAAGAGAGCTTGGGACTGGGTCTCTAGGGGAAGCAAACGTGCCTCTATTTTCTTGGAGGGGCCTCAAGAAGGGACATATTGTGCCAAGATCTTTGTTGATTTATATTTGCTGTAACAGTCACATGTTCCATCTTGCTCATCTTTCCCTGAAGGCTGTCCTTAGGAGACAGTGGCATTTTGCATCAAGTGTGATCTATTCTGGATCATTCAAAGGAGATGTTTGTACTTGGTGATTGCAGCCGTGAAATTAAAAGATGCCTGCTCCTTGGAAGGAAAGTTATGACCAACCTAGACAGCATATTAAAAAGCAGAGACACTACTTTGCCAACAAAGTCTGTCTAGTCAAAGCTATGGTTTTTCCAGTAGTCATTTATGGATGTGAGAGTCAGACTATAAAGAAAGCTGAGGGCTTTTGAATTGACGCTTTTGAACTGTGGTGTTGGAGAAGACTCTTGAGAATCCCTTGAACTGCAAGGAGATCCAACCAGTCCATCCTAAAGGAGATCAGTCCTGAGTGTTCATTGGAAGAACTGATGTTGAAGCTGAAACTCCAACACTTTGGCCACCTGATGCGGAGAGCTGACTCATTTGAAAAGACTCTGATGCTGGGAAAGATTGAAGGCAGGAGGAGAAGGGGACGACAGAGGATGAGATGGTTGAATGGCATCACTGACACAATGGACATGGGTTTGGGCGGACTCTGGGAGTTGGTGATGGACAGGGAGGCCTGGCGTGCTGTAGTTCATGGGGTCACAAAGAGTCAGACACGACTGACTGAACTGAACTGAACTGAATGTCAGTGAATAATGCTGAAATACATAGGACTTTCCCTTTTGTTAGGAAATGGAAGACATTTTCTATCTCTAATTCCTTAAACAGTAGGAAGGAATTAATACCTGAAAATATTTGCATTGGATGACCAAGTAAGACAAATTATTCATAGCCACCTATTTATAAAGATAGGAATTTAATAAGACATGCAATCAGAGGCTGAGTTGAACAAATAAATGATCTCTGTCCCTTTCTAGAATAGTCAGAAATTTGAACAAAGCACAAATCAGAAAAATTGTTGTTAGGTTTATAAGTACAAGTAAATAAAACCTGTCTTAAAATATGTGGCAAATTCCCCCCATCCCTTAAAAAAACACAAAATGTCTGGGTAGATTTTTGTGAACACAGATACAGTGAAGTGTTGACAAAAACCAAAATATTCAATTAATTTGGAAGAGGATTAATCCAGAATACTTTAAAGCTTTATTCCTCTCCCTACAGCATAACTCAAAAATGTTTTCAGTTTTTTTCTTCCCTTTGAAAACTCAGACTCCTAATTGAAAAATACTTTGTAATTCAATATGAATGAAGTAATTGTGTTTGTATCAGGTATAGGGTTGGGTTGCTTTGGACAGTTTTAAAAGATTCTCCCTTTTAGTTCTTATCTACTTGTTCCCTGAAGGATTTCTGTATCTCTTAGGGGAAACCAGGCAGTAGCAGCAGCAATAATCTTATTTGCAAAGAGGGCAAGAGGGCACAGGGTTGGCGGCCTCAAGGGCTGGTGTTCAATATGGGCTCTGTCATCCGGAGATCACAGGCTTTGCCCCAGCCCAGATGAATAATGACCAGGAACATTTTGTGACTGATGACTGCTCTGTTTGGGGAGCAAATTGATGTCCCTCAGTTCCTAGTGAATAATGTTCTTTCTAGTAGTGACAGTAATGTCATCAGTAGGGAAAATATGTTACCAGTTAACAAGGAAACAGGGTAGAGAGGCCCACCCTCATTGCTGGGTGCCCTACTGGGCCAAGCAGGAAGTCATACTTTCACATAATACACAATGCTTTGTAAAACAACAACAACAACAAAACTCTTCGAAACTGAGGTCGTCTGTTTAAGTGTTCACCTTCTTTCATTAGATCTTAAATAATTTGAGGACTTGTCATGGTAGATAGTCAATAAACATTGTTTGAATTGAAGAAATGCATGCCACAGTATGCTAAATGGAGATTGGCTTAAGGCAATCAACTTAGTAACTCAGCCCCTCAGAAGGAGCTAAGAGCCAATCTGATCTCTACCACTCACTGGCTATGTGAACTCGGGCAGGTTACTATCTGTCCAGTGGGGATAATGATCTTGGGTTGGCCAAAAAGTTCATTCATGTTTTTTTCTGTAGGATGTTTCGGAAAACCCAAATGAATTTTTTGGCCAACCCAGTAGTACTTCACAGGTTAGTTGAGAGGTTTAAATGAGATGCTGCATCTCCAAACAGGTGAGATTACTATCATTGCAAGGACAACATAAGTTCTTAGTAAATACTTGTTAAATTGTATTTTAACAAGTTACATTTCATTTACTAATAGAGTATTATTTCCTGGATGCCTTGTTCTTACAACTTAAAAATAAAGCACATTTTTTAAGTTAAAAGAATTAAAATGAAAACTGTGTGGTAGGAAGTGGCCAAAGAGCTTAGGGAAAATAAGCTACTATAAGAGGGATCAGAAATATATTTGTAGCACCCAGCTCAAGGGATAAAATCAACCAAACTTCTCAGTCACTGTTTCAGCTACCCAAGGTGAGTGATGATTCATACTAGGCAAGTGATAAAGAACACAAATTTATTCTGATATCTAGAACAGGTTTGATAAAGTTTTGAACTGCTGCTGACTGGAGAACCAAGGAAGGAAAATGCAGATATCTGGTTAGAACGGTGCACCTGATCACACCCCACACAATCTTGCAATGTAGAGGAAAAGATCCTGAGTTCAGAGCCCAAGGACCAGAACTACCAGAGATTCAACTCACTACTAACTATCCATGTAACCCTAGGCAAGATCCACACCTACATATGTGGAAGTGTGCTGTAAAACACAAGAACTTTGGGGGTTATTTGTACTAGGCATTCTGATAAGAAAAGTTAAGTTTTCATCTTTCCATTTCCTAGCACAGAGGAAGTGTTTGATGAATACTTGTGGAATATATGGCTTTCAGTGAAGAATGGATGATAAGCAGAGGCATTGTGGTTTAATAAAATTAATATGGGCTTTAGAATCAAGAAGGCTTGAGTTCTATGTGTTCTTTACCTCACTGAGCTTTCTTCTCACAACTGTAATATGATGGTAGTAATGCATACGTACTACAGCTCCTGAATGTATATCATCATGTCAATATAAAGTGCTGATGTAATGCCTGTCACTCATAGGCACCACAAAATGTAGCTTCTTTATTCTTGATTATTAGCTAAAGGACTGGTATAGACAATAACTGAGTAAAATAAAATGAATTATTTGAACATGAGTTAATTTACACTTGGGCTGGTGTAGTTCTTCATAGTTTTCAAAGCTTTTCAAAACACTTTACATCGTCTGATGCTACTGATATTTTCAGAGCTGGCGTTTTTACTGATAAGAAAACCATATCAGAGGTTGTAACACGTCCAAGGCCAAATAGCACTAAAGTGACTGATCCAGTGCTACACCCTGGATCGAATTATTTCTTCTCCAGTGTTCTCACAGCACAATAGCTGCCTCTGTCAGAGCTGCATGCTTTTGACATTTGTCATGATTCTGATGTTAGCCAAAAAGATTTGCGTGCTGGATAGGAAATGCTTGAAGATTTTCAAATGGATCAGACTTACCCCAAGTTAAGAATTATGTTATTATCATTATTAAAATAAAGAACTGGGTACTTCCCTGGTGTCCAGTGGTTAGGACTCTGTGCTTTCACTGCAGGGGGTGCAGGTTTGATCCCCCATCAGGGAACAAGATCCCACATGCCACATGGTATGGCCAAATAAAGGCATCTCTTAAAAAAATAAATAAAGTAAAAATACTAAAATAAATAAATGAGTAAACAACTGAAGTGCTGCATTTCTTTCTCCAAGTAATGTAATTACTTAGAATTAAAAGAAAAATTATTCCATTACTTTACCAATATTTGAGTACCCATGTTCAAAGCAATGAATAGGTGCTGCCGTTAATACTGGGGAGTCCCAGAATTTCATTTGGCTTTTAATATAAGATTGCATCTGTATATTTTAATTACTCATCCCTTTTGTCATTCCTTCCTGTCATTCCTTCCTGTCACTCTCTTTCCCATTGGATATATCATAGGGAACTACATATTTTATAATCCTGTATATTCATTACTCAGCTTTACCCAGAAATTTGTGAAGTAGCTCATAAGTAGCCCAACAAGTACTTCTGAAAGGTTCAGAGACATACCCATTCTGTACATATCGTGGCTCCTAAGGATATCAGAATGTACACTCCAAATTTCCCTTACCAACATTCCAGGGACACAGAGTTGAAGAACAATGATAATGTCTATTGCTCACTTTCCATATTCCAAGAGTGAACCAAGAACTTCACATGTTATCATCTTCTATCAAGGAGTCACACTTACCATAGAATATACTAGAAGGGACGGTGAAATTTTTCTATTTGGAAACATCTAGTGGCATATTGTGGAGTTTCTTGCGTATCTCAATTGTTTTTCTGTTTCTACATCATTCTTAATTTGTATTTCAGTACAGGTGGCAATGCATTTTACTAATTGGGGTCAGTTTTGAGTTTCAAGATGCTATACGAAGATATTGAAATAGGTATTAGGTTGGTGCAAACGTAATTGTGGTTTTGGACTGTGAATTTTAAATCATTATAACTAGGCTCAAACACATCTTTATTAATCAAAATTAACCATTACAATCAACACATTTTTGCCAGTAAGAAATATGTTTGTTTATTCCTGTGGTATAAAATCTATGCTTCGGGATTTGACAAACTTGGAAAGCATTTTCTGCCTCCTTCTGGTTGTGGCGGCATTTTGCCTGCCAAAAAAGTTGTCTAGATGCTTGAAGAAGTGGTAGTCAGATGTGAGAGGTCAGTAGGTGAGAGGTCAGGTGAATAAGGTGGATGAGGCAAAACTTCATAGCCCAACTTGTTCAACTTTTGAAGCATTGATTGTGTGACATACAGTCGGGTGTTGTGAAGAAGAATTGGGCCCATTCTGTTGACCAATGCCAGCTGCAGACGTTGCAGTTTTCAGTGCATCTCATTGATTTGCTGAATATACTTCTCAGATATAATGGTTTCACTGGGATTCGGAAAGCTATAGTGGATCAGCCCTACAGCAGACCACCAAGTAGTGACCATGACCTATTTTGGGTGCAAGTTTGGCTTTGGGAGGTGCTTTGGAGTTTCTTCTCAGTTCAGCCACTGAGCTGGTCATTGCCAGCTGTGGTACACAATCCACTTTTCGTCACACGTCACAATCCTATTGAGAAACAGTTCATTGTTGTTGCATGGAATAAGAGAAGATGACACTTCAAAAATTTTTTTTGATTTGTGGTCAGCTCTTGAGACACTCACTTATCAAGCTTTTTTGCCTTTCCAACTTGCTTTAAACGTTTCGAATGACCATACAGTGGCTGACGTTGAGTTCTTCGGCAGCTTCTCGTGTAGCTTTAAGTGGATCATCTTCGATGATTGCTCTCAGTCGACTGTTGTCAAATTCTGATGGCCAGCCACTGCACTCCTCATCTTCAAGGCTCTCATCCACTTTGCAAAACTTCTTGAACCACCACTGCACTATATGTTCCTGAGCAGTTCCTGAGCCAAGTACATTGTTGATGCTGCAAGTTGTCTCCACTGCTTTACAATCCATTTTGAACTCATATAAGAAAATCACTTAAATTTGCTTTTTGTCTAATATCATTTCCATAGTCTAAAATAAATATAAAAATAAACAGCAAGTGATGTCATTAGCAAAAAAAAGAATAAACCAAGAAATACACATTAAAATAATGTGTAACATAACCACATTTATTAAGAATGTATTCCAATATCAAATGGCAAATTTCAACAATGTAAAAACCACAGTTACTTTTGCACCAACCTAGTATCTTATTCCCTTCAAGCCCCCAAATTTAAGAATTAAGAACACATGTCATTTGCTCTTTGCTAGAAGCATTTAGCTCATGCAGTTAACTACAATGCTTACTAAGAGAAGAATGAAGAGTTTTAATTACAGTTATTAAAAAATAAAGATGATCTATTTTCAAAAAAAAAAAAAAAAAAAGATGATCTATTTTCAAACATTTGTCAATTCATCATTTGAAAAATTTAAAAACTTCTTTCAAAATTGACTGCAAACATACTTTATTTCAGACAGTAATAATGTAAAACTACATTGTAATGCTTTTTTACTTCATTATAAAATTTTCTATTTTCTCCTACTGTTCAAATAAAAATATGCTTTTATAAATAAGCTGAAAAGTAATTATCTTTTCACATGGTTCAGGATATATGATGTTATAAATCCTTTAGATTTATATATTTTACTAAATCTATGAAGTTCAGACTTAATTTATACATTATGAGTAGTACATTTGCTTTAACTTAGTGCAAAATCATTAAACTCTTTAATTAAATAATGATTTTAAAAAGGTATGGCAGGCTTCTCCCTTTATTATGTAAATAATGCTTTTTGCATTTTTTCTATTAATCTAATCTGTGCTCATTTCTCAAATAGAGTCTTCCTTGCTTTTGAGGAACAAATCAATCTTTCAGAACTTAAACCTCAAGTGTTTTGACATTAGTGAAATAAGGCAGAATTCAAAGACACTGTATGTTCTTTGTGATAATCTAGGATTTTTATTTGATTCCAAGTAACTTTGGACAATAGACATGATGGGATGTTTCTCTTTGAATAAATAACAATTTAATTACACCACTGAAATAAAATATAGTGTGGGCTTAATACATTGTAAATATTACAGAAGTACTACTTCACTATAGTAATTTAATGACTGAAGCTACATTAAATAACAATCTTACTAGTACTTGTGTACAAAGTTTTATTACTAACAAAGATATTGCAGCGGTTGCAAGGATGTTACCAGCTCAACAAACATCTAACAATACAGTATTTCTCTAAGAGGAAAAGTAATCATGTTTGATTTACAGACAAGAAAGAGCTATGTTTTCCACTTGAAACATTGGAAATAAGAATCCAGATCATCTGGTATCTTGATTCATATTATTACAAGAAAAGGTTTCCTTCCTTGGGGATGCCGATCATCCCCAGCAGGCCTAGTACACTAAGTTGATGTGAAGATAGCTTTTAGGATGCCACAGCAGTGTAAAGAAACTGTCCTATCTGAAAATTACTGATTTGTAGGCCACTGCTTAAACATCTGACTTTTTGAAAACCTATTTACATACATTCAGCCCAAATCAGTAGATAAAATGTTTTGTCTATATTACAGTAGGCATTGTTAACGTTTCATCAGAAGGCCAGTGCAAGACAATTGTTAATAACCATTGCCCAGCATTTAGGAGATTTTAAAATATCATACAAATATACAGTTAAGATTGTAAGAAATCTAATTTTGCGCATGATATTGGTGGTCTCTTTTACAGACATAAGATGGCAGAAATTAATCAACAAGACAGTAACTAGAATGCTACTGATCAAGGGTCTAATTCTCATCTGGAGGTTGGGCCTTTTCCTGCTGTGTGGGTTTAGGCAGCCACAATTCCATTACACTTAATGCCACTTGGACTCAAAGTGATAGGGAATCTTGGGGATCATCTCAAGTGTAGGCATATGTCTGTAGCTTCTTCCAGATCCATGTTTCTTTTACACTTATTTCCTATGTAATGGAAAAGTAAGGGTTCTTGGAGACAGCCCTCTTTTTCTAAATGAAACTATGGGTCTGGGATTGAACGATTCATCATTACTCTGAAGAAACCAAACAGGTTGGCAATTTGGCCCTTTCTGAAGACATATATGATGGTGAAATGCATGGTCAGGACCCATATGTCAGCCTCAGAGGAAAGAAGATAACTCTGAAGCTAGACCTTATAAAATGTACTGAAATCTAAATTATATTTAAATCAATAGATCTCATTAAGGGACTAATTAATGAATGATACTAATGAATAATAATTCTAATGAGTATATTCATTGGGGAGAGCATTTGAGTCACTTGGGTTAGGAAGTGATATTAAAAGTGTCAGAGTGAATCAAACTCATTTAAATGTTTTAAAATGAAGGTGGCATAACACACACTGGATGATATTTCACAGATATTTCTTAGAATATCAATAAGCACCAAGTTTAGTGCTGTCAGCCCCATTGTCCCTTAATTGATTATATATGATTAAGATCTTGTAAGCACAACACACTATAAAATCTACTTTGCATACACACAAATACAGTTTCAAAAATGAATCCTCAAATTTTTCTACCAATAACAAGAATTTCATCTTCACCAGGTCTTCGTAGCTGTGAAAGAGCATTGGTATCGCCTGGTGAGCTCAGAGATATGTGGATTCATCTTCAGGGTAATTTGGGACTAAAGAGTGGCAAACTCTTCAATGGAAACTAGGAACCCTGGTGAGTTTTTTCATAAATAATCTTTTGTCTTTCTAAAGAGATCTTATTAATCCTCTAGCACCCTGAGCCCTCATCTGCATATGACAGAGACATAAAGTGAAGGAACCAGCAGGCAGATTCAAGCTGTACAGACAATTAAAAGCATCTCAGCTTGGTCCACAAGCCATACTCGGCCTTATACTGCAGGAAACCACATTGCCCCATCAGGCTGCTTGGGTACCACATAGCTAGCAATCACCAGATTAGCTAGCTCTCCACTTTACTTCAGGCTATGCAGGCCTATGCAGGCTATGCAAAAGCTACATTTTATCCATTTGGGGAAAAGGTAGTCTGCAAGCAAAATTTGTCAGTGTCGAATGGCTTCTTAAGCACTATCAATGCTTACTGATAAAGGGCCTAATTCGGAGCACCCATGGTACCACTGAGGATGAAACTGGAGCATAAGAAGTAAGCAAGCCATGTTCGTCTTTATGCCTTAGCACCTCTGGCTAACCAGGAGAAGAGGAGAGCCTCTTCCTTAGCCCAAACCTATACAGGCAAAGCCAGGTGCTGGGTTGTCACCAAGGGCATCTGCTTGAAGCACAGAAGCAACCACATGACGTCCAGGCCTCCATCCCAAGGCAGCTTCTCACTGCCCTTTTCTGTCTCACTTGCTGTCTGATTGGCCTTCTTACCACATGAGCCAGATCTGGTAGTCTCACTCCAGTGAGCAAGGTATAGAGCTACTTAAACTGGGATCTCGCTGCCTACACATACAACTAAACTGTGTTACTACTGGGTTTTCTTCTTTCTTTTAGAACCACTTCCCTTATAATGACTTACATTTCCATGGACTTAATCAACATTAGGCAATCAGAAACCAAAACACTTCCATTTCCTGACATGAACACTATACAGACTGTGACTTGAGTGTTCATGATCAATGATTCCTTGCTAAACACTGGTCTTATGAAATATCTAAAAGTCAGTTTAGTAACACTTGATCCAGTTTCAAAGGGGGAGGGTTCTGAAGGTTTATGGTCAGTGTTTTTATCAACAAGATTTCCAGAAGAACTCAATTTTAGAAACTGAATTCATGTGTGAGAGTGCAGCAAGGGGAACAGCGTACACATGGTCACAGTTTTCTCACTTTAAGACATTACTAGAACAGTTACAGGATAGAATCACACACATACACACATTTATATTCACACATACAGTAGAATTTTACTGATCCAGACAATACTTCTTTTCAATTAAGAAAAAATGAAGACTGTTGTTTGGCCACCCAGGCATGAAATCTACTTAAACCTGGAATATAAGGATGCAGTACTCTTCAAGTAAACAGCGATTGCACAGTGCTAACAACTTACATTAAGATTGACACATGCTGTCTTAAGAGGTCCAGTAAGAGTTAAAGACTAAAGAAAGTCAGTGATGTCAGCCAAAAGTCAATACATCATCTCTCTTTTGTTCTGCCTGTAATCCATCACCCAGCAGAACAGTTAGAGTCCAGAAGATAATACGAGTCCTCGTATGAAAATGCAGGACTAAGAAAATTTTAAGTGTCAATGAGTTCTGCTCAAGACTTTGGACAGTCTTAAAATTCTTCTTGTTGGATTAACAGAAAAATAAAACTTTATGGTTATTTCAATGTCAAATTTTAATAGAGATTTTTGAAAAAATATTAAGGTTTCTAAAGTTAGATAATGGGCAATAATGCTTTAAAAAGTGGTCTCATTGGCGTATATCCACTGCTTAGGTTCCATTGGTCTCATAGAAGCCCACCTTGCAGTTTCGCTGAACTAGACAAATATAAATAACACATAGTAAACACTAATACACATCTCACAGGACACACTGCATGTCACAAAATAGCTCTACTTTAGTCCTAAAACTGTTGTAAAAATGGAGATCTCTCAGATATCAGAAGTATCTCTGATATTTCTGGACAAGTACATTTCACATTATAATGAAAGTTGTGATTACAAAGGCATTACTCATTTAATGGCCTTTTTCTATGTGTACTTGGGCTTTCAACTGTGTAGCCGAAAGTGTCTCTCTTATTTCATTGAGAGTCTGCAAGGACCTTCCAGTCCCTGAAGCCACAGGCTCTCTTCCCTGTAAACCTCCAGAGAACTGAGTTTGAGGACCTACACTATAGAAACGTTACAGAACTGATAACTGATCATGGTGAAAATCACCTTTTCACTGAGTGTGGTCAACTTAAAAAAATATAACCGATGAGAGGACAGACGCTTCTGGGTTTCGAGCTTTAAAAAAAGAGAGAGAGAGAGAATTTTTTTTTTCTGTGCAGCCAGGGAAGTGTCTGGCTCACAGAGCCTCGGCAGACGTGTCCGTGGACACAGACATGGTCACCTTGGCGATCTTGACCGTGCTCTTGATGCAGCTCTCCGCGGCCCTGTGGACGCTGGCTGCATTGTTGGTGTGTTTGTGCAGGCAGTCCGAGTCCCCCATGCTGTTATCAAGAGGCTGTGCGGTGCCTTCGCAGGAGGGGAACATGCTCCGGAAAGCATGTCTCAAGTCCTTGCTCCGCAGAGCATAGATGATGGGGTTCACTGTGGAATTCAGCAGGCAGAGCATGCTGCAGAACGCAAACACCGTCTTAATGAGCTTGTTCATCTTCCCAAAGACGTCGTATACCATGATCGCGAGCAGAGGGCCCCAGCAGATGATCAAAACCACCAGGATCAGGACCAGGGTCTTGGCCAGCCGAATGTCCATGCGGGCTTGGTCGGGCCGCGTCACCTGCACCTTGCCGTCTTCGGACGTGTGGATGATGATGCTCTTCTGGGTACCACGCTGGATCATGCGGACAGCGTGGCTGTGCGCCTTCCAGAGGATGTACATGTAGGCATACACGATGAACAGCAATAGCACGCTGGTGACCCCGATCCAGAACATCAGGTAGGTCTCGTCGATGAGAGGGAAAATGTCTGAGCACACGGATTGCAGTTTCTTGCAGTTCCAGCCTAGCAGGGGCAGCACAGCAATCACAATCGCGATGGTCCACATTAGGCAAAACGCCACCACAGCCTTGGGCCTTGTGACGATCCTCTTATAGGCCAGGGGCCTGTGAATCGATATGTACCTGTCGATGGCCGTGAGGAACAGGCTGCCCACCGAGGCCGTGAACGAGGCCGTGACCCCACCCAGTTTGAACAGAAACACGTTGGGGCTGTCTTTGCGGTGGAACACATGGAAGTCGACAAAGCTATAGACGAAGATGACGCTCCCCAGGAGATCGGCGACCGCCAGGCTGCCGATGAAGTGGTAAGAGGGCCGGCAGCGGAGGCTGCGGGAGTGGAGGATGACGCACAGCACCAGCAGGTTCTCCAGGACCGTGAAGGTGCCCAACGTGAGGGACAGCACGGCGATGGCCAGCTGCTGGCTGGGGTTCAGGATCATGAAGCACTCCATGTCCATAAAGTTCTCCCCGCACTGAATGTTCTCGTCATTCTCCTTGTAGGAGGACAGGGACTTGTTGTAAAATTCGGTGAGGTTCACCTGGTCTGCTGGGACCAGCTGAGGGCTGTCCCCTGCAGTCATCTTTTCTTGGAAGGGACTTCCCCTGAAGGAAGTCAGAGGAAATTTCTGTGGGAAGTACCCTAATTTGGATGCCATGTCGCTTTTGATATCTTCGTACTGAATGTCATTGGCACCCACGTACAGGAGGTCTGTGGTGATGGTTCGGAAGGTGGTATCTGCCAGGCCGTCGAGGATGGACTTCATCCCCTCCGTCTTCAATCAGGCCACACACACAATGACTGAGAAAGAGCCCCTGAGCGGGGGACCCTGATGGGAGGGAAAACAGATAAGCTGAATGGTGAGAGAACCAGGAGAATTAAAACATACCAACCACAAAAAATCCCCCCAAACATCTGTGAACATCCCAACAATGTACCCTCATGTTAATTTATTCCTATCTCTAAACATAGGTATAATCCTTAGCCAATCATGGAACTGGGAGAATTAAAACACACCATCAACTGATGTTAGGGAAGATTGAGAGCAGGAGAAAGGGGTGACAGAGGATGAGATGGTTGGATGTCATCATTGACTCAACAGACATGAGTTTGAGCACACTCCTGGGAGACAGTGAAGGACAGGGAAGCCTGGTGTGCTGCAGTCCATGGAATCACAGAGTCGGACATGACTGAGCAGCTGAACAACAACAACCAACAAAAAATCCCCACAGATGATTGTAAACATCCCAACTGTGTACCTACATGTTATTTCATTCCTGTCTCAAACATAGGTAAAATCCTTTAACCAATTCAGTCAACAAGTCGAGTCAATTCCTTAGCTGAAAAAGAAAAGCTGCCTAGAGAATTCCTTGGCAATCCAGCGGTTAGGACCCCATGCTTTCACTGACAAGGGTGCCAGTTTTATCCCTGGTAGGGGAGCTAAGATTCCACAAGCTCACTGCTCCGTGAAAAAAAATTAAATAAAAATGAAGCCATGCTCTTGATTAATGTACAGAAAAATATACAATAATAAAAATAAACACATAATTAAAATTAAAAAAAAAACAAACAAACAAGAAAAGCTGTCCGAAGTTGATGAGGTAGAGCACACATCCAACACATCCATATCTTTCATTTTGTAAGCTCTCCAGACTTGAATCACTGTGTGAGTCCCATGTGGCTCTCCAGGGCCTGGTTGTCAAGTGACGGCAATATACCTTGGGAGTGGCTGCATTTCAGTTGTATTAGGGAGTGTCTGCCACCTGGCCCCTACTCTCTCTCTCACACACATGTACACACATACACAGACACACACAGTGTCCTGGTTTTGGTGTGGTAGAGTAACCACATGTCACACAAGCTCTGCTCTTGAAGACTTGACTGCCGTGTCACACAGGTCAGACCAAGCATATAAGACAACCAAAGAACAAGAGTGTAGGTCAAGGATTGAGTTGGAGGGCCTATGTGTTGAGTATAAAGGCAGAGGAAGACATTGCTGCGAACTATAGGAAGCATGCGGCCATGATAGGAAGACCCAGGTTCTAGCTCTGACTCCATGGGGCAAGTTTCCTCACCCAGAGAAGACGTTTGAACTGCGCCTGAGGTGCGCTTCTAGAATGTCTACACCAGCCAAGAAAAATGTTATGAAGGGCAAACTTGCACTGAGGCTCACGAAACTGTGCTTCCAGAGAGTGACCGCCACCAGTGGTGGGATGATACCAGCACACACTGGAGGATGGGAGACAGGCTTGATTGTCCAAAGCTTTCTAAGTGGATAACACTGCTAATAAGGATGGCTGAGAGGAAGGGTTGATTTTCAGGGCTCTTCAGTTCTCAGCTGGGCAATTTGGTTCTGTTTCAAAATAAATGGTCAGAGAATTGGTTTCACTATTTATAAATGTTTGTTTAAAATGTGGCTTTTAAGCTCTTTAGCTTATAAAAATTATTTGAAATACTGAGGGAAGTCCACAATATACAGTAAGTGCACACAAATACTGTCTGATTTTGCTTATATGAGGTACCTAGAATAGTCAAATTCACAGTTAGAAAGTACATTGGTAGATGCCGGGGAATGGGGGATCAGTGGGTGGGAAGCAGGCATGGGGAGTTAGTTTTAAATGGTGACAGAATTTCAGTTTAGGAAGGTGAAAAATTTGGGAGATGAACGATGGTGAGAGTTGTACAACAATGTGAATGTACTTAGTGCCACTGAATTGCACAGGTGAGTATGGTTAAAGGAGTATGTTTTATATTATGTGACTTTTACCACAATTAAAAAAATATTGAAAAGAAAATACTGAGGGCAGCCCAAGATGGCAGTGTAGAAAGATCTTGAATGCTCCTCCTACCACAGAGCCACCATATCTATAGCTACAAATGGAACAATTCCCTCTGAAAAAGAGTTGAAAACCAGCTGAATGGCACTTCACAACAAACCATAAAAGGGCCACATCAAGACAAGTGAGAGAGTTAAATAATGATGTCATAGTCCTGAAACAAACATAATGTTCAATGCTAATGACCTCAATATAAAGAAGAACTATTCGTAGCTCAGTTGGTAAAGAATCTGCCTGCATTGCAGGAGACCTGGGTTCAATTCCTGGGTCAGGAAGATCCCCTGGAGAAGGAAATGGCAACCCACTCTAGTATTCTTGCCTGGAGAATCCCATGGACAGAAGAGCCTGGCAGGCTACAGTCCATGGAGTTGGAAGAGTCAGACACAACTTAGTGACTGAAACCAACAACCAACATTAGAAATACAAAGTGATATCTATCCTCATTTCAAAAATCATGAAAGTCAATATTTTACTTACTAATTGTGTTCCGAAATATATAATACAGTATTGAGGAAGTATTTTTTTGTGTTCCCAAATATATAATACAGTACTGAGGAAGGGAAAGATAGTCATTAACTTGGATCTGATTAAAATGCTGAAGGAAATCCAAAGTTGAGGAGGGGGGGCGGAATATGTGTGTGTGTGTGTGATTCACTTTACTATACAGTAGAAACACATCATTGTAAAGCAACTATATGCCAATAAAATTTAAAAATGTTTAAAAATAAATAATAAAAATTGTTCCCCTGTTGAAAAAAAGTATTAATCTTCTAGTTAAATACAGAGATCCCACCTATATCTGAACTAATAACTCATTTATTCATCCATCCAACAAATCATGGAGCACCCACTACATGCCAGGGACTGTATGAGGCACTAGGAACAGCACAGTAGCCAGGAGGAGCCCCTGACTACATGAAGCTCAGCGTAGTAGAGGAGCAGCCCGCTGACCCTGCAAGCATGAGAAAGCATGGTGACAGCTACGGTCAAGCACATGCACGATGCTGCGGGAGCAGCAGTCTAGGGGTTGAAGGCGGCTTCCCCCAAACGAGGATGTCTACATCAAGGGTAAGTGGAATTAATGTGGGTGTAGATAGGACACAGAGGCAGAGGAAGCCATTTTAATGACTACCTTAAGTGTCCTGAAGTGCTTCTCATTGTTTGTTTAGTAACTGGGAATAGGCTCAGTGTGCTACATGTGGCTCAACTCCCCACATTCTGCCACCTCTATGTCCAGGCCACCATCACAGCTCACAAGAACCTGAGCACCATCTTCACGGCTGGTTTTCCTGCCTTTCTCTGAACCAATCCCCTTTTGACCACTTCCCAAATAGCTGCTGTGGGAATCTTCATAAAATAGGTAGTTGATTATGCTACTCCCGTTTCAACCTGTTTGCCCTGAAGACCAAGTTCAAATTCATTCACAAGGTTTCCCTTTCAGGTTCATGCTCTCCAGACCATCCAACACAGCTCTTCTCTCTGCCTTCTGTGTAGGCCCAGCTGAGTGCCTTTCAGATCTGACTCTCACTCCCTGTGCCCAGCGTTCTCCACCTTCTGTTCCCCCTAAGCAGGAAAGATCTCCACCATCATCCCTATTACCCACAGGACAAAGTCTAGTAAAAGGCTTCTTTCCCAAGGTCATCTAAGCCCTGCCTGTCTCTTCAACGCTCCTCTCACCACTTCTGGACTTGCCACTTGCACCACGTTAATTTGGCTCCATGAACACAGCAAGTCTACTGCTTTTCAACTTGGTGCATTAGTTACCACCGCTTTCCATATACCTCTGAGCAAACATCCTTTCCCTTCCTCCATCTGGTCAAGTCCTTTCCTGCAATTTGATGTCACCACCTCCTACAGCTCCCATGATCAGAGGAAGTACCCTCTTTGGGCCTCCTAGAATATTCAAATAGAGTTCTGTCACAGC
This sequence comes from Ovis canadensis, assembly GCF_042477335.2. Classification (NCBI taxonomy): domain Eukaryota; kingdom Metazoa; phylum Chordata; class Mammalia; order Artiodactyla; family Bovidae; genus Ovis; species Ovis canadensis. The sequence goes on along the minus strand of NC_091252.1, from coordinate 59,980,430 downwards.
ATTTACTTAATAGTCTAACATTTCTCTGTGTTTGCATATGTTTTGCCCCTCCTACCCAATAGACAGTAAGCTCACTGAGGGAAGGAATTTTATCTTAGTGTTTACCCACAGCATATAGTGTAACGCCTACTGTATAGAAGGGGACCCTACATATGTTGGTTGGTTGAATATACGTATTTCAGAAAAGGAAAAGGTGAGGGACAGATTCTCCCAATCATGATGGGAATAAAGCATGTAGCTTGAATCAAGGTATCTTACCTAAATCGCTACCCAATCCATATGTGCTAGAAAAATGCTCTGTTAGATGAGGTTGTTGATATTTTAGGGCTTCCCAGATAGCGCTAGTGATAAAGAACTCTCCTGCCAATGCAGGAGACATAAGAGACTCAAGGATTGATCCCTGGGTTGGGAAGATCCCCTGGAGGAGGGCATGGCAACCCATTCCAGTATTCTGGCTTGGAGAATCCCATGGACAGAGGAGCCTAAGGGGCTACAGTTCGTAGGGTTACAAAGAGCTGGACACGACTGAGGCGACTTAACTTGACTTTGATATTTTAAATGAAAGTTGCCTGCATAATGATTGTGTTAGTTGCTCCGTTGTGTCCAACTCTTTGAGACCCCATGAACTGTAGCCCACCAGGCTTCTCTGTCCATGGGATTTTTCAGGCAAGAATACTGGAGTGGGTTGCCACTTCTTTCTCCAGGGGATCATCCTGATCCAGGGATCTAATCCGGGTCTCTCACATTGCAAGCAGATTCTTTATCCTCTGAGCCACAAGGGGAGCCCCATGTAATGATTACCTAGCCTAAATATACATGGGAAGCTTTGGCTAGATAGTGGTTAGCAAGAATATCAGCAATGTTTTATCAGACAGTGAACAAAGTTAAGTACGACAGGTAAGTCAGGAGGTCTCCCTTCACCCCTTCATGTTCCTGTAGCCCTTTTGTGTGATCCCAGTGTAACCTGTACTGACAGTATGGAGACACCACTGGATCAATGGCCCTAAATCCTCCACGGTTAAATTCTGGCATAACTCAGGAGCTTACAGCTAGCTCCTTTTCTGAGCTGGCTCTGTACTCCTTCCCGCACTGGCATAGGGCAAGGCACATGGGGGCTGGGAATGGCTTCACCAGAGGCAGGAGCACAAGTGCATGGACCGCACAGGGACACCCAGTGTGCACTGAGAGTCTGGTAAAGCCCAATCAAGTGTCCCAGGGAGGCAGGCTAGCTGTGGAGGCTATAAAGGATCAGAAATAAAAGACTGAAGTCCAACAGCCAGAATGGCTGCCCACCGCTTCTTGATTCCCCTCTTCAAGTCTCTCCTGAGTTCCCATCTTAGCCTGGCTCCACCTGCTCACTCTCAAGTGTCCTCAGGTTCCCTGTTCAGCCATCTGTCTGTCATGTCCTTTCTCACAGCCTCAGTTCTTCCAGAAAACGCCCTACGTGTGCCCAGCATTGGGCCACAACTTTTGAGTCAGCTTCACTCTTTGTGCACATTTACATTTGCTGAACAACTCCACTCACATATGAAAGTATCCATATAACAGGAGGGACAGAGAAGAGCGCTATAATCTGTGAGAGCTGTTAATGGCCCTGGCACATCCTCAAATCTCGCTTTTGCTTCTCAACTCCTACCATACTTAAAACACAAAGTGCACTGTCCTAGGAGATGGCTCCCTGCTCCTTGAATCACCCTACACACCTGCCTCCCTTCCTCCTACCCCTCCCTCTGTCTGAAATACTCATTTCCAAGGTCTCCGTTAGCTTATCTTTCTGAGACCTCCTTGACCTGCCCTTCCCTCCAGACAGAAGTAGTTCTCCCAATTTACCCTTCTATTATAGACTTTATTACACCATTCTCTCATGAGTTTACATATTTATTTCCATAACTAGAATGTGCTTTCCAAAAACAGGACTGGTGTCTTTTTATTTTTTTATGTGACTCACCAGCGTGACAACATGATAGCAGGTGAAGGAGGGGGATGGGGGAAGCTGGGCTCCCTTAGACATCTTCCCACAAAGCTAATATGGTGGCAGTTGAATTTTACTGATGCATGAAAGCCGTGATTTAAAAAATATATATTTGCCATTTCTTAAAATTAAAAGAGAGAAAGGTAATTAATTCAACGGACACTTGGCCTGAATACCAAAGCTTGAGCCCAGCATTTCTAAGCAGCTACTTGGGGCCAGTCCAAGACCTTCATCTGATAAGTCATCTTCTCTCAAGTAACTAATTCTCCCTTCACATTGCCTAATTAAAAACTAATTTCTTTGAAATTCTGACTATTTTTATGTACACATTCCACTCATATAATTCAAAATGTACAAAGGGACATACAGCAAAGAATCAGCCTAACCTCTCCCTTTCCAATGTTCCAATCAACCAGTTTTCTTTAGAGACATTTCTTGGTACTCATTCCAGAGATATTCCAAGAATAGTCAAGCAAATACATACACATCTATTCCCTCTTTATTTTCTTTTTGACCAACACTAATACATACAGTGTTTTGCATGTTGATTTTAAAAGTGTACATGAAGACAGTTCCACAGCAGTACACAAAACCTCCCTCCTCATCCAGCGGCTGCCTTGAGTACCTGTTAGATGAATGCGACCAGCCTTCTACGGAGGCAGATTTAGGTTATTTATCATCTCCCACTATCACAAATAATGCAGCTGTGTCATTTTTCATATTTCTTACCGTACTGTGAATAATCTTTCCAGACGCCCAAGTTCACATCCTAGACTTACCCTGGATTCCTCCTCCTTGGCCTCTATAAGCAGGCAGACCACTAAGACTTGCTGACTTTTTAAGCACATGCTGCTGCTGCTAAGTTGCTTCAGTCGTGTCTGACTCTCTGCGACCCCATAGATGGCAGCCTACTAGGTTCCTCTGTCCCTGGGATTCTCCAGGTAAGAACGCTGGAGTGGGCTGCCATTTTCTTCTCCAATGTATGAAAGTGAAAAATGAAAGTGAAGTCACTCAGTCATGTCTGACTCTTCGAGACCCCATGGACTGCAGCCTAGGCTCCTCCATCCATGGGAGTTTCCAGGAAAGAAAACTGGAGTTTCCAGGTACTGGAGTGGGATGCCATTGCCTTCTCTGTTTAAGCACATACGGAGAGCTTATTATGTGTGGGTGGTCCTCTGAGTTTCTGATGAAAAGTAGACGCCACATCATTTCCATTTTGTAGATGGAAGGCACAGAGAGGGTAAGTAACTTGCCATTCACACAGCTGATGGGTGGCAGGGCCCGAATGAAATCAGATGTTCTGGTTCTAGAGCAATGCTGGCCCATAAAAATGGAATGCAAGCCACACAGGCAATTTCTAACTTTCCAGTATTAAGGGTACTGTGTGGATCACCACAAACTGGAGAATTCTTAAAAGAGATGGGAATACCAGACCACCTGACCTGCCTCTTGAGAAATCTGTATGCAGGTCAGGAAGCAACAGTTAGAACTGGACCAGACTGGTTCCAAATAGGAAAAGGAGTACATCAAGGCTGTATATTGTCACCCTGATTATTTAACTTCTATGCAGAGTACATCATGAGAAATGCTGTACTGGATGAAGCACAAGCTGGAATCAAGATTGCCGGGAGAAGTATCAATAACCTCAGCTATGCAGATGACACCACCCTTATGGCAGAAAGTGAAGAAGAACTAAAGAGCCTCTTGATGAAAGTGAAAGAGAAGAGTGAAAAAGTTGGCTTAAAGCTCAACATTCAGAAAACGAAGATCATGGCATCCGGTCCCATTACTTTATGGGAAATAGATGGGGAAACAGTGGAAACAGTGTCAGACTTTATTTTTTTGGGCTCCAAAATCACTGCAGATGGTGACTGCAGTCACGAAATTAAAAGATGCTTCCTCCTTGGAAGGAAAGTTATGACCAATCTAGACAGCATATTGAAAAGCAGAGACATTACTTTGCCAACAAAGGTCCATCTAGTCAAGGCTATGGTTTTTCCAGTGGTCATGTATGGTTGTGAGAGTTGGACTATGAAGAAAGCTGAGCACCAAAGAATTGGTGCTTTTGAACTGTGGTGTTGGAGAAGACTCTTGAGAGTCCCTTGGACTGCAAGGAGATCCAACAAGTCCATCCTAAAGGAAATCAGTCCTGAGTGTTCATTGGAAGGACTGATGTTGAAACTGAAACTCCAATACTTTGGCCACCTGATGTGAAGAACTGACTCATTAGAAAAGATCCTGATGCTGGGAAAGATTGAAGGTGAGAGGAGAAGGGGATGGCAGAGGATGAGGTGGTTGGATGCCATCACCGACTCAATGAACATGAGTTGAGTAAGCTCCGGGAGTTGGTGATGGACAGGAAGGCCTGGCGTGCTGCAGTCCATGGGGTTGCAAAGAGTCAGACATGACTGAGCAACTGAACTGAACTGAACTGATCAAGGGTAAAAAGAAAAAGGTAAAATGTGAAATTAATCTTAATGGTATATTTTATTTAACCCAATGCATCCAAAATATTTTCCTTTCAACATGTGGAACTCATGTTAAATAAGAAGCTTTGGACTTCTCTGGTGGTTCAGACAGTTAAGAATCTGCCTGCCAATGCAGGAGACGCGGGTTCCACCTCTGGGTCTGGAATATCCTCTGGAGAAGGAAATGGCAGCCCACTCCAGTATTCTTGCCTGAATAATTGCATGGACAGAGGATCCTGGTGGGCTACAGCCCATGGGTCACAAAGAGTTGGACATGACTGAGTGACTAACACACATGGAACTAACCATACTTCAAGTGCTTAACAGTTACATGTGGCTAGTGGCTATCATACTGGATATCACAGGTCTCGAGTTGCTTTTAATCATTATGGTAGGTCATCTCCCTAATCTACCATCTGCCCACTTTCCCCCACTAATTCCAACTAATCAAAGCACTAGTAATGAACAGAACATTGAATTAGAGTTAGTAAACCAAGATTAGTATCAGAGCTATATTTGGTTAAGTAGTTAATCCTTCTAAGGCTCATTATTTCATCTGTAAAATGGGAAGAAGGAAGTGGAAGAGGAAAAGTGGAGGAAGATGCCTCAATCATAGAACTGTTCTAAAAATTAAATGAAAGAAAATGTGCATGTAAAGTATTTAACATAGTACCTGGCACAAAATTTAAGCCTGTAATAAATATTAATTATTGTTATCATTACTTAGTATAATGACTCTTTGCCATATATTATTAATTATACTTCCAGATAATTCATTGGCTTAATTAGCTCATAGGCTGCTTATTCAATTTTTATTTTTCTCTCGGCACTTAAAGCATGAAGCAAATAAAAGATACACACATGGGTGAGAGAGGTGGAAGCTTTACTGAATGTCTATGATACTCTAGGCATCTGAGAGACTTTGCATATATTCTATCACTAAATTGTCATAACAACTCTATCAGGTGCTTATTTATAATCCTATTTTGCATATAAGGAAATGGAGGCCCTTATGTTTTAAATAAACTGTCCAGGTGTGAAGAATTTGTAGCTGAACCTATGTTTCTCAGCCTCCAGTGGTTCTGCCTTTGGACTTTATACTCTTTTTTAAGAATGAACAATAACTAGGATAAAGCCATTCTGCATTTTATAGTATATTCAAGTCTTCCAGACTCTTACAAGCACCAATTACGGCATTTTGCCAGCAATAATTAAGACTACCTCCTACTAAATCACTCTTTCCTATCCCAGCCCATCTAGGTAAATCTGCCTAATGGTATGTCCTCAAGGATGAAAATGTTAGCATTTGGAAGAGCTATAATGCTTTCTCAGTAAAGACAGAGAATCATGGACCTTATTTCAATAATGCAAAACATGCATGTCTGTGATTTACTCTATATTAAGATCATCACATATGTGATCACAATTTCCCATTTTAATGTGACCAAGTACTTTCATGAAAACAAACTAGCTTGTTAAAATCAGAGGCAGGGCATGGCATGGTTATGAAATATACAGTAATTTCTGTCCAATGTAAGCCAACTTTATAATTAAAGAATGCAGTTTAACATGTACATGGATTTTGTGCAGTTCAAGAATCTTAATAATGTCAAAATACCACCGTGCTCAGGCTATTTTAACAGTTAATGGCATCGTGGCAGAAAGACTGTTCTCTGCATTTTTGGTAGTTCTTTCCTTTATTTCTACATTTGGATTATTACAGTAATTTCCACCTGATTATTTTTTTTGCAATGAGAGTGTTCTTTGAGAGTTCATTAGTAATACAGCTTAGGCTTTGTGGGGGATGCAGCTACCATTAATTTTGCTTTTGTTTGCTACTGGGAAAATCATAATTGCAAATTTTCAGCAAGATGCGTAGATGCACCTATTAAATAAGCAGTTGGTTTTTATTACTATTATACTAAAAGAATGACTGAATGACATTTAAGATGATTTTCCTAGAATTTTGCTTTTTTAAAAAATAAGCAACATACTCTAATTTAGGCTGTCATGCCTTTATGCATGCACGTGCAGTTGCTCAGTTGTGTCCAACTCATTGTGACCCTATGGACTGCAGCCCACCAGGTCCCCTGTCCGTGGGACTCTCCAGGCAAGAATACTGGAGTGGATTGCCATTTCCTCCTCCAGGGGATCTTCCGGGTCCAGGTATTGAACTTGTGTCCTCAGCATCTCCTGCATTGGCAGGTGGATTCTTTACCACTGAGCCATCTGGAAAGTCCTTTGTAATAACAATAATAAAAATACTTTAATACATTGAATCTTATTATTTTTAAAAAATTTCAATTTTTTAGAATAATATCACCTGTTCTTTTTTTCCAGCTGTATGTACACCCACTTCTCCATCCACCATCTCCAAACTTATATATCAACCAGCAGCCTGTAAAATTTCATCAAGAAATTTTCATGGGTTTAGCAGCATGGAATTTTTTTTAAAGTCTATTCAGAGTCCATATTTTTGCTTCTATAACTATTAAGGGTATAAAATATCCATGTTCTGCTTAGGATGAGCATGGAGTAAGTCTTCAAAACAAGATTTAAAATAGTCTTTTCTATATCAATATAATTTAATAACAGAGTATTTTAATCTTCATTGCCCCACTGAGGACCTTCTTTGTTATAGAATGATACTTAAGTAATTTAGGTATTTGTCACTGTCAATTCTGGAGTCAAAATCCTTGTAGCATCTTGGGGGAGGGGTGTGGGGTGGGAAGGCAGTAAACAGTATTAGATTCCTGCATGATGTCATATCCAGGAAGGCAAAAAGTCCTCTAAAAGCATCAGAAACACTGCTGCTCCCACTGTAGTTACAGACTGTATCAGCCCACCAGGCTCCTTTTCTAGATTCCAAGTTTGTAAATGCTTTAAGGATACAATGCCAAGTTCATCGTGTCTAGATTGATAGGCATTCAGGACATTAAATATAGGAGCTCTAGGCCAATTCTTCATCTGCTTGGCTAACCTCATAAAAGAGTATTGTGAATGGTTCAAGAGAAGGAAGGTGCCAGTGGATGTATTTGTTATGTTCCATTCATTTCTGGGAACAAGTCTGGTTTATCTTAATTTGATCAAGAAAAATAACTTGCTCATGTACTTCTCTAAAGTTAGTAGGGAAAATTTTAACTGCATTATGTCTAAGGCATGTCCTTCATATACACAGCAGATCTCATGTGCCAACATTACAACTAGATGAACGATGTTTCTGTTACAGCTGAATGGGCAATTGAGTCTTTTCTCACTCTTGCCCAACCAGTTGAGCTTTGGAATTATTCAAGCAGTTTGGTTACTTATTGCATCATCTTCCACAGCAAAGTCAAAGATTGACTTAATTATCCTGGTGATTCAGGCAAAAAATACCAAATTCTTCTTCCTTGTGTTAATGTTCTCTTTCTCATATATTAATATAAAAGATAATTCCATTATGCTGGTAATGCTCGGTTGGTTCTGATAGCTTTAGCTTTTCTTGTATTTTGTAATATACAGCAGAAGTTATTAAATGCACCCTTTTCTCTGGTCTATTCTAACAATATGAGTGTTAGATTTTTCATAAAAATACCAATTAATATGAACTAAATAGCATTAGGATATTTATAAGGCTATATTTCAGTTCAAATTTAACCTTTATATATGCCTACTTATTTAACTTTTGAAGTCTTATTAAAACATAATGAATTTTAGGGCTCAAGAAATGATGCCTTTAAACAACATCAAATTAAGCACTCACTATTAGGTGACAATGCTAGAAGGAAAGCCTATCACAAAAGCAAATTAATGATACAAATGAACTGATTCCTTAGATTTGCTGACTCTTATAACCAATTCCATTAATCATTTAATTTTGCTCTGATATTGTGATGTTTCCTCCTACCAAGTGCCTTTGCATTTGTGGAGGGAGAGGTGCCTGGTGGTAGAGGGAGATACCTTTTCTATATAAGCTGTAAAGAGCATAATTGAAGCAGCCATCTGTTAAAATAGAATTTGCAGCTTTCTGATTTCATAGAAGCCATGGTCCATATACAAAATACTCCATAAGACTGACTTTATCTGGCATATGAGATTTGATCAATAAAGGCCAAAAGCAATATGCAGAACCCAGCTGGCAGGTTATCTTTACAGGTCATTGTCAAGGACAGCAATAACTTAAAGTGTGCAACATGTTATCCAATGGAGCAACACAACTTTGGGTTTATTCATTCATCTTTCAATAACAGAAAAAGTATCTTCTCTTTGAATCCATGAACAGACAAAAGAAGTCCAACTAAAAATCAAGTCTTGTTTCCCCAGGCTCAGATCTCAAAGTGATTAGGTGACTAAGGTAATTAAATGCACGACAGTGAAAATTCCAATTCCCAAATATTTTTAAATCAGAAACATTATGTGCCAGGCATCATGCTAAGGCTATGTACTATTTTTGTTTAATATCTACATAAATTAGGTGTTATTACAATCCCCATTCTACATATGAGAAAATTGAGGCTTAGAGAAGTGAAATGCTTTTGCCCAGGGTTTCCTACTAGAAAGGGTGGAGTTGGAACTTCAACCCAGGACTGCCTAAGTCAACACCTCTGCTCTCAACTTTGAGGCAGAAACCATTCTTCTTTCCATTTCTAAGGAAAAGGAAAGAACTAACTTTGAGAAAGGAGGTAATAAATATGGTACTTAATAATTTTATAAAATGAACAACTAAAATCAGAAAGAAAGATCTGCTAACAGTAAAAAAGTTGCCCAGAGCACTTGCAAATCATCCTTATCCCACGGGTTTTAGGGACAAAGTATAACAATTAACTATAAGCTATAAATCTCAGCCCTGGATTAGCACCTTATTTGCAGTGGCTGTTGGCAAGTAATAAAATCTAACTTGTCTTTGCCATTATTAAAAAAAAAACTTATATAGATCCTTTTTTTTCCTTCAGTAGTCAATTATAAGGACTGTGGACAGTAATGACACTTTCCACAACACCTGCAAGGAATGGAGAGGGCACTTTCTTCATGTCTGAATGAGACATGATGGTTGTTAGTTGACAAAAGCTTGAAATATCCATTGCCCATACAGAGATATTCAGACTCAATGGAAATCTCTCCACTTTCCACTGGGAGCAGAGTGGTTTTCTTAGGCCCAGAGAGAGACTACCTTTCTGTGGTCAAGTTCTTAAGATCTCACCTGGAATCCAGGCAGAAGAAATCCTCAGAAGGACTCCAAACAGGGAGAGCATGTGACTGACTCCTGGTACTCAAAGGCACAGGCACAGAGCTGTGTTATATGCAAGGTGGCAGATGGATATAAAGTTATAGGCCCTTTACATGCTTTGTGTAAAGTTTTTATTGGGCATGTACTCTGTGCTAAACACTGTGTGTGTGCACATACTGAGTCACTTCTGTCGTGTCCAACTCTTTGCAACCCTATGAGTTGAAGCCCGCCAGCCATCCCTGTCCATGGGATTCTCCAGACAGGAATACTGGAGGGGGTTGCCATGCCCTCCTCAGGGGATCTTCCCAACCCAGGGATCGAACCTGTATCTCTTAAAGTCTCCTGCCTTGGCCGGTGGGTTCTTTACCACTAGTGCCACCTAGGAATCCTGCTGAACACTGCAGATATTATATATCCATGTATCACACCTAGATAATGGATGTGGGTCAAGGAAACAAGGGAAACGATTTTCCCTTCCAACAAACCCTTCAAATAAGGTCCATTCATCTGCCCTTCCCCTTCCACAGAAGACAGTAGTGAGTAGGACATGAATACATATAACAGGCAGATGGTACTTCATCATCAAACAGTACTGACTGGGGTAAATCCCCTTCCTACATGTGCTCTGAAGTTTTCTCCCTGAAGAGACTATAGGCAATGCTGAATCATTCTATAGCAGTCTTCTTGTGTCTAAACCCTTCAGATCATGAACACCTTGAGACTAGAGTAGAGACTTGGAGTATATGGTCTTGAATGTCCTCTGCCTGGCCCTGTGCCCGGCATTTAGTAAACAAGCATTTAGAATGCTTGTTTACTAAATCAGTGTTGGCAATAGAGCAGGGCTATCCTAGCAGAATGACTTTTAACTGTGGCTAGTTTTCTTTGGCATAAAGTCTGTTGATCATTAGGGAAGTAAACCTGATCCTTGGTTTTATACAAACATCCATCTGAAAAGAACTGCCCAGATGTAAAAGTTACATGGAAGACATCAACAACTATTTATCCCAGGATCTTTTATCTCAGTTTCAAACAGAAGTTATATTGACGGCAAGCAGAAGTTCTGGACAAAGGTTAGGTATTTACTTTTTATTTTGATCCTTGTTCAGCCTGGTGTATTATGAACCTCAATGTTTTGCCACATAAAAACGATGTATAAGGAGATTTTTTTGAGATGCACAACTGTGAATGAATTCTAATTATACACTGTTGATAGACCTTTAAAGACAATATATAAAACTATGATTATAATGGACTTTTTCCTTTCCTCAGATGCATACTATTATGCACTGATTTTTCCCAAGTGGTTTCTCCATGTGCAAGAGTGTTTTCAAAACAACTTGTCAAGAGAAGTTATGTGAAAATTCAGCCACTAGATGGAGTGGCTCTTATAAGCCCTCAGGAATCAATTTGTTACTCAGTTCAGTGGATATAGTTCTTGCTTTGGTTGAGCAACTTCTGCTACAACATTTTATGCATTTTACAACTGAATTAATTTAAACATAAATAAGAAAACATGTTAGAGAGGGTTAAAATGGGTATTTACTATTGCCTACAAAAACAAAATTTCTAATTATTTTTCTGAGGCAAAAGGGCATTGAGAAAATTTAATATATTGATAAAAATTAATTGTAAGTATTTGGAGTTCTGCCTCAAGAAAGTAATTAAGAATGAGTAAAGGAAAGTAGTTATACTGCAAACAAATGACATGTTTATGCCAAGAGATGCTAAAAGTAAGAAGGGAATATCTTGGGAGCCCAAAATCAATTCTAATAACAAACTCAACTCATTTCTATTTTATGAAACATTTGGCTTTCCAATTTTCAATTATGAAATCACCAACACAGGTCATAACTCTGTGATGAAAAAGAATGGACAATTATTTCCTATTCTTACAGAAGCTAAAATGGAATATTTCACAAGAGAAGTTAGTATCTGTTCAAATACTCATACAAATCAAGGATACAGTAGCTTTCTAAATAACTCAGTTTCCTTCCTATCATTTTCTTGCTGGAATAATTTTAAACATTTTTATTGTTAAGTTCAAGGTTCCATTTAAACGTGATTTTAAAAACTAGGTACTTACATGTCACCTACTTTAGTTGAAAATTACCTACTTTAATAAAAAGAATTTCAGTGTGTATGAGCAATACATGATATAAGCAGAAAAAAAATGCTTTCAAGATGCACATTATAATGTACAAACAGAACTAGAAGAATTTGGTTTTAATAATGATGTAAAAATATGTTTTGGAAATGTAACAAATTGTATGCAAGGTCAGAATTTTCATGCCATTGAAACTATGAAGTAGTTCTATTATATTTATTTAAGAGCTTGATTTTGAATTAAGGTTTGTATGATACAGCTATATGATTTTGAACAGAGTTGAGGAACTAAAAGCATTGAGAAAAATGACATAAAGATAAAGAACTGGGAAATAAGATAGTTGAGCACAGGCTGGACATCTCAGCATACATCTTGAAGAACAGTCTGATAAATCACATGTGGTTTGGAAGTGCACACCTAGTTAGTTATTTTATAGGTGTGGTTTGGAAGTGAACACCTAGCTATTTTAGAAGTTGTACATGCGAGCTCAGTCACTCAGTCATGTCTGACTCTTTGCTACGGTATGGACTGTAGCCCTCTAGGCTCCTTTGTCCATGGGATTTTTCTAAGCAAGAATACTGGAGTGGGCTGCCATTTCTTCATCCAGGGTATCTTCCCGACCCAGGGTCTCCTTCATCTCCTACATGGGCAGGCAGATTCTTTACCACTGAGCCACCTGGGAAACAACTTTATAGGTCAATGGCTCTGAAGGGATGCTCTTCAACCAGCAGCATCAGCATCACCTGGAAACCAGAGAGATGTGTAGTCACAGGTCCAACATCAGACCTACAGAATCAAAAACTCTGTGTTTCTGAGTAGGGGCACTTCTGTGTTTTCACAAGGCCTCCAGGAGAGTCTAAGACAGTCTGAGGTTTTAGAACCATTGTTAAAGATGATGGAGACCCGTGAAAAAGATTAGATGAAGGAGGAAAATAGAACTAACCTTTAAGAAGTATCGAGGTTAGATAGGAAGAAAGAATATTCTATGAGTATAGGTTTTTCGATCATTGAAATGGATTGCAAAGGAAGCATAAAATAATATAAAATAACCTCCCACAGAAGATCTTTAAAACCAAGCTTTTTCTATTTGATTGAAATAGAACAATGTAGTCTAGCCTGAAAATGAGGGTAAGGAGTGAAGAACCTCTCAAGGATTTTCAGTCTCCAAGCTTCTCTGCACTTTTTCAGGAAACTTATTTGCTAGATCTTTTGTCCAGCAAAGAAAAGTGGCTTCAAGACATAACATGTACTTACTCAGCTGCAGACATAAATTAAAAACTGCATACCATTTTTTCTTAATTCTGTTTACAAAGCCTAGGCAAAGTTTGATAGGACCGCTAACCATGTCTTTCAACACCATTGTGAAGGAACTCGTGATTATTGAACATAAAAGAACAGGAAAAAATAAAAGTAACACTCCAGCTTATTTTCTTTTTAAGCTGGAAATATTTCTGTTTGCTCTTCTTCTCCCCCAAACCATAAAATAATGTATCACAGGAGATGAACCCAGAAAACGACAAACTAAAATGGAAATTTTGCAGTAGGCCCAACCAATGCAAATCTATTGCAAATTATCTTACAGAACTACCCCGGTAATTATGCAATTTTCACTGCTTATAGCTGGCAGAGATCTTTCAAAAATACCTACAAGTTATAAATACATGGAAATATATCCCCAAGCACTTAAATATATGACTCTGGGCAGACTGTTTCCTCTATAATTATTTCATCAATAAAAATGGATCACAGATTACTCATAATTAGTTTCCTTAGCCGAGGACTAAAATCATTCAAACCTTTCCCCCTTTTCTGGTGTGTATGAACTTAGATCTAATTTTCAAAAGTAGTTGTATATTTTCTAAAGTCATATTCCCACATAGGCAAAAACACAGAATTCTTTGGGCAATCATTTGCTTACTTTGGTTGTGAGCTAATCATGAGCTTACTTTGGTTGTATAACTTTTCCAAATCTTTTTTTTTTCATTTTTCTTCATGTGCATATCACTTGTTCCCCACAACTTGTACAAAAGCAAGAGAAAACATTTGGAAATTCTGGTAGCTATGCATTGAAATGAGTTGAAAATATGATCCGTTTAAGAAATAATGCTGGAATAAACCAGAATACACAGATCACAGTGGTATTAAAATAAACTTCCCTTACAAAGGAATAAATCAAGTTGATTTAAATATAACTGAGTTAGAAGTAAACAAGAGTGACAAAGACATACCACCTATGATAGTGGTTCACTTGCTATATTAAAAACATCTTTTTAGCCACCTGACCAACAGAGTTAGTTAGCGTTACTCGCTCAGTCGTGTCTGACTCTTTGCGACCCCACAGACTCTAGCCCACCAGGCTCTCTGTCCATGGGATTCTCCAGGCAAGAACACTGGAGTGGGTTGCTATGCCCTCCTCCAGGGGATCTTTCTGACCCAGGGATCGAACCTGGGGGTCTCCTGCATTGCAGGCAGATTCTTTACTATCTGAGTCACCAGGGAAGACCAACAGAAATCAAGGTTATAAAATTTCCTATTCAAATGTCTATATGTGAAGGTGGAAATTTGGTTTTATTTTTTTTAAGCATACTGGAATTTATCACCAATTTAAAGGTAAGACTCCTTTTAACTCAATTTACAGAACTCATATTGACTCCAATTATCTCCTCTAAATATATGGCCTAAAGAATGGATAAACAAATGATAAAGGAAAGAGGGGAACCCTCCCATGTCAACATAAACTTTGAAAAACATTCTTTCCTAATTACATTTTATTTTAATTATATTTAAATATACTACTGACATACACAGTTTGTGAAAGCATTTGCCAGTATATTCAACTCCCACAACAGATTGCCTGGCACATCTTTGAAAAACGCTTCTGCTTTTCTTTAAAAAGCAATAGCATAGAATTTGCGAGTGAGAATAAAAAAATAGATATTACACTGTTGAATTTTGGAAACTATGCTGTACTTTATCTCCTGAAGTGAAAAAAATTTTTAATGCTATTCAGAGTTGATAATGATGGTAAGGAATCATGCCAAAGGTATCCAATTTCATGTCAACGAATCCAAACTCTAAACAATTAAAAATCCAAATCAGAGTGGAAAAATAAGACATTAGATAATAAAATATCATACTTCTAGGGGAAAAAGATTTTTCATCTGTGTTAGAAGAAAATGGAACTTAAATCCTTTCATTCAAAAATGCAAAATTTACTTTGAGAGGCTTATTCGAAAGGACAGACTATAATGCAATAATAGCACTAGGGGGTAAAAAACAATGAGTCGGCCAAAAAAAAAAACCAAAAACAAAACCACGAATTCCCATCTGACCAGTCTCAACTCACATGTTCACTAACAAAAGAAAACAAGCAAAGCAAAACTTTGAAAGCTTTCCTAAAGTGCAGGTGTGAACATTTCCCCAGCTGGGGCTAAAACGGAACTCATAGTATTTCAGTACAACTGCAATGACTCTGCCAGACCCATTTGCTCAGATTAGGGGAGTAAACAGTTCTTTCCTCAAAAACCTATATGAATGCACCTCTGAACCTCAGATTTCCATGCTCCCTAAGTTATGAAATAAACCTGTCCAAGTGAAACTTTCAAATTAGAGGAGATTCCAAAGTTATTCACCAATCATCTATATGAAAAGTACTTCCAACATATGGAAAGCAGCCATGAAAATTAGATCAAGAATATATTTGTCATCTCAACTGCCCTAGAAAAACTGTTACAATGAAATGTACTTTATTTTCCATGAGGCACCCTGTTCAGTAAAGAAATATAACCCGGGAAAGCTTTTTAGTAAATATTTTATGGTAAGAACTAGAGGTAATCACACTGATTACTTGAGGCAACAACTTTGACCTCTGATCACTGATATGTGATAGACATACCTATTATCCATGCAGGCCTGTTTGAGATAGTTCATCTAACCTCATATCATTTGAGGAGTACCAAGAGAAGCACTGGAAAACCATTAAAAGAGCCTTCCCCTTTTCTCCTCACAAATTTCCCATAGTTTTAACTTACTTGTAATAGCATTATAATGTGTTTTATCCAAGAAATAGAACTATATGAATATGCATCTTGTGACATAGTGATAACTTTGTGTGTGTGTGTGCATGCTCAGCTGTGTCCAACTCTTTGTAATCTGTGGACTGTAGCCCACCAGGCTCCTCTGTCCATGGGATTCTCCAGGCAAGAATACTGCAGTGGGTTGCCATGCCCTCCTCCAGAGAATCTTCCCAATCCAGGGATGGAGCCCATGTCGCTCATGTTTCCTGCACTGGCAGGCAGGTTCTTTACCATAGTGCCAGCTGAGAAGCCCATAATAACCTTGTGTATCTTCTCCCAACTTTCTTCTCAAAATTAATAAACAACCAGTGAAAACTGTGTTAAACACAACAGTCAGTGTTTATGAGAAAACTATAATTGAATGTGGTGCTGCCCATCCTGGCATCTTCGCAAGATTCTTAGAACATAGGAGACTGGGACAGATTTCCACTCTCCTGGAAAATAAGAACAGTCTTGTTTTGATTCAAGGTGGGTACTTCCTTTGGCCTTGAGTTGTTCATGTCCATCTGCACAGTTCCCTAGAATTTGGACATTTCCCCAAATTTGTAGAATTTATTTAAAATCTGAATCATATGTTCAAATATATCAAGCAACATGTCTCAATTTTTAATTTAGTTGTGATTATACATCCAGGAAAAAAATTTGTTCATATACACATATAAAGGTGTATTTATACATCCTGTCATCTTAAATTCTGCAATCTATAACTTGACATTACATATACTCTGGATGATATTTATTGTTTCTTTTAGTCCAGAAAATATTTGGGAGAAAACTAAGTTGATCTGCAATATGTTATGAGGTTAACTCAATCTAACCTAAGAATATAGATTAGTGGATAAATGGTTATCAAAACATTGAAGAGCAATTTAGTTACAAAGTGCTGAACCTTCCAATCCCTCAAAAACAGGATTCATGTGGTTATACTGTAAAGTTAATATTATCATGAGAACAGGATTAGGAAAGAACTGGAGACTCAGAGGGAAAACAGGAGGCTAAAATTTTACCAATGCAAAATATATCCAGTGGTTTTGATTTCCTCATTAACTTTTCCACCAGCCTTCATCCATGGAAAAAAAAAAAACAAACTCAGAAGAGTTTATGGCGCCTCAAAATATAGATATGCAATATAGAAACCTGGCCTTGGCATAGTTTTTCAAGCAATGTTGGATCCAGGTGATTTCAGAGTCAGAAGCAGAATTATAAATAATTTAAGCCCAAAGGCTGGCTTCACTCTAATTTGTTAGTTCAATTAGAAGATGATGAATACAAAAATAAAAGAGACAGACTTACGCTGGTGGTGACACAGCATCCCTTTCTGCAGGAATGAAAGCTCTCATCTGTGTGCTTCACGCAACGGAGCTACCATCATTACCCCAAGAATAACAGGCAGCAGACTAACAGACAGGCTCCATCTTCCTAACCAAATTCAAGATGCTATAACCAAATCTTGTTTTACTCATCATGTGTTGTGAGGTATTTCCAAGTTTGATTTATTACTCTCTTTTGCAGCATTCCTGGAGAGCTAATTATGGGAAATAATCCTTTTCCTTATTAGGCCAACTGTTTTCTGGGAAGAAACATTTGGTAAGTCTGGTGAACTAAAAACTGCTATGAGAAGTTCCATTTCATAATAGTTTATTCTGATAAGCCAAGTATTCCAATTCTAATTCCACCTAATAGGCAAGACAACCTTAGAGCCTGTCTAAATTTCCTGGTGGTGAATATTAGTTCCGAGTTAAAGCAAAGAAGTATGTCACACCATTGTTTTGAAAGAGTTTTTCAGGCTTTGCCTTAGTAATTTAATAAGCTGACACCGCATACTAAACACATACCAGCACAACCACTGGGATTGCTGCTTTCTTGAGAAAAGAGGTAACCCGATTCAAGGAGTTTTCTTTTGGAAGAGGCTATGACAAGCCACAAATATAGTGGTTCTTCTGGAGAATTTCATTCCCAGCAGTTTCGTCTTGGTAACATTTAACAATTTCACTATTTTAACATTTTGAAATGCCAAAAAGAACACAGTGATCCTGCAGCTAGGCTTATTAGAGAAGAACAATCTCACAGGCGAGACAGGGAGGCACGTGGTCCACTGGGAAAAGGGTAACAGAAAAAGACAGAAAACAGTAGATAACAAACAAAGCCGAGCACTACTCCAGTGTAAGATGGGACTTTTTTTTCACCGGAAGGTGAATCTTCTCTCTCCAAAGTGAATAATGTCATTTACAGCTTCTTTTAAGGGACAGGGCATAACATTCTTTTTAATATGCATATTTACTGATGCTGTCTATTAAAGGGGGAGATATGAATATAATGTGCCTTTTAACCATGAATATGAAAGCATAGTAATTTTCTTTATGGAAGGTCAGAACCAAGCATTACCCCACTGTGGCATTATTTTACCCCAGAAAGGCTTAGGAACACAAGGAAACATTTCCCGGTCAAACACTTGATACCTACCTGAGCCAAGACTGCTCCTTGCCTGGAGTAGAGACATCTTTAGTATAAAAAGAGTTCGTTTACAGTAAGTTCTCTTGATAACCTAAGATAGTTTTAAAAAACCATATCCAAGTGTCTTGCCTAACTGTGGTAACTGTTATTGCACCCTCAGTAACTGCCTGCAGTATGCAATGTTTAAAATTCTGGAGATGCATGGATTCTATTCATGTATAGGTAATCAGAAAATAATCTGTGTCACTTAAGAAACTATACGTAGCCTTTCTGAGAACATTGGTCCTAAATGAGTTAGAGAACAGAGGAGGGGCAAGGAGTACCAGAGAAAAAGAGGACAGAGAAAAAAAATCAATCAGTGTATCTTCTGCAAACTGTCAGCAGGGTGGGATTAGAAAAACAACACTTTAAATCAGATAAAGTCCTATGGGAACCTTAAAGGTTGGTTGCTCTGAGCTTCTCAGGATTCTGCAAAATAGATTGATGGCAGTGGTCACCCATTGATACTCAGTGTCCACTGAGTTTCCCCAGAGAAACTGCATTTCCCCTATTGTTCAAAAGATATTAACTTGGTAATAAAAATGAGAAGAAGTTATGGAACCCACTGAGATATATTTCAACACCTTTAAAACCAGTAGATCTGTTCTAATCTCTTATTGGATTAAATGCCCGAGGATGCTAATACGTGAAGAAAATAACAACAAAGGCAAGAACAGCACTTATCTGAAGGGAAATACAAAAGATGCGAGACAAAATAATGAATAGGCGACTCATTCTTTTCTCATCTGTTCAACTGAAAACTAAAATCAGATATACGCATGATGCTTTTAAACTTTCAAATGACCAAATGACAGTTTCTCAGGTCTGTCACAGCAAACACATTCTCATTCACAGGAGCTGATCATTTGTGATTGTGAGCCTTGGCAAGAAATGTCTTTTAAACAGACAACATCAACTTTTTTTCATCTAATGGCTACTTCTGAATTCAATGGTTCCATCACCATTCAAATTTAGTTATCAGTTAAATGCTAATTTTTTTCCTTAAAGAAAAGTGGTTCCTGTAGCTATATTTTTATATGCAAAAGTTTATTACTTGATATACATTTCTTTATATGACATTTAATAATCCGACTTTGGACAGCTTCTAGGTTTGGTGCAGAGATCGATGTATTTCTTCAGGAAGACTCAGCTGCTGATAGGGTTTAGAGACATTAAGCACCAACTCAAGCACCCGTTTTTCAAACATGCACAATTACACATTTTCCACAAACAGACATCAGTGCATACAGACAGCCAGGTGCTCACACATTCAATAACTAGTAAATGGTAGAAACCTCCAGAAGTAGCACAGACCACAGTTAACAGGCTGGGGCTCTACGGCTTAGTAAACAGTGCACAATTCGCTCACACGGAATCAGAACTCCACGAAGGACACTTGGGAACCACACTGGTCAGCACCCGAGGGGGCGGGAGGCGGAAGAAGTATTTACAAATGCAACTCTACCAGGTCTTACCCTTCGCATCCCCCGGTCCTCGCGGGAGAAGCTCCCTCGGCACCTCTCGCCCGGCGCAGGGGCTGCTTCTCTGCTTGAACGAAACGTCCCCCCACCTGACTCTACGGAGAGCTCTGCCGGGAACCGAGGCGCCCCGCCCGGGCCAGGGGAAGGCACTGGCGCCGCGGGAGCCGGGAAAGAGGCGGAGGCGGAAAAGAAGTGGAGAAGGAAGGGGTGGCCGAGGGAGTCGCGAGAGGGAGGCGGCGCCGGCGCGGGGATGCGGGCGAGGAGGGGTGGGGTGGAGCGGGGTGTGCCTCCGTCGGTCGGTCAGGAAGTCAGTCGGTCCGCTCAGCCCGCGCGCCGGCGTCCCCCTGCCTCCAGCGCCAGCCCGCGACGGTGATCGGGACTGGCGCCCCCTGCGCTCGCGAGCCTCGCCCCTTGCCGGGGCTCCTCGCTGGGTCCTCCCGCTCGCCCCGCCTGGCCCGGCGTGGGGCCGCCCGTTTCCGCCAGCCCGGGCGCCCGTCGCCTCGCCCGGCGCGCGCGGTCCCCGACTCTCCCTGCGCTCGCGCTCTGGCTCCCTCTCGCTCCGGTCCCATTTATGAAGCGCGGTCCCATCACGTGTTAATGAGCCTTTGTCCTGCCCTGGCAGCGGCGGCGGCACAGACCCCGCCGAGGGAACTGTGCGGGGAGGGACCGGCGCGCGGCGCCCGCGGCTCCAAACTTTGCTGGCGCGAGGGGACCCGCCGCTGGCGCCGGCCCCGGGGCCAGAGGGGACGAGCCTCTCTGGGCCGCGTCACCTACTTCTCTTCCTCCACCTCTGCCGCCGCCGCGGTCCCCGGGGGCCCCACTGCCATGACCTGCCTCTCCTTCCAGACACTCTCACACTCTGGCCGAGCCAAGAAAGGGCTCGTGCCTGCACCGGCCCCGACCTCGAGGCCATGAATCACGCGCGCCCAGCCAGCGCGCAGCGACAACACCTTGCGCGGGGGTCACGTCTGGGCCAGCGGGCTGAGCCGGAAGGGAAGGGGGAGAGGAGAGGAGAGGAGAGACTAGGCGGCGGCGAGCCCCACCCAGATCCCCCCAGTTCCGGGCCGCTTCCGCGGCAGGCGGCCACTAGCCGGGCCGGGGTCAGGCGAAGCCCGGGGACCGCGCCGCGCAGCCCCCGAGTCCCCGTGCTACCTGGCAGAGGCCACGCGGCCACCTGTTCTCCGCCCTCGGGCGCCGCCTGGTTCCGCGCCGGGCACCTCCTCCAGCCTCCGCCTTCCCCGCCCGGCGCGGACCACTCGGGCGCGCACCACCCGCCCGGCCCCGGCTGCAAACATTTGGGCTCCGTAGGCGGCTGGCTCTGCGCCTTCCTGCCCGGAGCGCCCCCTCCCCAGCCGGGGTTGAGGGGACCCCGCGCCTCGCACCTTCTTGCAGGAAGAGGACGCCCCCTTCCAAAGCCGGGCGGGGGGCGCCCGGGGCTCGCGGGCAGCCGCGGCAGGCGCCTGGGGATCCGTTGTGCACCCGGCTGCCGCGGCAGGAATTAGGGGACATGCTCGTTAATTGGTTCCACTATCAGCCGCTGTCTGCCTCCCGTGTGCACGGATCAAACCTTAATTGGTCTTTACATTTATCATGGTGAATTGCGAACCTACAAACAAGCCCCAGCCGCTGTTTCAGCAGAAAAGGCCCTCCCCCTTTCCCCGGGGCCAGGCGGGGCTGTAGCGGCGGCGATCCCGGTTATTGAGACATCTTTATCTCTCCGGAGTTGGGTCGGGGGAGGACTGCCTGGTTTCCACCTGATGCAGCCAGGTCCTCCGGACCCAACAGCCCCGCGGAAAACCCTTGGTTCGGTTCCTTCACAAGCTCTCCTCTCCTTGACAGCCTCAGCGATCGTTTTATGACATCCTGCTAGGATCCGGCAGTTTCTGCCCAGTCCTCATCCTGCACGCGCTCTGGTTCTGATCTCTAGTCTCGCCTTGCCCAAGCCCAGAGCTCAACAATCTGAACAGATCTGGGCCCCATATTTGGACTACGTGATGAGAATCCGGAAAAGGGAGCCTCTCAAGGAAAGGAGGAGAATTGGTGCGGAGGAAACCCATGGATGGTGGGTTGAGAGTCCTGGATAAAGGGAGGCTGTTGAGTGCCTTTTGGAAATCTCAATCCAAATCACAGAGAATACGCAGGGCTCCACTGAAGGCTTTGAAGATCCCCTAAATTGCTTTGGGCTAGAGAAAGTATTTCCCATTTCCCTATCAGGGAAATGGACATTTGCAATAGAGTCCACAGCGGAAATGATTAATTTCTGCTAGGTAGGTAGACGGAATAAGTTATAAACAAAGATCTGATGGACCGGTCAATCGATGGCGAGTGGGTAGATGCGGGATTAAATCTGATGCCTGGGGCAGACTCTGCTTCCTCCTGAAAAAGCCCCTTCAACCACTTGCAACGTGAAGACAGCTCTACCTAGAGATTTAAAGGGAGTCGGGGGGAGAGCATTTGTTCCTTTTTTTCTTTTCTTTTTAGGGGTCATGGTTGTTTATTTTACTTTTACCTTACACCCTTGGCAGGGGGATATATTCGCAAAGTTTTGCCCCCTTGTGACCTTACGGACTTTTATGTCCCAAGTGACCTGGCGATTTGATAAGAACTAGTTTGCCACTTACTGGTTGCGTAGGTTCAGATGTTTGCTAGTAGGATCTAGACAGCTCTTTTGATGATGATAGGTCGTCTTTCGGGTGACAGGAAAGGCTAGGAAGTTGGGCTTCTGGAGGGCTCTTAGGCAGCGGGGGTTTCACATGGGAGCTGCCACGTTTCTCTGTAGCATGATGACCTGTGCTCTTGGGGTGGCCGAGGAGTTTAGTATCCTTTGGAAATACAACACTGACACTTGTGGGATACCCATTATAAGACATTCTCCCAATTACCAGTCTGCCCCTTGGTGGTCAACCTCAAAAATTTAAGGGTGGAGACCATTTATAACCTAGGGAAGGAATTCCATGGAAATCTTATATCTCAACTCAGCCACACCAACTTTTGCTTTCCCCCAAAGAAGAGCAATCTAATTACTTTAATTATCTCTAAGTCATCCTAAATCTCTTTTGATTGATGGTGGATCTCTTCACTGAATTCTGAAATTCCAAGCAGCCACCGAGGATCCAAAATGACCTGAAATCTATTTGTTGAGTGACTGGCCAAAGTGACCTGTAGACAGTCACTCATTAAGAATCTAATCAAGTAGTGACTCCAGCAGCTATAACTGTTTAGCCTGTTAGTCTGTTGTTGTTCAAGATGAGGCCTCGGGAGGTGGGGGAGAGAAGGCTGGAGCCTGACAGCTGGTGAATTGTACTCACTTTCCATTTAGAGCTCAAGGATAATGCTCAATAATGGAGTCAAAATTTGACTTGTGACCTGGCATTTTATCACCACGAGTGAATGCTTTGTTGGAACTGAGAGAGTTATTATGTTGTTTAGAAAATGGCATTCTTGTAGGCATGCTTGTCTATCTTTAAAATTTAAAATCTGTCTTCAGCTCATCAGGGTGGTAGACTGTCAGTCAAAGAATGGCTATACTTTTCCCTTGGAGCTGGAAGATGGGCAGACGGCTGATAGTGTGAAAGCAAGATGCTCCTCTGTGCCTCCGAGTTCACATTTGGCAAGGATCACCTTTATATGGGAGGAAATTATTTGGTTTTCACATGTGGTTGGTCCAGCCAATGTCCTCATAAGAGAGTCAGCAAGAATGACAAATACAAGCTGTCAGCATCCCTTTCAGGAAGACTGTGTTGAAGGCACACATATATTTAACCTAAGACATTGAATGATCCTTGGTTATCACAAACCTACATTGAATTTGAACCTATGCTTTCCTGGGGAAAGACGCAGAGAGCCCCTTAGTGGGTTTCACTAGTCCTTGCATTGCTACATACGAGGCTGTCTGGTTTTTTAGTTCTTTATCCTTTTAAAATTAGAACAGGGCTATGATGAGCCAATTTACTGCCGTGCTGTGTAATTTAGGTTATTCACTCAGTGAAATGTAGAGGATGAGAGAACAGTGAAGACTGCATATTTCAACTTCAAAGAAAGATAGATCTCAATTTATTTCTGCCAAAGTATTGATAGTTATATTGGACATAGAACATTAGAGAAGCGTGTTCTGCCTCCCTAAGGCTGAAGCTGATCCAAAAGGAGCCGTAATCCAGTTTCTTTTTAAACTTGTTTTGGTTGGTGGTACTTCTCTCCCACTCCCCAAAAGAGTGATCTGTTGGGAATGATGAGTAATGGTTTACCAGTTTGGGAACTGAAAGCAGAAACATCACTTTCCTTTAGATTTTGGGGAGTTCTTTCTGAGTTTGGGTTTCACGTATTTGTTTTGTTTGGCCTTTTTTTTTTTCTTTTTTCTTTTTGGTATCTTCAGTGCGTCGCTCACACCACAGGGCTGGAATGCTCGCAGATTAAAGACATTTTCAGAATGATATGATGACGACACAATCCATTCTCATTTGGAGCATTGCTTTAGAGTTCGACAGTTATTATTGGGTTTCCTTTGAAGCATTAAAGCAGTATGTTTTTCAGTGGCTTTGCCTTGTGTGATGGGAATTTATTCTTTATTCCCTATCTAAAAGGTGATTGACAGCAAGCCTGCAGACTGGGCTGAAGCTCTGTCATCCCAAGCTTGAGATCTGAAATGTTTGTTCAGGAGATGCTCGATCAGTGATGCAAGCAACCTGAAGACCCGCACCACTTCTGCATGTTTCTGAAGCTGGTGATGGGGAATGACGTTCTATCTCACTCCACCATTAGAAATTAAACTTCATGAAATCTGTTGTAGGTCGAGAAGCTGGTTGCTAGGGTAGGAAATGAATGGGATGAGGAAGGGAAGATGTTGGACTTCTCTGACCTTGCGGGACACTGCCTTATGTTTGGCACAAAGAAAATCACTGCCACCTCTCAGTGATCTTTCCATATAACTAAACACATGCTCATTAGGGCTTTTTTTTATTTTCACCTTCTCACCTTCTTTCATTAAACCCCACTTTTAAATATCCCAGCTGAGCAGCAGCAAGGAAGGCTGAGAAATGACAGGAAGACATTTTTCCTTTGTTCATATGTTTTATTTTTCATCACCAAGCAGAGGATCAGTAATGAGGAGATGGATCATCCTTTCATTTCAAATCATATGAGAAGTATGTTCTGACATACAATAAATAAGCACATGGTGCAAATAAGGGGAGTGAGAAAACAGGTTAATAAGGCTTTTGTTCCCCCTTGATTAAACTCTGGCAAAATAGTCATCAAAACTCTGTAATTAAAAAGGCTGCAAATATTATATGTCTAAATATTTCCTTTAAAACAATAGTTCAGGCAGCAGTATTATCACAACAAAATATGGCAAATAATAGAAAAATAGTGCTAAATAATATGTATGTCTTAAATAGTCATCTGGCCTGCCTTCTAAGTGAACCCTTTCCCCAGTATTCTTCATGGTTCTTTCAACTGCATGTGGGAACATAGAATTGATCATCTATCTTGGATTATGAAAGTTAGCAGAAATAATGAACATAAAACTCCCAACCTGGTGCCTGAAACTGAGGCTCTCAATAAACTGTCTTGCTTTCTGTCACCACTACTGTTACATTGTAGTTGCATTTGTATTCACTGTCTGGAGAGGACCGCAGGATGGCTGGAGGCATTGAATTCTCAAACCAGAGGGCAGGCAGGCAGCTGATTCGTAAACAAAGTGCTCACATTTGGTGGGTTTCTTCAGGCTCAGCTGTGACTTCTTTGCTGTCGCTCCCATTCTAAACAGATGCTGTAGATTATCTGCCTTACACGGTAGTCTGGATATACCGATTCCCATAGAAGTCCCCATTAGCCATTGCCTGCAGTTCACTAGCTTTTCCTTGAAATGCAGCTGCCAGTAAAAATGAGAATTGGCGAAAGCCAATGGGGTGTACGATTAGTCTGTGGATTCGTTTTCTGTTGAATCTAAAACACGTTAAAGAAACAGTAACAGCTCAGACTTTATTGTTTCAACAGCACTGAAGAATTGAAAGGATCTCATTGTTTTCTAATTTGAGTTTAAAGAACTATTGATTTAGACAGGATGTAGATGAATTCTGAGAATAGAACATCTTGGGGATATAGATTTGAATCCACAGTTATGGCATCAATGACCCAGGCTATCACTTACCCTTCTAGACCTCACTCTTCTGTTCTGTGGGATGGGAGTACCACTAACCTGCCTTAATTCTTTTAAACTATTCTTGAAAATGGTTAATAAAACAATAAAGGTGGGAACACAATGGGAAAAGCTTTAGCTAAAATTCAACAAAAGATTTTATTACCCTTAGTACTTTATCTGTTGTCATGGTCCACTGATTTCTTAGCTGTATAAAATTACGTAGAAAATTTTAGTTATTCTGCTCATGTCAATAGACAGTAATAAATAATGAATCTTAGAGCTCCAAAGACAATGATTTTGTATTTAAAGCCCAGAGAAGAAGATGTAGGGTGCTAATAACCAAGTTGAAGACTCAGGCAAAAATCCTGGACAATGGATAATTATGTACATTGAAGAGAATTTCGGTCTCTGGCATGATGGTATGTCTCTCTACGCTGGTAAATTGATTGATTCACCTGTGCTTATCGATACTACATGATGCAAATTGTTGCCCACTTTTTCCACTTAAGGGGATATACTTTCCTGATGCATATTAATCTGGAAAATGTGCAATTTACTACTCCTTTAAAATGTAATTTTTCTCAAAACTGACTGCTAAGTGTTAAGGCAACTTAACTCATATCCTCTCTATTGTAGGTATTGAGTAAAATAAGAGTAACTTCATCTCTATAGAGTGTATGGTTTTCAGGCATCAGAAGGACAACTGTAAGGATAGAAATCCCATATAAGAAGTTAATTTAGAAGCTGTTAACAATTTTTCAGATATGATCGCATGTATCAATTCGACACAACAGTCTAGAAA
This sequence comes from Ovis canadensis, assembly GCF_042477335.2. NCBI lineage: Eukaryota > Metazoa > Chordata > Mammalia > Artiodactyla > Bovidae > Ovis > Ovis canadensis. The sequence continues at coordinate 59,953,689 of NC_091252.1, read as the reverse complement.
AAGAAATCATGTGACAATTTTACACAAAGTTATGAAAGAATATGAAAGGTTACATCAAACCATAAGTAAATAGCATTTTTAAAAAACCATTCAGTTCTGAAGTTTTCTATCATGATCCACTATGAGGAAAACACCAGTATCAAGGCCATGCCTCCACTCTGTCACCTTCTGGAGGAAGGTTTTCATTTCTCTTTCTCTAGTTCTTTCTTCCTTCAGTAGGTGCTTTTGAGTGGGAGCTTGTTGAGTGGGAAGGTGGGAGAGATAAGAAAGGAAAAAGAAATAAAAGGAAAAAGAAACAGGAGGTAAGTAGAAAGGAAAAAAAGATTTCTCAAGGATATCACTATCTCTTCAGTTCAGTTCAGTTCAGTTGCTCAGTCGTGTCCGACTCTTTGCGACCCCATGAATCACAGCACACCAGGCCTCCCTGTCCAACACCATCTCCCGGAGTTCATTCAAACTCACGTCCATCGAGTTGGTTGATGCCATCCAGCCATCTCATCCTCTGTCGCCCCCTTTTCCTCCTGCCCTCAATCCCTCCCAGCATCAGAGTCTTTTCCAATGAGTCAACTCTTCACATGAGGTAGCCAAAGTACTGGAGTTTCAGCTTTAGCATCATCATTTCTTCCAAAGAACACCCAGGGCTGATCTCCTTTAGTCCCTTAAATACTGAAAATGAGAAATTTTGAGATGGTTTGTGAAACTTGTGATCTGACACTTTGCCTAATATGAAACAGTAATAGTCCTCAGCGTTCACAGGCGGCCCCAAGGGTCTGACTTTGGAGAATTCCTGGCATATTCTATGAGGGCAGCTCTTGACTAATTTGTTTCCACTCTAAGAGGCCTCAGAGAAATGACCTGGTATAGAAATAACCCTGAAAGTGAAAGCACACTGAGCTATAATATGGACATTTCATTTTATTTTATTAAGAAAATGATTCAGACAACACAATGTCAAGACGACATCTTTTAGTGACATCACAGTAAAATGTTGGATCTAATGTACTCAGTGGGTTATATCACTACTCAAGCTGATCATTTCATTCTCAGCCTTTATTATTATTGTTGAGTAAAAGTAGCATTTTAAAAACTACTGTTTCATAAAAGTTAAACATGTTCATTATAATTAAAAATTTTGTGATAGAAAGGACAAAGTCAGAGTTCCCACTTCATACTCCAATTTCCCAACTCTTTACTCCAAAGCATTTGCTATTAAGGGTGATATATATCCTGTTGTCCATTGTTTGTATATAGAATTGGCTAAGTGAATGAAAGGACAAAGTGCTAGGAATGGAATTTAGGAGTGAAAGTTTTGTGTATTTCAAACACTGTAAGAAAATGCCAACAGTATACTGAGCCTTTTTTAAAAGTTTTTTTTTTCATATCGACCGTTTTAAGTCTTTTTTTGAATTTGCTACAATATTGCTTCTGTTTTATGTTTGTTTTTTTTACCTCAAGGCATGTGGTATCTTAGCTCCCTGACCAGGGATCGAACCATCACCCCCTGCATTAGAAGGCAAAATCTTTCCTCCAGACCACCAGGGAAGTACCTATATATACTGAGTCTTTTAAATGGGCATAATCAATCATGTATACACACAACTGGAGTGAAGTGAGAACCCAGGCTGGTACCATCTCTCCAACAGCATTGAACCTATTCAAAGATGGTAGACTGGTACTGCTCCCTAGGGGCTTTGGAAATTTGTAGGAAAAAGGTTATTCTGTTGTCACCATGACTGGAAGGGTGGAATAGGGCTTGGAACATTAGACATGGTGCAATGCATAGGGCAAGTCTCACCCAATGAACAATTGTCCTCTGTCCCATAGAGTATACAAATGTTTGCGTGGGCATTCATGTTGATGAAGAATCTTTATTCCTGGACCCAGAGCCTGGCTACATTTTACATATAAATTCATCCAAAGTTTTTTGTTGCTTTTTTCCCTTTGTCATGCTTTTAACACACATGGAATTTTCCAGGAATACAACCACCATGTAAATACAGAGTTAAACATTTTGGAAAATTGCATCACTGTGGCATTTTAAGTCCTAAGCCAACATGTCTTTACTGGTCTCTATTTATAACTAGTGCGTGCACAGTGATTCTATGTATAATCTGACTATGCCACCACTATGCCCAAGCTTCTACATAATGATATATATGTTTATTATATAAATTACTTGCCTTTTGGTTCTTTTTATGTTGTACTTAGGGCATGATGTTCATTATTTTTTAAATGTGAGGGACTTCCCTGGTGGCGCAGTGGATAAGAATCTGCTTGCCAGGGCAAGGGACATGGGTTCTGTTCCTGGTCTAGGAATATTCCACATGCCTAGGAGCAACTAAACCCATGTGCCATAATTATTGAGCCTGTGCTCTAGAGCCCACAAACCGCAACTACTGAGCCTGTGTGCCACAACTACTGAAGTCCAAGAGCCTAGAGCCTGTGTCCACAACAAGAGAAGCCATACAATGAGAAGCCTGAGCACCTCAATGAAGAGTAGCCCCCACCTGCCCACAACTAGAGAAAGCCTGAGCAAGGCAATGAAGTCCTAGTATAGCCAAAAATAAATACATTATTTAAAAAATAAAATAAAAAAACATGTGTGTAGTGAATTAGATCATCTATGAATTTTTATTTCATTTTACTTAAGGTTATACTAAAAATATTTGTCATTAATAGACACTGTGTCTGCCAGGTATGGAAACCCACAGTGGTAGGGAACATCCACGTTCCTCTGATCAGGTGGGTTGGGCTCTTTTATCTTCTGAGCACGCTTAAGTCTGGAATGCCTTCTTCACCCTCCAGGCCCCAGAACCCACAGGGAGAGAGTTACTCCAATCCTACTTACACAGCAGCTCCAGAGAACCAACCCAGCCACGACAACCTGTCCCTGATCATAAGGACAGTGCAGTTCGTGGGCAGAAGAGCTTCTCTCTGTTTCTAGGAGAAAGGAAATTGGTCAGCCTACTGACCATGAGTGTGCTGAAGAGAAGAAATAACATGAAGACACTTATGCCCTGAGTCTCGCCCAGTACATTGTCACGGTCAACCAGGGGACAAGAGGCTGCATAGATCAGTGGAAATTCTCACCACTACTAGAAATAGGTGGGCAGTAAAATCTTATAGGTAACAGAGAGTTGTTACTATTATTATTATTTTCAAGTGGAAATAGTGCCATCAATTTTTTTCATTATAAAAGTAATAAATGCTTACTGTAAAAATGTAGAGTATAAAAAGTACAAATAATAAAATCTAAAGTAATTTATAATCTGGTTACCCAGAAATTATCATTAATATTTGGAGCATATTTGTCTAAACTGGTTACTCTAACCCTGTACATAATTGTACATGTGTATTTTATAAGTATGAGTAATATCATACAGTCTGATTTCACTTTAAAGGGAATGTATCACCTAGAAATAAATCCTGGATATTAATGTAATTATATATGTTAAGCTATGTATGTTAATGCCATTAACCTACTGTGTTATTTTTTTCTTTTGCGGTTGCTTCATTTCACGCTTATCGTACTTCTGAGGTTCCCTAAAAGTACATGTTTAGTGGAAAGACAATTCCTTTTTATTTGTTACATTCCCCCAGAGCATAAGTTCTTATATGGAAGTAGGAACTTGTAACCTCAAAGTCTAGAATAGAACTTGCAAGGAAAGTGTTCAATAAAAGTAAATGAATCAAAACATATGCATCTATTCCCCCCAAAACAAGACACTGCATTTCTTATATAAGAACATAAGGAAATACATTTATTTTATCTCATATAGGACAAAACTCTTTTTAGTCATGAACAAAATCGACATTTTATGGAAATGTCTTGATTCCATGTGAGAAAGCTTAAAAAGAAAAGAAAAAGATATAATGTAGGATGAGACAATAGTCAGGGTGGCAACACCTTGATGGAGAGCCTATGGGCTATATATAGTCTGACCCTTAGTTCTGCATGAGAATGAATACCAGGTTGTCCTTGGGTCCTTAATTGATCTAGATCCCCTAAGAGGTGCTGTGTTATGGTAACCAAACTCACAACAGACTGATGTATGTATGCTAAAATGACAATGAATGATGAGAACTGCACACTTGTGATTCTTCTGATCATCACAGTCTCTCTCAAAGCGCAGAAAGGTAAGCGGCTCTCAGAAGGGAATTGGTAGGCATGAGAACCTAGAAAGGTTTGGCGACCTTGTGCTGTGCTTAGTCGCTTGGTCTTGACTGATTCTTTGCAACCCCATGGTCCCCACCAGGCCCCTCTGTCCATGGAATTCTCCAGGCATGAATACTGGAGTGGGTTGCCATTCCCTTCTGCAGGGTGACCTTACTAGCAGCTATCATGAACCTAAGGGAGTCTAATACACCCACACCCATTACAAGCACCTACTGATGGAATGAAACAGTCCTGTTAGCTGTTCAGGGCATCTCTCTCCTGGACCACATTCAGAGAATCCATTCTTGTTCACATCTTACGAAGCTGCCCCACTTTCTGGTAACAGAAAGAGAATATATGTGATGTAAGTAAATTATGAAACATTAGTAAAATAAATACTTATGAACATAGCTACCCAACTTAAGAGCCAGTCAATTTACTTTTTAAAATGTCCGTTTGTACTCTTTTCCTGTCCCATATGCTGTCTCCCCCAACAGAGCATCTGGCATTTGTATTATTCTGCCTTGCTTTTTTCTTTTTAAGTGAAGTTGCTTAGTCGTGTCCACCTCTTTGCTACTCCATGGACTATAGCCACCAGGCTCCTCCGTCCATGGGATTTTCCAGGCAAGAATACTGGAGTGGGTTGCCATTTCCTTCTCCAGGAGATCTTCCCGACCCAGGAATTGAACCCAGGTCTCCCACATTGTAGGAAGACGCTTTACCATCTGAGCCACCAAGGAAGTTCTTTTAAAGTTCTTTTAAAGTAAACTTTATCACAAATTTATCACCAAAATTACTGTTTTCAGTATTTATAGAAATGTTGTGGTACTTTTTGATTGCTTATTTCCCTCAGTATTAAGCAGACAAAATTCACCCAGCTTGGTTTTCTTTTTTTAATACTTCTATTTATTTTCACTTCTGAATAGTATATCTTTTCATGAATATACCACAATTAATTTAACTGTTTTCTTTTAAAGGATTCTTGTTGCTACAAACATTGTGTACATATCTCCAGATCTTATCTGGAGAGATAGAAGAATTTCTCATGAATGAATATACCAAAAAATAGAAATGCTGGCTTATAGTATATGGAAATATTTGACTTATGTTTGTAATGTAAGATTATTTTACAAAAATGTTTGTATTCTTCACTCTCCTATTCAGTGTAGAATATTTCTACTTGTTTCACATCACTATCAAACCTTGGAGTTGTCCGATTTTTAATTGTTTTCTAATTTAGTAGGTATATATTTTTCTTAAAATTTTCCATTTTGTATTGGAGTATATAATTGATTAACAAAGTTGTGTTAGTTTCAGGTTCACAGCAGAGTTAGTTATACACATATATGCATCTATTCTTTTTCAATATGTTTTGCTGTTAATATAATTTTTATTGATTACCATTGAGGTTGAACATCTTTCATATGTTTATACATGTTTCTATTCCCCCTTTTGTGCATGTCTTGTCCATGTCTTTTGTTCATTTTTATTGTATATATAAGGTATAATTTGTTGTTTTCTTATTGATTTGTGGAAGAGATATAATGAATGAGAGAAAGAATTGGTTCTGGATAATAATGCGTTACAGGTTACATGTGTTGTGACTACCTTCTTTCATTTTGTAGCTTGGTTTTTCAACTTTTTTTTTTTTTTTCAGTTCAGTTCAGTCGTTCAGTCATGTTTGACTCTTTGCGATCCCATGAATCGCAGCACACCAGGCCTCCCTATCCATCACCAACTCCCGGAGTTCACTCAGACTCACATTCATCGAGTCAGTGATGCCATCCAGCCATCTCATCCTCTGTCGTCCCCTTCTCCTCCTGCCCCCAATCCCTCCCAGCATCAGAGTCTTTTCCAATGAGTCAACTCTTCACATGAGGTGGCCAAAGTACTGGAGTTTCAGCTTTAGCATCATTCCTTCCAAAGAAATCCCAGGGCTGATCTCCTTCAGAATGGACTGGTTGGATCTCCTTGCAGTCCAAAGGACTCTCAAGAGTCTTCTCCAACACCACAGTTCAAAAGCATCAGTTCTTCGGCGCTCAGCTGCCAGGAGCCTGTGTGAGGAATCCTGCCTGTGACAAAGGTCATGAGGAAGAAGCCTGACAAAACGCAAAGGCATGATCCAGCTTCAAGGGTTCCCCCTGAGTTTTCCTGAACATCTAACCCCCAAAACCAGAGTCTGCCTGCTTTATTACTGTGCTTTTCACTCTTCTGACATTCTCTGGAAAAAAGTTAATTCAGGGCTTCAGTCTCCTGCATCAGCTCAAACCCCTTTGATGGCTCTCTAACTTGCCTGACAGGTTCCCCCAGACTTTTTACAATTTGTGAATTGCTTACAGCCCCCCAACCTCGAGAGGCACAAAGCTGAAAGCATCTTAAAGATACAGAGCCTTTTCTAAAGAGCTAAAAATTATATTGGTGATGGGTTTTCACTATTGAGTCAATGACTGCTGCCAGGCCTCCATATTCTTTATCTTTTAGGCACCTGAGGGATATTAATCAATGTAATTGGGATATAGAAAAAAGAATATAGTAGTTTTGATGTTAGCAATACTAGACTTTTGAGTTAATTACTTTTCTTTGTTATAAATCACTGTACTCCTTTTACTTGTTATAAATTGTTGTATCTTTGCTATGTAAGAATGTAACTTTATTTAGTGCTTTCTGAGAGTGGCATCAGACTTTGGGAAGAACGACACTGTTAGGGCAAATAAGTCTTCTGGTTGACAAAAGCTTATCAGAAAAAGGGCTGTAAAATGTTAATTGGCCCTCTGGCCAGAAGATGATGCAAATCACCTAAGACTTGTGTATACAGCTAGGTATGCAGAGAGAGAGCCTGGTCTCGATAAGAGTCAGGGCTGCTGACACTGCATAATTTTATATTATCCATTGATCTCTATGTACAAAAAAAGGTATAAAAGGCTTTTCTGGACAATAGAGGACGGGCCAGTCATTGGAAAGACTGGTTTCCCCTGTGTCTTCTCTTCTTTACTCTATTTTCTGGCTGAATTCCCATCTGGAGCGAGGAGGCTCCCCACATCTAACTTGCCCCGGCTTCTAAGATCCATGCGAGAGGGAGCCCAAGGTGGGGCACTCTCCGCTGTTCAAATGGATGCTGGTGGCCTAACATAGATGGTGCAAACTTCTTGTCCTGAAGTTTTATTGGCTTTCCCCATAAACCAAGTTATTCAGCATCTTTTCTCCACTAAACTTTCCTACTATACTATTTCTTCTTAATTTCTTTTATATTTCTAAATAAATAAGTTTTTCCTCGCCTACTCCATCTCCCCTTCAAATTCCCTGGATCCACCGGGGCAGGACCCCGGCACTCAGCTTTCTTCACAGTTCAACTCTCGCATCCATACATGACCACTGGAAAAACCATAGCCCTGACTAGACGGACCTTTGTTTAACAGTCTTTTAATACACAGAAATTCTAATTTCATAGGAATGCCTTGGGTATACTTCATTTTTTGCTTTCTGATGTACATTTTAGAATTAGCTAGTCAATTTTCTCTATATAACTTGTTGAGATCTTGAAGGAATTATATAGAATCATTAGCTTAGAGAGAATTAACATCCCTATTATATTGAGTCTTCCTCTCTATAAGCATGATGTATAATTCTATTCTTTTAACTCTTCTTTAATGTATTTCACTATTTTATAAAGGTCACCATAAAGCCCTTGTACATTTTTGGTAAATTTCTTCCTGGGTATTTTATACATTTTACTGATACTATAAATATCTCTTTTTTCAAAGAATTACTTTTTCTGTGTATTTATAGAAATGTGATGAATTTTATATATTGATTGCATATCCAGTCATTTGGGTAAACCTTATTTGACCTAGTAATTTGTATTTTTTTTTTCCTATGCAGACAATCATATCATGACAACTAAGAGTGGATTTGTTTTTTTTAATTTCTAGTCATGCTGCTTTTATTTTTTCCTCTGTTGCCATACCATCTAAGATTTCTCATTCAGTTTTGAATGCAAATGAAGTCTTCGTCCTTACTGGATACCTAGTTCTTATCTCCAGAAACAATCATCATTTGTGACTTTTATCTTTAAAGACATTTTAAACATAGAAATGTATAATCTCACTTCCTATACTATCTTGATCATATTATTTGTGATTCTTTACCATGCTTTTTAATTTAATATTAGATTGTAGAGATTTTCCTTATGAGCAACTGTAGCTTTGTTTTTATGTCTACAATATATAATTTAATTAATTTCTGCTCTTATCTATATTATCTCCCCCTGTCTGCTTTCTTTGAATTTACTTCTTTCATCTTCTTTATGATGGATATTTAACTTCTTAATTTTCAGTCTTTTCTTCCTAATAAATACTTTAAAGCTATATATCAGTTCAGTTCAGTTCAGTTCAGTCACTCAGTCATGTCTGACTCTTTGCAACCCCATGAATTGCAGCACGCCAGGCCTCCCTGTCCATCACCAACTCCCGGAGTTCACTCAGACTCACGTCCATCAGGTCAGTGATGCCATCCAGCCATCTCATCCTCTGTCATCCCCTTCTCCTCCTGCCCCCAATCCCTCCCACCATCAGAGTCTTTTCCAATGAGTCAACTCTTCACATGAGGTGGCCAAAGTACTGGAGTTTCAGCCTTAGCATCATTCCTTCCAAAGAAATCCCAGGGCTGATCTCCTTCAGAATGGACTGGTTGGATCTCCTTGCAGTCCAAGGGATTCTCAAGAGTCTTCTCCAACACCACAGTTCAAAGGCATCAATTCTTCAGTGCTCAGAAATACATATTCAGTGTATCCCAGAGTCATCAATATGTTATTTTCTTCTATTATTTCTCTGTGTTTTAAATTTACATTTTGACTTTTTGTGCTATGAGTTTTTAAGACATTGTTTATTTACCAAATATAAGGATGGAGAGTTATAAAAATTGATCTTTTTGTTATGGATATCTAACATAATTGCATCGTTTGTGGTCAGAAAATCTGATTACATGATACAAATTCTCTGAAATTTATTGAGACATTCTATGGCATGCAGTTCTCTCCTTAAATGTAATGAAAGCATTCCATTTTAAAAACAAACTGATGGGTGATGAAAAGTGTATGCTGTACTGTATTGTGGAACAGAAGAGATCTTGGGGCAAGTGAAATGAACCACCACCAACCATATCAAAGGCTGGTCTTCACCCAAAGAAGGTGATGTTGTGCATATGGTGGGATTGGAAGGGTGCCCTCTATTATGAGCTCCTTCTGGAAAACCAAATGATTAATTCCAACAAGTACTACTAGTAATTAGACCGAATGAAAGCAGCGCTCCACGGAAAGCATCCAGAATTAGTCAACAGAGAACATATAACCTTCCATCAGAATAATGCAAGACCTCGTGTTTCTTTGATGACCAGGCAAAAACTGTTACAGCTTGGCTGGGAAGTACTGATTTATTTGCCGTGTTCACTGGACATTTCACCTTCAAATTTCTATTTTGGTCTTTACAAAATTCTCTTAATGGAAAAAATTTTAATTCCCTGGAAGACTTAAAAGGTACCTGGAGCAGTTCTTGGATCAAAAAGATAAAACATTTTTGGAAGATGAAATTATGAAGTTGCCTGAAAAATGATAGAAGATAGTGGAACAAAACAGTGAATATATTGTTCAATAAAGCTTTTGGTGAAAATGAAAAATGTCTTTTATTTTTACTTAAAAGATAAAGGAACTTTTTGGGCAATCCAATAGCAATATTGATTCTTCCGATCTAAGAACATGGTATAGCTTTCCATCTGCTTGTGTTGTCTTCAATTTCTTTCATCAATGTCTTACAGTTTTCAGAGTATAGCTCTTTTGCCTCCTTAGGTAGGTTTATTACTAGGTATTTTATTCTTTTTGAGTGATGTAAATGGGATTGTTTCCTTAATTTCCCTTTCTGATATTTGGTTGTTAGTATATAGAAATGCCACGGATTTCGGTATATTAGTTTTGTATCCTGCAACTTGACCAAATTCATTGAAGAGCTCTAGCAGTTCTCTGGTGGCATCTTTCGGATTTTCTATGTATAGTATTATGTCATCTGTAAGTGGAGACAGTTGTACGTCTTTCTTTCCAACTTGTATTCATTTCTTTTTCTGCTCTGCCTACCATGGCTAGGACATCCAAAACTATGTTGAATAAAAGTAATGAGAGTGTGCATCCTTGTCTTGTTCCTGATAATAGAGGGAATGCTTTCAGCTTTTTGCTGTTGAGTATGATGCTAGCTGTAGGTTTGTCAATATGCCCTTTATTATGTTGAGGTATGTTCCTTCTCTGTCTGCTTTCTGGAGAGGTTTTTTTTTTTTAATCATAAATGGATGTTGAATTTTATCAAAAGCTTTTTCTACATCTATGAAGATAATAATATAGTTTTTAATTTTTGGTTTGTTAATGTGGTGTATCACATTGATTCACATGCAGATATTGAAAAATCCTCACATCCCTGGGATAAATCCCACTTGATCATGGTGTACGAGCCTTTTAATGAATTGTTGGATTCGGTTTGATAGCATTAATATCCTTGCCTGGTTTTGATATCAGGGTGATGGAGGCCTCATAGAATGAATTCAGAAGTATTCTTATACATAATTATTAGCAGCTTGATCTTGGCCCTTAATATCTCTATAAAATGTGGATAATTATGCTGGGTTGGAGAAGGGAATGGCAACCCACTCCAGTTATCTTGCCTGGAGAATCCCATGGACAGAGAAGCCTGGCAGGCTATAAGTCCATAGGGTTGCAAAGAGTTGAATATACCTGAAGTGACGTAACAATGATGGTGAGTACTGTAAAGGATTATTTTGAGAATCTAATGAGTGTTATATAAGTGTTAGGTGTGGTTTAGGAGTTAAATTTTCCTTTATTGAAAATCTGCTTGTGGTAACTTTCTCAGTTTTTGTCTGGAAATATATTTATTTCACTTCCATTTTTGAAAGACAGTTTCCTTGCAAGATAATCTGGTTGAGTACACAATTCACTCTAAAGGTAAATTATACTGTCATTGGCTTCCATTTGCTGTTGAGAAGTGTGTTTTGTCTAGTTGTCATTCTCTTTTAAATAATTGTTTTAAAGGGTATTTTTAAGACTTTCTATTTTCCTTTGATACTTGTATGAGTCAGAATTCTCCAGATAAGAGAACTAATATAATTCTAGGAACTGATCATGTAATTACAAGGACGAAGAAGTTCCATGATCTGCCATCTGTAAACTGGAGAACTAAGAAAGTCAGTGATTCAGTTCAGTCTGAGTCCAAAGGCCTGAGAACCATTAGATTCGGACAGCCACACTGTAAATCCTGGTCCTAATTTGAAGGCTCAAGAACCAGGAGCATCAAAGTCCAAAGGCAAGAGAAAGTCATATCCCAGTTCATACAGAGAGAGTAAGTCACTATTCCTCCACCTTTTTGATCTATTAAGGCCCTTAATGGCTTGGGTAATACCCATTAACATTGCTAATACTTTACCAACTATCTGGGCATCCCTTAGCCCAGTCAAGTTGACATATAAAATTATCCATCACACTATTCTACACTTACACTGCAGTGCTTCTAGGTATGGACTTATTTGTTTATTTGTTTTATTTAAATTATGCCTTCTCAGTTCAAATTGAAGTGAAAGATTACCAGATCATTGTTAATGACTTAGTCTATTAAGAATATATGCATTTTTGTAAAGGAAAAGCATCTGTAGATATTTAATCAGTATTATATGTCTGTTTTGCAGAGATAAAATGCTGCTTAGAGATCTCTTTAAATATTTTTAATTTTTGTGCTCAAATATATTTTCTGTTGATCTATGGAATGTTCTGAGCCATATGGCTATACAATTGGGCTAATACTTTTGTTTTTAAAATCTGGACTTGGCCAAATATATTTGACCATGTTAAAAATAGTATCTTTGTTATTAAAATTTTGATTGCATAAAAACATAAAATAAATAAATTATGCCTTCTCTTTTTGCGGATTCATGTCTTTCCCGAATCTGGGAGTTTCTCCAATATTATCACTTCAAATATTGCTTCTCTTCTATGACCTCTGTTCTCTGTCTGAGATTCTAATTAGATGCAGATTAGACCTTCTTATTCTATCCTCAAAATTTCTTAATTTCCCTTTACATCTTCTAGCATTTTGTTTCTCTGTGTTGCATTCTGGGTAACCCCACAGATGTATATTTATGTCAACTCACTTTCTCTTGAGTTGTGTCTAATCAAAAGTGTAGCTCATTTATACCTGTTTTTATTTATAATTTTCATCTAGACATTGTATTTAGTTCTCTAAGTATACTTGGTGTTTTGGACAGTCTCTTTCTATGTTCATTTTTTCATTCCACTTCCATTACTTAAACATATTAATCATAATTATTTTACATCTCTTACCTAATAATTCTCATATCTAAAGTCTTGGATGGCCAGTTACCTTTTATGTGTCTTTATTCCTTTTTTTTTTTTTTTGCTCACTTTCCCTCATTGCACATTGTTTCCTATGGTTTGTTTATTTTTAATTGAGAGCTCGTATTCTGTAGAATCTAATCTGAGGGAATCTTTAAGACCTAAATTGAAGATAGTTTCCTTCAGAAAGGATTTGTTTTAGCTTTTGCTTTTACTAGAAGCAAGGGAATGCTACTGATTTAGATCCATTTTAATCCTCTTCTAAGGTCCTGGCTTAGTAGGAAAATCTTGAGTTTTGCTTTCTCAGTCTACTGGAAGTCTAAAGCTCCGTCTTTAGATCTTAAATGCCCTCAGATAGGTGACTGCAGCCATGAAATTAAAAGACGCTTACTCTTTGGAAGGAAAGTTATGACCAACCTAGACAGCATATTCAAAAGCAGAGACAGTACTTTGCTGACTAAGGTCCGTCTAGTCAAGGCTATCGTTTTTCTAGTGGTCATGTATGGATGTGAGAGTTGGACTGTGAAGAAAGCTGAGCACTGAAGAATTGATGCTTTTGAACTGTGGTGTTGGAGAAGACTCTTGAGAGTCCCTTGGACTACAAGAAGATCCAACCAGTCTATTCTAAAGGAGATCAGCCCTGGGTGTTCTTTGGAAGGACTGATGCTAAAGCTGAAGCTCCAGTACTTTGGCCACCTCATGTGAAGAGTTGACTCATTGGAAAAGACTCTGATGCTGGGAGGGATTGAGGGCGGGAGGAAACGGGGATGACAGAGGATGAGATGGCTGGATGGAATCACCGACTTGATGTACGTGGGTGTGAGTGAACTCCGGGAGCTGGTGATGGACAGAGAGACCTGGCATGCTGCGATTCATGGGGTCGCAAAGAATTGGACACGACTGAGCGACTGAACTGAACTGAACTGATAATATCCTCATAGATAGATGATAGACATATGTCTAGCTCTGTGGTCCACTGGAGGAGGGAATGGCAAGCCACTTCAGTATTCTTGCCTTGAGAACCTCATGAACAGTATGAAAAGGCAAAATGATAGGACAGCGAAAAAGGAACACCCCAGGTCATTAGGTGCCCAATATGCTACTGGAAATCAGTGGAGAAATAACTCTAGAAAGAATGAAGGGATGGAGCCAAAGCAAAAACAATACCCAGCTCTGGATGTGACTGGTGATGGAAGCAAGATCCGATGCTGTAAAGAGCAATATTGCATAGGAACCTGGACTGTCAGGTCCATGAATCAAGGCAAATTGGATGTGGTCAAACAAGAGATGGCAAGAGTGAATGTCGACATTCTAGGAATCAACATACTAAAATGGACTGGAATGGGTGAATTTAACTCAGATGACCATTATATCTACTACTGCGGGCAGGAATCCCTCAGAAGAGATGGAATAGCCATCATGGTCAACAAAAGACTCCGAAATGCAGTACTTGGATGCAATCTCAAAAAAGACAGAATGATCTCTGTTCGTTTCCAAGGCAAACCATTCAATATCACAGTTATCCAAGTCTATGCCCCACACAGTAATGCTGAAGAAACTGAAGTTGAACGGTTTTATGAAGACCTACAAGACCTTTTAGAACTAACACCCAAAAAAATGTCCTTTTCATTATAGGGGACTGGACTGCAAAAGTAGGAAGTCAAGAAACACCTGGAGTAACAGGCAAATTTGGCCTTGGAATATGGAATGAAGCAGGGCAAAGACTAATAGAGTTTTGCCAGGAAAATGGACTGGTCATAGCAAACACCCTCTTCCAACAACACAAGAGAAGATTCCACACATGGACATCACCAGATGGTCAACACCGAAATCAGATTGATTATAATCTTTGCAGCCAAAGATGGAGAAGCTCTATACAGTCAACAAAAATAAGGCCGGGAGCTCACTGTGGTTCAGATCATGAACTCCTTATTACCAAATTCAGACTTAAATTGAAGAAAGTAGGGAAAACCACTACACCATTCAGGTATGACCTAAATCAAATCCCTTATGATTATACAGTGGAAGTGAGAAATAGATTTAAGGGCCTAGATCTGATAGATAGAGTGCCTGATGAACTGTGGGATGAGGTTCGTGACATTGTACAGGAGACAAGGATCAAGACCATCCCAATGGAAAAGAAATGCAAAAAAGCAAAATGGCAGTCTGGGAAGGCCTTACAAATAGCTGTGGAAAGAAGAGAGGTGAAAAGCAAAGGAGAAAAGGAAAGATATAAGCATCTGAATGCAGAGTTCCAAAGAATAGCTAGAAGAGATAAGAAAGCCTTCTTCAGTGATCAATGCAAAGAAATAGAGGAAAACAACAGAATGGGAAAGACTAGAGATCTCTTCAAAAAAATTAGAGATACCATGGGAACATTTCATGCAAAGATGGGCTCAATAAAGGACAGAAATGGTATGGACCTAACGGAAGCAGAAGATATTAAGAAGAGGTGGCAAGAATACATGGAAGAACTGTACAAAAAAAGATCTTCACGACCCAGATAATCATGATGATGTGATCACTAATCTAGAGCCAGACATCTTGGAATGTGAAGTCAAGTGGGCCTTAGGAAGAATCACTAGGAACAAAGCTAGTGGAGGTGATGGAATTCCAGTTGAGCTGTTTCAAATCCTGAAAGGTGATGCTATGAAAGTGCTGCACTCAATATGCCAGGAAATTTGGGAAACTCAGCAGTGGCCACAGGACTGGAAAAGGTCAGTTTTCATTCCAATCTCAAAGAAAGGCAATGCCAAAGAATGCTCAAACTACCGCACAATGCACTCATCTCACATGCTAGTAAAGTAATGCTCAAAATTCTCCAAGCCAGGCTTCAGCAGTACATGAACCGTGAACTCCCTGATGTTCAAGCTGGTTTTAGAAAAGGCAGAGGAACCAGAGACCAAATTGCCAACATCCGCTGGATCATGGGAAAAGCAAGCGAGTTCCAGAAAAACATCTATTTCTGCTTTATTGACTATGCCAAAGCCTTTGACTGTGTGGATCACAATAAACTGTAGACAATTCTGAAAGAGATGGGAATACCAGACCACCTGACCTGCCTCTTGAGAAATCTGTATGCAGGTCAGGAAGCAACAGTTAGAACGGACATGGAACAACAGACTGGTTCCAAATAGGAAAAGGAGTACATCAAGGCTGTATATTGTCACCCTGCTTATTTAACTTATATGCAGAGTACATCATGAGAAACGCCGGAATGGAAGAAACTCAAGCTGGAATCAAGATTGCCGGAAGAAATATCAATAACCTCAGATATGCAGATGACACCACCCTTATGGCAGAAAGTGAAGAGGAACTAAAAAGCCTCTTCAAGAAAGTGAAAGAGGAGAGTGAAAAAGTTGGCTTAAAGCTCAACATTCAGAAAACGAAGATCATGGCATCTGGTCCCATCACTTCATGGGAAATAGATGGGGAAACAGTGGAAACAGTGTTAGACTTTATTTTTTCGGGCTCCAAAATCAGGGCATATGGTGACTGCAGCCATGAAATTAAAAGACGCTTACTCCTTGGAAGAAAAGTTATGACCAACTTAGGTAGTATATTCCAAAGCAGAGACATTACTTTGCCGACTAAGGTTCATCTAGTCAAGGCTATGATTTTTCCTGTGGTCGTGTATGGATGTGAGAGTTGGACTTTGAAGAAGGCTGAGCACCGAAGAATTAATGCTTTTGAACTGTGGTGTTGGAGAAGACTCTTGAGAGTCCCTTGGACTACAAGGAGATCCAACCAGTCCAATCTGAAGGAGATCAACCCTGGGATTTCTTTGGAAGGAATGATGCTAAAGCTGAAGCTCCAGTACTTTGGCTACCTCATGTGAAGTGTTGACTCATTGGAAAAGACTCTGATGCTGGGAGGGATTGGGGGCAGGAGGAGAAGTGAACGACCGAGGATGAGATGGCTGGATGGCATCACGGACTCGATGGACGTGAGTCTGAGTGAACTCTGGGAGTTGGTGATGGACAGGGAGGCCTGGCGCACTGCGACTCATGGGGTCGCAGAGTCGGACACGACTGAGCGACTGAACTGAACTGATCTATCTATTGAGAGAGGTTATTTTTCTTCAACATGTACTGTGCAATTGGTGCTTTTTGTAATTTTAGGTATGAAAAGAGAATGCAAGTGCCAGATATATATGGCTTACCATACAAGGGGCTTCCCTGGTGGCTCAGAAGGTAAAGTGTCTGCCTGCAATGCAGGAGACCTGGGATCGATTCCTGGGTTGGGAAGACCCCCTGGAAAAGGAAATGGCAAATCCACTCCAGCACTCTTGCCTGGAAAATCCCATGGATGGAGGACCTGATAGGCTACTGTCCATGGGTTGCAAAGAAAGGGACATTACTGAGTGACTTCACTTTCACTTTCTTTCATACAAGGTACTAACTATAGCCCAGACTCCAATATTTTTAGAATGCACTTAACTCTTGCATTAAATCACTTAATTAAATATTCAATTCAATCAACTCATTTCACTCACTCAGTCGTGTCTGACTCTTTGTGACCCGTGAAACGCAGCTTGCGTTTCATAACAATATAGCAACACTTTCCCTGTGTGTCTTCATTTATCCACTCAAAGTCAAGGACTCTGTTCCTTTTTCAACTTCTTCTTGTTTAAACCCACTTCCTTTTGTTGTGTCTTCAGTGCAGCCAGAAACCATTCAGGATTTTTTCTTATTCTTGAAGTGTTTCATGTTCCTATACTTTATAACTCAAAGAATATTTTGTTTAACATTAATGCAGTAAATGAAAATATAATAATAACTACAACTAAAATTTGCATAGCAGCTTCATGGTTAAAATGCTTGTCTGCTTCTTTTGAGGTAGATGTTTCAGATAAGAAAACTAAGAGCTTGTTTAAATAACACACACAAGTCAAATGGCTAGAATGATGGAAATGGGACTTTGGTTCTACTCTCAAGAATCAGTTTGCCCTTTTCTTGACACCATCATGCCTCCCTTGGCCTATTTGCAAGTCAGATGACTCATTTGCATATTTGTTTTCTCCAAGTACAGAGAGAAAGAATATTGATTCAGGACTTAGGAAACAATGGCACTTTAATAAAAATGACATTTTAGGACTTAAAAAATTTAAATTAATCTTTTCTTTAAACCCACAGTTTTGTAGAGTTGACAGTTTGTTAAAATAATGAATATTTAAAAGTTTGGGTTTTTAAATATGGAAATTTCTTTCAGTGACTACTTTTAAAACTCTTGAACTTTGAACACATTCATTCTTTCATCCATCCATCAAACTTGTTTTTAACCAGATATTGTGCTAGTAATGCAAAGAGGAACAAGCAAAACATGGTTTCTGGGAGCAACTCAGGCTCCAGGTCACTTATGACTCGTTCCATTCTGGATTCTGCTGGTATCATCGGATGCTCCTTTTCCTTTATTATTTTAATCTAAACCTTGATGGCTCTCTGAATAAAGGATTTGGACATAAATTCACACCAGTCTCTGATAGAACCTAATTTAAGTTTTGCTTAATTGTGAACCAAAACTGTGAAGCCTATAGCACTTCCCTGAATGATGAGTAAAGAGAGAAATATCATATTGCCTACAAAGATACATTTAAACCAAAGAAAAGTGAGGGGTAATCCAGCTCAGAGAACTGCCATTTGATGTAAACCACTTTGAAAAATATTTGGTTTGTCTAGTCATTAAGATTCAAGAGAGATGCCTTTATGTAACTTGAATAAACAATCATGGAAATTTGAAGTAATGAAAGATTGCTTGAATTTGAAAAACACAACTGCCAAGTTTAAAAGAGATGGAAGCTGTCAATAGAAGGCAAATGTTGCAGGAAATCAATTAGTAAAGTAGAAAGAATTTGCAAAAACTCTCCCAGAACTTAGAAGAAATGGATAAAAGATTAAAATGATGATAGAAATTTTTTTTAAAAATGGGGAAAAGATCATAGAGATTCAACCAAGGAATATAGAACTCCCAAAGGAGATAACAGAATAGATGGGTCAGCAAACAAGATCAAAGAGTTAATGGAAGAAAAGTTCACTGATCCAAAGAAATTCAGTCTAGACATCTAAAGATCAAAGTATGAATAATATTCCTAGTCATATGCCATAACAAAACAATAAGACTCAATAATACTTGACAACTTTCATTCCCAATAGGGTTATGTAAAAATTCTAGGCATTTTTCAGTTACCCCCCTCACATGCACATGCAAAATACAACAAACAGTAACAATCCAGCAAGTTATCTACTGTGTCAGTTATGAGCAATGTAGGAAACAGCAACCACTTCTGATAGTTCACTGAAGAGACTCTAATAAAGATAGTACTTACAGAGAGAATCAACAACAAGATGGTGGAGTAGAAGGATGTGCACTCATCTTCTCATGTGAGAACTCCAAAATTACAACTCGCTGCTGAACAACCATCGAAGGGAAAACGATGGGTCACACCAAAAAAAGGTAACCCACATCCAACGGCAAAGGAGAAGCCCCAGCAAAATGGTAGCGGAGGGGCAAAATCATGTTTGGAATCAAACCCCATACCAGCCGGAGATGCTTGGAGGACTCAAACAAAACCTTGTGCGCACCAGGACCCAGAGACCCCACAGAGACTGAGCTAAACCTGTGTTTGACTCTCCTGTGTAGGTACAGGTCAGAAGGGGCCTGCTGCAGGGGCAGGGGTTCTGGGTACAGCTACCTGGGTCATACAGCCTGTGGCGTAAGCCCTCTTGGAGGAAGTCACCATTAACCCCACCATAAAGTTGATGAGCAGATGTCCCACAAACTGCAGAACAATTATACCAAAGAAATTCTTGCACTGTTAAGAAAGTTCTAGGACCCACAACAGGTTCCCAAACTGGGATTTGGCTAAGGGACTGAGAAACCCCAGAGAATTTGACTTTGGAGGAAAATGGGATTTGATTACAGAGGTTCCACAGGACTAGGGAAACAGACTCTTGAAGGGTACAAACAAAACCTTGTGTGCACCAGAACCCAGATGAAAGGAGCAGTGACCCCACAAGAGACTGACCCAGACTTGCCCGTGAGTGTCCAGAAGTCTCCGGCGAAGGTGTGGGTCAGCGGTGGTGAGCTACAGGGTCAGAGACACTGAGTGCAGGAGTGTATGCATGGGACTTTTTGAAGGAGGTCACCACTATCTTCATTACCTCCACCATAGTTTCGGCTCAGGCCAAACAACAAGGAGGGAACAGGGCCACACCCATCAGCAGAAAACAGGATTAAAGATTTACTGAGTGTGGCCCAGCCCATCAGAATAAGATGACAGTTTCCTCCACAGCCAATCTTTCACATAAGGAAACTTCCATAAGCCTCTTATCCTTATCCTCAAGAGGGAAGACAGAATAAAAACCACAATCACAGAAAACTAATCAAACTGATCACCTGGACCACAGCCTTGTCTAATTCAATAAAACTATGAGCCATGCCATGTAGGGCCACCGAAGATGGACAGATCATGGTGAAGACTTTCTGACAAAATGCGGTCCACTGAAGAAGGGAACGGCAAACCACTTCAGTATTCTTGCCTTGAGAAGCCCCTGAATAGCATGAAAAGGCAAAAAGATATGACACTGAAAGATGAACTCCCTAAGTCAGTAGGTGCCCAATATGCTGCTGGAAAAGAGTGGAGAAATAACTCCAGAAAGAATGAAGAGACAGAGCCAAAGAAAAACACACCCAGCTGTAGATGTGACTGATGATGGAAGTAAAGTCCGATGCTGTAAAGAGCAATATTTCATAGGAACCTGGAATATTAGGTCCATGAATCAAGATAAATTAGAAGTGGTCAAGCAAAAGACTCTGACGCTGGGAGGGATTGGGGCCAGGAGAAGGGGACGACAGAGGATGAGATGGCTGGATGGCATCACCGACTCGGGACATGAGTTTGGGTGAACTCCGGGAGTTGGTGATGGACAGGGAGGCCTGATGTGCTGCAGTTCATGGGGTTGCAAAGAGTTGGACACAACTGAGCGACTGAATCGAACTGAACTGAACTGAAGCAAGAGATGGCAAGAGTGAACATCGACATTTTAGGAATCAGTGAATTAAAATGAACTGGAATGGGCGAATTTAACTCAGATGATCATTATATTTACTACTGTGGGCAAGAATCCCTTGGAAGAAATAAAGTAGCCCTCATAGTCAACAAAAGAGACTGAAATACAGTACTTGGGTGCAATCTTAAAAATGACAGAATGATCTCTGTTCGTTTCCAGGGAAAACCATTCAATATCACAGTGATCCAAGTCTATGCCCCAACCAGTAATGCTAGAGAAGCTGAAGTTGCACTGTTCTATGAAGACCTACAAGACTTTCTAGAACCAACACTCAGAAAAATGCCCTTTTCATTATACAGGACTGGAATGCAAAAGTAGGAAGTCAAGAAACACCTGGAGTAACAGGCAAATTTGACCTTTGAGTACAGAATAAAGCAGGGCAAAGGCTAATAGAGTTTTACCGAGAGAACGCACTGGTCATAGCAAACACCCTCTTCCAACAACACAAGAGAAGACTCTACACATGGACATCACCAGATGGTCAATACCAAAATCAGATTGATTATATTCAGTCAAAGATGGAGAAGCTCTATACATTCAGCAAAAAAAAAAAAAAAAAAAAAAAGACTGGGAACTGACTGTGACTTAGATCATGAACTCATTATTACCAAATTCAGACTCAAATTGAAGAAAGTAGTGGAAACCACTAGACCATTCAGGGATGACCTAAATCAAATCCCTTAGGATTATACAGTGAAAATAACAAATAGATTCAAGGCATTAGATCTTATAGACAGAGTGCCTAAAGAAATATGGATGGAGGCTCATGACATTGTATAGGAAGCAGTGATCAAGACCATGCCCCAGAGAAAAAAATGCAAAAAGGAAAAATGGTTGTCTGAGGAGGACTTTCCAAATAGCTGAGAAAAGAAGAGAAGCTAAAGGCAAAGGAGAAAAGGAAAGATACCCATTTGAATGCAGAGTTCCAAAGAATAGCAAGAAGAGATAAGAAAGCCTTCCTCAGTGATCAGTGCAAAGAAATAAAGGAAAACAATAGAATGGGAAAAACTAGAGATCTCTTCAAGAAAATTCAACATAACAAGGGAAAATTTCATGCAAAGATGGGCTTGATAAAGGACAGAAATGGTATGGACCTAACAGAAGCAGAAGATATTAAGAAGAGGTGGCAAGAATACACAGAAGAACTATACAAAAAAGATCTTCACGACCCAGATAATCACGATGGTGTGATCACTCACCTAGAGCCAGACATCCTGGAATGTGAAGTCAAGTGGGCCTTAGGAAGCATCACTACAAACAAAGCTAGTGGAGGTGATGGAATTCCAGTTGAGTTATTTCAAATCCTAAAAGTTGATGCTGTGAAACTGCTACACTCAGTATGCCAGCAGATTTGGAAAATTCAGCAGTGGCCACAGGACTGGAAAAGGTCAGTTTTCATTCCAATCCCAAAGAAAGGCAATGCCAAAGAATGCTCAAACCACTGCACAATTGCACTCATCTCACATACTAGCAAAGTAATGCTCAAAATTCTCCACACCAGGCTTCAACAGTACATGAACCGTGAGCTTCCAGAAGTTCAAGCTGGATTTAGAAAAGGCAGAGGGACCAGAGAGCAAATTGCCAATATCCACTGGATCATCGAAAAAGCAAGAGTATTGCAGAAAAACATCTATTTCTGCTTTATTGATTTTGAAAAAGACTGATTATAGAGATCACAACAAACTGTAGAAAATTCTTAAAAGAGATGGGAATACCAGACCACCTTACCTGCCTTCTGAGAAATCTGTATGCAGGTTAAGAAGTAGCAGGTAGAACTGGACATGGAACAATAGACCGATTCCAAATCGGGAAAGGAGTACATCAAGGCTGTATATTGTCACCTTGTTTATTTAACTTATATGCAGAGTACATCATGAGAAATGCTGGGCTGAATGAAGCACAAGTTGGAATCAAGATTGCTGGGAGAAATATCAAGAATCTCAGATATGCAGATGATACCACCCTTATGGCAGAAAGTGAAGAACTAAAGAGCCTCTTGATGAAAGTGAAAGAGGAGAGTGAAAAAGTTAGCTTAAAACTCAGCATTCAGAAAACGAAGATCATGGAATCCAGTCCCATCACTTCATGGCAAATAGTTGTGCTCCAAAATCACTGCTGATGGTGACTGCGGCCATGAAATTAAAAGACACTTACTCCTTGGAAGAAAAGTTATGACCAACCTAGACAGCATATTAAAAAGCAGAGATTTTAATAATTACTTTGCCAACAAAGGTCCATCTAGTCAAGGCTATGGTTTTTCCAGTGGTCATGTATGGATGTGAGAGTGGACTATACAGAAAGCTGAGTACCGAAGAATTAATGCTTTTGAACTGTGGTGTTGGAGAAGACGCTTGAGAGTCCCTTGGACTTCAAGGAGATCAACCGGTCCATCCTAAAGCAAATCAGTCCTGAGTGTTCATTGGAAGGACTGATGCTGAAGCTGAAGCTCCAATACTTTGGCCACCAGATACAAAGAACTGACTCATTAGAAAAGACTTTAATGCTGGGAAAGATTGAAGGTGGGCAGAGAAGGGGATGACAGAGGATGAGATTGTTGGATGGCATCACCAACTTGATGGACATGAGTTTGAGCAAGCTTCGCGAGTTGGTGATGGATGGGGGAGCCTGGCATACTGTAGTCCATGGGGTGGCAAAGAGTCAGAGATGACTAAGCAACTGAACTGACTGACAGAGAGGATTCAAGTACAGAAAAAGTAGGTGAATCACCCAGAGATTAACAATAAGGGGAAATTTTTCAATTTTGGCTGAAGAAGCCAAAGGAGAAAATGTAGTTAGCGGAGTCCCATGAGCTGGAACCCTGGAGGAGGTTTTCTAAAATTGCGAAGGGACACAGCTACTACCAGAGATGCTGCACTGAGCTGGGTTGGAGGGGGCAGGGGCGGGGTGGGGGGTGGCAGGAAAGCTAATTTTGACCTCTTTCTCTCTCTCCCTCCTACCTTCTGATCTCCTGTTGGTTCATCCCATTGGCCAAATTCCATCAGGCAATAGCCAACAAGATTGCCTATGGGGGAAGAATGTAGTTGTCAGAAAACAGTGGTCAGAAAAGGGTAGAAAAACATGGAATGGATGAAGAGACTGGAATGAGGATGTGGAGAAGGAGAATAAATGGTATATTTAACAAAGAATACATACTAGTTTTGTGTTTAATTACTGCAAGGAGATCAAGCCAGTCAATCCTAAAAGAAATCAACCCTAAATACTTATTGGAAGGACTGATGCTAAAGCTGAAGCTCCAATACTTTGGCCACCTGATGCAAAGAGCCAACTGATTGGAAAAGACCTGATGTTGGGAAAGATTGAAAGCAAAAGGAGAAGAGGATGGCAAAGAATGAGATGGTTAGATAGCATCACTGGCTCAATAGACATGAACTTGAGCAAACTCCAGGAGATGGTGGAGGATAGGGAAGCCTGGAGTGCTGCAGTCCATGGGTTCACAAAGAGTCAGACACGACCTAGCAACTGAACAGCAACAAACAAATACTAGTCTAATCAAGAAATATCCAGTTAACTTTGGGGGGAAAGAAATATAGTATATAGATGCTAATTCCAGTTACTTTGTTGTTTATATGTGAATGAAATTTAAAAAAAAAAAATAGTCAAAGATAAGCAAGGGTTTAAGGTAGTTCTAAGAGATTCAGTGAGTAGAAGACAGACTCAGTCTCTGCTTTCAGTGAGCTTATAGTTATATTAAAACTAATTTGTAGTCAACAGTGCCATGTGTGGAGAAGAAAACCATTTCTACCAACTTTGGTCAGACAGTTAAGGGCTGAAAATTAACTGTTAACAGAAAGATTAACAGGAGGAAAAAATTGCTATGCATGAAGTGAAAGTGAAGTCGCTCAGTCGTGTCCGACTCTTTATGACCCGTTGACTGCTGCCCACCAAGCTCCTTCATCCATGGGATTCTCCAGGCAAGAATACTGGAGTGGGTCACCATTTCCTTCTCCAGGGGATCTTCCTGACCCAGGGATCGAACCCAGGTCTCCCCCATTGCAGGCATACGCTTTAACCTCTGCACCACCAGGGAAGCCCTTAAATACAGTCTCTCAGAAAACCTCCTATAGAGACACAGAACTTCAGATCCAAGTACTAACATCAAAGATTTCAATGGAGGAAAGGAAGCCAGGTTGAAAGAAGAAGGGGGAGGAAGTGGGAGAGAGGGGCAAAATGGGTGGCCTTACAGACGTCTCCTGCCACCTACAGATACCCGGGTGTTATGGGACTTTTCCCTGGGCCTCCAGAGAAGGGAGGACTGGAACTCGGCCCTACCAGAAATCAGACCAGACCAGAACCAGAATTCGAGTTCTCTGCCAAGAGGAGATGATCAGTCTCCAATCCTCAGCTCAGGCTGAGGGCCCTTCGACCAGATTCCTGCATCCAGGACCGGGGGACTAGAAAAATGGGGAAAGATAGGAAGGGTTAAGAAGAAGAAAGAGAGAGGGAAGGGGAGAGAGGTCAATAAAGTCTCTTGTTCCTTACCGGTCAGGGCACTCTGGCTGAAAGAGCACCCTAATAGAGATAGTAGCTCCTAGAACAGCTAAGGGTAGAAGTGTATATGATACCAGTTTAATAAAGGCTGGGATGGGGAGGAGTTTAAGGGTTTCAAAGGATGGAAAGTTCTGATGAGGCTTCTTCACACAGATTTTGGAAAGTCCAGGTACCCATTGTCAGTGTCTTCTTGATTGGAGCCCTCCTGGAGGAGAGGGTACAGAGACTGGAGGAGGGAGATTTCAGACTGCTGACTCTCATAAAGTTCCACTCTAGTCATATAAGAGAAGTTCAGTTAAGAATTCTTTCTGCATCTTCTGAAAGTCAGATGTTCCCATTTTGAAGTAATCTCAATACCAGTTTGGTGGATTGGTCCCTCTTCAGGTTTGGCTTTGGACACAAAAGCCCAGGATACTATGGAAACACTTTGGAAAGGAACAACCTAGTCCAGGAGGATCCAGGAGTCTCCTGATGTGGTTGAGACTCCAGGTCTTGGTTGAGACTAAAGGATGAGTAAATGTTGATAAGGCAAAGCTGTTCGGAAAAAAGTCTAGGCCAAGGTGTCAGGTATATATATTATCAGGCTGGCACTCAATAGGTATTCAGCAACCATGATACAAGTTCATGAAAACAGTCTAATTACAAGTCCTGAGGAAATTCTCATAGAGAACTGTCTTAGTCTGTGTGGGCTACTATAACAAAATCCCCGAGACTGGATGACTTACAAATAACACACTTTTATTTCTCACAGTACTGAAGGCTACAAAGTCCAAGATCACGGCACCAGCAGATTTGGAGTTTGGTAAGAGCCCACTTCCTAGATGGCCATCTTTTTACTGTAATCTCATGTGCTAGGAGGGGTGAGCTTGCTCCCTGGGACCTCTTTAAGAAGTACACTAATCCCACCTACCAAAGGCCCCACCACCAAATACCACCACATTGAGATTAAAGTTTTTTTGAATATTTATTTATTTACTTGACTACTTTTGGGTCTTAGTTGCGGTATACATACTTAGTTGTCCTGAGGCGTATGGGATCTTCTATCTTCAACCAGGGATTGAACCCATGTCCCCTGCATTAGAAGGTGGATTCTAAACCACTGGACAACCAGAGAAGTCCCAAGACTAAGTTTTAACATATGATTAAGTTTACCAAATTCAGATAATAGCAGGAACTGATGTCATATTTACGTTTCAGAACCATTTACTGATCACTCATTAACTGGCACTGGGAACACAAAAACAAGTAAAATATATTCAATTCCTTTTTTTTTTTTTTTTTGGCTGAGCAGTTCCAAAGGGATACAGGTAAGCCTAACACCAAAGTGCTCTGATGAGAGCTGTGTGTTTGAAGAACTATGGGAAAGTGTGAAACCTGAGAGGCAGTCCATCTTCTTACTTACAAGCTGGCAAAAGGTTTGATTTGATATGCTCTTTTTGGCAGCAGATCATCTTGTTCTCACAATTTGGATGCTATGTTTAAAGGGACTCTAAATAAAATGTCCCTGGTAAATTTCGTGTTAATACCATCCTTGTCAATGAGTCTTATTCTCCAAGGTATGTCAGCAAGTTGGCAATACCAACTCTACTGTCTCAGTTTTTATCTGTTCACTGCGAAGAAAAATAGTGCAGCTAACACTGTTAAGTTTCCCAGAAATTTTAGTAAGTAAAGTTACTGAAAGACTACCTTGTCAAGTAAATTTCTTAACAGTTTATTCAAATGTAAAGGACATTGGAAGTTCTTCAAATATTTATAGATTAAAAGTATACCATGTATAGGCACATATTTTAGTAGATATTATTCTTAACATTTCTTTAGGATGTGTACAAGGAAAAAAAAATAAGCACAAAGAAAGCAAATAGTCACAAAAATGTATCTGGTAGTAAACTACATATACCCTAAAATTTGGGTCAGCAATTAATTAGAACAGTTCAAAGTAGTTTGCCCCTGGAAAAACAAGATTTTTATTACATTTATAATTCAATTTATAATTAATACTCTATGCATATCATGTTTTTATGATGTAATTTAATCATTTTTATGTTATTTCTCAATAAAAGTAAGAAAAATGCAAGAGGACTTTGGTATTTAATACACAGAATCTTAGTTCTTACATGCTTTCATTTTTGTGGGAATACGTAAACTGATCAGATAAGAAATATGCTGGTCTGGCTTACATTTAACTTATGACAATAGTGTGATTTTTTGGTAGGTCTGAAAATAGAGTAATCTCTAACGAAATATATGCACAAAGAGAGCCATTAAGTCATACTTTATCTTTTTCATCTAGACTTGTGATACTGGTAAAAAAAAAAAAAAATGCCATGAATTGAAGAGCTGAGCTCTCCATCAAGGGACTAATGATTCTTATGTTAAAATGTAAATGGAGCAGACTTGAGTGCTTTGAAATTTGTAAGGAAAGACTGTGGCATTGTCATTACTGTGTCATTACTGTGGCTGCCCATGGGAGCCATTGGAAAGGTGGGGGTGGGGATGGGGGACGGAACCTCTAAGAGCCAGGGACTCTTCCTGCAGGCTTGCGACATGAGGAAGAAGCCGGACAGCATCTCTGAGGATTTAATTCCGGGAGATGACAAATGAAGACTTTAAAAAATGCACAATGTGAGAACTGCAAGTTGTTTTATTTGGGGCAAAATGAGGACTGCAGCCTGGGAGACAGCACCTCAGGTAGCTCTAAGAAACAGCTCCAAAGAGGTAAGTGGGAAGGTCAGTATATATGATTTACATGCGATCTGAAATACAATGGAATCTGAAGTACAATCTGGAGTACACACAATCTGGGCCTAGGAAAAAGAGAAAGAACTCAAAGGCCTTGGGCCTGGAAAAAGAAGATGATGACCTCAAGGGCCCTTGCTGAACCACCTGACTTTGGGGGTGACAAAACTGAACACTAAGTCCCACCTCGATACTCCGGGCAGATTGCATCAGCCTGGGACCCTCCACCCCCGTCCCGGGACCCCTCGCCCCTGTTCATCTGCAAACTGCCTGCTCAGCTAAAGATTACCCGGAACGGCCCAGCCTGACTAAATCTTCCAGTATTGCTTCCCCAAAACTTTCCCTTAAATATGAAGCCTCCCTGATCCCGCACGCGCTCAGCCTGGTCACTGTCGCCCCTCCTTGCCTGAATAAAGGTAACCTGTCTCTGTGAGGTCGTCTTCCTTTCTTCATTGCCTCATCTCAAACTATACCTTACACAATCAGCAGCATATTTTTTTTGCAGAAAGTTTCTGCTATTCTCGAGGGATAGTCATCACTATGAAGAATTTTACTTTTTCCTACGTAGAAGGAGATGTAAGAAATGGGCTCATAAAATGGGCTACTGAAAATTTCTAACTATCTGAAAACCTGGTCTGTTCAATTTGTTCTCTTGGAGCAGAGTGCTTCTTTTCTGCTCTCTACCTTGAACTCCCTTCAGGGGGTGTTGAAAATCATCAGCTGTTGCAGCACATGATCAATCCTTGCAGAGGATGATGGCAAGTGTCCGTGGAAAGTGCCAATTTGTAGTTGACAGGAAAAAAGAGCTGGGAATGTGTTTTAGAAGCTCAGGTTAGATAGAAGTATCAAAATTAGGGGCAGAAGCCCAGGGCCACTGACTAGGTGTATGAGGCCCAGGCTGAAACGTCTATATGATTTTCTTGGAAGTCAAATTGCTTCAGTCTGGAAAGGATTTATTCTTCGAGAAGCTGAAAGGAGCTCAGTAATTTGTCTTTGGATTGGTAAGTAAATCTGGAATGAAAGTAGAGATCCATGGCCCAGTGGAATTGTGTAAAAATGTGTATGTCTACATTTTCTTGGGGAGAAGCTGAGACCTTTAGAAGGTAACAGATTCACAAAAAGAACAAGGACTCCTCCCTCCTCTTTTCCTTCTTCCTCTCCAAAAACAAACAAAAACACAGCAAAACAGAAAAACAACAAAAAGCCCCTGACCTAGAAATGAACCTTTGCGTATAGGGAGTTATTATCATCTGAAAGTGAAATGTCTTCGGGGACTCCTTGAAGGCATCTATTGTTTTCTTGTGCCAAGAGAATTAAACCAAGATTATATTTGTGATTTTTCCCCATTCAGCTATGTTTATTTCTAAATTTCCTCACATTATAGTAAAATTTAATTGTGCATTTGAAATGAATGGGTTAAGTTAATGGAAAAGATGAAACAAAGGCATGTCTTCTGAAAAGAACTGAAAACCTAGAACTCAAAGATTAGACCTTCAATCTATTCTTGCACCCTCTTCCTTATCCCTCCACCTCCACTCTCCCTGTCCAGGTGTGATGCCAACAAGATTCAGCTTTTTCCTATCAAAATGTCCTATCTCCATTCCTGTAACCTTTACATAAAAGATTTATTTTCCATTGTGATATAAATATATTTGAACCCTTCTTGCTCTGTGCACATCCTACTTATGTGGAGTGATAAAACCTGGGTACCACACATGAACAAGATGTCATTCTCAGTGGGGCATTTACTGTCCGTAACTGGCTGGACACGGCATCTAACATGCAGTCCAGGCAACTGACAACTGCTCTTCATGCAGGTTTTTCTCACTTCTAAGCCACTTTTCGGAAGGCAGGTAGCATCAGAGGCCAAGAAGGAATGGAATTTGTGGACACTAAACTTGGTGACTGGGCTCCTTTTAGACTAGTTAAGGATTTATTCATCATCTAGCCAGAGGGGAAATGTGTACGTGTTTTCAATAGTTATGAGTTAAATGCCAAAATATAGGCATATATTGCTGGCAGTCTTTTTAATGATAGGATGAAAAGCTTTCAGAGATGAGAAGGTAATGGTGGGGAGCAAGAGTCTGTGACAAAAATAGAGACTTCATAATTTGTCTCTCCTCCACACTCCTGAATTAGAATGTATGGGAAATTGACTCCAGGGTAAAGCTATTTCTGCTCTTCTCTGTGCTCATCCATTTAAAAGTGGATGAAAATGCATTGTACAGATGAAAGTGCTGAAAAATTATGAACCCCCAAATTTTAATGCACAATGAAATAAACAAAAAGTGAACAAAGATGTCTAAAACAAATTTTACTTGATACAAATCTGATACAACCAGGAAATTTGATAAGGTTAGAAGTTAATCAGCCTATTATTCTGAGAAACAAAATTAGTTAGGCTAAGGATGCAGTGGTTAATGTAGGAGAAAAAAGCCTTTTGCCCCTCTCTGGAAATACTGTTACTCAAAATAAGTTTTCTAATTTTTGAAAATAAAAATTGATACTAGAATTCTATGTATATATATCTTTCATGTGTGAATATTTTTAATACAAAAACTTAATATACTCCCTGAATTTTATATTTCTTACAAAGGATATTGAATTAAGTTTTTTTTTCCCCCCCAGCGGAATCATACTTTTCCAAAATCATTTTGTGGTGTATGCACTTTTTCACATTTTGTATTTTTACCAAATATAATTATATACTTGTTTTAGTTTAAAATAAATTTATATTAGGGGCAGTTCTACTCTTCATAAATTTATCTGTAAGATTTTTAATATGCCTTTCAACTGAAGAGTTTATTTGTTTCCTGTGGTCATGTATGGATGTGAGAGTTGGACTGTGAAGAAGGCTGAGCACCGAAGAATTGATGCTTTTGAAGTGTGGTGTTGGAGAAGACTCTTGAGAGTCCCTTGGACTGCAAGGAGATCCAACCAGTCCATTCTGAAGGAGATCAGCCCTGGGATTTCTTTGGAAGGAATGATGCTAAAGCTGAAACTCCAGTACTTTGGCCACCTCATGCGAAGTGTTGACTCATTGGAAAAGACTCTGATGGTGGGAGGGATTGGGGGCAGGAGGAGAAGGGGACGACAGAGGATGAGATGGCTGGATGGCATCACTGACTCGATGGACGTGAGTCTGAGTGAACTCTGAGAGCTGGTGATGGACAGGGAGACCTGGCGTGCTGCGATTCATGGGGTCGCAAAGCGTCAGACACGACTGAGCGACTGAGCTGAACTGAACTCATGTCATAAAACAATTGCTCAAGAGAAACCCTTTTCTCCAACTATTGTAATTTGAAGTTTGGAAAAATTTTTTAAGTATATATGTGTATATATATATATACACACACATGTTTATTTATAAATTTTTATTCTATATTGGAGTATAGTTGATTTACAAAGTTGTGTTAGTTTTAGGTGTACAATGAAGTGATTTAGTTATATACATACATATACACACACATTTATCTATTCTATTTTAGATTCTCTTCTTATGTAAATTGTTACAGAGTATTGAGTAAGGTTTCCTGTGCCATACAGTAGGTTCTTGCTGATTATCTATTTTATATATAGCAGTGTATATGTGTTAATCCCAACTTCCTAACTTATCCCTCTTCCCCACCTTGAAGTTTGGAAATCTTTAATAATGTCATTCCAAAAGTATATGTTAACAAAATCTGTTTTAAAAGCTGGATTGCTTGAATAAAATACACGAAAATTGTTTACCATCTTTATGTTCTTAAAACAAATGTATTTTGTGTTCTACCCCTACATAGCTACTAAAATGGCCTAGAAACAGTGGCCAACCCAGTAGCAATGAACATCTCTCGGACCCATTGTGTTCTCTAACTAACCATTTTCAATTAAAACAAACCAAGGCTTGTCAAAGAAATGAATGGTTTCAGGCCAAGGGCAAGATAAGCCTGGCATATCACATGTGAAAAGCCAGGAAGTTACTGAAGTCTACTGGAACTGTATCAGAAAAGCTCAGGAGCCAATGTGAAGAGGCCCCCATCCACTCATACAAACATAGAATCATTGGAATATCAAATATGCTAGATGCTCAAATTAAAGCACATCAAATATATTTAAATTCTTACGTTTAAAAGGGTACCAAGGGGAAAACTCATTGGGAAAAAAAATTCATTGGTCAACTTTGGAAGAGACTAGGAAATCAAGTCATTATTTTGAAAACTGGTAAATAAAGGGAAAGAGTCAAGCATTTATTTTGATTTTCCTATACAAACTGCCACAGGGCAACCAAATGTTAGAAGAGGGTGAGTTTCTTTTTACAAAATTGCAATCAATAATTGTAGAAGAAATAACGGAATTTGAATATCACCATTTTGCAACCCCTAGTGAAATAACAGATCTAGGGAATGATTATCATGAGCTCCTAACATCACAAAAGAGATAATCAGACATTATGTGCCTCCTGATGGAAGTCGCACCGCCAATCAGGAAGTATTCCTGAGAAAAATTGGAGGTGAATTCAATTAACCTCTTCATATAGCTACTAAATTACAGAAAACACATACATAGGATAGGGGAACATGTTAAATTACCTCACAGGGATGTAGGAAGCAAATCAAGAAACTAACTGTGCAGGAAAAATAAACCAAATCTCTTTTCAAAAAATAAATTGCAAGGGAAAAGGAAAAGGAGAGGCACTTATTAAAATAAATGAGATCTGTGAAATCAACCAATTGCAGTGCACTGACCTTGTTTGATGCTGACTCAAACAAACCATTTAAAATCTTTTGGATGAAAGGATAAATTTGAACACTAACAGGATATTTGATGATAGTAAGGAATTACTGTTTATTTGCTTAGATGTGATCATAGCATTGTGCCTATAATTATTTTTAAGATATCTTATCTTTTAGAATGATATCTTTACAGGTAGGCTTGCTTCAAAACAGTCCTGATGGTCAGCAGGGGTTGGAGGTATGAACAGTGTTAAAGATGAAACACCTTTGACCTTGGGTTGATGATTGTTTAAGCCAGTTGCTTGTCCATGAAGATTCACTATTCTACCTTCTCTTTACTCATATATTTGAAATGTTCTGTAATTAAAACCTTAACAAATATTTTGAAAATTGCTGTTAAAAATTGTTGAAGTATCTTTTCTTACCTATGTGTATTGAATTAATATGACCAAGTAAGATTTCCAGAAAAGATGACTCAGAAATCTTATTTCTTTTAAATAATAAAAACAATCGAAACTAAGCTCTATTTCTGAAATTCTTTTGCCACTGCCAAGACTCCCGTCAATCACTGTCAACTCCAAGCAGTAAGAAAAGGCATGAACTTTTATACATTTCCAAAGGGAGACAAGCTTGGTTACAAAAGCAAACTTATGTTACTGTGACATGGAACATAGCCTTTTACTCTTGGGTGTTTTCTCGAGAGGTACTGAAAGGTAAGGATAATAATTTAATAATGCATGGTCACTTAATAAATGCCCATTTATTTAGAAGTCTTCAGAGGAGAATTTTCAAAGGGAAATATAAATATCTAACTGAACTCAAAATTTCAAAATGTCATAAAGGAAATCTTTGTTTTTGTATTTATTTATTCATATATCTAACCACAAACTTTCTTTGAGTACCTATCATATTGGTAAACAAAATAAAATCTCTGTTCTAAAAGAACTCAGTCTCAAATTTTTAAAAAAATCAATGATTACAATTTACTGTTATAAATAATAAAATAGTGTCTACATTTTCACCATTTTGCCTCTCACAATATTTGTCACATAAAGAGTCTAAATAAATATTTCATAAATGGATGGATGGATGGATGGGTTGGTGTATGTATGGATAAAGGTTATTACAGAGGGATGGGGTGGGAGATAAAACAGGAGAGAGAGATGAAGGTCAGATTAAAAAAGGCCAGAAATACTGTGGTAGAAAAATAATCTTGATTTTGAAGACAACGGTTTGTTTATTTTTTAATAAATTTTACTCTTTTGGAGCAATGGTAGGCCTACAACAAAATTGAAAAGGTAAAGAGATTTTCCATGTACTCTGCATCTTACATGTGCACAGCTCCCCCATGTTCTACCACAGTGATATGCTTTTTACAATCAATGAATCTACATCATTATCACCCAAAGTACACAGTTTACATTAGGGTTCACTCTAAGTGTTGTCCATTCATTGGGTTTGGACAAATGTATAATGACATTTATTCACCATTATTGTATCAGACAGAATGGTTTCACTGCCCTAAAAAGTCCTCTGTGCTGTGCCTATTCAGTCCTGCCTCCCCTAACCTCTAGCAATCACTGAATCTTCCATTCTCTATAGTTTTGCTCTTTCCAGAATATTGTATAATCAGAGTCACACAGCAGGTAGCCTTTTTAGATTGACTTCTTTCACTTAGTAGGATGCATTTAAGTTTCCTCCCTGTGTTTTCATGGCTCGACAGCTCATTTCTTCTTACAGTTGAATAATATTCCATTGTCAGAATGTAACACAGCTTATTTACCCTCCTACTGAAGGGCATCTTGGTTATTTCCAGGTTTTGACAATTATAAATAAAACTATTATAAATATCCATGTGCAGGCTTTTGTGTAGATGTAAGCTTTTGACTCATTTGCGTAAATATCAACGAACTCAATTGCTGGATCGTAAGGAAATGGCAACCCACTCCAGTGTTCTTGCCTGGAGAATGCCAGGGACAGAGGAGCCTGGTGGGCTGCCGTCTATGGGGTCGCACAGAGATGGACACAACTGAAGTGACTTAGCAGCAGCAGCAGCAGCAAGGTAAGCGTACATGTAGTTTTGTAAGGAACTGCCAAACCATTTTGCTTTTCTACCAGTTCCAACACATGCTTTCCCACCAACACTGAATAAAGAGTTCCTGTTGTTCCACACCCTTGTCAGCATTTGGTATTCTGTGTTAATGGGTTCTGGCCATTCTCATAGGTACATATCTCATTGTTTAAGACTGTAGTTTCCTGATGACATATAATTTTGAGCATCATTTTATATCCTTCTTTGCCATCTGTATATCTGCTTTGTGAGGTATCTGTTCAATCTTTTGCCAATTTTTAAAATTAAGTTGTTCACTTTCTTATTGTTTAGTTCAGTTCACTTGCTCAGTTCAGTTCAGTCGCTCAGTCATATCTAACTCTTTGCAACCCCATGAAACGCAGCACGCCAGGCCTCCCTGTCCATCACCAACTCCCAGAGTTCACTCAGACTCACTTCCATCAAGTCAAGTGATGCCATTCAGCCATCTCATCCTCTGTCGTCCCCTTCTCCTCCTGCCCCCAATACCTCCCAGTATCAGAGTCTTTTTCAATCAGTCAGCTCTTCGCATGAGGTGGCCAAAGTACTGGAGTTTCAGCTTTAGCATCATTCCTTCCAAAGAAATCCCAGGACTGATATCCTTCAGGATGGACTGGTTGGATCTCCTTTCAGTCCAAGGGACTCTCAAGAGTCTCCTCCAACACCACACTTCAAAAGCATCAATTCTTCGGTGCTCAGCCTTCTTCACAGTCCAACTCTCACATCCATACATGACCACTGGAAAAACCACAGCCTTGACTAGACGGACCTTCATTGGCAAAGTAATGTCTCTGCTTTTCAATATGCTATCTAGGTTGGTCATAACTTTCCTTCCAAGGAGTCTTTTAATTTCATGGCTGCAGTCACCATCTGCAGTGATTTTGGAGCCCGAAAAAATAAAGTCTGACACTGTTTCCACTTTTTCCCCATCTATTTCCCATGAAGTGATGGGACCAGATGCCATGATCTTCGTTTTCTGAATGTGGAGCTTTAAGTCAACTTTTTCACTTTCCTCTTTCACTTTCATCAAGAGGCTTTTTAGTTCCTCTTCACTTTCTGCCATAAGGGTGATGTCATCTGCATATCTGAGGTTATGGATATTTCTTCTGGCAATCTTGATTATAGCTTGTGTTTCTTCCAGCCCAGCGTTTCTCATGCTGTACTCTGCATACAAGTTAAACAACCAGGGTGACAATATACAGCCCTGACGTACTCCTTTTCCTATTTAGAACCAGTCTGTTGTTCCATGTCCTTTCTAACTGTTGCTTCCTGACCTGCATACAGATTTCTCAAGAAGCAGGTCAGGTGGTCTGGTATTCCCATCTCTTTCAGAATTGTCTACAGTTTATTGTGATCCACACAGTCAAAGGCTTTGGCAGAGTCAATAAAGCAGAAATAGATGTTTTTCTGGAACTCTCTTGCTTTTTCCATGATCCAACGGATGTTGGCAATTTGATCTCTGGTTCCTCTGCCTTTTCGAAAACCAGCTTGAACATCAGGGAGTTCACAGTTCACGT